>NC_058080.1:269297569-270585893 GCF_014858855.1 Bufo gargarizans
CCCACTCATATACTTGATCGCTCGCATAATCAAATACGTCTCTTTGAAATTTCACCTGCTTAGAATCCATGTTGTAATTTTCCACTTCCTTTACAGTGGTGCGCATACTTTCTTCCATTGTTGCAAATTCAGGTATATTTATGTATTTGAGCAGAGAAGATTTACATTCCTCAAGTGAAGCTTGGATCTGTGCAAGTTTATTGTTTTCATACTCAATGAGTGACATTAGTTGCAAGGAGCAATGGGACAATATCTCATTCAATTTTTTTACAAAAATATCAGAAAAGATGGTGGTAGGCACCTTCTTTATCCTGAGGCCCCTGGGAATCATGGACTTTTCAGTATATGTCGTTAATGTAGTATTGTCCCACCAAACTCTTAATTCTTGCACCAGTAGCTTTTCATAGTCATGCATTTTATGTTTCAATTCCATTTGACCTGCAACTTGCTGATCCTGGGTTGAAAATACCAGTTCAGCTTTCAATCTGCGGTCTGCAGTCGCTGCTGAAGCCATTGTATACCGAGTATAATGCTGCTACAGGGAACACAGGGAGGGACCTCACATCCAATAACAGTCGCAGTGTGATATGAAGACATGCGATATGCACTGAATATGCACTGGGTGAGCACTTGGGTTCGACGGGTTCGGCCGAACTTCGGAAAAAAGTTTGAGTTCGGGACCCGAACTTGACCCGAACTTGGCCCCGAACTCCATTGAAGTCAATGGGGACCCGAACTTTTGAGCAGTAAAATGGCTGTAAAAATGTCATGGAAAGGGCTAGAGGGCTGCAAATGTTGTCAAAAAGTGGTTAGGAGCATGGCAAGTGCTCTGAAAACAAATGTGGATAGGGAAATGACTTAAAATAACATAAAATAGGGAAAAGCTATTGAGGCGCAAATGTTGGCAAAAAGAGTATAGTGGAAATGTGGGACAAATTATTGAAGTGCAAATGTGGTATAACTTGTTTAAGTTTAAGCATTGAATCAAAGGAGGTTGCGTGCATCAATTAAAGAAGCATTTCAGAAATTTTATTCCCTGTCACCTATGCAGAGCAGGGGTTTATTCTCGTCTAAAATTGTATAATGTCAACCAAAGAATGTAACAGAAAAATTACAGAGATTAATTAACCTGTCTACTTGGTAGAGCAGTGGTCTATGACAGAAAACAATTGTTTATTGTCGCCCAAAAATGTTAAATAAAAATTATTGAAATTGATTAAGCTGTCAACTAGGTAGAGGAGGGGTATATTACACCCAAAAATTGGTTAATTTGACCCTAAAATGTAACTGACAAATGTTGTTCTTTTTTTCCGGTGTAATAGGCATTTCAGTGGTACATCACACCAAACAATTGCTACATTTCACCAGAAAATGTAACTGTCATTTTTATTTATTTATTTTTTATTTATTTTTTTACTGGTCTACTAGGTATAGCAGTGGTACATCACACCCAAAAATTTGTGAATTTCACCATAAAATGTAACCCACAATTTTTTTTATTGTTTAACCTGTCTACAATGTATAGCAGTGGTACTTCACACCCAAAAATTGTTGAATTTCAACTGAAAATGTAACTGACAATTTTTTATTTTTTTGTTAACCAGCCTACTAGGTATAGCAGTGGTACATCACATCCCAAAATTGGTGAATTTCATGCGAAAATGTAAATGACAATATTGTTTTTTTAACCGGCCTACTAGGTATAGCAGTGGTACTTCACACCCAAAAATTGTTGAATTTCAACTGAAAATGTAACAGACTTTTTTGTTTTTTTAACCGACCTACTAGGTATAGTAGTGGTACATCACACCCAAAAAATTGTGAATTTCACCATAAAATGTAACAGATAAATTTTGATATTGTTTAACCAGCCTACTAGGTATAGCAGTGGTACTATTCACCCGAAAATGTAAATTACATTTTTTTATTTTTTTTTACCGGCCTAGTAGGTATAGCAGTGGTACTATACACCCAAAAATGAATGAATTTCACCCTAAAATTTAAATGACAATTATTTTTTTTTACCAGCCTACTAGGTATAGCAGTGGTACATCACACCCAAAAATTGGTGAATTTCACCCCAAAAAGTAAATGACAATTTTTTTGTTGTAAACCTGTCTACTTAGTATAGCAGTGGTACTATACACCCGAAAATCGCAGAATTTCACCAGAAAATGTAACTGACAAAGTAGTGAAATGATATAAAATAAAAAATACGTACAAATAAAAAAAAAAATTATTTATGAGGTTAAGTTCCATATGGAGTAGGAGTTTGAGGAGGCGGTGGACGTAGTGATGTAGTTCGAAGCGGCGGTGGAGAAGGACGAGGTATCCAACACAGGTTTTTGGTTTTAATTTTAATTTTTAAAATTAGGGTACACTCTAAAAGAGTATGAAATTTCCAAAATACAAGAATGAGCAACTGCGCTGCAATATAACAATGGCTGGTTAGTGCCGGTATACATGTCTATTCTGCACAAGGTACGGACAAGTCCTGAGGGATCCATGCCTGGTTCATTTTAATGAACGTGAGCTTGTCCACATTGGCTGTGGACAGGCGGCTGCGCTTGTCTGTGATGACGCCCTCTGCCGTGCTAAACACACATTTAGATAATACACTGGCTGCAGGGCAGTTAAGCACCTCCAAGGATTAAAGGGCAAGCTCAGGCCATGTGCCCAATGTGGAGACCCAGAAGTTGAAGGGGGCAGAACCGTCATTCAGTACGTGTAGGCGTTTGCACACATACTGCTCCACCATATTGGTAAAATGCTGCCTCCTGCTAAGACGTTCCATATCAGCTGGTGGTGCTGGTTGTTGTGGCGTGCTGACAAAGCTTTTCCACATTTCAGCCATGCTAACCCTGCCTTCTGAGGTGCTGGCGGTGCCCCAGCTACGTTGGCGACCTCTTCATCGTCCTCTGCCTTCTCCTTGTGCTTCCACTGTGCCCCCGCTGTCAGGTGGGAATGCCACCAGCAGCGCGTCTACCAGCGTGTGCTTGTACTCGCGCATCTTACGATCACGTTCCAGTGACGGAACTAAGGACGGTACGTTGTCCTTGTAACGGGGATCCAGCAGCGTGGCCACCCAGTAATCAGCACAAGTTAGAATGTGGGCAACTCGGCGGTCATTGCGGAGACACTGCAGCATGTAATCGATCATGTGTGCCAGGCTGCTCAGAGGCAACGAAAAGCTGTCCTCTGTGGGAGGTGTATCGTCTGTGTCCTCTGTATCCCCCCATCCACGCACCATTGATGGCCATGAGCTTGTCTGGGTGCCACCCTGCTGTAAACATGGTACCTCCTCCTCCATCTCCTTATCCTCCACCTAGTCATCCTCCAGAACTGTGCCCTGGCTTGACAAGTGTACCTTGGGTTTGTGGGTGCAGGAACCCACACTCGGAGCCACTTGGGAATGACTGGCCGGAAACCTTATGAAATGATCCCTCTTCCTCCTCCTCCTGTGCCACATCATCTTCCATCACCACCAGGAGCGTTTTTTCAAGAAGGCATAGAAGTGGGATAGTAATACTGAGAACGGCGTTATCGGCACTAGCCATGTTGGTGGAGCACTCGAAACAGCGCAACAAGGAACACAGGTCTCTCATGGAGACCCAGTCATTTCTGGTGAAGTGGTGCTGTTCCACTGAGCGACTCACCCGTGCGTGCTGCTGCTGAAACTCCACTATCGCCTGCTGCTGCTCGCACAGTCTGGCCAGCATGTGCAAGGTGGAGTTCCACCTTGTGGGCACGTCGCATATGAGGCGGTGAGTGGGATGGCCGAAGTTATGCTGCAGCACTGAGAGGCGAGCAGCAGCAGGGTGAGAACGCCGAAAGCGCGCACAGACGGCCCGCACTTTATGCAGCAGCTGGGAAATTTTTAAGGAATCTCTGCACCACCAAATTCAGCCAATTGTGCCAGGCAAGGGATGTGCGTCAAACTGGCTAGTACCAGAGCTGTTACGAGATTTCTCCCATTATTGCACACCACCAGGCCGGGCTTAAGGCTGACTGGCACAAACCACTTATCGGTCTGTTGTTCAAGACCCGTCCACAGCTCCTGAGTGGTGTGGGGTTTGTCCCCCAAACAGATAAGTTTGAAAACTGCCTGCTGTCCTTTACCCCTGGCTGTGCTTAATTTGGTGGTGAAGGTGTTACGCTGACCGGATGAGGAGCTGGTAGAGGTTGAGGAAGCAACAGGAGGCAAACTGAAGCGCCCTGCAATCCTCGGTTGTGGACAGACATGCGCCAAACTGCTATCGGCCTCCGGCCCAGACACCACTGCATTTACCCAGTGTGCTGTTATGGAGATATAACGTCCCTGACCGTGCTTACTGGTCCACGTATCTGTAGTCAGGTGCACCTTGCCACAGATGGCGTTGCGCAGTGCACACCTGATTTTGTTCCCAACTTGGTTGTGCAGGGAAGGGATGGCACGCCTGGAAAAGTAGTGGCAGCTGGGCACAACGTACTGTGGGACAGCCACCACCATAAGGCCTTTAAAACTATCCGTCTCCACCAGACGGAATGACAGCATTTCAAAGGCCAGTAATTTATAAATCTCTGACCGTGCTTACTGGTCCACGTATCCATAGTCAGGTGCACCTTGCCACAGATGGCGTTGCGCAGTGCACACCTGATTTTGTCCCCAACTTGGTTGTGCTTGCAGCTCATGATTAAAGAAGTAAGAAGAGATCGGCAACTACGCGATCAAGAGGAGGAGGTGAGTTAATTTTTTTTTATTTTTAATCCCTCAATCCACATTTTACTTACCATTCTGTATTTAGAATGCTATTATTTTCCCTTATAACAATGCTATAAGGGAAAATAATAAAGATTGGGTCCCTATCCCAATCGTCACCTACCAACCATACGTGAAAATTGCACTGCATCCGCACTTGATTGCGGATGCTTGCGATTTTCACGCAGCCCCATTCCCTTCTATTGCGCCTGTGTTGCGTGAAAAACGCACAAAATAGAGCATGCAGCGATTTTCACGCAACGCACAAATGATGCGTGAAAATGACCGCTCATGTGCACAGCCCCATAGAAATGAATGGGTCCGGATTCACCTCACGCATTGTACCCACGCGGAAATCTCGCCTGTGTGAAAGAGGCCTTAAGTTTTTACAATTGCTGTCCCTAGTGGCTTCACACGTCTGTCCCTCTGAACGCTGGAAAAAGACTCTAAGATGGCCGCTGTATTTATAGGGTGTGACATCACAGGGCTGGCTGGCTGCTGACTGGCTGCATGCAGGCATGTCAATCCGGGTGATCCCTCATTCCCAGAGTTTCTTGCCCCATGTCCTCAGTCCTAACAGGTGTAGCCACCATTTTAGAAAATATGTGATTTGTTACCATGAAGCACGAGGAAATTCGCATTCGTTGCAAATCAATTTATTTCTGAAATTCTAAATGAATTCCACTTTGTCAGCTTCGATTTGCTCATCTCTAATTATCATGGATAGGAGGTAAATGTTTTTGACCTGAATACCCCTCTAAGTGATGTAACATTTTTTTTTTCATTATGACAGTAATAATGGAATGCTGAAATGTATTCACATTTATAAGTTAGCATTTTACCAAGGTAACAAAAGGTCTCCTTCACAAAAGTTTTGCTATTTAGTAAAGATTCTATTTTGGAGTGTTATTTTCTGGGTACCAGGATAAGATATTGCAAATGCAAGATAATATAATCTATGATACAATGCCAAATCAGACAAAAGCCAAGCTTCTAAAAGTGCAATTTACTGTATTATAAACGACATTATTTAAGAGCAAAAAGGAAAAGCTTTTATGTTTAGCTATAGCTTGTACATAATTAGAATAGTACTTTTTAATACTGGGTATGCTCTTTTACTGCAATATGGAATATATTAACATAATAACGTGATCTCAAGCCCACCTTAAAAAGGTTAAATTATAGTTTAATTATATTTCCAAGTTGCTGCAAAACATCTTGTTTATTACTCTCTTGTAATGTATGAGTATTTTTCTACATTTGTGTCCTAATTACTTGAGAGAGCATACGGTAGCTAAGAAGGTCGCCTCATGCCTTGTTATGGCACCCTTCCTATTATATAGTTAACCCTCATTCACACGTCAGTGTTTCACAGACGTGTGCTGTACGTGTTCTCCTCGGACAGTACACATCCCCGTTCATTTTAATGTGTGTATTCAGACATCAGTCCATGTGTCAGTGTTTTTAGCACGGGTGCATGCCGTATTTTGTCCGTGTTCACAGATCCATCACGGCCATTATAGTCTATGAGTCCGTGAAAACCAGGGACCGGGGTTTCATGGATCATTAAGAAGAGATGCTTTGAAAATTATTTCTCAGCTGTTCAGTGTCAGTAAAACACGGATGCAACACGGACAGCAAAAAATGGACACACGGACCCAACACGGATCATTCACAGACAGCTTCACGGACGCATCACTGACCACCTGCTCACGGATTTGAGCACGGACACGGACTTGTGAATGAGGCTTTATACAGTAGAATAGTAGTCCTTTTAGTACAAATAATGTCCATTATTAGAATCCAACTATATATTTTGTTTAAAGAGTCCCTGCACTCATAGTGACATATCAAAGGTTTTGATTGGTAGGGGTCCAATAATTCAGAACCCCAGTGACCGCTAGAACTCACTCTGGCGAGTTGAAATAAGATATCATTGAAGTCTCGTGAATAATCATTTTATTTTTAAACAACTGGCACCTCGGTATCAAAGCTGACTTCGGAACCAAGTTTTAAAATGGTTTTCAAGTCATAAGACTTCGGTGATAACAAATATCCCTTGCCGGAGCCTATACATTTTAATGCTGTACGGAGACTGATCTACTTACAGCATTAAAACAAAGTTTTGACGGAAGTGACATCGGATCTTTGATGACAACACGCTGGACAAGAGCACTATATGCGCTGTTTGACTCCTTTCCATCTGTTCAACAATTCTGATTACTTCACAAAAGGTTCTGGATGCACTAAAGCAGGGCTGGCCAACCTGCAGCTCTCCAGCTGTTGTAAAACTACAACTCCCACCATTCCCTGCTGTAGGCTGATAGCTGTAGGCAGACTGGGCAAGCTGGGAGTTGTAGTTTTGCAACAGCTGGAGAGCCGCAGATTGGCCAGCCCTGCACTAAAGTGTCACTTCTCTCAGACTAAGGACTCATGCACACGACCCTTGTTCAGGTCTGCTTCCGAGCCGCAGTTTTTGCGGCTCGGGTGCGGAACCATTCACTTCAATGGGGCTGCAAAAGATGTGGATACCACTCCGTGTGCTGTCTGCATCCTTTCCTCCATTCCGTGGCCCCGCAAAACGCAAAAGAAATATAGCATGTCCCATTCTTGTTTGTTTTGCTGACAAGAATAGGCATTTCTACAATGGGCCGCTCGTTCTGTAAAATTGCCGAAGGCACACGGGTGGCTTACGTTTTTTGCAGATCCGTGGTTTGCAGACAGCAAAAAACTGAATGGTCGTGTTCATGAGGCCTAAGGGTTTATGCACACGAATGTGTATTCCCCTTGCCCATATTGCAGACCACAAACAGTGGGCCCGCAATATACGGGCACCAGCAATGTGCACTCCGTATCACGGATACGAATCCATTGACTTGAATGGGTCTGCAATCCGCAACATACGGAGCAGTGAGGAGGCACGGATCATAAACCCAAGAAGAACGACAAAACACTTCTGTGGGATTTTGGTCTGTGCCTCTTCACCGCAAAAAATATAGAACATGTTCAATTTTTTTGAGGTGCCAAAAGCGTCTTGCGGATCGTGGACCCATTCAAGTGAATCGGTCTGCATTCGCAAATGGCATGCACTAGGCTGGTACCCATGCATTGTGGAGGGGGCGTACATGCTTGTGTGCATGAACTCTAAGGCCCCTTGCAGACGAGCGTGTCTGGATAAGGTCCGGATGCGTTGCGGCAAACCCGTTCGAGTAGGTACCCAATTGCACTGCGATTGCGTTCCGTTGTTCAGTTTTTATTGCGTGCGTGCAATTATTTTCCCTTATAACCATGTTATAAGGGGAAATAATACAATCTACACAACACCTAGCCCAAACCTGAACTTCTGTGAAGAAGTTCGGGTCTGGGTACCACATTCAGTTTTTTATCACATGCGTGCAAAACGCATGTGATAAAAAACTGAATGTGGTACCCAGACCCGAACTTCTTCACAGAAGTTCAGGTTTGGGCTAGGTGTTGTGTAGATTGTATTATTTCCCCTTATAACATGGTTATAAGGGAAAATAATAGCATTCTGAATACAGAATGCATAGTACAATAGGGCTTGAGGGGTTAAAAAAATAATAATAATATTTAACTCTTCTGTCTTCTTCTTTGAGGAATAGGACCTTTGATGACGTCACTGCGCTCATCACATGGTCCAACTCATGATCTTTTACCATAGTGATGGATCATGTGACGGACCATGTGATGAGCGCAGTGACGTCATCAAAGGTCCTTTTCCTGTGCACAGCAAAGATGAAGACAGAAGAGAAGCCGGGCTGCGCGATCAAGTGGATTAAGGTGAGTTATATCATTTTTCATTTTTTTTTTAATCCTTCCATCCCTATTGTACTATGCATTCTGTATTAAGAATGCAATTATTTTCCCTTATAACCATGTTTGTCTCCTAGCAACCGTGCGTTAAAATCGCACCCCATCCGCACTTGCTTGCGATTTTCACGCAGTCCCATTCACTTCTATGGGGCCTACGTTGCGTGAAAAACGCAGAATGTAGAACAGGCATCCTCAAACTGCGGCCCTCCTGCTGTTGTAAAACTACAACTCCCACAATGCCCTGCTGTAGGCTGATACCTGTAGGCTGTCCGGGCATGCTGGGAGTTGTAGTTTTGGAACAGCTGGAGGGCCGCAGTTTGAGGATGCCTGATATAGAACATGCTGCGATTTTCACGCAACGCACAAGTGATGCGTGAAAATCACCACTCGTGTGCACAGACCCATAGAAATGAATGGGTCCGGATTCAGTGCTGGTGCAATGAGTTCACCTCACGCATTGCACCCGCGCGGAAAACTCGCTCGTGTGAAAGGGGCCTAAGGCTGAGTTATTCAGTTATTTGGTCAGTTATTTCTATCAGTGATTGTGAGCCAAAGCTAGTTATGAAGCCTACACATACTGTAGATAAGGTATAATGGAAAGATCTGCACCTGTTCTGTGTTTTTGACCGAAACCAGTTTTTTGCTCCCAATAAGGCCGAATGCACACAGCCGTTTTTCACGGCCGTGAGCAGTCCGTGGAACCGCGGCCTGGATTCCTGCTGAGAGCAGGAGCGCATGGCGTCATTGGTTGCTATGACGCCGTGCGCTCCCTGCTGCCTGCTGCCACCGCAGTACAGTAATAGCAACTAATGACGCCGTGCGCTCATGCTCTCAGCAGGAATCCAGGCCGCGGTTCCACGGACTGCTCACGGCCGTGAAAAACAGCCGTGTGCATTCGGCCTAACTGATGGAAATAACCAGGGGCGTCGCTAGGTTAAAACATTCGGGGCCTGGGCCCCGGATGTTTTGTCCCATGCCCCGAATGTCCTGCCTGCCTGCTAGATGCAACTGTATTGCCGTACACAGAACGGCAAATACAATTGAATCTTATACTGGGAACAGGCGAAGGACCTTTGGTGACATCACAGGCCATGTGATCAGCAAAACAGGCTGTGATAGGATGACCTGGATGATGTCACCATCCAGGTCATCCTATCACAGCCTGTTTTGCTGATCACATGGCCTGTGATGTCACCAAAGGTCTTTCGCCTCTTCCCAGTTCAGGATTGGACCGGAGTCAAGAGGAGAAGGAGCCTAATAGTGATGTCTGTACAGGCGAGGTAAGTGAAGGGAGAGGTAGAGAAATGCTGGGAGTTGTAGTTATTTAACTGGGATGTATTTTAGGGCTGAAGGGAGGGATGTTATTGACATGGAACTGTGTGCTTGAGGTGGCTGGGGGAGGGAGGGATGTTATTTACATGGGACTGTATGTTGAAAGTGGATGGTGGGGGGGAATGATGTTTATGTACATGGGACTTAATGTTTAGGGTCCGTTCACACTTGCGTTTGGTGATCCGCTTGTGAGATCCGTTTCAGGTCTCTCACAAGCAGCCCCAAATGCATCAGTTTAACCCCAATGCATTCTGAATGGATGCGGATCCATTCAGAATGCATTCGTTCGGCTCCGTGCGGTCCCCCGTTCCATTTTGGAGGCGGACCTCAAAATGCTGCAAGCAGCGGTGTCCGCATGGCCTTGCGGAGCCAAACGCATCCGTCCTGACAATGTAAGTCAATGGGGACGGATCCCTTTGCATTGACACAAAATGGTGCAATTGTAAACGGATCCGTCCCCCATTGACTTTCAATGTAAGTCAGGACGGATCCGTATTGGGACTTAGAAATTAAAATCTAATACAAACAAATTGGTCCTGAACGGATGCATTCGTTTGTATTATATCGGTGCGGATCCGTCCTGTACAAGTACATGAACGCAAGTGTGAAAGTAGCCTTAGGGGGTGATGTTTACATGGGATTGTGCGTTGGAGGCGGCTGGGGAAGAGGTGATGTTATTTACATGGGACTGTATGGTGGAGGGAGGATTATAACTGCAGGGGGCACTGCAGCTCCAGGGGACATTATAGGCGTTCTTATTACTACTGGGGGCTCTATAGGAGGGTCTTGTAGATCTGCCTTATTTCTACTAAGCGCACTATGGTGGCCTTATTACTACTGTGGGGTCTGTAGGGAGCTTTATTACCACTGGGGGAACAATAGGGGGCCTTATTTCTACTAGGGACTCTGTGAGGGTATTATTAATATGGGAGGGCATTGTTGAGGAGCATTATCACGGTTGGGGCAGTGTTACTAATAAGGGCATTCTAGAAGGGAATTACTATTGGTGGGACTATGAGGAGCACTATTACTATGGGGGGCAGTAATGTTTCTTTAGGATAGTATTTGGGGGTATGAGGGGGGGGGGGGGGGTTGAGGTTTTGGCATAGAAAGCAGCAGGATAACACTGTGGGGACTCCAGTTGGGGGATAATGATAGAATGTGAGGAAGCTAAGATGTCTGTGTGTCACACTCTGCAGAGACGAGGCGGCTGAGAGAAGTTGTCCAGACCGAGAAGATGATGACAGAGAGGAGACGTCACCTGGAGGCCCTGGATGTGACAGGTAAGTGCCGCTGTATAGCAAGTACAGCATAGTGCGGGGGGGGGGGGCATATTTATTGGGGCTTGTGCCCCGGATCTTTTGAGACCCTAGCAACGCCCCTGGAAATAACTGACCAAATAAGTGGTGTGAACTTGTCTGGAATGACCTTCTCTCTTTTGGACACCTCATATAATCATCACGTGTATTCTTAGGTTCAGAGACTTCTTTACCTGTATTTAATAAAACAACTAGTGATTTTCCATGAACTTTTTGGACAGTGTTTGCAATTTATCTTATATAAAAATGCATACACATATACTTATATATAAATTACCCCCATATAAGTAATCATTACACACAAATATTCATAGACACATATTTATATACATACTAGCAGAATATGGAGTTCACATCACTGTTTAGCTTTCCGTTCTTCTGATCCGTCTCTCAGTGAGAGAGAAAAAAAAAAAAGAGGATCCAGTAAAAAAAATTGTTGAAATCTAAGACAGTACTCTTGGGTACCCTACATTTGTGGTCTTTTTTTCCAATGCGACTAAAAGTTTCTGCCTGAGCCAACTCTAGAGCAGGCAGCATATAGGTGTTTGTGAGAGATGCATGCTTGCTTTAAGTTGACAACAGCAAATTTCAGGGACTGGTTTTATTGTGCCTTGTTAATTGTCATGGACAGGAAACTGCAGTCTCTTAAAATGTATTGGTGAATGCTTGATATCGTGGATTAGAGGGACTGAGGAATAAAGCCGTCTCTATAAGAACAGCCAGTCAGTATTGTAGCTTCAATCACATGAAGCATGCATTGTTTGACACAGATTTGGAGCATCTGCATTTCTCAAGAGTAAATCAGTGCTCCAACTTTCAATTCTAAGCGAGTTGAAGGCTTTTCATGCGGCTCCAAAAAATTCAAAAACTCAGCAGGGTATTCTGCCCTCAACATTGATAGTAGTGTGAGCAGCAGTGCATATGTTTGTCCTGGTATCTCTCTCAAAATGTGAGCAATGATCAGATTCACTGCAAAGTTCCTGGGAGCCAAAATTGATCGCTTGAAAAGCCAAGGATAATAAATAATACCCAATTCCAGGAAATATGTCAGCAAGTGATGTACCAATGTTGCTGAATTTTGCAGGAAAGGGCACGTTTTCACTGGCATCACTGAGTTGCCTCTTCCAAGCTGTAGCAACATATGCAAAAATTAGCCAGATGTAAGGGCATGTATGTTTGTACAGAGTGTAATACTCTTAACAAAACACCAAAGTGATGAAGGTTTCAGGCAGGCATCATCTAATACGCTACCATGCCTTTTTACACAATTGGCAACCTCTGCCTAAAGTCTCCAGCCAATAAGAGCAATACTCTTCCCATCGGTCTCCGATTCGGAAGTGCTTTGTTGACCGCTTCTAAGCTATGCTTGTGTGCCTTCGTGCATTCATCCTAGACAATAAATCTGACCATCTGACAACATCGCCCATAGTTGTTTCTGCATACAAATTGCAAATAGATGTTTCCTCCCTGGTCAGATCAAGTTGCAACTTGAAAGTCGAAGTGGTTGGTTCTGCCACCATTCAGTAGAGTCACAACTATGCCAGATGAAGCTGTTGCTTTTGCAATTTCACTGGCACTGTGCACCTTGGCAAGAAGCAGATTTATTAGACACATTTTGGGGCATCAGTGCCTGTTTTTAGATGTAAAAATGCTGCTTTAGACTTATTTTGCAATCACATTTACTATTGAAAATATGCCTGTTTTGAGGGCATTTGTGCTTTGTTCGCCTATTTTGATTTTTTAGACCACTTCAGAAACTTTCTAACCTTTTTTTGCCTATTTTACAACATACTTATGTAGGTGTGCCTTTTTTATGCCTGTTTTACTCTCAAAAACAGTCTAATTTCTACTCCACTCCAGAGCTGGCGTACTTTTCTTTGTCTGTTTTGTCTGGTGAGTTGCGCTATATTTTGCATAAAAAGTTGCACTTTAATGGAGACTACCATATTTTTCGCCCTATAAGATGCACTGGCCTATAAGACGCACCCAGGTTTTTGAGGAGGAAAATAAGAAAAAAATTATTTTTAACCAAAAGGTGTGCTTTTGGTGGGTTTTGAACTAATGGTGGTCTGTGGATGACACTATTATGGGGGATCTGTGGATGATGCACTGTTATGGAGGGGATCTGTGGATGACACTGTTATGGAGGGGATTTGTGGATGGCACTGTTATGGGGGGATCTGTGGACGGCACTATTATGGGGGATCTGTGAATGGCACTGTTATGGGGGGATCTGTGGATGGCACTGTTATGGGGGAATCTGTGGATGGCATTATTATGGGGGGTGGATCTGTGGATGGCAATGCTTTATATGTGTCACCCACAGAAACCCCACCCCATAACAGTGCCATCCACATATCCCCCACCCCATAATAGTGGCATCCACAGAAGCCCTAATATAGCATAGCTAAACCTGTGGGAGGGGGGAGGGAGGACGGGCCGATGTAATGTAAATGTGGTGGGGCCGGTGCACTCACTGTACTCCGGCCCCACTGGTCACTCACTTCCTTCCTTAATGCCTAAACATTTTATAATAATAGCTTTAATTAACGTTTCGATCCCCAGCCCCATCTGTACTACCGTACTTACTAAATGTCCTGTAGCAGGCAGAGCAGGGCAGGCGGCCGGCCAGAACTCACTGATGTCATGTGACGTGCCTGTGCCATCTACTTTATGAATAAAGTAGGCGGGCAGACACGTGGCGTCAGTGAGTTCCGGCCGGCTGCCCACCCTGCTCTGCCTGCTACAGGAAATTTAGTAAGTATGGTAGTACAGATGGGGCTGGGGATCGGAACATCAATTAAAGCTATTATTATAAAATGTTTAACCAATAAAGCAGTGAGTGAGCGGCGTGGCTGGAGTACAGTGACCGCACCGCCCGCCGCATTTGCACGACACCGCAGACTGCGATGTAAAATAGCAGCATTTGCCCCATAAAACGCAAGGGCATTTTACACTTTTGGGGGGGAAAAGTGCGTCTTATGGGGCGAAAAATACGGTATCTATTTTCATCTCACTTGCACAACATTTTCATGTGCATACTAATTAGACCAATCTTAGTGACTATGAACCTGTCGTACTGATAAAGAACCACTAGAGGTCGGACTAATGCCAATACGCCTGTGAATAGTCAGCAAAAGACTGACAAGTGATGCAAAAACGCCTGTCTACTTGTACGCCTAAAAATAGGCGAGCTTGATACATGTGCCCCTTTGATTGTTTCTCCAGGGGCATCCGAGAAGCTTTGAAAAACTTTGGTTTGTTCTCGCACATTGTAAAGCATCAGCTCATTTGCAGCGACATATTGTCTCAGTTGGTTGAGACCATAAGTCATTTTTGAGAGAAACTCATGACTTTATCTTCCAAAAAATCAGTGCCTGATTCTCTATTTGAGGAGTCAACTGCCGCAACTTAAAATTTGCCTGCTTCCAGGCACCTAGCCTTTCTACCACCTGAGGAGAAAAGCAAATTGGCACCTCACCCCCTATCAGTGCTGTAGATTTCCAATGGTCATGTCACAAAATCCAGTGCTAATGCAAAGTGTAAAATCTGTGGTCAGATTTGGGAAAAGTTTCATGGCAAAAACCCAACATCGAATATTCAAACTTTGCTACAAACTTCTGGGTCTTGTTAAAAAATGTCTGTGTATTATTATTAGAAATGAACGAATCAAAGCTGATGAAGTGGAATTCGATCCGAATTTCAGGAAAAATTACAGAAAATTTCAGGAAAATGTCTATTTGCACCGAATCCGAATTTCCTCACGCTTCGCGGTAACGAATCATATTTTTTCCTGAAATGGCTGCTGCATGTATGAGGACATAGAGCAGGGAACTATGGGAAGGCAGGATCACCCATACTGACATGCATGCAGCCAATCAGCAGCCAGCCAGCCCTGTGATGTCACAGCCCTATAAATAGCCTCAGCCATCTTGGGTTCTGCCATTTTCCAGTGTACTTAGTGCAGGGAGAGACATCAACAGGTGCTAGGGACAATGCTAGAAAAAACTTAATTGTGCTAAAAATACAATTTACAAGGGCAGGGAAAGATTAGTCAAGGTGTAGGGAAAGGAAAGGGAGGAATCATTCCACTGCATTTATGCTGAACAGGGTTCAGTAGGGGAGGTTACAGCCTGGGTAATAGGAACAATCCTATTACACCTTGTTGCACTGACTGGGCACCTAAATTGCCATTACACAGCTCTGTAATTCCAGCAAACCGTTCTTGTTATTGGGGTGTTACAGGCATTAATAGGGTTTATTACAAGGAAATATTTCTAAGTGTTATTTGCCCTTGTGCGGTGCAGTTATATGTTCTAAAGCATTTTTTGGCTTGCATTAGTGGGGAAAAAAAGGGCTTATTAGCCGTTGTGTGGTGAAGTTGTCATGGTCTTACCTCCTTGCTGTCCTCCTTCGTTTGACATGTGCTGGCGGCCATCTTGGTTTCTGGGTTTCTTGTAGCCTCCCACCCTGCGGCTCCTCCTTCCCACTGGGAGGAGCTGGATGCCTAGCTCATATATATAGGAGGTCTGTGGCTTCAGTTCCTTGCTTGGTCCTCCTGTGCTCACATGCTTCTAAGACTGCTGCTGCTTCTGGTTCCTGATCCTGGCTTCGTCTGACTACCCTGCTGATTCCTGATCCTGGCTTCGTCTGACTACCCTGCTGATTCCTGATCCTGGCTTCGTCTGACTACCCTTCTGGTTCCTGATCCCTGGTTTCGCAAGACCCTGCTTCGGTTTAGCCATCCGTTTGGACTTTTGCCTTACAGCTTTATTTTCAATAAAGCCTTCTTATTTCCACTCATCTCTTGTTGTACGTCTGGTTCATGGTTCCATGACATTAGGACCAAGCCATGAATTCTGACGGTACAGGGCCATCCTCGCTACCTACGCTGGTTGCCAGACTTGATCAGCAGGATCACCTGTTGGGTCGGTTCGCTGTGGCGTTGCAAACCCTGCTTGAACGCACGGCTCATTTAGCTTCCGTTGCCGATGGGTCGGTTGTCGCTCCTGGGCCCGCTCCTACTGCCGCTCCGGTTGTTGCGCCAGAGTCTACCCCGACACCTGTTGCTGCGCCTGCGGTGTTTCGGGGTATGACCGGTTCTGCCCCCCTTCCACAGCGCTTTGGGGGAGAGCCAACTCAGTGCCGAGGTTTCCTTAACCAGGTGGGCATTTACTTCGAGTTGCTGCCACATGCCTTTCCTACTGAGAGATCAAAGGTGGGCTTCTTGATCTCGCTGCTCTCGGACAAGGCCTTGGCCTGGGCCAGCCCTTTATGGGAGAACAACAATCCGGTGGTTGCCGAGTTTTCTGGTTTTGTTGCTTCTCTTCGGAAGGTATTCGATGTGCCGGCTCGTGCTGCCTCTGCTGCGAAGCTCCTTATGTCCATCAGACAGGGTTCACGATCCGTAGCTGAATACGCCATTGAGTTTCGTACCCTGGCAGCAGAGGTGGGCTGGAATAATGAGGCTCTGGTCGCTGCTTTCTCTCATGGTCTCTCGGATGCCTTGAAGGATGAGGTTGCAGCTAAGGACCTACCAGTGGAGCTTGAGTCTCCTATTTCTTTCCTGATTTTGATTGACACCAGACTCAGGGAGAGACCTTCCTTTAAGGAGAGCCTGCGGAGGCCTTCTAACAGATTGGCGCCTACGTTTGCTGTCCCACCCGTGCCTCCCTCTCCTCCCACGCCTCCTGGGGATGACTTGTCTGGGGGTGAACCCATGCAGCTGGGGTTTGCTCGCCTGTCCGAGGGGGAGAGGGTACTCCGGAGACGCGAGGGCCGATGCATGTACTGTGGTCTCGGTGGGCATTTTCGGTTGGCATGCCCGAACCGTCCGGGAAACGCTCGCACCTGAGATCCTGTCGGGGGCAGATCTTGGGTGGAGTCTCCTCGTCCCCGGTTTCCCGTGTTGACAAACCACTGATTACTGTTGTCCTCTCCTGGGTCGGGGGCTCGGTGACGACCCAGGCGTTGGTGGACTCTGGTGCTGCTGGTTTGTTCATTGATAGTGTGTTCGCTGCCGCCAATTCCATTCCTCTGCAGCCTCGAGGTTCCCCACTGGCTCTTGAGGCGATAGACGGCAGACCCCTTCTGCCGCCACACGTGACTCATGAGACCCTTCCAGTGGGGATGGCCATTGGTGCCGTTCACAGAGAGTCGGTCTGTCTCCAGGTTATTTCGTCTCCACACTACTCGGTGGTCTTGGGGTACCCCTGGCTCCAGAAGCATAATCCGACTTTCGATTGGAAATCGGCCGAGATCCTCTCGTGGTCACCGCAGTGTGGGGCTAGTTGCATCCATGGGCCTGTCAAGTTGCTGTGTACTTCCTCGGACTCTCTGTTGCCTCCTGAATACGAGGAGTACCGGGATGTATTCGATAAGGTGCGTGCGGTTGCCCTACCTCCGCACCGCCCATACGATTGTGCCATAGAGTTACAATCTGGTGCCGTTCCGCCTCGTGGCAAAGTCTATCCACTGTCGGTAGCGGAGAATGAGGCCATGGAGGAGTACGTGAGGGAGGCGCTTTCACGCGGACACATTCGCAAATCCTCGTCCCCGGCAGGGGCTGGATTTTTCTTTGTGAAAAAGAAGGGCGGTGAGTTGAGGCCTTGCATCGATTACAGGGGTCTCAATCGCATCACGATCAAGAACGCTTACCCGATACCCTTGATTTCCGAGCTGTTCGATCGCCTCAAAGGGGCCACAGTCTTTACCAAACTCGACCTGAGGGCGGCATATAACCTGGTAAGGATCAAGGCGGGCGATGAGTGGAAGACCGCATTTAACACCAGGACCGGTCATTATGAATCCTTGGTTATGCCCTTTGGGTTGTGCAATGCGCCCGCAGTCTTCCAGGAATTCATCAACGATGTTTTCCGTGACCTGTTGCAGCAGTGTGTGGTGGTCTATTTGGATGACATCTTGGTATATTCTGAATCCATGGAGGCCCACATTCTGGATGTCAGACGAGTGTTGCAACGGTTACGAGAGAACAAGCTGTTCGGTAAGCTTGAGAAATGCGAATTTCACCGATCCCAGGTAACCTTCTTAGGTTACATCATTTCCGCTGAGGGGTTCTCCATGGATCCTGAGAAGGTTTCGGCTGTCTTACAGTGGCCCCAGCCCAGTGGTCTTCGTGCCCTGCAGCGCTTTTTGGGCTTCGCCAATTATTATCGGAAGTTCATCAGGGACTTTTCCAGGCTAGCCAAGCCTCTCACGGATCTGACCAAGAAGGGCAGTAATTTCCAGGTCTGGCCGCCCGAGGCCATCCGAGCTTTTGAGGCTCTAAAGTCCGCCTTTGTGTCGGCTCCGATTCTGTCGCATCCCAACCCTGGGTTGCCGTTTGTCCTCGAGGTGGACGCGTCTGAGACGGGAGTAGGCGCCCTCCTGTCTCAGCGTAGAACACCAGAGGGTCCTCTGCTTCCTTGTGGGTTTTACTCCCGGAAACTGTCTTCCGCGGAGTGCAACTACCAGATTGGTGACAGGGAGTTATTGGCCATCGTGCAGGCCCTTAAAGAATGGAGGCACTTGCTCGAGGGCTCGGTGGTTCCGGTTCTCATCCTGACGGACCACAAGAATCTGACCTACCTCTCTGAGGCCAAGAGATTGACACCACGTCAGGCCAGATGGGCTCTGTTCTTGTCACGTTTTAATTACGTGGTCTCCTACCTACCCGGTTCCAAGAACATCAGAGCGGATGCCTTATCACGGCAGTACTCCGAGCTGTCCGGGGAGGAGTCGATTCCGACTTCGGTCATACCTCCGAATCAGATCCTGGCCGCCATTCGCACCAGCCTGACCTCTCCCCTGGGTGAGCAGATTTTGTCGGCTCAATCTGGTGCTCCCTCTGGGAGACCCAACGGCAGGTGTTTTGTGCCTGAGGAGTTGCGCACTCGGTTGTTGCGAACCTACCATAACTCCAAGGCCGCGGGGCATCCTGGAAAGAATCAGCTGTCCTGGGCTGTTTCACGTCTGTTCTGGTGGCCTTCTCTACGTTCCGACATCGCCGCATATGTAGCGGCATGCTCCGTTTGTGCCCAGAGTAAGTCCCCTCGGCACCTTCCGTTGGGCCTTTTGCAACCCATAGCCACCGGGGAGCGTCCATGGTCACACCTGGGGATGGATTTCATTGTGGACCTCCCTGCATCCCGAGGCCATACGGTCATTCTCATGATAGTGGATCGGTTTTCCAAAATGTGCCACTGTGTTCCTCTTAAGAAGTTACCCTCTGCACAAGAGTTGGCCTCGATTTTTGCCAGGGAGGTCTTCCGGTTGCACGGTTTGCCCAAGGAGATTGTGTCGGATCGGGGGAGTCAGTTTGTGTCCAGGTTCTGGCGCGCCTTTTGCTCCCAGTTGGGGATTCATCTCTCTTTCTCCTCGGCCTACCACCCTCAGTCCAATGGGGCCGCAGAACGATCCAATCAGGCCTTGGAGCAATTCCTTCGTTGCTATGTCTCCGATCACCAAGACAATTGGGTTGACCTCCTGCCTTGGGCTGAGTTTGCCAGGAACACGGCGGTGAACTCTTCCTCTGGGACGTCTCCCTTCATGGCCAATTATGGGTTCCAACCTGCCGTGTTACCGGAGGTATTCTCTCCCCAGGATATTCCGGCTGTGGAGGATCACCTTTCCGTCCTACGTGCTTCTTGGGTACAGATCCAGAGGTCCCTTGAGGTCTCTACGCAGCGCCAGAGACTCCAGGCTGATCGCAGACGAGCGCCCGCTCCTTCCTACCAGGTCGGAGACCGCGTATGGTTGTCCACCCGCAACCTCAACCTTCGAGTGCCCACTCCCAAGCTGGCGCCTCGCTTTGTTGGTCCCTTCCGAGTGCTTCGCAGGGTAAACCCGGTAGCCTATGCCCTTGCGCTTCCTCCTGGCATGCGGATCTCCAACGTGTTTCATGTCTCCCTGTTGAAGCCACTGGTGTGTAATCGTTTCACTTCCTCGATTCCTCGGCCTCGTCCGGTCCAAGTGGGCAATCGTGAGGAGTATGAGGTGAGCAATATCCTGGACTCACGCCTGGTCCGTGGCCGGGTGCAGTTTTTGGTCCATTGGCGTGGTTATGGTCCAGAGGAGCGTTCCTGGGTTCCCTCTGCAGATGTCCATGCTCCTGCCTTGCTCCGAGCCTTCCACGCACGCTTCCCTCAGAAACCGTTCCTTACTCCGCGGAGGAGGGGCCCTTGAGGGGGAGGTACTGTCATGGTCTTACCTCCTTGCTGTCCTCCTTCGTTTGACATGTGCTGGCGGCCATCTTGGTTTCTGGGTTTCTTGTAGCCTCCCACCCTGCGGCTCCTCCTTCCCACTGGGAGGAGCTGGATGCCTAGCTCATATATATAGGAGGTCTGTGGCTTCAGTTCCTTGCTTGGTCCTCCTGTGCTCACATGCTTCTAAGACTTCTGCTGCTTCTGGTTCCTGATCCTGGCTTCGTCTGACTACCCTGCTGATTCCTGATCCTGGCTTCGTCTGACTACCCTGCTGATTCCTGATCCTGGCTTCGTCTGACTACCCTTCTGGTTCCTGATCCCTGGTTTCGCAAGACCCTGCTTCGGTTTAGCCATCCGTTTGGACTTTTGCCTTACAGCTTTATTTTCAATAAAGCCTTCTTATTTCCACTCATCTCTTGTTGTACGTCTGGTTCATGGTTCCATGACAGAAGTGCTAAAATTGCTGCACTTTTTGTTGTGTATTAGTGTCAAAAGAAAAATATGTTTGCCATTCAGCGGTGCAGTTATATGTTCTAAAGCCTTTTCTGGCGTGTATTAGTGGCAAACGAAAAATATATTTGCCGTTCAGTGGTGCAGTTATATGTTCTAAAGCCTTTTGTGGCGTGTATAAGTGGAAAAAGAAAAATACCGTATATTTGCCGTTCAGCGGTGCAGTTATATGTGCTAAAGCATTTTGTGGCTTGTATTAGTTGAATAAAGAAAAATATATATGCCGTTCAGCGGTGCATTTATATGTTCTAAAGCCCTTTTTGTTGTGTATTAGTGGCAAAAGAAAAATATATTTGCCATTCAGCGGTGCAGTTATATGTTCTAAAGCCCCTTTTGCCTGGTATTATTGGCAAAAGTAAAATATATTTGCTGTTCAGCGGTGCAGTTATATTTTCTAAAGCTTTCTGTGGCGTATATAAGTGGAAAAAAATAAGGGCCTATTTGCCGTTTAGTGGTGCAGTTATATGTTCTAAAGACCCTTTTTTTGTGTATTAGTGGGAAAAAGGGCTTATTAGCCATTGTGTGGTGAAGTGAGAAAATTACAGACTTTTTGGGGGTGTTTTAATTTCCTTTTTATTTATTTACTAGCAGAAGGACCCAGCTTTGCAGTCCCTCCCTCCCCCCTGTGCTGCCGCATCCCAAATACTGAATCCCAGTGCCGCCCCTCTCTTAATTTATTCACTATAGGGCTTCAACGATCAATCAACGTTATCGATAATATTCAATAACGGGGTTCATTGTACATAAATCCTGTTATAGAATAATCGGCCAATTCGCTGCTATGTGGGCTGGAGTGGGCAGTCAGGCGCTATGCCTGCGGGTCCTGTAAATTTTAACACTGAGCTCCATAGCGGACTGTCCCCTTAACTGTGGCCTCCACAGCAGCCTGCCCCTAGGGTGGCCAGAGGTCTGGTTTTAGGCAGGACAGTCCAGCTTTCAGACTCTCCCTGTCCTCTGTCTGGTGCAGGACCTGGACAAACACAGGGATGTTCTTTTGAACAGCTCACTCTCAGACAACAGCACTGTGCTGTGTGAGCGTGACCTGCAGAGAGAAAGTCACCCTCCCTCCCACCCTGGCAGCTGACAGAAATTGATTTTTACCTTAATTTATTCAATCCTCGTCGGCTGCGGAGTGGGAGGGGACTAGCTTAGTGGGACCTCGGGGCAGGGTTTTTAAGTCCATCTTTTGAGGGTGGTCTGAATGGCCACTCTACCTGCCCCTGAACTGAAACCTCCACAGCACTCCGCTCCCTTAGCAGTGTCATCCACAGCGCCCTGCCCCTTTAAAGCTGACCTAAAGCAGGGAAGAAAAATGGCTGGGTTGTTATGGGAACCTTGTGTAAACCTGTGTGTATGTGGAGACTAATTGCCTGCGAATTTCTATTGGCTTATAAGAATCATGTGACCAGGCTTCTATTGGCCAATGCATTTTTTGGGACTATCTCACCCAGGAATGTCCGTTTTAACAGCTCACTCTCAGACAGCAGCACAGTGCTGTCTGAGCGTGAGCTGCTGGGAGAAAGTCACCCTCCCTCCCACCCCTCTGCAGCTGACAGAAGTTGATTTTTACCTTCATTTTTTTCAGTCCCTGTTGGCTGCGGAGTGGGAGGGGGCATGGCCTAACCAAATTGGGGGTGGGGCTTAGTGGGACCTGGGGTGGAGTTTTTAAATCTGTCTTTTGAGGGTGGCCTGAATAGCCACTCTACCTGCCCCCTGAACTGTGACCTCCACAGCACTCCACTCCCTTAACAGTGTCATCCATAGCGCCCTGCCCCTTTAAAGCTGACCTGCAGCAATGAAGAAAAATGGCTGGGTTGTTATGGAAATCTGGAGTAAAACTGTGTGTATGTGTAGACTAAGGGCCTGCGAGCTTCTATTGGCTGATAAGGGACATGTGACCGTGTGTATGGCAGTTGAGATATGAAGAGAAACACTTGTATGATTGTATTGGCTAATGCAGGAAATTTTTGGGAAATATCCTCCTCCTAGGACCCCCACAAGATTTATTTCCAGGTAGCAAGGGATGTGCATACCAAGTTTTGTTGAAATCGATTGTTGCATTTTTGAGTGATCGCGGAACATACATACACACATACATACACATATATGTCCTTCTTTATATACAGTTGCAAGAGAAAGTATGTGAACCCTTTGGAATGATATGGATTTCAGCACAAATTGGTCATAAAATGTGATCTGATCTTCATCTAAGTCACAACAATAGACAATCACAGTCTGCACACAAAGAATTAAATGTTACCATGTTTTTATTGAACACACCATGTAAACATTCACAGTGCAGGTGGAAAAAGAATGTGAACCCCTAGACTAATGACATCTCCAAGAGCTAATTTGAGTGAGGTGTCAGCCAACTGGAGTCCAATCAATGAGATGAGATTAGAGGTGTTGGTTACACATGCCCTGCCCTATAAAATACACACACCAGTTCTGGGTTTGCTTTTCACAAGAAGCATTGCCTGATGTGAATGATGTCTCGCACAAAAGAGCTCTCAGAAGACCTAGGATAAAGAATTGTTGACTTGCATAAAGCTGGAAAGGGTTATAAAAGTATATCCAAAAGCCTTGCTGTTCATCAGTCCACGGTAAGACAAATTGTCTATAAATTGGGAAAGTTCAGCACTGCTGCTACTCTCCCTAGGAGTGGCCATCCTGTAAAGATGACTGCAAGAGCACAGCGCAGACTGCTCAATGAGGTGAAGAAGAATCCTAGAGTGTCAGCTAAAGACTTACAAAAGTCTCTGGGATATGTTATCATCCCTGATAGTGAATCTACAATACGCAAAACACTAAACAAGAATGGATTTCATGGGAGGATACCACAGAGGAAGCCACTGCTGTAAAAAAAAACATTGCTGCATGTTTCCAGTTTGAACAAGAGCACCTGGATGTTCCACAGCAGTACTGGCAAAATATTCTGTGGACAGATGAAACCAAAGTTGAGTTGTTTGGAAAAAAAACACAACACTATGTATGGAGAAAAAGAGGCACAGCATACCAACATCAAAACCTCATCCCAACTGTGAAGTATGGTGGTGGGGGCATCATGGTTTGGGGCTGCTTTGCTGTGCCAGGGCCTGGACGGATTGCTATCATCGAAGGAAAAATGAATTCCCAAGTTTGTCAATACATTTTGCAGGAGAACTTAAGGCCATCTGTCCACCAGCTGAAGCTCAACAGAAGATGGGTGTTGCAACAGGACAACAACCCAAAGCATAGACATAAATCAACAGAATGGCTTAAACAGAAGAAAATATGCCTTCTGGAGTGGCCCAGTCAGAGTCCTGACCTCAACCCGATTGAGATGCTGTGGCATGACCTCAAGAAAGCGATTCACACCAGACATCCCTAGAATATTGCTGAACTGAAACAGTTCTGTAAAGAGGAATGGTCAAGAATTACTCCTGACCGTTATGCACGTCTGATCTGCAACTACAGGAAATGTTTGGTTGAAGTTATTGTTGCCAAAGGAGGTACAACCAGTTATTAAATCCAAGGGTTCACATACTTTTTCCACCTGCACTGTGAATGTTTACATGGTGTGTTCAATAAAAAACATGGTAACATTTAATTCTTTGTGTGTTATTAGTTTAAGCAACAAGTTGTGACTTAGATGAAGATCAGATAACATTTTATGACCAATTTGTGGAGAAATCCATATCATTCAAAAGGGTTCACATACTTTTTCTTGCAACTGTATATAGATTTGATCTAACAGTATGTCAGACAGAGAAGTGCCAGGCCCTGCACAGGGCAGTGGCAGAGGCAGGGGCTTGAGCCCCGGATGTTTTGACCATTGCCCCGAATGTTATGCTGGCAGGGCTGGCCGCTCTCACTCTCCTGCGCTGCGCAACCCCACCATCCTAATCCGTGTCCTGCAGTAACTGAACTTTAAAGCAGCGCTCATGATTTCATTACTATCTTACACACTCAGCTCCGGAAACATGCAGTGCAGGCGGCGCTGGCACACTGACGTCATGCGCCTGCTCCTCCCGCTAGGCGGCGCAGGCGCGTGACGCCAGTGAGTGAGCACCGCCCGCACTGCCTGCTACTGGAGCTAAGTGTGTAAGTCAAGATAGTAATGAGATGAGCACTGATTTAAAGTTCAATTACTGCAGGATACGGATTACTGAGGGGATGATCTGTGGGGTTGCCCAGACGGCTAGGCCCTTCACAGTAGTTATTAACCCCTTTCAGCAGTCCCCCATTCACTGAAGGGGGGGGCTGCTGAAAGGGATTAATAACTACTGTGAAGGCGGGACTGTTGAAAGGGGTTAAAGTACAAGGGGGGTGGAGGGATGATCTGTGGGGTTTCCCAGACGGCTAGGCCCTTCACAGTAGTTATTAGCCCCTTTCAGCAGTCCTCTATTCACTGAAGGGGGGACTGCTGAAAGGGGTTAATAACTACTGTGAAGGGGGGACCGCTGAAAGGGGTTAATAACTACTGTGAAAGGAGGACTGCGCTTGTGCCCCGGATGTTTTCAGACCCTAGCAACACCCCTGGGCAGAGACTTAAATGTTTCTGGCGCAGGCAGAGGTCGCAGCAGAGTAAGGAGCCGTGTATGACAGTCTGTGTATGTGAGAGTGCATGCCTAGCAACACCCCTGGGCACCCCTGGGGGGGTGGCGTCCCCCTTGTTGGTCCATGCGGATGGCTCTTTGTCTCGCTTTCAGTTCTCGGATGTTTTTTCTAGATGTTTGAGCCGGGCGGGGATGGATGGGGGGGGGGGGGGTATTCTAGCCACTCCTTTAGGATTGGGGCGGCGACGGAGGCTGCGAGATGGGGCCTGGGTGAGGATGTTATCAAGCGGATGGGACGGTGGGAGTCGGCGAGGTTTAAGTCGTATGTTTGTTTGGATCGCTTATAGTCAAGAGGAACATAAGTATGGATGCGGATAACATGCAGTGTGCTGTCTGCATCATTTGTAGCCCCATTGAAATGAATGGGTCTTTTTCACACATCTTCACAGGCCCTCTAACATACACAGACTGTCATACATGCAGGCACTCTCACATACACACACTGTCATACATGTAGGTCCTCTCACATACACAGACTGTCATACATGCAGGCACTCTCACATACACACACTGTCATACATGCAGATCCTCTCACATACACAGACTGTCATACATGCAGGGCAGGCACTCTTTTATATTACATTCCATATAGATCCCTTCCTCACCTCCTAGCTCTGTATTGCTGGTTCTTGTGTCCTCAGCCAGGCTCCTTCTCCTCTCAGTAGCAGGCTCTGGCCCCTCCCCCTCTCAGTAGCAGGCTCAGGCTCCTCCCCCTCTCAGTAGCAGGCTCAGGCTCCTCCCCCTCTCAGTAGCAGGGCTCCTCTCCACACAGCAGCAGCCCTTCCTTCTAGCAGAGCTTGCTCATTGGAGGAGAGGATGTCAGTTTATTTGAGTGACAGTTTGTAGACCAATCAGCTCTCCATCTCCTGGTCAGTAAGGTTGGGTCCACAAGTTCCCATTTTTTATAAAATCACAGCAGTGTTTTTTTGCCGCAATTTGTTCAAAATCAGACCCTGTGGATCCAGCCTTACTGACCAGAAGTGCTGATTACACTAAAACCTACCAGCCCTCCTATGAATCAGCGCTGCTATTCAGCCCCTGACCAGCAGATCATCTCTCAGTCCCTCTGAAGTTCAGGAAGGGGGCCCCTTCCCTACTGTGTGCAATCGCACAGTGGGAGGAGCTTGCCGACAACTCAGAAAGCTCATTTGTTAGTCACGATCTCCCCAGTGGGCCAGTCCAGGCTGGGCCCCCTCACACTCTGGGCCCCTGTGCAGCTGAACCAGCTGCACAGGCAGTATGTCCGCCCCTGGCTCCCAGTGTCAGCTAGCAGTCGTGTCGTGACCAGCAACCCAGCGGATCTTGAATGGTTGACTCGGTCATCTCTGTTTTGGATCCACTCCTGTTTTTTGGGGCTTTAGAAATACTGATGGATTATTGAGCAAATGCTGACCGAGTGAAGGCGGATGCTCCACAGACCGGATCCGTTTTTTGGGTGTTATTGTTCTGACAGATTAGAGAAAAGGCAAAATAATCAGTGATGTCAACACAAACTCACTGCTGACACCCTCTCCACTCTGTCAGGGGGGCTCTACTTGTATAAGCGTTTAATAGAACAGGTCTGTAGACATCTATGTGGAATCAGCTGATGACTGTGTAAAAGGAGTGCGCTTCTTCTTGGCGCTAACATCGACCTGTAAGGTTGAGTTCATACTTGAGTTATTTGGTCAGTTTTGGCCCCGTGATAAGTGAAGTGTGCAGTGATTCTAAGAGTGACGCGTGTCATCTCCATGTCATTCGGACTCACAATATTGTATCACTCACTACCCCAGCACACTCCCTATGCGTGTTACTGCAAGGCAAAGTGTTCTATACCACTATAAAGGCTCTCTGCAGCCAGGAAATAGTCATGACGAGGGTATTGGTTATTCCTCGTTCGCCACCTCCATTCACCTTAATAGCCCCCTTCTAACAACTCCCCTTTCCCGCCATTACACTTCCCCACCACTGAGCCCCATACCCAATAAAACACAGACCACCAGCTGGAAATGTAATGGCCACAGCAGCCGTTTATTAAATAACAATTACAACATAACATACATAATACTGTAAACAATGGGGGGAGGTCCTTGAAGCCCCAAACATCGAGCTGCCGAACCAGGGTGAGCCATTCTTGCCTCCAGCCGTAACGCCCAGCTCAAAGGCACCACCGAATGACCCCCCCCTCGATTCACCACAACCTCTCGGTCCACCTGGGATTCCAGCCCCAACCGTGGGGCCCCCCCAATTGTCCTCAGATTCCACCATGACCAACTCCAAAGACCCCCCCCACCGCCACAAGCTGCCGTGACATGACCCTCCCCACAAACCCCTCCCAGAACCCAACCCCGGTCCCTGAAATACTCCAACAAAAAGGGAAGGGTGGGCGGGAGCTTCTCCTCTCTACCTAAAATGGCGTCCTGCCTTCCTCTTCCCTGCCTATTTAACCCCTTAACTCCACCCCCCAGCTCAAACTAACCTATCCTACCCTCTATCCTTACCTCTAGCCCTCCCACCGCCCTATTCCAACCCCCCCCCCCCCCCCCTCTAGCTCACTAAACCAAACCCCCGTCATGGGGGCCTCCCCTAAAGGGGGCACCGCCCCCCCTCAGTCCGGCCATTGCTTTTTTAAACGTGATTTGCCGCAAATAAATTTAGATCGAATTTTTGAAAATTTATCGTTCACCTGGTTGTTCCTGGTCGTTCACCTTCAAACTTAAGTGCACTACAGTGTTTGCATCATTTCCACATTCAGCCATTCAGAATCAAAAGAGTTTGATCATATTGGGATTTTAAACTGTAGTGGAAAGCAGTATTACGCATTTTAGCCCCAGTAGTAACTTGTCGGTTAGCATATTGCATCTGGTCAGCCTGGAGACAGCCTTTGGCCTGCTAGGGGATCTCTGCTGCTTGTCTGTCTCGCTAAAACTGCAGTGATGCCTCACTCTTTTGGGCAGTTTCAGTAGCTTGCTGTTGACTGTAATGCATCTTGTCAGCCTGTGGACGAGCTTTGGTCTGCTGGGGAGTCTCTTATGCCTGTCTACCATGCTGTCATGCAGTAATGCCTCAAGTCTGCTGGGGAGTCTCTTATGCCTGTCTACCATGCTGTCATGCAGTAATGCCTCGAGCCTGCTGGGGAGTTTCAGAAACTCACTGTTGGCTATGATGTATGTTGTCATCCTGATGACAGGCTTGTGTCTGCTGACAGGTTACATCAGCTTGGGCAGAAGCCATGTGCTTTGCTGCAGGAATCTTTTGTGCAAGTGCAGGAATCCTTTTTGGAGGGTTCACTGGCTCCCCGCCCTCTTCTGGTCTGCTGGTGCACTTGGTTCTGTGCTAGTGCTATCACTTTTGCCTAACCTGCATATGTTCCTAATTTCATTTGTAATAAAGTTCTCCATTGGTCCTTGGTCTGTTTTGCCTGTGTCCTATTTGCAAGACGTCCCGGGGGTCTCTCTTGGGCCTCTTGCACGTGGCATGCATTATTTACATCACACAGTAAACTGCAAAAAAAGATGCAAATAACAATGTACAATAGCATTTTTTTATTTAAGTATAGCTCACCAAAAAGAGTATAATAGTTAGATGCTTTGATATACTTACCCCAAAATATCCAATATATATATCAATCAGGAGACCACTAGGGCTATTACTGGTAGCAGAGTGGAGGGACCAAGAAACAATCAGTGCAGAGTGCCCAGCACACGAACATGAAGGGACTACCTTAAATTTCTCTGTTGGTCAACCTGCATTACCATCGCTCTAGGTCTCCCTATTTTTGAAAACTGCTGACAGACTCTTTTTAATATCACATATTTAGCATACCATGTGGTTACTTCCATTTCCAAGCTTATTTATGGTAGGATACCTATGATACCTAGAGTGGCCATATATTAAAATTAAGAAGGATTACATCCTCCATTACTGCAGAGATAACAGGAATTTACCAAATACTGTATACTTCCTGTAAGCAAATGTGTGTGTGTATATATATATATATATATATATATATATATATATATATATGATTGCCATTGTATTCATGATTTCTATTGATTTGCTGAATAGTTTTCATTCTTAATGCATGCATGAATAAAATATTGTAAATGGTAGAAATATTTCAGAAAACTCTGACAATTCCTCAGCATTCATTGTTAATGTACAATAGGTTGGAAATACCACCTCCACTTAAAGCTAAGCTTTTTTGCCCTAACCCATGGAATAAAAGCATAGTCTTACCATCACTGTGTAATAATTCAATATCTCGGTGTCAAGGTTAAATCAACGGAATTGAGCAGGAACAAATGTGCAAAATAATTCTAATGATGAACTGATATGAGTAACCACAAACACGATATACAAAGGGAAAAACACAAAATCACACACAGTTAAAGGGGTTGTCTGGGTTCAGAGCTGAATTTCGCCCAGGCAGCCCCCCTGATGTTAGCATCAGAGCATTTCATGCTCCGATGCCCTCCCTTGCCCTGCGCTGGATCGCGCAGGGCAAGGGCTCTTTAATTACAATAGCACACTGCCGGGCAGAGGCTTCCGCCCAGCAGTGTGTTCGGTGATGTCACCGGCTATGATTTTACAGGCTAGGGAAGCGCTAAAGGCCACCCATCAGTGCCAGTGATGTCACCGGGCTCACTGCTGGGAGGAAGCCTCCGCCTGGCAGCCCTATAGAGAGCCTGGATTGTCACCGGTATTCCAGAAAATGCCTTTGCCCTGCGCGATTTAGCTGCCTGGGTGAAAATGGTGATATGTCCTCCCTTTAAGTTGGAGGATTAACAACAGCCTGAGTAATTCTGGCTGCATCACTGAAAGGACCTATCAGCAGCTCAGACACTTGCTGATGGTAACAACTGAATAACTAGGGAGCCATGTTACCTTTTTAGGTCATGTTTAGAGATGAGCGAATTTCATGCTTTGTTTACTGGTAAAAAGTGAATTGCGTTATGGATTCCGTTACCACGGACCATAAAGTAATTCTATGACGGAATGCATAATGGAATGCCTTTAGAGGCATTTCGTTATTCATTCCGTCATAATAGAAGTCTATTGGCTGCAAAACGGATCCGTCCGGTTCAGTTATGCAGGAGAGGACTCCCCTGCATAACGGAAATGGAACGGATCCGCTTGGCAGCCCATAGACTTCTATTATGACGGAAAAGCATTCTGTTATGCATTTTATCATAGAATTGCGTTACGGTCTGTGGGTTATGTAATCCATAACGCAATTCAACTTTTACCAGTAAACAAAGTGTGAACGAATTTCAAAATATGAAAGTTGCTCATCTCTAGTCATGGTCATACATGGTAGATACACGTCAGAAAGCCCACAGCATTTTAACCACTTCAGCCCCCCTAGCTTATACCCCCTTAATGACCAGACCACTTTTTACAATTCTGCACTACACTATTTTCACGGTTTATTGCTCGGTCATACAACTTAACACCCAAATTAATTTTGCCTCCTTTACTTCTCACTAATAGAGCTTTCATTTGGTGGTATTTTATTGCTGCTGACATTTTTACTTTTTTTTATATTAATCGAAATTGACCGAAATTTTTGCAGAAAAACGACATTTTTCACTTTCTGTTGTAAAATTTTTCAATTAAAACTACATTTCTATATAAATTTTTCTCTAAATTTATTGTATTACATGTCTTTGATGAAAACAAATGCAAGTGTATATTTATTGGTTTGGGTAAAAGTTATAACGTTTACAAACTATGGTGCAAAAAATGTGAATGTTTCCTGAGGTTCTACAATGCCCAGACACTCCACAAATGACCCCATTTTGGAAAGTAGACACCCTAAGGTATTCGCTGATGGGCATAGTGAGTTCATGGAAGTTTTTATTTTTTGTCACAAGTTAGCGGAAAATGATTATTTTTTTATTCTTACAAAGTCTCATATTCCACTAACTTGTGACAAAAAATAAAATTTTACATGTACTCACCATACCCCTCACGGAATACCTTGGGGTGTCTTCTTTCAAAAATGGGGTCACTTGTGGGGTATTTATACTGCCCGGGCATTTTAGGGGCCCTAAAGCGTGAGAAGTAGTTTGGAATCCAAATGCGTAAAAATGCCCTGTGAAATCCTAAAAGTACTCATTGGAATTTGGGCCCCTTTGCGCATCTTGGCTGCAAAAAAGTGTCACACATGTGGTATCGCCATACTCAGAAGAGGTAGGGCAATGTGTTTTGGGGTGTCTTTTTACATATACCCATGCTGGGTGAGATAAATATCTCTCTAAAAGACAACTTTTCCAATTTTTTATACAAAGTTGTCATTTTACAGAGATATTTCTCTCACCCAGCTTGGATATATGTAGAAATACACCCCAAAACACATTGCCCTACTTCTCCTGTGTACGGCGATACCACATGTGTGACACTTTATCGCAACCTAGGTGCGCAAAGGGGCCCAAATTCCAATGAGTATCTTTTAGGAGGGCATTTTTAGGGATTTGGATTCTCACGCTTTAGGGCCCCTAAAATGCCAGGGCAGTATAAATACACCACATGTGACCCCATTTTGGAAAGAAGACACCCCAAGGTATTTCCGTGAGGGGCATGGCGAGTTCATAGTTTTTTTATTTGGCACAAGTTAGCAGAATTTATTTATTTTTTGTTTTTTTCTCACAAAGTCTCCCTTTCCGCTAACTTGACAAAAAGTTCAATCTTTCATGGACTCAATATGCCCCTCAGCAAATACCTTGGGGTGTCTACTTTCCGAAATTGGGTCATTTGTGGGGTATGTTTGCTGTTCTGGCATTTTGGACGGGGCTAAATTGTGAGCAACCCTGTAAAGCCTAAAGGTACTCGTTGGACTTTCGTCCCCTTTACGCACCTAGGCTGCAAAAAAGTGTCACACATGTAGTATTGCCATACTCAAGAGAAGTCGGGCAATGTGTTTTGGGGTGTATTTTTACATATACCCATGCTGGCTGAGAGAAATCTCTGTCAAATGACAACTTTGTATAAAAAAATGGTAAAAGTTGTCTTTTTAGAGAGATATTTCTCTCACCCAGCATGAGTATATGTAAAAAGACACCCTAAAACACATTGCCCTACTTCTCCTGAGTATGGCGATACCAGATGTGTGACACTTTTTTGCAGCCTAGGTGTGCAAAGGGACCCAAATTCCAATGAGTACCTTTTAGGAGGGCATTTTAAGGCATTTGGAGTCCAGACTTCTTCTCACGCTTTAGGGCCCCTAAAATGCCAGGGCAGTATAAATACCCCACAAGTAACCCCATTTTGGAAAGAAGACACCCCAAGGTATTCTGTGAGGGGCATGGCGAGTTCCTAGAATATTTTTTTTTTTGGCACAAGTTAACGGAAAATGATTTTGTTATTGAAAAAAAAAAAAAAAAACATTTTCTGTTAACTTGTGCCAAAAAAATATAAATATTCTATGCCCCTCACGGAATACCTTGAGGTGTCTTCTTTCCAAAATGGGGTCATTTATGGGGTATTTATACTGCCCTGGCATTTTAGGGGCCCTAAAGCGTGAGAAGAAGTCTGGAATATAAATGTCTAAAAAGTTTTACGCATTTTGATTCCGTGAGGGGTATGGTGAGTTCATGTGAGATTTTATTTTTTGTCACAAGTTAGTGGAATATGAGACTTTGTAAGAAAAAACAAAAAACAAAACAAAAAGAATTCTGCTAACTTGTGCCCAAAAAAATAATCTTCTAAGAACTCGCCATGCCCATCAAAAGTGATCTTTATAGCGCCGCAGCGATTTTACAATGTTTTTGCAGTGATCAGAAAAAAAGTAATTCTGTCACTGCGGTGGGGCGGACTGAATGCAAGTGTGCGCACAAGATCAGGCCTGATCGGGCGAACACTGCGTTTTTTGTAGAGCCTATAGAACATGTCCTATTCTTGTCCGCAATTGCGGACAAGAAAAGGCATTTTCTATATAGTTCTGGCAATGTGCGGATCCGAAAAATGCAGAAAGCACATTGCCGGTGTCCGTGTTTTGCAGGATCTGCAAAACACAGACGGACTTCTGAATGGAGCCTTACAGGAGGGTGATCAATGAAAGGGGGGTGATCAGGGGTTAATAAGTGACAGGGGGGGGGGTGTAGTGAAGTGTAGTGTGGTGTTTGGTGCTACTTATTACAGAGCTGCCTGTGTCCTATGGTGGTCGATCCAAGCAAAAGGGACCACCAGAGGACCAGGTAGCAGGTATATCAGACGCTGTTAACAAAACAGCATCTGAAATACCTTTCAAGGGTTAAAAATCGCATCTACAGCCTGCCAGCGAATGATCCTGCTGGCAGGCTGTAGATCCACTGGTTTACCTTCGCTTCCTGTAAACGCGCGCTCCTGTGTGCGCGCGTTCACAGGAAATCTCGCCTCTTGCAAGTTGATGCGCCGGCGCGTCTAGGAGGAACAACAGAGTCGCCGCCAGGACGCAATCCTGCGTGTGGCGGTCCTGGGATGGTTATTGTAGCAGCAAACTGGTTGATACTTTGACAAATCTCATCCACACGCTGTGGAAAAAAATCCACTCAGAAATTGACATGCAGTGCAGAGCTATGGCTTTTCACTGTGAAAAGTCCAGATTCACAAACAGCTTTCAGGTGTATTTTTATATTTTGGGCCTTTCTTTATGCCAAAATCTCATAGGTCATATGTAGGATTGAGCAAACACCTGGAAGTACGGGTTCGCCGGGTTTGGCTGAACTTCGCCGCAACGTTTGGGTTCGGGACCTGAACTTGAGCCGAACTTGACCCCGAACCCCATTGAAGTCAATAGGGACCCAAACTTTGGGGCTCTAAAAAAGTCAGGGCTACAGGGCTGCAAAAGGAAGCAAAATAGGGGTAAGAGCAGGACAATTGTCCTGTAAACAAATGTGGATAGCGGAATGAATTTAAATAACATTGAATTTGAAAAAAAAGTTAAAAATAATTATCTTGAACTAGGAGGCGGAGGTCAAAGTGGAGTAGGAGGTTGAGGAGGCGGTGGACGTGGCACTGTAGGTGGAAGCGGTGGTGGAGGAGGTATTTTTTTTATTTTTTATAAATTTATGAAGACCCCAAAACATTGTAAAATATAAAAAGAAAACAAAAGAAAGTGCTCTGGATTATAACAATGGCTGGGTGTGGCCGGTATACTTGTCTATTCTGCACAAGGTACGGACAAGTCCTGTGGGATCCATGCCTGGTTCATTTTAATGAATGTGAGCTTGTCCACATTGGCTGTGGACAGGCGGCTGCGCTTTTCTGTGATCACCCCCCTACCGTGCTAAACACACGTTCGGACAATACACTGGGCGCAGGGCAGACCAGCACCTCCAAGACGTAAAGGTCAAGCTCAGGCCATGTGCCCAATTTGGAGACCCAGAAGTTGAATGGGGCAGACCCATCAGTCAGTATGTGTAAGCGTTTGCACACGTACTGTTCCACCATATTGCTGAAATGCTGCCTCTTGCTAAGACATTACATATCCGCTGGTGGTGCTGGTTGTTGTGGCGTGCTGACAAAGCTTTTCCACATTTCGGCCATGTTAACCATCGCTTCTGAGGTGCTGGGGGTGCCCCAGCTGCGTTGGCAACTTCTTCCTCCTCCTCCGCCTTTGCCTTGTGCTTCCACTGAGCCCCTGGTGTCAGGTGGGAATGCCATCAGTAGCGTGTCTACCAGTGTGCGCTTGTACTCGCGCATCTTCTGATCCTGCTCCAGTGACGAAATTAGGGACAGCACGTTGTCCTTGTAGCCCAGAGGCAACGACAAGCTGTCCTCTGTGGGAAGTGTATCGTCTGTGTCCTTTGTATTCTCCCAGCCATGCTCCAGTGATGCCCATGAGCTGTTTTGGGTGCCACCCTGCTGCAAACACGGATCCTCCTCCTCATCATCCTCCTCCTCCTCATCCTCCAGAACTGTACTGTGGCTTGTGTACCTAGCCTTTGTTGGGGCAGGAACTCACCCTCCCAGCCACTTGTGAATGACTGGCCTGATAACCGTGGAAATGATCCTTCTTCCTCCTCCTCTCCCTCCTGTGCCACATCCTCTTCCATCACCGCCTGAAGCGTTTTTTCAAGGAAACATAGAAGTGAGATAGTAACGTTGAGGACTGCTTCATCGGCACTGGCCATGTTGATGGAGTACTCGAAACAGTGAAACACGGCACACACGTCCCGCATGGAGGCCCACTCATTGGTGGTGAAGTGGTGCTGTTCCGCAGGGTGACTCATCCGTGCGTGCTGCAGCTGAAACTCCACTATCACCTGGTGCTGCTCACACAGTCTCTCCAGCATGTGCAAGGTGGAGTTCCACCTTGTGGGCACGTCGCGTATGAGGCAGTGAGCGGGAAGGCCAAAGTTACGCTGCAGCACAGACAGGCGAGTAGCGGCAGGGTGAGAACGCTGAAAGCACGCACAGACGGACCACACTCTCTGCGCCAGCTCTCATATTGGGGTAAATTTTCAGGAACCTCTGCAACACCAAATTCAGCGCATTGTCATGGTCACTCCCAGGCTAGGTGTTTGAAGGTCAGAGAGGCTGTCTTTACGTGATGTCATCTGACAGACTCTTTTAATTTCACTTTGTTGTTGATGGTAATGACCACACCTCTAGTCAGGTGCAGCATAGTGGTCATTACTATTTAAGTCTGGCTACTCCCTTCACTCCTTGCGGTGTATAGCTTCATTTGCAAGTGGAAGAGCTGGTGTGTGTTGTGTCCTCTGGTGTTCCTGCTCTTTCTTCTATTTAAGGAGTTAAGTGTCTCATTCCTTTGTATTTGTTTTGTGTTGTTTCCCCTGCCTTCTGGTATCTGGTCTGAGTCAAGACCCCTGTTCTTTCTGCTTAAGGAACGGGTCGTCTTTGGGCTCTATCACTACCTCAGGGCATTACAGGGTAAGTCAGGCTTTAGGTTCCAGTGAATGAATGGTCCTACCACTGAGGTCCGTTAATTCAGTTAGCAGTCAGGGCTAGGGTTAGGATTCATTAGGTGGTGACCTTTTCCGCTCCCTAACTTCTAGGCCAGATAACTCCCCCCCCTCCTATGTTTGGTGTGATGTTCCCTCCCACACCTCGTCGTGACACACATGCACCAGGCAAGGGATGTGCGTCAAACCGGCTAGGCCCAGAGCTGCTATCAGATTTCGCCCATTATCGCACACCACCAGGCCGGGCTTGAGGCTCAGTGGCACCAACCACTCATCGGTTTGCCATTTCATGCCTGTTCACAGCTCCCGCGGGGTGTGTTTTTTTCCCCCCAAACAGATACGTTTCAAAACAGCCTGCTGTCGTTTCTCCCTGGCTGTGCTAAAGTTGGTGGTGAAGGTGTTATGCTGACCAGATGAGGAGGCGGTAGAGGAGGAAGCGGAGTAGGAGGAGGAAGCAACAGGAGGCAAAAATAAACTTCCTGTAATCCTCGGTGGCGAAAGGACATGCACCAAACTGCTATCCGCCTCAGGCCCAGCTGCTACTGTATTTACCCAGTGTGAAGTTAGAGAGATATAATGTCCCCTACCCGTGCTTGTGGAGATACTGGGTGACGGTAGTGGAAGTGGTGGTGTTGCTGCCACGTCCTCTGTTTGCAGGGTGACAGGTTCCACTGTTATTCCAGAGGGGGAGGAAGAGCTCAAGACTGCAGCAGAAGAGTGACCAGGAGGAGTCTGAGATCTTTTGTGGTTTTTGAGGTGTTTACTCCACTGCAGCTTGTGCTTTGCATTTAGATGCCTGGTCATGCAGGTGATGCTCAGGTTTAGAACATTTATGCCTCGCTTCAGGCTCTGATTGCACAGCGTTCAAACCACTAACGCCTTATCGTCAGCACATTGTCTGAAGAACTGCCATGAAAGGGAACTCCTTGGAGCTGGGTTTGGTGTGCTCGAAGGAGTTCCCTGGCATGGCAACTCCTTGGAACTCCTTGGAGCTGGCTTTGGTGTGCTCAGTCCATAGGTGCGGTGGGCAATAGCAGGAGTACTGGCTAGGGGACAGCCACTTTGCTTTTGCACACTGCTCCCTCTTTTGCTGTGTGGCTGGTGCTGTGTGACCACCACCTCTTCCTTCGAACTGCACACATCACTCGCATGACCTTGATTGACCTCATCATCCTCCAGATAATCTTCCACCCGCTCTTCACCCCTGCCCTACTTGTCGGTCTGCACACTTTCGAAAGCCACAGCAGTTGGCACCTGTGTTTCGTCATCATCTGAGACATGCTGCGATGCTCCTCCCATGTACTCATCTTGAAACATAAGTGGTTGGGCACCGGTGCACTCAATCACTTCCACTTCTGGAGCAGGGCTAGGTGGATGGCCTTGGGAAACCCTGCTAACAGAGTCATCAAAAAGCAGAAGAGACTGCTGCATGACTTGGGGCTCAGACTGCTTAGCTGATTTGCAAGGGGGTGAGGTGAAAGACTGATGAACATTGGCTGCAGGTGTCAACTCTGATCTTTCAGCAGGAGACTGGGTGGGAGACAATGTGAAGAAACTAGAGGCACTATCAGCAACCCAATCTACTTTCGCCTGTACTTGTTCTGGCCTCACCATTCGTAGAGCTGCATTAGGCCTGACCAAATACCGCTGAAGGTTCTGTCTCCTACTCGCACCTGAGGAAGGTGTTTCACTTGTGCGTGTAGCTGACAAAGATCGACCATGTCCTCTCCCTGCAACACGTCCCTTATTTGACGCTCTCCTCATATTTCTCAAATTTAGGATCTTGACCAAAATGGGTGTTTTTTTATAACAGAAAAGAACAACAGTATCTAACGGGTGCATCTCACAATGACATATGCAGCAAAGGCTTCAAAATTAAGATTTTTGCCCTAAATGTGTGTTTTTTAATACCAGAATATGATAGCAGTATATAACGCTTGAATTTAACACGTACAGATGCAGACAAGCCCGCAAATTAAGTATTTTGCCAAAAAAGGGTGTTTTTTTTTACAAACTGGATTCCCAAAAAGTTGGGACACTATACAAATCGAGAATAAAAACTGAATGCAATGATGTGGAGGTGTCAACTTCTAATATTTTATTCAGAATAGAACATAAATCACGGAACAAAAGTTTAAACTGAGAAAATGTACCATTTTAAGGGAAAAATATGTTGAATCAGAATTTCATGGTGTCAACAAATTCCCAAACAGTTGGGACAAGGCCATTTTCACGACTGTGTGGCATCTCCCCTTCTTCTTACAACACTCAACAGACGTCTGGGGACTGAGGAGACCAGTTTCTCAAGTTTAGAAATAGGAATGCTCTCCCATTCTTGTCTAATACAGGCCTCTAACTGTTCAATCGTCTTGGGCCTTCTTTGTTGCACCTTCCTCTTTATGATGCGCCAAATGTTCTCTATAGGTGAAAGATCTGGACTGCAGACTGGCCATTTCAGTACCCGGATCCTTCTCCTACGCAGCCATGATGTTGTGATTGATGCAGAATGTGGTCTGGCATTATCTTGTTGAAAAATGCAGGGTCTTCCCTGAAAGAGATGACGTCTGGATGGGAGCATATGTTGTTCTAGAACCTAAATATATTTTTCTGCATTGATGGTGCCTTTCCAGACATGCAAGCTGCCCATGCCACACACACTCATGCAACCCCATACCATCAGAGATGCAGGCTTCTGAACTGAGCGTTGATAACAACTTGGGTTGTCCTTGTCCTCTTTGGTCCGGATGACATGGCGTCCCAGATTTCCAAAAAGAACTTCGAATCATGACTCGTCTGACCACAGAACAGTCTTCCATTTTGCCACACTCCATTTTAAATGATCACAGGCCCAGTGAAAACGGCTGAGCTTGTGGATCTTGCTTAGAAATGGCTTCTTCTTTGCACTGTAGAGTTTCAGCTGGCAACGGCGGATGGCACGGTGGATTGTGTTCACTGACAATGGTTTCTGGAAGTGTTCCTGAGCCTATTCTGTGATTTCCTTTACAATAGCATTCCTGTTTGTGGTGCAGTGTCGTTTAAGGGCCCGGAGATCACGGGCATCCAGTATGGTTTTACGACCTTGACCCTTACGCACAGAGATTGTTCCAGATTCTCTGAATCTTCGGATGATGTTATGCACAGTTTATGATGATAGATGCAAAGTCTTTGCAATTTTTCACTGGGTAACACCTTTCTGATATTGCTCCACTATCTTTCTACGCAACATTGTGGGAATTGGTGATCCTCTACCCATCTTGGCTTCTGACACTGCCACTCTGAGAAGCTCTTTTTATACCCAATCATGTTGCCAATTGACCTAAGTAGTGTTAATTGGTCTTCCAGCTCTTCGTTATGCTCAAATTTACTTTTTCCAGTCTCTTATTGCTACTTGTCCCAACTTTTTGGGGATTTGTTGACACTGTGAAATTTTGAATCAACTTATTTTTCCTTTAAAATGATACATTTACTCGGATTAAACGTTTGATCTGTCATCTATTCACGTTCTATTACAAATAAAATATTGACATTTGCCATCTCCACATCATTGCATTCAGTTTTTATTCACAATTTGTGTCCCAACTTTTTGGGAATCCGGTTTGTAAATACCATAATATGACAGCAGTATTTAAAGCGTGTATCTCACATGTACAGATGCAGACAAGGCCGCAAATTAAGAATTTTGCCATAAATGGGTGTTTTTTTTAAATAGCAGAATAGAACAACAGTATCTAAATTGTGTATCTCACAATGACATATGCAGCAAAGGCTGCAAAATTAAGTTTTTTGCCCTAAATGGGTGTGTTTTTTTTTTAAAGCAGAATAGAACAACAGTATCTAAAGGGTGTATCTCACACGTACAGAGGCAGACAAGGCTGAAAAATTAAGATTTTAGTACTAAATGTGTGTTTTTTTAATACCAGAATTTGAAAGCAGTATATAACGCTTGAATTTCACACGTACGGATGCAGACAAGGCCGCAACTTAAGTATTTTGCCCATAATGGGTGTTTTTTAAAACCCAGAAAATTATAGCTGTATTTCTAGCTTAAATTGCACACTGATTAATGCGGCAGAGGCCCCAGATGGAGGGTATTGCCAAAAATGTGTGTTTTTTCAAAGCCAGAAAATTATTGAAGTATTTCAAGCTGTTTTTTAACAATCACAGATGCAGCAAAGGCTGCAATATTAAGTATTTTGCCCAAAATGGGTGTTTTTTGAATAACAGAATATGACATCAGTATATAACGCTTGAATTTCACATGTACAGATGCAACAAGGGCTGTAAAATTGAGTATTTTGCCCAAAAAGGGTGTTTTTTAAAACCCAGAAAATTATAGCTGCATTTCTAGCTTAAATTGCACGCTGACTAATGCGACAGAGGCCCCAGATGGAGGGTATTGCAAAAAATGGGTGCGTTTTAAAACCCAGAAAATTATTGAAGTATTTAAAGCTTGAATTTCACACTGACAGATGCAGACAAGGCTGCAAATTGGGTATTTTGCCAAAAATGGGTGTATTTTTACTAACAGAATATGACAGCAGTATATAATGCTTGAATTTCACACGTACAGATGCAACAAGGGCTGTAAAATGTAGTATTTTGCCCAAAAAGGGTGTTTTTTAAAACCCAGAAAATTATAGTTTTCTTTCTAGCTTAAATTGCACACTGACTAATGCAGCAGAGGCCCAAGATGGAGGGTATTGCCAAAATTGGGTGTTTTATAAAAGCCAGAAAATTATTGAAGTATTTCAAGCTTGTTATAGCAATCAGATGCAGCAAAGGCTGCAGTATTAAGTATTTTGCCCAAAATGGGTGTTTTTTTACTAACAGAATATGACAGCAGTATATTGCGCTTGAATTTCACACGTACAGATGCAACAAGGGCTGTAAAATTGAGTATTTTGCCCAAAAAGGGTGTTTTTTAAAACCCAGAAAATTATAGCTGCATTTCTAGCTTAAATTGCACACTGACTAATGCTGCAAAGGCACCAAATGTAGGATATTGGGATATTGGGTGTTCTTTTAAACCCAGATTATTATTGCAGTATTTCAAGCTTGGATTTCAATGTCACAAAAGCACATATGCAGTGCTGGTGCACTGAGCTTGCATAAAATGGCGCCGCCACCCACCTAACTAACAGATGGATAAAAGGTTTTTTTCTCTATCACTGGGCTCAGGGCAGGGTAAAAAGATTTTGCACCGCACCCATACAACTAAATCTACGTAGATTGCTGAGTTCAATTGCAGTTCTGATTAAAGATTCTTTCCTATTCTCTCCCTCACAGCAGCAGCATCCTATCCCTACACTAATCCGAGCAGAGTGATGTGCAGCTCTACGTGACTCCAGCTTATATAGAGGCTGGGTCATGTGCTGCACTGGCCAATCACAGGCATGCCATTAGTAGGCATGGCTGTGATGGCTTCTAAGGCCACAGAGTTAAATGCTTGCTGATTGGACACGGATCTAGGTCTTCACAATACTTAAAAAGGCTGTGAAAGTCCAGAAAAATGTGACTGCTTAATCGCAATCATCCTAGGAGGCACAAAAAGACCTGTCAGACAAATGGTTTCTAAATCCAGGTTATAAAAATAAAATGATTGTGTTATATCTAGAGATGAGCAAATCAATTCTAAGCGAATCAGATTTGTCACTTTACAACAATTCTCTGAAGTTTTGCTTTGGACCAATTGCACAAAATGGTGCCTGCTATTTTACATTTAAAATTCAGTACTAGTGAGGGAAACAGGGCAGGGAAGATGAACACGGAGGATTATGGGAATCTGGGAAGGGCCCTGACTGGTCGACTTGCCCACAATGCTTTGCAGTCAGCCTGACAGTCTTTGTGTGCTGTTAGCTCAGCCACTGATGTGACAGAAGGTGATGATGTGTCGATGGACATCACGTGGGTGCACACAAGAGAGGAAGAGGAGGAGAGTTCAGAGGGAGAGATAAAGCAGCAGATAGGGAGGAGAAGCAGGCAGAACTTGCAGTGCACAGGAGGCAAAAAGCAGACTGCAAATGTATCTTGCACTTTCAGGACGCAGGCACATGGCTCCACAGTGTGGTCCTTTTTTAACGTGTCAGCTGCTGACAATAGTGTTGCCATCTGCAGCCAACGTATAAGTCGCGGTAAGCCCAACACTCACCTAGGGATGACCGCCTAAGAAGGCACCTGGCCTCCCATCACCTAGACAAGTGGGAGCAACGCTGTCAGAACGCACAAAGCCACACTCCAGGTGCTCCACGTCCTGCCTCTTCTCCTTCTCCTATCTACCATTTGTCCTCCACTCCACCTTCCACCGTGCCTTTGTCACGTTCATCTGGCAGAAGGCAGGCTTCCGTGGCCCACATGTTTGAGCGTAAAAAGTTGATGATGCCGGATAACCCTCTTGCCCAATGGCTGACCGCTGGCTTGTCGGAACTGCTATAACGCCAACTACTGCCATATAAACTGGTGGACTCAGAGGCCATTGGCACACTGCAATGGAAGGTCCAGAGCTATATGGCCATGTTCAGCGGCAAGTGAATTTATCTCTGGCACACAGTGTCAGTGCCAAGATACATCTGACACGTGGTCTAGCAAACATGGGCAGGGAAAGTACATAACTTTTACTGCCCACTGGGTCAACCTTCTGATGGCCGTCAAGCATGTAACCCGTGGCTCCTGTGTGGATTTGATGTTACCGCCAAGGATTGCATGCAGGCCTGCTTCTTCTTCTCCTCCTCCTACTCCATCCTCAGTCTCCTCTTCGGCTGACTCCTCCTTTTCCACTGCTAACTCCTCTTCTGCTGTGCCCCCCAAGCTCCCCAGAACCTATTTGACGTCCCAGGTGAGACGTTGCCATGCTGTGCTGTGGCTATTGTGTCTGGAACCCAAGAGCCACACTGGTCCTGCACTGCTTTCAGCTCTGCGGTCACGGGTAGATCAATGGCTAACTCCACTCAATTTGACAGTTGGTAAAATGGTGTGCGACAATAGTGCCAATCTGCTGAGCGTGCTGAAACAGGGCAAAATGACACACGTGCCGTGCATGGCACACATCCTGAACTTAGTCGTGCAGCGATTTGTTGCCAAATACCCCGGGGTCCAGGACGTCTTGCGGCAGGCCAGGAAAATCTCTGGCCATTTTTGAAGATCTTGCCCAGCCATGGCTCACCTTGCTGACGTTCAGCGCCGACACCACTTCCCCATCAGATGTCTGATTTGTGACAGGCCGACGTGCTGGAACTCCACTTTGTATATGCTTAATAGGCTGCTCCAGCAGCAACGTGCCGTTAACGACTACCTGTACTAACTCTGTAGCAGGATAGGTTCTGGGGAGCTTGGTTTCTGCTCATTTGCGATGCATGCAGACTTCTGCGGCCATTTGATGAGATCACCAAACTGGCATTTCCCAGCCAGGGCGCCATTAGTGACATCATACCTTACCACTTATTTCTGGAGTGTGCATTGCATAGTGTCATTGATCAAGCTGAGGAAAAGGAGCTGGAAGATGAGGCAGTCACAATGCTGAATAAATTCCCAGGGGGGCTACTCCATCTGAGACAAGTCAGCAGGAGTCTGAAGAGGAGTCAGAGGAGGATGGTGGCTGGGGGAGGAGAAGGAGGAGCAAGAAGAGCAGGGTTTGAGGGGAACTTTAAACTTTTCTGGGATCCCTGATGTTGTCTGCGGCTGGGGGAGGAGACAGAGGACGACATTCTCCTGGGCGATGAACATGAGCCGGGCGCTCCACCGCTACCAATTTAGTGCAAATGGGGGCCTTCATGCTCCAGTGTTTGAAGAGGGACCCACGTATAAAAAGCATAAAGGGCAAGGAGCAGTACTGGGTGGCAACGTACTTAGACCCCCGGGACAAACACAAATTGGCGGACATGTTACCAGCATCACAGAGGGCTGGCAGAATGCAGCATTTCCAGGCTTTGCTGCAGTCTGCTGTTGCGGGAGCTGGCAGAGGAATTTCCACCCGCAGCGAAACAGGTGCTGGTATCAATCCTAACACTAGGGTTGCCACCTTTTCTTCAAGCCAAACCCGAACAGAAGGGAGGGAGGGCCCCCTTCCAGGCCCCGCCTCCAGCCACGCCCATGTCCCGCCTCCAACCATGTCCCGTCTCCACCCCTGGTCGCTGTCGCACCGCAATCGTTACGCCCCTGATCCCATGCCTGCGCTGTCCCTTTTAGTATTCGCTGCAGGCGCGGGATTTACGGGACGAAGAGGAGAACTTAGACGTCAATCAACTGGACATGGGCGTGCCACTGCCAAAGGGTGAATAGACTGAGCCTCTAGGTGCTGCAGGAACGCCCTCATAGCACCTAGAGGCTCATTAGCATATTATAAGTCTTTATTTTAAGAGAACGGCGGCAGGGAGTTATAAAACATACTGTTATGTAGTGCTGACATTGGCCCATCGCTAACCTCAGTCAGCTACATAACATAACGTTTTTTCAGATGATTGACAGATTCAGAAACCTGTTTAATGGGCTTCTGTCCCCCCACTAAACTCTTTTTTTTGGCTTCTTATAATCCCTATACTGCGATATATGAATACATAATGTTATAAGTCATTTTGGTTTAGTAGATAATGAATAAAACAGACTTTTATAATATGTAAATTACCTGTCTACCAGCAGGTAGGGCGGTTACTTGCTGGTAGCAGCCGCATGCTCTTTTCATAATGACGCCCCCTCCTCATGTCGATTGACAGGGCCAGCGAACGCGATCGTTCTCTGGCTGGCCCTGTCTGGTATCAAGATCTCGCGCCTGCGCCGTAACGGTCTTCAGTTGGTGCAGGTGCACTGAGAGGAGGACACTCGATCGGCCGCTCCATCCTCAATGCGCCTGCGCCGATGACGTCACATCTACACCCGGCGCAGGCGCACTGAGGATGGAGCGGCCGAGCGAGTGTCCTCCTCTCAGTGCACCTGCACCAACTGAAGACCGTTACGGCGCAGGCGCGAGATCTTGATACCAGACAGGGCCAGCCAGAGAACGATCGCGTTCGCTGGCCCTGTCAATCGACATGAGGAGGGGGCGTCATTATGAAAAGAGCATGCGGCTGCTACCAGCAAGTAACCGCCCTACCTGCTGCTAGACAGGTAATTTACATATTATAAAAGTCAGTTTTATTCATTATCTACTAAACCAAAATGACTAATAACATTATGTATTCATATATCGCAGTATAGGGATTATAAGAAGCCAAAAAAAAGAGTTTAGTGGGGGGACATAAAACATTTGAATTGTGTAATTGTATGTAACAGTTTCTATGTATACCTTTTTAGAAGTGAGTGACAGACTAGGACAGGTGTCAGGACTCAGGAGTCAGGACTGTCTTGGTCAGGTTGTCTGCATGTAGGGCACAGTGGGCACTTGGCTGGCCACTACATGGGTAGGCTGCTGGAGCTGGGCTGGAGAGGAGAAGTAGAATGATTTCTCCCACGGAGCTCCCTCTGCCTCTCTCTCTGATGTCATCACTTCCTGTTCCTTATCAGAGAGAGAGGGAGGGAGGGACTGGGAGGCAGAGGAGGAGCCTGAACAGTGAGTGAACACACAGCGCTGCCTGGCATCACTGGAGGATGGAGGAGGAGGAGGGAGGAGGGAGGAGGGAGGAGGAGGGAGGGGGGAGGCTCGGGAGCGCTGCGCTCAGCTGATCACCCGGAGTGACAGCTTAAATATGCGATCGGAGTCTCGGTCGGACCACACTGCAGTTTGAATGAATAATCCTGTGCCCGGGTCTAAGAAAGGCTTGTACCCGGGCACAGGATTACAAACCCGGACTGTCCGGGTGAATCCCGGACGGGTGGCAACCCTACCTAACACGCCTGCAAGAAGTGGGTGGTTTGTAGATGTGTTGGTCACTTCGGATATGAGATAATTCTTGCAGCCAACCCATCGACAGCTGCCCTCCGGATCCAGCCTCATGGAATGCCTAGACCGACCGGTGTCCGACTACATCAGGTTAACGGCCGATGTGGACGCTCTGAGAAGCGAGGAACCCCTAGACTACTAGGCTTGACCTAATAAAAAGGTAATAAAAAGTAATAAAAAAAAAGGTCAAGGATGGAATCAGGAGGTTAACTACAGTAACTGGGGGAGCCTACTAAAAAATGTGGTAAGGTTGCCAACCAACCTCATATTAAGAACTGCAACATGGAGCCATTAAATAAATGTTTTCCCTCAAACAGCCATCATGCTGAACTCCAGGAGCCAAGGGTAATAGGTCGCATTTTTAAACCTCTTGTCTTGTCTTTTTGCCATAGTAAATTTTAAAAGCCATTAGTAAATTAGTTTCAATATTCTTTGATTATATCTACCCTAAAACCAAAAGAATATGATGGATTACAAAATAAATGCAACAATATACTGCCATGTCACATGAGCTTTCTAAAACCATGATAAAAGATAAGGCTACTTTCACACTTGCATTTCATGCGGATCCGTCATTGATCTGCACGGACGGATCCGTTCAGATCATACAACCATCTGCATCCATTCAGAACGGATCCGTTTGTATTATCTTTAACATAACCAAGACGGATCCATCTTGAACACCATTGAAAGTCAATGAAGGACGGATCTGTTTTCTAATGTGCCAGATTGGGTTAGTGAAAACAGAGCCCTCCCCATTGACTTACATTGTGTGCTCAGTTTCATCAGACGGACACCAGAACGCTGCAAGCAGCATTTTGGTGTCCACCTCCAAAGCGGAATGGTGGACACCTTTTCCATTCAGAATGCATTAGGGCCAAACTGATCCGTTTTGGACCGCTTGTGCGGGCCCTGAACGGATCTCACAAACGGAAAGCCAAAACGCCAGTGTGAAAGTAGCCTAAGATGTGATATCTAAACAAATGAGGAAACGTATTCTTAAGAAAATGCGCAGTTTTATGTTTCTGACATACAATTCATTATATTGTTAACAATATAACAATTTACTGTATATTGTAAAGAGCAGACATTAAACACCTGATTTCAAATGACAACCTAATGATTTGATCTGTCAAGTTAAATATAGAGGTGAACAGCTACATTCCGTTATTATTCACAGCTTCTCATAGTCTTACTATGTTACTGCATGTCTGAATTATTCTCATTGCTTACTCTACACAAAAAATTACAAGGTTAAGAAATTTTTGTTTGGTTACAAAATGTAGATTACAATACCTAGAATCATTTAAAAAGATTGTTACAGTTTAAGGCCTAGTTCACACGAACGTATGGCTTTTATAGTTTTTTGCGGTCCGTTTTTCACGGATCCGTTGTTCCGTTTTTGAGTTCTGTTGTGTTTCCGTTCCGTTGTTCCGTTTTTCCGTATGCCATGTACAGTTTACAGTAATTACATAGGAAAAATTGGGCTGGCCATAACATTTTCAATAGATGGTTCAGAAAAAACGGAACGGAAACGGAAGACATACGGATGCATTTCCGTATGTGTTCCGTTTTTTTTGCGGATCCATTGACTTGAATGGAGCCACGACCCGTGATTTACGGCCAAATATAGGACAAGCTCTATCTTTCAACGGAACGGAAAAACGGAAAAACGGAAACGGAAGGCATACGGAACACATTCCGTTTTTTTGCGGAACCATTGAAATGAATGGTTCCGTATACGGACCGTATACGGAACACAAAAAAACGGCCCGTACACCCGCAAAAAAAACGTTTGTGTGAACTAGGCCTAAGGCTACATGCACACGACAGTTGTTTTTTGCATCCGAAAATTGTGCGTCCGCTAAAAAATAACGGATGCGGCAACAGTTATTTTGGGAGGATCTGTTTTTTTCCACAGATCCCTTGTAATAAATGCCTATCCTTGTCCGCAAATGTGAAAAAGGTAGGACATGCACTATTTGTTTTGCTGAAGGGAAACACGGACAACGGAGGCGGAACACAAACGGATGAACTATCAGCTTTTTTTTGCTGACCCATTGAAATGAATGGGTCCCCATCCTATCCGCAAAAAAAAACGGAACGGAGGCCGAGAAAAACAACTGTCGTGTGCATGAGCCCTAAGACATATCATCAGTGAAAGTTTAAAACTCATTTGTGCTTGTGATTCCTTATATGTAATACATAATTTAATACCATCCTGGTTTGTATGCTTAGCTATTTTTTATGTATATTTCTCGATACCTTTGTTTCTGACCCAGGAAAATGCTACTTCCTAACAGCAATATTATCTTTCATAGAAGCAAATGTATATTTAGACATGAAAATAACCTTAGGATGTAGACGGGATGGCACTGTCAAAATTCCTCCTTTTAATTCAGAAATTCAGAAAAGGTTTCAGATCGGATCTTGCACCCTCACTATTGGTGGTGCTCATCTTTTAAGTCTTCATGAACATATCTACCCCCCAAAAAAAAACACATAAGCGGCACTCACCGAAAAGATGGGTTTCTTTATTTCATCTTTCACACGTAACATCAGTACAGGCATGGGGTGGATCAACATACCGCAGACAGTGACTAGTGGCAACGGCCATTTCGCGCCTCAGCGCTTACTCAGGCCACTGACGTCCTGAAGTACAAACGTCATCTTTATGCATCCTAGCCTCTGTGTGGTGTCTACTGATGACGTCATCAGAGGCTCGGTGCAACATATAAAAACATATACAAAGTACTTAAAAAATCTAAAACGAGAATACAATCTAAACAATGGACATATTATAGGAATACTCCTAAATCATTTTTGGCATTTAGGCCTAACAGGCCCATAGCTTTGGACACAATATCCATCTAGCCTCTCTTCTCAGTAGCTCCCGGTGTCTATCACCCCCTTGTGGTGGGTTACACACTAACTCAATTCCTGCAAATCTCAACACCTTGCTGTCGTTATTATGTTCCACTCTTTCATGTTCTATTAATCAAGGGCAGCCTTTCCCTGTATTGATGGAATTCAAAGGTTCTCTGAATCTTTCATTCATATTCCTAATAGTCTTGCCTGCATAAAATCGGCCACATATACATGAAACAAGATATACCATATATTTACTCCTACCGTACATGTGATCAGTGTATTAACTCTATATTGCAAGCCCCAAAAAACCAACAGGTCACATTGGGGATTGTACTTGCAATAGGAGCAATTCCCACACCGGCAGTTCCCAATAGGTGTCCAATCTCTCAGCCACATATCTGACCTTAATTCTACATAGCGGCTCCTAACCAATTTATCTTTTATGATGTGGCATTTCCTGAAGGCCACTATTGGAGTGTAGCTTATCATCTCTTTCAGACTCATCTTTCTCCTCTACATATATCCCAATTCTCCCCTATCACCCTCCGAATATGATCTGCCATGGGGTTGTACTTAAAAGAAAAGACAAAATGTTTCAGATTATTTACTTGTCTCCTAGTTCTAGCATTACCTAATATCACCTCTCTATGTAGGGACTAGGCCTTTGCAGTGCATCATTTAACAGGTCAATCGGATAGACTCTAGCTAGGAGGTGTTTCTTTAGATCTAAGGACTGTTCCCTAAAACTGTCCTCTGTTTTGTTTATTTGTCTCAATCTAACAAATTATCCATAAGGGACCGCCTTTTTTACATTCTCTGGATGGTAACTGGAGAAGTGTAATAGTGAGTTGGTGGCTGTTGGCTTACGATAGCCCTCAGTAACCAACCCACCCCCTCTTTCTGATATCATCACATCCAGAAATCCTAATCTGGAGCTCCCAAAGTTATGGGTAAACCTCATGTTCATATTGTTCACCATATTTAAATATCCTACAAACTCTTTGAATAGGAATATTATAAAGACATCACCCTACACTGAAGGTGCTATGGGTCTCTAAGAGGTTATTCTCTGTCACAGCCTGCTTGCCTATACAAAATTAATGGGAACTCAGTATGGTAATTGGTATGTGTTGCCATGGGTCCCTTGAAGCTCTGGCTCATTTGGAGAAAAGTTTAGTCTTCTTCAGTGAGTAACTGGTTATAGTGTAAGAGGTATAACTTTCATTTCAGTAATCATTGCATATTCTAGAGTCTTTTAATATGGGGCATACTATATTGGAACCCGTCAAGCTTCAGAGCTTATGACTGTTGCATCTGTGCCTCCTAAAGTATGCACCTTAGAGGACTAGATCAGTTACAGTCTCACTAGTAAGCACATGTCTAGTTTGCTTCTTGTCAAATGTACTTTATTTTTGTGGTTTCGAGTAGGGTTGAGTGAATTGAAGCATTTGAAGTGGAATTCGTCCTGAAGTTTAGGAAAGATTCCATTTGCAGCGAAGCCAAATTCCCTGGCGCTTTGTGGTAGTGAATCAATTTTTTCCTAAAATGGTGGCCAAAAAGAAAATAATTATAGTCACCTCATTCACTTGACATGAAGAGGCCGTCCGCTCCTGTCTTGATTGAGAAAAACCTGCCAAAGGACCTGCAGCGAGCATGAAGATGTAAACATGTGATCATGCTGGCCGCGCAGTGATGTCACCACTGATGCCGCAATCAGCATTGAACGTGGCATCTGAGGGGTTAAATGACGTGATCATCATGATCGCTTTCCCTGTCATTGGATCTGCACCATACAATGAAAAGCAATTTTTGACAAAGATTTCTTGCTGAATTAATCTGTTTTGCCTTATTTCTAGTTCCATTCTGCTCAGCTTGGTTTTTATGTATCTGGGTCATATTACCCTCTTGTTGCTCATGTATTGCAGATTACGATTTTCCATAGGGATATATTTAGGGGCAGTGAGGATCAGTGATGTTTTGTGTGAGGGTCAATGTTTAGGGATAGACCTAGGGAAAGATTGAGGGAAAGCTAGTGTCAAGGTCAGTTATTGTTGATTTGTTCATCATCGGTTCACTATATCATCCCAATTATCTGTTTCACCATCTTGCTACCATCATTCATCATCCATTTGTTCCATCATCTGAATACAATAGCCATCTTATTCCAGGCATTCATTAGTGAGTTTCCATTTTTTTGCTTTACTGTTACTATTCAGTCCTGGGAGTATTAGGTACTAGGAGACACTGTGAATACCCAGGAAAGACAGTCTAAGGCCCCTTTCACACTACCGTATGGTTATTTCAGTTTTTTGCGGTCTGTTTTTCACGGATCCGTTGTTCCATTTTTTGTTTCCGTTGTGTTTCCGTTTTGGTTCCGTTTTTCCATATGGCATGTACAGTATACAGTAAGTACATAGAACAAATTGGGCTGGGCATAACATTTTCAATAGATGGTTTCACAAAAAACGGAACGAATACAGAAGACATACGGATGCATTTCCGTATGCATTCTGTTTTTTTTGCGGACCCATTGACTTTAATGGAGCCACTGAACGTGATTTGCAGCCAGATATAGGACATGTTCTATCTTTGCACGGAACGGAGATACGGAAACACGGAAACGGAATGCATACGGAGTACATTACTTTTTTTTGCGGACCTATTGAAATGAATGGTTCCATATACAGAGCGTATACGGAAGGCAAAAAACGGCCCGCCAAACTGAAAAGAGTGTGAAGGAGACCTAAAGATGCTTAACATTTATCATCCAGTCTCAGTTACATATTTTGTATATATTTAAAGACTGTGGGGGTAACAAATTTAACTTGCTTTTTTTAACCTGTTTTGTTGTTGAAGTTGGCTTTGCAACAAATTTATAAAACTTTTGCAACATTATATATGTGGATTGGGGTGCACAGATATTTTGTGTACAGAGTTAAATTTTTAGCCAAATTTATTACTTGGACTTTATGAAAGTTGCAAAAAAAATAAAAAATCATACTCTAGCAATCCAGTGAAGCAAACATGATGGTGCTTTTGTGACAAATTACATTGAACTTCAAACACCAGGTAATGTGTGCTACAAATTGAACTAATGGTGTGTGACATTTGGTAAATCTGCCACAAAAATGACTTTATAAAAAGCAGACACTCAAAAAAAATGACTTCAAATACTAGCCTCATAATCCATTAAACTTGTCTATGTTTACTTTGTTTACAAATTAGAAATGATTGATAAATGTGGACCATTATTTCCAACAATTTTTCCTTCTTCATTGCACACTAGCAATCTAAAAGCAACATAAAACATAAAATTACTTTTATTGGATAGAAAATAAAAGAAATTCCTAGCAATACAAGAAAAGGGCCCAACGTGAGATAAAAACAACCACAAACCAAGTGTAAAAGGACCAATACAGCAATTAATATTGGGCAAAGGAAGGGGGAAAAGGGGTCACTTTCTCTAATTAAACCCATAAACTAACACCTGCTCACGCTTGTTCCCATCCCTAAACACCCTAGTTAGTATTGTAGAGGAAGTATGGAAATGAAGCAGTAGTAACTACAAGCGTGCCAGATAGCAACTTGTGGCTTCTCTAATTCAGTGTTCCAGGACATAAGAAAACATACAGACCCACCACACATCAACCAGTAGTATTCCAACACATACTAATGTAAAAACAAATTCACTACAAATTTTTTTTATCAACAGTTCCTCCATGGTGAGTTGGTATGTATTCTTAGCTACATAATAAACAATTATTCAAGGTCAATTAAAGTCAATATTACTTGTGAACAACGGTTCCCATATAAGTTTAGCGAAAGCTTAGGATCTCTAGGTCTTGCATGCTCCCTGTATTTCTTAAGGACTCTTTACACAGGCCATTAATTAGCCAGATAAACAAATGTTAATAGGAATGCTTGTTTATCTATCTAGCATTATAAAGGTGCTGCCAATTACCCAATGAACGAGTGAAACATCTTTCATGATTGTTTGCCGGCAGCAGATCGTGCTGTCTAAATGCTCTCTGCTGCTGGTAAATAGTAATGAGCAGCAGGGGCAATATTCAAATTTGCGATATTTTGCAAATATTGGTCATATGTTCGTGAATTCAAAAATTTGTGATCTCCAGCGATTATTTTCTTGATTGCAAAAATAGAAAATTGGAAAATTTGTGATAAAGAATTTGTGACAAAAAATTAGCTATACGACAATTCGCTATCAACACTACTCGTAAAGTCAAAGCTATTATAGACTTCTCATTGGCCCACAAGCAAGAAGCAGTGAGGGTACTGATGAAAACAAAATCTAGAATATTTGCGATTACAAAGATATAGCACTATATTTTAGATATTTGCAAATTCTCGAAGTGCCAATATTTGCGATAAAAAATTGTGATTAGAATATTCGCAATCAATACTACTGGTAAACAATGATTAGGTATGGGAACGATTGCAGGCATTAGGGTACTGTCACACTAGCTTTTTTGTTTTCCGGTATTGAGATCCGTCATAGGGGCTTAATACCGGAAAAAAAAAACGCTTCCCTTTTGTCCCCATTAATTGTCAATCGGGACAAAACTGAACTGAACAGAACGGAATGCTTCAAAATGCATTCTGTTCCGTTTAGTTGTGTTCCCATACCAGAGAGCAAACCGCAACATGTTGTAGTTTGCTTTCCATCCTGGGATGCGGAGCAAGACGGATCCGGCATGACGCCCAATGCAAGTCAATGAGAACGGATCCGTTTTCTTTGCCACAATCAAAAACGGATCTTGGCAATGTTAAAGATAATACAACCGGATCCATTCATAACGGATGCAGATGGTTGTATTATCAGTAAAATAATAATAATAATCTTGAACTAGGAGGTCAAAGTGGAGTAGTAGGTTGAGATGGCAGTGTAGGTGGAAGCTTCGGAGGAGGAGATAGCCAACACTGTTTTTTTATTTTTTTTTTTATTTTTTTTTTCCTTAATTTTTTTTTATAAATTTGGGAAGACCCCAAAACAAAAAGAGAATGCAAAGACAAAGTGCGCTGGAGTATAACAGTGGCTGGTTGATGCCAGTATACTTGTCTACTCAGCACAAGGTACGGGCAAGTCCTGTGGGATCCATGCCTGGTTCATTTTAATGAACGTGAGCTTGTCCACATTGGCTATGGACAGGCGGCTGCGCTTGTCTGTGATACCCCCCTGCCATGCTAAACACACTTTCGGACAATAAACTTGCTGCAGGGCAGGCCAGCACCTCCAAGGCATAAAGGGCAAGCTCAGGTCATGTGCCCAATTTGGAAATCCAGAAGTTGTATGGGGCAGACCCATCAGTCAGTACGTGTGCACACATACTGCTCCACCATGTTGCTGAAATGCTACCTCCTGCTAGGACGTTCCATATCAGCTGGTGGTGCTGGTTTTTGTGGCGTGCTGACATTTTGGCCATGCTAACCCTCTCTTCTAAGGTGCCGGAGGTGCCCCAGCTGCATTGGCGACTTCTTCCTCCTCCTCCTCTGCCTTTGCCTTGTGCTTCCACTGAGCCCCCGCTGTCAGGTGTGAATGCCATCAGCAGCGCGCCTACTAGCCTGCTCTTGTACTCGAGCATCTTCCGATCATGCTCCAATGACGGAATTAAGGACGGTACGTTGTCCTTGTAGAGGGTATCCAGCAGGGTGGCCACTGTTGGTGCAGGAAGCCACCCTCCGAGCCAATTGTGAATGACTGGTCTGATAACCATGGAAATTATCCCTCTTCTTTCTCCTCTTCCTCCTGTGCCACATCCTCTTCCACCATTGCCTGTAGTGTTTTTTCAAGGAGACATAGAAGTGGGATAGTAACGCTGAGGACTGCGTCATCGGCACTGGCCATGTTGGTGGAGTACTCAAAACAGCGCAATACGGCACACAAGTCCCGCATGGAGGCCCACTTGTTGGTGGTGAATGAAGAGGTGCTAATTCCACAGAACTTACCCATGCGTGCTGCAGCTGAAACTTCACTATCACCTGCTGCTGCTCACACAGTCTCTCCCGCATGTGCAAGGTGGACTTCCACCTTGTGGGTATGTCGCATATGAGGCGGTGAGCGGGAAGGCCAAAGTAATGCTACAGCGAAGACAGATGAGCAGCAGCAGGGTGAGAATGCCAAAAGCACCTATTCCTTAGTGAAGCAGCTAGACTGTCTCAGCTCTTCATGATAGATAGGGTATATAAGTCTGTATATATACAGTATATATACATACATTATTTCTGTATAAACTCTGGTATAGAGGAGACTCATGCTGTCCGAAATGTAGGGAGGAGGGGGCTGATTTATTTCACATGTTATGGAGCTGCAGTGCCTTGAAAATATATTGTACAGAAATATGCCTTGAAAATGTATTGTACAGAAATAATAAAGTTAATAAATAAAGTATATAGTATAGTTATTACAGGAATAAATAGAATGTTACATCAGGCAACTCAAACATTAGCAGCAAAATGGAAACAGCCGCTGCCTCCGGTCTCAGCAGAGTTTACTGCAAGGTTAAATGTTGTAATACAGTTGGAAGGGGGGGTCTATCTTAAACTATACTGGCTCTTGAAATTTGAGGCTATTTGGGGTCTCTGGATGGATAGATCTGGAGTCTGCAGCCCCTTTGCTGGCTCTTAATAGAGGACTGGTAAGCATAATAGGGTGATGTATGTCTGAACACTAAGTGGGTATGTGCTGTTGCTGAAATGTTGCCGCTGCCCATGGGGCGCTCGATTGCCCCTTTTTATTGTATTTTTCAAAGAACTAAATGGCAATCTGTACTGTTGCTATTTCTGTAAGAATTCATATTAGCCGAATTATGTTACTTCATTTGTCTCAAGGAGGAAGGGGGGGAACAGTTTAGGGTTTGCACGCATTAATCACTTTCTGACTAATTGATGGTTTTGTCAACAAGATATCCTTATGGGTCCGAACTGAAGTGGACTTTATGATTGTGAAGTCCAATTTGTTTGTTATTGGATAAAACTCAATAAAAAAAAAAATTGATAAAAAAAGAACGCCAAAAGCATGCACTGATGGTCCGCACTTTATGCAGTAGCTCTGACATATGGGGGTAATTTTTCAGTACCTCTGCCCCACAAAATTCAGCACATGCGCCAGGCAAGGGATGTACATCAAACCGGCTAGCCCCAGAGATACTATGAGATTTCACCCGTCATCGTACTCCTTGAGGCTCAGCGGCACCAACCACTCATCGGTCTGTCCACAGCTCCTGCACAGTGTGGGGTTTTCCCCCCAAACAGATGAGTTTCAAAACAGCCTGCTGTCATTTCCCCCTGGCTGTGGTGAAGTTGGTGGTAAAGGTGTTTCCCTGACTGGATGAGGAGGCGGTAGAGGAGGAAGCGGAGTAGGAGGAAGCAACTGGAGGCAACAAAAAAATGTCCTGCAATCCATGGTGGCAGTTGGATATGCACCAAACTGCTATCCGTCTCAGGCCCAGCCGCCACTGCATTTACCCATTGTGCAGTTAGGGAGATATAACATCCCTGCCCGTGCTTACTGGTCCACGTATCTGTAGGTATGTGGACCTTGCCACAAATGGCGTTGCACAGTGCAAACCTTATTTTGCCCGCCACTTGGTTGGGCAGGGCAGGGATGGCTCGTCTGGAAAAGTAGTGGCGGCTGGGAACCACGTACTGTGGGGAAGCCACCGCCATAAGGTTTTTAAAAGTCTCTGTCTCCACCAGACGGAATTACAGCATTTGAAAGGCCAGGAATTTTTAAATGCTGGCATTCAGGGCCAGGGATCGCGCGTGGGTAGGGGGTACTTCCTCTTTATCTCCTGTGTTTGGGGGATGGCCAGCTGAAGTCTTCCATGGGACAGTGTGGACATGCTGGGTGACGGTGGTGGATATGCTGGTGTTGCTGCAACATTCTCTGTTTGCAGGGTGGTAGGTGCCACTGTTACTCCAGAGAGGGAGGAAGAGGCCGAGACTGCAGCAGAAGAGGGAGCAAGAGGAGCCTGAGTTATTTTGTTGTTTTTCAGGTGTGTACTCCACTGCAGCTCATGCTTTTCATTTAGATGCCTGGTCATGCAGGTGGTGCTCAGGTTTAGAAAATGTATGCCTCGCTTCAGGCTCTGATTGCACAGCGTGTGAACCACTCGCGTTTTGCCGTCAGCACATTGTCTGAAGAACTGCCATGCCAGGGAACTCCTTGGAGCTGGCTTTGGTGTGCTCAGTCCCTGGGTGTGGTGGGCAGTAGAAGGCATCCTGGCTAGGGGATGGCCACTCTGCTTTCGCACCCTGCTCCCTCTTTAACTGTGCAGCAGGCGCTGTGTGACCACTACCTCTTCCTTCGAACTTCACACGTCACTCGCATGACCTTGATTCCATGTGGGGTCTAGGACCTCATCATCCTCCACATCATCTTCCACCCACTCTTCACCCCTGCCCTCCTTGCCAGTGTGCACACGGCAGAAAGTAGCAGCAGTTGGCACCTGTGTTTCATCATCATCAGAGACGTGCTGCGGTGGTCCTCCCATATCCACATCCTGAAATATAAGTGGTTGGACATCAGTGCACTCAATTTCTTCCACTTCTGTGGCAGGGCTAGGTTGATGGCCCATGGAAACCCCGCCAGCAGAGTAATCAAAAAGCATAAGAGACTGCTGCATGACTTGGGGCTCAGACTGCTTGGTTGATTTGCAAGGGGGTGAGGTGAAAGACAGATGCCCATGGGCTGCATGTGCCAACTCTGTGGTTTCAGTAGGGCACCGGGTGAAAGACAATGTGAAGGAACTGGAGGCACTGTCAGCCATCCAATCTACTACTGCCTCTACTTGATCTGGTCTCACCATTCATACACCTGTATTCGGGCCTACAAAATGACACTAAATGTTGTGTCGCCTACGTGCACCTGAGGAAGGTGTTTCATTTGGGCGAGTAGCTGGCACAAATGTCCACATCCTCTCCCTTCAACAGGAGCTCCACCAACACCAGCAGCACCACGACCAGGGCCACATCTCTTATTTGATGCTCTCCTAATTCTTTGAGGTCACTCATCAAACTAACAGACAGATTCATTATATTAGTTCAAATTAAATATATTAATTTCCCTGTCATGTATAAAGTGCACGTGTATCTCACACCAAAAATGTGTATATGTCACCAGCCAAACTAACAGTCGTATTAACTATATTAATTTCCCTATCACATATTAACTGCATGTGTATCTCACATAAAAATAAGTATATGTCACCCACCGAACTAACAGAGAGATTAACTATATTAATTTCCCTGTCACATATGCAGTGCAGGAGTACCTCACACCGAAAATGGGAATTTTTCTCCCACCGAACTAACAGACGGATTACTATATTAATTTCCCTGTCACATATGCAGTGCACATGTATCTCACACCAAAAATAAGTATATGTCACCGGCCGAACTAAGTCAGATTAACTAAATTAATTTCTCTGTCACATATGCAATGCAGGTGTATCTCAGACCAAAAATAGGTATATGTCACCGGCCGAACTAAGTCAGATTAACTAAATTAATTTCTCTGTCACATATGCAATGCAGGTGTATCTCACACCGAAAATGGGTATATGTCACCCACCGAACTAACAGATGGATTAAGTATATTAATTTCCCTGTCATGAATGCAGTGCAGGAGTACCTCACACCAAAAATAGGAATATGTCACCCACCAAACTAACAGACAGATTAACTATTATATTTTTGTGTCAGGGGTACAAAAAAAACTAAAAATCACTATAGGTCACCTACAGAATTAACAGCCAGATTAATTGTTTTATTTGTCAGGGGTACAAAGATGGTGCATTGCACCCACAAAAAATCGCTATAGGTCACTTACAGAATTAACAGCCAGATGTATTATTATATTTCGGTGTCAGGGGTGTAAAGCTGGTGTATTGCAACCACATAAAATCATTATAGGTCACCCACAAAACAAATTGCCATATTCCTAAAACTCTGCCTGCCTTCGGTCCCTGCACTACTCAGAGCTGATGGGCAGTGCTACACGTGATCCAGCTTGTATAGAGGCTGGGTCACATGATGTACTGGCCAATCACAGCCTTGCCATTACTAGGCATGGCTGTGATGGCTTCTAAGTGCCCACAACCTAAAACCGTATTGATTGGCTGCCCTGCAGCCTTTCAAAAGCTTTATTAAATGCCCGAACACCGAACTCGTACCCGAACTTTCCCGGCAAAGTTTGGGTTCGGGTCCAGGTACCCGAACTTGCAAAAAACACTACAGAGGAGCTCTGAAAAATCAAAGGTAGAATCTGATTGTTTTCTCCCCTAATGTGTAGTACATACTGTATTGTGTACACAGTTTTGTTCCATTAATTTATAATGACAGTTTTCATGTAATGGAGGCAGTGGGTAGTGTTGCAGCTTTATGTTTCCACAGAAAGGCTAGTAAATTGCAACAAATTACAAAAATGGATAGTTCTTTGAAAGACAGATAGATAGATAGATAGATAGATAGATAGTAGAGATGTAAGTAGAGTGCAAAATTTCTCAACAGAGAATACATGAAAAGTACAAAGTTAAATACAATTGTTTTCATCTATGAGAAACACTGAGCTGAATGTTAGAAAGCAACAAATATGAACAAGATTATTAAAACCGTGCACTAAGGACCCCATCTAAAGTCATATAACATCAAAGGATAATAAAATATATTGTTCATGAAGTAGTAACATTAACTACTTCCATTTCTGCAGGACTTAAAGAAGTATTATTATCTCAGACATTTATGTCATATCCACAGACTTTGTCATAAATGTCTGATAGATGTCCAATGTTTTCGTAAGAGCCATAGTAACGAATAGGAAAAAGCGCAGATTCGGCTGGTTCGCAAAATTTGTTCGCGCCGATGAGCGTTTAAAAATGGTTATTTACTGGCTGCAGAGAACCTTTATAGAGGTGTAGAACAATGTGCCTTGCAGTAACATGCATAGGGAGTCTGCTGTTGTAGTGAAATAATACTGCAAGTCAGTATGACATGCAGATGACTGGCATCGCTGTTAAAATCACTGCACACTTTACTTGATTGAGCAGTCACAGGGCCAAAACTGACAAAATAACTCAAGTATGAACTCAGCCTTACAGGTCAATATTATCACCAAGAAGAAGCGCACTCCATTTACACCGTTGTCAGCTGATTTCACATAGATGTCTACAGAACCTGTTCTATTGAACACTTATACAAGTAGAGCCCCCTGACAGAGTGGAGAGGTTGTCAGCAGTAAGTTTGTGTTGACGTCACAAATTATTTTGCCCTTCCTCTGATCCGTCAGAACAATAGCCCCCCAAAAATGGATCCTGTCTGTGAAGTATCCGCCTTCACTCGGTTAGAATTTGGTCAGTAATCCATCAGTATTGCTAATGCCCAAAAAAAGAGGAGTGGATCCAAAACAGAGATGACCGAGTCAACCTTTCAAGAACTGCTGGGTTACTGGTCAAGACACGACCACTAGATGACACCGGGAGCTCAGGCCTCTCGCTGCGACTTTTGCTGTCAAGCCCCCTTACTTTGCTGCAACCTCTGCCTGTGCCAGAAACATTTAGGCATCTTCCACTTCCCAGTGCAGGTGTCACGGGTAATGGGTAAGGGGAAAATGCCAGATACACACAAAAGAAATAGACAGCAGTCTAGGCCTCATAAGCTAAGGAAGAGGGATGGTGACTTCCTAGTAATCCGTAGACCTTTCCCTAACTCCTGCCAGTATGAGAAGATCCTGATGGTGGAAATGCTCATACACCGTATACCTAGGCCCTGCTGAAACTGACCAGCCCTAGGATAGGTAGCAGGAGACGAGACAGCTGGTTCTTTCCAAGATGAAGGAACCCGCGTCTCCCTGAGGCCTAAAACAAAACACACCAGTGAACAACAAGCAGAAAAGCCAACAAGCACTTAGCTTAGGGATGTCTGGAGAAGCAGGAGATCCAAAACAAGCAAGCTCTAGCATCTCCAACAGGAAATATTAACCGCATGGTCAACAGTGTGAGGTGGACCTAAATAGAGCCTCATCACTGATAATGAGCATAACCTGAGGAGAGGTGAGACCCTGCCAAACAACAACATGCTAAGATGAAAACAGAGACTTCTCAGATAGCCTCACATGCAGCAAGTCTATCCGATCTTCTCACGTCTGTCATGGGAGGGACCATGACAGTACCCCTGCTTTTATGGGTGACCTCCGGACACCTAGGACCGACCTTATCATAATGCGCCATGTGAAAGGTCTTCACAGGGCGACTTGCATTCACGTCGGTCGCAGGAACCCACATTCTTTCCTCTGGACCGTAACCCTTCCAGTGCATGAGACACTGAAGAGATCCACAAAGAATATGTGAGTTCACTATCCTGGCAATCTGAAACTCAAGATTACCATCCACCATGACAGGAGGGGGTGTCAGAAAGGACGGTTCAGCAGGTTCGAAATATATTTTCAGCAATGACTTGGGAAACACATTATGAATTTTCAAAGCCCGCAGAAGTTCAAGATGAAAAGCAACCGGATTAATAATGGCAAAGATCTTGTGTGGCCAATAAACCTTGTTCCCAACTTCCAAGGGGGTTCCTTCAACTTAATGTTTCTTGTGGACAGCCACACAGAATCATCCACTCTCAGGTCCAGACCACTCATACGTCTCTTGTCAGCCATACGTTTATACTTTTTGCCATTTTTTTTAAGTTGTTTTGAATCTTCCGCCTAATAGATAACAATGAAGAGGAGAATCTTTCCTCTCCAGGTATACCAGAAGTCTCAGTACCAGAAAATGTGCCAAACTGCGGATGTAACCCATATGCACCAAAAAACGGCAACTTATCAGTGGACTCCTGTCTACGGTATTTATGGCAAACTCGGCTAACGACAAAAATGAAGACCACTCTTACTGATTCTCAGAGACAAAACATCTCAAATAAGTCTCCAGATCCTGGTTAGTGCACTCAGTCTGTCCATTCGACTGAGGATGAAAGGCCAAAAAGAAAGACAATTGGACCCCCAGGTGAGTACAGAACGCCTTCCAAAATCTGGAAACAAATTAAGTCCGTCTATCAGACACCATATCAAAGGGTATGCTGTGTAGTTTCACGATTATATCAATAAAAACTTGAGCAAGAGTTTTGGCATTAGGTAACCCTGATAATGCTATAAAGTGTACCATCTTGCTGAAGCGGTCAACAACAACCAGAATCACAGTTTTCCCTGAGGAATTTGGAAAATCTGTGATAAAGTCCATGGACAAATGAGTCCAGGGTCGGGATGGAATAGACAAGGTAAGTAGAGATCCTGAAGGCCGAGTATGAGTCACCTTGGCACGCGCACAAGTCTCACAAGCTGCCACATAGCCGTCAACACATTTACGTAACCCTGGCTACCAGAATCTCTGGGAAATTAGATCCACAGTGCATATGCTCCCAGGGTGTCCCGTAAGAATAGTACCGTGATGTTCCTTAAACACCTTGTGCCGTAGTTCCGAAGGGACAAACAACTTCCCTGGAGGACAGGAATTAGGTGCCCCTCCCTGGGCCTCCAACACCTCTGCCTCAAGTTCTGTATAAAGGGCGGATACAACCACCTCATCAGCCAATATCGGACCAGGATCCTCCGAATCACCCCCCTTTACCCCCGGGAAAGCTATGCGACAAAGCATCCGCTTTGACGTTTTAAAATCCATGGGCGATAAGTGACAATGAAATTAAATCTAGTAGAAAACAATGACCATCTGTCCTGCCTTGGGTTCAGACGTTTAGCCGACTCCAGGCAAGCCAGATTTTTGTGATCAGTAATTACCGTAATGGGATGAATCGCTCCTTCCAACCAATGACGCCATTCCTCAAAAGCCAACTTAATGGCCAGCAACTCTATATTGCCTACATCATAATTTCTTTCAGCAGTAGAGATTTATTTTGAGAAAAAAGAACAAGGCCATTTGCTAGGAGAAGGACCCTGTGACAAGACTGCTCCAACACCTACTTCTGATGCATCAACTTCCACAATGAATGGTTGTGACACATAAGGTTGCACCCAGGGGCGTAGCTATAGGGGAAGCAGAGTAAGTGGTTAATTTGTGGGGAAGGGGGGACCCATTTAAAAATTTGCTGTGGGGCCCAGTCATTTCTAGCTACGCCACTGTTTGCACCAGAATAGCAGCAGAAGCAAAACATTATTTTATTGCTGAAAAGGCATGTAATGCTTCTACAGACCAGACTGAGAAATCTGCGCCTTTCTTAGTCATATAATTTAATGGTTTAACAACAGTTGAGTAATCCAAGATAAATTTACGGTAGTAGTTGGTGAACCCCAAAAATTGCATAAATGCCTTCAGATCTTCAGGTCGATCCCAGTCCAACACAACACAGACTTTTTCCGGATCCATACGAAAACCCGAAGATAAGAGTAGGTACCCCAGGAATTGCACTTCCGGGACCGCAAGCACACACTTCTCCATCTTAGCATACAATTTATTCTCTCTTAGGATCTATAAGACTCACGTGATCCTCATGCGTCTCCATATCAGGGGAATAAATTAAATATCCAGATAAACCACCACAAACCTGCCCACCTGATGATGAAAGATGTAATTGATGAAGTGTTGAAAAACTGCAGGACCATTGGTCAAACCAAAAGGCATGACCAAATTCTCAAAATGACCCTCAGGAGTATTAAAGGCTGCTTTCCATTCGTCCCCTTGCTTGATTCTTACCAGATTATATGCCCCCCTAAAATCCAATTTAGAGAACACCTTGACGCCGACAATCTGATTGAATAAATCTGGGATCAAAGGAAGGGGATAACGGACAGTGATGCGATTAAGCTCACGGAAGTCCAAACATGGCCTAAGAGTTCCATCACTGCAGCCACTGGTGAGAATCTGTCTCTCTTGCCAATCGATGGTAGGGTTATGTTTGGTTAATCATGGTAAACCTAGAACCAGAGGAGCAGGCAAGCCCTCCAGCACAGAACATGAAATGGATTCAATATGAGAATCTCCCACCTTTAGGCCGAATGCACACGGCCGTTGTTCACGGCCGTGAGCGGTCCGTGGAACCACGGCCTGGATTCCTGCTGAGTGCAGGAGCGCACGGCGTCATGGGTTGCTATGACGCCCTGCGCTCCCTGCTGCCACCTCAGTACAGTAATACACTGGTATAGATCATACCAGTGTATTACTGTACTGTGGCGGCAGCAGGGAGCGCATGGCGTCATAGCAACCCATGACCCCGTGCGCTCCTGCACTCAGCAGGAATCCAGGCCACGGTTCCACGGACCGCTCACGGCTGTGAACAACGGCCGTGCGCATTCGGCCTTAGGCGAATGTCCTGCACCATTTGAGACAGACAGTTTTGAGAGAAAGGGGCAGAATCAATCGCAAACACAGAAATATCTTTGTCTAATGCGCTTGTTGTCTAACCATGCATACGGACAAACTGACCATCCACTAAGTTAACCCCTGCCCCACTTCCATTTCCACAGTTTTGGAGTCTAGCTCCACCTTGGCAGGCATGAGAAATCGGGTACTACCGGTAAATGACAAAAGGTACATTCTCAGATTCCCCACCCACACTACCAAGAGTGAGAAGAGGACTAAACACATTAGACTTTTTTCCCCTTTTCACCTTGATGTTTAACATAAGGACATACGTTAAACTAAATGTCCTTCTTTACCACAGAAAAAGCTAAGTCTTTTTTTAAACCCTAAAGTTTTTATCACCTGGTCCAGGAATGACCTGCCCCAATTGCATTGGCTCATCATCAGACATGAGTTCGAGTGTCTCTTTACCCAGAGTGTCAGAAGAGGCCGCTTCCCCATGTGATAGTACATCCCGGGTGAGATGAACTTTAGATCTCTCCCACAGGCGTTTATCAATACGTACAGCTAGAGACATTGTCGCCTCCAATGATTCAGGATTTTTGTGAAATGCCAAGGCGTCCTTCAGGTTCTCAGACAGCCCTTGACAGAATTGACTATGGAGAGCTGGGTCATTCCATTCCGTATCAGTTGCCCACCTCCTAAATTCAGAGCAATAGGACTCTGCCACGCAACTTATATTCAGAGTGATTGTGATCCGGTTGGCAAAGAGAAAGCCCAAGACTGAGCTTCACCTTTCAGTAATGAAATAATAATCCTCACTCTTTCACTCTCGTCCCCAGAAGAGTTAGGACATATGTCGTCTAAAATATAATCTGCACGACTCCCTGAACTGAACAAAGTTGTCACTTTCCCCGAAAAACCTATCCGAGAGAGCGACCTTAGGTTCAGAGCAGACCTGGTTCCCGCTGCCTGAACCCTAGGCCCTGCTGAAACTGACGAGCCCTAGGATAGGTAGCAGGAGATGAGACAGCTAGTTCTTTCCAAGATGAAGGAACCTGCGTCTCCCTGAGGCCTAGAACAAAACACACAAGCAGACTACAAACAGAAAAGTCAACAAGCACTTAGCTTAGGGATGTCTGGAGAAGCAGGAGATCCAAAACAAACAAGCTCTAGCAACTCCAACAGGAAATATCAATCACATAGTCAGCAATAGAGATGGCCTTGCGGTTCGCCCGGCGGTCGTTTTGCGGCAAACTTTGCTTGTTCGCCGAATGGGTGAACATATGGCGGTGTTCGCCAGCGCCATATTCTTTTACATTGTGGAGAACATTGACCCATGTCACCTCCATCAGGTGGTACAGGAAAGCCAATTGAGATGTTTCAGCACATGGGCATACCCTTTACCTTATAAATAAAACTGATCTGACCGACCATTTTACATTCTGTGTTTTGCCAGTGTAGGGAGAGTCCTATTAAGGGCTGGTATGGGTGTGCTATCGTTTTATATACCAACAATATACTTTCTATATAGTGCGTTTAGGTAGTGCAGCATTTGTTTGCCGTTTTGCTGCATTACCACAGTTACAGATAGTGACAAACACCATTGGAACAATTAATTTCTACTGGTGTGATATACCAGTTGCCCCCTCAAAAAAGTGATTGAAGCAGGGGTGTTATATATCAATTATATACTTTCTATATAGTGCAGTTGGGTAGTGCAGCATTTGTTTGCGGTTTAGAAGCGTTACCTCAGCTACAGATAGTGACAAACAGTGGAACAAATAATTTCTACTGGTGTGATATATCAGTTACACCCCCCCCCCCCCCAAAAAAAAAAGTGATTGAAGCAGGGGTGTTATATACCAATCATATACTTTCTATATAGTGCATTTGGGTAGTGCAGCATTCTTTTTTTTGCGGTTTAGCTGCGTTACCTCAGCTACATATGGTGACAAATGCCATTGGAGCAAATAATTTATACTAGTAGGATATACCAGTTGCCCCCCCACAAAAAAACTGATTGAAGCAGGGGTGTTATATATACCAATAATATACTTTCTATATAGTGCATTTAGGTAGTGCAGCATTTGTTTGCGGTTTAGCTTTGTTACCTCAGCTACATATAGTGACAAACGCCATTGGAACAAATCATTTCTACTGGCGTGATATACCAGTTGCCCCCCCAAAAAAAAATGACTGAAGCAGGGGTGTTATATACGTACTTATTATATACTTTCTATATAGTGCATTTGGGTAGTGCAGGATTTGTTTGCGGTTTAGCTGCGTTACCTCAGCTACAGATAGTGACAAACGCCATTGGAACAAGTCATTTCTACTGGCGTGATATACCAGTTGCCCCCACAAAAAACTGATTGAAGCAGGGGTGTTGTATACCAATAAAATACTTTCTATATAGTGCATTTGGGTAGTGCAGCATGTGTTTGCGGTTTAGCTGTGTTACCTCAGCTACAGATAGTGACAAAGGCCATTGGAACAAATCATTTCTATTAGTGTGATATAATAATAATAGAATAATTTACCTCGAGCCACAAAATCTAATTTTTAAAGGCCCATACTTCTGTGGCCTAAAATAAAAAAAATTCCAGGCTACAACAGAGCACATTTCAGAGAATTTCCCTTTAAGACGCATAAAAATGTCTCCTGATTAAGATACATATTTTTTGTTGGAATTTTTGTCAGTGATCCCCCTCTAGTATGTCACTGCCCATGTTGTGGGACTATTTGTACACTTATACTAATAATTTGGTTGCTGCAAATATGAGCTGAATGTTTTTTTAGGTTCGCCTGCCTTTAAAGCGAATGGGGCCTACCGCAAGCTTGCGGTTCGCGAACATTTGATCACGTTCGCGCCTTTGCGTTCGTGAACCGCCCCGGCCCATGTTCGTCCATCACAGGTCAGCAATGTGAGGCGGGCCTAAATAGAGACTCATCACTGATAACGAGCAGAACCTGAGGAGAGGTGAGATCCTGCCAAACAACAACATGCTAAGAGGAAAACAGAGAGACCTGTCAGATAGCCTCAAGTGCAGCAGGTCTATCCAATCTTCTCACCTCTGTCACAGGAGGGACAGTGACAGCAGGGCCCGACACTTCTCTATCTGATATACTGTTAGATCAGATAAATAAATTAAAACACCCCAAAAAAAGTCAGCAATTTTCTCACTTCACTCCACTCCACAATGGCTAATTAGTCCTTTTTTCCCCACTAATACACACAATACCTGTATCAAACAGCACTTGCACCCTTATCAGAACAGTTAGCTGGAATTACAGAGCTGTATAATGGCAATTTGGATCCCCAGTCAGTGCAGTAAGGTGTTCCTATTACCCAGGCTGTAACCTCCCCTACTGAACCCTGTTCAACATAAATGAAATATTGTGGAAGGATTCCTCCCTACACCTTGAATATTCTTTCCCTGCACTTGTAAATCCTTTTTTTTTTAGCACAATGACGTTATTCTAATGTTTTTTTCTGTCCCTAGTTCCTGCAGACGTCTGTCGCTGCAGTAAATACACTGGTAAATGGCAGAATCCAAGATGGCTGTGGCTATTTATAGGGCTGTGACATCACAGGGCTGGAACGGCACCCGTGTATTGCGGATCTGCAAATGCAGTCCGCAATACGGCAACAGGAAGCAAGCGTTCGTGTGCAGGGGGCCTAAATTTGAGGGTATTTACATCCAAATTGGGGGAACGGTATAGGATTTACAACAGTTTGAATATGTACCTCCCACTTGTTAAGGAACCAAAAGTAATGGGACAATTAGCTTCTCAGCTGTTTCATGGTCAGGTGTGTGTTATTCCCTCATTATGCCAATTACAATGAGCAGATAAAAGGTCCAGAGTTCATTTCAAGTGTGCTATTTGCATTTGGAATCTGTTGCTGTCAACTCTCAAGATGAGATCCAAAGAGCTGTTGTAGTGTCCCACTAGGTAGGGGTGGGCACTACACGAGGGTCAATTGGTGTGCGCGTTACTCCTACTCACAAGGGACAGAAATGTTATATTTAATTGTGCATTTAATGTATTTTCTAATGTGTTTTTATATGCAATGTTCCCCTGTATGATGCAATAGCAGGCCTAGTTGGGTGTAGTTAGACATCCCAGACACTAGAGGGAGATAGGGAGCCCCTAGTATAAATGTCCAGGCCCAGACAGGGAGAGTTAGTGCAGAGTCAGGAGTCTGAGAAGACAGAGGTTAGAAAGCCTGCTCCTGACATGCAGCTTGATAGCCCCAGCTGCTAGCTATGACCAGGAGGCTAGTGAGGAGATCCAGCCTGCCTGAAGCCAAGAGAGCCTTAGTTAGCTCTGAAGACACCCCAGTTGCAGGACAGAACCTCCTTGGAGAAACCTACAGTCAATCACCAGCCAAGTAAGGAAGATCCAGGGAAAGATAAGTAACCCTGATGGGCAGATGCAAATAGAAAGGAAAGCAAGGATTTAATTAATACCAGAGGAAGAGATAATTACCAAGGATTTAAGCCACCCTTTAGGCATCCGGGCCTTTGGAAAGCCAGAACAGGAGTTCTAGAAAGGACAGTGTACATTATTTCTGAGGAAAGGTACAACCTGCTTCTGAGTGCATTGTGAATTTACCCTCTGCGTATCTTGCATAATTATTACCTGCCGTTTTGTGAATAAGCCTACTTGTGGAACTGTGATTGAAAGACTGTGTTACCACCTGCTGTACAAAGTTGGACTGTTTAGTAAAGTAACGTTTGGTTCACTATACTACCTGTGTACCTCCATCATTCCAACTACCAACCGGTGTGCCACCGTCAAAGGCACTGGCGTCACAAATCCAAAAGGGACCTTGCCCCAGGCACTCAAAATACCTGTAACATCCAGGGCACCTCATCCACCATCAGGCCTGGTCCCTACATACAGAGTGTGCCCCAGAGGAACCGTGTCTACCTCTCCTTCACTGCCACGCGCCTGCCCAGGGTTCTCCAATACAGTGAGCAACCCTCGATTGCCCATAACCGTGACCTCACTTCGCTATACCCTGCAGGTCTGGCGTGTTGCACTGTCACTATCAGTGAAGCAAGCCATCATTAGGCTGACAAAATAAAACAAACCCATCAGAGAGATAGCAAAAGGTGTGGCCAAAACAACAGTTTGGAACATTCTTAAAAAGAAGGAACGCACCGGTGAGCTTAGCAACACCAAAAGACTCGGAAGACCAAGGAAAACAACTGTGGTGGATGACCGAAGAATTCTTTCCCTGGTGAAGAAAACACCCTTCACAACAGTTGGCCAGATCAAGAACACATTCCAGGGGGTAGGTGTAAAGGTGCAGAACCCTTTGCAAAGGTTTAAAAGTAATATCAGGAAGTATTACTTTACTGAGAGAGTAGTGGATACATGGCATAGCCTTCCTGCAGAAGTGGTAGCTGCAAACACAGTGAAGGAGTTTAAGCATGCATGGGATAGGCATAAGGCCATCCTTCATATTAGATGGGGCCAGGGGCTATTCATAGTATTCAGTATATTGGGCAGACTAGATGGGCCAAATGGTTCTCATCTGCCGACACATTCTATGTATGTGTGTCAAAGTCAACAATCAAAAGAAGACTTCACCAGAGTGAATACATAGGGTTCACCACAAAATGTAAACCATTGGTGAGCCTCAAAAACAGGAAGAAATTGCCAAACAATTAAAAAAAAAAACAGCCTTCACAGCTCTGGAACAGCATCCTATGGAAAGATGAGACCAAGATAAACTTGAACCAGAGTGATAGGAAGAGAAGAGTATGGAGAAGGAAAGGAACTGCTCATTATCCTAAGCCTACCACCTCATCAGTGAAACATGGTGGTGGTAGTGTCATGGCGTTGTGCATGTATGGCTGCCAATGGAACTGGCTCTCTTGTGTTTATTGATGATGTGACTACTGACAAAAGCAGCAGTATGAATTCTGAAGTGTTTCGGGCAATATTATCTGCTCATATTCAGCCAAATGCTTCAGAACTCATTGGACGGTGCTTCACAGTGCAGATGGACAATGACCCAAAGCATACTGCAAAAGCAACCAAATAGTTTTTTAAGGGAAAGAAGTGGAATGTTATGCAATGGCCAAGTCAATGACCTGACCTGAATCTGATTGAGCATGCATTTCACTTGCTGAAGACAAAACTGAAGGGAAAATGCCCCAAGAATAAGCAGGAACTGAAGACAGTTGCAGTAGAGGCCTGGCAGAGCATCACCAGGGATGAAACCCAGCGTCTGGTGATGTATATGCATTCCAGACTTTAGTCTGTAATTGACTGCAAAGGATTTGCAACCAAGTATTAAAAAGTGAAAGTTTGATGTATGATTGTTATTCTGTCCCATTACTTTTGGTTCCTTAACAAGTGAGAGACAACAGTTTGCATATGTGCAATTCCTACACCGTTCACCTGATTTGCATGTAAATACCCTCAAATTAAAGCTGACAGACTGCAGTTAAAGCACATCTTGTTTGTTTCATTTAAAATCCATTTTGGTGGTGTATAGAGACAAAAATGTTAGAATTATGGCGATGTCCTAATATATATGGACTTGACTGTATATATGTTTCAAAGTTTATTTTAAAAAAACTGATTAATTTACCTGACCTGACATATTGGTATGTGTCACAGTTACCAACCGTACATTATAGTGGATTCTGTCCAATTGCCCTTTAATTTTTATTTTTTTGGTATATTTTAAAAAATTAAGTAAATCATGACTACTAGTTTGCCTGACATATTGGTGTGTGTCAGTTACCAACCATATAATATAGTGGACTCTGTCCAATTGACCACATTTTCATTTCATAAAAAAAAAAAAATATATATATATATATATATATATATATATATATTTACTGACCATATTCATTTCAAAGTTAATAAAACATAAAAAATAAACACTAGATCACAGTGTATGCCTCACTCTATCCAATTGATTTTTCTTTTAATATTTATTTTAAGTTTATTTTAAAAATTCTGTTCATCACAGACTAGTGTGCCTGACATATTGTTCTGCATCACAGTTAGTGTACAGTAAATTGTACTTGACTATGTCCAACAGTAGGTCAGAGACTATTGTGTCTGATGCATTGTTCTAGGTCATAGTTGTATTATTCTGGACTGTAAATTCATAGTTGTAAATTCAATTAATTCAGTTGTCAGACTGTTTTGATTGATGTATTGTTCTTTGTCACAGTTGTATTATACTGGACTCTCTAAATGACTATATCTGTAAAGAATAAATCAAGGCAACTGGACGTACTGTAGATTTATTGAAAACATTTCACTTGTTCTTCCACCGAGCTTTCTCTAAATGACTGTTTTTGTCTTCAAACTATTTTTTTTATTTGTTAAAATTCAGTTAAAAAAATTAGTTAAGAGACTATTGTGTTTGACATATTATGTCAATTATATTGCACTGCACTCTTTCTAACAATATAGTGTACTTTTAGTTGGTTGACTGTGTAAAATCTGACTGTCTTTCTTGATAAGTATAACTTTTATACCAATATGTCTGGTAAAAGAGTAGCAATGGATGGGAAAATAAAAAAGAAATCACCCGTGCCACATCATTCATCAGTGAGAATGCGTGTGGCTGTAGCACAAGTAACAGCAGTGGTAGCACTGTTGGCACCAGCCATCCAGTATTTGGAGGCCACATATATTCTTCACCTCCAGTATTTTACAATGTATTATTGCAGAGGATGTGGATTACAAAGTAGACTAGATCACTTACTGATCCTCTAAATTATAGCAATATGCTGTTTACATTAACTCTGAGCCTACCACCTTATCTTTGAGTCAGTGTTCTGTGCATTCCTCCTAATCCTCATTATAACAGTTAGTTTGATGCCAAATTGTATCTTTCCTCACTGACCCTTCGTAGTGGAGTGTCTTATTCTTCTTTCCATCATCTCAAATGTAGGACATTTTTCTCTACATCACCAGCTGACAATACCGTCACAGTGTTCAAGTTCTGCAAACAGAGAAATAAATATGTATGTTTAGAGACAAATATAGGAACTACAGCTATTCTTTAGCACATTAAGCATCATAACATACTCACATTGGAAACCTGAAGTGACCAGCAATGTGAGCAATACTGTCCTCCTCCCTGTTGTCATTCTGGTAGTCAGGCCACATCCAAAAGTAATACATGGTCATTGCTTTTTCATCACCACTGCTTCTTCTGCTCCAAATTCCCTCTTCTTCTTTGCTCCATCATCACTCATCCATAACAGAACATGTGGGCAGGAAACATCAATAAGCTGCCACTACTACTACCCCTACAAAGTTGCATGTCTCCTTCTATTATATTCCATACTTTGCTGCTGCTGCTGATGATGATTTGAACTTTACCCTACCTAGTGTAACACAACTTAAAGTCTTTAAAAAAAAAAAAAGAGATAGTTTTATAATGGCTTTTGTAAAATAATTCAGGACAATATATATTTTCATAAAATTAAAACAAACCTGTTGCTGCTCCCCAAAAATGATAATTTTTGGACTGCTTGTAAAAGAAAAGCCATTTCATATTCTGATAGCACCACGTGTGTTAAATGGACACCACTGGAAAGCATTTGCCACAAAATTTGATAAAATTTGGACCATACCAAATCAGACAGTGCAGTGTGTTTTTAAACAGGTTTTTTGCTACCACCAGCTACCACCCATTTACCCATAGCCATATAATGTATGTTGCTGTCACTTTGACATTACTGATGCTGTCTTGGAGTTAGGCTACTTTCACACTAGCGTTTTAGTTTTCCGGTATTGAGATCAGTCATAGTGGCTCAATACAGGAAAAAAACGCTTCCGTTTTGTCCCCATTCATGGTCAATGGGGACAAAACTTAACAGAATGGAAGGCTCCAAAATGCATTCTGTATCATTGGTTTGCGTTCCCATACCGGGGACTAAACCGCAACATGTTGTAGTTTACTTTCCGTCCTGGGATCCGGCATGACCACCAATGCAAGTTAATGGGGATGGTTCCATTTTCTCTGCCACAATAGAAAACGGATTTGTCCTCTATTGACTTTCAATGGAGTTCATGATGGATCCATCTTGGCAATGTTAAAGATAATTCATCCGGATCCATAATGGATGCAGATGGTTGTATTATCAGTATTGGAAGCGTTTTTGCTGAACCCTGCCGGATCCAGTAAAAACGCTAGTGTGAAAGTAGCCTTAAATGGCTTGAAAAAGTTTGGATACAGTCTTAGGAGACCTTAAAGTGTCATACATAACTTTTCAGGGCAATTGAGCCACCTTTGATTTGGGTTGAATTCATTCTGAATAAATTGAATCTGAAATCTGAATCGATAGAATCAGAATCAAAAAACTAATTTCTTGAAATTTGCTCATCTCTATTAATAACATAACATCATAACTTTTTCATTTCTTGAACCTCCATCTTTCCTATCTTTTCATTTTCAAGTCCAACATTCTGTCTGTATCTGCAAAGAAAGAAATGGGGGTTAGTCAGCACATCCCAGTGCGTAGGTGCACGTCACCATCGCTGAAAGCACAAAAGCAAAATCAAACACAATGCAACAGCACTTTGCAAACACAAATAATAAAGTAAATACAATAGTGCCATACTCACTATAGAAAATGTACTAATGCTAAGTTATAAATGTGAGATTCTAGGAAAATACAGCGATCTCTTTAGGACAGGAACCTTCACTAACTAATACCTCCACTGATGCCGTAATGGCCTCCATTAAATACAGGGAAAGCAGGTTCAACATGCATGCTGAGCCCACACTATATTATACCTCTTATGGTGCCACAATGGCCTCCATTAAATTCAGGGAATGCTGGGTCCACACTCATGCATGTTCCACGCTGTATTATACCTCTTTTGGTGCCACAGTGGACTCCATTACATTCATCGAATGCAGGTTCCACATGAACGATGAGCCCACACCCTAATATAATATAGTGTGGGCTCAGAATGCGTGTGGAACCTGCATTCCCTGAATTTAATGGAGTCCAAAAGTGAAGGGGAAATGGCATTGCGTCTTATGAAGCAAATACTAATGAGTCCTTCCATTATGGATGCTCTCACTAGTACACTGTAGGACTGGAGAGCTAAGAATACAGTGCTCCTGGTGCTGGCTTTACTCACCACTCTCTGGTCTTCTGCCAGGAATGTGCACTATGCTGTGAACAAATGTTGCACATTTGTCCACTATGACCTCCCACTGTGTAGTGTCAGGTCACAGTGCATCATATTTATTTTATATCTGATCTGAGGTCTGATGGGAGTCTGATCTGAGGTCCCATGAAGAACGGGGTTCTGAGTTTTGGTGTCTGATTTGAGGTCTGATGGGGGTCTGATTTGGGTGTATGATCTGAGATCTGATTGGGGTCTGATCTGAGGTCTGATAAGGAATAGGGAACTGATTTGGGGGTCTGATCTGAGGTCTGATGAGGATTGGGAGTCTGATCTAAGGTCTGATGAGGATTGAGGGTCTGTTCTGAGATCTGATGAGGAATTTGGGTCTGATATGGATTGGGGATCTGATTTGTTGGTCTGATCTGAGGTTTGATAATGATTAGGCTCTGATTTGGGGGTGTTATGAAGATTGGGGGTCTTATCTGAGGTCTGATAAAAATATATATTTTTCTTATTTTCCTCTTCTAAAGCCTAGGCGCGTCTTATGGTCAAGTGCATCTTATGGTGTGGGAAATACGGTACATGAAGCATAGGAACATGTGAATAATCACTTCATCAGCCTTTTCATTGCAGAATAAGGTGTCCTGGATCAGGTCCCATGTTATGTCACGTAAACCACAGTCTGACTTCCCAAGTATTATAGCATCTACTGTGTGGACTGGAAGTCAGTCTCTTTATACAAATAAATGAGAGGTTGAATGTGAAGCTGACTGTGAGTCATTGATCTAAAGATGGTCTCAAACTGGAGATCCTTATTCCGCAATTAAGCAGCCAGAATGGTGATTGACTGCAGTAACCTACCTCTCATGTAGTTTACTAATAGGGACAACCGTAAAAAATCCTGGAGTGCTTCTTTAAAGCAGTGACCACTTATTTTGATAAATTGTCACCACAATGCTCTATATAGCATTAAAGGGGTTATCCGATTTCTCAACCCCACACACACACACACACACACACACGTGTCAGGCCCCTCACCGGATGTTCAGATGTTTTTATCTGTGTGCAGGGAGAAGCAGCAGCAGCGGTACGGGGACCAGGAGCGGCACGGGGAGCGGGGTAAGTATATTACCGGTAAGGGGCCTGGCACATGTATTTTTTTTTTTTTAAATTGGATAACCCCTTTAACAATTTCTTTCAAATGCACTGATGAGCAACAGAATAACAGCAGGAACAATTTACCACACATCTTTAATAAACAATGACCTCTGGCTATTAAAGTGGAGCAAGCTAAAATGCTGACCTGTGAGGAACTTGCTTAAATAGCTATGATTGACCCCATAAAACAACAGAGTTATTCAAGCCACTTTACACAGTGAAGCAGTAATGTTATATTTAAATTTGAACTAACTGGCCTATTTTTCCAGATTTTCACCTCAGTCACTGACAGAGAAAATCTTCCAAAAGTCTGAAACTAAAGTAATTATGTAAAAATTACAGGGAAAACAGCAACAGTTTTTTTCTATTTGATTTATGCTTTGACTAGTCTAGGCAATGTGTGGGTGAGGTATTGTACATCTCTTCTGAAAGAGGATAAAATGCTCACTATTAGTCAGAGTGGCATTTGAAAAAAATGTTCCAGAATGCAAGAACAGGCCCTTTTGAGCTAAATTATTATCATTAGAGATAAGTGAATCGATTTGACAAAGTGGAATTCAATGTGAATTTCAGGAAAAATTCGATTCACACCGAATCTGAATTTCCTCACTCTTCATAGTTACGAATCACATTTTTTCCTAAAATAGCTGCTGCACATGTTAGGACATGGAGCAAAAAACTCTGGGAACTGGGGATCACCCACAATGCCATGCATGCAGCCAATCAGCAGCCAGCCAGCCCCTGTGATGTCACAGCCCTATAAATAGTCTCAACCATCTTGGATTCAGCCTTTTTTCTAGTGTGCTTAGTGCAGGGAGAGATGTCAGCAGGCGCTAGGGACAGTGCTAGGAAATACTTTATAAATACTTTATTGTGCTGAAAAAACGATTTATAAGTTCAGTGAAAGATTAGTCAAGGTACAGGGAAAAGATAGGGAGGTATCATCTACTCTATAAAAGGAGAACAGGGTGCAATTTGAGAGTATACAGTTATAGGAATAATTCTAATGCACCTTGCTTGACTAATTGGGGATCCAAATTGCAGTTATACTGCTGCTTTTAGGTTGTTTGCACTATATGATACATCACTAATTCCAGCAAACCTTGCTTGTGATTGTGGTGCAAGTTCTGTGTGATACAGCCATTTACGGGATGTCTTAATAGGAATGATACGTATGTCCTATTAACCATTCTGAGTTGATTTTACCTTTTTTTTTTTTTTTTTTTGGGGGGGGGGGGGGGGTGTATTAATAGGAAAAAATATATGTCATAATTGCCACTCAGCGGTGAAGTTTCATTGTATTACAGCCATTTCATTTACGGGTTGTATTAATAGGATAGATACATAAGTCCTATTAGCCGTCCTGTGCTGATTTTACATTGTTTTACTTTAACTTTTTTTTTGGGGGGGGGGGGGGGGTTTATTAATAGGAATAAAAAGGAAAGAATATATATTTCATAAGTGCCGTTCGTTGGTGAAATTACATTGTACTACATCCATTTGCGGGGTGTATTAACAGGAAAGATACTTTTGTTCCATTAGCCGTTCTGCGTTGATTTTACTTTTTTTTTTTTTGTGGTGTATATATAGGTGTATTAAAAGGAAATATACGTACATCCCATTAGCCATTCTGCGGTGAATTGTGATTGTTATATATTGTTATATTTCTTATTTGGGGGTGTAGAAAGAGGAAAAATAAACATCTTAATTGCCGTTCTGTGGTGAACTGTGCAAATTGTTTTTGCGGAGGAAGTTTATTAATCAGAAAAAAATATATATATTAATTGCTATTCAGCAGTGAAGTAATATTGTACTACACTACAGCCATTTACGTGGTGTAGAAATGTAGAAAAAGGAAATATACGTACGTCCCATTAGCCGTTCTGCGGTGAATTGTGATTGTTAATTATTTTTTTTTGGGGTGTAGAAATAGGAAAAAAAAATAGAAAAATATATGTCAAGATTCACACTCAGCGGTGAAGTTACATTGTACTACATCCATTTATGTGATATAGAAAAGGAAATATACGTACGTCCCTTTAGCTGTTCTGCGGTGAATTGTGATTGTTATATTTCTTATTTGGGGGTGTAGAAATAGGAAAAAAGAATATGTCTTAATTCACCTTCTGCAGCAAATTGTGATTATTATTTTTTTGGGGGGGGGGTTTATTAATCAGAAAAAAAAAATCTATGTCTTAATTGCAGTTCAGCGGTGAAGTAACATTGTACTACAGCCATTTACATGGTGTAGAAAAAGGAAATATACTTACGTCCTATTAGCCGTATTAGCCGTGACATTATAAACCGTCCAAACCATCATTTTTTTTGTTTGTTCGAGTGCAGCCATGGATCTAATTGCTGCACTGCCAAGACAATTGCAAGGGCTGTCTTTGGAAGTAGACGATCTCCGCATGACCGTCCTGCAGATTCAGAGACCACAGGCTGTTGGTCCTGGTGGTGGTGGTGGAAACTAGGCCTATCTGGAGCCTAAAGTTGCATTCCCAGACAGATTCTCTGGGGGATGTGTTAATTTCATTGTGTTTAAGGAGGCGTGCAAACTGTATTTTAGACTACGACCACACTCATCTGGGGATAAGAAACAGCGAGTCGTTGTGGTTATTTCATTGTTTAAGGGGGATGCGCAGTCATGGGCTTTTTCTCTGCCAACCGGATCACTGTTTCTCCGGTCGGTGGATTAATTCTGTGTGTTACATTTCTTTGTTGTATTGTATTAGGCCATAGGGAGACTCCCGTTCAGCCTTCTTTTTGGAGGAATAGGATGTCTCATTCCCGTCATTAGTACCAGGGTCCTTTAGGGTTAGATAGGACTTTAGGTATTCCTGTGTATGAACTCACCTACCTTTGGGGTCTGTTCATACTGGTAGTCAGTCAGGACTTTGATTAGGGATTTCACTAGGAGGTGTCCCTCTTCCTTCCCTAGTTTTCAGGCCTTATTTCCTTTCCCCTTTCCCCCCTATGTTCGGTGTGGGGGTTTCCCTCCCACACTAGAGCGTGACAGAAATAAGAAAAAAAAAGGAAAAAAAAAATTTCATAATTTTACATGCGGTAGAAAAAGGAAATATACATATGTCCCATTAGCCGTTCTGCGGTGAATTGTGATTGTTATATTTCTTTTTGGGGGCGGGGGAGTTTATTACCGTTCAACAGTGAAGTAACATTCTACTACAGCCTTTTTTTTTCGGGGTATTATTTTACTTTTAAATGAATTATTTTATTATACAGTATGTCAGACAGACATGCCCTTCAAAGGGAACAGACAGTGGGCAAGATGTTTCTGTCACAGGAGGCAAAAGAAAGGGGGGTGGCAGAAGGAGTCGCAGCGAGAAGCTATCTTGGTTGAAATCCCATGCGTGGCGCAAGATTTTACACCAGACCTTCAAGCAAGATAGCAGTGGCCAGTACAGAATGTCACTGATCACATGTCTCATTTCCACTGAGCTCCCTTTCTCTGTTGTGGATCATATATCACATGTTAGGCAGCAGAAAAGCCAAACATGGATTGCAGTCCTAATAACCTTACAAATTGTAATAGAGGGGCATGCAAGCAGCTCTAAATAAATACTATGCATATAAAAGGGAAGAGGGATCATTGGAACTGTAGTCCTTCACATGAGTTATGCCACACAAGTCCTAGTAGCATCAAAACTACCACGCTTTTCCATCTTGCAGAGTCTAGTTAAAAATTAAAAATAAAATAAAAAAAACATATACATTAACATATACATTGTTTATTACAATGGAACTCTATGGTGATGAATGCCATGGTAAGGTAACTGGCAGATCCATCTGTTTAACGTATACCTTGGCAAAAAGGTGATGTGAACCCAGCCCAAGTTGGTTTGTTCATTCATTAGTTTTTACCATTTATCATATATTCTATATGACTGCAACATAGCCCAAAACTGACAATCTGCACCACTTGATAGATTCTCAGTTGGCAGTCTGCCAGGGAGCCACCTGACATTATTAAACAGGAACTGCACTGATAAAGCAAGCCCTGCAGTATCAGTGCAGTTCCTAGGCTAGTGGGGATCAAGGACCTGGCTGTGATAATATCATAAAAAGGTCTTTCACCAACTAAGAGTTTGGAGGAGAAGTGCTGGAGAAGTACTCTCCCATCACCAGCATCAGTGGGGAAGGGATATTTAGGGGACAATGTTACTGCCAGTTAGGATGGGGCAGGTAGTGGGATAGTGTTACTGCCTATGGATGAGGGTAAGTTTAGGGGGACAATATTACTGCCGATGGCATAAGAACAGTTATGGGGACATTGTTACGGTCAGTTGGGGAAGAGTAGTTAATGGGACAACATTACTTCCAGTGGGGGAGGGGGTCACTAAAGGTACTATGTTATTACCAGTTAGGGAGGGGTAGTTAGGAGGATAATAGTGCTGCATTTGGAGGAGAGGTACTCATGGGACAATACTGCTAGTAGGTATTTTGTGCTGTCATATTTATTTTGCAATATTGAGATTTTATGCTGCACCTTGGCATTAATTTGGCACTATTGGGTGGTATTTTGTTATTCACAGTGGCATATGTTTAGAGCTGTTGGGGTGGCACACTGTGCTGTATGGTGGCATTAATGCTGCATGGTTGTATTGAGTTGGTGATATTGGGGAGGTATTTTGTGCTGTACAGTGGTATATGATGCTGCTGAGGAGGTATATTGAGCTTTATCATGGTATGTGCTGCTATTGGGGAAGTAATATATGTCCCTGACCATGGGATTAGACATTTCTGTATTCCACAAAATACATTTTATTTCATTTCTTGTATTGGTGGTCTACATAGGGGCATTCCTAAGTAAAGCAACATTTTTGCACAATATCATATGTGGGCTGGTGAGGTTTGTGCACCAGGGTTGCTTTGTAACCCCAGTGCAGGGACATATAAATGCCTTAGCATCTAATGTCCATGCAAAAGACTCCAAAATTTACGTTTACACGGGGCAACACACAATGACTTTCGTGGCTACATTAAAGACCTTATTAGCTGGCAAAACAACAATGTTTGTTGATTAGTGTGGTGTTTAGATGGACCGATGATCAACCAAATGAACATTCCTATGAATATTCATTCCTTATCGTTGGCACATGTAAAGGGAACAGAATGAAATTACCAATAATGATGCTGCAAGACGAGTCTATTAAATAACAATATGTACACTTTTGCTAGCAGAATGCTTGGTGTATAGGGAGAGGCATTACCAGTAGAAAGAGGGAGGTGCTCATGCCGCTCTACAGAGCACTAGTGAGACCTCATTTGGAGTATTGTGCTCAGTACTGGAGACCATATCTCCAGAAGGATATTGATACTTTGGAGAAAGTTCAGAGAAGAGCTACTAAACTGGTACATGGATTGTAGGATAAAACTTACCAGGAAAGATTAAAGGACCTTAACATGTATAGCTTGGAAGAAAGACGAGACTGAGGGGATATGATAGAAACTTTTAAATACATAAAGGGAATCAACAAGGTAAAAGAGGAGAGAATATTTAAAAGAAGAAAAACTGCTACAAGAGGACATAGTTTTACGGTAAATTAGAGGGGCAAAGGTTTAAAAGTAATATCAGGAAGTATTACTTTACTGAGAGAGTAGTGGATGCATGGAATAGCCTTCCTGCAGAAGTGGTAGCTGCAAATACAGTGAAGGAGTTTAAGCCTGCATGGGATAGGCATAAGGCCATCCTTCACATAAGATAGGGCCAGGGGCTATTCATAGTATTTAGTATATTGGGCAGACTAGATGGGCCAAATGGTTCTTATCTGCCGACACATTCTATGTTTCTATGTTACTTTAATCATAGGAATCCTATTAAGTATTACTTTATCTTACAGCAGAAAAATACACTTTACTCCAAAAAGCTATCTTACGTTTATTACTAAGTGCACAGGCTTACATTATTCCAGGATAATATAGAATTAAATGTATATATGATGATATTAAATGATCTAGTCGACTAAAATTGGAAAACTCCTATTCAAAATAGGTTTAGTTAATACAAAATCAAATAAAATATAGAGGTATCATGATGTCAGAGTATCATGATATATCAATATCTCATTTACATGCTATAATTTATAGCTAGATTACTCTACTTTCCAATGGGATTTTAAATACCTTATGTTTCATTAACCTTTGATAACACAAGGACCCTAATTTATTATGCCTTCTAGGCTTGAGCTAAACGACCTTCAGATCATAGATCCGAAGTCGATTTGTTAAAAAAATGTCAATGTTAATGTTGTTTCTGTACAGCATTAAAATGTATTAGCTCCATGGAGCCAAAGTTCGTGTTGCCTTAAGTTGCGTGTGACTTATTTGAACTACTACTGTATTCATATCTGCGTATTTAAAAACAATTTTAAAAATAGGAATCTGAACTGGGATTTGGTACTGAGGTGCCAGGCTATACCAAAGTCGACTTCTGATTCCTATTTTAAATTGTTTTTTTAAATACGCAGATATGAAAAAAGTAGTAATTGTGGGACAAGTTCTCTATTCAAATGGAACCATTTAGTATTTCCTACAATGCTGTGGGAAGCTGTAAAACAATTCTAAAGGGGTGGAAATGGGGGAAAAACACAATTGTTTTATGGTTTATGTTATTATGGAGTTCAGTATGTGGTAAAAAGTGAATAGTAACTTTATTCTGTGGGTCAGTATAATTACAGTATTTAACAAATATGATACCAAAATATATATATATATATATATATATATATATATATATATATATATATATAGCTTTTCTTATGTTTTCATACTTTAAAAAAAAATTGTTTGCTTTGCCATATTCTGCCACCCATACCTTTTTGTATTTCTGTCTATGGACCTGTATAAGGGCTCATTCTTTATTGGCCAATCTGTAGTTTTTAAGGATACCATTTTTAGGACGTTTTGATTACTTACATTTATTCATAAGACAAAGCAACCCAAAAAATGTGATTCTGCCATTCTGATAATTTTTTCCATTATGCTGATTACCATGTATACACACTGGCACATATCGCCTAACACCATCTTTAGCAGACTAAAAGCCTATTTGTTTCTCCTTGACCTGCACGTGTCACAAAGGGAGCTAGGACTCAATGGACATCCTAATAGAGTAATCCAGCACAGTATTAGTTTGATAAAACTGGCTCTTTATTATTACAAAAAGTAAAATGCAGACATCATTTGCACATTTCAAGTTACTCTGGCCCTTTTTAAAAGCAAACTGACAGTGTGACATACATGATTAATATACAATTCAAAACATGTTAACCAATAGGAGTAAGATGTTAATTACATCACTAATTAACAGGCTGTAATTAAGCTGCAAAAAAATTATCTATGGGGTGGAGTGGAAAAGAGGCTGCGAATTACAGGGCTAGACAAGATTACGCACCTACTGCCTGATCTTGTCAATCAATAATCTGAGCGACGGGCCAGGCAGTAAATTAGACTAATGTCTCTATCCCTCATTACACTAACGAGAATATTTGCATACAGTGGAGGAAATAATTATTTGACCCCTCACTGATTTTGTAAGTTTGTCCAATGACAAAGAAATGAAAAGTCTCAGAACAGTATCATTTCAATGGTAGGTTTATTGTAACAGTGGCAGATAGCACATCAAAAGGAAAATCGAAAAAATAACTTTAAATAAAAGATAGCAACTGATTTGCATTTCATTGAGTGAAATAAGTATTTGAACCCTCTAACAAAAAAAGACTTAATACTTGGTGGAAAAACCCTTGTTTGCAAGCACAGAGGTCAAACGTTTCTTGTAATTGATGACCAAGTTTGCGCACATTTTAGGAGGAATGTTGGTCCACTCCTCTTTGCAGATCATCTCTAAATCCCTAAGGTTTCGAGGCTGTCTCTGTGCAACTCTGAGCTTGAGCTCCCTCCATAGGTTTTCGATTGGATTAAGGTCCGGAGACTGACTAGGCCACTCCATGACCTTAATGTGCTTCTTCTTGAGCCACTCCTTTGTTGCCTTTGCTGTATGTTTTGGGTCATTGTCGTGCTGGAACACCCATCCACGACCCATTTTCAGTTTCCTGGCAGAGGGAAGGAGGTTGTCGCTCAGGATTTCACGATACATGGCTCCGTCCATTTTCCCGTTTATGCGAATAAGTTGTCCTGTGCCCTTAGCAGAAAAACACCCCCAAAGCAAAATGTTTCCACCCCCATGCTTGACGGTGGGGACGGTGTTTTGGGGGTCATAGGCAGCATTTTTCTTCCTCCAAACACAGCGAGTTGAGTTAATGCCAAAGAGCTCTATTTTGGTCTCATCAGACCACAGCACCTTCTCCCAGTCACTCTCTGAATCATTCAGGTGTTCATTGGCAAACTTCAGACGGGCCTGCACATGTGCCTTCCTGAGCAGGGGGACCTTGCGAGCCCTGCAGGATTTTAATCCATTGCGGTGTAATGTGTTTCCAATGGTTTTCTTGGTGACTGTGGTCCCTGCTAATTTGAGGTCATTAACTAACTCCTCCCGTGTAGTTCTAGGATGCTTTTTCACCTTTCTCAGAACCATTGACACCCCACGAGGTGAGATCTTGCGTGGAGCCCCAGAGCGAGGTCGATTGATGGTCATTTTGTGCTCCTTCCATTTTCGAACAATCGCACCAACAGTTGTCACCTTCTCTCCCAGCTTCTTGCTAATGGTTTTGTAGCCCATTCCAGCCTTGTGCAGGTCTACAATTTTGTCTCTGACATCCTTGGACAGCTCTTTGGTCTTTCCCATGTTGGAGAGTTTGGAGTCTGCTTGATTGATTGATTCTGTGGACAGGTGTCTTTTATACAGGTGACTAGTTAAGACAGGTGTCCTTAATGAGGGTGACTAATTGAGTAGAAGTGTCTAACCACTCTGTGGGAGCCAGAACTCTTAATGGTTGGTAGGGGTTCAAATACTTATTTCACTCAATGAAATGCAAATCAGTTGCTATCTTTTATTTAAAGTTATTTTTTCGATTTTCCTTTTGATGTGCTATCTGCCACTGTTACAATAAACCTACCATTGAAATGATACTGTTCTGAGACTTTTCATTTCTTTGTCATTGGACAAACTTACAAAATCAGTGAGGGGTCAAATAATTATTTCCTCCACTGTATTTTAAAAAGCTGATTTAATTTGCAAGGGAGCCACAGATCACAATAAGAATGGCTCTATTGGAATAAAGCTAAGCCTATTTGTTACTATGCCTGGTTTAATTTAAGCTCTTCATAGACATTTGATTATGAAGACTTAAGAGCCTTTACAAGGCTTCAGGATGCCATAGCAACTGAACAGCTACTACTCGTCACAGTTTTTTTTTCTTTTTACATAATTTCCTATGTTGTAAAACTGACCTAATATCTTAATTATCTTGTCAAGTATGATATCAATAATGCCACATTTATATTGTTTTTCTTGTGTTTTATTACTAAAAAAAATAAAAAACTTTGGAAAATATTTACTTTTTCTTTTCATTGCAATTTGCAAGTTATGTCTATGGAGGTGCATCAGGGCTCATTTTTTGTAATCCAATCTATAGTTTTTATTTATACCAATTTGGAATGTGTAAGTCACTTTTTATTCAATTTTTTAGGGGGAGGTAAAGTGACAAAAAATAGCAGACATTTTATCCCAGTTACACAGTTCGTCGTCTGGGAAAATTAATGTTATATTTTTATATTGCGGGAATTTCCAGAGGCAGCGATTCCTATGATCTTTATTTTATGTCTATTTATTTATCATTTTATTCTGGGGAAAGGAAGTTGATTTGAATGTTGTTGTTTTTTTACTTTAAACTTTTATTTTTTTACTTTTTTTTTAACCACCCAAAGGCCTAACATCATGCAATGATTAGACTGTCACTTTTAAATATCAATGGAAATAAATACATTGACAAATAGAAAATTCTCTATATATTTCAATGTAGTGCTGCCACCTGCAGGCCTACATTGGAATATACCTATAAAAGTCATCGGAGCCTCAGCAGGCTCTGTCTTTTCACCGACAATGAATGGCTCCCTTTATCACCACATAGAGGAGCCGTTCCAGGGCTGGAATCGCAGTGTTTCTGGGTTTTGTGCTCTCAGATGTCATGGTAATATTTGACCACAGCATTTGAGGGGTTAAATGCCTGGAGTTGGCCTTATTGACGATTGCAGACATTAGCCTGAGATGTCTGCTGTATGAAATCACAAGCACAGTGGGTGTCATCTTTAAAGACTTGAGTTACGCCACACTTTTATGGCGGAGGTCGAGAAAGGGTTAAAGGGTTGTGCACTTTAATGATGTTGATGGGCTATCCTCAGGATAGGTTATCAATATCAGATCAGTGGAGGTATGACTCAGTAACTCTAATGATCCGCTGTTTGAAAGGTCTAGCTAGTATTGGTGTGCAGGGTAACTACAGCTGCATCCCTTTGAAGTGAATGGAGGAGTAAATAGTAATTACACTGCACTGCACAATGGAGATGGGGTGGATGCAGTACTCCAATGCTCCGTGACAATTTCAAACAGCTGATCAGCAGGAGTGCCGGGAGTTGGGTTCCCCCTAATCTGATATTGAAGTGAATATTAATATCGTTACAGCACACAGCCCCTTTTAAGACTCAACATCCATTGTACATGCACTACAGATATAGGAAAGGGGTAAAGGAACTAAAAAAGTCCCCCAACTCAAGTCAATTAGAACTCAGCAAAGCCTTATTAAACAGAACCTGATGTAAATTATGTATATATTTATAAAAGAAAAAGAGGAATGTATTGATTTTCTTTTTATTATAGCACAAAGCTCTTCAATGTTTTTTTTTTTTTATGTACAAAATTGTAATGGTACTGCAGAACGTAATATATTTCTATAAACCAAGGAACTGCAATCTATACCTTGTTGTCTTTCTCTCAATGTCACTGCTTTGTTTTGATTTGTAGGAAAACTATATGAAAGAGATAGAGTTTGCCAGGAATTTACAAAGTTTGGAACAGAAAAATTCTCTGCCATGTAAGTTTTGACAACCATTGATCTGTCATATAAAGGGGCCTTTACACTGCCTAATGTTTGGGCAGATTATCGCTAAAGAGTATTTGTATGAACAGGCAATAATCTGCCTGTGTAAAGATGCCACTGATTATGTTTCACTCGTTTATTGGGTAATAGATCGTTGGTGTGGTTACCCAAATTATCATTTGCGGGCAGCCGATCGTGCCACCTAACAGCAATGTGCTGCCAGCAAACAATGACTGTGTATGGAGATGAGTGATGGCATACTGTGGAGGGGATCGCTGCATGAAAATGCTGCAGTAAATTCCATTAATGAGCAGGCATTGTTGGGAAGGAATGCTTCCTTCCCGACAATTGTCTGCTCCATCGAGCAGTGTAATGGGACCTTTACCCATGCTTTTATGTTCTGCATTAAAGGGGTATTCATATCTTGGACATTGGTGGCATATGACTAGGATATGACGTCTGGGACCCACAACTATACTTAGAATGGAGCCCACAAAGTGCCAGAGGGTGGACTGCAGATGCGCTGCCGCACTCCATTCATTTCTATGGAACTGTCAAAAATAGCTGGCTCGGCCATTTTTTCGTAAGCCCCATAGAAGTGAAGTGAAGTGAAGTGAAGTGAAGTGAATGGAGCTAGCGATAAACCACCAATGTTCAAGATGGGAATACCCATTTAAAACAAAATTTGATAAATGTGCTTTATTTTAATTAAAATGACATGAAAGAACTTTTCCTAACAAAACATTTATTTAGAAGGAACATATTCTTTAGTCTATATTGTCTTTTTCCTTAAATAGTCACTTACTATGTACAGTCTTGTATGTTGCTCTATTAGATAACTTTTGTCAACAATTAAGCATTGAATTTTTTTTCTCCTGTAGGAATAACTATAAGTACCACATTATTGGAAAATGTCTCAGTCATACCTATTATTAGTCATTGAGATACTTGGACAGCACAGTTCAAGTGCATCAATTCTCTGTTACTGATGCACATACTAAAAACTTAACATGCCACCACCATAGGGAGATCTGTGTTAGGTCGTATATGGTTCACCAATTGAAACTGCATATAGTTATACACACTGAACCTCATTTGCCAAGTGGATATGCAAACACTCAGAGTGTCCAAGATAGCATATCATTTATTAACATCTTCCATAAACTGCACCATAGTACATAGCTTAGTGTCAGAAACAATACTTTTAACCCCATCTTATTCATGAGTAATACATAAGCTAAATATTGTTGAACCCAGCACTTAACCTTGGAGTACACCACTTATAACCGGGGACCCTATTGTGAAGGAACCATTAAACTGTCTCATGCTCTGGATACTTTTCTTTAGACAGTTTTCAATCAAATTACAAGAGGGGCAGACTGGGAACCTAAGGTGGCCCAGGAAAAAAATAAAAAATAAATGTCGCCCATGTTGTAGGCGAGTCCAAATTGACAGAAGGGAGGACAACACAAGAAGGTGGTGCCAACAGAAGCCACAAGTAGGAACAGGTACAGCAGAAGAAGACGAGAGGAGCAGCACAAAATATCGCCCGGCAAAACTAATTACCACATTGCAGCTTAAAATGCTTCCCTATCACCATATTATGGACAGTAATACAGTTGAATACTGGAAGGCTCCTGCGGCTGCTGATGCTCCTATATTAACTAATGCTGAGAGCATCAGCTCAGCATGTACCTGGACAGCGGCAATTAGGAGGGCTCTGGTGGCCCCTTGGGCATCAGCCCTCCGTAGGGTCTATGGCCAGGGGCGTAGCTAAAAGCTCATGGGCCCTGATGCAAGAGTTCAGCTTGGGCCCCCGTCCCTCAGTGCTTGTTGGCAAGGGGCAGGGGAGCACATATCCTTCCTGCTGCTTGAGGCAAACATTATAAGGGCACACTCTCATGCCAAATTCTTAACCTAACTCCTCCCCTCCAGCCAGAGGTGTAAATTGACCAGTATGCACTTTCTATAATGTCAGTGTCTTATGTGGCACAAGGGTCTTTGGGCCCCCTCAGGCTCCTGGGCCCGGTAGCGACTGCTACCTCTGCACCCCCTATAGCTACGCCCCTGTCTATGGCCATTCCACCCCTGAATTACAAAGTGTACTTTCTACACCAACAGACCTTAATTTACGCATTAGGTGTCAAACACTATTACAAGGTACAAAATACACCATATCAAAGAGAAAATTCATGGCACTCCATATATAAGGGAGGTGCTGGTAGCAGGTTCTAAAATAACAAAAATAATGATAATTAAAACATCACCAAACTTTTCTCATATCTCACTGTCTGGGCAATCAGATGGCCTAAAAAAAAAAATAATAATAATAATATGTTGACCAAAAATTCTCAGAGCTGAAAAATTCTTTTAATAGATCTGTCTTCTCTTGATTTCCAGTGATCAACTCCCTAATAATTGCCATTTTTTTTTATTTAAATGCCCCTTTTGTCATGTATTACAATTTTAAACTATGTGGTATTTGATTTTAGTCATTTGTACTTGTTACCTATAGGAATACATTTAACAATATATTTACTAAAAGTAGTTTAAAGTTCTCCTAATTATCATCCATAATTTTTTGTGACAAAAGCTGCTCTGTGTCTACATCCTGAAGTGCAGCCCTTTAGGAATTGGCATTTTTAAAATGATAGGGATTCTCCCATTTGGACATTTATGGTATATTTATAGGATATGCCATAAATGTTCAATAGGTGTAGGTCCAATTCTATGAATGGACCCCGTTGGAACTGAAGAGGACTGCTGTGGGCTCGGCTATTTTCAGAAGTTCCCTAGCATTAAATGAAGAGGACCCTGCATGCACAGTGTCCTCTCCATTGTCTATGGGACCCCATTTCTCAAATATGTGCGAGACCAGCACTTAACATACATATCTAGCATATCCTATAAATATGTTATAAAAATAAATATGGGAGAACCCTTTTAGATGTTTTTTTTTTGCCCTCCATAGTTTTTTTTTTAAAGGTTATTATGATTAGTGTTGGGTGCGAATATTCGAATAGCGAATATTATTCGCGAATAAAGGTACTTTGAGAATTCGCGAATATTTAGAATATAGTGATTATATATATATATATATATATATATTCATTCATAATTTTGAATATTCTAGATTTATTTTTTTATCAGTAACCTCCCTTCTTGCTTTTGGGCCAATGAGAAGGCTGCAATGTCTTTGTCTGAGCTTAGCAACATCCCTAGCAACCAATAGGAAAGTTGCCTACTAGAGTTGAGCGAACACCTGGATGTTCGGGTTCGAGAAGTTCGGCCGAACATCCCGGAAATGTTCGGGTTCGGGATCCGAACCCGACCCGAACTTCGTCCCGAACCCGAACCCCATTGAAGTCAATGGGGACCCGAACTTTTCGGCACTAAAAAGGCTGCAAAACAGCCCAGGAAAGAGCTAGAGGGCTGCAAAAGGCAGCAACATGTAGGTAAATCCCCTGCAAACAAATGTGGATAGGGAAATGAATTAAAATAAAAATTAAATAAATAAAAATTAACCAAAATCAATTGGAGAGAGGTCCCATAGCAGAGAATCTGGCTTCACGTCACCCACCACTGTAAGAGTCCATTTTCATAAATTTAGGCCCAGCACCCAGGCAGAGGAGAGAGGTCCCGTAACAGAGAATCTGGCTTCATGTCAGCAGAGAATTAGTCTGCATGTCATAGCAGAGAATGAGGCTTCACGTCAGCCACCACTGCAACAGTCCATTGGCATATATTTAGGCCCAGCACCCAGGCAGAGGAGGGAGGTCCCGTAACAGAGAATCTGGCTTCATGTCAGCAGAGAATCAGTCTGCATGTCATAGCAGAGAATGAGGCTTCACGTCAGCCACCACTGCAACAGTCCATTGGCATATATTTAGGCCCAGCACCCAGGCAGAGGAGGGAGGTCCCGTAACAGAGAATCTGTCTTCATGTCAGCAGAGAATCAGTCTGCATGTCATAGCAGAGAATCAGGCTTCACGTCACCCAACATTGGAACAGTCCATTGGCATATATTTAGGCCCCGGCACCCAGACAGAGGAGAGAGGTCCCGTAACAGAGAATCTGTCTTCATGTCAGCAGAGAATCAGTCTGCATGTCATAGCAGAGAATGAGGCTTCACGTCAGCCACCACTGCAACAGTCCATTGGCATATATTTAGGCCCAGCACATACACAGGCAGAGGAGGGAGGTCCCGTAACAGAGAATTCTGGCTTCATGTCAGCAGAGAATCAGTCTGCATGTCATAGCAGAGAATGAGGCTTCACGTCAGCCACCACTGCAACAGTCCATTGGCATATATTTAGGCCCAGCACACACACAGGCAGAGGAGAGAGGTCCCGTAACAGAGAATCTGGCTTCATGTCAGCAGAGAATCAGTCTGCATGTCATAGCAGAGAATGAGGCTTCACGTCAGCCACCACTGCAACAGTCCATTGGCATATATTTAGGCCCAGCACACACACAGGCAGAGGAGAGAGGTCCCGTAACAGAGAATCTGGCTTCATGTCAGCAGAGAATCAGTCTGCATGTCATAGCAGAGAATGAGGCTTCACGTCAGCCACCACTGCAACAGTCCATTGGCATATATTTAGGCCCAGCACACACACAGGCAGAGGAGAGAGGTCCCGTAACAGAGAATCTGGCTTCATGTCAGCAGAGAATCAGTCTGCATGTCATAGCAGAGAATGAGGCTTCACGTCAGCCACCACTGCAACAGTCCATTGGCATATATTTAGGCCCAGCACACACACAGGCAGAGGAGAGAGGTCCCGTAACAGAGAATCTGGCTTCATGTCAGCAGAGAATCAGTCTGCATGTCATAGCAGAGAATGAGGCTTCACGTCAGCCACCACTGCAACAGTCCATTGGCATATATTTAGGCCCAGCACACACCAGGCAGAGGAGGGAGGTCCCGTAACAGAGAATCTGTCTTCATGTCAGCAGAGAATCAGTCTGCATGTCATAGCAGAGAATGAGGCTTCACGTCAGCCACCACTGCAACAGTCCATTGGCATATATTTAGGCCCAGCACACACACAGGCAGAGGAGGGAGGTCCCGTAACAGAGAATCTGGCTTCATGTCAGCAGAGAATCAGTCTGCATGTCATAGCAGAGAATGAGGCTTCACGTCAGCCACCACTGCAACAGTCCATTGGCATATATTTAGGCCCAGCACACACACAGGCAGAGGAGAGAGGTCCCGTAACAGAGAATCTGTCTTCATGTCAGCAGAGAATTAGTCTGCATGTCATAGCAGAGAATGAGGCTTCACGTCAGCCACCACTGCAACAGTCCATTGGCATATATTTAGGCCCAGCACACACACAGGCAGAGGAGAGAGGTCCCGTAACAGAGAATCTGGCTTCATGTCAGCAGAGAATCAGTCTGCATGTCATAGCAGAGAATGAGGCTTCACGTCAGCCACCACTGCAACAGTCCATTGGCATATATTTAGGCCCAGCACACACACAGGCAGAGGAGAGAGGTCCCGTAACAGAGAATCTGGCTTCATGTCAGCAGAGAATCAGTCTGCATGTCATAGCAGAGAATGAGGCTTCACGTCAGCCACCACTGCAACAGTCCATTGGCATATATTTAGGCCCAGCACACACCCAGGCAGAGGAGGGAGGTCCCGTAACAGAGAATCTGTCTTCATGTCAGCAGAGAATCAGTCTGCATGTCATAGCAGAGAATCAGGCTTCACGTCAGCCACCACTGCAACAGTCCATTGGCATATATTTAGGCCCAGCACACACACAGGCAGAGGAGGGAGGTCCCGTAACAGAGAATCTGGCTTCATGTCAGCAGAGAATCAGTCTGCATGTCATAGCAGAGAATGAGGCTTCACGTCAGCCACCACTGCAACAGTCCATTGGCATATATTTAGGCCCAGCACACACACAGGCAGAGGAGGGAGGTCCCGTAACAGAGAATCTGTCTTCATGTCAGCAGAGAATCAGTCTGCATGTCATAGCAGAGAATCAGGCTTCACGTCAGCCACCACTGCAACAGTCCATTGGCATATATTTAGGCCCAGCACACACAGGAAGAGGAGAGAGGTCCCGTAACAGAGAATCTGGCTTCATGTCAGCAGAGAATCAGTCTGCATGTCATAGCAGAGAATGAGGCTTCACGTCAGCCACCACTGCAACAGTCCATTGGCATATATTTAGGCCCAGCACCCAGGCAGAGGAGAGAGGTCCCGTAACAGACAATCTGGCTTCATGTCAGCAGAGAATCATTCTGCATGTCATAGCAGAGAATCAGGCTTCACGTCACCCACCATTGGAACAGTCCATTGGCATATATTTAGGCCCCGGCACCCAGACACAGGAGAGGTTCATTCAACTTTGGGTAGCCTCGCAATATAATGGTAAAATGAAAATAAAAATAGGATTGAATGAGGAAGTGCCCTGGAGTCCAATAATATATGGTTAAGGGGAGGTAGTTAATGTCTAATCTGGACAAGGGACGGACAGATCCTGTGGGATCCATGCCTGGTTCATTTTTATGAACGTCAGCTTGTCCACATTGGCTGTAGACAGGCGGCTGCGTTTGTCTGTAATGACGCCCCCTGCCGTGCTGAATACACGTTCAGACAAAACGCTGGCCGCCGGGCAGGCCAGCACCTCCAAGGCATAAAAGGCTAGCTCTGGCCACGTGGACAATTTAGAGACCCAGAAGTTGAATGGGGCCGAACCATCAGTCAGTACGTGGAGGGGTGTGCACACGTACTGTTCCACCATGTTAGTGAAATGTTGCCTCCTGCTAACACGTTGCGTATCAGGTGGTGGTGCAGTTAGCTGTGGCGTGTTGACAAAAGTTTTCCACATCTCTGCCATGCTAACCCTGCCCTCAAAGGAGCTGGCATTGACACAGCTGCCTTGGCGACCTCTTGCTCCTCCTCTGCCTTGGCCTTGGGCTTCCACTTGTTCCCCTGTGACATTTGGGAATGCTCTCAGTAGCGCGTCTACCAACGTGCGCTTGTACTCGCGCATCTTCCTATCACGCTCCAGTGCAGGAAGTAAGGTGGGCACATTGTCTTTGTAGCGTGGATCCAGCAGGGTGGCAACCCAGTAGTCCGCACAGGTTAAAATGTGGGCAACTCTGCTGTCGTTGCGCAGGCACTGCAGCATGTAGTCGCTCATGTGTGCCAGGCTGCCCAGGGGTAAGGACAAGCTGTCCTCTGTGGGAGGCGTATCGTCATCGTCCTGCCTTTCCCCCCAGCCACGCACCAGTGATGGACCCGAGCTGCGTTGGGTGCCACCCCGCTGTGACCATGCTTCAGTCCTCATCCTCCTCCACCTCCTCCTCATCCTCGTCCTCCTCGTCCTCCAGTAGTGGGCCCTGTCTGGCCACATTTGTACCTGGCCTCTGCTGTTGCCAAAAACCTCCCTCTGAGTCACTTCGAAGAGACTGGCCTGAAAGTGCTAAAAATGACCCCTCTTCCTCCTCCTCCTCCTCCTCCTCCTGGGCCACCTCCTCTTGCATCATCGCCCTAAGTGTTTTCTCAAGGAGACATAGAAGTGGTATTGTAACGCTGATAACGGCGTCATCGCCACTGGCCATGTTGGTGGAGTACTCGAAACAGCGCAACAGGGCACACAGGTCTCGCATGGAGGCCCAGTCATTGGTGGTGAAGTGGTGCTGTTCTGTAGTGCGACTGACCCGTGCGTGCTGCAGCTGAAACTCCACTATGGCCTGCTGCTGCTCGCACAGTCTGTCCAGCATGTGCAAGGTGGAGTTCCACCTGGTGGGCACGTCGCATATGAGGCGGTGAGCGGGAAGGCCGAAGTTACGCTGTAGCGCAGACAGGCGAGCAGCAGCAGGATGTGAACGCCGGAAGCGCGAACAGACGGCCCGCACTTTATGCAGCAGCTCTGACATGTCGGGGTAGTTGTGAATGAACTTCTGCACCACCAAATTCAGCACATGCGCCAAGCAAGGGATGTGCGTCAAATTGGCTAGTCCCAGAGCTGCAACGAGATTTCGCCCATTATCGCACACCACCAGGCCGGGCTTGAGGCTCACCGGCAGCAACCACTCGTCGGTCTGTTGTTCTATACCCCGCCACAACTCCTGTGCGGTGTGGGGCCTGTCCCCCAAACATATGAGTTTCAGAATGGCCTGCTGACGTTTACCCCGGGCTGTGCTGAAGTTGGTGGTGAAGGTGTGTGGCTGACTGGATGAGCAGGTGGAAGAAGAGGAGGAGGAAGCCGAGAAGGAGGAGGTGGCAACAGGAGGCAAAGAATGTTGCCCTGCGATCCTTGGCGGCGGAAGGACGTGCGCCAAACAGCTCTCCGCCTGGGGCCCAGCTGCCACTACATTTACCCAGTGTGCAGTTAGGGAGATATAGCGTCCCTGGCCGTGCTTACTGGTCCACGTATCTGTGGTTAGGTGGACCTTGCCACAGATGGCGTTGCGCAGTGCACACTTGATTTTATCGGATACTTGGTTGTGCAGGGAAGGCACGGCTCTCTTGGAGAAGTAGTGGCGGCTGGGAACAACATACTGTGGGACAGCAAGCGACATGAGCTGTTTGAAGCTGTCTGTGTCCACCAGCCTAAATGACAGCATTTCATAGGCCAGTAGTTTAGAAATGCTGGCATTCAGGGCCAGGGATCGAGGGTGGCTAGGTGGGAATTTACGCTTTCTCTCAAATGTTTGTGAGATGGAGAGCTGAACGCTGCCGTGTGACATGGTTGAGACGCTTGGTGACGGAGGTGGTGGTGGTGGTGTTGGTGGTACATCCCCTGTTTGCTGGGCGGCAGGTGCCAACGTTCCTCCAGAGGCGGAGGAAGAGGCCGAGGCGGCAGCAGCAGAAGAGGCCGAGGCGGCAGCAGCAGAAGAGGTAGCAGGGGGAGCCTGAGTGACTTCCTTGGTTTTAAGGTGTTTACTCCACTGCAGTTCATGCTTTGCATGCAGGTGCCTGGTCATGCAGGTTGTGCTCAGGTTCAGAACGTTAATGCCTCGCTTAAGGCTCTGATGGCACAGCGTGCAAACCACTCGGGTCTTGTTGTCAGCACATTGTTTGAAGAAGTGCCATGCCAGGGAACTCCTTGAAGCTGCCTTTGGGGTGCTCGGTCCCAGATGGCGGCGGGCAGTAGCAGGCGGAGTCTCTTGGCGGCGGGTGTTCTGCTTTTGCCCACTGCTCCCTCTTTTGCTACGCTGTTGGCTCGGTCTCACCACTGCCTCTTCCTCCGAACTGTGAAAGTCAGTGGCACGACCTTCATTCCATGTGGGGTCTAGGACCTCATCATCCCCTGCATCGTCTTCCACCCAGTCTTGATCCCTGACCTCCTGTTCAGTCTGCACACTGCAGAAAGACGCAGCAGTTGGCACCTGTGTTTCGTCATCATCAGAGACATGCTGAGGTGGTATTCCCATGTCCTCATCATCAGGAAACATAAGTGGTTGTGCGTCAGTGCATTCTATATCTTTCACCGCTGGGGAAGGGCTAGGTGGATGCCCTTGGGAAACCCTGCCAGCGGAGTCTTCAAACAGCATAAGAGACTGCTGCATAACTTGAGGCTGAGACAGTTTCCCTGGTATGCATGGGGGTGATGTGACAGACTGATGGGGTTGGTTTTCAGGCGCCATCTGTGCGCTTTCTGCAGAAGACTGGGTGGGAGATAATGTGAACGTGCTGGATCCACTGTCGGCCACCCAATTGACTAATGCCTGTACCTGCTCAGGCCTTACCATCCTTAGAATGGCATTGGGCCCCACCATATATCGCTGTAAATTCTGGCGGCTACTGGGACCTGAGGTAGTTGGTACACTAGGACGTGTGGATGTGGCAGAATGGCCACGTCCTCTCCCAGCACCAGAGGGTCCACTAACACCACCACGACCATGTCCACGTCCGCGTCCCTTACTAGATGTTTTTCTCATTGTTATGGTTCACCACAACAACAAAAATATTATTTGGCCCAATGTATTGTATTCAAATTCAGCGGGATATAAATTTGAGGCCTAGTATTTAGGCGCTGGGTGACCGGTATGGATTTACTAACAGAATTAGACTTGGAAATGCACAGTAGCGTGTGTGTGAAGTTATTCTGAATGACCCTATGTGCACCTTGAATATTATATACCCTTTTAGGGATAGATTTCAAATAGCTCTGATATAGCAGAAACCGCTAAATTATGAAATTGCTAAATTGGGAATTGTATTTCAACCCAGAACAAAAAATGTGCTTTGACGGACACTAAATAACTTTCCCAGCCACAACAGGACAGCGGTAACGAGAGATTTAGCAGGATATAAATTTGAGGCCTAGTATTTAGGCGCTGGGTGACCGGTATGGATTTAGTGACAGAATTAGACTGGGATATGGCCAAAAAATAACCACACTATTGCTGGTTAAATGCACTTGGTGACGGGCGCAGCTTGCCCCTGATGTAGTATATGGCCAAAAAATGAACAGACTATTGCTGGTTAAATGCACTTGGTGTCACAGCTTGACGAACCACACTACTGAGGGTTAAATGCACTTGGTGACGGGCGCAGCTTGCCCCTGATGTAGTATATGGCCAAAAAATGAACAGACTATTGCTGGTTAAATGCACTTGGTGACGGGCGCAGCTTGCCCCTGATTTAGTATATGGCCAAAAAATGAACAGACTATTGCTTGGTTAAATGCACTTGGTGTGATAGCTTTACCAACCACAATACCGACGGTTAAATGCACTTGGTGACGGGCGCAGCTTGCCCCTGATGTAGTATATGGCCAAAAAATGAACAGACTATTGCTGGTTAAATGCACTTGGTGTCACAGCTTGACCAACCACACTACTGAGGGTTAAATGCACTTGGTGACGGGCGCAGCTTGCCCCTGATGTAGTATATGGCCAAAAAATAAACAGACTATTGCTGGTTAAATGCACTTGGTGTGACAGCTTCACCCTGATGTAGGCTTTAGCCAAAAAACAACCACACCATTGAGGGTTAAATGCACTTGGTCGCAGCTTGGATGCACTTGGTCGCAGCACCGCACAAGACACAAAATGGCTGCCGATCACCCCAGAAAAAAGTGACTGACAAACGGTCTGGGCAGCCTAAAAACAGTGAGTGAGCATTTGAATTTCAGCAGCTCAATGATGCACAGCTGCAGATCGATTGATTAATCAAGTGAAGTCCTTTGGAGGAGTTAATCTGCCTAATCTCGCCCTACTGTCGCATCCGCAACCTCTCCCTACGCTAATCAGAGCAGAGTGACGGGCGGCGCTATGTGACTCCAGCTTAAATAGAGGCTGGGTCACATGGTGCTCTGGCCAATCACAGCCATGCCAATAGTAGGCATGGCTGTGACGGCCTCTTGGGGCAAGTAGTATGACGCTTGTTGATTGGCTGCTTTGCAGCCTTTCAAAAAGCGCCAAGAAAGCGTCACAAAAGCGCCAAGAAAGCGACGAACACCGAACCCGGACTTTTACGAAAATGTCCGGGTTCGGGTCCGTGTCACGGACACCCCAAAATTCGGTACGAACCCGAACTATACAGTTCGAGTTCGCTCATCCCTATTGCCTACCCCTTAGTATATAAGAATCTCCCCAGCAGCCCTTGTATGCAGTATTTTGCAGATCTGAAAGAGACAGCAGTGTTATTGCTGTGCTCTCTGCTTTCCTGTGTCATTACATTACATAGTTAGTTAGTTAGTTTATACTGTATATATAATACAGATAGTTAGTGGGAGATAGTCAGTGTAGGTTAGATAGTGATATAGTGTAGCTGATAGTGCTGTATGTAGCATGTATGTATGGACAGCAGAACCTATGTATGCATGCTACATACATACTGTAGGGGGATTAGCTCTTTTCCAGGGGTTGCAAACACACGCTTCTTCACAGACACCAGGATTTAGGGGCCAAACTGTGCTTTGTGGCACACAGCATAAAGAAAAACACACAAAGCCAAAATAAAATACCTTGCCCGTCTGGGCCCTATCTAAACACATAGGTTTCCCTGACTCACCTAAAGCGTAACACAGTTCACACCCGTGATGAGATGCGGCTTTCCCAGCCCAACCTTTAGCAGCCTCCAGGCTGCTCTCACACCAGGGTCTCTTGGGGGATAGTGGTCTCTCAGCCCTCCTGGCTCAGACCACACAGAGCCACTCCAGCCTTCTGTGTGCAAGTCCCCCAAAGTCCAGGCTATTGCATAGCCTCGTGACCCCTCAGCCTGGTTTATCTGAGACCACACTGACAGAGCCTCACCAGGCCTCTGTCTGCACACTCTCCAGAGTGAGACACACCCAATATCCAGTAGCAGCAGGATTAAATAGGATCCCTGGACATGAGCATGCCCTAAGTCCCGGACTGGAACCTGGGGAAAACACTTCAATGTTCACATTGCTACATATCCCCCCCCTCTGTTCAAACCTGTGGGGGTGAACACATGTACCAACTGAATGCTCGTGACAGGGCATCCGCATTTTCTTGCCATCGCCTGGCTCAACCTTCCCCCTGGAAGATGTGGTCTGCGTCAGAGGCTTCCCTTTATTTTGCCAGACACATGCCATCAGTGCTTGGTTTGTTACCCACACAGACATCTTGCCCAAGAGACATTGTCTGCAATGTTCCCATGTCCATGTGACAGGCAGACCCTTTCTTTTTATTTTTTTATCTTTCTCCCTCTTTGACTTACACAGCTGCTTCAGGCGAGCACGCTTTTTATGACTCGCCTCTTTTTGTTGTTTTATTTTAAAAGCAGATCGTACATTTCTTTTACTCTTAGAATTTTGATCTCGGCTTCTGGAACTCCCTTCAGAATATATTTTTATGCAAACGACAGACTCTGTTTGACTTCGCTGGCTCTTGCAGATGCTTAGGCCTTTTTTTCTTGTCTTTGCGAAGCTCCATCAGCAGAGCTGGCTTGCCCCCGCTCGCTTCTTTTCCAGCAGTGGTTTTCTCAGATGGTGCCTCAGTTTCAGGGTCTTCTGCCTCTTCACTGCCTCTCCCCACTTCGGCTTTACCCTTGATCTCTGGAACATCCAAGGATTTCTCCCACTTCAAGAGCTCGGCCTTAGCTTCCTTGGCCTCTGCCTCTTTGGCCTTTACTTTATTAGCCTTCTCACCCTTCAGGGACATGGCATCATATCCTTGCTTTCTTAATTCCTCCTTCCCTTTCGCATCAAGGTTGGAGGCACTGGGGTCTTCAGCATACTTCTTGTCTTCTGGCGTTTTCTCCAGAGGCTCACCCAGGACACTGGTCTCCTTTTGGGGAGGAGTCAGGAGAGACAGCCCATCATAATAGCCCGGATCTGCATACTGGTCGTCCATCTCCTCATATTTCTTCCCCAGCAGGCAGCTGGCTACTTGGAAGGCCTTGTAGGCGGAGGGGACGTCTTTTGCAACCTGGTCCTGGTTACACACGGTCATGAGACTCTTGGCCTCTGCATCGACATCAGCCCCATCAACTGGTTCAGCCGATACCTTTTCCACCTTCTCTGCCTTGGCCAGTACCCTGGCACCACCATCTCCAGACCCACTCTTACCAGGCTCTGACTTCTTGGCACCTTCCAAAGGATCTTCCTCTTCCGGTCTCTCACTTCCTTCCACCTGCTGTGCAGGAGCACGCTTAGGCTTCTCCACCTCATAGATGGCATCTTTTGAGCTCATGAGAGCTTCCATCTCTACTCTGAGTTGCTTGTTCAGCCTCTCTAATTTATTTCGCTCCTCAAGCACTTCTTCAAGGGCTCTAGCCAAGGAGAGGGCCTTGGACTCTTTCTCCCAAGCATCAGCCTCCGCTCGGTCACGTTCTTCGGCATATCAAGCCGATATGTATTTCTCTTCAACCAATAGCTGGTCAAACTTCTTTTGTCTCTTCTCCAATCTAGATACAGTTTGTCTCTGGTTGTCCAGGTCCACCATGCGATCACATAACTCTTGATAAAGTTGAGCTATCCTGGCTTCCAAATGTCTTTTCTCCTCCAAGAGAGCAGATTTTTCTGAGGCGCTGTTTAGAACCTCATCAGCCAGCTCATCTCTTTCCTGCTCTGCATGAAGTCTGGATCGCTCAGAAGCTGCAATTTCCTCTTGAAGTTGGAGAATTTCCGCTTCTATTAGTGACTCTAGTTCCTTCAGTTCATTCATCTCTTTCTGTGACTCCTCTGGAGATTCCTGCAGTTGCTCTGCGAGAACCGCTAGCCCCATCTCTAGTGTATCTAGGGACTGTGCAGAGCGAGCGAAAACATCTTCAAGTTTGTAGCTGTACTGTCCTGTCAAGTCATCTACAACTGTCAGGATATGAGCTTCAGACACTAGGCTGTCACCCGACTGAACTCTCGTCTCGTGAGATATAACTGTCATCTGGTCGCTAGACTCGCTACTAGTAACCACTTTAGTTTTGCTGGGTCTTGACATGGTAGCCTCACTCTCGGAATTGCTAACTGTCACGGCACATAGGCCACTTATACTGCTCGTGTCATTATTAACCCTGGCCTCTAGGGGCACCCCTGAGTCAATCCCCACCTGGGACATTTTATTAATCATAGAAACCTGTGGAGACTGCACATCCACCTCTGGTCCGTGTGGTACACCCTCTAACCCCGCAACATTGTCTACAATGGGGTCTCCTAGCGGTGTTTCTTCAACATTTATCAACACTTTTATATCAGACACATGTTTACCCACAGGGGGAGCTTTCTCCCCAATCACAGCCTGCAAAGGAAAAGGCATGTCATTATTATCACATATATCACATGACTTCACATTTCCATTATGCATTTCGGCAAACATGGTATCATCACTGTTTTCAATGGTCCTTTCCCTTACACGTTCACTTAAAGGTACAGGTACAAGTTCTGCAGGAGTTTTTTCACTCTCTGCAGAAGTGTCTCCATTACTCCACAACTCCCAGCAAAAGGGAAGATTACACCCCAACACTCCCTCATGCATAAGCTTACAGACGTGGACAAAATTGTTGGTACCCTTTGGTCAATGAAAGAAAAAGTCACAATGGTCACAGAAATAACTTTAATCTGACAAAAGTAATAATAAATTAAAATTCTATAAATGTTAACCAATGAAAGTCAGACATTGTTTTTCAACCATGCTTCAACAGAATTATGTAAAAAAATAAACTCATGAAACAGGCATGGACAAAAATGATGGTACCCCTAGAAAACACAGAACATAATGTGACCAAAGGGACATGTTAATTCAAGGTGTGTCCACTAATTAGCATCACAGGTGTCTACAACCTTGTAATCAGCCATTGGGCCTATATATATGGCTCCAGGTAATCACTGTGTTGTTTGGTGATATGGTGTGTACCACACTCGACATGGACCAGAGGAAGCAAAGGAAAGAGCTGTCTCAAGAGATCAGAAAGAAAATTATAGACAAGCATGTTAAAGGTAAAGGCTATAAGACCATCTCCAAGCAACTAGATGTTCCTGTGAGTACAGTTGCACATATTATTCATAAGTTTAAGATCCATGGGACTGTAGCCAACCTCCCTGGACGTGGCCGCAGGAGGAAAATTGATGACAAATCTAAGAGACGGATAATCCGAATGGTAACAAAAGAGCCTAGAAAGACTTCTAAAGAGATTCAAGGTGAACTTCATGCTCAAGGAACATCAGTGTCAGATCGCACCATCCGTCGTTGTTTGAGCCAAAGTGGACTACATGGGAGACGACCAAGGAGGACACCATTGTTGAAAACGAATCATAAAAAAGCAAGACTGGAATATGCCAAACTACATGTTGACAAGCCACAAAGCTTCTGGGAGAATGTCCTGTGGACAGATGAGACAAAAATCGAAGTTTTTGCCAAGGCACATCAGCTGTATGTTCACAGACGAAAAAATGAAGCATATCAAGAAAAGAACACTGTCCCTACTGTGAAACATGGAGGAGGCTCTGTTATGTTCTGGGGCTGCTTTGCTGCGTCTGGCACAGGGTGTCTTGAATCTGTGCAGGGTACAATGAAATCTCAAGACTATCAAGGAATTCTAGAGAGAAATGTACTAGCCAGTGTCAGAAAGCTTGGTCTCAGTCGCAGGTCATGGGTCTTGCAACAGGACAATGACCCAAAACACACCGCTAAAAACACCCAAGAATGGCTAAGAGGAAAAAATTGGACTATTCTAAAGTGGCCTTCTATGAGCCCTGACCTCAATCCTATTGAGCATCTTTGGAAGGAGCTGAAACATGCAGTCTGGAAAAGGCACCCTTCAAACCGGACACAACTGGAGCAGTTTGCTCATGAGGAGTGGGCCAAAATACCTGCTGAGAGGTGCAGATGTCTCATTGACAGTTACAGGAAGCGTTTGATTGCAGTGATTGCCTCAAAAGGTTGCGCAACAAAATATTAAGTTAGGGGTACCATCATTTTTGTCCATGCCTGTTTCATGAGTTTATTTTTTTACATAATTCTGTTGAAGCATGGTTGAAAAACAATGTCTGACTTTCATTGGTTAACATTTATAGAATTTTAATTTATTATTACTTTTGTCAGATTAAAGTTATTTCTGTGACCATTGTGACTTTTTCTTTCATTGACCAAAGGGTACCAACAATTTTGTCCACGTCTGTATGTGTAACATCAAGTTCATCAGTCTCTGTTCTCATTGGAGTCTCACGCTCAGTGAAAATCAGCAGATAGTCCTTATCCACACGACTGTCCAGCACCTTTATTATTTTACCAGTCTCAGGTTTCAATATTGTGCTACCTCTTACCTGGGCTAGCATGGGATCCCGGATCCTTGTCATCCCAAAACTAGCTTTGGTCATGGGCAACTGAGGTAACACAGAAACCTTCTCCCCTGCAGGTTTCTGCGAGGGAGCAATCACAGCAGGCTTATCCGCCTGTTCAGACAGTTTTTTCTCTGTGTGACTTATCACCTACCGGCCCAGCAGATATCCCCTGCCGCCGGCTCACTGTCACTGGGTCTGCCACATGGTTAATAACAGGAACAGTCTTACCCTTTGTAATCAACCATTCTGGTAAAGTAGTGACATTCTCTCCCGCGGACTCATCAAGGTTGTGGTTGCTCCTAGCAACAGCCTTACTGCACCTCCGCACTTCCTATTTAGGACTCCGGGCACAGTCGCAGGGAAGATATGCACTCCTGAGAACTGCACCGCTCTCCACCTCTTTGTCTTCCCGACGGTTGCCCTTGGCAACGGCACATCTTTGCTTTTTATCAGGAACTCCGCTCCACAACTGCCCAAACAATGGAAAGTCCTTGCCCAGTACAAATTCCACTTCCAGTGTCTCACATTTTAACAGCTCCCATTGCACAGAGCCATAGTCAGTCACAAAGGTCAGTGACACCGTAGTTTTTGTCTCTGGCCCCCTTGTTACAAAGTCCAGAATTTCAGGCAGGACCCGAGACACTTGCTGGCGAGAGTCTAGAATGACCCCCAGAGGGATTCCCCCAATCACTAAATCACAGGATTTCTCCCACGGGCTATACCATTTTGTAGCCATTTCCACTGATCAGTCTCTTGTACTGGGCTTCTGGCCCTTTAAATCCTGCACTGTTTGCACCACAGAAAAAAAAAAAAATGTCCAGATTAACACCAGCAGTCTCTGCTCCTGCAAACTAGCAGGCTTCCGGCCCTTTAAATCACTGCACAGCAACACAGCAATTCCTTGGCAACATTCAGCAGCACCTGCTCTTTTCCGTCAGGTTGTTGCCCTTAGCAACCACGTTGGCTTTTTACTTTTCAGCACGGACATGTGCCCGCATCCGACACCAATTGTAGGGGATTAGCTCTTTTCCAGGGGTTGCAAACACACGCTTCTTCACAGACACCAGGATTTAGGGGCCAAACTGTGCTTTATTGTGGCACACGGCATAAAGAAAAACACACAAAGCCAAAATAAAATACCTTGCCCGTCTGGGCCCTATCTAAACACATAGGTTTCCCTGACTCACCTAAAGCGTAACACAGTTCACACCCGTGATGAGATGCGGCTTTCCCAGCCCAACCTTCAGCAGCCTCCAGGCTGCTCTCACACCAGGGTCTCTTGGGGGACAGTGGTCTCTCAGCCCTCCTGGCTCAGACCACACAGAGCCACTCCAGCCTTCTGTGTGCAAGTCCCCCAAAGTCCAGGCTATTGCATAGCCTCATGGCCCCTCAGCCTGGCTTATCTGAGACCACACTGACAGAGCCTCACCAGGCCTCTGTCTGCACACTCTCCAGAGTGAGACACACCCAAGATCCAGTAGCAGGATTAAATAGGATCCCTGGACATGAGCATGCCCTAAGTCCCGGACTGGAACCTGGGGAAAACAACACTTCAATGTTCACATTGCTACAATACATACATACATACATGCTACATATATACATACATGCTACATACATAGTGCTGTGATGTCACAAGTTCACAACAATACTTAGTACACCAATCACTAATAAGTAGTCAGACCTGTTAAAATGTGAAGTTGCACGTATTGCGCCAAAATATTTGCATCATTAGTGCAGATTTCGCATTTGCGAATATATTGGAGCACTCTATCTGCATACAAAGCTATTGTAATGTTCTGCTGTGCCAACCATTTTCTGCAGTCTCAGGAAACTTCTAGAAGCTTGAAAAATTTAAATATAGTGACCCATGACTGTATTTTGCGCGTATTACGCGAATATTACATTGCCGATTTTTCTCGATCAAGAAAATAATCTCAAATTTGCAAATATATGACGAATATTCTCCAAATGTTCGTGAAATATCGCAAATTCAAATATTGCTCCTGCTGCTCATCATTAGTTATGATCACTGTTTCCAAGTGTTTCATGAACAACAGCATTCCCAACAAGTTCTGCACTGTTAAAAATTACCAGATCCAGCAAAGCATCACTATCTGGTTTTAACTGGCAGAATAAATTATAGATGACAAATTCCTATAAAAATCTCCAATTATCACCCCGCTCCATTTGGTTAGGCTACTTTCACACTAGCGCTTGATCGGATCCGTTCTGAACGGATCCGATCATATTAATGCAGACGGAGGCTCCGTTCAGTACGGATCCGTCTGCATTAATAACTTAGAAAATTTTCTAAGTGCGAAAGTAGCCTGAGCGGATCCGTTCAGACTTTCAATGTAAAGTCAATGGGGGACGGATCCGCTTGAAGGTTGAGCCATATGGTGACCTCTTCAAGCGGATCCGTTCCCATTGACTTACATTGTAAGTCTGAACGGATCCACTCGCCTCCGCACGGCCAGGCGGACAGCTGAACGCTGCAAGCAGCGTTCAGCTGTCCGCCTGTCCGTGCGGAGGCGAGCGGAGCGGAGGCTGAACGCCGCCAGACTGATGCAGTCTGAGCGGATCCGCTCCATTCAGACTGCATCAGGGCTGGACGGAGGCGTTCGGGTCCGCTCGTGAGCTCCTTCAAACGGAGCTCACGAGCGGACCGACGAACGCTAGTGTGAAACTAGCCTAATACGGTTGTCCTTCTATCTCCTCAGTGATGTTGGGGGGTGGGGTCTATACATTTCATCTATTTTTTTTTAAATGATTACCTCCCTTTATAATTCTACCCTTAATGTTTCAACATCCTCACCTTCTTCATCCACAATTTCCTCTTTCACACTCACTTTCATATCACACCTAACATACAGACACACTCCACCTCCTTTCTCTTTTACCCTGTCTTTCCTAAAGATGATAAAATCCTGAAGATTAATCACCCAGTCATTTGAAGAGGCTAGCATGTCTCAGCCAATTACATCAGAGTGTTCCTCCAGTACAACGGACTCAAATTAAAACATTTTGCTTGTTAGACTTCTGGCATTCCTGCTGTCCCCCAGCACAGCAGACCCCCTTCCATTTATGTGCAAATTATCTGTGGAAACAATTTGTACCACAATGAAAAATGATTCTATCCTTCTTCCCGAGTATAGAATACCCTATAACTGTCTAGCCCTACCTGCACTACCATCCCCCTAACTACTAGCTGGACTGTCCTCCCAGCTGATAGGGAGAGCAAAATCCACTAAGGCTGACATTTGTAAGACTGAACCTCTTAACATTATCACCCAACTTTTGCTTGTGAGCACACTACCAGCAGCGACCTTTGTTTTCGACTGCTTTCTACTCCCTCAATGTTAACCAGATACTTACCTGCTTAAAGGGGTTGTCCGGGTTCAGAGCTGAACCCGGACATACCCTTATTTTCACCCCGGCAGCCCTCCTGAGCCTGGCATCGGAGCATCTCATGCTCCGATGCGCTCCTGTGCCCTGCGCTAGATCGCGCAGGGCACAGGCTCTTGTGTTTACAATAACACACTGCCGGGCAGTAACTTCCGCCCAGCAGTGTGTTCGGTGACGTCACCGGCTCTGAGGGGCGGGCTTTAGCTCTGCCCTAGCCGTTTTACTGGCTAGGGCAGAGCCAAATCCCGCCCATCAGTGCCGGTGACGTCACCGGGGTTCCTGTCAGCCCCATAGAGAGCCCCGGTACGTCACCGGAACTCAGAAAAATGCCTTTGCCCTGCGCGATTTAGCGCAGGGCAAAGGAGAGCATCGGAGCATGAACTGCTCCGATGCTCATGTCAGGGGGGCTGCCGGGGGGGAAATGGAGGGCTGTCCAGGTTCAGCTCTGAACCTGGACAACCCCTTTAAATGCAGAAATTCCTTTAACATGGGCAGCTAGAGTTTGGACAATGCTAGGAGAATAAGTATCGATTAAGGTGTAATATTTTAGGGGAGATGACTGCTCTAAAGGACATTTTAAGAAGTAAACAAGAGAATGCAATTCTTGTACAGTATTTCATTTAATAAAATGTAGGGGCACATTTATTAAGACCAGCGTTATGAAGAGGCGCAGGCGTCTCCATAACTTTGGCACATCCAGCGCCAGTTCTAAATGTAAGGCAGCTTCCTCGCTGTCTTACATTTAGACCTTTTTCTACGCCTAAAGCAGGCATAGAAAATGGTAAATGATACGGGCCTGCTGCCCCATGCCCTTCACTGGCCAGGCCACTCTTCACAATTTTAGACCTGGCGCGTACTAGTTTAGGCATATTTCAGGTTAGTAAATGACCCCTGTAATCTTAAAAAATTCTAGTAATTATAACTATAAGCTATGCACTGAAATTAGTGATGAGCGGCAGTAGTCATATTCGAATTTGCGATATTTCGTCAATATTTAGTAGAATATTCGGCGAATATTTTCAAATTCGAATATTCATTATATTCTATGATTTTTATACACAAAAAATCAACAAGGTAATGAGCGCATAATATGCGAATTTTTGTAATGTGAATTCTCGTAATGCTAATTTTTCCAATTGCCGAGCAAAAACATGATTCCTCCCTGCATCTTGCTTGTGGGCCATTGAGTCATAGCACTATATCGAATATATTTGTTTTTTTCTAATATTTGTAATATTCTAAAACAAGAATATATAGCAATACAGCCAAAATTCGAAAAAAAACTAATCAACACTAAATACTATGCAATGGTGAATTATATTCTACAATATTTTATTCCATCACTTACAAACAGATTGACTCTAATTAATTTCCCAGTAATCGCAAGGGCATAAACGGATGATTGTTTCATTTATTGAACTGCATTAATAAATGGAACTATGTTGTGTCTTCTCCATATGTGTATCAATACATAGACATATGGTAGTTTATTATTTAGGCTTTTAGATAATTATTATGCTTCCAAGAATACAGTATATTTATTGACTTATTTGTTCTCTTTAGGGCGGTCATCATGAACAGCAGAAAGTATTCCAATGCTACTTTTGAAGAAATAGGTCACCTAGTGAAAGCCATAGGCTCACTGGTAGCCACATGCTGCGCCAAAGGAGCTGCCGCTGACTGTTATGACAATAGGGTAAATTTATAACATATATTCATTCCTAACAATAGGCCTCTCTACAAGATAACAGTTATAGTCTTTCTTCAGTCTGTCAAAAAAAACTGTTTTCCCAGAAAAATATACATGACGTTGCTAAAGAGAAAGTCCCTTAAAGCAGGACATGATGTTATTCAGCTGAGATCCTGCCAATCATCTGACAATGCGTCTCTTGATATATTCTTTTGAGTATATGTCAGAAATGCATATAAAATCTTGCAAGGAACAAGGGTTTGTGTGGGTTTCATGATCTACAAATATTATATGGTTGCGGTGAATTAAAGCTGTATTACGGTATCAGCAAATAATGTAATTATATGTGTAATGAAAAGTTATACAACTTTCTTTACAGTTTCTGTTTCACTTCCTGATTTTCAAGATCTCGGCTTGTAGTTATTCTACAAACCGGATTCCAAAAAAGTTGGGACACTATGCAAATCGTGAATAAAAACTGAATGCAATGATGTGGAGGTGCCAACTTCTAATATTTTATTCAGAATAGAACATAAATCACGGAACAAAAGTTTAAACTGAGAAAATGTACCATTTTAAGTGAAAAATATGTTGAATCAGAATTTCATGGTGTCAACAAATCCCCAAAAAGTTGGGACAAGGCCATTTTCAACACTGTGTGGCATCTCCCCTTCTTCTTACAACACTCAACAGACGTCTGGGGACCGAGGAGACCAGTTTCTCAAGTTTAGAAATCTGAATGCTCTCCCATTCTTGTCTAATACAGGCCTCTAACTGTTCAATCGTCTTGGTCCTCCTTTGTTGCACCTTCCTCTTTATGATGCGCCAAATGTTCTCTATAGGTGAAAGATCTGGACTGCAGACTGGCCATTTCAGTACCCGGATCCTTCTCCTACGCAGCCATGATGTTGTGATTGATGCAGAATGTGGTCTGGCATTATCTTGTTGAAAAATGCAGGGTCTTCCCTGAAAGAGATGACGTCTGGATGGGAGCATATGTTGTTCTAGAACCTGAATATATTTTTCTGCATTGATGGTGCCTTTCCAGACATGCAAGCTGCCCATGCCACACGTACTCATGCAACTCCATACCGACAGAGATGCAGGCTTCTGAACTGAGCGTTGATAACAACTTGGGTTGTCCTTGTCCTCTTTGGTCCGGATGACATGGCATCCCAGATTTCCAAAAATAACTTCGAATCGTGACTCGTCTGACCACAGAACAGTCTTCCATTTTGCCACACTCCATTTTTAAATGATCCCTGGCCCAGTGAAAACGCCTGAGCTTGTGGATCTTGCTTAGAAATGGCTTCTTCTTTGCACTGTAGAGTTTCAGCTGGCAACGGCGGATGGCATGTGGATTGTGTTCACTGACAATGGTTTCTGGAAGTATTCCTGAGCCCATTCTGTGATTTCCTTTACAGTAGCATTCCTGTTTGTGGTGCAGTGTCGTTTAAGGGCCCGGAGATCACGGGCATCCAGTATGGTTTTACGGCCTTGACCCTTACGCACAGAGATTGTTCCAGATTCTCTGAATCTTCGGATGATGTTATGCACAGTTGATGATGATAGATGCAAAGTCTTTGCAATTTTTCCCTGGGTAACACCTTTCTGATATTGCTCCACTATCTTTCTGCGCAACATTGTGGGAATTAGTGATCCTCTACCCATCTTGGCTTCTGAGAGACACTGCCACTCTGAGAAGCTCTTTTTATACCCAATCATGTTGCCAATTGACCTAATTAGTGTTAATTGGTCTTCCAGCTCTTCGTTATGCTCAAATTTACTTTTTCCAGCCTCTTATTGCTACTTGTCCCAACTTTTTGGGGATTTCTTGACACCGTGAAAATTTGAATCAACGTATCTTTCCTTTAAAATGATACATTTACTCGGATTAAACGTTTGATCTGTCATCTACGTTATATTACAAATAAAATATTGACATTTGCCATATCCACATCATTGCATTCAGTTTTTATTCACAATTTGTTTAGTGTCCCAACTTTTTTGGAATCCGGTTTGTATAAGAAAATTTAATTATACATATACTAAGATTTATTTGCTAATAATGGCTACTTGTGACCAATGTGTATGTTTGATGATTGTATGGCACTTACTGATATAGTCTTTGTTGATATTATGTGACAGTTGCTAGATTGCATAAGCCATGTTCTCCTGTTAGGCAAATCTTTTTGTGCTGTCCACATACAGGTCCTGTACATAAGATGGCTGCTGGGGGTCATGTAACCAGGCAAATCAACTCTGTATGATGTCTCCTGCATTCAAACACACTGTGCCTGCACTAAAAGCCTAACAGTGCAAGTGTAGATAGCAAGTGTGGGGTATTTGAACAGAGGAGACATCATATGGAGGTCATTTGCCTGATCACATGACCCTTCATCAGCAGTTATCTTATGAGCAAGACCTCTGTGTGGACAACACAAAAGTCTTGGCAAGAATGAGGGCATACACTATGAAATATAGTTAATAGTGCAACATTTCAACAGGCTGTATGGGTAAGTGCCATTTAGAAATCTTGCGTGCACATTTTTGAATAGTAGCCAGAAAGTGGGCAACCCATTTAAAGAGGTTTTGCCCTGTAGCAAGATTGATGACCTACACTGTTCTCACTACTTTCTGAAAAAGTAGTATGTTGAGGGCAGGGAGGTGGTAGGGCCACCAGGCCATGCCCATTTATATTTATTTAAGACAGTTTTCTGGCATAAATGAAGACAAAAACTTACAGCAGCTCTGAGTTGGTGTAGATTTCAGTTTAGGAGCATGGACTGCCACAGGATGCGCCTAATTCATGATGACGCTTTGCCTTGCCATAAATTAGGGGCATCTTCCGACAGTGCATGAGATATCAAGAAAACATAGCCTGGCTCTTCAGGAAACAGATGGGAAGCATGGTTGCAGGTACAGGAAAAAAAAGCAGTGGCCACTACTATGCTCTTTACAAAACACGTAGAAATTACAGTGTATACAATAAAAGGTCAAAACACTGAAATTAGGGATAAGGTGCCAGTGTCAGTTTGGGGTTGTTCTTCTCAGGGTAGGTTTTCTGCTGTGCCGATGATTACATATTTGAAAGCGGACACTCATAGCTAGTAATAGGATTGAATAGTGACCCCAATTCCAAGCTAGAAAACTGCTAATAATCCTAGAAAGCTACATATTCCTTTCTTCTGTCTGTGCTACAACATAGCTGTTCCTTAATTTTGTAATCACAAAATAGCAAAGATTTAATAAAAAAAATATTTTAATTTCCACTACTTCTTCTGTTAAGATATTATGTTCTAAATTACAGTCTTGCACTATAAATTAATTTTTACTTAAGTTATAATCAATCTAATTATGCATTAGCAGTAGGATGCCATGATAGAAAAGATACAAGATGATGCAATGAAAGTGACAATTTTATTCCATTGTTATCCTATTCTTATTATCTGTTAAATGTGAATCAAAGACATATATATATATATATATATATATATAAAATATATATTTATACAGTGTGTATATATATATATATATATATATATATATACATATTAGTGTTGGTTGGATAGAGCACCAAAGCAAAATGAAAGTCAATGGGAGAATACAAGCATTAAACCAGGCACCCCCTGCTCTGGGGAGGGTGTTGGGACTCTAGTTCGGCTTAGGAGTACCTGCTCAGACTCCATATATAGCTATGTCCATATATGGAGTCAGTGCTTGGGGACACCCCAGTGTATTTAAATCTAATTTAGCCTCTATTTCTTAAAAGTTTCTGGTGGGATTCAAACTCGCAACCTATACAGCAGAAGTCTAACTTTTTTTTTTTTTCAGTAACTGGCAAAGCAGCTATATAGTGTAGTGGTTAACATATATATATATATATATATATATATATATATATATATATATATACATTTTTACCCATAATATATTTACATATATTATTATATATTTAGAATATATAATACATTATAATACATGTAAATATATTATGGCTAAAACATCAGTAGTATGCCTTCATATATATGAAAAGTATGATAATCTATAATATATATATATATCATATATATATTTAGTAATTACACATTTTTTTACAAATACAAAACATATATACATTTTATTTAGCCTCTATTTCTGAAAAGTTTCTGGTAGGAGTTGAACTCACAACCTTCTATATTACAGCCCAGAATGTTAACCACTACACTATAGAGCTGCATGGCCAGTTGCAAAAAATAATCATAAGATGAGACTTCTGCTATATAGGAATACTTAGTACTAGTAAATATTCCAATACAGCAATAGTCTCATATTTGTATTTTTTTTTTAAGTACCTGGCCATGCAGCTCTATAGTGTAGTGGTTAACATTCTTGGCTGTAATGTAGAAAGTTGTGAGTTCAACTACCGCCAGAAAGTTTCAGAAATAGTTGCTAAATTAGATTTAAATACACTGACTGAGCACACGCGATATTCGGCCGAGCATGCTCGCCCAATACTAATGTATATATATATACTGTATATACACATTGGAAAAAATACCAGTTGCTGCCCAGGCATGAAGTGTTGGTCTGTTTGTGTGTTTATTGGATTTTCAAAAGTGCATGGGAGGCCAATTCATGCCCTCTTTTTTTTTTTTATGAAAAAAGCACTAGTAGCCCTATATACCCTGGCACTTACACACTGGTTTTTTTTTAACTGTCCATCAAAACATGACCTCTACAGTGCCCCGCCCCTTTAACTGTGACCTCCATCACTCCACACCTCCTTAACAGTGAACCTTACAGCACCATACCCCATTAATAGTGACCACCACAGTCCCAGGCCTCCTTAAAGGGAACCTGTCACTGGGATTTTGGGTATAGAGCTGAGGACATGGGTTGCTAGATTGCCGCTAGCACATTCGCAATACTCAGTCCCCATAGCTCTCTGTGCTTTTATTGTGTAAAAAAAAACCGATTTGATACATATGCAAATTAACATAAAAGAGTCATATCTTGCTTGTGTGACCAGAGAAGAGTCATATTTTCAAGCTCTGACTCATCTCAGGTTAATTTGCATATGTATCAAATCGGTTTTTATACACAATAAAAGCACACAGAGCTATGGGGACTGGATATTGCGGATGTGATAGCGGCAATCTAGCAACCCATGTCCTCAGCTCTATACCCAAAATCCCGGTGACAGGTTCCCTTTAATAGTGACCTCCAAAGTGCACCACCCCCTTAACATAACCTCCATAGCACCACACTCTCTTAACTGTTACTTCCACAGCACCAGACTCTTTCAACAATGACCTCCACCGCATCCAGCTCCCTTAATAATGACCTCCACAGCACCCTGTCCCCTTAACTGTGATTTTCACACTACCCCACCCCTCAACAGTGACCTCCAGTGGCCCGCCCCCTTAACTAACTCAACAGCGCTCACCCCCTTAACAATGACCTTCACTTCACCCTGCCCATTAACAGTGCATTGCCTCTTAACAGTAACAACAACACCCCACCCGCTTAACTGTGACATTCACAGTGACTTGGAATATATCAGGAACGTTGCAGAGCTGAGACCTTTATGAAAAATATCAAACCCCCAATCAGATGCCCCAATGTGTATCAGACCTCAGATTAGACCCCAAATGTTAATTAGACCTCAGCTCAGACCCCAGATAACATCTTATATCAGACTGCCAATGTTAATCAGACCCCCAATCAGACCTCAAATCAGACCCCCAATGTTAATCAGATCAGACAAAAAAATAAATAAAAATCAATTCACCTCTCCTGCTCCGGTTCCCATTGCAGCTCCTGAGATCCAGTGCTCTTCCTGCCGCGCTGTGCTGTTACTCAATGTTGCACAGTGTAAGGTCACAGAGCACGCCTACGTCCCCATGCTGTCCACGGGTCACAGCATCACTTGTGGCCCCAGCAGACAAAGACCAGGGAACGATGAGTACAGAGCCAGCACAGGGAGAGCTCTATTCACTGCTCCCTGGTCCTACTGTACTAATGAGTGCTTCCATAATGGAAGCGCTCATTAGTAATTGCCATATAAGATCCACTGACATTTTCCCCCCACTTTTAGGGGGGGGGGGGGAATGCATCTTATAGGACAGAAAAATTTGAGATATCTAATTGATTTGATTTAGAGAATCTAAATCAAATCAATATTTGGTGTAACCACTATTTGCCTTGCACAGAGCTTTTGAACGGGCTTAGCAAAAAAGTTGAGTCAAACCTTGGAGAGCTAACCACAGATCTTCTGAGCATGTAGGTTTGCTCAAATCCTTTTGTCTCTTCATGGAAACCTAAACAGAGGTGATGATGAGACAGACCTGATGATGCTGAGATTAGGGCTTTGTGGGGACCATAAAATCACTTCCTGGACTTCTTGTTTTTCTTAATACTGAAAATAGTTCTTAATTAATTTATTGGCTGCATGTTTGGTGTCATTGTCCTACTGCAGAATACATTTAAAGTATTAAAGGGAACCTGTCATCAACTTTATGCTGCGATCACTGAGGGCAGCATAAAATAATGACAGAAATGCTGATTTCAGCGGTGTGTCACTCATGAACTAAAGGTAAATGGTTGCTATGCACCAGCATCACAATCATAGCAGACTGATCCTGGAAAAGAGTCAAATCTACCTGAGAAGAGTCATGGTTATATATAATCTTCTGATCTCCTTGGCCATCTGCTGATGGTTGGCAGTTCTCGCCTACACAGAAAGGGAGAAAACTTGGTAGAAGACTGTCAGTCATCAGCAGGTCGGCAGGGAGAGCAGGAATTCATAAATAACCATGACTCTTCTCAGGTGGCAGTGACTCTTTTCCAGGTCCAGTCTGCAATGATTGTGATGTTGATTCCCGGCAACCACTTACTTTAACCTTATAAATGACAGACCGCTGAAATCAACTCACCTGTTTCTACTTTATACTGCCGTTAGTATGGGCAGCATAAAGTTGATGACAGGTTCCCTTTAACACTTCTATTTTTCAAAGCATTCTTGAAAGCATTTTTTCCACACCTGCCTAAACCTTTTTGCACACCATATTTTTTGCTTTATAAGACACACTTTCCCCCCCACAAGCTGAGGGAAAATGGCAATGCGTCTTATAAAGTGAATGCTATTGAGCGCTTCCATTATCTGATGGGGGCCTGTACTCACCCTTCCCTGGTCTTACTCCCTGCCACGCTGGACTATCATGACTATGTACAGCATCAATACATAGTCCATGCACTATGACCTGATGCTGTACCCATTTAAGTCACAATGCAGCGCAGGCTAGAGAAGACCAGGCAGCCTGACTGCAGGAGAGACTGACAGACCTGCAGAGTAGCGGTGGAGCAGGGTGGGTCTGATCTGATATGGAGGTCTGATGTGAGGATTTGATATGGGGGTCTGATCTGAGGTCAGATTAAAAAAATTAATTATTATTATTTTCCTCCTCTAAAACCTACCTAAGTGTATCTTATGATCAGATGCGCCTTATAAAGCAGGAAAAAAATATTAAATAATATATATTGTGTGTATATACAGTGGGATGCAAAAGTTTGGGCAACCTTGTTAATCGTCATGATTTTCCTGTATAAATCGTTGGTTGTTACGATAAAAGAATGTCAGTTAAATATATCATATAGGAGACACACACAGTGATATTTGAGAAGTGAAATGAAGTTTATTGGATTTACAGAAAGTGTGCTATAATTGTTTAAACAAAATTAGGCAGGTGCATAAATTTGGGCACTGTTGTCATTTTATTGATTCGAAAACCTTTAGAACTAATAATTGGAACTCGAATTGGCTTGATACGCTCAGTGACCCCTGACCTACATACACAGGTGAATCCAATTATGAAAAAGAGTATTTAAGGGGGTCAATTGTAAGTTTCCCTCCTCTTTTAATTTTCTCTGAAGAGTAGCAACATGGGGGTCTCAAAACAACTCTCAAATGACCTAAAGACAAAGATTGTTCACCATCATGGTTTAGGGGAAGGATACAGAAAGCTGTCTGTTTCCACAGTTAGGAACATATTGAGGAAATGGAAGACCACAGGCTCAGTTCAAGTTAAGGCTCGAAGTGGCAGACCAAGAAAAATCTCGGATAGACAGAAGCGACGAATGGTGAGAACAGTCAGAGTCAACCCACAGACCAGCACCAAAGACCTACAACATCATCTTGCTGCAGATGGAGTCACTGTGCATCGTTCAACCATTTGGCACACTTTACACAAGGAGATACTGTATGCGAGAGTGATGCAGAGGAAGCCTTTTCTCCGCCCACAGCACAAAAAGTGCCGCTTGAGGTGGGCTAAAGCACATTTGGACAAGCCAGCTTCATTTTGGAATAAGGTGCTGTGGACTGATAAAACTAAAATTGAGTTATTTGGCCATAACAAGGGGCATTATGCATGGAAGAAAAAGAACACAGCATTCCAAGAAAAACACCTGCTACCTACAGTAAAATATGGTGGTGGTTCCATCATGCTGTGGGGCTGTGTGGCCAGTGCAGGGACTGGGAATCTTGCCAAAGTTGAGGGACACATGGATTCCACTCAGTATCAGCAGATTCTGGAGACCAATGTCCAGGAATCAGTGACAAAGCTGAAGCTGCGCCGGGGCTGGATCTTTCAACAAGACAACGACCCTAAACACTGCTCAAAATCTTCTAAGGCATTTATGCAGAAGAACAAGTACAAAGTTCTGGAATGGCCATCTCAGTCCCCAGACCTGAATATAATTGAAAATCTGTGGTGTGACTTAAAGAGAGCTGTCCATGCTCGGAAGCCATCAAACCTGAATGAACTAAAGATGTTTTGTAAAGAGGAATGGTCCAAAATACCTTCAACCAGAATCCAGACTCTCATTGGAACCTACAGGAAGCGTTTAGAGGCTGTGATTTCTGCAAAAGAAGGATCTACTAAATATTGATTTCATTTCTATTTTGTGGTGCCCAAATGTATGCACCTGCCTAATTTTGTTTAAACAATTATAGCACACTTTCTGTAAATCCAATAAACTTCATTTCACTTCTCAAATATCACTGTGTGTGTCTCCTATATTATATATTTAACTGACATTTTTTATCGTAACAACCAACGATTTATACATTACAATCATGACGATTAACAAGGTTGCCCAAACTTTCGCATCCCACTGTATATATATATATATAATTAATATATATATATATATATATATATATATATATATACACCGATCAAAAATATAAACGCAACATTTTTGGTTTTGCTCCCATTTTGCATGAGCTGTGAACTCAAATATCTAAAACATTTTCTACATACACAAAAGTCCCATTACTCTTAAATATTGTTCACAAATCTGTCTTAATCTGTGTTAGTGAGCACTTCTTTGCCGAGATAATCCATCCCACCTCACAGGTGTGGCATATCAAGGTGCTGATTAGACAGCATAAATATTGCATAGATGTGCCTTAGATTGCCAACAATGAAAGGCCACTCTGAAATGTGCACGGTTTTGCCTTACTGTGGGGGAGGGGGCGGTCAGAAAACCAGTTAGTATCTATTGCGGCCACCATTTGCCTCACGCAGTGAGTTGAGCATGTTGTTAATTGTGGACTGTTGGTCCACTCCTCTTCAATAGCTGTGCGAAGTTGCAGAATATTGGCAGGAACTTGAACACGCTGTTGTATACACTGATCCAGAGCATCCCAAACATGCTTAATGGGTGACATGTCCAGTGAGTATGCTTGCCATGCAAGAACTGGAATGCTTTTAGCTTCCAGGAATTGTGTACAGATCCTTGCAATATGGGGCCATGCATTATCATGCTGCAACATGAGGTGATGGTCGTGGATGAATTGCACAACAATGGGCCTCAGGATCTCATCACAGTGTCTCTGTGCATTCAAAATGCCATCAATAAAATGCACCTGTGTTTGTTGTCCATAACATACGCCTGCCCATACCATAACCCCACCGCCACCATGGGCCACTCGATCCACAATGTTGACATCAGTAAACCGCTTACCCACATGATGCCACACATGCTATCTGCCATCTGCCCTGAACAGTGAAAACCGCGACTCATCCGTAGCACTATGAAATGCCTTTTGCGCTGTGGCATTAAAATAATTTTGATATTTCTAACTTTTTAGTCCAACCAAACTGACTGTTACTCTGTAATTCTTCTAGTGCCGTTCTATGGAAACAGTAGGTTTAAAGAGCACACCAAATGCTTGAAATAACTTCTTTATTAACTTCAACTTTTCTTCATATATAACACTGCTACCTCCGTAGCAGATAGTCCATGTATAAAACATGTATTGAATAAAGTATCACAAAATGGTGTTATGCATAAGATGGTGGTTCAACTGTTCAATCTTGTCATTCAACATAAAATGGTGGATATATTTCTTTCTTCAGTATCTGTACTCTCACTTTAAGTTATTTAAGCACTTTATGATCTCTCTCAGAGGTATATCTAAGGTTTAACCTTGCTCTACTTGGTTTTCAGTTTGCTCTATACAATTGCTTTGAGCAGTTTGCAGATTGCAGTTTGGTAGCAATTTGTAGTTCGTAATTTCTTTGGTGGAACATTAAAATACACATAACTGGTTCAGTATACAGTTCTAATCACAATACGAATGGTAGGAACATTATATAACTGTTCTAAATACCTATTTTGGCCTCTTTTTCCCATAAAACTGAACTCCAATAAAACTGAACTCTGACTGGAACTGTGTGTCTGTTCAGCTCCTCTCTATGGTGAATAATGATTCCAGCTAGGGGATTTCCCACACAGGCTGTGTGAGCCTGGCTGTGATTTGTCAAGACTCCTGGGCAGTAACAACAGTTTAACTCTATGCTTTCTGTTGTGTCTGCTGTGTCATTGAGCTTACCTTACATTCATATAATGAATCTTAAAGGCATATTATATTTTCTGCCTCTGTGAACTGTTTTAGGTTATTGGCAGGTCTAGCTATATACACATATAAGCCATATTAGCAACCTAGGACAAGTCTTATCTGGCCAGCTACACTCATCTCCAATGTGCCATCGAATGTGAGCATTTGCCAACTCAAGTCGGTTACGACGAAGAACTGCAGTCAGGTCCAGACCCCGATGAGGATGAAAAGCATGCAGATGAGCTTCCCTAACACGGTTTCTGACAGTTTGTGCAGAAATTCTTTGGTTATGAAAACCGATTGTTGGTGCAGCTGTCCGGGAGGCTGGTCTCAGACGATCATGGAGGTGAACATGCTGGATGTGGAGGTCCTGGGCTCTTGTGGTTACACGTGGTCTGCGGTTGTGAGGCCAGTTGGATGTATTGCCAAATTCTCTGAAACGCCTTTGGAGACGGCTTATGGTAGAGAAATGAACATTCATTGCACGGGCGACAGCTCAGGTAGAAATTCTTGCAGTCAGGATGCCAATTGCATGCTCCCTCAAACGTTACGACATCTGTGACATTGTACTGTGTGATCAAACTGCACATTTCAGAGTGGCTTTTAATTGTGGGCAGTCTAAGGCACACCTGTGCAATATTTATGCTGTCTAATCAGCACCTTGATATGCCACACCTGTGAGCTGGCATGGATTATCTTAGCAATGGAAAAGTGCTCACTAACACAGATTTAGACAGATTTGTGAACAATATTTGAGAGTAATGGGTCTTTTGTGTATGTAGAAAATGTTTCAGATCTTTGAGTTCAGCTCATGCAAAATGGGAGCAAAACTGAAAGTGTTGCGTTTATATTTTTGCTCAGTATATATATATATATATATATATATATATATATAAATATATAAATTGAAAAAGGTTCTGAGAGAGAACCGAAACGTTGCTACATGACATGTGTGAATAAATAGCACATTTTTTCATCTTTCAAGGAGTGCTGCGGAATTTTATTGTTCGTTCATCATCCTGAATCGAGGGATTATCTGCTGGCACCCATCTTTTCAACTGTCAAGGGAATGCTGCCTGACTTTTTATGGATATATATATATACACATCAGTGCTATTTCATAGTCTTTTTTTTTTTTCTAATTGTATATAACCCCTTTAACTGTTTATGAATCTATTCTATATATTTACTTTTTTGTTAATATTTTCGCTTGGTATAGGCACCTTTAACATTTTCTTGCATTTAAAATGGCTATAACACATAAGCTTATTTATTTATTAATTACCACTATTTTTATGTTAAGGCTTCTGCCTTGTCTGCCAAGTCTTGTGATCCGAAGTCTCCATTCCCTAAACATCCTGGGGTTGGAAGTTGTTGTCTTCACAAGGGTCTTGAAAGAAAACTGTGTTTGGCTGACTTAAAACAACCTCCAAAGGAATTTCCAACATATGTGGAACAGTCTAATGAAGAAGCTTGTAATGCCTTTAAGACTGATGCACAAGCATTTTCCACAAGGCAAGTCAAAACTTTATTATGGCTTTTATATCCTAGGGTGCATAAGTACAAAAAGCTTGCTTTCTACAACCAATCATATTATTTACAAGAGTTCTGTATGAATATATTGCACATCAAGAAATGTGATTTTAGAAAGTCTTACATTTTCAGTATGTATATCTAGATAAAGTTCACTTGATTCATTTTTTTAATGATAAAATCATTAATAGAGATTTATGTCAACATATTTTAACCGTAGTTTGGAAATGTAATTAAATTCTAATATTTTTGGATGAGAGATCACATTACAACTAGGATGGCAAAACAATGCTAAAAAGTGGTAGGCAGGGAGCTACCCAAGAAAGAAGAGGAAATCATGCTGGCACCAATTAGTCATAAGTGAAGCTTGCCATAGTAGTTTTGCCTTGTGATGTTCATATCTGGGGGATTAAAATAAAATGAAAGTTTTTGTCCACTTTAGAAAATTAATTTGCATACACCCTATTAAGAAGTTCTGAGTTTGTTAAAGGGGTCTTCTATTCAAGATCCCCATCTTCTGGTCAGAATAGTGAGCAGTTACAAAATGTGTCTCTAACTCTGGAGTACCTGTCCTTTTTCTGCAATACACAAACAGGACATTGATTCAAATGCGTAATTCCCCCGTGATGACACTGCTGAGAAACTGAACACTTAGGGGGTAATTTATTATACTGAAATACGTCTATATGAGGCGTATTTCAGGCACAGATGGCAGCACAATGCTTAGTTGCGCCGCTATCTGCGACTTTGCCAGCTCATGCCAGGTCTAAAATTGTGGGAGAGGAAGGGGACGGGCTGGAAAAAGGTCTAAATGTAAGACAGCTAGGATGCTGTCTTACATTTAGAACTGGCGCTGGATGCTTCGAAGTTAAGGAGAGGCCTGCGCCTCTTTATAACTTTGGTGGAACCACCAACATCTTAGGGCTTTATTTAGACCGGCATCTAAACGTTGATCTTAAAAAATGTACCCCTTACTGCCAGGTTTCCCCCACATACTACAATTTAATGCTCAAGGTCCCAGCAAGAGATTTATTGGTGATCTGCTTATTGTCCAATGACTTTTCTCAAAATTCGACAACCCATTTAAAGCAAAATGTATCTCATGAAATTTTGTTTTTTGAAGACCAAACCAAAAATCTTGAATTTGTCAACAATATGTTGGGATTATTTTCTTCCTTCCAGATTTTTATATGAATATTCCAGCAATTATGCACAAACTCCACTTCCTGTTATCCTCAATTCCACAGAGAACTACTTGAGCATGGTTAAGGATTGCTGCACATCTGACAAGTCTACATCATGTTTTCTCAGAAAGGTGAGCATTCCTATTGTTATATAAACATTTTTGCTCTTTTTAAATATTAATTATTGTTCTTGGAATTTTTATATGTAAAACTGTCAATTTAAAGGGTTTCTGTCATCAGAAAAATGGGTATTAACCTGGCTGACATTAGCGATGTGCTAATGTCAGCTGAACATATCTTCCTCACTGTGACGTATTAAGCGCAGTAAGGGAAGGATGTTCGCCGGCAGCCAGCTTCCTCACTGCGCCTGCTCCGATAACTGAACGGGACGGTGCAGACGCGAGATTTCCCCGGCAGACAGAAGACCAATGCAGGCCTGGCCCTGTCAATCAAGTGTAGAAGGGCGTGGAAAGAGGTAAGTCAACAGAGCCTTTAGGAGCAGGTGCCACGCCCCCCCTGCTCCTAGAGGCTTATTTGCATACTATAAAAGTTTGTTTTTATAAAAAACGGTGGCACATAGTGACATGGGACTAATATAGTTATGTTCAGCTGAGATTAGCACATCGCTAATGTCAGCCAGGTTAATACCCATTTTTCTGATGACAGAAACCCTTTAAATTAAGTTTTCATTAGGAAAAAGGGTTACATGATAGTGGTATACAATACATGATGAAATCGCAAAGACAGTATTACAATAGAGTATACTGTATATATAGAATAGCACCAACTGATTGACCACAGGGTTATTAAGAACATAAGAAACACATACTATGATATATCTTAAAGCATCAGTTATATACTTTACATTTTAGATGAAACATTTTCTTGCATAATCCTTTTTAAGCCAATAAATACAGTTTGCATTACCTTTTTTATGGAAAATGCACCATGGCATATACAGTGCATTAGAAAAGTACATTTTGTTTTGCAGCCTTGTGCTAAAATAAAAAGTTCAACTTTTTCACTATCATTCTGCACTCAATATCGCATAGTGATAATGTGAAAACAGAATGCTAATTTATTAAACATGAAAAACTAAATATTCAATTATCCTGAGTATTCAGACCCTTTACTTAGTTAGTTAAAGCACCTAGTTAAAGCATCTTTGTCAGAGATTGCAGCATTTGATCTTCTTGGTTATGAATGATGCCACAAGGTTTGCACACCTGTATTTGGGGATGTTCTGCTATTCTTCTCTGCAGACCCTCTCAAGTTCTGTCAGGTTGGATGGGGACCATCTGTGGATGGCCATTTTGGGGTCTCTCCAGAGATGTTCCATTAAGTTCAAGCAGGGCCCTGGCTGAGCTTCTCAAGAACATTCAGAGAATTGTCCATACGCCACAGTTGTGTTGTTTTGGCTATACGCTTAGGGTCATTCTCTTGTTGTAAACTGCCAGTGGAGTCTGAGGTCCAGTGCATGCTGCATCAGGTTTTCATGCTTTAATCCATTCAACTTTCCATCAACTCTGACCAGTCTCCTGATCCAGCCACTAAAAAACACCCCATAGCATGATGCTGCCACCACCATGCTTCAAAGTAAGGATGGTATTGAGCAGGTAATAAGAAGAGCCTGTTTTCCTTCAAATATGCTTCTTTAGGCAAAATAAGTTCAATCTTGGTTTTATCAGACTAGAGAATCTTGATTCTCAGTGCCTGAGAGTCCTTTAGGTGCTTTTTTGTAAGTCCACATGGGCTTTCATGTGTATTTCTGCCCACTCTGTCGAGTGCTACATTAATGGTTCTGGAACCTCTGGAAGTTTCTCCCATCTGCACAAAAGATCTTTGGAGCTCAGCCAGGGTGACCATTGGTTTGTTTTTTTACTTCTCTCACCAAGGCCCTTCCCCCTGGTCCCTTATTTCAGTGAGGTGGACAGCTCTCAGAGGAGTCATGGTTTCCAAACTTCTTCTATTTAAGAATTATGGAGGCCGCTGTGCTCTTTGGAATTTTTAGTGCAGAAGACACTTTCTATACCCTTTTCCAAACCTGCACAATTGTGTACTTCCACACAATTCATGTCTCTGGGCTCTACAGGCAGTTTTTTTCTCCCCATGGCGTGTTTTTCTCTGATATGCATTGTCTGATTTGAGACCTTATATAGACAGGTGTATGCCTCTTTTTAAATCATGTCCTATCAACTGAATTTAGTAGACACATCTTAAAGATGAACAAGTGAAATGGCGGTAATAGTGGCATCTGTAGCCATGGTATTGATGGTAGGGCAGTGACAGTGGCATTCAGGAGAAATACACAGCAGGTAATCGGAGGGAGGCCAAAGAGCCCACCATGATATATCATAATCTAATAAAAATGGTAGGAATGGTGAAGACTCCAATGATGATTGTGTGTTGGACAGGACCTGGGAGCCAGATCGGTTTGCTGAGGAGGAGGAGACAACATCAGAGGACGAGGGTTGTGGCATAAGCACCAATAAAGAGTAGAGGCAAAGTATGGCCATAATCTCCCAATGATATGCTAGGACCAGGTCTGCTTTGGGAGCTGGTGATTCCACTGACACTGTGAGAACTAAGCTGAGTAAAATAAGTCATGGTCAGTCAAACACAAACATAGCCACCACAGCTGTACTGAACAACATGAAGTTACAATACACCATCCCATGGACAAAAAGAGGTGGCTTCCAACTACCACAAGAAGAGTTTCTTCCTTCTCCCAGCACAATTGCAGCAGCCAGGCCATATCCACCACGGGCAGTACGGTGTCACATAATCGTCATCACTTTCTGCCTTTCACACTCAGATTCCTCCTCTGTCTCCAGCCATCAATAATGGAATGCATGGTCAGGAAACAACTCTACACACCCAGCAGTCGGATTGTGCACAAACTTAATTCCCACTGGGCCAAGTTGCTGGTGAATTCAGGGAAGGACTGGCAGCCTTAGTCCTGGGGGGCAAATCCAGTCAAGTGGCCCATTTTTAGCCCCGCCCATTATTAAAAGCCCCTCCTACATATAATAGGCCACTCCCAACAAACACTGTACAGCTGAAAATCTATTGTTGAGGCCTGTCTAAACACATCATACGGAGAGGGGAGGGCCTGTCTACAGCCAGGGAGCTCCTCCGCTCTCCTCCCTCCCCAGATCCTGCTCAAGGCTTGTGGTTCCCCCCACTATCTGCCACCCGCCCGTGGCCTGCTGCCCCCTTTGGCCATCCTCACCCAGCTCTGAATCCTCCTTCTGCAAATGACAGGGGGAGGAGTCGGAGCATCTCCTCTCTTACATAGCACCTCATACCTCTTACATCCAGTGATGTCACCTTTGTTGCAGACGTTCTCTTTTCTCATCTTCTCCATTCAGACAAGACCGCCATGATGATTTTTCAGCCATCTCCCGTCTCTGCAGAGATTGACAAACAAACATTAGTTTCCAACATTTCCATCATCTTCGCATCTTCAGAACACCCTTTCCTACCACTCCCAATACTATATTGCAGAAACAGTCCCCCTGGAAATACTGCTACCACACAGATAGTGCCCCCTTCAACAATTATTGGCACACAGTGCTCTAAAAAATAACTGCGCCCAGACACTAATAGTATAAAGATAATGTCCCCCAAAAAATAATTGTGCTGAGCTAATACTGTGCCAGGGTGCCCCCCAAAGTAACAGTGCTCCCCCAAATCCCACTAATAGAAATAATTCTCTGCCAGAGCACAGTTAGTAGTAATAATGCCCCTATAGTGCCCATACTAGTAATCATGTTCCTCATAGCCCCCAGTAGTAGGAAAGCTCAGCATAATACCCCCTAGTAGTAATAATTCTCCCTATAATATGACAGTACATGAAATACCCCTGCTTAGTGCCCAGAGTTGAGCTAATGTCTCCCAGTATAAAATACCCCTATATAGTGCCCAAGTAAATGCCCTCATAGTGCTCCTCTCCCCCTTCCCCATAGTGTCCCCCATAATATGCCAGTAAAAAAATGCCTCTTCTTAGTGCCCCCAGCAGATGCCCCTAAAGTGGTCCTCTCCCCATAATGTGCCAGTAAAAAATGCCCCTTCCTAGTGCCACCATATGCCCCAATAGTGCTCCACTCCCCCATAGTGCCCCCCCCCAAAAAAAAAACATAGTGCTACTCTCCCCTATAGTGCCTCCCATAATGTGCCAGTAAAAAATGCCCCCTTAGTGCCACCAGATGCCATAGTGGCCCCCATAATGTGCCTTTAGAGCCCCCACTTCCCAATAGTGCCCCCAAATAATGCCCCTATAGTGACACAGATGCCCCATAGTGCCGCTCTCCCCTATAAATACTGGTGTCATAATGTGCCAATAATAAACAAAAAGCCCCTTTAGAGCCCTCAGATACCCCCATAGGCTCCTCTCCCCCATGGTGCCCCCCATAATGTGCCAGTAAAAAATGTCCCCATAGTGCTCCCCCAAAATGGGCAAGAAATAAATACCCCAGATGGCCAACGCCCAAAAAAAAAATGGGTCTGTAAGAAATGCCAGCTCCCCACATAGTGCCAGCTCCCCACATAGTGCCAGCTCCCCCATAGTGCCAGCTCCCCCCATAGTGCCAGTTCCCCCCATAGTGCCAGCTCCCCCATAGTGCCAGCTCCCACATATAGTGCCAGCTCCCCCCATAGTGCCAGCTTCCCCCGCAAAGAAAAAAAAATAAAAAAAAACATTAATACTTACCTCCATCAGCAGCGATGCGATGCAGGCCTCTTCTGGAGCTGTCTTGCACTGCGTGCTGCCTGGCTCAGGCGGCGCAATGATAATGACGTCACTGCGCCGCCTGAGTCGGCCTCTGATAGACTGCAGGCATTAGTGCCTGCGGACTATCAGAAGAACAGGGGAGGGACACGGCTCTCCCTCCCCTGCCCCACAGCACAGCCATCTGTATCGCTGTCCTGAGGATGGCGATACAGATGAATATGGAGATGAGCGCTTCAACAATAGAAGCGCTCATCTCCTACTGCCCGCCGCCACTACAGCCGCAATTACATCCAGGGACTGAGGAATTAAAAAAATTAAAATTATTTGTTTTTAGGGCAGCCTGGGTGGCAATTGTCTCCCTGCCTCCGTCCTAGCCCGCCCCTGCTGGTGATGCAGTCACTGATGCACCATTAAGTAGAATATGCTATCTTTAGCGAGCTGATGACTTGCGCTGAACCTTGCTAGAACATACTGTACCTAGCTGGCATTATTTTTCATGCCAGAGAACATGGGCTGCTCCCTGCGATTGTTGCTGTGCGGCAAGATACATGCCATGGTACTAATGCCCTCTGGTTCTGTGCCTTCTCCATAGTAGAAATGCCCATTGTGCCCCCTTCACATTAGTAATGCCCTCTGTGCACCCTCCAGAGTAGAAATGCCCTCTGTGCCCCCTCCATAGTAATAAAGTCCTCTGTGCCCCCTCAATAGTAATAAAGTCCTCTGTGCCCCCTCCATAGTAATAAAGACCTCTGAGCCCCCTTCATAGTAATAAAGTCCTCTGTGCTCCCTCAATAGTAATAAAGTCCTCTGTGCCCCCTCCATAGTAATAAAGACCTCTGTGCCCCCTCTGTATTAAAACAAAAAAACGCAAAAACACTAACTACTCACCTTGTCCCGGTACTGAAGCTGACATACCTCTCTTCCCTGCAGACACAGATTGCTCTGCAGCACTGTGTTGGTAGGGCTTATGCAGATTTTTGGGCTGCAGGCTCCGCCCACACAAGCCGGCAGCACGATCTGTGTCTGCAGGCTGAATGGTGGAGCAGGAGTATGGAAGTAGAAAGGAGAGCAGGGAACTGAGCGGTGACTGACAGGACCGCAGCTCCCGATGCTCCAGCAATGAGTGATTCCATCTGTATTGATGTAAGCGCACATTGCCTCTGGCACCCCGCTGAGAGCAGACACCGGGGGTGACCCTCCCCCCACACCCCCTCCTTAGCACGCCACTGGTCCTGGAGTAGCATATACAGGCAGGGATAGTACATGTCCTTCACAGCCCACTGGGTCAATATTTTTTGCGGCAGCAGGTACTTTTGATCTCTCCAGGATTGTTTTGGCCTGGCTCCCACACCAGGCACTTTTCCGCTTCCTCCACCTCCTCCTCCATGGACACCCCCCATCGCCAACAGCAGCAGGGCACATCGTTGCTCCCACTCTTCCTCATTCCTATCATATGTTTCAAGTCAAGCTTTGCTATGAGCTGTTGGATCTGATTGGCCAGGGCAACAGCAGCTGCACAGGCGAGCATTTGCAAATGCACAACAAGCAGCAAACAACCCACTTGCTGTTACCCCACCAACTCCAACTGGGCAAGGTGGTCAGAAGCAATGGCCACAACATAGTGGCCTAGCTGAACCTGGGGGAAATAACACATGCTCTCTGCATGATTTACACGATTGACATAGTTGTACAACGCTTTTTAAAAAAGTACACTGATTTGTGCAAGGTGCTGGCAATGTCTAGGAGTCTGTCCTCGTAGATCAGCCATTCTTATGTGGTGAGGAATGCTGTCCTGGACTTGCAGTGACAGAATGATCTGCTATTACATTGCTTAATCCGCGACATTCACACTCACTGGAGTTTAACATTGCACATGCTAGAGCCTCTGTACGAGCAGCGGAAAGCCATGAATGATTTTGTCATACTCCAGAACGCCTCAGCATCATGGAGCATGTGTTGTTTCAAGGTCAGGCAGTAGCAGAGTCGCCTTTTGGGTGCTGAAGCCCCTTGAAGAGGCCACAACATTTTTCAGTAGGGACAACTGAGACATGAATGATCTCATCCCCCTCATATATATCTTAGAAGAGATGCTGACACTCAAGCAGCAGGCAGCAAAGGCGGAATTAGAACAGTTAATGCATCATGCTGTCCACCCCATATCTGTTATGGACCCACAAAGAGAAACTGCAATGGAGGTGGAGGAAGATGAGGAGAAGGTGGTGCCACTGGGGGAGAAACTGGAAATAGAGGATCACGATGATGGTGACAATGGCCATAACACCCAATCGTCTCAGTGGGTTGTGGAGCCAGAAAGAACAGATCCCTCAAGATGGCTGGCCAGAATGGCGAGCTGTATGCTTGCTTGCTTTCCCATGGAAAGGTGGATTATTGTTATCAAGCAGTCTGCTGATTACTGGATAGCCATGCTTTTAGACCCTCACTTTTTTCCTCCCTCCAAAAGTGAGGCCAAATTACGTTATAATCTTTAAATACGCAGCTTGCCTGCTACCAGAGTGTCTGAAAATGAGGCCTCTGTACACCTCCTACAGAGTCACTCACCTCCTACCGCCACAAACAGCAGAAGCTGAACCTGCCAGTTCAGTCTCCTCAACAAGATTAAACAGTTTTTGTTTTACAGTATGTGCCATACCTGGCTGAGGAAAATCATCAAGTGAAGACTTCCTACCTCAACCTCCTGGTTCAGTCCTACCTAGACTCTGGCCTGGCTCTGGTGCATACCTTGTTCCCTGACCCTATGGATTTCTGGGCATGCAGATTAGACCCAATATGCTCTCTGTCTTCTTTCTTGCACAGTCTCAATTGTCATCTGAGTCTTCATCTCCAAAAGGGGCTTAGTGACACCAAAATAGACTAAGTTGTCCTCCACCAATGTCCAAAACATCATTTTTGTCAAAATGAACCAAACCTGGATTTGGGAATTTTTTCACACTTCTCTAGCTGAGATTGATAAATAGATCTGGCCTTGTTGACGGTATTCCATATTGTTACTGTCGCATTCTGTCTGCATTTATACCATCATTTTGCCTGCCTACTATCATGTTCCGTACAGCTGGTGCTGCCATCATGCCACTCAAGTATAAGTACATGCCACTCAAGATTGCAACACTCCTTCAGTTTTAGATATGTCCAATGTTACTTTATTCCAGTTAGTGCATCTTAAACAATGCAACGTTTCTACTAGTCTACTGAGTGCTGCAGTCTTCTATAATTGGATCAATATCTGGAACTGTGAGCCAGGGTCCGACATTGCTTGCACCTGGAGGCCTTCCAAGAACTTTGATTAATTAAACATACCTATTCAGGTAACGTAGTGCTGCTCCACCTTGAACTTTGTTTGCCATCATGCCACTGCCACCATCATGCCACTACTGCTGTCTGCCTGCCTTCCAATGTTTACCATCTGGCTGATACTGTCACAGCTGCTACTCATTTCTAATCCAATACTTCCACATAACGCTATGCATCCACTGCTGCTTCTACTACTACTACCCATAGACAGCCGATCTACTGCCTTGTATGTTCCATACTATGCTGTGTCTGCTGCCACTACTACTGAGGCCATGTACCTCTATTACCCAACCTTTCCACATCCACACTGTATTGCTGCTACTTCCAATTAGAAGGGTGGATTTTTTAGGCTCTTTCAGAACAAGACACTTTTTCTTTTAACAATTATCACTTGTGGGTGTATAAATACAGGCCGGCTTTCTGCCCCAATAAGGCATAATTTGTCTTAGTCCCAACTAGTAACTCTTTCTTCTGACATGTAGAACTTCTGCGTGTCATATGGGTAGGCATTTAGACCCTATCAAGGCATCATTTTTGGATGCTTGGAATATGAAAAAACATAACATATGCAACTGCGCAGTGTGTTTTTAAACATGCTGTTCATTATTGCTGTCAAATAAGCATTTACACATGGCTATGTATGACAGTGTCATACTGACACGATTTGCTATTGCTTTCATTATGTTCAAGAGTCAAAGGAGGGGGAGAGAAAAATAAAAAAATCATAAAAAACTAACGAAAAGAGATAACATATTTTTCAAAAAAATTGGAGTCCTGGGAGACTACAGGATATGTAGCAATTTCCAGGAATTTGGGGTTAAGTTGGTTTAGGTGGAATCGATTTGGGTCCAAACCAAACTTTTTAAAAAATTCAGCGAAGTGGATCCGAACTGAATCTCAAAAGGTTCGCTCACCTCTAATCTATTGTCTAGTAATTTTACACTAATTACATGGATAAAAAGCTTGGGCGTATGTATATATTTTTTTTTCCAAAAGGAAAAAAAAAAACATGTCTATAATAAAATACCCTTTAAATATATTTTAAATTCTTCTTGTTTTTTTAGAAACTTGAAAGGCAGCCACTGCATTTACTTACTGTGATGTCCAACAGGCTATGTTCTCGCTTTGCCAGTTATGGGGAAGATAAATTAAAATTCAGGTACAAAAAAATGTCTAAGGAAACAAATATTTATCTCTGTTGACTATAATATATCTCATATCTATTTATTTCTCTATTTATCTATCTCCTCAGGGGTGTGGTTATGTGGACCTTTCTAGTGCCCTGAAACCCACTCTGTGTTGTTTATCAGAAACTAAGTTAAAGGGATTGTAATATAATTAAATATTAATAATTAAATGTATACTATAATCTATCTATATATCTATACACATGGACAGAATTGTTGGTATCCTCCCATTAAAGAAAGAAAACCCACAGTGGTTACAGAAATGACTTGAACCTGCCAAAAGTAATAATAAATAGAAAATCAATGATGAAAATCAGACATTGCTTTTGAATTGTGGTTCAACAGAATAATTTATAAAACAAACTAATGAAACTGGCCTAGACAAAAATGAGGGTACCCTTAACTTTAAATTTGTGTGCACAAGTTTTTTATGCAATCACTGCAATCAAGCAATTTCTGGCGCAGTGAGGAATCTGGCACCAGGAGCGTATCATTTACTCACTGCGCCTGCGCCGATGACAGAAGTGAACGGCGCAGGCGCGTGAATTCGTCCTATGGCTGTGATGGAGGCAGGCATTCAAGACGAGATGGGCGGACATACAGTGTGAGTAGACTGAGCCTCTAGGTGCTGAAAAGACGCCCCCATAGCACCTAGAGGCTCATTTGCATAGGAATAAAAGTTTGTTTTTTAAAGAAACGGCTCCACACAAAGGTCTAAGAATTGCATGGTTATGGAGATCAGACACTAGCAGATTGCTAGTGTCTGAAAGCTTATTTGGTCAAACTGAAGTGGTAGAAACCCTTTAAATAGACAGACTGACTGATTACAATTTTGAAGACACCTGCGATGCTAATTACAAGTCTAAATCGAGCACCAAAGTGCTTGTGTGCTCTGGCTGAACACATCGGTATGCTCGATAGAAGTCAATGGAAGAATCCCAGGCACCCCCTGCTCGAAAGAGAAGAGGGTGTCTGGTTCACAAAAAAAGTTAGAAATGATTAAACCAATAGATGGCGCTGTTCATGAGTAGTGTAAATCGCAAATTTTCAATGCAAATGGTTTTTCAGCTTTTCATTTGCATGTCTTTCCTATATGCCCATGTTTATGCAAATTTGTTTTTACATGATAAAAATGTATAGAAAGGTTATTGAATATTATTCTAGGACAATCAGAAAACTTTTTGTCTCGGGGCGGAGCTAGCCGCGAGCCAAGATGGACGTCTGATCTCAGAGCTCCTCACAGACACTGCTGCATCCACGGTATAACGGGTGTTATATCCAACTAAGGTGGTGAAAACTAATAAAGACAGAAGCGACACTGCACTGGGCACCCAAAAATCATGCCACATGCAATCAGAGATGGATCGTTTCCTTAAAAAACTGAGTTACTCAGCCGGCACACAGATCCAAGATGGCGCCGGAGGGTGCCAGAGCCGCCGCACAGCCAGACGATTCCGATGGAGAAAGCTCCTGCGCTATGTCAGAAGGAACGGAGCCTGCGGACCTCCCGCTGTCCAGGGCCTTCTTCAAGAAGACACACTACAAAGCGCTGCAACCCCTGCACAAGGACATATCCGACATAAAGACGGAGGTAAAACAGATTGGGGGCCGCGTTATGGCGCTAGAGGAGACACAGGCGGTTATAGCTAGCCACGGGGAGGCCGTGCGAAATGTCCTGCAGGACCATAATACGTATCTTCCCTCAGCTCTTCTCCACCTGGAAGACCAGGAAAACAGGAGCAGGCAAAAGAATGTCCGCATAAGAGGGGTTCCAGAAGATGTTCTTCCTGGGGAAATTACAACCGCGGTAACCGCCATATTTGCCTCACTAGTGGGAGAGGAGAAGGCCGCTCAGATAGTGATTGAGAGGGCCCACAGAGCTCTGAGGCCTAAGCCGCTTGAGAATGGCCCCCCTAGAGACATAATATGTGGCCTACTGAACTTTCTTGACACAGCCTCCATTTTAAGAGCTGCAAGAAATGCCAAGAATATTTCTTACAACGGGGCCCGTATTCAATTCTTCCAGGACCTAGCGTCCAGTACACTGGCGAAGCGCAGGGCACTGAAGCCTGTTACAGATGCCCTTAGATCGCATAAGCTGCCAGTAAGATGGCTATTTCCATTTGGCCTAGCAACCTCCAAAGCAGGGCAACAAATTATATCAGAACGCCGCAGGACTTAACAACCGCCTGGGATAAACTTGGTATTGCTCCCATTGAAGTCCAGCCATGGATGCCCGTACCAGAAGACCTGGGCATACCTGACCTGCCTGAGATTCCAACGTGGCAGGTAGTCAAGAAGCCAAAATCTCCAAAGAATAGGAAGACCACCTGAGGACAGCCAGGAACTGGCTATATTCTTCTAATTACCTTCCTCACTAGTTCTTTACACTCACCCTTATATTCCATCATCAGAGGCGTTTGTTGGAGGTCGTCAGGAGACAACCTAATATTACCTGAGGTTATATGTTCATATTGTGATGTTAACCACTTTAGCAGACGAATGCATCCTAGTTCACTAACCAACCACTGTATAGTGGAGGTGAACTTTGTGCATATCTGTTATGGTTTTTTCATGTCACTTCTGTCTGCAGAAGTTTAAAGAATTTGATAATGCCTTTTCACCTTTTTAGGTTCTTATTTTATTTTATTTAATTTACTATATGTTTTCACCCGTTGTGCGATAAGGTGTAATCCATGTTGTTCACAAACATGCAGCTAGTCTTGATGTCAAAGGCTTTCCTCCCTTCCAAGCAGGGGTGGGGTGTTCCACTTGGCCCGACCCGCCCTCCCTATGCACAAGGTGGGGATGGCGTGGTGGGTCTGGGTGGAACGCGACCACCCTCATTATTGATTGTATCAATAACCACTGTCAACCCCTGGTTCTTTATTATGGTTCACTGTAAAAATAGGTTATCCCCAGTTCTTTACCATTGCAAGGCTCATGATGGATCAGAACCCTCACCTCCTCTCATAGGATATGGCTAATTTGAATGTATTGTCCCATAATGTGAATGGGCTTAATATCCCTCAAAAAAGACGACAGATCTTTAATCTGCTACATAAACAGAAAGCTGACATAGTTTTGTGGCAGGAGACTCACTTCCGCCATGGTCACATCCCCTCACTTTCCACTTCAAAATATACACAATGGCTCCATGCTACACACTCGTCAGCCTCCAGGGGCGTATCTATTGCTATTAGTTCATCTATCCCCTTTCAACTGGTTAAATCTTTTATTGACCCAGAGGGACGTTAACTTATTATCCAAGGCACCATTTTCAATTACAAAATCACCATAGCTAACATGTATGCCCCAAACGCCCGTCAGATCACCTGGTTAACTAGGGCTCTTAAGAAGATTAAGGAATTCTCGGAGGGCATGCTGATTGTGGGGGGAGATATCAATGTTTCACTTGATATTACCACCCCAAGATCTACTGCCATCACCAAGAAACAAATGGGGAAATTAATGATGACATTGGCAGAAATGCATCTGGTGGATGTATGGAGGACTATTCATCCATCAGAGACAGATTTCACCTATTTCTCTCATGTCCATAACTCATACAGTCGGATAGATTATCTTTTCTTGCCAGACACACACATTATATGCGTGAAAGGAGCGGAGATAGAGAACCTGGTGATATCAGATCATGCGCCTGTTATGATGTTGCTTTCTCTCCAATGTCTTCCATTTAAGGCCTGGTCGTGGAAGTTGAACACCACGCTTCTGGAAACGCAATCCTATGTAGACACTCTGGGAGACAAATTGCAAAATTACTTTAAAACAAATGCTACACCTGATACCTCTACCCCAATGCTTTGGGAGGCCCACAAGGCCTATATAAGAGGAGAATTGATAGCACTAGGCTCACATGTTAAAAAGAAAAGGAATTGATGTCACTACTCTCTCAGATTCAAACACAAGAAAAATTACATAAACTTACGCATTCTGAGACCCACAAGGATGCTTTAGTCACGCTTAGGCGTAAAGTCAAAGATCTTCTAAATATCAAAGGAGCCAGGTCCCTAATGTGCCTGAAAAGTAGAATATATGAACAAGGGGATAAGGGGAATAAAATGATGTCCCACTTAATTAAAAAAAAGGAGGGAAAAGACCTTTGTCTCATCGATAAAGCCTGGCCCTACCCTAAGAGTAACCTCAACTCCTCTCATAGCCAAAGCCTTCCAGTCATTTTATTCAAAACTTTACAACCTCCCTGCATCAAAGGTAGACTCGGACCCAGTTGGAAAAACAAATACCTCCCTGATTGAAGAGTTTTTGGCTTCCATTAAATCTCCCTCACTGTCAGATGAAGAGCGTGAGCTACTCCTTAAACCCTTCTCCATAAGAAGTAGAAAGAGTCCTTAACTCCATCCCCATAGGGAAGAGCCTGGGCCCTGACGGGTTTCCTATTATTTATTTCAAGGAATTTAGAAAGATCCTGCTTCCTCGCTTCACAGATCTCTGCAACTCGCTGCTGGGAGGGATGTCTTTGGCTCCCCAGGCCTTGAGGGCACATATTACTATCCTACACAAAGAAGGGAAGGACCCGGAGGACTGTTGGAGCTACAGGCCTATATCCCTGCTCAACTGTGACTTGAAATGGTGGTCCAAATTATTGGCGTACAGGATCTCCCCCATGCTAAACAAACTTATCGACCCTGAACAGGTAGGGTTTGTCCCTGGAAGGGAAGGGAAACACAATATCTGGAGACTGATCCACTTGATTCATAATGCCCGTGTCACAAACACACCCATGTTATTACTGGGAACTGATGCAGAGAAGGCATTCGACAGGGTAAACTGGGACTTTATGAAAGCCACTTTAATGAAATTTGGTTTCCCTCCTATGTTTGTCTCAGCCATTTTCTCACTATATTCTTGTCCTATGGCTCAGGTTATGGTGAATGGCGCCCTGTCGGATGCCTTTCCCATCAGTAATGGGACTAGGCAAGGCTGCCCACTCTCACCTACCCTCTTTATTTTATGTTTAGAAATGTTCCTTCTAAAAATTAGACAATCAGACAAAATACAGGGTGTTTCTCTAGGTCAATACCACCACAGGACTGCAGCCTTTGCAGACGACCTTTTAATCATAATCTCCAATCCTGAAGAGGCTCTCCCCATAATTATGTCTTTATTTGACCAATATAGTGTAGTCTCTAATTTTAAGATCAGTTTTTCTAAATCGGAAGCCCTACAGATCAACATACCTAATAAGGTCCTAGACTCACTCAAACGTTCGTCCCTGTTTAAATGGCCAACAACAGCAATCAAGTTCCTGGGAGTCAATGTTCCGGCAGACTTAAATATGTTGTTTAAAATTAACTATACTCCATTACTATCTAAGGTCAGATCTTTTATTTCCTCCCTAAAAGTGCCATACATGTCCTGGTTTGGTAGGAAAAATCTATTGTCCACGTTTGTTCTACCCCAACTTTTGTATTTATTCCAAGCCCTCCCGATACATATACCTGCAACATTCTTTACTCAATATAGGAGGGTATTCACATCCTTTCTGTGGAAAACCAAAAGACCCAGATTAGCCTATTCACTTCTTGCCCAGAGGAAGCACAAAGGAGGTATATCGTTGCCTGGCATGGTTCTTTATAGTAGAGCCATTCACTTAGCTAGATGGGCGCTCCTAGCAAATGAAAAGATACAAGCACCCTTCCTTAATATAGAGAGGACTTTACTAGGTGTGCACAGACATGCTTTATTGTGGATACCAGATGTCCCGCTCTCTCTCTGCCAGGAAATTGACCAAAAGTATTGACCAAAAGTATTGACCAAAAGTATTGACCAAAAGTATGCTAGTCAGCTATTGCAACTCCCCAGTTGCTCCCCCAAAAGGAAGAAAAGTATCAAAAATAGCTCCACTAGATGTACTACCTTACCTATTTGACAAGATGGGAGGGGGAGTCAAAAGTTGGTGGCATTCTTTGGGAAATGTCAGGATAGGTGAGGTGATAGAAACCAATCACTTCCCATTTTTAGAGGACGTTCATGATAAGTTAGGTAGAGTGCCTCCTACTCCAATACAAATTTGGGATTTCAAAAACACATGTAGGAAGTATGAAAAAGCATTGGATTTTATGTTTTTGGATCCCACATGGCTTGAAAATTTCACTATTTTCTCTTCACCCTTGAAGAAGTCACGTACAATAACTTATTGACTAAACTCGCAATCTCTAAACCATACTATATACATCAGTGGGAAAAAGACTTGGGAAAGAGCCTATCTGATACTGAATCTGCATATTTTCTCTCCCATGCACAGGGATTCTCCACTTGTGTCCGTTATCAGGAAAACTCCTACAAAACCCTTACCAGATGGTACAAAACTCCTGAGTATTTGTTTTCCATAGGACTTTCTCCCACTAATCAATGTTGGAGATGTCAATCAGATGTAGGATCCACGATTCACATTTGGTGGTCGTGTCCTTTAATAACACAATATTGAAAGGATGTTGAAATCACTATCAACTCCATATGTTCTACATTTATAACCCTCACTCCCGAGCTAGTATTGCTGTGGATCCCTACCTCCAATTTCAGACCATCAAAAGCAGACCTCCCTACTAACATGATTGCTACAGCAAAACTGCTCATTCCAACAAAATGGAGAGATCCTTCTCCACCAGATTTGAAAATGTGGTTTAACAAAATGCACCAACTTCATAGAATGGAGGAGATGGTGGGATGGATTCATGGTAATAGGCTCAGTTATCTGGAAATGTGGTTTCCCTGGAAAAGGTCTCAGGTTGTCAGGGACTCCGAGGTTCTAGACCAAGTGGGAACCTGATTTTATCTGGCATTTAACTCTTCAAAGATTTCACTGATTCTCCTGGAAAAATATGCTTTCTCTAGAGGGGTATACTGCGTTAACCCCACACCTGTTCAAGAATGAGTCTGAGGGATCTATGCTCAACCATTACATATGAGAGACTATCACATATTCTATATTAACAGTATTCTATGTACCTTATCTACTTTATCTTATGCTCCACCCTTGAAGGGTTCATGAATCTCAAGCAATTAAAGAGCCTACTTGTTCACTTCCCTTATTATCATTTTCTCCTACCTTTTGTGTATTATTTTACATTATTCCCCCCCTGGTACCCCTACTTGTTGTTGAATTTGTATACTGTCTGGGTATTTTGACAGAAATATGCTTATGAGTGTACTCAATTTCGCACTGTAATTCACGGTTACGCTGAGCGCTCCGGGTCCCCTGCTGGCCGCGGAGCGCTCACAGCGTATGCCCCCAGGCAGCACTCCAGTGTCTCGGCGTGTGCGTCCTCGCTCTCTAGGGCGCGCGTGCGCCGGGACTCTTAGATTCAAAGGGCCAGTGCACCAGTGATTGGTGCCTGGTCCAAAAGGGATATTAAGGGTTAAGGTTTGTGAGAGGCAGTGCTGACTTAATTAGGCTGCACCTGTGCACTGCCCATTTATACCTTCTCCTCCCACAGCTTCCTGCCGGATCTTTGTGCCTTGTGCCTCAGAGAAAGCGTTTCACAGTGTTTGTTTGCCTTGCCTGTTGCCGAACCCGTTGCTACCGTCTACTCGCCTTAGAACCTTTGCCGCCTGCCCTGACATCTGCTACGTCCGACTACGCTCTTGCCTTCTCCCTGTGTACCACGCCTTATTAGCTGCCAGAGAGGTCGAGTTGTTACTAGGGGTCACGACCTGGTAGTTACCGCCGCAGCAAATCCATCCCGCCTTGCGGCGGGCTCTGGTGAAGACCAGTAACTGCTTAGAACCGGTCCTTTAGTACAACCCGCGCCATCGCCTCTCTGGTCCAGAGGATCCACTACCTGTCCTGCCGGTACGTGACAGTAAGATCCGGCCATGGATCCCGCTGACGTTCCCCTGCCAAGCCTAGCGGACCTCACCACTATTGTGGCCCAGCAGGGTCAACAGCTGGCCCAGCTGACCGCCATGTTGCAGCAGCTCCTGCCTTCTCAGCAACAGCCAGCTCCTCCGTCTGCTCCTGCTGCGTCACCTCCGCCTGCAGTTGCCACCGGTTCCAGAATCCGTTTGTCCCTACCAGACAAATATGACGGAGATCCTAAGCAGTGCCGTGGGTTCTTGTCGCAGTGCTCTCTCCACCTCGAGCTTCTGTCCGACCAGTTTCCTTCTGAGCGAGCCATGGTAGCCTTTATTCTCAGTTTGCTGTCCGGGAAGGCCCTGGCCTGGGCTACACCACTATGGGACCGCGCAGATCCTGCCACCGCTTCCGTCCAGAGCTTCTGCCTAGAGTTCCGGAATGTTTTTGAGGAGCCTGCCCGGGTTACCTCCGCAGAGACTGTCTTACTAAATTTGACCCAAGGAGGTTCTTCCGTGGGTGACTATGCCATTCAGTTCCGCACCCTGGCCTCTGAGCTGAACTGGAACAATGAAGCCCTTTGCGCCACCTTCAAGAAGGGACTTAATAGTGAAGTAAAGGACGTTCTGGCTGCACGTCAGCTTCCTTCCACTCTTAGTGACCTCATCTTGCTGGCCACTAGGATAGACAAACGTTTCGCCGAAAGACAAGAGGAACTCCTCCTTGAAAAGGAAAAAGCTCGTCCTAGACGCTTTCCTCGTCTGGCTCCCGTTTTTCTGCGTCCACCTCAACCCGCTACTGGGCTTTCCGCCGTGGAAGCCATGCAGGTGGATCGGTCACGCCTGACTCCGCAAGAACGAAGCCGCCGCAGAAACGAGAACCTGTGTCTGTACTGTGCCTGTACCGAGCACTTCCTTAGAGATTGTCCTCTCCGCCCACCGCGTTCGGGAAACGCTCGCACCTAGTAAACATGGGAGAGGCGTTGCTAGGTGTGGATTCTTCCTCTCCACGTCTCATCATACCCGTGCAGTTGATCATCTCTTCCAAGTCCTCTTTCTCTGCAGCCGCCTTCTTGGATTCCGGTTCAGCTGGCAACTTCATTCACGCCTCCTTGGTTGATAAGTACCGTATTCCAGTAATCCGTCTACCCAAGCCGTTTTTCATCTCTACTGTTAACGGTGAGAGACTCTCTGCCACCGTACAGTTCCGTACCCAGCCTCTGCAGATGGACATCGGAATATTTCATACCGAGACTATAGAGTTCTTTGTCCTTCCCTTCTGTTCCTCCAAACTCCTCCTGGGTCTGCCGTGGCTTCAACGTCATAGTCCTGTCCTGAATTGGTCCACCGGTGAGATCCTGCATTGGGGTTCCTCCTGTTCGGACCGCTGTCTCAAGCCTGCTCTGGTCAAACAGAACCCGCAGGTTTCTCCGCCTTCTGGGCTGCCCAAGCCATACCATTCCTTCGCGGATGTCTTCTGCAAGAAACAAGCTGAGGTCCTTCCTCCTCACCGATCCTATGGTTGCCCGATCGACCTGATACCCGGTTCTACTCCACCTCGGGGCAGAATTTATCCTCTCTCACCTCCTGAGACTCTTGCCATGTCTGACTATATACGTGAGAACCTACAGAGAGGATTCATAAGAAAATCTTCTTCTCCTGCTGGGGCCGGTTTTTTCTTCGTGACAAAAAAAGACGGCTCTCTCCGCCCCTGCATTGACTACAGAGGTCTTAATAAAATTACCATCAAGAACCGTTACCCTCTGCCTCTAATCTCCGAGCTATTTGATCGTCTCCGAGGGGCTAAGATCTTCACAAAATTGGACCTTCGAGGGGCCTATAATCTGATCCGTATCCGGGAAGGAGACGAATGGAAGACCGCCTTTAACACAAGGGATGGCCATTTTGAGTATTTGGTGATGCCCTTCGGCCTCTGCAATGCACCTGCTGTCTTCCAGGAATTTGTCAATGATATTTTCAGGGACTTACTTTACACCTGCGTGGTCGTATACCTGGATGATATCCTGATCTTTTCCTCCAATTTGGATCAACACAGGGTCCATGTGCAACAAGTTCTTACTCGTCTTAGGAGAAATCGCCTGTACGCTAAACTTGAAAAATGTCTTTTTGAACGGACCTCCCTGCCTTTCCTGGGATACATTATCTCAGCCCAAGGACTTCAAATGGACCCAGCCAAGCTCTCAGCGGTTCTGGATTGGCCACGCCCCTCTGGTCTCCGAGCCATACAAAGATTTCTGGGCTTTGCGAATTACTACAGGCAATTCATCCCTCACTATTCCACTCTGGTAGCTCCTATCGTGGCCCTCACAAGAAAAGGAGCTAACCCCAAATCCTGGCCTTCCCAAGCCGAGGAAGCCTTCCAGTCCCTGAAATGCGCCTTTGCCTCTGCACCCGTTCTCTCTAGACCAGATTCCACCAAGCCTTTCTCTCTTGAAGTGGATGCCTCCTCGGTGGGAGCCGGAGCTGTCCTCACCCAGAAGTCTTCCCGGGGCAAGACTTCTACTTGTGGCTTCTTTTCTAAAACATTCTCTTCCGCAGAGAGAAATTACTCCATTGGGGACAGGGAACTGCTGGCTATTAAATTGGCACTGGAGGAATGGAGACATTTACTCGAGGGCGCCACACATCCTGTGTACATCTTCACGGACCACAAGAACCTGGCTTATCTCCAGTCTGCTCAGAGATTAAATCCCCGTCAGACTCGTTGGTCTCTGTTCTTCGCCCGCTTTAATTTTGAGATCCATTTCCGTCCAGCTTGTAAGAACATTAGGGCAGATGCTCTGTCTCGCTCCTCTGATGTGGTGGGCGACGAGTTAACACCTCGATATATTATCCCTCCAGAACGCCTTATAACAGTCGCTCCCGTGGACCTGCGCCTTCTTCCTCCTGGCAAATCCTACGTACCCCCACGTCAGCGGCTGCGAATTCTCAAGTGGGGCCATGCCTCCCCTTTTGCCGGTCATCCAGGGGTGCAAAAGTCTCTCCAACTAATCTCCCAAAGGTACTGGTGGTCTTCTCTAGAGAAAGATGTCTCGGACTTCGTCCAGGCCTGTATGATTTGCGCCCGGGATAAATCGCCTCGCCAGAAACCAGCGGGTCTCCTCTTGCCTCTACCCATTCCTGAAGTTCCCTGGTCTCACATCGCCATGGACTTTATTACAGATCTTCCCTCCTCCCATGGCAAGTCCGTTATTTGGGTCGTGGTGGATCGCTTTTCCAAGATGGCTCACTTTGTACCCCTGCCCGGTCTACCCTCTGCACCCATGTTGGCCAAACAATTTTTCCAACACATCTTCCGTCTCCATGGCCTTCCCAAACATATTGTCTCGGATCGTGGGGTACAATTCGTCTCCAAATTCTGGAGGGCTCTATGTGCTCAGCTCGGGATCAAATTGGACTTTTCTTCTTCGTACCATCCTCAGTCTAACGGCCAAGTAGAACGGGTGAACCAAATTTTGGGTGACTATCTGCGTCACTTTGTATCCTCACGCCATGACGACTGGGCTGATCTACTTCCCTGGGCGGAGTTCTCCTACAACTACAAACAATCCTCTGCCTCTAACAAGTCTCCTTTCTTTGTCGTTTTTGGCCGTCATCCTCTTCCACCTCTGCCGCAGTCTCCCACTCCTTCTTCTGTACCTGCCGTGGACAGTCTTGTACAGGATTTTTCCTCCATCTGGCGAGAAACCCACGCTGCTCTCCTCAAGGCTTCCGCCCGTATGAAGGTTCAAGCTGACAAGAGACGCAGATCTCCTCCGGAATTTCGCCCGGGTGACAAGGTGTGGCTCTCCTCTAGGTACATCCGATTTAGGGTCCCAAGTTACAAGTTGGGCCCTCGTTTCTTGGGACCCTATAAAATCAAGAGTCGTATCAATCAAGTTTCTTATCAGCTCCATCTTCCTCCCTCCCTCCGAATCCATAACTCCTTCCATGTCTCCCTTCTTAAACCTGCTGTCTTTAACCGTTTTTCTCCCAAGCTTGTTTCTCCCACCCCTGTCGCCGGTACCTCCGATATATTCTCTGTCAAGGAGATCTTGGCGACCAAGATCTCCCGGGGAAAAAGATATTTTTTGGTCGACTGGGAGGGCTGCGGTCCTGAGGAGAGGTCATGGGAGCCGGAGGAGAACATCCTGGACCGCAGTCTCATCCGCAAGTTCTTCGGTACCAAAAAGAGAGGGAGACCAAAGGGGGGGGTACTGTTACGCTGAGCGCTCCGGGTCCCCTGCTGGCCGCGGAGCGCTCACAGCGTATGCCCCCAGGCAGCACTCCAGTGTCTCGGCGTGTGCGTCCTCGCTCTCTAGGGCGCGCGTGCGCCGGGACTCTTAGATTCAAAGGGCCAGTGCACCAGTGATTGGTGCCTGGTCCAAAAGGGATATTAAGGGTTAAGGTTTGTGAGAGGCAGTGCTGACTTAATTAGGCTGCACCTGTGCACTGCCCATTTATACCTTCTCCTCCCACAGCTTCCTGCCGGATCTTTGTGCCTTGTGCCTCAGAGAAAGCGTTCCACAGTGTTTGTTTGCCTTGCCTGTTGCCGAACCCGTTGCTACCGTCTACTCGCCTTAGAACCTTTGCCGCCTGCCCTGACCTCTGCTACGTCCGACTACGCTCTTGCCTTCTCCCTGTGTACCACGCCTTATCAGCTGCCAGAGAGGTCGAGTTGTTACTAGGGGTCACGACCTGGTAGTTACCGCCGCAGCAAATCCATCCCGCCTTGCGGCGGGCTCTGGTGAAGACCAGTAACTGCTTAGAACCGGTCCTTTAGTACAACCCGCGCCATCGCCTCTCTGGTCCAGAGGATCCACTACCTGTCCTGCCGGTACGTGAAATTCACATCACTGTTCACTCATTTTATACTTTACAGAATAAGAAATGATGCAATTTTTTGTACTTGTAAGCATTGAAACAATAAAAAGAGATTTACAAAAAAAAAGAAAACTTTTTGTCTCCCTAATGATATTGATCTAGGTGCGCAGGTCCACCCAAGCCATCCAACAGATCTGAAGTAACTTTGAGGCTTACAGGCTCTCAGTCAGATGAGAGCTGGTTTGGAATGTCTCATAGTGCACAAGGCTGCCATTGTAAGGTATGCTGACTAAGCCTGTCATCTGTCTCATGGATAGATTGATGGCTTGCATATACCTGGCATTTGGCATATTGCCGTTGTGTGGTTGTAAATTGTATGTCGTAGATAATAGGAGTCCAAGATGCATCCAGCTATCCTCTTAATGCTCTTTCCAAACCATTTTGATGGGGTTTCCATCAATTTCTAACCTCTTTTTGTGAACCAGACACTCTCTCTTCTTCAGAGCAGGGAGTGCCTGGTTTGATGCTTGGCTTTCCAATTGACTTTCGTTGTATTAAATTGTACTTGAGCACCCGCAGTATTCGGCCGAGCAGTTGGATGTGTGGAGCATAGCGCTGCTCGAGCCGAAGAGCAGTTCAGCCTAGCATGCTCGCTCAACACTACTAATTAGATGACACACCTTAGTTTAACATGTCCCTATGGTTAAATTATTTTCAATCTTTTCTAGGGATACCAGTTTTATTATTATTATTTGATTTTTTTATTATTCTGTTGAACCACAATTCAAAAGCAATATCTGATTTTCAGTAATTATTTATTATGACTTTTGTCAAACTAATTTAATCAGTTTCTATGAGGAGGTAAGTTCTAGACTGGACTGGGGTGAGTCAATGGATGTCATATATTTTGACTTATCCAAAGCATTTTATTCTGTGACACATAAAAGGTTAGTATATAAAATGAGAGTGCTTGGGCTTGGAGAAAATGTCTGTATGTTGGTAAGTAAATGGCTCAGTAATAGAAAACAAAGGTTGGTTATTAACCCCTTCTTGCATTTGCACATAACTCTACGTCCAAATCACAAGTAATTTAGCACGTTTGGACATACAGTCACGTCCAAACTGCTTACTGGGATGTGACACTGTAAAGTGTCACAGCCCCAGAGTCTCCACTCTCCCAGAGAGCAGAGACACCAGGGAATCCGGCAAGGGACCAATCAGAGTAGTCCCTGGCAAGTGATCTGATTGGTTAGTCTCTGCAGACTAACAAATCGGAGCATTTCAGAGTGAATATGTTGGTTTCAGGCTGTGATCTCCATGCTGGAGATCACAGCCTGAAATCAGCAATGACCACCTGTGTGCTGCCATGACCCCCACTGTGCCCCCAGTGATTTAGTGATCCTCGGTGCCCCTGTTCATGTCACACGATGCCACCACTTCACTCCCCCCCCCCCCAATGCCCCCTGCTCCTCTGTGCCGGCTGTGATCCGTTCTTGAGCCGCCGCCATCAGCAGAGAATGGCAGTTGTAACTTAAGGCTGACACTCTGCTGCTACGGCCAAAATCGGTGCTGGTTCTCAGCCATTTAACCCTATAGATGTTGTGATCAGTAGCCGGTGGCGGCATCCATGGGGTTGAGAGGGAGGGAGCTCCGTCTCTCTTCCATCCGGACGCTACTGCTGCAATGGCAGCAGCCCAGTGGGTGCCATGGCAACTGGACGCCTTACGAAGTTGTCTAGGCTGTCATGTACCTAAGGATGATCAGACCCTGAGGGTCAGATCACCCTTAGTATAAGTGTAAAGTAAGAAAAAAAAGTGAAAAAAAAAAATGAAATGTAAATTACCTTTTCTCATATCCATTCATTTATGTAATAAAAAAATGAAAATAGAAAATAAAAAACTACACATAATTGGTATCGCTGTGTCCGTAATGACGTGATCTATAAAAATATTATATTGGCAGAATGGGGTGGCTCTACTAATCAATGGGGATGGGATGGTGCTCTATATCTCGGTGTGAACTCCACACACCAAAAAATTAATACAAAAAGATAATTAAGGAAGATATGGACTGCTCAAACATTTATTTTTATTAATATCAAATATTCTGCAGGACACAACTAAATAAAAATCAGACATCTAAAATCAACATACAAGATACGTAAATTGTACTAGAAATACATAATAAAACCATTAAAACAATGACGATTATAATTTTAAAGGCTGAGGAATAGGGTATTCGTTGAACCTATGCGCCCAACAGCAAATGTAGTCAGGTCATCGAATACAGGTGACCGTTCAGGCTGGGTGTCGATCAGACCATCACCATATATTCGATAACCACAAAAATTCAATAACCGCAATTCATAATACTCGATTGGGTGATCAACAATTATTCGGCATTAATAATCGCCATTAGATATGTTATAATGCATTTGTATAATTTTCCCAGATACCAGGACGTGGTTCCAGTTCGATTATTGGCTGTGAGTTACAGGTGTTGTATCGATCCACAAAGTCAATATTTCATTATAGAAACACTGTATCAATTTCACAGATTAGTTTGAATAATTCGGGATTCCAGCTCTCTGGTGGCATCCCACCTCTTTGCTGAAAAAGTTGTAAAACATAAAAAAATATAAATTTGGTATTGCCATAACAGTATCAACCCCCAGAATAAAATTATCATATAGCATTTACTGCAAGAGAAACCCCATAAAAAATAAAAAAACATTGACACAATTGACATTTTTACCCACTTCACCTCCACAAAAAAAGGTATAAGAAGTGATCATATGCACCCCAAACTGTTACTAATAAAAACTACAGTTCGTCCTGCAAAAAACAAGCTCTCACACAGCTACATTGGTGAACAAAATAAAAATGTTATGGCCCCTAAAACAATTTCAGCAAATTAAATATTCAAAAATTGCCGTGACCCCAAACAGCGGCTTACGACCAGATATATGGTGTTGCTGTATTAAGGAAAAAAATTATAATTGTGGGGTGCATTTTATCCTGTTACCCCTTGTGAAAATAAACTATTTGGGGCTAAAGCAACATTATATTCGAAATACAGTGCTGCCCATAATTATTCATACCCCAGGCAAATTTTTACTTAGTTACTTTTATTCAACCAGCAAGTAATTTTTGACGGGAAGTGACATAGAGATAATAAGACGATGTACAAGAGACATTATTGTGGGGGGAAAAAAAACATTTCTCAGCTTTTATTTACATTTGAGCAAAAAATACAAGATGTTCCGCACTGTAGAAAATGGTTGGAAGCCAAAAGTGACACCTGTGTTGACCAGGAGGATAGTTAGAGAGGTGAAAAAGAATCAAAGGATCAGCACCAAGGCGATCCTGGTGAATTTGGGCTCTGCTGGTGGCAATGTCTGAAGGCAGACAATCCAACGGACACTGCACAATGCAGACCAAGGAGGACACCACTTCTTCAGATAAGCCATGCAAAAGCTCGCTTGGCCTTTGCAAAAGCTCATCTGGATAAATAAGAAGACTTCTGGTCTTCTGTGTTATGGTCAAAAATTGAATTGTTTGGTCACATTGATGTTTCCTTTATTTGGAGTAAAAAAGGAGAAGCCTTCAGCCCAAAGAACACCATCCCCACTGTCAAACATGGTGGTGGGATCCTAATGCTTTGGGGGTGTTTTTCAGCCAATGGACCAGGGAACCATGAAAAAAGAGCAATACGTGAAGATTCTCAACGCCAACATCAGGCAGTCTGCTGAGAAACTTGGCCTTGGGCACCAGTGGACATTTCAGCATGACAATGACCCAAAACACACAGCAAAAGTGGTGAAGAAATGGTTAGCAGACAACAACATTAAAGTTTTGGAGTGGCCCAGCCAGAGTCCAGACTTGAATCCAATTGAGAATCTGTGGAGGTAGCTAAAGATCAGGGTGATGGCAAGAAGACCCTCCAACCTGAAAGATTTGGAGCTCATTGCTAAAGATGAATGGGCAAAAATGCCTGTGGAGAAATGCAAAAAGCTGGTCTGCAATTTAAGGAAGCGTTTGGTTGCTGTAATAGCCAATAAAGGCTTTTCTATTGATTATTGAAAAGGGTATGAATAATTTTGGACTGGACACTTTTTGCTCAAAAGTAAATAAAAGCTAAGAAATGTTTTTTTTTTTCCACAATAATGCCTCTTGTACATTGTCTTATTATCTTTTGGGAGACACCTATGTCATTTCCCGTCGAAAAATTACTTGCTGGTTGAATAAAAGTAACTTTAAGTCAAAATTTGCCAGGGGTATGAATAATTATGGGCAGCATTGTAAATGTTAATCTTTCATTTTTGCAGCCATGCATTTCTAAATTCCAATTTGTTGGGTCAAAGCGTTTGCTTTAAATCCTGTGGAACACCTAAAGGGTTAACAAAGTTTATAAAATCAGTTTTGAATAACTTGAGGGGTGTAGTTTCTAAAATGGAGTCATTTATGTGTTGTTTGTACTATGTAAGCCTCACAAAATGACTTTATAACTGAACTGCTCCTTCAGGGCGTCGTTAGGTCAAAACATTTGGGGGCTTGATGTTTTGTCCAGTGCCCCGAATGTTATGCTGGCCTGGTAGCATTTTTTTTTATTTGGCTATTCCCCACCCCCCTTGTACTTGTTCCGCTACTTGCGGGCTGTGTGGGCATGAATTCAGTCACTTCGGTGTGCAATCCCGTCCTGCGGTGCGGGATCTTCGTGAGACCTGCCGCTGTAGGTCATGGGTCTCGTGGGATCACGTGCCGCAGGACAGGCTTGCCCACCGAAGTGACTGAACTCATGCCCACGCAGCCCGCAAGTAGCGGATCAGCGAAACAAGTACAAGGGGGGTGGGGGGATGATCTGTAGGGTTGCCCAGATGGCTAGACCCTTCACAGTAGTTATTAACCCCTTTCATAAGTCCCCCATTCACTGAAAGGGGTTAATCATTACTGTGAACAGGGGACTGCTGAAAAGGGTTAATAACTATTAATAACTACTGTGAAGGACCTTCCCCCCCCCCCCCCCCCGGTGGTAGGGACATGGCTTTATAGGGGCGTGGTACAGTGGGCTTGTGCCCTGGATGTTTTCAGACCCTACCAATGACCCTGTGCTCCTTAAAAAAGTCGGTTTTGGCAATTTCCTTAAACATTTTTACACTTCTAAACTTCTAAACTTCTAAGCCTTCTAACTTCCTAAAAAATGACATTTACAAAATGATGCAAAAATAAAGAAGATATACAGTATGTAGAATGTTAAGTAATAAAGATTTTATGAGGTATCACTATGGCCACTTTCACATGGGCGAGTATTCCGAGCAGGTGCAATGCGTGAGGTGAACACATTGCACCCGCACTGAATCCTGACCTATTAGTTTCAATGGGGCTGTGTACATGAGAGATGTTTTTCATGCATCATTTGTGCGTTGCGTGAAAATCGCAGCATGTTCTATATTCTGCCTTGTTCATGCAACGCATGCCCCTCAGAAATGAATGGGGCTGCGTGAAAATCAAATAGCATCCGCAAGCAAGTGCGGATGTGATTTTCATGGGTGGTTGCTAAGGAGACGAGGGATGAGCGACCCAGGACCCCATAACATAGTTATAATGGAAAATAATAGCATTCTTTAAAACAGCATGCAAAGTCAAATGTCAATTGAGGGTTAAAAAATAATAAAAACATTACTCACCCCATCCACTTGACCGCGCAGCTGGGATCCTCTTCTTTGTTCTTCTTGAAGGACCTGCAAAACGACCTGCGCTTACATCACCGTGCTCATCACGAACACCGAACCCAAACCCGAACTTCAGTAAAGAAGTCCGGGTTCAAGTCTGGGTACCAAACATTCCGTTTTTTATCACGCGCATGCAAAATGCATTGCACTCGCGCGGAAAAACTGAAGGATGCACTTGCGTCCTATCTGGCCATCACCCGCGATGCCTGTGTGAAAGAGGCCTATCTGTATTAAAAATCTAGACATTCTAATTTTAAAAATATAACATTTTTCAAAATTTTCTGCAACTTTAATTTTTTGGGTGCATAAAGGTACAACGTATCAACTCCAATTCACCACTAACATGAAGTATGATGTGTCTCGAGAAAACATTCTCAGAATGGCTTGGATAAGTAAAAGCGTTCCAAAGTTATTACCACATAAACTGACACATGTCAGATTTGAAAAATGTTGCTTGATGAGGTTAATGGTGCACACTCAGATTGGGTCGTCATCACCAGTGGGGTGCCATCACCAGTGGGGTGCCTCAGGGGTCAGTATTGAGCCCTATTCTCGCCAATATTTTTTTTATTAATGATCTTGTAGAAAGCTTGCACAAGAAAAAATATTTTTTTTGCAGATGACACTAAACTGTGTAAAGTAATTAACATGGAAGAGGACAGTATACTGCTACAGAGGGGTCTGGATAGATTGGAGGCTTGGGCAGAAAAGTGGCAGATGAGGTTTAGCACTGAAAAATGTAAGGTTATGCACATGGGAAGTAATAACGCAAGTCACCTGTACATACTAAATGGTAAAACACTGGGTAACACTGAAGTGGAAAAACAAACTAAGCCGTAGAAACCAATGTCAGGCAGCTGGTGCCAAAGCCAAGAAGATAATCGGTTGCATCAAAAATGGCATAGATGCATGTGATGAGAACATAAGGGGTCATTTACTAACAGAAATTTGCCTATTTTTGACATATTTCTGGCACAAATTCGGCTCAAGAATTATTTGTGCCACAATCTGTGACTTTTCCCCGTTCAATCCAGGTCTGAAAAAAGGGGGCTGTCTCATTTATAATTTTCTACATCTGTTTTAGGTGTAGAAAATGGTCTAAATTTAAGCCAGTAAAGAAGCTCACGTAGATTTAGACCGGAGGTGGATGTGCCGAAGTTATGTAGAGGACGGTGTTTCTTCTTAACTTAAACTGATCCACGGTCAGAGCACAGAGTTATTAAGTCTGGCTTCTAAAATGCCGGTATTAATAAATGACCCTCATAGTCATACTACTTTACAACTAAAGTAATAACTGGATTAGGTGGCCTATAGTACCCAGAAAGATTATCCAAATTAGGATTATTCAGTTTATAGAAAAGATGACTGAGGGGAGAGCTAATAGCAATATATAAATATATCAGGGGGCAGTACAGAGATTTCTCCCATCATCTATTTATCCCCAGGACTGTGACTGTGACAATGGGACATCATCTTTGTCTAGAGGAAAGAAAGTTTCTACACAAACATAGAAGAGGAATCTTTACGGTAAGATCAGTGAGACTATGGAACTCACTGCCTGAGGAGGTGTATGGTAAACTCACTAAAATAGTTCAAGAGGGCCCTGGATGTATTTTTGGAGTGTAATAATATTACATGTTATAGTTACCAGAGATGGGTTGTTTATCCAGGGATTTATTTTCATTGCCTGATTGGAGTCGGAAAGGATTTTCTGCCCTAAAATGAGGGAAATTTAGTCTTACAAAAAATTTTACTATGTCAGTTTCAAGTTATTTTATGACCATTTTGTTTTTATTTTTTCTTTAACGGAAGGGTAGCAACAATTTTGTCTATGTGTGTATCTATCTTTGTTCACATATTTATTTTCTATTAGAATTTTGTTGCTTTGCACTTTTCTATGATAGACCCATTATAAATGAATGGGAACAACTGTACTGTATGAAGGCAAATACATGGTCTGATTTCTACCCTTTTTCTCAAAATACCTTTGTCATATACTGTATTTCAATAATTAACTTATGTTTTCCTTTTGTGCAGTGCTTCAATAATGTTCAGTCAAAAGGTTCCTTCTGCTGACTTTAAGGATGTGATGACACTTGCGGAGCAAGGCACCCAAGTGCTTGCCAGCAGTTGTGGTTTCTTTACAGAAAAGAATATCGAGAATGAGGTATGGCATATATCTAAAGAGATAGGTTGCATGCCACATTATATTACAATTTGAAAACGATTATTTTTATCTACCCATAGCATCTACATGCATCTTGACATTTACATAAAAGAGTGTGTTTTAAGCACTGAGAAGGTCATGCTGACCTTTATATAGTCAGTTGTAGGGTATTATTATGTTTCTTGAGGTCTTTGAAATACATTTGTGATTGGGTTTCAATTCCTTACAAAAGCTGCAATAAGCAAGCAGAATAAAAAACAAACAAAAAAAAAAACTTATTACCCTGCAAGCAGAATAGGAGTGGCTGCAGTTAATTATAAAGAAAAAGGATAGAAAATTGAACTAAAAATAAATATGTACCCATACAGAATGCATATACAACGTTACACTGTTACACTGTTGTCAACTGATTCCATATAGATGTCTACAGAACCTGTTCTATTAAACGCTTAAACAAGTAGAGCCCTCTGACAGAGTAGAGAGGGTGTCAGCAGTAAGTTTCTGTTGATGTCACTGATTATTTTGCCCTCCCTCTGATCCGTCAGAACAATGACCCCCATGATCAACAATGATCCTGTTTGTGGAGCATCCGCCTTCACTCGGTCAGCATTTGGTCAGTAATCCTTCAGTATTGCTAATGCCAAAGAAAACAGGAGTGGATCCAAAACAGAAATGACACGTGAACAGAATATTTGCAAGTCTTCTGTGTTTTGTACCCACTCCTGTTTTTGGCTACCAAATCATTAGCCAATTCTTATGGGACCATACAGGCCTTACAGCTGCTACACAGAGAGGATCAGTTGTGCATCTTATTTTACCTTCATTCTGACAGATCAGAAGGGTCAAATAAATGATGATGTCAGCCAAGCCTAAAAGGCTAAATAGTGGCCCAGTCATGAAGTGGGGAGCGTGGGAACAGCATGAGAAGTCCACAGAGTGGTCCTATGACATAGTGGTGAGGTGGAAGCGGCATGAGGAGACCACAAAGTGCCCCAATGACAGAGTCTGTAGGTGGTAGAAGCATCAGGAGGCCACAGAGTGGCACAATGATGAGATATTATGTAGGTGTCAGCAGCATGAAGAGGCCATAGAGTAGCAAGATGATGAGAGATTGTGGAGGTGTCAGCAGCATGAGGAGGCAACAGAGTTGCACGACGACGAGTCTGTAGATGGTAGCAGCATCAGGAGGCCACAGAGAGGCACATTGACAGAGTGTGGAAGTGGCAGCAGCAGCATCAGGAGGCCACAGAGTGGCAAGGTGACATAGTGTGGAGATGGAAGCAGCATGAGGATACCAAAGAGTGGCAAGGTGACATAGTTTGGAGGTTGCGGCAGCATGAGGAGGCCACAGAGTGGCATAACAATGAGAGATTATGGAGGTGTCAGCAGCGTCAGGAGGCGACAGAGAGGCAGAATGACAGAATGTGGAAGTGGCAGCAGCAGCATCAGGAGGCCACAGAGTGGCAAGGTGACATAGTGTGGAGATGGCAGCAGCATGAGGAGACCACAGAGTGGCAAGGTGACATAGTTTGGAGGTTGCGGCAGAATGAGGAGGCCAGAGAGTGGCACAACGACGGGAGGGTAGGAGGTGTCAGAAGCATGAGGAGGCCACAGAATGGCACAACAACAAAGTGTGGAGGTGTAAGCAGCATGAGGAGGCAACAGAGTTGCACGACGACTAGTCTGTAGATGGGAGCAGCATCAGGAGGCCACAGAGAGGCAGAATGACAGAGTGTGGAAGTGGTAGCAGCAGCATCAGGAGGCCACATAGTGGCAAGGTGACAACGTGTGGAGATGGCAGCAGGATAAGGAGACCACAGAGTGGCAAGGTGACATAGTTTGGAGGTTGCGGCAGAATGAGGAGGCCACAGAGTGGCACAACGAAAAAAGACTATGGAGGTGGCTGCAGCATGAGAAGGTCACAAAGTAGCATGATGACGAGAGGTTGTGGAGGTGTCAGCAGCATGAGGAGGCCACAGAGTAGCACGACGACAAGAGATTGTGGAGGTGACAGCAGCATGAAGAGTCCACAGAGTGGCACAATGACAAAGTGTGGAGGTGTTAGCAGCTTGAGGAGGCCACATAGTGGCACAACTACAAAGTGTGGAGGTGTCAGCAGCATGAGGAGGCCACAGAATGGCAATACGACAAGAGATTGTGGAAGTCTCAGCAGCAAGAGGAGGTCACAGAGTTGCACAATGAGAGATTGTGGAGGTAGCAACAGCATGAAGAGGCCACAGAGTGGCAAGACAACAAAGTGTGGAGGTGTCAGCAGCATGAAGAGGCTACAGAATGGCACGACAACGAGAAATTGTGGAGGTCTCAGCAGCAAGAGGAGGCCACAGAGTTGCACAATGACGAGAGATTGTGGAAGTGGCAACAGCATGAAGATGCCACAGAGTTGCACGACAACAAAGTGTGGAGGTGGCAGCAGCATGAGGAAGCCACCTCGGCTCGGCACAAAAGGCTTGGCAAATTGATTGTCTGGGAATTTCCAACGAAGATTGGGATAATATAATGGCAAATTTAATTTTAGTTACTCATAATTGTAATCAAGTTTTGGTTCAATTTAATAATACATATTTAATAAATATTAAGTGTTTCCTTAAGACAGGAGAGAATCGGACAGTCTTCTGGTTATTCGATAGCTGTGATGGAGAAAGCATTCCAAAAAACAATTTCTTTCCACCTGGAGACGAATACTGTCAAGATTGACGCAAGTGCGCTATCGGCTGCTCATTGAGCCAGATACTTCTGGGGGAACCTGCCTGGCATGAACAGGCCTCTAGTAGCTACAGACAATGAGAAGACAAAGCTTCAAGATTGCTTGGAGCCCGGAAGAGTCGCAATGTTCATCAAGATTCAAACCATAAACTACCAGCCCCTGGTCTCTTCATCAGGGAAAACATCACGAGTTCCCAGTCATCATGGATGGGAAGGAGGACATCCTTTAGTGCACGGAGATGGAGAGGGTCTTTGGATTCCTCCCGCACTATACGGACGTCTCAGAAATGAACCGCTGCTCCCGACAGAAGCTCCTGGGAAGGTCATGGAGCGTCCCGGTCATCCGTCATCTATTCGTCACGCTGAAAGATTATTTTGAAAGTGTATAGAAGCCATACAGGGCCCCCACGTTGCAGATTTATCATGGAGATACCGGATTTTATAATATTACATTATTATATAAAGGAAAAAAATAAATAAAAATGAAGCCCTTTGTCACCCGGCACCAAGTGCGATCAGCTACATCATCATCCAGTACTGTCTGCACGTCACTGATGTCCTCCTCAAACAACTCTGGGACAGGCTTGACTGCTCGCAACACTGGCTCCCACGCCACTCTCCTCATCACTTGCCCACCTAGTAGATAAAAGGACAGAGGAAGGTTGAGGACAGGTGAGGGCACAGGGCCTGCTCCCGGGCCATGCTAACTAAGGGTTGTGTCTGACAAACCCACTGCTTAGTCCATATGTTATGTTTGCTTCTATTATTATTGTGCATTATTTTCTGTGACTGTATATCACACCCCTGCCTCAATCAGATTTTTTGGGGGGTAACTGGTATATCACACCAGTTGCAATTAATTGTTCCAATATTGTTTGTCCCTCTGTATAGCTGTGGTATCTCAGCAGAACCACACACAAATGATGCACAATACAAATGGACTATATAGAAAATATATTATAGGTATATCACAACACTGCCTCAATAACATATTTTGGGGGGCAACTCAATATAATTTCGATATACTGCATTTTTATTGCGCAGCATTTGTGTGTGGTTCTGCTGAGATAACGTAGCTATACAGAGGGACAAATGTCATTGGAACAACTAATTGCAACTAGGGTGATATAACAGTTGCCCCCCCAAAAAATTGATTGAGGCAGGGGTGCGATATACCTAGAATATAATTTCTATACAGTGCATTTGTGTGCTGTTCTGCTGAGGTACCGCAGATATAGAGGGACAAAAGTCATTGGAGGTGCAATATACCTAGAATATAATTTCTATATAGTGCATCTGTATTCAAAGGTAAAACAAAATTAGAGCAGCTCTCACCTGCCTGGAGACTCCAACCATAAGGACACAGACTGCTCCCTCACCCGGACTGGGAGCAATATGTAGACAAGTAAAGAAAGGTTGTCCAGCCTTTTCTTGTGAAGCTCCAAAAGCACTTTATTTGATATCCAATAATAAAAACATCCAGGTACAGGTTGCATCAGTCTACGCGTTTCGGGCTTACTCATGTATCAAATAAAGTGCTTTTGGAGCTTCACAAGAAAAGGCTGGACAACCTTTCTTTACTTGAGTGCATTTGTAGTGTACAATATTTGTGTGAAAGTTCTGCTGAGATACCTCAGCTATACAGAGGGACATAACGCCATTGTAACAACTAATTGCAACTGGTGTTATATACCAGTTGCCTCCCAAAAAACTGATTAAGGGGTTCTATATACCTGCTTCCACAAATATTGCTCTTCTTTAGGGACTTTGTCACAGTGTCATTTTGAAAATGACAGGCAGAGGAAGAGGAAGGCCATTCCGCAGGGGAGGTAGAGGTCGGGCAGAATCACCAGGCCAGGGCCTAAGTGGGAAGCCGGAGAAGGTGCGTGCAATTATGTCAAAGGACGCACCAGAGTTGGTTGAGTGGCTCACTCAGTCTTCCGCTTCTGCACCCTCCTCATCCTCTGTATCTGCACCCTCCTCATCCTCTGTATCTGCACCCTCCTCACTCTCTGCTGTGTGCACCCCCAAAGACACCTCCACCACCACAATAGCCCCTCCATTCGAGTCAGAGGAATTATTTTCCCATCAATTCCCAGACCTTACCGATGCGCAGCCATTCTAGGCATCAGATGAGGAAGAGGAGGTAGCAACGGCCGCCACCCAACGATCTGATGACAGTACCCAGATCAACCCAAGGAGGGGGGTCCCTGCTGTTGCTGCCTATTCCGAGATCTCTAATGTCAGTGGTGGTGAAGGTGACGATGATGACGTGTCGATGGACGGCATGTGGGTGCCCACAAGAAAAAAAGAGGAGGGGAGTTCAGAGGGAGAGACGGAGCAGCAGATAGGGAGGAGAAGGAGGAGAAGCAGGCAGAACTCGCAGTGCACAGGAGGCAAAAAGCAGACTGCAAATGTATTTGGAGTGAGTCATTCACCATGCACGGTCACATCTTGCGCTCCCAGGATGCCGACACATGGCTCCGCAGTGTGTGTTTTTTTTAACGTGTCAGCTGCTTATAATAGTGTTGCCATCTGCAGCCTGTGCTGTCAACGCATAAGTCACGGTAAGCCCAACACTCACCTAGGCCCCAAAAAGTCACAGTTGGGGCTCTACGTCCTCCACTCCTCCTTCCACCATGCTGTCGTCATGTTCATCTGGCACAAGGCAGGCTTCCGTGGCCCAAATGTTCGAGCATAAAAAAAGATGACCCCAGATAATCCTTTTGCCCAACGGCTGACCGCTGGCTTGTCAGAACTGCTAGCCCGTCAACTACTGCCACAAGAATTGGTAGACTTGGAGCCCTTTAGAAAATCTGTTGCCATTGGCACACCACAAAGGAAGGTCCCCGGAAGGAAATGTTATTACCAGAAGGACATTCCTGAACTATATGGCAACGTTCAGCAGCAAGTTAATATATCTCTGGCACACAGTGTCAATGCGAAGATACATCTGACCATAGACACGTGGTCTAGCAAACATGGGCAGGAAAGGTACATAACTTTTACTGCCCACTGGGTGAACCTTCTGATGGCCATCAAGCATGTAACCCGTGGCACCCGTGTGGATATGGTGTTACCACCACGGATTGCATGCAGACCTGCCTCTTCTTCTCCTCCTCCTACTCCATCCTCCATCTCCTCCTCGGGTGACTCCTCCTTTTCCACTGCTACCGCCTCTTCCGCTGCACCCCCCAAGCTCCCCAGAACTTGATGTGCCAGGTGAGACGTTGCCATGCTGTGCTGCGGCTGTTGTGCCTGAAAGCCAAGAGCCACACCGATCCTGCACTGCATTCAGCTCTGCGGTCACAGGCTGATCAGTGCCTAACCCCACTCAATTTGGCAGTTAGTAAAATGGTGTGCAACAATGGTGCCAATCTTCTGAGTGCGCTGAAACAGGGCAAAAGTGCCGTGCATGGCACACGTCCTGAACTCATTCGGGCATCGATTCATTGCCAAATACCCCGGGGTCCAGGACGTCCTGCGGCAGGCCAGGAAAATCTCTGGCCATTTTAGAAGATCTTACATGGCCATGGTTCGCCTTGCTGACGTTCAGTAGCGACACCACCTGCCAATCAGATGTCTGATTTGTGACTGCCCGATGTGCTGGAACTTCACCTTGTACTGTTGTGTTCAAAATAATAGCAGTCAGACATCACTAACCTGATCAATCACTGTTTTTGGTAGAAATTATATGTCTACATTGCAAATAATTTACTAGCAGGTGAAGTAGAGTGATAGAAATCCAACAGACCCAACAGTCATGACATGAATACTGCTGATTCTGTGTAATTGAATCACTAATTGATCCCTCATTCAACTACAGGAGTTCCATTGGCGTCAGTCACACTGTCATTGTGGAAAAACCCAGATATGAGAGGAACGTGCTTGACCTACCCATCGGCACTTATAAACATTAGGGACTGCATTAACCTCAACACAGATAGTTTTAATATCTTACCCTCCCAATTACGAAATTCTACCTTACCAATCCACGAGTTACTAGATAATGAAGGCAGCTTTCTAGACTCTGCCTCCTTAATAAGTAAATTTGAACTCACAAACTTTAGTCAGATGCAATTCACATGCCTAAAATCTATCATCAGTTCAATTCTTAAAACGATTCAAGCAAATTCATCATTAAACTGGTTTGAGAGACTTGTTTCACAAACTCAATACCCTTCAAAGATCATCTCCATTGTGACTAGAAATTTACTGCCTTTAAAAGTCCCTCCCTCCTTATACTTCATAAAGGAATGGGAGAAAGATTTAGACAAGAAGTTTTCTGAAAGAGAAACTCAGATTATTCTAAGCGCTCCTAAAAATATTTCTAGATGTGTAATCGTACAAGAGAATGCATACAAAGTCCTTACAAGGTGGTACTTAACCCCAGTAAGGTTAAGCCTGATGTACGGGGACACATCAAACAGTTGCTGGAGATGTCTTTCTGAAAAAGGTTCTTTCCTGCATATCTGGTGGCTGTGCCCCAAAATAAAAACCTTTTGGGACCTGGTCTTTGGGCTGGTGTGGGACAATCTTGAAATAAAATAAGGTATGCTTCCTTGCTGTCCAGAAATAGCCCCGTTGACTTTATTACCTAACCCTATAACAGCCTCAAAGCTATCTCTTTTGAGAATTTTGTTGGCAGCAGCAAGAGAGTGAAAGTAGAAGCTCTAGCAAGACTTGAGGAACTATCACATTGAGAACTCCGCTCCCATCACAAATATACTAAAATATGGCTTCCATGGACGGCTAGGAAAGAAATCATAAACCCTCACCAGCTTAAGGAACTGGACTCCCTGAACACTTGAGTGTAATTTTACACATCACCATTTTCATCGAGTTGATATTCAAATTCATATCAATGCACCGGTACTATCACTGGTCACACATTTTTTGTATGATTCTTACTTCCCGACCTTAATTATCTAATGTACTTTTCACTGGATCGGAGGATAAGAACCTTATATACAACTTGTTTCATCCACAAGTTCTCATCCTTCCCACCTTCCTCCCCTTTCCCTCCCCCCCCCCCACTTGTCCTTTATTCTCTTGACGTTATTTGTTTATTAGTTTAATATTGGAATACATATACCATTTGAATATGCGCCCCAATTTAATACTAAACATTATTCACTTTTAAGTATAGGTATGTTATCTCACGGAACATCTGTATTGTAAGAATGGTAACTCTTATAGGTCCCCAGTCTGAAAATTTCAGTTCCCTATTTGAACAACTACTGGAATGGATCACACTCACTACTTTCATTACCAAGTGCTTCCTGTGTGTTGTACCTCCTATGATATGCCTTGCATTGCTTTTTGTTTGGACTCACATACCTATACGACTCTCATTCATCACACTGTAACATCATTGGGCTGTGTCCAAAAGTGGTCTTGTAATCCTTGTTTGTAATACTTATTTTATGTGTTATAAAATCAATAAACAGATTTTAAAAGAAAAAAAAAAGAATCACTAATTGAATTCAATGAGTGAGGTTGTTAATTTTTTGAAAAACAGGTGGCAATTAATGCCCTTATTTAAGCAAGGAAGGCAGCAAATGTTGTACATGCTGGTTACAGTGCATTTCTCTCTGCAATTCTGAGGAAAATGGGTAATTCTAGACATTGTTCAGAAGAATAGCGTACCTTGGTTAAAAAGTTGATTGGAGAGGTGAAAACATATAATGAAATGCAGAAAATGATAGGCTGCTCAGCTAAAATGATTGCAAATGCTTTAAAATGACAACCAAAACTTGAAAGACGTGGAAGAAAGCTAAAAACTACCATTTGAATGATAGAAGAATAGCCAAAATGGCAAGGGCTCAGCCAACAATCAGCTCCAGGAAGATCCAAGAATGTCTAAAGCTACCTGTGAGTACTGTTACAATTAGAAGACGCCTAAGTGAAGCCAAGCTATCTGCAAGAAGCCTCCGCAAAGTCCCACTGTTGAAAAAAAGACCTGTGCTGAAGAGGTTACAATTTGCCAAAGAGAACATTGACTGGCCTAAAGAGACATTTTGTGAACGGATGAAAGTAAGATTGTTCTTTTTGGGTCTAGTGGCCAGAGACAGTTTGTTAGATGACCCCCAAACACTGAATTCAAGCCACAGTACACTGTGAAAAAAGTGAAGCATGGTGGCGCAAACATCATGATATTGGGATGTTTCTCATACTACGTTGTTGGGCCTATTTATTGCATACCAGGGATCATGGATCAGTTTGAATATATCACAATACTTGAAGAGGTCATGCTGCCTTATGCTGAAGAAGAAATGGCTTGAAATGGGTGTTCCAACAAGACAACGACCCAAAACACACCAGTAAACGTGCAACATCTTGGTTCCAGACCAACAAGATTGACGTTATTATAGAACAGATGTACAGCAGTTCTCAGAAACAGTGTCTAATCAGCTAAATATTGGTTTAGTGATTCAAAGGAAAGCAAAATCTTCAAACATTTTTCAGTTTATATAGTGAATATTTGAGTTTGTAAAGAAGAATATAACCACTGCTATTTTTTTTAACAGTCTAACATTCACAGGAACAACACAAATTTGATATATTATTCTTCATGTTTTGATTTGGAATAGAATGTGTAGTGTTCCCAATGCATTTGTGTGTATAGAAATAAAAGCTACTAGAAGGATTTTGAGCTTTATTAACTTTTTTAAACACACTGCTATTATTTCAAACACAACTATATATGCTTGATAGGCTGCTCCAGCAGAAACGACTACCTGTACAAACTCTGCGGCAGGACATGTTCTGTGGAGCTTGTTTTTTTTTAAACGCGCCAATGGCTGCTCATGCGCGACGCATGCATACTTATGCGATGAGATCACCAAACTGGTCAGTCGCAGCCAGGGCACCATCAGTGACATCGTACCTTAAGCCTTCTTTCTGGAGCATGCATTGCGTTGTGTGATTGATCAAGTCGTCAAGGAGCAGGAGCAGGAAGATAAGGAAGTTGCAATGCTGAATGAATTCCCGGGGGGGGGGGGGGGGTTACTCTATCTGAGACAAGTCAGCAGGAGTCTGAAGAGGAGTCAGAGGAGGATGGTGCCTGGGGGGAGGAGGAGGAGCAAAAAGAGCAGGCTTTAAACTTTTCGGGGATCCCTGGTGTTGTCGGTGGATGGGGGGAGGAGACCGAGGAAGACATTCTCCTGGGCAATGAGCAGGAGCTAGGCCACTCCACCGGTTCCAATTTAGTGCAAATGGGGGCCTACATGAACCAGTGTTTAAAGAGCGACCCCCGTATAAAAAGCATAAAGGGCAAGGACCAGTACTGGGTGGCAACGTACTTAGACCCCCGGTACATATACAAAATGGCAGACATGTTACCAGCATCACAGAGGGATGTCAAAATGCAGCATTTCCAGGCATTGCTTCGAGAGATGCTGCATTCTGCTGTTGCGGCACTGGCAGAGGAATTTCCACCCACAGAGAAACAGTTGCGGGTACCAATCCTACCATGCAAGAAGAGGGCGTTTTGAAGATGTGTTGGTCACTTCGGATATGAGGAGAGCATTTTTGCAGCCTACCCATCGACAGCCGCCCTCCGGATCCAACCTCAGGGATCGCCTAGACCAACAGGTGTCCGACTACAACGGGTTAACGGCCGATGTGGACGTTCTGAGAAGCGAGGAACCCCTTGACTACTGGGTGGACCTGGCACAATTTGCCATGGAACTCTTGGCTTGCCCCTCGTTGAGTGTCCTGTCCGATAGGACGTACAGCGCAGCAGTGGGGATCGTGACCGATAAGCGCACTCGCCTCACGTACAGCTCACGACATTGTGGACTACCTCACATTTCTAAAAATGAATGAGGCATGGATCTCGGAGGAATTCAACACCTGTTACGACCACGTGTTATTGAATTTCAACTATTATCATTTGTTTTTTTTTCAAGAGGTGGGATTTTTTTAGCCATGTTTTTAATCGATTTGTACTGGCCTGCAGTAAAATTGATATCCAATGACCGTCTAATATACCTCCAGCCACATAATCACTTGATGTTTTTTTGTCAGGTTAATGCCTAATTTTTGGGGCCTGTAATCCCATGGCCTAAAATACAAATTTTGTAGGCTCCAGCAGGGCACATTTCTGAGAATTTTCCTTTAAGATGCATTAAAATGGCCCCTGATTAAAATACATATTTTGGGGGGAATTTTGTGCCATTGATTCCCCTCTGGTACGGTATGTCACTGTCCATGTTGTGGGATGATTTGTGCACTTCTTTTAAGTATTTGGTGCTGCAAATATGACCTAAATCTTTCTGACGCAGACAGAGGTCGCAGCAGTGTAAGGGGCCATATTAATATTACAAAATATAGTTAGTAGTATTCTTGAGAAGGGTCAATGAGTCAGGGAGTTATTTAGATTTCCAGATCTGGGGTCCAGAAGGAATTTTATTTTTCCTAAGATGAGGAAAATTGGCTTCTACCATAAGAGGATTTTTTTTTTTTACCTTCCTCTTGATTAACTTTGCAGGGAAATAGGCTGCAGTGGATGGACATATGTCTTGTTTCAACCTAACAAACTAACAAACAAAACCTGTTGATTCACAAGCTAGTTATAATGCTTTCAATCCCAAATGGCTCCCAGAGAAAGATTGTGGCTTAGGTCTTGGTACACCAATGGTTGCTAGCTACTTGCACTTCAGTATAGATTCATTATCTGGATAATTTTGGTAAGAAACACACATAATAGACTTAAGATAAAGCATGCTGTCATCCATCTGGTTTGCCAGTAAAATTCAAGGACAAGGTTAGCAATAATTGGTGCAATACAGAACCATACAGCAGGATCAGATTGGCTTACTTAATAAAATAAATTAGCACTAGTTTGCTAATAGTGATGAGCGGCAGGGTCTATATTCGAATTCGCAATATTTCACAAATATTTGATAGAATATTCATCATATATTTGCGAATTTCAAGAATTCAAGATTATTTTATTGAATGCGAAAAATCGCTTTATATGCAGATAGAGTCAAGTGCTCCAATATATTTGCGATTGCACTAATCGGCAGTGATTAGAATATTTTTTCACACTGCGTGCACATTTTAGCAGGTCTGACTACTGATTGTTGTGAACTTGACATTGCTTCCTTCTCATTGGCCTACAAGCAAGAAGCAGAGAGAAATCATGTGTTCAGATGGGAAAAAATGCTGAATATTCAATATAATAAATATATTGAACTATATTCTAAATATTCACGAATTCTAAAAGTGGCCATATTCTCAATATAAATTTGCTATTCAAATATTCGTGCTCAACACTATTTGCTAACTCATTGCTGGAGAATTATTGGGGAATAATCAGGATCAATGCAGGTTGAGGAGTAACTGAGCAGATTGATATATAGATTTATGGGAGATGATTCAGTAAAACTTGTAATTTATACATTTAACAATTACATTCCTGCACATTCTGGGCTTTGAAGTCAAGGAAGCGGTCCTATCAGTGATTGACAGCTATCACTGTATACACATTTATGGAGGGAAAACTGTCAATCACTGATAGGACCGTCTCCTTGTCTTCAGTCAGTGATTGACAGATATCTCTGTATACACAGTCATAGAGGGAAGACTGTCATCACTGATAGGACCGTCTCCTTGTCTTCAGTATGTGACTGACAGCCATCTCTGTATACTCAGTCATAGAGGTAAGGCTGTCATCACTGATAGGACCTCCTACTTGTCTTCAGTCAGTGACTGACAGCTATCTCTGTATAGACAGTCATAGACGGAAGGCTGTCATCACTAATAGGACCGTCTCCTTGTCTTCAGTCAGTGACTGAAAGCTATCTCTGTATAGACAGTCATAGAGGGGAGGCTGTCATCGCTAATAGGACCTCCTCCTTGTCTTCAGTCAGTGACTGACTGCTATCTCTGTATACAGAGTCATAGAGGGAAGGCTGTCAATCACTGATAGGACCGTCTCCTTGTCTTCAGTCAGTGACTGACAGCTATCTCTGTATACACAGTCATAGAGGGAAGGCTGTCAATCACTGATAGGACCTCCTCCTTGTCTTCAGTCAGTGACTGACAGCTATCTCTGTATACACAGTCATAGAGGGAAGGCTGTCATCACTGATAGGACCGTCTCCTTGTCTTCAGTCAGTGACTGACTGCTATCTCTGTATACACAGTCATAGAGGGAAGGCTGGCAATCACTGATAGGACTGCCTCCTTGTCTTCAGTCAGTGATTGATAGCTATCTCTGTATACACAGTCATGGAGGGAAGCCTGTTAGTCACTGATAGGACCTCCTCCTTGTCTTCAGTCAGTGACTGACAGCTTTCTTTGTATACACAGTCATAGAGGGAAGGCTGTCATCACTGATAGCACCGTGTCCTTGTCTTCAGTCAGTGATTGACAGCGATCTCTGTATACACAGTCATAGAGGGAAGGCTGTCATCACTGATAGGACCTCCTCCTTGTCTTCAGTCAGTGACTGACAGCTCTCTCTGTATACACAGTCATAGAGGGAAGGCTGTCATCACTGATAGGACCTCCTCCTTGTCTTCAGTCAGTAATTGACAGCTATCTCTGTATACACAGTCATAGAGGGAAGGCTGTCAATCACTGATAGGACCGTCTCCTTGTCTTCAGTCAGTGACTGACAGCTATCTCTGTATACACAGTCATAGAGGGAAGGCTATCAGTCACTGATAGGACCTCCTCCTTGTCTTCAGTCAGTGATTGACAGCTATCTCTGTATACACAGTCATAGAGGGAAGACTGTCATCACTGATGGGACCTCCTCCTTGTCTTCATTCAGTGATTGACAGCTATCTCTGTATACATAGTGTCATGGAACCATGAACCAGACGTACAACAAGAGATAAGTGGAAAGAAGAAGACTTTATTGAAAATCAAGCTGTGAGCAAAAGTCCAAACGGATGGCTAAACCGAAGCAGGGTCTTGCGTAGACAGAGGTCAGGAACCAGAAGGGTAGTCAGACGAAGCCTGGATCAGGAACCAGCAGGGTAGTCAGACGAAGCCGGGATCAGGAACCAACGGGGTAGTCAGACGAGGCCAGGATCAGGAACCAGAAGCAGCAGCAGTCTTAGAAGCATGTGAACACAGGAGGACCAAGCAAGGAACTGAAGCCACAGACCTCCTATATATATGAGCTAGGCATCCAGCTCCTCCCAGTGGGAAGGAGAAGCCGCAGGGTGGGAGGCTACAAGAAACCCAGAAACCAAGATGGCCGCCAGCACATGTCAAACGAAGGAGAACAGTGAGAAGGTAAGACCATGACAGTACCTCCCCCTCAAGGGCCCCTCCTCCGCGGAGTAAGGAACGGTTTCCGAGGGAAGCGTGCGTGGAAGGCTTGGAGCAAAGCAGGAGCATGGACATCTGCGGAGGGAACCCAGGAACGCTCCTCTGGACCATAACCACGCCAATGGACCAAAAACTGCAACCGACCGCGGACCAGGCGTGAGTCCAGGATATTGCTCACCTCATATTCCTCACGATTGCCCACTTGGACCGGACGGGGCCGAGGAACCGAGGAAGTGAAACGATTACACACCAATGGCTTCAACAGGGAGACATGAAACACGTTGGAGATCCGCATGCCAGGAGGAAGCGCAAGGGCATAGGCTACCGGGTTTACCCTGCGAAGCACTCGGAAGGGACCAACAAAGCGAGGCGCCAGCTTGGGAGTGGGCACTCGAAGGTTGAGGTTGCGGGTGGACAACCATACACGGTCTCCGACCTGGTAGGAAGGAGCGGGCGCTCGTCTGCGAACAGCCTGGAGTCTCTGGCGCTGCGCAGAGACCTCAAGGGACCTCTGGATCTGTACCCAAGAAGGACGTAGGACGGAAAGGTGATCCTCCACAGCCGGAATATCCTGGGGAGAGAATACCTCCGGTAACACGGCAGGTTGGAACCCATAATTGGCCATGAAGGGAGACGTCCCAGAGGAAGAGTTCACCGCCGTGTTCCTGGCAAACTCAGCCCAAGGCAGGAGGTCAACCCAATTGTCTTGGTGATCGGAGACATAGCAACGAAGGAATTGCTCCAAGGCCTGATTGGATCGTTCTGCGGCCCCATTGGACTGAGGGTGGTAGGCCGAGGAGAAAGAGAGATGAATCCCCAACTGGGAGCAAAAGGCGCGCCAGAACCTGGACACAAACTGACTCCCCCGATCCGACACAATCTCCTTGGGCAAACCGTGCAACCGGAAGACCTCCCTGGCGAAAATCGTGGCCAACTCTTGTGCAGAGGGTAACTTCTTGAGAGGAACACAGTGGCACATTTTGGAAAACCGATCCACAATCATGAGAATGACCGTATGGCCTCGGGATGCAGGGAGGTCCACAATGAAATCCATCCCCAGGTGTGACCATGGGCGCTCCCCGGTCGCTATGGGTTGCAAAAGGCCCAACGGAAGGTGCCGAGGGGACTTACTCTGGGCACAAACGGAGCATGCCGCTACATATGCGGCGATGTCGGAACGTAGAGAAGGCCACCAGAACAGACGTGAAACAGCCCAGGACAGCTGATTCTTTCCAGGATGCCCCGCGGCCTTGGAGTTATGGTAGGTTCGCAACAACCGAGTGCGCAACTCCTCAGGCACAAAACACCTGCCGTTGGGTCTCCCAGAGGGAGCACCAGGTTGAGCCGCCAAAATCTGCTCACCCAGGGGAGAGGTCAGGCTGGTGCGAATGGCGGCCAGGATCTGATTCGGAGGTATGACCGAAGTCGGAATCGACTCCTCCCCGGACAGCTCGGAGTACTGCCGTGATAAGGCATCCGCTCGGATGTTCTTGGAACCGGGTAGGTAGGAGACCACGTAATTAAAACGTGACAAGAACAGAGCCCATCTGGCCTGACGTGGTGTCAATCTCTTGGCCTCAGAAAGGTAGGTCAGATTCTTGTGGTCCGTCAGGATGAGAACCGGAACCACCGAACCCTCGAGCAAGTGCCTCCATTCTTTAAGGGCCTGCACGATGGCCAATAACTCCCTGTCACCAATCTGATAGTTGCACTCCGCGGAAGACAGTTTCCGGGAGTAAAACCCACAAGGAAGCAGAGGACCCTCTGGTGTTCTACGCTGAGACAGAAGGGCGCCTACTCCCGTCTCAGACGCGTCCACCTCGAGGACAAAGGGCAACCCAGGGTTGGGATGCGACAGAATCGGAGCCGACACAAAGGCGGACTTTAGAGCCTCAAAAGCTCGGATGGCCTCGAGCGGCCAGACCTGGAAATTACTGCCCTTCCTGGTCAGATCCGTGAGAGGCTTGGCTAGCATAGAAAAGTCCCTGATGAACTTCCGATAATAATTGGCGAAGCCCAAAAAGCGCTGCAGGGCACGGAGACCACTGGGCTGGGGCCACTGTAAGACAGCCGAATCCTTCTCAGGATCCATGGAGAACCCCTCAGCGGAAATGATGTAACCTAAGAAGGTTACCTGGGATCGGTGAAATTCGCATTTCTCAAGCTTACCGAACAGCCTGTTCTCTCGTAACCGTTGCAACACTCGTCTGACATCCATAATGTGGGCCTCCATGGATTCAGAATATACCAAGATGTCATCCAAATAGACCACCACACACTGCTGCAACAGGTCACGGAAAACATCGTTGATGAATTCCTGGAAGACTGCGGGCGCATTGCACAACCCAAAGGGCATAACCAAGGATTCATAATGACCGGTCCTGGTGTTAAACGCGGTCTTCCACTCATCGCCCGCCTTGATCCTTACCAGGTTATATGCCGCCCTCAGGTCGAGTTTGGTAAAGACCGTGGCCCCTTTGAGGCGATCAAACAGCTCGGAAATCAAGGGTATCGGGTAAGCGTTCTTGATCGTGATGCGATTGAGACCCCTGTAATCGATGCAAGGTCTCAACTCACCGCCCTTCTTTTTCACAAAGAAAAATCCAGCCCCTGCCGGGGACGAGGATTTGCGAATGTGTCCACGTGAAAGCGCCTCCCTCACGTACTCCTCCATGGCCTCATTCTCCGCTACCGACAGTGGATAGACTTTGCCACGAGGAGGAACGGCACCAGATTGTAACTCTATGGCACAATCGTATGGGCGGTGCGGAGGTAGGGCAACCGTGCGCACCTTATCGAATACATCCCGGTACTCTTCGTATTCAGGAGGCAACAGAGAGTCCGAGGAAGTACACAGCAACTTGACAGGCCCATGGATGCAACTAGCCCCACACTGCGGTGACCACGAGAGGATCTCGGCCGATCTCCAATCGAAAGTCGGATTATGCTTCTGGAGCCAGGGGTACCCCAAGACCACCGAGTAGTGTGGAGACGAAATCACCTGGAGACAGACCGACTCTCTGTGAACGGCACCAATGGCTATCCCCACTGGAAGGGTCTCATGAGTCACGTGTGGCGGCAGAAGGGGTCTGCCGTCTATCGCCTCAGGAGCCAGTGGGGAACCTCGAGGCTGCAGAGGAATGGAATTGGCGGCAGCGAACACACTATCAATGAACAAACCACCAGCACCAGAGTCCACCAACGCCTGGGTCGTCACCGAGCCCCCGACCCAGGAGAGGACAACAGTGATCAGTGGTTTGTCAACACGGGAAAGCGGGGACGAGGAGACTCCACCCAAGATCTGCCCCCGACAGGATCTCAGGTGCGAGCGTTTCCCGGACGGTTCGGACATGCCAACCGAAAATTCCCACCGAGACCACAGTACATGCATCGGCCCTCGCGTCTCCGGAGTACCCTCTCCCCCTCGGACAGGCGAGCAAACCCCAGCTGCATGGGTTCACCCCCAGACGAGTCATCCCCAGGAGGCGTGGGAGGAGAGGGAGGCACGGGTGGGACAGCAAACGTAGGCGCCAATCTGTTAGAAGACCTCCGCAGGCTCTCCTTAAAGGAAGGTCTCTCCCTGAGTCTGGTGTCAATCAAAATCAGGAAAGAAATAAGAGACTCGAGCTCCACTGGTAGGTCCTTAGCTGCAACCTCATCCTTCAAGGCATCCGAGAGACCATGAGAGAAAGCAGCGACCAGAGCCTCATTATTCCAGCCCACCTCTGCTGCCAGGGTACGAAACTCAATGGCGTATTCAGCTACGGATCGTGAACCCTGTCTGATGGACATAAGGAGCTTCGCAGCAGAGGCAGCACGAGCCGGCACATCGAATACCTTCCGAAGAGAAGCAACAAAACCGGAAAACTCGGCAACCACCGGATTGTTGTTCTCCCATAAAGGGCTGGCCCAGGCCAAGGCCTTGTCCGAGAGCAGCGAGATCAAGAAGCCCACCTTTGATCTCTCAGTAGGAAAGGCATGTGGCAGCAACTCGAAATAAATGCCCACCTGGTTAAGGAAACCTCGGCACTGAGTTGGCTCTCCCCCAAAGCGCTGTGGAAGGGGGGCAGAACCGGTCATACCCCGAGACACCGCAGGCGCAGCAACAGGTGTCGGGGTAGACTCTGGCGCAACAACCGGAGCGGCAGTAGGAGCGGGCCCAGGAGCGACAACCGACCCATCGGCAACGGAAGCGAAATGAGCCGTGCGTTCAAGCAGGGTTTGCAACGCCACAGCGAACCGACCCAACAGGTGATCCTGCTGATCAAGTCTGGCAACCAGCGTAGGTAGCGAGGATGGCCCTGTACCGTCAAAATTCATGGCTTGGTCCTAATGTCATGGAACCATGAACCAGACGTACAACAAGAGATAAGTGGAAATAAGAAGGCTTTATTGAAAATCAAGCTGTGAGCAAAAGTCCAAACGGATGGCTAAACCGAAGCAGGGTCTTGCGTAGACAGAGGTCAGGAACCAGAAGGGTAGTCAGACGAAGCCTGGATCAGGAACCAGCAGGGTAGTCAGACGAAGCCGGGATCAGGAACCAATGGGGTAGTCAGACGAGGCCAGGATCAGGAACCAGAAGCAGCAGCAGTCTTAGAAGCATGTGAACACAGGAGGACCAAGCAAGGAACTGAAGCCACAGACCTCCTATATATATGAGCTAGGCATCCAGCTCCTCCCAGTGGGAAGGAGAAGCCGCAGGGTGGGAGGCTACAAGAAACCCAGAAACCAAGATGGCCGCCAGCACATGTCAAACGAAGGAGAACAGTGAGAAGGTAAGACCATGACACATAGTCATAGAGGGAAGGATGTCAATCACTTATAGAACCGTCTCCTTGTCCTCAGTCAGTAACTAACAGCTCTCTCTGTATACACAGTCATAGAAGGAAGGCCGTTAATCACTGATAGGACCGTCCCCTTGTCTTCAGTCAGTGATTGACAGCTATCTCTGTATACACAGTCATAGAGGGAAGGCGGTCAGTCACTGATAGGACCGTCTCCTTGTCTTCAGTCAGTGATTGACAGCTATCTCTGCATACACAGTCATAGAGGGAAGGCTGTTGATCACTGATAGGACCGTCTCCTTGATTTCAAAGCCTAGAATGAGCAGAAATTTAAATGTATAAATTAAAAGTTTTACTAAATCTTTCCCCTAAAACTATATATCAATCTGCTCAGCTACTCCTCTCTATAACCTTCTGCCTTCAGCTCGGACGCCATGTTCAACATGACACATGCCATTCAAAGTGAATCTGTCACCTCATGCCTGAAAATCAAACCTTCTAACTGTGTAGATGTCCTCATTGCACCTAGTGGCTCATTTGCATAAACTACAAAGGATTATTTCTCTGTATTTGTTCCACATATCAACATGGGACCAAATGTGCTTTTTTTCAACTGACAAGCTCATATCTACACAGTTGGAAGGTTTTATTTCTAGGTATGTGGTGACAGATTTCCTTTAAGCTTCTGCAGCTCTCCAGAGGAAGAAGAAAACCAACAGTCAATGGAGGTGGATGAACCTGCCATTAGTGAAGGAATTATAATTTCTGCTCTGCTTCATAGCAGAAAATTTGAAAGATCAATGACTATGATATTCTGTTTGTAAAGATAGCCTGTCACTACAAAATACTTATTAGACTTATTAAGATAAGGTCAATAGTGTTGAGCGCAAATATTCGAATTGCGAATTTTATCGTGAACATCGGCACTTCGAGAATTTGCGAATATTTAGAATATAGTGCTATATGTTCGTAATGACGAATATATATTTCTTGCTTTTGTTTTTAACACTGTACACATCAGGTGATCATCCCTCCCTTCTTCTAGCTTGTGGGCCAATGAGAAGGCTTTGTCATAGCTTAGCAACATCCCTAGCAACCAATAGAAAAGTTGCTTACCCCTTACTATATAAGAACCTCCCCAGCAGCTATTTTCTAAAGTTTATTGCCATTATGAAAGAGACAGCAGTGTCATTGCTATGCTCTGTGCTTTGTTGTATTACATTAGACAGTTAACATATATACTGTATAATTCAGATAGTTAGGGGGAGATAGTCAGTGTAGGTTAGATTGATCTATAGTGTAGCTGCACTGGTTCCAGTGCAGGGTGTTAGGTAGTGTGATAGGTTCTGCTGTCCATACATACATGCTGCAGACATAGTGCTGTGATGTCACAAGTTAAACGTATTGCAAAAAAATATGCGCATCATTAATTGCCGAAAATTCGCAAGTGCAAATATATTGGAGCTCTCTATCTGCATATAAAGCTATTCTAATATTCTGCCATGCCAACTATTTTCTCCAGTTTCAGGAAACGTATACTAGCTTGAAAAATGTAGCATAATTGACCCATGCTGGTATTTTGCGCGCATTACGCGAATGATACATTGCCGATTTTTGCAATCAAGAATATGATCTCGAATTTGCAAATATATGATAAATATTCTACAAAATATTTGCGAAATATTGCAAATTTGAATATTGCCCCTGCCGCTCATTACTAAAGGTCAACATGAACATTCCCTAAAATAGCTACATAGTACATGATAGTACAGTTATGCCCATTAGACAGTCAGAATACCAAACAGGGGCCTGACAAGAAACCACTTCATGGTACTACGGAGTTGCATAGTCTCTACTTTTCATTTGCACACAGTATATACATTAATAAATTTTATGTGTCCCAAAAGTTGAATTAATCCAAAAATTAGTTTGTATAATTTATCTTGTTACAGATTATTGACTGTATTGTTGAACAGAGTTACAGTCACAATTTTTCAGTGCTCAAGGGAAGAGCATTCTTAGGCAGGTAGTCCTTTGTAATATAGTAAAAACTGTCCAAACATTTCAGATATTTAAATGTTGTCAGGGGTATGTCTGACAACGGGCTTGCTGACTGTTTCCTGTAGAGGACTCACTAGGTAAATGGACAGATGCTCTTGTTTTGCTATTGACTAGAATATAGATATATTATAGATACTTTAGATACAGTACACAGATAGATAGATAGATAGATAGATAGATACTGTAGATGATAGATATGAGATAGATAGGTAGATAGATAGTAAAAAATTCCACGGCACTCCCAAAAAAAGTAAATTTAAAAGAATGTTCTTTAGTCACCAGACAGCGACATTTAAGTCCTTACTGGGGCAACTGCTTGAGAAAAGTCCCAGTAAGAGGACTAAAAAACTTCACTGTCTGGTGATTAAAGAACATCCTTTTTAATTTACTTCTTTTGGAAGTGCCGTGGAATTTTTTACTTTTTGTCTTTTTGGTTGGTGGATTGCCTCTTCCGCCGCTGGCACGCCGTATCTATTTGACTGCTGTGCTACTCATTACATTTAGATAGATTATGGTATAATATGTATGGATGGAGCATTGTTAATGGTACTGCTTTTACTTCTTTACAGCTATCTGAACATGTTAAACAGGTATGCCACACACTTTCCAAAGATGAGAGGATTTCTGCTTGCTGCAAGAAATCATCAATAGATGCTCTCCTCTGCTTACATTCCATGCCAGCTGCTGAACCTATTAAACTTTCGACACTTCAACTGCCAACCAGTGAAAAACTGTGCAAGAAAGGCAAAAATCAGGAGCTTAACAAGTAGGTGAAATACAAGAGGATGGTCAGCAAATGAGACGTTGTAAATCAGACAAATATTTAGCAAGCTGCAGTTATTTCAACTGCCTAAAAAATATACAGTAGATACACAGTTATATTTAGGGGCACCAATCTGTACATAGAAATTCCTGTTCTCAGTTGAAAGGGGGTACATTTGTATTGAGTCTCTCTGATTTAAACAGCCTGGACTCCATACTGCAACATTTCACCAACATTGCACATTGCTTAGTTGTAGCATTGTATCAGTGGAATTTGTGCCGATGTTGTGTCAACTCGTTTTGGACCACTCGCTAAATTATTAAAACTATACTTTTATTATTACATCCATAAAATAAAAGAAACTGGGGAAAGGTTAAAACTTGCCAGCACAGGAGCACTGCATTTGTCACTATTGCAAGTTTGTTGACAATTAGGATTGAGCAAATCGAAGTGTCCGAAGTGGACTTCGATCCAAATTTCAGGGAAAATTGGATTTGCCGCAAAGCCAAATTTTCTTGTGCTTTGTGGTAACGAATCAATTTTCATTGCAATGGCGGTAAAAACAAATCAAGCTTACCTCATTCATTCGAGCTTGAAAAGGCCGCCGTGGCTATCTTGATTGAAGATCTCGTGCAAAATCTTGTGTGCGGTGACGTATGATGTCACCACGCCGCCCAGCGTGCTGACATCATCACTCATCGCAAGAGTTATCGCGGGATCTTCAATCAAGGTGGCCGCAATGGCCTCTTCATGCTCAAGTGGATAAGGTATTATTATTTTCACTGATTAACCCCTAAAAGCCCTCATTTTTTCATCCCAGATGCTGCAATCAGCAATGAATGTGGCATCTGAGGGGTTCAATGACTGGGGGTGATGCAATCACCGTTCCCGGTCATTGCGCCAGCTACTTACAAAAAAAATGCGCTTTGTGACAAAATAATTCATCACAAAACAAATTTCTTTGTGTAATTTGGCGACGTAGCCAAATTTTTGTAAACTTCACTTATCTCTATTGACAATATCACAGCAACACTGCATCTAATAGAACATATCTCTCTGCTGGAGCCTATATCCAACCAGCAGATGTTTCAACCAGATTTTGTTTCTCTCCTATGTTTATTAACAATGTTACAATATTGTTCCTCTTCTCTTGGCAGTAGTGTATCTTTTGAAGCGTTTCTCTCTGCTGGATGTCCTTAATGGGGGCCATCAGATGTTTCTCTGCTGTATATTTAACAATGTTGCAACATTATTGCCCTTATCTCGGCAGCAATGTATTTTGTAAGGCTACTTTTAAATTAACATTTTTAATTCCGGATCTCAATAGCGAAGAAAAAAAAATGCTTCAGTTTTGTCCCCATTCTTTGTCAATGGGGACAAAACTGAACTAAATGAAATGGAATGCACAAAAATGCATTCCGTTCCGTTTGCTTGCGTCCCCATCGCGGACAGAAAAATGCTGCATACCGCGTTTTTCTGTCCGTCCTGGGATGCGGAGCAAGATGGATCTGTCCTGACACTCAATGTAAGTCAATGGGGAAGGATCCGTTTTCTCTGACACAATAGAAAACGGATCCGTCCACCATTGACTTTCAATTGTGTTTAAAACAGATCCGTCATGGCTATAGAAGACATAATACAACCGGATCCGTTCATGACGGATGCATGCGGTTATATTATCATGACGGATCCGCAAAAAACGCTAATGTAAAAGTAACCTAAGACGTGTCTCTCTCCTGGAGTGTATCTCCCTGCTAGTGACTAGTAAATATATGTGTCTCATATATTCTAACAGGCGCTGTTGGCTGATATAAAAACACTCAGGATTCGCCAGTTACACTGGTGTCTTCAGGGATCGGGCAATAAGCGCTTGTTAGTTCCTTCTGCCTATCTCGCCCATCAGCGAATACTGTCTGATCCCCTAAAGACACGAGTGTATTTGGTGAAACATGTCGGGGGGCAGTGCTTGAGTGTTTTTTTATCAGCCAAAAGTGCCTGTTAGACTATATGAGACGCATATACTTACTGGTCGCTAGCAGGGAGATACATTCCAGGAGAGAAACACATCTTAGGCTACTTTCACACTTGCATTGTTGAGCATCTGCCAGATCTCAAAACCGGAATGAAACTGATCCATTTTGATTTTGCACATCAGGATGTCTCCGTTCTGTTTGGATGTGGTTGTGTGACATCAAAACGTGAAACAACTGATCAGTCACTAAATACATTAAAAGTCAATAGGTGACGAATCTGGTTTTTTAGACTCCTAAAAAAACGGATCTGTCACAGTTCGCAAATCGCAAACCTTCAGGTCATATTTGCAGCCACCAAATACTTACTAGAAGTGCAAAAATCATCCCACAACATGGACAGTGACATACCAGAGGGGAATTAATGGCAAAATTTCCCCCAAAAAATATGTCTTTTAATCAGGGGCAATATTTATGCATCTTAAAGGAAAAATGTGCCCTGCTGGAGCCTAGAAATTTTTTATTTTAGACCACCGGAGTACAGACCCCAAACATTAAGCATTCACCAGTCAGAAAACATCAAGTGATTATGTGGCTGGAGGAATATTACACGGTCATTGGATATCAATTTTACTGCAGGACACTGGGGTACAGGCACCAAAAAATATTCATTCACCAGACAGAAAAGATAAATTGATAATATGGCTGGAGGTACATTAGGCGGTTATCGTATAACAATTTTGCTGTTGGTCAGTTAAATTACAGGTCCCAAAAATTATTTATTCACCGTACAGAAAAGAACAATTGATATTGTGGCTGGAGGTACATTAGGCGGTCACCGTATAACAATTAACAATTTTACTGTTGGCCACCAGACAGAAAAGAACAATTGATAATGTGGCTGGAGGTACATTAGGCGGTTATCGTATAACAATTTTGCTGTTGGTCAGTTAAATTACAGGCCCCAAAATCTATTCATTCACCGTACAGCAAAGAACAAGTGATTATGTGGCTGGAGTTATACCAGACAGTCATTGAATATCAATTTTACTGCAGGCTATTAGATTACAGGCCCCAAACATTAGGCATACACCGTACAGAAAACATCAAGTGATTATGTGGCTGGAGGTATATTAGAGGGTCATTAGATATCAGTTTGCTGCAGGCCACTGGACTGCAGGCACCAAAAATAATTCATTCACCGTACAGAAAAGAATAATTGATAATGTGGCTGGAGGTACATTAGGCGGTCACGGTATAACAATTTTACTGTTGGCCAGTTAGATTACAGCCCCCAAAAATTATGCATTCACCGTACAGAAAAGATCAAGTGATTATGTTGCTGGAGGTATATTAGACAGTCAATGGATATCAATTTTACTACAGGCCAGTGGAGTACAGCCCCCAAACATTAGGCATTCACTGGACACAAAACATCTAGTGATTATGTGGCTGGAGGTATATTAGACGGTCATTGGATATCAATTTTACTGCAGGCCAGTACAAATACATGTCAAATACATATGTTTAAAATAATGATAAATATAAAATTGGATTAAAAACATCACTAACGAAATTCCCCCTCTTGAAAAAAAAAAATATATATATGGTAATAGGTAAAATTCAATTAAACGTGGTTGTCACAGGTGTTGAATTCCTGAAGATCTATGCCTCATTAATTTTTAGAATTGTGAGGTAGTCCACACTGTGAGGTAGTTGTGAGCTAGACGAGTGCGCTTATTAGTCATGATCCTCCCTGCTGCACTGAACATCCTTTCGGACAGGACACTCAACGAGGGGCAAGCCAAGAGTTCCATGGCAAATTGTGGCAGGTCTGGCCACAGTTCAAGACTGCACACCCAGCAGGGCCGTCTTTAATATTGATTTGACCCTGGGCAAAAATTTACTTTGGCCCCCTGGATCCCGCCTTCCCACACCCTAGCATGCAATCACGGCCTCCACCACAACACACACACACAAAAAATCCACACACCTGGTAGAGTACTGTGATGTAAATACAGAATACCACACCTCACAGTATACAGTACCCCACAGTATACAGCACCCCAAAATATACAGCTCCCCACAGAATAAAGCACCCACAATATACAGTATACAGCACACCCATAGTATACAGTAGAGCAGTATAGCACCCCACAGTATACAGCACCCCCATAGTATACAGTAGAGCAGTATAGCACTCTACAGTATACAGTAGCTTACAGTATATTAGTATAACAGCCCCAGTCACCTTTTCCTGATGTAATCTTCACAAAAAAAGCTCCACAATTATGGGAAACTTCTCCTGCAGCAACACTCCTGGTAGAGAGAAAGGACCTTTGATGACCTCATAGCCATGTGACCATTAATATTGCTAGGTTACTGGTCACAAGGTGATGATGTCATCTAAGGTCCTAGAAAATCACAGCTCTCACAGTACGCTGCCTGGAATGCCGGCAGGCAGGCAGGCATGGCATGGCAGCACCCCCCATGTGTAGCTGACAGCCTAATACCCGGGGCAGTGGCCAGCAGGGCTCAAGTGGCAGCTTCCTTGGGCCCCCCAGGAGCAACTGGGCCTGGGGCAGCTTCCCCTTTTGCCCCTTGTTAAAGACGGCCCTGACACACAGTAGTCAAGGGGTTCCTTGATTCTCAGAGCATCCACATCGGCTGTAAACCCGATGTAGTCGGACACCTGTCGGTCTAGGCGTTCCCTGAGGCTGGATCCGGAGGGCGGCTTTCGACGGGTTGGCTGCAAGAATGATGTCATATCCGAAGTGACCAACACATCTTCAAACTGCCCTCTTCTTGCATGCATGGTAGGATTGGTACCCGCAACGGTTTCTCTGTGGGTGGAAATTCCTCTGCCAGCGCCGGCAACAGCAGAATGCACCATCTCTCGAAGCAAGGCCTGGAAATGCTGCATTCTGACAGCCCTCTGTGATGCTGGTAACATGTCTGCCATTTTGTGTTTGTACCGGGGGTCTAAGTCCGTTGCCTCCAGTACAGGTCCTTGCCCTTTATGCTTTTCATACGGGGGTCCCTCTTCAAACACTGGAGCATGAAACCCCCTATTTGCACTAAATTGGAAGTGGTGGAGCGGCCTGGCTCCTGCTCATCGCCCAGGAGAATGTCGTCCTTGGTCTCCTCCCCCATCCACTGACAACACCAGGGATCCCCGAAAAGTTTAAAGCCTGCTCTTCTTGCTCCTCCTCCTCCCCCCATCCACCATCCTCCTCTGACTCCTCTTCAGACTCCTGCTGATTTGTCTCAGATGGAGTAGCCCCCCCTGGGAATTCATTCAGCATTGCGACTTCCTCATCTTCCTGCTCCTGCCCCTCGATGGCTTGATCAATGACACGACGCAATGCATGCTCAAGAAAGAAGGTGTAAGGTATGATGTCACTGATGGCACCCTGGCTGTTTAGTTATCTCATCAAATTGCCGCAGAAGTCTGCATGCATCGCGCATGTGCAGCCACTGGCGCGGTGAAAAAAAAAAGAAGCTCCCTAGAAACTGTCCTGCTGCAGAGTTCGAGTTCGTACAGGTAGTCGTTAACGGCATGTTGCTGCTGGAGCAGCCTATCAAGAATATACAAGATGGAGTTCCAGTGCGTCTGGCAGTCACAAATCAGACGTCTGTCGGACAAGTGGTGTTGTGGCTGAACGCCAACAAGGCGAGCCATGGCCATGAAAGATCTTCTAAAATGGCCAGAGATTTTCCTGGCCTGATGCAAGACATCCTGGACCTTGGGGTATTTGGCAACGAATTGCTGCAAGACTAACTTTAGGACATTTTGCCCTGTTTCAGCGCGCTCAGCAGATTGGCACCGTTGTCACACACCACTTTACCAACTGTCAAATTGAGCCACTGATCGGCCTGTGACTTCAAAGCTGAAAGGAGTGCTTTGTGGGTTCTGACGGTGTTGTTCCTACTGGGCTCAGTGATGGGAGGCCAAGTGCCTTCTTAAGGCGGTCGTCCCTAGGTGAATGTTGGGCTTACCACGACTTATGCTTTGACACCACAGGCTGCAGATGGCAACACTATTGTCAGGAGCTGACACGTTAAAAAAAGCCCACACTGTGGAGCCATGTGCTGGTGTTCTGGAAGCGCCAAATGTGACCATGCATGGTAGATGGCTCACTCCAGATACATTTGCAGTCTGCTTTTGGCCTCATGTACAATGTGAGTTCTGCCTGCTTCTCCTTCTTCTCCTCCCTATCTACTGCTCCGTCTCTCCTTCTGAACTCCCCTCCTTTTCCTCTCTTGTGTCTGATCGACACAACACGTCATCATCATCACCTTCACCACCAATGACATTAGACATCTCAGAGTAGCCTGCAACAGCGGGGACCACCCTTCTTGGGCTAATCTGGGTACTGTTGTCAGACCGCTGGGTTGCGGCCATTGCTACCTCCCCTTCCTTATCCAATGCCAAGAATGGCTGCGCATCGGTAAGGTCTGGGAATTGATGGGAAAATAATTCCTCTGACTCAAGTAGAGGGGCTTTGGTCGTGGTGATGTCTTTGGGGGGTGCACACAGCAGAGAGTGAGGAGGGTGCTGGTACAGAGGATGAGGATGGTGCTGAAGCAGAAGGCTGAGTGAGCAACTCAACCAACTCTGGTACGTCCTTTGATGTAATCGCACGCACCTTCTCCAACTTCCCACTTAGGCTCCGGCCTGGTGCACCTGCCCAATCCCTACTACCCCTGTGGAATGGCCTCCTCTTCCTCTGCCTGTCATTTTCAAAAGTGACAAAGTCCCTATAGAAGAGCAGTATTTGTGGAAGCAGGTATATAGAACCCCTTAATGATTATTTGCTGGAAGCAGGTATATCAAACCCCTTAATTCGTTTTTTGGGGGCAACAGGTATATTGCACCCCTGCCTCAATCAGTTATTTGAGGGGGGAACTAGTATATCACACTAGTTGCAATTAATTGTTACAATAGCATTTGTCTCTCTGTATAGCTGCGGTATTGCTGCAGAACCGCACACAACTGCTGTACAATACAAATGCACTATATAGAAATTATATTATAGGTATATCACACCCCTGCTTCAATCAGTTTTTTTGGGGGGCAACTGGTATATTACACCAGTTGTAATATTGTCCCTCTGTATAGCTGCAGTATCTCAGCAGAACCGCACACAACTGCTGCACAATACAAATGCACTATATAGAAAGTATTTTATAGGTATATGACACCCCTGCCTCAATCAGTTTTTTGGGGGGCAACTGGTATATCACACCAGTTGCAATTAGTTATTCCAATACCGTTTGTCCCTCTGTATAGCTGCGGTATCTCAGCATAACCGCACACAACCGCTGCAGAATACAAATGCACTATAATATACTTTCTATGTTAGAAAATATATTATAAGTATATCACATCCCTCAGTATGTCACACCTATCGATAGCACACCTATACCAGTCCTTAAAAGGACTTTTGTGGCCCTATTAGCTAGCGTTTCATGTCTCTAATAGTCTTTCCCTGCTCCACACAGCAACCCCTTCCTACACTGGCAAAAAAATGAATGTTAAATGGCAGCCAGATTGGGTTTATTTATAGGGTAGGGGGTATGTCCATGTGCTGAAACATCTCAATTGGCTGTCCTGTCCCACCTGATGGATGTGTCCTGGGTGAAAGTTCTGCACAATGTAAAAGAATATGGCACCAGCGGACATCGCCATATGTTCGCATGTTGCTGCACAGTACAGTGATGTACACCTAGATACACGCTCCCTAAAGTTTAATTGCAGGCCGGAATAGACCTGATGTAATATGCTTCATGATGAATTCAATTGGTTGGAAGCAATTTTTTTTTTTTTACTCTGTGAAGCGGCAAAATTTAATTTTTGAAAATGTCACTCATCTCTAGTGGTCACCTTCTGTTCACTGCTATGGTGGTTTCAAAAAATAGCCAAGTGCTGGCTTACAAATGAAAATAATGATGCAGCACTCCAGATATGCACTGAATGGGTCTCGGACCCATTTATTCCCCGATTAGCAATGTTTCAGCCAAACTGAATAAGGCCTTTGTCAAGCAATAAGTAGATATATACTCAGGGTCAGAGGTTCAATAGTCGTGGCCCAGTGTATAGTTACTCAGGGATGTCCTTAATTATCACTATTGATCTGAGTGTGCCTTATTGTAGTTATTTAAAACATAACTTTTATTTTGTCTAATTTTTAGAATATTGTGACACTATATGCACTGTTTTATTGGAAGGGTGTCGGGTGTAGCTGGCAGCTCTAGTCCCATATCAGTCAAGTGGCAGTTTTGTCAGAGAGGTCACTTGAAACAATGTATTTCTGCGGGTTGCTCGACCTAGGTTCTTTCCCTAAATAAGCTATTCCAGGAGACCTGGGAGAACCCTAACAGGCTGTAATCCGGGCACCCGCCCTTAGAAGAGCGACCCACAGCCGCTGGAACCTTGGGTCTACTGCTGTTGAGCCCTGACAACTAGTTCTTCCTCAAATTTGTCCGACGCGTTTCACCACAGAGAGTAGTGGTTCTTCAGGGACACAAAATGTATCGCCGGGGCGTCTGGTGCAGAGGCAGCGCTCCCGCACGAATGGCAGTGGCAACTAACTGAGTCTAAGTGTCCATTTTTTATAGCGCTTCAACCTTGCCCCCCTGGTTAATTAACCTATTGTTGCAGGGTGAGTGCTCTTTGAACAGCTCCCACCCACTAGTCATACCGTCCAGAGAGAGGACGCGTAGTCATTAGGCCTTTACCTTCAGTCCTGCCCAGTCAGCAACGTTTCACTTACGACCGGAAATGACGTCAGTGGAAGGCGTCTTGGGGATTTAGTACCGCGTCCCCGGCAGGTCCTTGCAGGGTAAACACATTGAATACATATGTCCACGGAAGCAAACATACAGATCAAAGGTCATATATTTAGATATTTAGAGTCTGCTGAATAAGCGCATGGACTTTATAGCAGACTTATATGTGATCTATGCTACAGAGAGTACTTTAGATTGAAGATGTTTATCTATAAACAGTTACAGGTCCTTGCAGGTCACAAGCTCCCTTAATGTTTATACTTCATGACACATATATAGCAATAGGTAGTACTGGAGGAATAAAATAAATTGCCAGGTGGATGCTGGTGTATTGCAGCCTCCTTATCAGGTACAGTCCCTAAGGGGCAGTCTCTAATCAAAAACTTAACATATGCATCTATGCTTCATTGCTCCCATATCTGGCAGAGTGGGGTATTGAAGAGATCTAGACAGGTCAGCAAAAAAAGTTGCTGAAGCTTAATCAGAGATTTGATGAAGATATTTACAAAAATGGCTTATATGAAATATATTCATTAAGTCCCTTCAGTGTCACAGAGTTTAATCTATACATCCATTTTGTTTCGGCTCACAGGATCATCTTGTGCCAATCACCACCTCTCTTTGGTTTGGGGACATGTTGTATTCCTATGAATTTGAGACAGTTGGTGTTGCCTCCATGGTGTTGTACAATATGGCGTGCCACTGATGTGTCTTTTTCATTTAAGACATCATTCACGTGGTCCCTTATCCATCTCCTGAACTCCCGTTTTGTCTTGCCTACATAATCCAGTGGGCAAGTACATTGGGCCAGGTACATTACACCAGTAGTGAGACAGTTTATAAAGTCTCTAATTGTGTAATCCTTGTTATTATAGGAGCCGATTAATGTTTTTGTTTTTCTGATCTGACCACACGCTGTGCAGCTGCCACATTTAAAGGTTCCCATGGGTTTTCTAGAGAGTCAGTTTCCAGGCCTCTCAGGTGGTTGAAAATGGCTATTGACCAATCTGTCCCTCAAGCTACGCCCCTTTCTGAATGTAATCTGTGGGTATGATCCTAGAACCTTATCTAGATCTGGGTCCGCTTTTTGAATATCCCAGTGTCTAGATAGGACTTGTTTTATAGCCTGATGTCCACTATCAAAGGTGCCAATAATCCGAATATTATTCTGGCCTATAGCATTTGTTGATCTCTGTTTTTTAGGGATGAGGAGTTGGTCCCGTTTTTCATTGCACGCAATTTCAAAAGCCGTGCGTAGTATACCATCGGGATAACCTCTCTCCCTAAACCTGACTCTCAGATCTGATGCTTGTTTTTTAAACTTTTTCATTGTGGAACAATTTATCCGAAGTCTAAAATATTGGCCCTTGGGAATTCCTTTGCGTAAAGGAAATGGATGTGGTCTATCCCAACGGAGGAAACTATTACGAGCAGTATTTTTGCGGTAAACCGAGGTGACAATGCTCTGGTTTATGCCTCTCTCGATCAGCACATCAAGGAATGGTAATGCATTTTTATCGCATGCTGATGTGAAATTGAGGCCCAGGTCATTATCATTGATGGTCATGACAAAATCCACAAAAGATTCTTCAGTCCTCTCCATAGAACAAACACATCATCTATGAACCTCAGCCAAAGAACTACTCTGTCTTGCCACTTTTCCATTTCTTCGGACCCAATGTAATTGGCCTCCCACCAGCTCAGGAGTAAATTTGCGTACGACGGTGCACAAGAACTGCCCATCGCGGTACCCCTGAGCTGGTGGTAGTGGCAGTCGTCAAAGACAAAGTAGTTCTTTGTAAGGCTGAAGTTTAATAGATCCAAAACAAATTTATTATGTGCTGTCAATCTTTTATCACGCATTGATAGATAGTACTCCACCGCATTCAGTCCCAGATCGTGTCTGATGGAACTATAGAGTGCCTCAACATCTATGGATGCGAATATTATTGAGTCATCAAGGCATATACCATTCAGTCTCAGCAACAGGTCAGAGGTGTCCCGTATATAGGATGGCAAAGCTGTTACAAATGGCTGAATGATCTTGTCTACATAGATGCCTACATTTTGCCCTATACTCTCTACCCCTGACACTATTGGGCGTCATCTGAGCGGACTTGTGCCTTTATGTATCTTGGGTAGGGAGTAAAAAGGAGCCGTGACCGGGTGTTGTGGCAGGAGGAAATCCATTTGTTCCGAAATCCTTTGTTGAGAATTTCTCTCAATTCAAAGCAGTACATAGGGCCAGGGTCCTTGGGTAGGAGTTCATATGACTCCCTATTTCCCAGGATGTCTAGGCACATTTGTTTGTATTTCCCTGTGTCCATTAGAACTAAATTGCCCCCTTTATCAGAGGATTTTATTATCACATTCCGGTCACTTTCTAATGTTTTAAGGGCCTGATACTCATTTTTATTCAGATTGTTCCTCACCCTACTAGCTTGGATTTGCTCTAGGTCTCTGGATACCAGTTTGTGAAAGATGGTTATGCTTGAATCTGGTAGAGGGGGTGGCATCTGTGTGCTGTTAAGTTTTAACTGTGTGAAGGGGCCTTCAGCCCTATCCTTTTCGCCTTCCTCTAACAGATTAACAAGCATCCTAGTGGCCTCTAGTTCCTGGGTATTCATGTTTAATTCATCACACTTCTTTTTATCTTGTAGTGTGAAATGCTTATGCCAGAGCAATTTCCTTACAAAGAGGGCTATATCTTTGTCAAGCAATAAGCATCATGTGACATGATTGATAATTAATGTACCATAAGGCGCATCACCAGAGGTTCCCTGCCAAAAAACAGCATTTGGAAATCCATAGTGTGTCTGTGCAATGACCTGGTGCATCATATCGATACGGCAGGCACTTATTGTGCATGTCTATGTTCTCCTAGTGCGTCAGGAAAAAACAGGAAGTGGCGGATACCATAGTGTAGGCAACAGTGAAGGCCAGTTCGCATTGTTCGCTCGCGAACACATGCGGGATGCCATCTTTACTCACACGTCCGGCGAGGCACAGGTAAGTCCTTACCTGTGCCTGTGCGCGAGCCGGTCTGAAATCAAATGCAGTCAGCGGGAGCAGGCAGTTCCAAGAACAGCTGCCGGGGGCCTTCATCGGGCTGTTCTCTGAACTGTCTGCTCCCGGTGACCGCATTTGATTTCAGACCAGCTAGCGCACAGGCACATGTAAGGACTTACCTGCGCCTCGCCGGACTTGTGAGAAAAGATGGCAGCCCGCATGTGTTCGCGGGTGAACAATGCGAACTGACCATCACTGGTAGGCAAGTGTCGGCAATCCTATAGCAGTGAATGGAGAGATGGCTGTGCATGAATGGTGTGCTTTCCATTGACCACTATAGGGCTTTCAAAATAGCCAAGGGGGCTCGCACAGCTATTTTTGAAGTCTCCCTAGCAGTAAATGGAGAGCACACACATACTGCCCTGCTCTAGAAATAGGAGGGGTCCCAGAGGTGGTGTAGATGGAATATCCTATTGATATGCCATAAGTGTTTGAGATGGGAAGACCCCTTTTATCCAGCCCTAGCTTAGTCCTCCATTTTCAATAAGTGGATTCTATATTATTATAAATACGACGGTCTTATGCAGCAAAACATTTTGAATACATCATAAAACAATTGGCCTTGTATTTTATTTTATTTCTTTTTGTCTTTTTGTTATATTATTGTGGTATCTCATTATATAAAGGTGTATGTGAACCCAAAAACAGTATGCATCATCCGGATTTATAAAGCACTTTACAGAAATGTCTTTGATATTATCTTTTAATTATCTAAAAGAATGCATTGTTTCAGTGTACTTTTGGGGTTGTGAATCCTGTGTTATCTGGTTTAGTGTATCGGTGAAAAGTTTTCTGTAACTGTTCCTGCGTCTGATACCCTCAAGAACATAAAAGCCTTTTCCCCTATCATGACTAGTGTCAGAGGACGGTTCTCATAAATCTATAGCAATGCTTTTTATAAATTATTTGTAGAGATGAGTGAATTGAAGCTGACGAAGTGGAATTCAATATGAAGTTCAGGAAAAATTCGATTTGCACGGAAGCAGGATTTTCTCGCGCTTCGTGGTAACAAATCCCATTTTTTCCTAAAATGGCTTTGGCACGTGTGAGGATATAGAGAAAGGAACTCTGGGAAGGTGGGATCACCCATATTGCCATGCATACAGCCAATCAGCAGCCAGCCAGCCCTGTGATGTCACAGCCCTATAAATAGCGTCAGCCATCTTTTATATTTTACCATTTACCAGTGTACTTAGTGCAGGGAGAGATGTCAGCAGGCGCTAGGGACAGTGCTAGGAAAGACTTAATTGTGCTAAAAAAAACGAGTGCAGGGAGAGATTATTCAAGGTGTAGGAAAAGAATAGGGATGAATCATTCCACAGCATTTATGTTGAACAGGGTTCAGTAAGAGACGAAACAGCCTGGGTAATACAACTTGCTGCACTGACTAGGGATCCAAATTGACATTATACAGCTCTGTAATTCCAGCAAACCATTCTTATTAGGGTGTAAGTGCTGTTTGATACAGGCAATAACAGGGTTTATTGCACTTGTTTGGTGCAGTTAAATGTTCTAAAGCATTTTTTGGCTTGTATTAGTGGGGAAAAAAGGGTTATTAGCCGTTGTGTGGTGAAGTGCTAAAATTACAGCCCTTTTTGTCGTGTATTAGTGGAAAAAGTAAAATATATTTGCCGCTCAGCATTGCAATTATATGTTGTAAATCCTTTTGTGGCGTGTATTAATGCAAAAAGAAAATACATAGTTGCCGCTCAGCGGTGCAGTTATATGTACTAAAGCCTTTTGTGGCGTGTATTAGTGGAAAAAGAAAATATATATATTTGCCTCTCAGCGGTGCAGTTATCTGTTCTAAAGCCTTTCATGGTGTGTATTAGTGGAAAAAGAAAACAAATATATTTGCCGCTCAGCGGTGCAATTATATGTTGTAAAGCATTTTGTGGCGTGTATTAGCGGAAAAAGAAAAAACATATTTGCCGCTCAGCGGTGCAGTTCTCTGTTGTAAATCCTTTTGTTTTTAACAAATCTTTATTTAAGATCATCATCAGTTATGTGACAATAATAAACTGCACATCGAATAATAAAACGATAACATAAACATAAAGGTACATCTTTGGTCTGATACAGATCATACATGAAACATTTGCAAGGTCGAAAGAAGAAAATCTACGCGAAGTACCGTATTTTTCGCCCTATAAGACGCACCGGCCCATAAGACGCACCTAGGTTTTTGAGGAGGAAAATAAGAAAAAAAAATGTTTTAACCAAAAGGTGTGCTTTTGGTGGGTTTTGAACTTTGAACTAATGGTGGTCTGTGCATGACACTACTATGGAGATCTGTGGATGGCACTGTTATGGGGGGATCTGTGGGTGGCACTGTTATGGGGAGATCTGTGGATGGTACTGTTATGGGGAGATCTGTGGATGGTACTGTTATGGGGGGATCTGTGGATGGCACTGTTATGGGGGATCTGTGGATTGCACTGTTATGGGGGATCTGTGATTGGCACTGTTATGGGGGGATCTGAGGGGGGCACTGTTATGGGGGATCTGTGGATGGCACTTTTATGGGGGGTGATCTGTGGATGGCACTGTTATGGAGGGGGATCTATGGATGGCACTGTTATGGGGGTGGATCTGTGGATGGCACTTCTATATATGTGTCACCCACAGATCCCTCACCCCATAACAGTGCCATTCACATATCCCCCCACCCCATAATAATGGCATCCACAGATGCCCTAATATACCTGTGGGAGGGGGAGGGAGGAGGGGCCGGTGTCATGCAAATGTGGTAGGGCCAGTGCGGTCACTGTTCTCCGGCCCCGCTGCTCACTCACTGTTTTATTGACTAAACCTTTTATATTAATAACCTTAATTTAAGTTTCGATCCCCAGCCCCATCTGTACTACTTACTAAATGTCCTGTAACAGGCAGAGAAGGGCGGGCGGCCGGCCGGAACTCACTGATGTCACGTGACGTGCCTGCGCCGCCTACTTTATGAATGAAGTAGGCGGCACAAGCACATAACATCAGTGAGTTCCGGCCGGCCCGCCCTGCTCTGCCTGCTACAGGACATTTAGTAAGTAGTACAGATGGGGCTGTGGATCTGAACTTAAATTAAGATTATTAATATAAAAGGTTTAGTCAATAAAGCAGTGAGTGAGCGGCGGGGCCGGAGTACAGTGACCGCACCGGCCCCGCGGCATTTGCATGACACCTCCTCCTCCCCCCCCCCTTCCTCCAGCTGATATATCGCAGTCCGCGATGCTGCTGCATCGCAGACTGCGATGTAAAATGGCAGCATTCACCCCATAAGACGCAGGGGCATTTTCCCGCCACTTTTGGGGGGGGAAAAAGTGCGTCTTATGGGGCGAAAAATACGGTACATATCATACTGCATGTCAAGCCAATTACACATACATTGGTGATAACATTCGCAGGAGCAAAGCTACAGTTGAAGATAATGTTAGGATAGGACCTCTAAGGGTACTAAAGACCTGTATTTCATATTGCTCGGGTTAACAAGGTAGCCTCCTTCCAGCTGTTCACATGCGACATCTAGTTGCCTTCACCCAAACTGTGAATGTGAACAGTACAAAGAAGATAACAGGTATTAATTACTGCTAGTAGGACTAGATGCTGACGTAAGAACAAAGGCATCGTGACTATTAGCCTGCCATTTCAGCCATGGAGCCCACATCTGCAGATATTTATCATGGGATAGGGATTCCCAACTAGTCAACTCCTCCAACAAGCGGATCTCCTGAACCTTGTTAATCCAGTCAGTTATCCCTGGTGTTTTATTGGTGAGCCAAAATACTGGGATCAGTAGTTTTGCCGCAGCCACTAAGGAGGTTAATAGGGAATGTTTGGTGAGAATAAATTTTTCACTAGGTAAGTTCAACAAAACCACCAAAGGGGTCAGTGGTGACGCGGAGGGGACAATGTCTAGTACATGCTTAGAGATCATGTCCCAGAATGGTGTTATCAAAGGACAGGTCCACCAGATGTGAATTAGAGTACCTGTAGCCCCTTTACACCTCCAGCACTGATCTGAGTGTGAGGGGTCCATGGCATGTAATTTGGCCGGCGTATTGTACCACCTAGTCACCAGTTTATATGCATTCTCCTGGATCCTAATACATCTAGAATATCCATGAGAATGACAAAGGCTCCTATCTACCGTACTATCATCAAAGGTGGTGTTCAGATCTTTTTCCCATTGGTAAATAAACCAAGGTCTGCAAGGACCTGTTTCTTCCAGTAATTTTCTTATATACCCTAGAAATAGAACCTTTTTTGCCCGCCTGTTGTAGTAAGCACACGTCATACCAAGTGGGATCAAGTTTGCTAGGGGTGCAGGCTAGATATAGAGTGCAAACTTTCAAAAACTGTGAGTAGTGTATGGTTGACCATGGGATGTGAGGGAAACTTTATGTCAGGCTTTGAACAGTAGGGACTGTCCGTTTTTTCAGGATATCTCCTATCGCTACATAGCCTAGCGCTTTCCAAAGGCCCAGATCATATTGGAAACCCTGTACTACCAAGTATGGAACATAGCAAGTGGGGGTAAACGGAGATAGACATGAGGAAGTGCGTAAGAGTGGTGATATTTTAGACCAATAATTCCCTGAAGAGGGTCTAGACCTCCCTTTCCTATGTTGTGATTCCTCACTAATTTAGGATCCCATAAGGTCGCCACACCTTTAGGGCCTAGTAGGCTTCTGGCTATCTTGCAACCTAGTTTGGTGTTCGTAGGGTTACTAATTTCAGAGTGCAATCTGAGCTGAGTAGCTCTATAATATGTAGCTACATCGGGAAGTCCAAAACCTCCTCTAAATACGGGTTTAGTGAGAACTTTATACGCCAACCTGGGTCTACAGCCACCCCATACAAATGAGGAAAAGAGTCTACAGAACTGTGTTAGGAATAACTGAGGGAGGGGAATAGGCAAAGTCTGCAGAGTATATAATATCCTAGGTAAAATGTAGGTCTTTAATAAGTTTTTTCTCCCCAACCAGGATAGAAAGGGGATCTTTATGTCAGCTAACTGCTGTTTAATGCTGTCATATAATGGCGAATAATTCTGGAGGAATAGCTGACCAGGGTCTTTGGTCACGTTGACTCCCAGGTATTTAATATGTGAGTTGTTCCATTTAAACGGGAAGTCTCTCTCTAATCGTGCCACGGATGAACGGGAGATGTTGATGCCCAATGCCGTGCATTTAGAAAGATTAATCTTAAAATTGGACAGGGAGCCGTACACATCTAGTTGTTTTAAGAGAGGCCGCAGTGCCTCTTCAGGTTTAGTCAGAAAGATGAGCATGTCGTCCGCGAACATCCTTGCCTACTGTAAGCCCCTGGATTGCTGGGTCCTGTCTCAGAGATTGTATGAATGTTTCTAAACACAGAATAAACAACGTGGGAGAGAGCGGGCAACCCTGGTGCGTCCCGTTTGAAATCTTAAAGGGAGGTGACAAAATACCGTTCACTTGCACTTTTGCGGAGGGGTTAGAGTACAGAGACAGCACCGCCCCCACAAATTGCGCGGGAAGGCCAAATTTTAGCAGTGTGGCTTTCATGTAATCCCAGTCCACTCTGTCAAATGCCTTTTCAGCATCGGTGCTGAGGAATATGAGTTTCTTCCCCTGTTTTAAAGCAAATTGTTGGGCTTGTAGGACTCTAAAGGTGCTGTCTCTGCACTCCCTGCCTCCCACAAAGCCTGATTGTTCGGGGGATATAATCCCCGGAAGTAAAGGGGAGAGCCTATTGGCCAGAATCTAAGCCCACAATTTCATGTCTGCATTTAGCAGGGAGATTCGTCTAAAACTGGAAGGGACCTCGATGTCCTTGCCTGGTTTTGGCAACACAACTATATGCGCCTCTAAGGCCTGATTAGTTATGGGAGTTCCACCTAGCAGGGCGTTAAAGAAGTTTACCAGTTGTGGACCTAAGACTGAGAAAAACTTTTTATAATAAGCTACTGTAAGTCCATCAGGGCCTGGGCTCTTACCAGATGGAGTTGTGTTTAGAACTTTTTTCACTTCAGCCAGAGTGACAGAGGCCAGCAATGATGATTTAGAAGAGTTGCTTAGGACCGGTAGATTCAGAGTCTTTAGGAAATTTTCAATTCCCCCCCTGCGCTCTATCCGTATAACCTCCCGTTCCTCCCCTCTAAGGTTGTACAGGTTATGATAGTAATTCCTGAAAATTTTTGATATTTTTCGGGCATCCGTCACAACAGGCCCTTCCTGCGATTTCATGCGCTTGATGTAAACTTGGTCATCCCGTTTTTTAATAAGTGCGGACATTATTTTACCGCCCCTGTTCCCATGAGCATAATGTTTGTGTTTAACTTTCAGATAGGCCCTAGACGCCTTAATGTTTAACAGCTCCTGTAGTTCTCGTCTCATGGCCTTCAACTCCTCATGGTCTCTAAGCGCACCAGAGCGTTTATGTGAGGCTTCTAGACTAGCAATGCGAGATAATAGGTCTGACAGTTTCCTCGCTCTTGTTCTGTTAATATGAGACCCCAGCGCAATAAACTCCCCCCTAATTACCGCCTTATGCGCCTCCCATAATATTGCATGGGACATATTGGGCATTGTGTTGTTAGTGAAGTATTCCTGTAATTTTTGTGAGATGGAATCTACTAGGTTTGTAAGTCTAGGAGGGTATGATTCAACCTCCAGGTCCACTCCCTACCACACAACTCTGGAAAGCAAATGACAAGGGAGACCGGCGTATGGTCAGAGACCGTGATATTATGGAGAGTAGAGGACTTGACTGCTGGCAGGTATTTGTCCTGCACAAAGAGGTAATCTAACCTCTGGTATGATTTATGAGGGTTAGAGTAAAATGTGTAACCAGTCTGTCACCATGCGCCGATCTCCAAACATCGCTAAGATGCAGAGATCTAAGGTGTGTCTGAACTGACTTGAGAGCACGGAATGAGACGGCTGATTTCTGGGCAGAGGAGTCAAGCAGAGGATTCAAGGTGAGATTAAGGTCCCCGCCCACTAACAGCATAACCGCAGCAAATGGACCAATCTTACCCAACACATCCTTCAGCCAACTGACTGGTTTTACATTTGGCGCATAAAGATTGCAGATCGTGACTACTATATGTCCTATCTCTTCTTTCAATAAAAGGTACCTCCACTCTGGATCCTTCACTTCAGAATGTAATGTAAAGGGGATGCCTCGTTTGAAGCCTATGCTGACTCCTCTGGCCGCAGAACTGCTGGAAGTGGCGTGATACCAGACATTAAAAGGGCTGTGTCCTAGGTTAGGAACATGCAAATGGAAAAAGTGGGTCTCTTGAAGGAGTATTATATCTGCACCGATCTTTCTGAGAACTTGGAATACTCTACTGCATTTCTTAGGGCTGTTACAGCCGTGTGCATTAAGGGTGGGTAAACATAAAGTTAATGGAGCCATCTTATCAAAGTGTAATTCTGCAAGTTGGATTCGCGTAACATACCAGACATCAAAGGTGCACCTAACAAGTCACTTAATAATGTAAAACAGTAACTATAACTTAAAGGTGATTCCAGATATATATGGAATTTTGAGCCGGGGGGAATAAAAGGATTGCACATGATAGTACCATGTGTATCCCGACCAGCCCAGAACCAATTTCCAGCCTCAGTCATAATAAACCAGATATGTGAGATAAAACTATCCTGACAAACATTCTTACTAGGCAAGGAGAGACACAGAACAGAGGAATATGAAAGAGCATAGCTATAGACAGAATATTCGCGCTGCACGGTAAAGGCGTATATCCCATTCAGGGTATTAAGAACAAAAGAATGATATTAACTGACATTAACCACCTCCCGACCGCTGTACGCACCGATGCGTCCGGGAGGTGGTTGATTTGTTCCTCCTGGACGCATCGGCGCGTCTTCTCGCGAGACGCGAGATTACGTCACAGCCGGCCCGCGCATGCGCATCGCGGGCCGGCATTTCGAAGCAAAGTATTTCGTCAGCAGCCTGCCGGCCACGATCATTGGCTGGCAGGCTGCTGATTTTTAAAAAATCCAATCAGCAGCCATTTAACCCCACATATTAGTAAATATGATGGGGTTATATGGCTGCTGTGCTCCTCTGCTCCTTCTTTTGGTCGGTTGGTTCCAGCAGAGGAGCAGAGGAGCACACATCACTGTGAGTACCCACTACACCACACTTAGCCCCCAGATCACCCCAATTAACCCTTTGATCACCCCTTTGATCGCCCCTGTCAATCACTAGTGAAAGGAAAAAAGTGATCAGTGCAAACTGTCACTTTTTTTTTTCACTGGTATTGACCGTTAGGTTTCAGTATAGTTTAGGCCCCTTGGTTAGGTAGTTTAGGGATCGGTTAGCGCCCAGCCCACCGCACCGCAGTCGGTTATTCGCTGATTAGCGTATCGCTAATCAGCATTTGTACTTTTATAGTATCTGGAAGTGATCAAAACTGATCACGGTCAGATCTATAATAGTACTAGTGTCACTTTAGTTCTCCCTCCACCCAAAACGCAGTGTTTGCCCGATCAGGCCTGATCGGTCGCCCACACGTGCGTACACCCACGCCCGCCCCACCGCAGTGACAAAAAAAAATTATTTTTTTTGATCGCTGCACATTCACTTTACACGCACTGCGGCGATAAAAAAATCAGTTTTGATATTTTTTATCAACCGCGGCAGCCTCCGGTACTTCGCTAGCCTCCCATTTGTAAGACAGGCTTGCTTTTTTTTTCTTGGGTAGTCTCAGGGAATACCCCGAAATTTAGTTGCCCACATGTCTAACAGGGGGTATTCTTCTGAAGAGGCCTACAGGCTTCTGACCCAGTCGGATGAGGAATGGGAACCCTCATCTGATGAATCCAGCGGGTCAGAATACGAACCTGTAGAAAGCAGTGGCTCTCTGACCCAAAGTTCGGACGAGGAGGCTGAGGTCCCTGATAGCACCAGGCGTACCCGGCCCCGTGTCGCTAGACCGCAGGTTGCGCAGGATCCGCTTCAAGAGCAGCAGAGTGGGGCTGGTGCTGTCGGATTACGTGGTGAGGCATACACCAGCAGCCCAGCCCTTCCTGGACCTAGTACCAGCACTGCCGTACAACCTGGTGAAGTAGCGAGCACCAGAAGGGCAGTTGAAGCTGGTACGGTGGCACGTGCAGTAGTGACCCCGTCGCAGCCACCGCAAAGACGTGCCCGTAGAGCCCCTAGAATCCCAGAGGTGCTGGCAAACCCTGATTGGCAGTCCCCAACTTCAGCCGCACCCGTAGTTTTCCATTTCACCGCCCAGTCTGGAGTTCGGGTTGAGACAGCTCAGATCGATTCGCCCTGGGATTTTTTGAGCTGTTCTTGACTGCGGAGCTTTTAGACTTAGTCGTGGCAGAGACAAACAGGTATGCCACACAATTTATCACCGCTAACCCGGGAAGCTTTTATGCCCAGCCTTTCCGGTGGAAACCAGTCCAAGTTTCCGAATTTAAAACTTTTCTGGGCCTCCTCCTCAACATGGGCCTGACAAAAAAGCATGAATTGCGGTCATATTGGTCCACGAACCCGATTCATCACATGCCCATGTTCTCTGCTGCTATGTCCAGGACACGATTTGAGGTCATCCTGCGTTTCCTGCACTTTAGTGACAACACCGCCTCCCGTCCCAGGGGCCACCCTGCTTTTGACCGGCTCCACAAAATTCGGCCCCTCATAGACCATTTCAACCTGAAATTTGCAGATTTGTATACCCCTGAGCAAAACATCTGCATAGACGAGTCCCTGATACATTTTACCGGGCGCCTTGGCTTCAAACAATACATCCCAAGCAAGCGCGCCCGGTATGGGGTCAAATTGTATAAGCTCTGTGAAAGGGCCACAGGCTATACCCACAAATTTCGGGTCTATGAGGGAAAAGATCAGACCCTGGAGCCGGTCGGTTGCCCTGACTACCTGGGGAGCAGTGGGAAGACAGTTTGGGACTTGGTGTCACCCTTATTCGGCAAGGGGTACCATCTTTATGTGGACAATTTCTACACAAGTGTGGCCCTCTTTAGGCATTTGTTTCTAGAACGGATTGGCACCTGTGGTACCGCACGAACTAGTCGCGCGGGCTACCCCCAACGGCTTGTTAGCACCCGTCTTGCAAGGGGGCAGAGGGCCGCACTGTGTAACGAAGAACTGCTCGCGGTGAAATGGAGAGACAAGCGTGACGTTTACATGCTCTCCTCCATTCACGCAGACACGACAATACAAATTGAGCGAGCAACCCGTGTCATTGAAAAGCCCCTCTCAGTCCACGACTATAACCTCCACATGGGAGGGGTCGACTTCAATGACCAGATGTTGGCTCCGTATTTAGTTTCCCGATGCACCAGACGCTGGTATAAGAAGGTGTCTGTATATTTAATTCAATTGGCTCTGTACAATAGTTTTGTTCTCCAGTAAGGCTGGGAGAACTGGATCCTTCCTCAAATTTCAGGAAGAGATCATCGCGAACCTCCTGTATCCAGGAGGTTCCGTGGCCCCATCCACCAGTGTAGTTAGCCGTCTACACGAGCGACACTTCCCCAGTGTCGTTGCTGGCACCTCAAACCGACCGCCACCCCGAAAAAAAATGTTGTGTCTGTAGCAGGAGTGGAATAAGGCGTGACACCCGCTATTTCTGTCCTGACTGTCCCGACCACCCTGCCCTATGCTTAGGGGAGTGTTTCCGAAAGTACCACACACAGGTACACCTAGCATAGGGATCATCTCACCAGGATAGGCACACAGGGCTATTAGGGCCCATTCACTCACAGCTGCTGCAAACGTCTCCTTTCACATGGGACAAAGTGCATAACGCACTTCGCCACATCTTTGGGCGATTTGCGCTTTGCACATTGACCCATGGGGAAGGAGAGGTTTGTTCTATAAAGGTAAAAAAACAAAAAAAAAAAACAGGTAAGCAAACAGGTTAATGTTTAGTTCCAAAAGTTAAAGTTACATGTTCTGTTCCAAAGTTAATAAAATTATTGCGTTGTGGCCTGGTTTTTTCTTTTTTTTTTTTTTTTTCTTTTTTACCTTCCAGGTGGACCAACCGATCTACTAGCTGCAGCACCGATGTGCATTCTGACAGAAGCATTGCGCTGCTGTCAGATTACACGCAAGTCGGTGTATGCGGCGCTGCAAGACGGGATTTTCTCCTCTGCAGTGACAGATACGTTTGCCGAGGCATACGAGCTGAGGAGGAGGCGGCGTTCCTATGCTTTGGCAAGCACTTTGTATATATATATATATAAAAAAAAAATCCCGGCAATGATTTATTCATCCACATCGATTGATGTGAATGGAGAAATCTGGTTTGCCAGGGCATACGAGCTAAGTGGGTATGGATGTAGGGCGGAGCTCCTATGTCCTGGCAGACGCCTTTCCCCTCCATTTTTTTTTTTTGGCAGAGATTTTTTCATCCACATTGATCGATGCGAATGAAGAAATCTGTGCCGTTCATTTTTTTCTTTCAGCCCAGAGGCTGAACGGAAAAAAAAATCTCATTACCTGTATGCTCAATATAAGGAGGATAGCAGAAACTCCTAATGCTGGCCATACATGTAATGATTGCGGAGACCCTCAAATGCCAGGGCAGTACAAACACCCCACAACTGACCCCATTTTGGAAAGAAGACACCCCAAGGTATTTGCTGAGGGGCATATTGAGTCCATGAAAGATTGAAATTTTTGTCCTAAGTTAGCGGAAAGTGAGACTTTGTGAGAAAAAACAAAAAAAAATCAATTTCCGCTAACTTATGAGAAAAAAAAATAAAATTCTATGAACTTGCCAGGCCCCTCATTGGATACCTTGGGGTGTCTTCTTTCCAAAGTGGGGTCACATGTGGGGTATTTATACTGCCCTGGCTTTTTAGGGGCCCTAAAGCGTGAGAAGAAGTCTGGGATCCAAATGTCTAAAAATGCCCTCCTAAAAGGAATTTGGGCACCTTTGCGCATCTAGGCTGCAAAAAAGTGTGACACATCTGGTATCGCCGTACTCAGAAGAAGTTGGGGAATGTGTTTTGGGGTGTCATTTTACATATACCCATGCTGGGTGAGATAAATATCTTGGTCAAATGCCAACTTTGTATAAAAAAATGGGAAAAGTTGTCTTTTGCCAACATATTTCTCTCACCCAGCATGGGTATATGTAAAATGGCACCCCAAAACACATTCCCCAACTTCTCCTGAGTACGGCGATACCAGATGTGTGACACTTTTTTGATGCCAAGGTGGGCAAAGGGGCACATATTCCAAAGTGCACCTTTCGGATTTTGCAGGCCATTTTTTACACATTTTGATTGCAAAGTACTTCTCACACATATGGGCCCCTAAATTGCCAGGGCAGTATAACTACCCCACAAGTGACCCCATTTTGGAAAGAAGACACCCCAAGGTATTCTGTGAGGGGCATGGTGAGTTCCTAAAATTTTTAATTTTTTGTCGCAAGTTAGTGGAATATGAGACTTTGTAAGAAAAAAAAAAAAAAACATCATCATTTTCCGCTAACTTGTGACAAAAAAAAAAAAATTCTAGGAACTCGCAGTGCCCCTCACGGAATACCTTAGGGTGTCTTCTTTCCAAAATGGGGTCACTTGTGGCGTAGTTATACTGCCCTGGCAATTTAGGGGCCCATATGTGTGAGAAGTACTTTGCAATCAAAATGTGTAAAAAATGGCCTGCAAAATCCGAAAGGTGCACTTTGGAATATGTGCCCCTTTGCCCACCTTGGCATCAAAAAAGTGTCACACATCTGGTATCGCCGTACTCAGGAGAAGTTGGGGAATGTGTTTTGGGGTGTCATTTTACATATACCCATGCTGGGTGAGATAAATATCTTGGTCAAATGCCAACTTTGTATAAAAAAATGGGAAAAGTTGTCTTTTGCCAACATATTTCTCTCACCCAGCATGGGTATATGTAAAATGGCACCCCAAAACACATTCCCCAACTTCTCCTGAGTACGGCGATACCAGATGTGTGACACTTTTTTGATGCCAAGGTGGGCAAAGGGGCACATATTCCAAAGTGCACCTTTCGGATTTTGCAGGCCATTTTTTACACATTTTGATTGCAAAGTACTTCTCACACATATGGGCCCCTAAATTGCCAGGGCAGTATAACTACGCCACAAGTGACCCCATTTTGGAAAGAAGACACCCCAAGGTATTCCGTGAGGGGCATGGCGAGTTCCTAGAATTTTTTATTTTTTGTCGCAAGTTAGTGGAATATGAGACTTTGTAAGGAAAAAAGAGAAAAAAAAAATATCATCATTTTCCGCTAACTTGTGACAAAAAATAAAAAATTCTAGGAACTCGCAGTGCCCCTCACGGAATACCTTGGGGTGTCTTCTTTCCAAAATGGGGTCACTTGTGGCGTAGTTATACTGCCCTGGCAATTTAGGGGCCCATATGTGTGAGAAGTACTTTGCAATCAAAATCTGTAAAAAATGACCGGTGAAATCCGAAAGGTGCACTTTGGAATATGCGCCCCTTTGCCCACCTAGGCTGCAATAAAGTGTCACACATGTGGTATCGCCGTACTCAGGAGAAGTTGGGGAATGTGTTTTGGGGTGTCATTTTACATATACCCATGCTGGGTGAGAAAAATATCTTGGTCAAATGCCAACTTTGTATAAAAAAATGGGAAAAGTTGTCTTTTGCCAAGATATTTCTCTCACCCAGCATGGGTATATGTAAAATGACACCCCAAAACACATTCCCCAACTTCTCCTGAGTACGGCGATACCACATGTGTGACACTTTTTTGCTGCCAAGGTGGGCAAAGGGGCGCATATTCCAAAGTGCACCTTTCGGATTTCACCGGTCATTTCTTACACATTTTGATTGCAAAGTTCTTCTCACACATTTGGGCCCCTAAATTGCCAGGGCAGTATAACTACCCCACAAGTGACCCCATTTTGGAAAGAAGACACCCCAAGGTATTCTGTGAGGGGCATGGTGAGTTCCTAGAATTTTTTATTTTTTGTCGCAAGTTAGTGCAATATGAGACTTTGTAAGAAAAAAATAAATATATAAAAAATCATCATCATTTTCCGCTAACTTGTGACAAAAAATAAAAAGTTCTATGAACTCACTATGCCCATCAGCGAATACCTTAGGGTGTCTACTTTCCGAAATGGGGTCATTTGTGGGGGTTTTCTACTGTCTGGGCATTGTAGAACCTCCGGAAACATGACAGGTGCTCAGAAAATCAGAGCCTTTTCAAAAAGCGAAAATTCACATTTTTGTACCATAGTTTGTAAATGCTATAACTTTTACCCAAACCATTTTTTTTTTTGCCCAAACATTTTTTTTTATCAAAGACATGTAGAACTATAAATTTAGCGAAAAATTTATATATGGATGTCGTTTTTTTTGCAAAATTTCACAGCAAAAAAATCGTTACATTTTGATTAATAACAAAAAAAGTAAAAATGTTAGCAGCAATAAAATACCACCAAATGAAAGCTCTATTAGTGAGAAGAAAAGGAGGTAAAATTCATTTGGGTGGTAAGTTGCATGACCGAGCGATAAACGGTGAAAGGAGTGTAGTGCCGAAGTGTAAAAAGTGGCCTGGTCATGAAGGGGGTTTCACCTAGCGGGGCTGAAGTGGTTAAAGCTGCCCAGCATTGTGAATACCGGGAAGAGCCAGAGGACAGAGAAGCTATCCACACATAGCGATGTAGCTGCAGCTAATAAAAGGGAAGAAAAAAAAAGGCATTAGCAGCAAACCCTCAGTCCTGGATTCCTTGGGACCATGCCCTCTTGTTCTTTTCAGACCTTTGGGGTTTCAGTTTCATCCATCTGGATACTGAAGGGAGCGGTGGTATGTCCTCCATAGGTGGGAATCTAGCCAGGAGGGAATCTCGTTGTTGTAGAGCTTCCCATACCGGTGGTAGGTCTTCAGGCGCTCGGACGGTGAAACGGCGGTTCCCCGCTGTGATTAAAATCCCAAACGGAAAGAGCCATCTATATGGGAGCTTTGAGGATCGTAAAAGGTCTGTGAGCGGCTTCAACAATCGCCTTTTTTGCAAGGTAGATGCTGCCAAGTCTTGATAGATTTGAACGCTGACGCCTTGAAGCTTCACCTCTCCCTGTTTTCTTGCTGCTTGTAAAATTAATTTGGTGTCCCCTGTAACTCAGGATACCGCAAATTATGTCCCTTGGGTTGTCACGGGATGCCGGCTTTGGCTTTAGGGCTCTGTGTACCCTTTCCACAGTAACATGCACTGCTTGAGTCCATAACTTGAAATAAATCCTCCTTATCTTCAGCCTCTGGCAGCCCCCTGAGTCTGATATTCCTCCTCCTGTTTCGATTCTCCTGGTCTTCCATTTGGAGCAGGAGTGTGTTCATCGCCCTGGCATGTGAGAGCAGGGAATCTTTGACCGCCGCATTAAATGTGAGCATGGCGTCATGAGATTGTTCCAGCATCTTAACGCGGTCACCAATATGATGGACATCCGCTTTAATGGTCACTAGGTCCGCAGCAAGAGGAGCAAGCGCTCTCTGCAGGGCTTCTTCCAGAAACTCTATGGTAAGCTCTGATTTCTTTTCGCTGTGCGGTGTGTTGTAATCACTTGCGAGCTGGGCAGAAGCTGGGTCTCCTGCGGCCGCGCCGTGTAGTTTCGGCGCCATCTTGGAGGGCCGCGCCGGCGGCTGTGCAGCCGGTTTGCTTAAATTTTTGTCCATCTCAAGGCTCGGGCTCGGGTCCTCTTTGTGCCCCGTTGCGGTCTGTGTACAATCCTTCGGCTGGATCTTCATGCCGAGGTCAGGAAAGTGCTAAAAAAGCCGCCATCTAGCTCGGTCAGGCCACGCCCCCTGTTGTAAATCCTTTTGTGACGTGTATTAGCGGAAAAAGAAAATATATATTTGCCGCTCAACATTGCAGTTATTTGTTGTAAAGCCTTTTTGTGGCGTGTATTAGTGAAAAATGAAAAAATATATTTGCCGTGCAGCGGTGCAGTTATCTGTTGTAAAGCCTTTTGTGGCGTGTATTAGTGGAAAAAGAAAAATATATATTTGCCACTCAGCGGTGCAGTTATATGTTATAAAGCCTTTTGTGGCGTGTACCATATATTAGAGGAAAAAGAAAATATATATTTGCCGCTCAGAGTTGCAGTTATCTGTTCTAAAGCCTTTTGTGGAGTGTACTAGTGGAAAAAGAAAACATATATTTGCCACTCAGAGTTGCAGTTATCTGTTTTAAAGCCTTTTGTGGCATGTATTAGCGGAAAAAGAAAAAAATATATTTACCGCTCAGCGGTGCAGTCACCTGTTGTAAAGCCTTTTGTAGCGTGTATTAATAGGGAAAAAAAAGGCATTGTGTGGTGAAGTGAAAAAATTATAGACCGTTTTGGGGGTGTTTTAATTTCCTTTATATTGTTTTTATTTGATCTAACAGTATGTCAGACAGACATGTGCCAGGCCCTGCACAGGGGAGTAGTAGAAGCTTAAATGTTTCTGGCGCAGGCAGAGGTTGCAGCAGCATAAGGGGGCATGGCAGCAGGGTCACTTTGAGAGGCCTGAGCTCCCAGTGTCAGCTAGGGGTCGTGTCATGACCAGCAATCCAGCGGTTCTTGAGTGGTTGACTTGATCTTCGACTTAATTTCAGGTGACATCAGACACTCCCAGCCAAGAGTCAGTGGGTTTGTCAGACACAACCCTTAGTTGGTATGGCCCAGGAGCAAGCTCTGTGCCGTCACCTGTCCTCAACCTGCCTTTGTCCTATTCTGTTCCCTCAGCCAAAAAAGAATTATATGCTGTGGACTCAGCCCCACTATACAGCAAGGATGAGCTACTAGAGGACAGTAAGCAGCTACTGGCCAGCCAAGATGTGGAGGAGACATCCGCCGTTTCCTCTGGTAGGTGGACAAGTAGTGATGAGGAGAGTGGTGTGGGAGCTGGTGCTGTGAGTGGTGAGGCTCCTGACCTAGAGACGGTTGAGGAGGACATCAGTGACGTCCAGACAGTACTCGATGATGATGATGTAACTGATCGCACTTTAGAGCCGGGGGATGAAGATGATCATCATCGGGAGAATAGGATGGCAGCTTGCCCGTGAGGCAGCAGAAAAGCCAGCAAGTCGCTAGCGTGGCCGGGAGTGAGTCAGCAGGGTGGCAGTAGTGGGAAGTCGGGAGCCAAACGTGCCTGGGGTAGACCACCCACTTCACAGGAGCCTACAAGCCCAGGAAGTTTTGGTGCACTGGCTCACGGAGGCAACTGTGGTAGCAGTCAGTCAGTGTGTAGTGTTGGGGGTAAAGTCACCTACTCGGCAGTCTGGCAGTTTTTTGTTAAGCTGATGGCTTGCGCCGAGCTGAGGTGGAGAGTCCCAAGCCGTCATTTCTTTGCCAAAAAGACAGCCCCTGCACACACATGAATAGAATAGAAGGAAGGCCCGTTTTTGAGCCTGTTGGTCTCTGCCAAAGTGTACGGGAGCGCTGATGTGTGGAGCTGTAACTACGGTACAGTCAGGGACAATGACCTGTCCTTTATGCCCACTGGGTGAATCTGGTTCCCGCACAGCCACACCATCAACTTGGCTAGGTGATGATGCTTCCGCCTCTCCGTTCTCACGGCGTTGGTCCTGCTGTGTCTTCAGCCTCTACTGCAGGGACAATTCACAGTGCCCCTCCAGAATACCACATGTGCAGGGCACGGCAGTGTTACACTGTTCTGCACCTCATTTACCTGGGTGAATGGAGTCACACAGAGGAGGAACTGCTCTGTGTCCTTCATCAAGAAATCGAATCCTGGCTTTTTCCATTACAACTCAAAATCGTAACTATTGTGACCAACAATGGGAATAACATGAGGAGGCCACGTTATTTGTCAGTTGCCAGGACAAAGGGATGAACAATTTCATTCCACTGCTTCATGTCCTGGAACAGATGCTAGTAAATCTGGCTGGTCAGGGGACGATAGACGTGGCGCATCACAGTGATTTGTGAGCCAAAACCAGGTGCAACTCTAAACACAGAACAGGAGCAGATCTTTCCCTTCTACCTCATGTCTGTGGAGGCTCCACTTCTGGTTTTGGCTCACAAATCACTGATGGAAATTTACTGACCAAACACTGAAGTGTGAACGAGGCCTAAAGATCAGTTTGTTGTTGGCCTGAATATGTGTAGGAGCTCTGCTCCTTTTTGGATGTCTATCTTACCTGTGTGAGGGCATCCTAGTTGGACATCGTTTGTCTCCCTTGTCTCCTTTCCCTTCCTCACCTGTTATGTTGTTTGGTGTGGTTCATGTTGGGGTTTAGTTGTTTATGTCATGTCTGGTGTTCCATGTCAGGTCGGTTTGGTGTTGCATGGATGTTTGATATTTTCCCCTGTCTGTTTTAATTTAACCATAAACCTGTAGCTTCCATGCATCTGGTGTTCGCACGGAGGTCCGGGTAGATGTTTGGCGCCGTCTTTCCATCTCAGCTGCTGCAGGTAAATGTTGGTTGTTGCTAATGTTCTGTTGTTGCACTGTGTACATACCTGCCGTCCAGTTGCTGCATATGGTCTTTTCCCTTCTGTTACTAGGCCTGTGGGAGACTCCAATTTATCTGTGTTGTGGATGAATTGGCCGTGTCTTATTCCTGACTTCCATATTGCAGGGACCGATAGGGTCAATAGGGCCCAGGTTCGAGAGTATGAGCCCCCCTACCATTGAAGGCGGCTCATACAGTCAGGAGGTCAAGGATAGGATTAGGGCGGCTGTAGGAGGTGACCTGCTCCCTATCCCTGTTTTTGGGCTTAGTAACAGCTCCCATTATAGGGTGGGGGTTTCCCCCACTCCCAACCGAGACACTCAGCTACTATTCTGAGGCTGCCACCCACCTGATACCACACATCTGATGCCAAGTGCTTCTTCTTACACCCAACATCGTCAGCAGTGTTAGTGCCACCCACCTCCCCAGTCTGTCACCGGATCACTTTGTGGTCTTCTAAAGCTGCGGCCACCTCCACACTATGTCACCTTGCCACTCTGTAGCCTCCTCATGCTGCTGCCACCTCCACACTATGTATCCTGATGCTGCCGCCACCTACACACTGTCATTGTACAACTCTGTGGCCTCCTCCTGATGCTTCTGCTGCCGCTACCTCCACGCTCTGTCATTGTGCCACTCTGTGGCCTCCTGATGGTGCTGCTGTTGCCCTCTCCACACTCTGTTATTGTGCCACTCTGTGGCCCCCTCATTCTGCTTCCAACTCATCACTATGTCATAGGGATACTCTGTTGTCTCCTTATGCTGCTGCCACCTCCACACTATGTTGCCTTGCCACTCTGTGGTATCCTGATGCTGGTGCCACCTCCACATTGTCATTGTGCTATTCTGTGGCCTCCTCATGCTGCTTCCACCTCACCACTATATCATAAGGCCACTCTGTGGTCTCATCATGCTGCTGCCACCTCCATACTATGTCACCTTGCCACTCTGTGGTCTCCCGAAGCTGCCGCCACCTCCACACTGTCATTGTGTCACTCTGTGGCCTCTTGATGCTGCCTCCACCTCACCACTATGTCATAGGGCCACTCTGTGGACAGCTCATGCTGTTCCCACTATTCCCACTTCATGACTGGGCTACTATTCAGGCTTTTTGGTTTGACTGACATCATTATTTATTTGACCCTTCCCCTGATCTGTCAGAAGGAAGGAAAAATGAGACGCACAATGGATCCTCTCTGTGTAGCAGCTGTAAGGCCTGTATGGTCCCATCAGATTTGGCTTATGATTTGGTACAAAACACAGAAGACATGCAAACATTGCATTCACGTGTCATCTCTGTTTCGGAACCACTCCTGTTTTTTTGGGCATTAGCAATACTGATGGATTACTGACCAAATGCTGACCAAGTGAAGGCAGATGCTCCACAGACAGGATCCGTTTTTTGAGGGGTTTTGTTCTGACAGATCAGAGGAAAGGAAAAATAATCATTTACGTCAACACAAACTTAATACTGACACCCTCTCCACTCTGCCGGGGGGCTCTACTTGTTGAAGAGTTTAATAGAACAGGTTTTGTAGACATCTATGTGGAATCAGCTGATGACGGTGTAAAAGGAGTGTGCTTTTTCTTGGCACTGACATCAACCTGTAAGGCTAAGTTCATATTTGAGTTATTTAGTCAGTTTTGGCCCCGTGACTACCCAAATAAGTGAAGTGCGCAGTGGTTCTACGAGCGACACCTATTATCTGCATGTCATACTGACTCACAGTATTATTTCACTACCAAAGCAGACTCCCTATGCGTGTTATTGCAAGGCACAGTGTTCAACACCACTATAAAGGCTCTCTGCAGCCAGGAAATATAAGGTTTTTTTTAACAAAATTTGTTGCAAATATATTTGGATCTAACCAAATTTTTTCTGAAAATTTGGCGAACCGACAAATGGAATTTTTAAAATTTTTGTTCATCTCTAATTGTTTGGTCTAAGTTTCTTGTCAATCAAAGATGAAAAGAAAGATGTTTCATTTACACAGCAGTTTTTTTTCTGTCTTATCTCCAGGTACATGTACGAGTTAGCAAGGAGAAATACTAAGCTGCCAGAAGTGTTTATTGATAAGCTGTATGAGTCTATGGCAGATGTGATACAGAAATGCTGCAGCTCTGAAAATGCTAATTCCTGCCTGCAAAAGAAGGTATTTTTTTTTTACTTTTCTATCAACACAAACAAGCTGCTGTCTGGAAATCATTTTATAACCCAGATATTCAAGCTACAGTTAGAAATGAGGTTTAGCTTTATCTCCTACATTTAGTTAACCTAACCTCCAACTTTTGAAAAGCTTTGGTTACATATTTTAGGTCATCTTTTATTTAAATATAGGATATGGATATCAGCCAAAAGACAAAATAAAGTCTTCTTCTTCTTCGTCTTCTTCCTCTTCGGCGGGTGCGAACCCTGTGCCACATGTCCTACCTCCTCTGAGGGCATTGTCTAAGTGAACCCCTCGATCTTCACAGTATCCCTCATGGTGGGGATAGACTTTCTCAGGGTAACAGCAGGTCGCTACCCCCTGAGGAGGATTGACACATGAGGTAGCTGGTCCAGGCGGATCAGGAGTTACCTGAGCAAGGTTCCAGAGGTACAGGCGTTATCAGCAGGCTGTGTCGTAAGCAGGAGCAACAGTGCAGGACCGGAGGAAGAGGTAGAGGCGAAGTCAAACAGGCAATAGGTCAGGGCAGGTAAAACAGGTACAGGTCAGGGAATCCGGGTTGGCAACCGGAAAGTAAAGGCAAGCAGGAAGGGATCAAACAGGTAGCAGAGCCCAGGAATACAAGTACAAGTCAGTATGGAACACAGGAACACAAGCAGATATCAGGCACCTTAGCAGGACACAAGGACCTTGACACGGAGGCATCTGGAAAGGGGGCTGAGCCACTTATATATGTGCAGGAGGGCTAGGATTGGTCAGCAAGGTCACATGATCCAACCCATAAAGCACAGGAAGTGACGTGCGCCGGCCCTTAAGGAAATGATGCAGGAAACAAGCAGCAAGCATGCCAGGCCAGGGCTGAAAGGAGACACTGGCAGCAGATCACCGCTGAACAAGGCGCCCAGGACCGTGGTGGTAAGCAGGGGAACAGTGGAGCACAGCATCCACTGTTGCAAGCATAAAGCAAATTTGTACATTGACACTAAAGAAGATTTACAAAATGAAAAAACCGCACCAAATACATGATGAGCATTCCATGTGCCAAATTTGTTATGCGTTTTAGACACTTTCTAAACCTAATTAGACAGTTCTGATAAACAAAGAAATATAGAATGTGTCGGCAGATAAGAACCATTTGGCCCATCTAGTCTGCCCAATATACTGAATACTATGAATAGTCCCTGGCCCTATCTTATATGAAGGATGGCCTTATGCCTATCCCATGCATGCTTAAACTCCTTCACTGTATTTGCAGCTACCACTTCTGCAGGAAGGCTATTCCATGCATCCACTACTCTCTCAGTAAAGTAATACTTCCTGATATTACTTTTAAACCTTTGCCCCTCTAATTTAAAACTATGTCCTCTTGTAGCAGTTTTTCTTCTTTTAAATATTCTCTCCTCTTTTACCTTGTTGATTCCCTTTATGTATTTAAAAGTGTCTATCATATTCCCTCTGTCTCGTCTTTCTTCCAAGCTATACATGTTAAGGTCCTTTAATCTTTCCTGGTTTTATCCTGCAATTCATGTACTAGTTTAGTAGCTCTTCTCTGAACTTTCTCCAAAGTATCAATATCCTTCTGAAGATATGGTCTCCAGTACTGCGCACAATACTCCAAATGAGGTCTCACTAGTGCTCTGTAGAGCGGCATGAGCACCTCCCTCTTTCTACTGGTAATGCCTCTCCCTATACACCCAAGTATGCTGCTAGCATTTCCTGCTGCTCTATGACATTGTCTGCCTACCTTTAAGTCTTCTGAAATAATGACCCCCTAAATCCCTTTCCTCAGATACTGAGGTTAGGACTGTATCACTGATTTTATATTCTGCTCTTGGGTTTTTACGCCCCAGGTGCATTTTCTTTCACTTATCAACATAAAATTGCCAGATATTTGACCATTCCTCTAGTTTTCCTAAATCCTTTTCCATTTGGTGTATCCCTCCAGGAACATCAACCCTGTTACAAATGTTTGTGCCATCAGCAAAAAGACACACCTTACCATCAAGGCCTTCTGCAATTTTGCTGATAAAGATGTTAAACAATATGGGTGGTCCCAGAACAGATCCCTGAGGTACCCCACTGGTAACAAGACCATGGTCTGAATATACTCCATTGACTACAACCCTCTGTTGTCTGTCCCTCAGCCACTGCCTAATCCATTAAAAAATATGGGAGTCCAAGCACAAAGACTGTAATTTATTGATAAGCCTTCTATGTGGGACAGTATCAAAAGCCTTACTAAAGTCTAGATAAGCAATGTCTACTGCACCTCCGCCATCTATTATTTTAGTCACCCAATCAAAGAAATCAATAAGATTAGTTTGACATGATCTCCCTGAAGTAAACCCATGCTGTTTTTCATCTTTCAATCCATGGGATTTTAGATGTTCCACAATCCTCTCTTAAGTATGGTTTCCATTAATTTCCCCACTGTTGATGTCAGGCTTACTGGCCTATAGTTGCCCGATTCCTCCCTACTACCTTTCTTGTGAATGGGCACAACATTTGCTAATTTCAAATCTTTTGGGACGACTCCTGTTACCAGTGATTGGTTAAATAAATCTGTTAATGGTTTTGCTAGTTCACCGCTAAGCTCTTTTAATAGCTTTGGGTGCATCCCATCAGGCCCCTGTGACTTATTCGTATTAATTTTAGACAGCTGTTTTTAAAAGGGGACTTAACTAAAGGCTCCTTTACACTGCCCAATATTCAGGCTGATTATTGTTAACCAATGTTTTGCTTGTCCATAAGGTAACAGATCATTGGTTCAGCTGTGGCAGTATTTTGTCTGCAGCAGAACCAAATACCAACATGCAACACAATATACTGCCCCAGCAGAACCAAATACCACTGGCAGCACAAAATACTACACCACCACAACCAAATAACATAGTTGAAGAAGAGGCTCTGCTGGGGAAGTGTATAGTGCTGCACTGTGGTAATTGGTTCTGATAAAGCAGAATATTGTGCTGCTTTGTTGTATTTGATTTTTCTGGGGCAGTATATTCTGTTGAACTGCAAAATTTGGTTCTACCGTGCTGTATAATGTGCTGCACTGTGGTATTTTGTGCTCCTGTGTGTAGTATATTGTGCAGCACTGGGGTATTTAGTTCTACTGGGGCAGTATATTGTGCTTCACAGTGGTATTTAGTTCTGCTGGAGCAATATATTTTGGTGCATTGTGGTATTTGGTGTTGCTGGGGCAGTATTTTGTGCTGAACTGTGGTATTTGGTTCTACTGGCATAATACTGTATATTGTGCTTCACAATGGTATTTGATTCTGTTGGGGCAGTATTCTGTGCTGCACTGTGGTATTTGGTTCTACTGACGCAGTAAATTGTACTTCACAGTGGTATGGGTAGCATTTTGTGGCGCACTGTTGTAGTTGATTCTGCTGGCCCAGTATTTGGTGCTACACTGTGGTATTTGGTTCTACTGGCACAATACTTTATATTGTGCTTCACAGTGGTATTTGGTCCTGTTGGGGCAGTATTTTGTGCTGCACTGTGGTGTTAGGTTCTGCTGGGGCTGTATATTGTGTGGAACTGTGGGATTTGGGTCTACTGGGGCAGCATATTGTGCTGCACTGTAGTATTTTGTGCTGCTGGTGAGTATATTGTGCTGCGCTTTCGAATTTGATTCTCCTGGGGCCATATTCTATGTTGAATTGCGGTATTTTGTTCTGCTGGCGCTGTATCTTGTGCTGCACTGTGCTATTTGGTTCTACTGGTCCAGTATATTGTGCTGCACTAAGGTATTTGGTCCTTTGGGAAATTATTTTTTGCTTCACTGTGGTATTTGCTTCTGGCTGAATATTGTGCTAATCTTTAGTATTTTGTACTACTATGGCAGTATATTGTGCTTCACTGTGTTATTTGATCCTGCTGGGGCAGTATATTGTGCTTGGTTCTGCTGGAAAATTATTTAGTGCTGCACTGTGGCATTTGCTTCTGCTGGGGCTGCATATTGTGCTGAACTGTTGTATTTGCTTGTTTGGTGAGTATATTGTGCTGCACTGTGGTATATGGTTCTGGGAAATAATTGTCCTGAACTGTAGTATTTGGTTCTGCTAGGGCAGTATATTATGCTGCACTGTGGTATATGGTGCTGGGGAGTATATTGTGCTGTTCTTTCGTTTTTGGTTCAGCTGCAGGACAAAAATACTGACCCTATCTAGTGCTTTTGGTCTCTTTTACACATGCTAGTTCCACCTACTTGAGTTGACCATGCCTACTTATGTCGGCACCACCGTCTGTCAATTTGAGCCGCTAATCTGTCTACCACTCCCCTCATCCTGGCCTTGACAGGCAGTATTCAGACTTGGTACATAGGGCGACACCAGCTATAAATACAGCTCTGGTTACAGGAGTTGTAATATGAGCCAGATTTATTGAGGCATGAGATTGTTGCAAAGTGCATCAGGAAACGGGTAGCATAGCAGAAAGATAGGCGTCTAACATGTCTGTCAAGATGCACCAAATTTATCATATAGCATGTTGTACTGTGATAAATTGTAAACTTTAAAACTAAATATAACAATGTCAAACATCAGACGATATACACAATGACCCAGGATAGGTCATCAATATCAGATCAGTGATGGTTTGACTCCTGGCACCCCAGCTGATCAGCTGGTTGAAGAGAAGTTAAATGGGAAGGAGCAGGCGAAGTATAATCTTTTCCATTGAAGTGAATGGGACAGAGGAGCTGTAATTACACCTAATTACAATGTCGACAACAAGCAGGTAAGCAGTGAAGAGAAGGCTGCTCTCGTACTAGCACTGCGTTCTCTTCAAACATCTGATCGGCAGGGGTGTCCGCTGTAGGCCCCATGCCGATCTGATATATCCTCAGGATAGGTCATTAATATAAGAAACTGGCCAACCCCTTTAAGTATATAAATTACAGGTCTACAGATGAAATTCTTAGGGGGCATATATTTTATTTACCGACTGTAACTCAATTTTTCACTTCAAGTTTATTAATGCAATATTCCAAAATCTGTTCCAATTATTAACTGTACCAGGACAAGCAGTCCAATTTGTTGGCAGCATGTTATAGAGCAGGAGGCTGCGTAGACTGATTTATATTTTGTATGGAAAGATATATCATAGTTTGAATTTATTTCTAAGTAGATTTCTGCTATTTCTAGTCTTTAGTGTCCAGTGGGTGGTCCTAATTAGTGATAGCTACATCGGTATGCACACACAGGCTTATTAAACAGTACAATGCAATATCCCAAATAAGATTCTGGACTCTCTCCGACGCGCATCATTGTTTAAATGGCCAACAACAGCAATCAAATTTCTGGGGGTTAATATCCCGATAGATTTGAGTCTGCTATTTAAATTAAATTATGCCCCGCTACTTACAAAAGCCAAATCCTTCATTTCTTCATTAAAGGTGCCATACATGTCTTGGTTCGGTAGGAAAAACTTGTTGGCCACGTTTGTCCTGCCCCAATTTTTGTATGTGTTCCAAGCCCTTCCGTTACATATACCTACCTCCTTTCTAACACAAATTAGAAGAACATTTACTTAATTTTTCTGGAAATCAAGACGGCCTAGATTGGCTTACTCACTTCTTTCACAGAAGAAGCACAAAGGTGGCATATCGTTACCAGATATGTCTCTTTATAATAAAGCTATCCACTTAGCTAGATGGGCACTTTTAGCGAATGAAAAACTACAAACTCCCTTTCTAGACATAGAGAGGATTCTTTTAGGTACACATAGGCATGCCCTAATGTGGCTTCCAGAGGCCCCTCTTTCTCTCTGTCGAGAAATGTGCACGCTGACAAAGAGTATGCTGATCTGTTATCGTAACTCTAAGATTGCTTTAGTAAGAGGAAAGTTGATCTCCAAAATAGCTCCACTAGATGTCCTTCCTTATCTGGTAGATAAAATGGGAGGAGATGACAAGAGCTGGTGGCATTCATGGGGAGATGTGAGGATAGGTGAAGTTATAGAAAGCAATCGCTTTTTATCATTAGAGGAAGCATACCACAAATTGGACAGAGGGCCTCCAGCCCTAATACATAGCTGGGACTTCAAAAATATATGCAAGAAATATGTGAAAGGATCAGGTCACACGTTTTTGGAGCCCACCTGGCTCGAAAATTTCACGGCTCTACCCACTATTCTAAAAAAGTCACTCTCGGTTACATAAAATAACCTTTTATCTGATCTTAGCATTCCCAAGCCATATTATTTGCATCAATGGGAGAGAGACCTGGGCAGGATCCTTTCGGATACTGAATCCAATTATATTTTATCCCATGCAAAGGGTTTTTCCTCTTGCGTTCGTTATCAAGATAACTCATATAAAACCATTACCAGGTGGTACAGAACCCCTGAATATTTGCACTCTATAGGCCTTTCACCCACAGATCAATGTTGGAGATGCCAGTCCGGGGTAGGATCTATGATCCATATTTGGTGGTCGTGTCCCAGAGTCAAACAATTTTGGAAAGACGTCGAACAGATCATAAATTCTATATGTGCAACAGATATAACGTTAACCCCTGAGCTGGTGCTTCTGTGGATCCCTATCCCCAACTTTAAGCCATCAAAAACGGATCTAATTACGCATATGATCGCCACAGCTAAATTACTTATCCCAACAAAGTGGAGAGATTCCTCCCCGCCAGATTTGAAGATGTGGTTCAACAAAATGCACCAACTCCATAGAATGGAGGAGATGGTAGGATGTATTCATGGTAATGGGTCCAGATATTTAAAGACTTGGCTTCCCTGGAAACAGTCTCAGGAAGCTAGGGATATGGAAGCTCTTGACGAGCTGGGGGTGGTATCCACGTAGGAGTAACTGTCCCACGAATAAGCTTAGGTTCTCATTGTGTGAATTTTGTCGAGCTCTTTCATGAGCCAACCTAACTCATTATATAGTGGCAATATAGTCAGTGTTTAGCAACCTTATACATTATCTGTGACTTAACAGATAATAGAGTATTGACCAATTGTAACCAGAGAGCCTACCTGTTTGTTTACCCTTATATTATTTTGTCCCCTTTTTTCAATGTTATGTTTTTTCCTTATTCCCCTTCCTCTTCTTCCCGTAATTGTTAAACATGTGCATTGAAAATGTACTTGAACATGGATATATAATGTAGTGCATACTGTATTACAATGTGGAAATGTAATTTTATGTTCTTAAAAACTTTGAAATAATAAAAAGAGATTTGCAAAAAAAAAACAGTACAATGCAGTTCTGCATGTTTTTTAGGAAATCGGTCCTTTCTTCTGTCTTGTGGGAGAAACATAGTTTAGTTACTACTTATCGATCAGTCGCACTGTTGAGGCCACCATCTCTACTGCACTCACACAGGCTGTGGGCTAATAGTAAATGCAGCTGAACTGGAAGAGAAGGGCACACATCCAGGCTGGGACCTGAGTGGAAGTGACTAGATCTGTGTGAGTGGTGCTTAGGAAGCCGCATTACCGGTACAACAAGGGCATGGCTAACTGAAAAAAGGACTGATTTCCTAAAAACTCCTTTAAGGGAATTATCACTTTGAGAAACTGTCTCAAGGGCATTTACTTACATTTGTATAGTTCATATATGTCTGGACATATCAAAAGGAAGTAGTTTAGCCTGTGCACATAGGAATAGAACTGGAGTCTATGGGGACGTTTATCAAGACTGACATTCTACATGCTGGCTTAATCTGTTCCCTGTTAGCATCAGATGCAGCACAACTATTAATGGGAGTCAGTCACCAGTTTTTTGGTGTCCTCACTAAGGGCAGCATAATCTAGTGACAGATCCCCTTAGCAAAATGCTGGGTCACTTTGTTTAATTGACCTAGCCATTTTGTCAAAATCTTGTGCCAAAGAGCTCCAGCACATGCTGAACAAGTCCTGATATTCATGATCTCCCGGCTTTCCCTGCCCACCTGCTGCTGATTTATATAGAAAATAAACTGTCTATCAGAGGCAGGTGGGCTGGGAGAGCCATGAGCTCATGAATATGGGGACTCATTGGCATGTGCTGGAGTTGTTAAAACCTAACAGCATAAAACTGGTGACAGATTCCTATTTAGATGCAAATGCCTCTTAGTAATTGTGGTGCAGGTCCATGCACCAAAGCAGAGATCTAAACCAGCAAGGGTGCCGGTGTAGATCTTCACTGTAATATATGCCAGTTTCGTCATGTAGATTATACAAACCGGATTCCAAAAAAGTTGGGACACTATACAAATCGTGAATAAAAGCTGAATGCAATGATGTGGAGGTGCCAACTTCTAATATTTTATTCAGAATAGAACATAAATCACGGAACAAAAGTTTAAACTGAGAAAATGTACAATTTTAAGGGAAAAATATGTTGAATCAGAATTTCATGGTGTCAACAAATCCCCAAAAAGTTGGGACAAGGCCATTTTCACCACTGTGTGGCATCTCCCCTTCTTCTTACAACACTCAACAGACGTCTGGGGAATGAGGAGACCAGTTTCTCAAGTTTAGAAATAGGAATGCTCTCCCATTCTTGTTTAATACAGGCCTCTAACTGTTCAATCATCTTGGGCCTTCTTTGTGGCACCTTCCTCTTTATGATGCCCCAAATGTTTTCTATAGGTGAAAGATCTGGACTGCAGACTGGCCATTTCAGTACCCCGATCCTTTTTCTACGCAGCCATGATGTTGTGATTAATGCAGAATGTGGTCTGGCATTATCTTGTTGAAAAATGCAGGGTCTTCCCTGAAAGAGATGACGTCTGGATTGGAGCATATGTTGTTCTAGAACCTGATTATATTTTTCTGAATTGATGGTGCATTTCCATACATGCAAGCTGTCCATGCCACACACACTCATGCAACCCCATACCATCAGAGATGCAGGCTTCTGAACTAAGCGTTGATAACAACTTGGGTTGTCCTTGTCCTCTTTGGTCCGGATGACATGGCATCCAAGATTTCCAAAAAGAACTTTGAATCGTGACTCGTCTGACCACAGAACAGTCTTCCATTTTGCCACACTCCATTTTAAATGATCCCTGGCCCAGTGAAAACGCCTGAGCTTGTGGATCTTGCTTAGAAATGGCTTATTCTTTGCACTGTAGAGTTTCAGCTGGCAACGGTGGATGGCACGGTGGATTGTGTTCACTGACAATGGTTACTGGAAGAATTCCTGAGCCCATTCTGTGATTTCCTTTACAGTAGCATTCCTGTTTGTGGTGCAGTGTCGTTTAAGGGCCCGGAGATTACGGGCATCCAGTATGGTTTTACGGCCTTGACCCTTACGCACAGGGATTGTTCCAGATTCTCTGAATCTTCGGATGATGTTATGCACAGTTGATGATGATAGATGCAAAGTCTTTGCAATTTTTCGCTGGGTAACACTTTTCTGATATTGCCCCACTATCTTTCTGCGCAACATTGTGGGAATTGGTGATCTTCTACCCATCTTGGCTTCTAAAAGACACTGCCACTCTGAGAAGCTCTTTTTATACCCAATCATGTTGCCAATTGACCTAATTAGTGTTAATTGGTCTTCCAGCTCTTCGTTATGCTCAAATTTACTTTTTCCAGCCTATTATTGCTACTTGCCCCAACTTTTTGGGGATTTGTTGACACAGTGAAAATTTGAATCAACGTATTTTTCCTTTAAAATGATACATTTACTCGGATTAAACGTTTGATCTGTCATCTACGTTCTATTACAAATAAAATATTGACATTTGCCATCTCCACATCATTGCATTCAGTTTTTATTCACAATTTGTTTAGTGTCCTAACTTTTTTGGAATCCGGTTTGTAATAAATTGGATGGTCCACATACTTCAGCCCCCTACCACTTGCAAATTGAAAAGTGGCAAGTGATGCGTAACACACACCCCCCGCCCAAGTTGCCACAGTTTGCAACTTTTTGGTGCCAAGAATACACAATTAGGCAATTAGCAAGCTCAACAAAAAACTTTATGTATTTTCCAACAATAGGAGGTTCAGAGGTCAGTAGAAAATTCAGCATTTCTGGTGTCCCAAGCAAATTTATGTCAGGGGACCCCTGCTGCACTGCTAAGATCTGCCTCCATTAGCTTGCTAAGCCTCACTCTTAGCTTAGCAGCCTGTACATTTATGCTACTGCTGTTCAACTGAAAGGGTCCCCAAGACCCACAGGTGCTTTATTTTGTCTGACTTTTTTACTTGTCTGTTCCTGAATTGTTTTCTTTCCCTTTTGCAGTTTTGCCAGCTATTTGTGGCCCAATCTCTGGGGCCCCAAGCATTTTTGTAGTGGACAAGTCTGCCACTGGCAGAAGTTGGGGTTGCTCTTAGGCTGTAGTATCTGATTGGTCCAAAAGACTGTACAGTACAAAAAGAAGCCAATGTAGTAAATGTCACATGTTAGAATGGAGCCCTGTTAAAGGTTTTGCTTCAGGGTCCTTTAACTTCATGTTGCATCCTTGTTACCAATCAAGCACAAACAGAAATGTAAGAAAGAAGAGCACCTTGTTTTTGTGTCACTTCCATGTTCTTATTTAGGAAGTCATGATATCCTTACCAAATTTTCTTTTCAAACCTGTCATCAAATTGCTAAAAATGTTCTGTATTTTAGATTTTGTCAAATATCTGTGTGTGCCACTCTCGGAATTCTTGGCAAATGACACCTCTGTGCTCTATTTCAGAAAACGCAACTGAGTGAAGAAATTAAAACATATATCAGTGAAGGCAATGAGCTGTGTGGAGACTACAATAAATACCAGTTTTCTGAATTCAAGGCGAGGTAAGAACCGAGTAATCTCACAAATAACCTATGTAACAATAACAGGCTGATTAGCTGTAAGTTAAAACAAGAGCCTGTAAAATTTATTTTGTATTAGCTATTCACTGTGCAAAATTAGTATATCAAGGCTGTGCCTATAAAACGTTGGAGTACCCACTGATAATTGGCCTTGAGTATGGGCGTAGCTATAGGGGGTGCAGAGGTAGCAGTCACTACCAGGCCCATGAGCCTAAGGGGGCCCAAATATCCTTGTGCCACATAAGAAGACAGCGGTATTATAGAAAGTGTGTGCAGGTCAAATTACACCTCTGGCTGGAGGGAAGGGGTTAGGTCAAGAATTTGTCATGGGGGAGCCTTTAAATTTTTTGTCTCAGGCAGCAAGAAGGCTATGTGCTTCCCTGCCCCTGACCACAAATAACTGAGGGAAGGGGGGCCCAACCTGAACTCTTGCACCAGGGCCCATGAGCCTTTAGCTACACCCCTGGCTGTTTCACTGAATTTCATAAAGGTATTAAGATTCGTTCCGAATTACTTTGTCATAGATCACATGTATGTAGTGAGCGCAATGACCGGGAATGGCGATCGGTCTGCCCCACAGCATTGATCCCCTCAGATGCCACGTTCATTGCTGATCGCAGCATCTGACATTAAAATTGAGGCCTTTCAGGGGTTAATCAGAGTTAAAAAAAAAACATACTCACCTTAACCATTTGCTTGCAGAAAGGCAGTCACAGCCATCTTGATTGAAGAAAGTGCATAAAATATAACGCGGCCACGTGACGATGTCATCACTCTACCCCCGCATGGTGAGGTCATCACTGATGACGTCCACAAGTGTGTTGAAGTGGTGACATCACACATCACTGCACACGAGATTTTATGCACTTTCTTCAATCCAGATGGCCACAACGGCCTCTCCACGAGCAAAATGATGAATGAAACAATTCCTACTAATTCCAAATTAGAAAATCAAAAGGCTGCACCTTCCTTTCTGAATGCTGCCATGTCCTCAAATTGCAGCTTACAACCACACATAGTGTGTTGCCTTGTTCAGGAAAAAATGCATAACAAATTGTAGAGTAGATTTTCTCCTGTTAACCCTTTTTGAGGCTAAAGCAACATTTTAATAAATTATTTTTTTAATATTTCAGTTTCACAGCCAAGTGTTTCTAAATTCTATGAAACGCTTGTTTGGTCAAAGCTTTCAGTGTACCCCTCGATAAATTACTTGAGGATTATAGTTTCCAAAATTAGGTCACTTTTTGGGGGTTTCCACTGTAAGGGTACCTCAGGGTCTTTTCAAATGTGAGGTGTTTCTATAAACTGTAAAATATATATTTTTTTCTGTTAACCCTTCCTATGCTACAGTAACAAATGAATTCAAATGAATGGAAAATCTACACAAAAAATACATTTTTAAATTCTTTAATTCCTGTTGGATGTTTATTTTAACAAACTTTTTAAAATCAGATTTAAATAATTTGAGGGGTGTAGGTTCTAAAATGGGGTCTTTTATGGGCAGATTATATTATGTAAGATGCTCAAAGTGACTTCTTAATTGAAATGGCTCTTAAAAAGTTAGTTTTCAAAAATTATCTTGAATGTTTGAAAAAACTTCTAAATTTTTAAGCTTTCAATGATATTTATAAAATGAGGCTGACACATAGTAGACATGTTAACTAATAACTATTTTGTGAAAGTATCACTATCTGTCTTAGGCCTCATGCACACAATCGTTGTTTGGGTCCGCATCCGAGCCATCGTTTTGTCGGCTCGGATGCGAACCCATTCACTTCAAATTTTCCATAAATTTGGGATTCTTAATAAATAAATATATAACACATCGATCCAAATTTACCAGTAACATGAAGTATGATGTGTCATGAAAAAAACATTCACAGAATCTGTTGAATAATTAAAAGCATTCCAAAGATATTAACACACGAAATGATAAATCAGATTTGAAAAATGGGCTTTAGCATTTGGTGCATACTGGCTTTTGGGTGATGACATCGGCTGTAAATTTGGGAGATGTGAACACAGCCCTACTGTGTTTCAACCAAGATATTAAAATCACCTATTTTGTATAATTGGTTAATCAACACCTGACATTAATCCTACAAAATCCTTGACTTTGTGCAAATGTACCTAGAAGAATTGATGCTGGTATGAAAGCAAAGGGTGGTCACACCAAATATTGATTTATATTTCTCTTATATTTCAATCACTGTGCTTTTCGTTACTTTATTAAACTATTAACACTTTTATATTTTTTAAATCAACCTTCCTTTGTAGCATTTTCTTCACACCTGCCTTAAACTTTTGCACAGACATTGTAATAGTATATATTTCTGCTCCAAAATCATAAAAATAAAATTGCTTAATTTGTAATATGATATGTGTAGTTTGTTCAAAATATATAATTGACCCGTCTTCATTGTATTCGGCAGTGACCAAATGTTGCAATGGGTATTTCTGAATTTGATCTATTGTTGTAAGAGCTTAAAGTGAAATTTTTCATCAAAGACTTGAGATACCTTGAAACATAGCCCTCAGAAGCTCTGAGCTCCTGCATCATATCAGTTTTATATTTTGATTGAAGATCTGTAAAAAAAATATAAAAAAATTGAGCATTAGTATTCTACGTGTCATGTTTCATCCACAATCAAGTCTCAACCCATAGTAAGCAATAGTGGGTGTCATTATTAATGAGCCTGGCAGCTGATAAGAGACTACTAAGATATCAAGAACAGTCACAGGCGTAGACCACAATAAAAAAAATGTCATAGACATCATCAGAACATACCTCGTAGGAATGACACATGAAATGTCAAAAAGAACAAAAAAAAATTGGTTTATTATATTAAGTCTTTCATATGGACACCCAGGGGTAAGCTGGATCATGGAAAGTTGATGAAAAGCTTGCTTACAACAGTCAGGGTGGTTGAGCATCGGTGGTCATCAGCTAGCATGGATTGTTCTTTATTGTGTGTATTTCATCTATAAAGCTATTTTCTGAATTTTTGATGGAATAAAACTCTACAGCTCATTAATTTAACAGCCTTGAAGAGAACATGGCTTTTGTAGTACATTATTAACATGACATTCTGCGCTTGTTATGCGACATTCAGAAAACTCATGCTTTGAGGTGACCAATTTACAATACATAAAATTAGGCTTAGTTTAGGTTACATACAGTACATAAAGGATGCCAAAGAATATAAATAAAAGAGAAATTTTATTTTCTTAGTGCTTCTCTTCTGATCGTCAGACAGTTTCAGTTTTGGATAATATTAACCCCTTGAAGACCTCCCCCATACATGTATGGCGGAAGTCCGGTGTCTAAACATGTCGTCCGCTCGTATGTGAAGCGGGCGCCATAGCCACCCAGTTTCTGTTATTTTAAATAGCAGAGACCCACAGCACATGTATGCCATCAGCCATAAGGCTGATGGCATACATTATTCCCTTCAGATGCCATAGTCAAATCTGACCACAGCATCAGATCAGTCCAGAAGCGGAAGCCGTCTGCTTCAGCTCCGGTAACAGCATTCCCTGGGTTTGATCAGGGAACCTGTTACATTGATATAATAGACGGAAGCCTCAAGCAGGCTTCGGAGTCTATTAGACGAATATACCAATACAGGCCACTAGGTGGCGGCACTGTATTGTTATATTGAAAATAAAATGTTCACTGATGGCTATATAGCTATCATTGAACAAAATGGGCAATCTAATTGCCAGTTGTATTCAAAAAATATAAAAGTTCAAATCACCCCCCTTTCCTTAAAATAAAAATACTTAACCAATAAAAAATGCCCATACAATTAAAATATAATAATATTAATGGCATATGGCAAATGGCGCAAAGGAAAAATTAAACCGCCCAATTTGCCATTTTTTGTCACTTAAACTCTCCAATAATTTTTTATAAAAAGTGATCAAAAAGTTGCACACACTTCAAATTGGTATCACTTAAAAGTACAGATAGCCTTGCAAAAAATGAGCCCTCACACAGCCACATCAGAATATGGTGATAAAATAAAAACATTTCAAAAAAAAAAAAATTCCCTGTATTTAACCACCTCAGCTCCCCTAGCTTAAACACCCTTAATGACCAGACCACTTTTTACAATTCTGCACTACACTACTTTCACCGTTTATTGCTTGGTCATACAACTTACCACCCAAATTAATTTTACCTCCTTTTCTTCTCACTAATAGAGCTTTCATTTGGTGATATTTCATTGCTGCTGACATTTTTAATTAAATTTAAATTTATTGTTCTACATGTCTTTGATAAAAAAAAATGTTTGGGTAAAAAAAAAAATGGTTTGGGTAAAAGATATAGCGTACAAACTATGGTACAAAAATTGGAATTTCCGCATTTTGAATCAGCTCTGACTTTCTAAACATCTGTCTTGTTTCCTGAGGTTCTACAATGGCCAGACAGTAGAAAAACCCCACAAATGACCCCATTTCGGAAAGTAGACACCCTAAGGTATTCACTGATGGGCATAGTGAGTTCATAGAACTTTTTATTTTTTTGTCACAAGTTAGTGGAAAATGATGATTTTATTTTTTTTCTTACAAAGTCTCATATTCCACTAACTTGTGACAAAAAATGAAAACTTCCATGAACTCACTATGCCCATCACAAAATACCTTGGGGTGTCTTCTTTCCAAAATGGTGTCACTTGTGGGGTAGTTATACTGCCCTGGCATTTTAGGGGCCTTAATGCGTGAGAAGTAGTTTGAAATTCAAATGTGTAAAAAATGTCCTGTGAAATCCTAAAGGTGCTCTTTAGAATTTGGGCCCCTTTGCCCACCTAGGCTGCAAAAAAGTGTCACACATGTGGTATCGCCGTACTCAGGAGAAGTTGGGCAATGTGTTTTGGTGGTGTCTTTTTACATATACCCATGCTGGGTGAGAGAAATATCTCTCTAAAAGACAACTTTTCTCATTTTTTTTTATACAAAGTTGTCATTATAGAGAGATATTTATCTTACCCAGCATGGGTATATGTAAAAAGACACCCCAGAGTACGGCGATACCACATATGTGACACTTTTTTGCAACCTAGGTGCGCAAAGGGGCCCAAATTCCTGTTAAGAGGGCATTTTTAGACATTTTGATTCCAGACTTCTTCTCACGCTTTAGGTCCCCTAAAATGCCAGGGCAGTATAAATACCCCACAAGTGACCCCATTTTGGAAAGAAGACACCCCAAGGTATTCCGTGAGGGGCATGGCGAGTTCATAGAAGTTTTTTTTTTTGGCACAAGTTAGCAGAAATTGTATTTTTTTTTTTGTTTTTTTCTCACAAAGTCTCCCTTTCCGCTAACTTGTGACAAAAAGTTCAATCTTTCATGGACTCAATATGCCCCTCAGCGAATACCTTGGGGTGTCTTCTTTCCGAAATGGGGTCACATGTGGGGTATTTATACTGCCCTGGCATTTTAGGGGCCCTAAAGCGTGAGAAGAAGTCTGGAATATAAATGTCTAAAAAATTTTACGCATTTGGATTCCGTGAGAATTCATGTGAGATTTTATTTTTTGTCACAAGTTAGTGGAAAATGAGACTTTGTAAGAAAAAACAAAAAATATAAAATCAATTTCCGCTAACTTGTGCCCAAAAAAAACAACTTCTATGAACTCGCCATGCCCCTCAAAAGTGATCCGCAAAACACATACGGATGTCTGAATGGAGCCTTCCAGGGGGGTGATCAATGACAGGGGGGTGATCACCTCATATAGACTCCCTGATCACCCCCCTGTCATTGATCACCCCCTGTAAGGCTCCATTCAGACGTCCATATGTGTTTTGCAGATCCGATCCATGGATCCGTGGATCCACAAAACACATACGGACCTCTGAATGGAGCCTTACAGGGGGGTGATAAATTACAGGGGGGTGATCAGGGAGTCTATATTGGGTGATCACCCCCTCTAAGGCTCCATTCAGACGTCCGTATGTGTTTTGAGGATCCGCGGATCCATGGATCGGATCCGCAACACACATACGGACGTCTGAATGAAGCCTTACAGGGGGGTGATCAATGACAGGGGGTGATCAGTGAGTCTATATGGGGTGATCACCCCCCTCTCATTGATCACCCTCCTGTAAGGCTCCATTCAGACGTCCGTATGTGTTTTGCGGATCCAAGGATCCATGGATCCGCAAAGCACGGACACAGCGGATCCGCAAAACACATACAGACATCTGAATGGAGCCTTCCAGGGGGGTAATCAATGACAGGGGGGTGATCAATGACAGGGGGGTGATCAGGGAATCTATATGGGGTGATCAGGGGGTTAATAAGGGGTTAATAAGTGACAGGGGGGGTGTAGTGTAGTGGTGTGTGGTGCTACTTTACAGAGCTGCCTGTGTTCTCTGGTGGTCGATCCAAGTAAAAGGCACCACCAGAGGACCAGGTAGCAGGTATATTAGACACTGTTATCAAAACAGCATCTAATATACCTTTTAGGGGTTAAAAAAATTGCATCTACAGCCTGCCATTGAACGATCGCCGCTGGCAGGCTGTAGATCCATTCGCTTACCTGCAGTTCCTGTGAACGCGTGTGCGTTCACAGGAAATCTTGCGTCTCGCGAGATGGCGCGCCGGCGCGTCCAGGAGGAATTACAGGGCTGCCGCAAAGACGCATCCCTGCGTGCGGCGGTCCTGTAGAGGTTAAACGCAAAGTCAATTTTACCGCATAGTGTACGTTAAAAAAATAAATAAATTGCGTTTTGTCCCAATTCTACCCCATTTGGAATTTTTTTTACGTTTCACTCTACATGGTATGTAGCTGTAAATGGTGCCATTACAAAGTAAAACTTGTCCCGCAAAAATTAAGCCCTCATAAGGCTATGTAAACGGAAACATAAAGGCAGGGAGTGAAAAATGAAAATGCAAAAATGGAAAATCTCAGGGTCCTCTAAGGGTTAATAATTTGTGCAGCATGCAATATTTCTCTGGTAGAGGTTATGGTCACGGATAACAATGATGAGCCAGAAAGGGAAAATTCAAGTCTCCCATTTCCATCCAGACAGGCTTCTTTTAAGTCAAAAAGCTCATTTCAGCCTGATGGGTGTCAGCATGGCTTTACTTCAAAACTTGTTTTAGAGCTACATAGGACATCGATTAGATTAGGTGCAAACCACCACAGTAGAAATAAGAGATTAGAGATAGTGGCAACACTCAGATTCCATTTTCTGTTGATTCATCCATTGCAAGTTTTCAATTACCATTTAGAAATAAATGGATTGAGGATTTTGAGTATTATTTATAGTATTTCTACTTATAAAAATACTAATTCAAATGTATTTTCAGGAAAACACAGATCTCCTAGGGTCCCATAGCAAAATAATATGTATGTTAAGATTTCTGCTGAATTTAAATTTTTTTATTAAGTACGTTAAACTTTTACACTCTGTCTACTGACTTTTGGGTTGAAAAGAGTGGAACAGGCATTATTATTATGGGACTCATGTTGAACACCACATTTTTCAGTGTATTTAGACCAGACAATTGTCATGAACACACTGATACATCCCTACAGCCCTAAATCTCATGCTTCTCCTCCCAATCAAAAATATACAGTATAACTGTCTGCTTTCAGCCACCACTAAATGGAGCTCAGTCCATAACAATTTAAGCAAATGCAAATCTCTTTAACTGAGCTCCCTCTATTGGTGGCTGCAGACAAATAAGGTTGATTTATGTTAGGAAGAGAAAAAGAGTTCATCCCCCCTAGGCCCCATAGCAGTTGTGTGATCTGCTTCCATGGCAGTTATGCCACTGTGTGCTGTAACTGCATCTTATATATCTATTCACATTTTTCACAAGTTATGTTGCAACTTTGTTCTGTTATAGAAAAAAATCCCCCCATGACTCTGCTCTCAATACCCTTTAATGATTAAGTAAAAACAGAATGTTTAAAATTTTTGCTACTTTGAATAGGAAAAACTAAAATCTTGCATTGATATAAGTATTCAGGCCCTTTACTCAGTACTCAGTTGAAGATTACCTCCTCCAGTCTTCTTGACTATAATGCCGCAAGACTTGCACATCTAGATATGTGGATTTTCTACCATTCTTCTCTGCAAATTTTCTCAAGCTATGTAAGGTTGGATGGGAACTGTCAGTAGACAGCCAATTTCAGATCTCTCCAGAAATTTTAATTGGTTTAAGATCGTTGGAAGTATACGAAATGAAGTCGGTCCATCCATTCCTAAGGCAAGAAGTGGACGTCTAGGCAAAATATTGGAGTCAACAGGTCGGCTTATCACAAGGTCCATCAGTGCTGGCACGACAAACACAGCAGTGGAGGGGGCTCATATGCATTGTAATAGTGAGATCACAGACATCCATGCAAGTACTGTGTAACACAAGTTACACAAGTCTGGAATGGTGGCACGAAAAAAGGTGAAGAATCCTCACCTTTAATATCATCATAAGACATGTCAGCTCAAATTTGCAAGAAAGTACAAACAATGGACAGTAGAAGATTGGAAACGGGTGATTTGGAGCGATGAGGCAAAAGTCAATAGACTGGGATATGATGGGTGCAAATGGCTTTGGATGAAACAAGGGAAAAAGGGGCTAATGGATCGAGAAATTGAACAAACTGTCAAGTTCGGTGGAAGAAGCCTGATCATATGGGGTTGTTTTACAGCCAAAGGCATTGGATACTTGATATCGATGGTGGTCTGAATGCTGAGCTATATGTCTGTATCCTACAAGACGAGTTACTTCGTACACACAAACACTATGGGTATGAAAAGGACAACATAGTGTTCCAGCAGGAGAACGACACAAAGCATACGTCGAGATTGGCACAGAAATGGTTCAATGACAATGGAGTAGAGGTGTTGGAATCCCCCCATCCCACACAGTTCTCAGACCTCAACCCAATTGAACACTTGTGGGTAGAGTTGAACAAAAAGCTGTGTTCGTACCCAAATGAGTCAACCAGTATAAACCAACATTGGGAACGTGTAGAAGAGACCTGGGAACAGATTTCATTTCAGAGTGGCTTAAATCTAATTGAGAGTATGCCTAGAAGGATTTAGACAGTGTTGAAAGCCAAAGGTGGATTTACAAAATACTAACAAAATAATAATAACAAAAATTTTGAATTTTCGGAACAAAACTAGAGATGAGCGAACAAAAATTAGATTTGACCCGGTTTGCCAAATTTCCCCCTAAAAAATGGTTCGATCTGAATTTATTTGTGGCGAATCATGTTAAAAAAAACGTCTATTTCCTGGCTGCAGAGAGACTTTATAGTGGTGTAGAACACTGTGCCTTGCAGTAAGACGCATCGGGAGTCTGCTGTGGTAGTGAAACAATACCGTGAGTCAGTATGACACGCAGATGACAAGCATAGTTCTTAGAATCACTGCACACTTCACTTATTTGGGTAGATTCAGGGTCAAAACTGACCAAATAACTCAAGTGTGAAATCAGCCTTACAGGTCAATGTTCGAGTCAAAAAGAAGTGCACTCCTTTTACACAGTCGGCAGCTGATTCCACATAGATGTCTACAGAATCTGTTCTATTAAACTCTTATACAAGTAAAGCCCCCCAGACAGAGTGGAGAGGGTGTCAGCAATAAGTTTGTGTTGATGTCACTGATTATTTTGCCCTTCATCTGATCCGTCAGAACAATAACCCACAAAAAATGGATCCGCCTTTACTCGGTCAGTATTTGGTTAGTAATTCATCAGTATTGCTAAAGCCTCAAAAAAACAGAAGTGGATCAAAAACAGAGATGACACATAAATGGAATATTTGCATGTCTTCTGTGTTTTGTACCCACTCCTGCTTTTGGCTACGAAATCATAAGCCAATTCTGATGCAAAATAGGGACCATGTCATGCAGGCCTTACAGCTCTTGCATAGACAGGATCCGTTGTGCGTCTCATTTTTTCTTCCTTCTGACAGATCAGAAGAGGGGTCATATAAATGATGATGTCAACCAGGCTGAAAGGTAAAATAGTGGCCCAGTCATGAAGTGGGAAAGTGGTGGGAACAGCATGAGAAGTCCACAGAGTTGCCCTGTGACATAGTGGTGAGGGGAAGCAGTATGAGGAGACCACAGAGTGGCCTAATGACAGAGTCTGGAGGTGGAAGCAGCATCAGGAGGAGGCCACAGAGTGGAACAACGACAGTTCGGAGGTGGCGGCAACAGCATTAGGAGGCCACAGAGTGGCACAATGACAGAGTGTGGAGGTGGTGGAAGGAGCATTAGAAGGAGACCACAAGGTGGCAAAATGACACTGTGGGGGTGGCAGCAGCCGCATCAGGAGACCATAGAGTGGCAAGTTGACATAGTGTTGAGGAGGAAGCAGCATGAGGAGACCACAGAGTGGCCCAATTACAGAGTCTGGCGGTGGCAGCAGCAGCAGCATGGGGAGACCACAGGGTGGCACAATGACAGTGTGGAGGTGGCAGCATCAGCATCAGAAGGCCACAGAGTGGCAAGATAACATAGTGTGGAGGTGGCAGCAGCATCAGGAGACCAAAGATTGGCAAGGTGACATAGTTTGAAGGTGGCAGCAGCTTTAGGAGACTACAGAGTGACCCAGTGACAGAGTGGAGAGGTGGGTGGCAATACCAGTTGAAGATGGTGGGTGAAAGAAGGAGCATTCGGCATCAGATGTGTTGCATCAGGGGCGTGGCCACATTAGAATAGTAGCTGAGGCAGGCAGCCAGAAGAAACAGGTCTCTTTTGTCAAAGTGTTGGTCTGGCACCATGGATGATCTAGTCTGATGCATCAGGTATTGGTGGGTGGAAATCCTGGCTGATCCATGCCTGATTCATCTTGACAAAGGTCAGTCTCTCCACATTTTGGGCAGACAGGCAAGCTCTTCTTGGGGTAACTTTGGTCCCTGCTGCACTATACATGTGCTCTGATGCCACACTACTGGCCGGACAGTACAGGACAGTTTTTCCAGGGCAAACTCTGCCAGTTGTGGAAGAAATTCAGTTTGGCTGACCAGTTGTCCAGCAGATCTTCAATGTGGGGTGGCAGGGTGCTGTCCAAATATGCCACCAAATGCTGGTTCAGGTCCTGCTCCAGGTCTAGCTGCTGCTGGTGAGTAGTTTCTTCACTAGGCGGGTAAAGAAAGCTTCTCATCAGCGAATATAGACTCAAGTTGCTGCTGATGGACCTGGTACTGCTCCTACCCCCCCATCCTGCCACAGCAGCCATGGCAGACCAATGTAAGCACAGAGGGCCCTCCCCCGGTCAGACCTGTGAGAGGATGGATGATGGTGCAGATAGGCAGCGGCCAACTGACTACATAGAATATCTCTATAGTAGTTCAGTTTGTCCTCCCTCTCAGACGGTGCAAAAAAGTCCCCCATTTTGGACAGGTAGCAAGGGTACAACACAGTGGAGAGCCAAAAGTCATCCCTCTGCCAAATAGTGAAAATTCGGCTGTCACTACTCAAGCAAGTGAGCATGCATCGGGCCATTTGTGCAAGTGACTCGGAGAGACTCCCTGCCTCCATCTCCACTGCATACTGCCACGGTGTGTCTGGGTCCTCGGCCTCGTCTTCCTCATCACCCTGTAGCTCCTCTGGCTGCTATTGCTCCTCCTCTCCTGTCACCTGTGTATTAAAACCACCCATTTTGTTACACATTGCTTGTGCTCCAATGTCCTCCTCTTCCAATTCTGCTCCCACAGGGGTCATGTGGCGGTGAGATCTAGGCTCCACATCTCCAGTCCCAGCCAGATTTACCAGCATCTTTTTCAGGACATGAAGCAGTGGAATGACACTGTTCATCCCATAGTCGTGGCAACTGACAAATAAGATGGCCTCCTCAAAGGGCCTAAGCAAACGGCAGGTGTCACACATAAGCTGCCACTGGCTGACATCAAAGTTACACAGGGGAGTACTTCTGTCCACTTGGATCATCAATAAATCATTTATGGCCTTTCTCTGTTCGTACAGTTGGTACAACATATGGAGGGTGGATTTCCAACGGGTAGAAACGTCACATATCAGCCTATGTTGGGGTTGCCGTTCTGCCACTGCAGCTCAAAGGAGGGTGTGCTATATGGTGTATGAGTGAACGAATTACATACAAAGTTTCCTGCCCATTTTTAGGATATCTTGCAGATGGGAGGAAGACTTCAGGAACCGCTTGACAACCAGATTGAGCATGTGTGGGGGCATGGCTCAGCCCTCCTTAACTCAGCGCTAACACCATGCTCTTCCGGTTGTCGGTCACCATCATACCGATTTTGAGTTGTTGTGGAGAAAGCCAGGATTTGATTTCTTGAGGAAGGACATGGAGCAGTTCCTCCACTGGGCGACTCCGTTCGCCCAGGCAAACGAGGTGCAGAACAGCGTGACACCATTGTGCCCTGCACATGTGGTATGCTGGAGGGGCACTGTGAATTGTCCCTGCAGTGGAGGACAAGGTGGAGGCAGAGGTGGACATTGTCGCAGGAACAATGGTGTGAGAGGGGGAAGCGGCATCACCTGGTCAAGTTTCTGGTGTGGCTGTGCAGGAATCACATTCACCCAGTGGGTCGTAAAGGACATGTATTGTCCCTGATCATAGTTACAGCTCCACATGTCAGTGTTGATGTTAACTTTGGCAGACACCGACAAGCTCAAACTCTGGCCCACCTTCTGTTCTGCATATTTGTTCAGGGCTGGTATTGCCTTTTTGGCAAAAAAATGATGGCTTGGGACTCTCCACCTCGGCTCGGCACAAGCCATCAGTTCTCTGAAAGGTGCAGAGTCCACCACTTGGAAAGGGAGGGACTGCAGCACCAGCAACTTGACCAGGAGCACATTCAACTTCTGCACCATTAGATGAGTGCATGCATATTGTTGTCCTTTGGCAATCACTTCGTTGATCGATTGCTGACTGAATGACTGACGAGAAGCAGAAGGAGCATCAGAACCTGCAGATGATGGGAAGGTCAGACAGCTCCCTTCGGCTGAGGTGGTGGAGCCTTGACTGCCTTAAATCTAGTGCGTGCCACTGAGTGATGCAGCATTTGCTGCAGCAGCCTGGACCACCACATCAGAGCCACGGTTCTCTTAGGCCACTTTATGGTGACGCTGCATATGTTGATGCAGGGCTGTGGTGCCAACATTGGCACCCTGGCCACGCTTCACCTTCTGCCCAAAGATTCTACAAATGGCATTGTTCACCTCCTATGGCGGCTTAACCAAAAACTGCCACACTGCCGAGTAGGTGATTTTACCCCCAACACTACGCACTGACTGACAGTTACTGCTGCTGCTTCCGTGAACCCCCGCACCACTGCTTTCTTGGCAGGTATGCTCCTGCGAAGCAGGTGGTCTACTCCGGGCACGTTTGGCTCCCTACCTCCCACTACTGCCACCCTGATGACTCCTGACCATGCTAGCGACTTGCTAGCTCCGCCGCTGTCTCACAGGCAAGCTGCCACCCTCTTCTTCTGATGATTATGAAGCCCCTAATTCACCCAGCTCCCAAGTGTGATCAGCTACATCATCATCGAGTACTGTCTAGACGTCACTGATGTCCTCCTCAACGGTCTCTTGGTCAGGAGCCTGATGTCTCGCAACACCAGCTCCCACTCCACTCTCCTCCTCACTACTTGCCCGCCTACCGGAGGAAGCGGCAGATGTCTCCTCCACATCAAGTAGCTGCTGACTGTCTTCTAGTAGCTTGTCTTCACTGTATAGTGTAGCTGAGCCTACAGCATATAATACTTCTCTGGCTGAAGGAAAAGAAAAGGACAGAGGCAGGTTGAAGACAGGTGAGGGCACAGGACTTGCTCCCAAGCCATGCCAACTAAGGGTTGTTAAAGTGCCACACCTTACCTGTTATTACCCTAAAATAACAAGAATCACTGTATGGGTGTGCAGTACGGGCTCGTCTGCGGTGCAGCACAACATCTTTCAAACTTACATAGATCTACAGTATTCCCCCTCCCATAACTGGCCCTGTAGCACGTGCCGGAGTACTCTTTCTGAGCAAAACACCAGCTTGGCTTGTGTTTGTGGGGATTTATCAGCTCTCCAAGGTGAAATGTCCCTTTAACTTATGGAGTCCTTGCAATGAACAGTATGAACACTTGTGGCCTGACACAAACAAAGACCCTAACTAGCTAACTACAGGACTGGTCTCAATCTCTAGGCGCCAACACTGTAATGAGGTGCGTGTACCATCTTACCGACCCGGGTCTGATTTGCATCCACTGGTGACTCTGAACAGAACAAATGTCTTTCCAACAGGCATGCAGTAAAGCAGTGTATGTTGCTTTGTTCCTTTACTCTCATCAGCGTTCGTGGAAGCGATCTTCCTTACTCTAGACAGGATCAGGGTCTTGGACACGATCAGCTTCACTTAGATTCAGCTCTGGTCAATGAAGAATGTTCTCTAAGTTCATACCGAACTTTAAGATTTTTGGACCCCGGGCCCGAAACCCGAAAATTTTAGTAAAAGTTTGGGTTCAGTGTTTGGCACTTTCTTGGCGCTTTTTAAAAGGCTGCAGAGCAGCCAATCAACAAGCGTTTAACTGTCTGACCTTAGAAGCCATCACAGCCATGCCACTAATGGCATGGCTGTGATTGGCCAGAGCAGCATGTGACCCAGCCTCTATATAGCTGGAGTCACGTAGCGCTCCACGTTATTCTGCTGTTACTAGTGTAGGGAGAGGATGCTGCTGGTGATTTCAGGGAGAGAATAGGAGAGAATCTTTGTTCAGAACTTGAATCTAACTCAGCGATCTACATACATTTAGTTGTGTGGGTGCAGGGCACAATCTTTTTACCCTGCCCTGAGCCCAGTGACGGAAAAAAATAACTTTTATACGTCTGTTAGTTAGGTAGGTGGCGGCGACGGCCATTTTATGCAAGCTCAGTCCACCAGCACTGCATCTGAGTTTTTGTGACATTGAAATCCAAGCTTGAAAAACTGCACTAATAATCTGGGTTTTTTTTTAAATCACCCTTTTTTGGCAATATACAACATCTGGTGCATTTGCAGGATTAGTCAGTGTGCAATTTAAGGTAGAAATACAGCCATAATTTTCTGGGTTTTTAAAAACACACTTTTTGGGCCAAAATACCAAATTTTACAGCAATTGCAGCATCAGCACGTGTGAAATTCAATGGTTATATACAGCTTTCATATTCTTTTAGTAAAAAAACACATCAAATACGCTATTGGTAGCCACTTGTATCGAAGCGGCTGTCCGGCATGAAAAGTCACTGATCATTCCATTACTTGGTCTTTCCGATACTTTAGAACATGCGCAAAGTTCAACACCCTGAATTAATACGGTAGTGCGGTATTCAGAATAATGCATACACTTCACCGTCACTTTTAGTTCAGTCGTGGAGCAATAGACTTATGCGCTAGATCAGTGACAGCACAACAGTGAATGGGTAAACAGTATTCCGGCTTGAGTGCAGCGGTGTCCATGAAAAAAAGAGCAATACATGAGGATTCTCAACGACAACATCAGGAAGTCTGCAGAGAAACTTGGCCTTGGGCATCAGTGGACATTTCATTATGACAATGACCCAAAACACACAGCGAAAGTGGTGAAGAAATGGTTAGCAGATAACAACATTAACATTTTGGAGTGGCCCAGCCAGAGTCCAGACTTGAATCCAATTGAGAATCTGTGGAGGGAGCTAAAGATCAGGGTGATGGTAAGAAGACCCTCCAACCTGAAAGATTTGGAGCTTATTGCTAAAGATGAATGGGCAAAAATACCTGTGGAGACATGCAAAAAGCTGGTCTGCAATTATAGGAAGCGTTTGATTGCTGTAATAGCCAATAAAAGCTTTTCTATTGATTATTGAGAAGGGTTTGAATAATTGTGGACTGGACACTTTTTGCTCAAATGTATATAAAAGCTGAGAAATATTTTTTTTTCAACAATAATGCCTCTTGTACATAGTCTTATTATCTTTTGGGAGACACCTATGTCATTTTCCGCCCCAGAATTACTTGCTGGTTGAATAAAAGTAACTTTAAGTCAACATTTGCCAGGGGTATAAATAATTATGGGCAGCACTGTACATCAACAGCTCAACACAGAATGATGTCTGTTAGTTCTGCACAAGTATCTCCTTGCAGGCTGTCACTGCTGATTGGCTGATGAAGCTTTTTTTCAGCCTCTGAACCAATCAGGACAAGGCCTCCCACTTAGTCTCAGGGTCATGTGAGCATCCTTCTCCCTTGTGGTTTGGCCCGACAACATATGCAGTATAATAACAGTGTGTACCATTTTATTGGATTCATCCAAAACAAACTTCAGAGAAGCCTAATAATTGGCACCACTTCTTGGTAACACAGTCTCCACTTTTTACAATAGGTCATTGCTTATTTCCCGCATTATTCTAAATTTACCTCTGCATAGTTCACAGGGCATGTCTAAAAAAACTCTTCTATAGATGTCATTGAGTCCCCATCAGACCATTGTGCCTATTTTCACGGTGCGGTTCCCCGTGTTGTGTGTTTCCATGCAGGCTGGCTGCAGGCTCCCTAGCATACTGGCTGCAGGTTGCCTCCTGTGCAGACTTGTTGCTAAGGGCTGCGTGCTGGCTGCGGTATCTGTATTCTGTTCAGTGTATCCTGGTTGGCAAGGGCAATGCCCAGTTCTGTATCGGTGTATGCTGGTTGTCAGGGGAAACATCCAGTTTTGTTCCTGTGTGTCTGTCTGTCTGAGGTCCAGTTCTGATGAGGTTAACTTCCCCTGTCTGCTGTGCCTGGGTGTGTCTTCTGTGTATTTGATATGTCCTGTTCTGATCTGTTCCTGCTCCATATTATGTTATTTGTTCCTGTTCTGTTCCACATTTTCACCTAGCAGAGCATATATGCGTCTGAGCGCCTATCAGTGCGAAACTGCGTCCATTATCTGTTCCTGCCCTGCATGTTCTGTTCTTGTCTGTCTCCGGAAGGGGGTTCCTGGCTTCCCTGGAGGGGGAATCACTAACCTGCGTGTTCCTCTGGTTCTGTTTGTCTGTTCCACTGGAGGTTCCACCAGCCTGTTCCTGGTAGGTAGGAGCCAAGTGTACCGGGACCTTCCTGGAGGTGCGACCAGTGAGCCCTCGCCCCAGTCATCCCCACCATCCAGGGCCCTGTGAAGTGAGGCTTACTGGCTCCACCCTCCGGGTTTTGCTGGGGTTGGCCGGTGCCTCGGGAAACACCTGGGTAGTTGAGATGCCTTTGATGTTAGGAGTTTGCAAGGGTGCAAAGCAAGACTGTGTAGTCAGTGGAGTCAGTAACTAGGCTAGTTGGTATTGATAAATAACTCTCTCTTTACCTAAGAGCGGAATGGGAGTAGTGGTACATCCAGCAATTCCAAGGCAAATAACACAGTGCAATCCATTACCCAATATCAGCGGATAGACAAAAGCAATGATGTGGGATGTAGTACTGCTCTCTGTCGGGATATAAAGCAAATGGCTTTATATAAATGAAAGGATCAAAGACAAAATTTCATAGGCAGTTGATCCCCGAGGTGGATATATATAACACCTCAAAAAGAGTTTGATCGGTTATTTAATTATATTGTGCAATCAGTAAAACAAGGTACGAGCATCTATGCAAAAATATTAATGATTTATTATTCAATAATTTAAAATACAATCAAGGGTTAGTCAATGTAAAACTCAGTAATATGCAATGATACACAGTGATATGTAGTACCCAAAATTTGCCACTAGATGACAACAACACAAATACCAGCATATTCACAGTACCTCTCAGACAGAAGAAAATAATACAATCCGTCTCAACCACAATTTTTAGATATAAAAACTCAATAATGTTAATAAAAGATACAAACCCTTGCTCTGCACCCAACTATGACAAATCTCGGATAATGGAGTAGCAATATAAATTATTAAGCCTGGTATTGACTATGGAATGAAATTATTCCAATCAGAGAGTTACCTCTGAAATAGGAACATAGAAACATAGAAACATAGAATGTGTCAGCAGATAAGAACCATTTGGCCCATCTAGTCTGCCTAATATACTGAATACTATGAATAGCCCCTGGCCCTATCTTATATGAAGGATGGTCTTATGCCTATCCCATGCAGGCTTAAACTCCTTCACTGTATTTGCTACCACTTCTGCAGGAAGGCTATTCCATGCATCCGCTCCTCTCTCAGTCAGTAAAGTAATACTTCCTGATATTACTATTATATTATTCTATTTTACTATTATTATTATTCAAATTTAAAACTATGTCCTCTTGTAGCAGTTTTTCTTCTTTTAAATATTCTCTCCTCTTTTACCTTGTTGATTCCCTTTATATATTTAAAAAAGTTTCTATCATATCCCCTCTATCTCGTCTTTCTTCCAAGCTATACATGTTAAGGTCCTTTAATCTTTCCTGGTAAATTTTATCCTGCAATCTATTTACTAGTTTAGTAGCTCTTCTCTGAACTCTCTCCAAAGTATCAATATCCTTCTGGAGATATGGTCTCCAGTACTCCAGTACTGCGCACAATACTCCAAATGAGGTCTCACTAGTGCTCTGTAGAGCGACATGAGCACCTCCCTCTTTCTACTGGTAATGCCTCTCCCTATACACCCAAGCATTCTGCTAGCATTTCCTGCTGCTCAATGACATTGTCTGCCTACCTGAAATAATAAAACCTAAATCCCTGAGGTTAGGACTGTATCACTGATTTTATATTCTGCTCTTGGGTTTGGGTTTGTACGCCCCAGGTGCATTATCTTGCACTTATCAACATTACATTTTAGTTGCCAGATTTTTGACCATTCCTCTAGTTTTCCTAAATCCTTTTCCATTTGGTGTATCCCTCCAGGAACATCAACCCTGTTACAAATCTTTGCATCATCAGCAAAAAGACACACCATACCACCTTACCATCGAGGCCTTCTGCAATTTCGCTGATAAAGATATTAAACAATATGGGTCCCAGAACAGATCCCTGAGGTACCCCACTGATAACAAGACTATGGTCTGAATATACTCCATTGACTACAACCCTCTGTTGTCTGTCCCTTAGCCACTGCCTAATTTATTCAACAATATGAGAGTCCAAGCACAAAGACTGCAATGTGGGTGTTGGGATTCAAACCCGTGACCAGCCACATCCCAGGCAGTAGCCCTGCTTACTAGGCTACCATCCTCTCTGGACATTCCTCCCTGAAACCTATTAGTTAACCTCAGTCTTGCCAAGCCTTGCTCATCACCCTTGATTCCCCACACCTGGTACTTCCCTATATAAGTCCAGCCCCTTGCACTCTAGCTTGCTGATTATTGAGCTCCTGAGCCTTGATCAAGCTTCTCCTCATCTGTTGCTCTTGCTACTGCTGGAAGTCCACTGCTGACCAGGAATTGCCTACCAACTACTCTTCTGCCTTATCCCTACCTACTGAACTGCTACCACCGTTGCCATCCGGATTGTCTGACCACGCTTACTGCCGCCTGCCCTGACCCACCGCCTGCCTACCGACTACTCTTCTGCCTTATCCCTACCTACTGAACTGCTACCACCGTTGCCATCCGGATTGTCTGACCACGCTTACTACCTGCCTGCGGTCCTTGCCACTGGGCTCCACTCCTACCTCCAGCCAGCGGTCCTCTGACACAGGTGAGCCTGTAGGACTGTTACAGAATAATCAGCCACACTATGGAGTCCGCAATGGCCACTCTGCGTAAGCAGGTCTCTGAACTTCAAGAATTTGGTACTACATATCAGGAGAAATTTGCCCAGCTCCAAGTCGTAGTCCAAAGCCAACAAAGCGAGATTATTGAACTACAGAGGCAACTCCTGGACGTCCGCGGCACGGCTGCAGACGCCCGCATGCCACTCCCACCAAGATTCGGCGGTGATAGACGTCAGTATCGGGGGTTTCTAAACCAATGCCGCATCTATTTTCAGATGTACCCGGCCCCCTTCACCACCGAGAAGAAGAAGGTGCTATTCATGGTCAATCTCCTGACGGATGAAGCATTAGCATGGGCATCACCATACGTGGAGACTAACAGTCAGCTCCTGAACAACCTAAACAACTTCATCACCGCAATGAGCCAAGTCTTCGACGACCCCAACCGCTGTGCGACAGCCGAGGCGCGACTACATAGTCTGCGGCAAGGGAGACGCTCCGTCGCCGAATACACCGCTGAGTTTCGCCGTTGGGTCACGGACACCACCTGGAACCCAGCGGCACAGAGGAGCCAATTCCGGCGAGGCCTGTCCGAATTAATAAAGGACGAACTCGCCAGAGTTGAGGCCCCGGACGATCTGGATGACTTCATTCAGTTATGCATCCGGATAGATCAAAGACTCTCCGAGAGGAAGAAAGAAAGACTCTGGTCCTTGGACCACAGACCCACTTATTCCTTCTCTTCCACCGCCCAGCGCGACCCCCGGTCAGCAACTGAACCTATGCAGGTCGACGCTCTACGTAGGTCTCTATCCACAGCTGAGAAGGAGAGACGGCTGGCCGAAAACCTCTGCCTCTACTGTGGGGAGCCGGTTCATTTTGCCATCAAATGTCCTCATAAGATCCGAAAGACTATTGCCGTCACGGAACTAAAGGAGCAACCACAGACTCCAACCCCACCAGCAGCCCCTGAAAATAACAACACGGCGGCTCATGGATCCCACTTCATCGTCCCCATCCTCATCGAGATTGAGGGGCGACAACTCCCCTGTTCAGCGATGTTAGACTCCGGGGCGGGAGGCAACTTCATGGGTCTTTCTTGTGCCAAAATGGCCGGCCACCTTGGAGTCATGGTTGAGTTTGAGCACTTCGAGCCGTGCGATTTCTGGTACATATAGTTGTAGGTCCTGATGAAACCAATGACCGTTCTTAAACGTAAGGCTGACATTGCCTGTGGGGTGGGAGAGGAAGGGGTCATTTTCATATCCTTCTTTGATTGTGCCCAGGAGTTCTTTAGAGTAGGTGGCCCCTACGACCCTTCTCTCGGGCAAGATGTTATTTTGGCCCTTGTTACTCTGTGAGGGCTCGGAAAACATTCTGGAGAGGGCGTCAGCCTTGCCGTTTTTTGATCCAGGGCGATAGGTGATGAGATAGTTGAAGCGGGAAAAGAATAGGCTCCATCTGGCCTGTCTGGCTGAGAGTCTCTTAGCGCTGCGGATGAACTCGAGGTTCTTGTGGTCAGTTAGTACGATTATGGGGTTGGTGGCTCCCTCCAGCAGGTGTCTCCACTCGGAGAAGGCATCCTTGATCGCCAGTAGTTCTTTGTTCCCGATGTCATAGTTCTTCTCAGAGGGGGACATCTGGCGGGAGAAATATGCGCACGGGTGTAATAGCATCCTCTCCCCTGTCCGTTGTGACAAAACTGCCCCCACCGCAGAGTCTGATGCATCCACTTCGACTGTAAATGGGAGCTCGGGGTTCGGGTGGATTAGGATTGGGGCAGAAGTGAAGAGGAGTTTCAACTTGGTGAAGGCCTCCTGGGCCTCGGGTGTCCAGGAGAAGGGGACTGCCTTCTTGGTGAGTTGGGTGATTGGTGCTATGACCTTGGAGAAGTTCCGGATAAACTTCCGATAGAAGTTGGAGAAGCCAATGAATCTTTGTATCTCCTTCTCGTTTTTTGGAACGGGCCAGTTCATCACAGCTTGGACCTTCCCCGGGTCCATACTTAGGCCCTCTGGGGAGATGATGTATCCGAGGAACTGAGTGGTGGTTCGCTCAAACTCGCATTTCTCTAGCTTGATATAGAGAGAGTTCTGTCTGAGCCTCTGCAGTACCCTGCGGACGTGTTCGCGGTGCTGCTCGAGGCCTTCAGAGAAGATCAAGATGTCGTCCAGGTAAACGACTACAAACAGATCCAGCATGGACGTCGTTAATGAAGTGCTGGAAGGTGGCGGGAGCATTGCAGAGTCCGAAAGGCATGACCAGGTACTCGAAATTACCATAACGTGTCCGGAAGGCGGTCTTCCATTCGTCCCCAGGGCGGATTCGGACGAGGTTGTAGGCCCCTCGAAGGTCGAGTTTGGTGAAGATCTTCGCTTCCCGGAGTCTCTCAAGGAGTTCGGAAATCAGTGGGAGCGGGTACCGGTTTTTTACGGTTATGTCATTAAGCTTTCTGTAGTCTATGCAGGGACGCAGGGAGGAGTCTTTTTTCTCTACGAAGAAAAAGGGGGCTCCCGCGGGAGAGGTGGAGGGCCGGATGAACCCCTTCCTCAGGTCCTCGTCCAGGTACTCTTTCAGAGCCTTGAGTTCAGGCTCTGAGAGGGAGTAGATACTGCCAAAGGGTATTTCGGCCCCGGGCAACAGTTCTATAGGGCAGTCGTAGGGTCGGTGTGGTGGCAGCTTGTCTGCGTTTTTCTTGTCGCAGACATCCTGGAACTCGCTGTATTGAGGGGGTAGCAGATCCTTGACAGATAGTTTTGAGATGGTGGTGTCTTCGGGTGGAAGGACGGGTTTGTGGGAGCAATTTAGCGTGCAGAACTCGGACGGGAATCGTATGCAGCGGGTTTCCCAGTCCACCGAGGGGTTGTGGGTGGCCAACCATGGGATGCCCAAGATCACTGGGAACTTCGGGGAGGCGATCAGAGAGAAGTGGATCTTTTCACGGTGATCTGGTTCTATGAGGAGTTGTAGTTCGGTGGTCTCGTGAGTGGCCGGCCCCGAGGAGAGTGGGGATCCGTCGACGGTTTCCAGGTCAATGGGGGCTGCCTTGATTGTCAGTGGAATATTCTTTTCGCGGGCGAAGGTTAGGTCCAGGAGCTTCTCTCCCGCTCCTTCTGGTGGCCAACATACAGGGAGGACATCAAGAGGTACATCTCCTCGTGCACGGTCTGTGCCCACAATAAGACTCCTCGTTCCTCTCCCGTGGGTCTGTTACAACCTCTCCCGATTCCCTCCCGCCCCTGGGGCTCGATCTCCATGGACTTTGTGGTAGACCTTCCTGCTTCAAAAGGGATGAACACCATCCTGGTCGTGGTCGACCGTCTCACCAAGATGGCCCATTTCATCCCCTACAAAGGCCTACCCACAGCCAAACAGACGGCCGATCTTATTCTCAGAGAGGTCTTCAGGCTGCATGGGATCCCGGACGACGTGGTCTCCGACCGAGGTGTACAATTTGCCTCAAAGTTCTGGAAGAACTTCTGCCTGGCGCTCGGGGTTAAAGTGAACCTGTCCTCTGCTTTCCACCCTCAGTCAAACGGGCAGACGGAGAGAACTAATCAGACCCTAGAGCAATACCTACGCTGTTTCAGCTCCCACCTGCAGGATGACTGGCTTGATCATCTCCCCACGGCCGAGTTCGCCTACAACAATGCTGAGCACAGCTCAACAAAGCACAGCCCCTTCTTTGCTAACACAGGCTCACACCCGGTGTTCATTCCCCACCTACCCGTTGCCTCCACCCTCCCAGCAGTGGCCGAACGCCTAACAACCCTACAGGAGGCACAAGAGAACATTATAGACAACCTCCAGCTTGCCCAGAGGCACTTTAAACAGGGAGCAGACAGACGTCGCAAACCCACCCCGGGCTTCCATGTGGGAGACAAGGTATGGCTGTCCACCAGGAACCTCAGATTGAAGGTCCCCTCCAAAAAATTTGCCCAAAGATACATGGGTCCGTTCCGGATCACCGCACAAATCAACGAGGTCACGTTCCGGCTCGACCTTCCGGACTCCATTAGGGTGCACCCTGTCTTCCATTGCTCTCTCCTCAAGCCATACGTGGAGAACACCTTCACAGGCCGCCACTCGCCCCCACCACCACCCGTGAGGGTACAGGGTGAAGAAGAATACGTTGTCGCAAAGTTCCTCGACTCCAGGATCCACCGGGGAAGACTACAATACCTAATTGGGTGGGAGGGTTACCCTCCCGAGGATAACTCCTGGGAGCCAGAAGAGAATGTCCACGCCCCCAGACTGGTAAAAGAGTTCCACCAACGGCACCCCGGTAAGCCTGCCCCTGCGGTGCCCGGAGGTCACCTTGGAAGGGGGGGAGTACTGTCGGGATTCGAACCCGTGACCAGCCACATCCCAGGCAGTAGCCCTGCTTACTAGGCTACCATCCTCTCTGGACATTCCTCCCTGAAACCTATTAGTTAACCTCAGTCTTGCCAAGCCTTGCTCATCACCCTTGATTCCCCACACCTGGTACTTCCCTATATAAGTCCAGCCCCTTGCACTCTAGCTTGCTGATTATTGAGCTCCTGAGCCTTGATCAAGCTTCTCCTCATCTGTTGCTCTTGCTACTGCTGGAAGTCCACTGCTGACCAGGAATTGCCTACCAACTACTCTTCTGCCTTATCCCTACCTACTGAACTGCTACCACCGTTGCCATCCGGATTGTCTGACCACGCTTACTGCCGCCTGCCCTGACCCACCGCCTGCCTACCGACTACTCTTCTGCCTTATCCCTACCTACTGAACTGCTACCACCGTTGCCATCCGGATTGTCTGACCACGCTTACTACCTGCCTGCGGTCCTTGCCACTGGGCTCCACTCCTACCTCCAGCCAGCGGTCCTCTGACACAGGTGAGCCTGTAGGACTGTTACAGTGGGACAGTATCAAAAGCCTTACTAAAGTCTAGATAAGCAATGTCTACTGCACCTCCACATTCTATTATTTTAGTCACCCAATCAATAAAAATGTATAAGATTAGTTTGACATGATCTCCCTGAAGTAAACCCATGCTGTTTTTTATCTTTCAATCCATGGGATTTTCGATGTTCCACAGTCCTCTCCTTAAGTATGGTTTCCATTAATTTCCCCACTATTGATGTCAGGCTTACTGGCCAATAGTTGCCCAATTCCTCCCTACTACCTTTCTTGTGAATGGGCACAACATTTGCTAATTTCCAATCTTTTGGGACGACTCCTATTACCAGTGATTGGTTAAATAAATCTGTTAATGGTTTTGCTAGTTCACCGCTAAGCTCTTTTAATAGCTTTGGGTGTATCCCATCAGGCCCCTGTGACTTATTTGTATTAATTTTAGACAGCTGACTTAGAACCTCTTCTTCTGTAAATACACATGCTTTAAAATATTCATTAGTCTTCCTTCCTAACTGAGGTCCTTTTCCTCCCTGAACAGAAGTATTCATTGAGGCAGTCAGCTAGTTTTCTTCTTTTGTTTTAATTTGGTAATTCCTTGTTTTAATTTCATTTTTTCATTTATGTATCTGAAGAATGTCTTATCGGCTTTTTTCACTGACTGAGCTTATTTCTCTTCTGCCTGTGCTTTAGAAGCTCTTATAACTTGCTTGGCCTCTCTCTGCCTAATCTTATAAATTAGCCTATCATCCTCATTATTTTTCTTTTTTTTATAATTACTAAAAGTACCACAGTGGTCTCTTCCTTTGTTTTGCTTTTACTGACAAGGCTAATGCAATTATCTGTTGCGTTCAATAGTGCCACTTTTAAGTAGTCACATTTCTCCTGGACTTCATTAATCTAATTTTAGAAAAGTCTGTTTTTCTAAAATCTAAAACTTTTGTTTTTGTGTGGTGTGACTCAGTCACTGTACTTATAGTAAACCACACTGACTGGTGATCACTAGATCCCAAGCTGTCCCCTACAGTAAGATCAGATACCAAATTCCCATTTGTGAATACTAAATCTAAAATGGCCTCATTCCGGGTTGGCTCCTCAACTACTTGATGTAGAGATAATCCCAGTAGGGAATTTAGAATATCTGTACTCCTGGCAGAACTAGCTATTTTGGTCTTCCAGTTTACATCAGGAAAATTAAAGTCTCCCATAATGATAACTTCCCCCTTCAGTGTCATTTTAGCTATTTCCTCAACTAGTAGATAATCTAATTCTTTGAATTGGCTAGGTGGTCTATATATCACACCTACACGAGTTACCTTATGATTATCAAGCTGCAACGTAACCCAAACTGACTCTAAATTGGTCTCGCTAACTTGTATTAAATTAGATTTTATGCTATCTTTCACATACAGGGCCACCCCTCCCCTTTCTTGCCTTCTCTGTCTTTCCTATATAGAGAGAACCCTGGTATTACTCCCATTGAACCATGTCTCAGTAACAGCCACTAAATTTATATTCTCAGAGGCCATTATAGACTGAAGTTCATTGATCTTATTCCCTAAACTGCGAGCATTTGTAGACATTTTTTAACCTATGTGATACTGGCATCTTCTGGCATTGTTCCGGGGGGCAGTCGGACTGCTGGATTTTCACTCTTTTTGCCCCCCTTTCCTATTTTAAATGCTCCTTAGCAAATACTTTGAACTGTTCACTAAGGACATTCGTTCCCTTGAGAGAAAGATGCAAACCATCTTTCTTGTACAGTTCTTTTCCATTCCAACGAGAGCTAACATTAGACACAAAGCCAAACCCTTGGTTCAGACACCATTCACCAAGCCATACATTGAATTCCTTAGTGTGCATCTTCCTGTCATGTTGAAGGTTATGCACAGGCAAAACTGCAGACAATGAAACAGTTGATGCAACCTCCCGTAAATCATTACCAAGTGTGTGAAAAGCTTCCTTCACCTTTGAAACCGCATTGCAAGCCAGATCATTTGTCCCAAGATGGACAATAACATCCACCTCCCTTTCCTGCTTTGCTTGCCTAACAATATTAAGGATAAGTAGTCTGTCCCAATATTTAGGTCTTTTATTCAGCAATACGCATCTTTGCTGAATATTAACAATATTGATGCAGCTCCTTTTAACACCAAGCATCCGCACTAAGCGGGGAGTTGGCTAAATATCAGGCTATTTTTTTTATTTTTTTTTTAAATCAATTATTTTATTTTCAAAAAAGAGGTAGAGACACAGAATTTTACAATGTATCAAATCAAATATCATATTACTAAGTACATTACTATACAGTACAACATGTTCTCATCATATATCAAATCCCCCTCTTATTTTATACCCACCCGCCACTTCCTCCCCCCCGCCCCTCTTTCTCCGCAGAACCGCCGCTATCCTACCTATTTTTATTTAATATTATTATTATTTGATGTTATTTATTTCCACCTACCCCATATCCGCTGCCAAACTCTTTTTTTTTTTTCCCCGTATAGGCAAGGCTATATTCATACAACTTTACACTGTCCATATACTCTTTCCATTCCTGGAAGTTAGGGTATTTTATAGAGCCCCAGTGTTTAACTATTATTATTTTGGCCAGGGCAGTACCCCGGAGCCAGAGTAGTTGCTCAGTTTTATTTTTATTTATCTCTGGGAAGGTGCCCACGATCGTCAAGTCAATTCCCACTTCATATTTCAGGGGGGAGTTATTCTGTAATTTCCGAAATATTTTAGTCCACAACTCTTTTATACCCGGACATTCCCACAGCAAGTATATGTGTTCACCTCTGTCTTTATTACATTTGTAGCAATTCTGTTTTCTATCTTTGTAAATGTTATGCAGAAAGGCTGGTGTATAATAGAGGCGGTGTATAATTTTTAGAAGAATCCATGCATGGGCCGGGGAGACCGTAGACCTTTTAATATTTTTATAGACAGTGTCCCAAGGGGGTATATTGAACTGCTTGGGATACTCTGACCATACGTCGAACTTGTTGCCAAATGTACTCAAGCATTCTTCTGAAAGGATTTATTATTGTTTTCTTCTCAGAGGGACCTTTCTCAAGAATAGAGAAGACATCTTCCCAGGGTCTACAGTTCTCCCCAAAAACAAGCCATATACATTTATTCTTTCGATTCCTCACACACCACCTTAGCTGTGCGGCCAAATAGTATCCTTTTAAAAAGGGGGTGGAGATACCACCCTCTTCTTTATAAAGATACTGTATTTTGATTCTAACTCGTTTGCGCCCCCATTATAATTCATTAAAGAGGTTCTCTAATTTATTAACCACTTCAACCCCGCTAGCTAAAACCCCCTTAATGACCAGGCCACTTTTTACACTTCTGCACTACACTACTTTTACCGTTTATCGCTCGGTCATGCAACTTACCACCCAAATGAATTTTACCTCCTTTTCTTCTCACTAATAGAGCTTTCATTTGGTGGTATTTCACTGCTGACATTTTTACTTTTTTTTTTTAATTAATCAAAATGTAACGATTTTTTTGCAAAAAAATGACATTTTTCACTTTCAGCTGTAAAATTTTGCAAAAAAAAACGACATCCATATATACATTTTTCGCTAAATTTATTGTTCTACATGTCTTTGATAAAAAAAAATGTTTGGGCAAAAAAAAAATGGTTTGGGTAAAAGTTATAGCGTTTACACACTATGGTACAAAAATGTGAATTTCCGCTTTTTGAAGCAACTCTGACTTTCTGAGCACCTGTCATGTTTCCTGAGGTTCTACAATGCCCAAACAGTAGAAAAACCCCACAAATGACCCCATTTCGGAAAGTAGACACCCTAAGGTATTCGCTGATGGGCATAGTGAGTTCATAGAACTTTTTATTTTTTGTCACAAGTTAGCGGAAAATTATGATTTTTTTTATTCTTTTTTCCTTACAAAGTCTCATATTCCACTAACTTGCGACAAAAAATAAAAAATTCTAGGAACTCGCCATGCCCCTCACGGAATACCTTGGGGTGTCTTCTTTCCAAAATGGGCTCACTTTTGGCGTAGTTATACTGCCCTGGCAATTTAGGGGCCCAAATGTGTTAGAAGTACTTTGCAATCAAAATCTGTAAAAAATGACCGGTGAAATCCGAAAGGTGCACTTTGGAATGTGGGTCCCTTTGCCCACCTAGGCTGCAAAAAAGTGTCACACATCTGGTATCGCCGTACTCAGGAGAAGTTGGGGAATGTGTTTTGGGGTGTCATTTTACATATAACCATGCTGGGTGAGAGAAATATCTTGGCAAAAGACAACTTTTCAATTTGTTTTATACAAAGTTGGCATTTGACCAAGATTTTTATCTCACCCAGCATGGGTATATGTAAAATGACACCCCAAAACACATTCCCCAGCTTCTCCTGAGTACGGCGATACCACATGTGTGACACTTTTTTGCAGCCTAGATGCGCAAAGGTGCCCAAATTCCTTTTAGGAGGGCATTTTTAGACATTTGGATCCCAGACTTCTTCTCACTCTTTAGGGCCCCTAAAAAGCCAGGGCAGTATAAATACCCCACATGTGACCCCACTTTGGAAAGAAGACACCCCAAGGTATTCAATGAGGGGCCTAGCGAGTTCATAGAATGTTTTTTTTGGGCATAAGTGGAAATTGATTTTTTTTTTTTTTTTTCTCACAAAGTCTCACTTTCCGCTAACTTGGGACAAAAATTTAAATCTTTCATGGACTCAATATGCTCCTCAGCGAATACCTTGGGGTGTCTTCTTTCCAAAATGGGGTCAGTTGTGTGGTGTTTGTGCTGCCCTGGCATTTGAGGGTCTCCGCAATCATTACATGTATGGCCAGCATTAGGAGTTTCTGCTATTCTCCTTATATTGAGCATACAGGTAATGAGATTTTTTTTCCCGTTCAGCCTCTGGGCTGAAAGAAAAAAATGAACGGCACAGATTTCTTCATTCGCATCGATCAATGTGGATGAAAAAATCTCTGCCAAAAAAAAAAAAGGAGGGGAAAGGCGTCTGCCAGGACATAGGAGCTCCGCCCAACATCCATACCCACTTAGCTCGTATGCCCTGGCAAACCAGATTTCTCCATTCACATCAATCGATGTGGATGAATAAATCATTGCCGGGAATTTTTTATTTATTTTTTATATACAAAGTATTTGCCAAAGCATAGGAACGCCGCCTCCTCCTCAGCTCGTATGCCTTGGCAAACGTATCTGTTACTGCAGAGTAGAAATCTCGTCTTGCAGTGCCGCATACACCGACTTGCATGTAATCTGACAGCAGCGCAATGCTTCTGTCAGAATGCACATCAGTGCTGCAGCTAGTCGATCGGTTGGTCCACCTGGAAGGTAAAAAAAAAAGAAAAAACCAGGCCGCAACGCAATAATTTTATTAACTTTGGAACAGAACATATAAACTTTAACTTTTTGAACTAAACAGTAACCTTTTTGCTTACTGATGTTTTTGTTTTTTACCTTTATAGAACAAACCTCTCCTTCCCCATAGGTCAATGTGCAAAGCGCAAATCGCCCAAAGATGTGGCGAAGTGCGTTATGCACTTTGTCCCAGGTGAAAGGAGACGTTTGCAGCAGCTGTGCGTGAATGGGCCCTAATAGCCCTGTGTGCCTGTCCTGGTGAGATGATCCCTATGCTAGGTGTACCTGTGTGTGGTACTTCCGGAAACACTCCCTTAAGCATAGGGCAGGGTGGTCAGGACAGTCAGGACAGAAATAGCGGGTGTCACGCCTTATTCCACTCCTGCTACAGACACGACATCTTTTTCGGGTGACGGTTGGGTTGAGGTACCAGCAACGACATTGGGGAAATGTCGCTCGTGTAGACGGCTAACTACACTGGTGGATGGGGCCACGGAACCTCCTGGGTACAGGAGGCTCTCGATGATCTCTTCCTGAAATTTGAGGAAGGATCGTGTTCTCCCAGCCTTACTGTAGAGAACAAAACTATTATACAGAGCCAATTGAATCAAATATACAGACACCTTCTTATACCAGCGTCTGGTTCTGCGGGAAACTAAATACGGAGACAACATCTGGTCATTGAAGTCCACCCCTCCCATGTGAAGGTTATAGTCGTGGACTGAGAGGGGCTTTTCAATGACACGGGTTGCTCGCTCAATTTGTATTGTCGTGTTTGCGTGAATGGAAGAGAGCATGTAAACGTCACGCTTGTCTCTCCATTTCACCGCGAGCAGTTCTTCGTTACACAGTGCGGCCCTCTGCCCCCTTGCAAGACGGGTGCTAACGAGCCGTTGGGGGAAGCCCGCGCGACTAGTTTGCGTGGTACCACAGGCGCCAATCCGTTCTAGAAACAAATGCCTAAAGAGGGCCACACTTGTGTAGAAATTGTCCACATAAAGATGGTACCCCTTGCCGAATAAGGGTGACACCAAGTCCCAGACTATCTTCCCACTGCTCCCCAGGTAGTCAGGGCAACCGACCGGCTCCAGGGTCTGATCTTTTCCCTCATAGACACAAAATTTGTGGGTATAGCCTGTGGCCCTTTCACAGAGCTTATACAATTTGACCCCATACCGGGAGCGCTTGCTTGGGATGTATTATTTGAAGCCAAGGCGCCCGGTAAAATGTATCAGGGACTCGTCTACGCAGATGGTTTGCTCTGGGGTATACAAATCTGCAAATTTCAGGTTGAAATGGTCTATGAGGGGCCGAATTTTGTGGAGCCGGTCAAAAGCAGGGTGGCCTCTGGGACGGGAGGCGGTGTTGTCGCTAAAGTGCAGGAAACGCAGGATGGTCTCAAATCATGTCCTGGACATAGCAGCAGAGAACATGGGCATGTGATGAATTGGGTTCGTGGACCAATATGACCGCAATTCATGCTTTTTAGTTAGACCCATGTTGAGGAGAAGGCCCAAAAAAAATTTAATTTCGGAAACTTGGACTGGTTTCCACCGGAAAGGCTGGGCATAAAAGCTTCCCGGGTTAGCGGTTATAAATTGTGTGGCATACCGATTTGTTTCTGCCACAACTAAGTCTAAGAGCTCCGCAGTCAAGAACAGCTCAAAAAATCCCAGGGCCGAACCGATCTGAGCTGTCTCAACCCGAACTCCAGACTGGGCGGTGAAAGGGAAAACTACAGGTGCGGCTGAAGTTGGGGACTGCCAATCAGGGTTTGCCAGCACCTCAGGGATTCTAGGGGCTCTACGGGCACGTCTTTGCAGTGGCTGCGACGGGGTCACTACTGCACGTGCCACCGTACCAGCTTCAACTGCCCTTCTGGTGCTCGCTACTTCACCATGTTCTGTTACTAGGTCCAGGAAGGGCTGCGCTGCGCTGCTGGTGTATGCCTCACCACGTAATCCGACAGCACCAGCCCCACTCTGCTGCTCTTGAAGCGGATCCTGCGCAACCTGCGGTCTAGCGACACGGGGCCGGGTATGCATGGTGTTATCAGGGACCTCAGCCTCCTCGTCCGAACTTTGGGTCAGAGAGCCACTGCTTTCTACAGGTTCGTATTCTGACCCGCTAGATTCATCAGATGAGGGTTCCCATTCCTCATCCGACTGGGTCAGAAGCCTGTAGGCCTCTTCAGAAGAATACCCCCTGTTTGACATTTGGGCAACTAAATTTAGGGGTATTCCCTGAGACTACCCAAGAAAAAAAAGCAAGCCTGTCTTACAAATGGGAGGCTAGCGAAGTACCGGAGGCCGCCGCGGTTGATAAAAAATATCAAAACTGATTTTTTTTATCGCCGCAGCGCGTGTAAAGTGAATGTGCAGTGATAAAAAAAAAAAATTCTGTCACTGCGGTGGGGCGGGCGTGGGTGAACGCACGTGTGGGCGACTGATCAGGCCTGATCGGGCAAACACTGCGTTTTGGGTGGAGGGCGAACTAAAGTGACACTAATACAATTATAGATCTGACCGTGATCAGTTTTGATCACTTCCAGATACTAAAAAAGTACAAATGCTGATTAGCGATACGCTAATCAGCGAATAACGGACTGCGGTGCGGTGGGCTGGGCGCTAACTGATCCCTAAACTACCTAACCAAGGGGCCTAAACTATACCTAAAACCTAACGGTCAATACCAGTGAAAAAAAAATGTGACAGTTTGCACTGATCACTTTTTTCCTTTCACTAGTGATTTACAGGGGCGATCAAAGGGTTAATTGGGGTTCAGGGGGGTGATCTGGGGCTAGTATGTGGTGTTTGGTGTACTCACTGTGTAGCCTGCTCCTCTGCTGGATCCAACCGACGAAAAGGACCAGCAGAGGAGCAGGGCAGCCATATAACAGATCATATTTACAAATATGATCTGCTATCTGGCTTGTCATTGTTTTTTTTAAAAATCAGCAACCTGCCAGCCGCAATCATTGGCTGGCAGGTTGCTGACGAAATGTTCCTTGAACTTTTGCCGGCCCGCGATGCGCATGCGCGGGCCGGCTGTGACCGAAGTCTCGCGTCTCGCGAGATGACGCACGGATGCGTCCAGGTGGAGTAAATCAACCACCTCCCGGACACATCCGTGCGTTATGCGGTCGGTAGGTGGTTAAAGAACTTATCTTCTATCATTATTGGGCTTGCGTTAAATACATATAGTAACATTGGTAATAATGTCATTTTAATAAGCGCAATACGGTTTATTTGTGACAGAGGTAACCTTAACCATGTTCTAATTTTGGCCTTAACCTTGTCTATTATTGGGAATATGTTCAATTTCTCATAATGTTCCAACTTAGTCCCTATATGGATACCCAAGTAAAGTAGCGATTCTGCTGGGGTCAGGACGCTCACCCGATAATTATAACCCGGTGGGACAGGGCGTCTCAGTGGGAGAAATTTAGATTTTTCCCAGTTTATCTCGTATCCAGATAAGGATCCGAATTCATCCATACTTTCCATAACCCTGGGTAGGTTCCTATGCCCCTCCCCCAAAAATAGCATTGTCCGCATAAAGACTTATTTTATCGGCCTCTCCGTCACATCCGAAGCCCTGTATTTCCTTATCTGCTCTAATTTTACATGACATTGGTTCTAAAAACAACAAAAAAGCAAAGGGGAGAGGGGGCATCCCTGACGTGTTCCCCGGGTCAATGAGAAGTAGGGGGTATACTCCCCGTTAACTCGGACCCTAGAGACCGGATTTCGAAAGAGAACCTGGACCCATCTAGAAAAGTATTCTCCCATCCTCACTCTAGACATCACTCCCCAGAGGAAGGGCCACTCCACCCTGTCAAACGCCTTAGAGGCATCAAGAGACAGGATGGAGCAGTCTTCCCCCCTCCCCATCTGAACATTCAGGAAAGCCCCTGTGATAAGTGTGGTGATGTCACTACATCACCCAGAATGCACTTCTGCTACTGAAGTAATGTTGCTCATTTACCCCTAGATGACACTATTACCTAAGCTATTAGTATCATTCTATTAAGGGTTAATCATCCAAATATGACTTTATCTCACATTGCATACACATGACCTCTGGAACATAAATCAAAGCTATAGGGATCAATTCTGAGACTTCTTACCAATGAAGGACAGACTTCTAGGCACCACTTTGAATGTTTCTGACACTGATAATTTATGGGACTTATAATAATATGAAGTCTTGTTTTCTCACAGAGATATCTGTGCCTCCGCTGCTACACCAATGGTTAATTGATTGTTAGTAAAAACACCACATCTTTACAGATACTCATTAACAAAGTCCATACCCAAACTGTCTTTATCATATAATTGGAATATATGTGTTCCTAAGAATATATATATGATAGCAGATACATAAGCGTCCTTAACCCCTTCCCGACCGCAATCTGTATATATACGTGATAGCTGTACATACCCCGTGCAGCTACCATGTATATGTACGTTCTGGCAGCTCTTTAATCCAAGCGCTGCAAAGCGCTTGTAATTAAGCTTCTGCCCCTGCCCTGTATGCTGTCACGGACAGCATACAGTGCAGTAATGCCGGCAAGGGACCAATCAGAGTGGCCCCTTGCCGGCAATCGATCCGATTGGTTAGTCTGTGCAGACTAGCCAATCGGATCGCGGCAGTGAAAAAATGCCGGTTTCAGGCTCTGATCTGCGCTCTGCAGAGCAGAGCCTGAAAGCAGATAGTGTAACTCATGTCCCCTAATCTGTGGCCCTCCAAGCCCTTAGTGCCCCTCTGTGCCCTGCCGATCTGTGCCCCGCCGATCTGTGCCCCTCTCCTACGCTGATGGCATGCGGTCCGCCCCCTCCCCGCCCCCTGCATTAATTTTCTAGCCGCCCCTCCTGCCCCAGCATCCCTCGATATTGTAGGCAGCCTCCCGACCCCCCCCCTTTCCAGCGCTGCCCCCCGATCCCCCTGCTGTGTGCGATGATGGCGGCTCCATTACTGAGCCGCCGTCATCAGCAGAGAGTGTCAGCTCTATGCTGACACTCTCCTGTAACCCCTATAGATGCCGCGGTTGCGGCATCCATGGGGTTAAAAGAGAGCTCCCTCTCTCCACCATCGGGGCTGCAGCGCTGTGATTGCAGCACCCGATGGTTGCCATGGCAACCGGACGCGGTTGCCATGGCAAAGGCGTCCAGTGCTGCCACCTACGGGCAATCTGGAAGTACTATACTTTGGAATGCAAGAGCATTGCAAAGTATAGTACAACTATCAGCCCTACTGGATCTTCAAGATCCAAGAGGGAACTGATAAAAAAAAGTGAAAATAATAAAAGTAAAAATAAATAAATAAATAAAAATGTAAATTAGAAAAAAGAAATTGCCTTTTCCTATAAAAAATGAAAAAATAAAATAAAATATTAGGTGTCACTGCGTCCGTAACGACCATCTCTATAAATATATCACATGATAGACCCCGTCCGATAAACACCATAAAAATAAAATTAAAAAATCAGTGCCAAAAAAGCTATTTTTGTCACCTTACATCACAAAAAGTGCAACAGCAAGCGATCAAAAAGGCTTATGACCCCCCAAACCGTAACCTCGTCCCGCAAAAAATGATACCCTATTTAAGACAATCGCCCAAAAAATAAAAAAGCTATGGCTCTCAGACTATAGAGACACTAAAACATCATTTTTTGGGTTTCAAAAATGCTATTATTGTGTAAAACTTAAATAAATAAGAAAAAGTATACATGTTAGGTATTGCCACGTCCGTAACGATCTTCCCTATAAAAATATCACATGACCTAACTCCTCAGATGAACGCTGTAAAAATAAATAAATTAAAACTGTTCCAAAACAGCCAATTTTTGGGTCACCTTGCCCCACAAAGTGTAATAATGAATGATCAAAAAATCCTATGTACCCAAAAATGGTACCAATAAAAACCTCAACACTTTCTGCAAAAAACGAACCCCTGCACAAGACGATCGGCACAAAAACAAAAAACATATGGCGTTCAGAATACCAATCCAGCACAATCTACCTTACAAAAACCGTATGGCATTCCTTTACTTCTGTGCCGTGCCGTGTGCCCGTACAGCAGTTCATGACCACATGTGGGGTGTTTATGTAAACCGCGGAATCAGGGTAATAAATATTGAGTTTTGTTTGGCTGTTAACTCTCAATGTGTTAAAGAAAAAAAAATTATAAAATGGAAGATCTGCCAAAAAAGTGAAATTTAGAAATTTCATCTCCATTTTCCTTTAATTCTTGTGGAACGCCTAAAGGGTTAACAAAGTTTTTAAAATCAGTTTTGAGTAACTTGAGGGGTGTAGTTTCTACAATGGGGTCATTTATGGGGGTTTCCACTATGTAAGCCCCACAAAGTGACTTCAGACCTGAACTGGTCCTTAAAAAGTGGGTTTTGGAAATTTTCTTAAAAATTTTAAGAATTGCTTCTAAACTTCTAAGCCTTCTAACGTCCTAAAAAAAAAAAAAATGACATTTCCAAAATGATGCCAACATAAAGTAGACATATGGGGAATGTTAAGTAATAAATATTTTATTAGGTATGACTTTCTGTTTTAGAAGCAGAGAAATTGAAATTTTGAAAATTGTGAATTTTTCCAAATTTTGGGTAAATTTGGGATTTTTTCATAAATAAAGGTGAAATATATTGACTCAAATATATGACTATCATGAAGTACAATGTGTCACAAGAAAACAATCTCAGAATGGCGTGGATAAGTAAGTGTTCCAAAGCTATTACCACATAAAGTGACGCATGTCAAATTTGTAAATTTTGACCTGGACACTGGGGCATCAATGACCCTTGGTCATGAAAGGGTTAATAATACGTAACAATATAAAACAATACATATGTCTTATTGATTTTCTTATACAAAACTAAGGTTAACTATAAGTATAAATAGATATCACAGATTTTCTGCCTCATTAATAAATACCAAACTGTAGAGGTAATTAGCACCAACTGTGTCTGGAGAGCACCCTTATCTCCTGTCATAAATCCCTAAGGGTCTATTCACACGTCCGTTGTTTCTTTCCTGATCTGTTCCGTTTTTTGCTGAACAGATCTGTACCAGATCTGGACCCATTCATTTTCAATGGGTCCTGAAAAAAAATCTGACATTGTGCTGTCCGTTTTTTTTCAGGACCCATTGAAAATGAATGGGTCCAGATCTGGTCCAGATCTGTTCAGCAAAAAACGGAACAGATCAGGAAACAAATAACGGACGTGTGAATGGACCCTAAGGAGATAAGAAGGCCTCTTTTCAGACTGGTACATCCAAGAAATTATCTGAACTGTCCTTCCCATGACCCTCTCTCGGCCATCTTTAAAATACATGCATATAGCAATATGGCCTTTTATAGGTATATATTATGACAGAGTGTCACAATGTTTGGCAGAGAAAGTGCTGGATGGTGTGTACATTGCACCAAGTTTCCGTCACTTCGTGTGTTAAAAGGCTCCAGGAAGGTTTGGTTTTCTTTGTTTCCAGAAGCTTCCTGGGAAAAAGAAAGCCAGTTTAGGGTCCTGGAGCTGGTCAGGGAAGAGTTAGGTAGGTTCCCTGACCACCCAGAGCCAGTCCGGGTTTTACCTGCCTGGGGGGAATGCTCACACAGATGTACTAATTAAGTTAGCAGCACTGACCCAGGAGCTCTCTCTCTCTCTGGGAGTCTAAGCAGTCTGTTTGAGAAGCTGCAAGCCTAGGAGCTCTGAGAGCTGTCAGCTTCTCTACCTAACTACTGAACTGTAAGTTGCTCTGTTTTCCCCTCTGTTTTGTGTTATGAGTTCAGCTAGGGCTGCCGAGTGAGATAGGCAGGAGCCAGATGGCTATTGTTTATTTTGGTTTTGTTTGTTATTTTGAGCAACTTGCAAAATAAACTAGCAACAGTCTGACTCACAAGCTACAAAGGTGTTGGTGTTCCTGTTTCTGCCTAAAACAACCCTGCAGGAAGGTGTAACAGTTCACCATATATATATAAGCTTGAGAAAGGCTCGCAAGAGCTGAAACGTCGCAAGTTTTGCCATAATATGGGTGAATAAAACTGCTTTGATTTTTCATCACAACTTGGAGTGCAGTCCTGTTCTCTTGATTATACTATTGGGGATTGCCATTACCCCTTTTGGATATTGCACCCACTTTCCTTGGACTTTCTTCTTCTATATATATATATATATATATATATATATATATATATATATATATATATACAGTACAGACCAAAAGTTCTCATTCAAAGAGTTTTCTTTATTTTCATGACTATGAAAATTGCAAATTCACACTGAAGGCATCAAAATTATGAATTAACACATGTGGAATTATATACATAACAAAAAAGTGTGAAACAACTGAAAATATGTCATATTCTAGGTTCTCCAAAGTAGCCACCTTTTGCTTTGATTACTGCTTTGCACACTCTTGGCATTCTCTTGATGAGCTTCAAGAGGTAGTCACCTGAAATGGTCTTCCAACAGTCTTGAAGGATTTCCCAGAGATGCTTAGCACTTGGCCCTTTTGCCTTCACTCTACGGTCAAGCTCACCCCAAACCATCTCGATTGGGTTCAGGTCCGGTGACTGTGGAGGCCAGGTCATCTGGCGCAGCACCCCATCACTCTCCTTCGTGGTCAAATAGCCCTTACACAGCATGGAGGTGTGTTTGGGCTCATTGTCCTGTTGAAAAATAAATGATGGTCCAACTAAACGCAAACCGGATGGAATAGTATGCTGCTGCAAGATGCTGTGGTAGCCATGCTGGTTCAGTATGCCTTCAATTTAGAATAAATCCCCAACAGTGTCACCAGCAAAGCACCCCCACACCATCACACCTCCTCCTCCATGCTTCACGGTGGTAACCAGGCATGTAGAGTCCATCCGTTCACCTTTTCTGCGTCGCACAAATACACGGTGGTTGGAACCAAAGATCTCAAATTTGGACTCATCAGACCAAAGCACAGATTTCCACTGGTCTAATGTCCACTCCTTGTGTTCTTTAGCCCAAACAAGTCTCTTCTGCTTGTTGCCTGTCCTTAGCAGTGGTTTCCTAGCAGATATTCTACCATGAAGGCCTGATTCACACAGTCTCCTCTTAACAGTTGTTCTAGAGATGTTTCTGCTGCTAGAACTCTGTGTGGCATTGATCTGGTCTCTAATCTGAGCTGCTGTTAACCTGCGATTTCTGAGGCTGGTGACTCGGATGAACTTATCCTCCGCAGCAGAGGTGACTCTTGGTCTTCCTTTCCTGGAGCGGTCCGCATGTGAGCCAGTTTCTTTGTAGCGCTTGATGGTTTTTGTGACTGCACTTGGGGACACTTTCAAAGTTTTCCCAATTTTTCGGACTGACTGACCTTTATTTCCTAAAGTAATGATGGAAACAAAAGAACTAAAGGGGCAGTAGAACTAAAGGGGCAGTAGACTGAATAAAACTTTACTTTTAATACATCAGGAGATAAAAAAGCCCCTACTAGACAAACAACGATTAAGACGTGCCCGGTGGGTATAAGCACCGAACAAAAAATGCCACTGGTAAACAGGCAGGGGGGGGTGTGATAGACGGGCGGCGGATACGTAAACACAGACCACTAGCCCTAGTACCTCCCTGCTTGACCTGTGACACCCTATAAGTATCCGAGTGACGGGGTCCAAAAAACCCCGCAAGGGGTGGCCCAGACAGGAACTCTGTTCCTAGATACAATTCCCTGGTGAAGCCCTATTAGAGCAGTGCCAGAAAAAATAGGTGGAGTTCCTACTTGGGGATACTGAAGGGTACAAGTGAACACAATACAATAAAGAAAAAAAAGGGGTATAACACCACCTGAATGTAAGAGGTCAGAGTGAGTGCATACCTATATAGTCCCGACGCGTTTCTTCAGTTTAGAGCCCCAAGATTCTTCAGGGGACACGGGGCTGCGTGTTCATGTAAGTCAGACCTTGACTACGCCTAAGGACAAAGACATGTGCATCTAAAAATATGTCACTATAGCAATAGTCAGATAGACAGAAAGTGAGCCTCCCCCATTGTCTGTATGAGATCTAGGAGAGGTATAGAACTTACTTAGTTTGCGGCTGCGGTCGAGAGTGGCTGTTAGCGCACTGTGTGGCAAGACCCAGTGTGGTGGTGTCTGCTGCAGTTGTGACCGGCACTGGTGGGGTGAAAAGCGCCGCATTATAAGGCTAGGGGGCCAGGTGGAGCGCATCAGTCGGAACTCGTGGACTTCCGGTATGTGCGCCCCTTGATGACGCTACTGTATGGCGTCCTGAGGTTGCGGTCACGTGGGCGGAAGTGACGTTATCGCGCCTGCGCCTCTCTCATGCGTGCCATGGAGCTTGTGTGGAGCGCACGGCCGGCGCCATGTTCTGACATCATCCGGCCGCGTCGCGCCACCCATGTATCTGTCAGAGACGCGGTCACATGATCGAGGCCAAGCCTCGGTCATACGGGCGCAGTGATTCCTCTTTATGGCCGGACTGCTGTGCATATCCACGATAGTGCAGTCGGCCGTTTCCACAGTAAGACAAAGTATCCTGTCTTATTATCTCCTACATTAAGCAGGGTACTTATAGATTAAGCCTAAAAAATGGATGATTCCCCATTTAACCACATGTGGGAACCTACACCCATCCCGGCTATGGAAGGTGAGGGGGGGGGGGGGGAATCGGAAAGGGATGGGGGGAGACGTATTGCTCGCAAGTCCAAATTGGACTTGCGAGCAATACGTCTCCCCCCATCCCTTTCCGATTTCCCCCCCCCCCCCCTCACCTTCCATAGCCGGGATGGGTGTAGGTTCCCACATGTGGTTAAATGGGGAATCATCCATTTTTTAGGCTTAATCTATAAGTACCCTGCTTAATGTAGGAGATAATAAGACAGGATACTTTGTCTTACTGTGGAAACGGCCGACTGCACTATCGTGGATATGCACAGCAGTCCGGCCATAAAGAGGAATCACTGCGCCCGTATGACCGAGGCTTGGCCTCGATCATGTGACCGCGTCTCTGACAGATACATGGGTGGCGCGACGCGGCCGGATGATGTCAGAACATGGCGCCGGCCGTGCGCTCCACACAAGCTCCATGGCACGCATGAGAGAGGCGCAGGCGCGATAACGTCACTTCCGCCCACGTGACCGCAACCTCAGGACGCCATACAGTAGCGTCATCAAGGGGCGCACATACCGGAAGTCCACGAGTTCCGACTGATGCGCTCCACCTGGCCCCCTAGCCTTATAATGCGGCGCTTTTCACCCCACCAGTGCCGGTCACAACTGCAGCAGACACCACCACACTGGGTCTTGCCACACAGTGCGCTAACAGCCACTCTCGACCGCAGCCGCAAACTAAGTAAGTTCTATACCTCTCCTAGATCTCATACAGACAATGGGGGAGGCTCACTTTCTGTCTATCTGACTATTGCTATAGTGACATATTTTTAGATGCACATGTCTTTGTCCTTAGGCGTAGTCAAGGTCTGACTTACATGAACACGCAGCCCCGTGTCCCCTGAAGAATCTTGGGGCTCTAAACTGAAGAAACGCGTCGGGACTATATAGGTATGCACTCACTCTGACCTCTTACATTCAGGTGGTGTTATACCCCTTTTTTTTCTTTATTGTATTGTGTTCACTTGTACCCTTCAGTATCCCCAAGTAGGAACTCCACCTATTTTTTCTGGCACTGCTCTAATAGGGCTTCACCAGGGAATTGTATCTAGGAACAGAGTTCCTGTCTGGGCCACCCCTTGCGGGGTTTTTTGGACCCCGTCACTCGGATACTTATAGGGTGTCACAGGTCAAGCAGGGAGGTACTAGGGCTAGTGGTCTGTGTTTACGTATCCGCCGCCCGTCTATCACACCCCCCCCTGCCTGTTTACCAGTGGCATTTTTTGTTCGGTGCTTATACCCACCGGGCACGTCTTAATCGTTGTTTGTCTAGTAGGGGCTTTTTTATCTCCTGATGTATTAAAAGTAAAGTTTTATTTAGTCTACTGCCCCTTTAGTTCTTTTGTTTGCATTTTTGAGCAGTATACCGGGAGGCCTTAACGGTCCTTCCTGCTAAGACCACCATTTATTGTAAAGTAATGATGGCCACTCGTTTTTCTTTACTTAGCTGCTTTTTTCTTGCCATAATACAAATTCTAACAGTCTATTCAGTAGGACTCAGCTGTGTATCCACCTGACTTCTCCACAACGCAACTGATGGTCCCAACCCCATTTATAAGGCAAGAAATCCCACTTATTAAACCTGACAGGGCACACCTGTGAAGTGAAGACCATTTCAGGTGACTTCCTCTTGAAGCTCATCAAGAGAATGCCAAGAGTGTGCAAAGCAGTAATCAAAGCAAAAGGTGGCTACTTTGAAAAATCTAGAATATTACATATTTTCAGTTGTTTCACACTTTTTTGTTATGTTTATAATTCCACATGTGTTAATTCATAGTTTTGATGCCTTCAGTGTGAATCTACAATTTTCATAGTCATGAAAATAAAGAAAACTCTTTGAATGAGAAGGTGTGTCCAAACTTTTGGTCTGTACTGTATGTGAGTGTCATCTTTTGCACTGTTATGTGTAGTGTTGAGCGAATCAAAATAAATTGACTTTGATCTGAATTTCAGTAAAACTTTGATTCACCATGAAGCTGAATTTCCTTGCGCTTCATGGCAAGATGTGGTCTGAGCTGCAGGCAGCATGTTATAGAGAGGAGTAGCTGAGCAGATTGATATATAGTTTTATGGGAAAAAAATCATTAAATGTTGTATTTTATACATTAAATTTCCTGCTCATTCTGGGCTTTGAAGTCACTGACTGACAGTCTTCCCTCTATGACTGTGTATACAGAGGTAGCTGTCAATCACTGATAGGACCGCCTCCTTGACTTCAACGCCGAGAATGAGCAGGAATTTAAATGTATAAAATGACAGTTTTATTGAATCTTTCCCCATAAACCTACAGTATATATCAATGTCCTCATCTTCTTTTGCTCTGTGGCATGCTACTGGCAGATTAATTCACCTTTTTATGGTTACAGGTTCCCTTTAACAGGTCAATTTATTATCAGAAACTGCAAATGAATAATATACTGTAGAATTTCCTTCTCGTCGTGGTATGATCATTTTTCTCTGCCAAAGTATTATATATTTATGTAAATTCAGTATGTATCATTGACTTTGGCTCAGTTAAAGATTTCTGATAATCTATCAGTATATTGACATCAGAATAAACAGAATACAACACCAGTGCCTCTAATCCAAGCAACTGTTCCTAATGAATGTTGGTTTGTTTGCCCCGACAGGATAATTAAGACTTTCAGCAGCAGGACTCCAAAACTAACACCAAAGAAGGCGGAAGAAGTAGCAGAAGAGAGAGCAAATCTAGCATCAACGTGCTGTATAATAAATGCACCTCCAGTGTACTGCAAGGAGAAGGTGAGTAGCGCAAAGATCACTTCATTATAGACCCATTTTCAATATAGTTTGGGCAATGATACATTATAGAAATGCAGATTTTTTTTCTCCATTACACACACCTGGCCTTTAGTGTTGAGCGAGCATGCTCGGCCAAATACCTGTTCGGCTCGAGCATCACTATGCTCGGCACATGGCGGTACTCGAGTTTTTTCTCCGCACGTTTCGCGGCTGCTAAGCAGCTAATAAATGTGCAGGTAAGTACTGCCATAACTGTAATACCAGTAGCCATGTTGGCTACTGGCATTACAGTGAATGGCTGGCCGGGACACGTCATCGGGTGCTATATAGCACCCGATGACGCGGGTTCGGCTCATTGCGAGTCAGGGAGAGCTGCGCATAGGAAGGGACAGATAGTGTAGGGAGTTTGTGATCACAATTAGGGATGAGCGAACTCGAACTGTATAGTTCGGGTTCGTACCGAATTTTGGGGTGTCCGTGACACGGACCCGAACCCGGACATTTTCGTAAAAGTCCGGGTTCGGGTTCGGTGTTCGTCGCTTTCTTCGCGCTTTTGTGACGCTTTCTTGGCGCTTTTTGAAAGGCTGCAAAGCAGCCAATCAACAAGCGTCATACTACTTGCCCCAAGAGGCCATCACAGCCATGCCTACTATTGGCATGGCTGTGATTGGCCAGAGCACCATGTGACCCAGCCTCTATTTAAGCTGGAGTCACATAGCGCCGCCCGTCACTCTGCTCTGATTAGCGTAGGGAGAGGTTGCGGCTGCGACAGTAGGGCGAGATTAGGCAGATTAACTCCTCCAAAGGACTTGATTAACTGATCGATCTGCAGCTGTGGATCATTGAGCTGCTGATCCTCAATTGCTCACTGTTTTTAGGCTGCACAGACCGTTTGTCAGTCTCATTTTTCTGGGGTGATCGGCGGCCATTTTGTGTCTTGTGGTGCGCCAGCACAAGCTGCGACCAAGTGCATTTAACCCTCAATGGTGTGGTTGTTTTTTGGCTAAAGCCTACATCAGGGTGAAGCTGTCACACCAAGTGCATTTAACCAGCAATAGTCTGTTCATTTTTTGGCCATATACAAAATCAGGGGCAAGCTGCGCCTGTCACCAAGTGCATTTAACCCTCAATGGTGTGGTTGTTTTTTGGCTAAAGCCTACATCAGGGTGAAGCTGTCACACCAAGTGCATTTAACCAGCAATAGTCTGTTCATTTTTTGGCCATATACAAAATCAGGGGCAAGCTGCGCCTGTCACCAAGTGCATTTAACCCTCAATGGTGTGGTTGTTTTTTGGCTAAAGCCTACATCAGGGTGAAGCTGTCACACCAAGTGCATTTAACCAGCAATAGTCTGTTCATTTTTTGGCCATATACAAAATCAGGGGCAAGCTGCGCCTGTCACCAAGTGCATTTAACCCTCAATGGTGTGGTTGTTTTTTGGCTAAAGCCTACATCAGGGTGAAGCTGTCACACCAAGTGCATTTAACCAGCAATAGTCTGTTCATTTTTTGGCCATATCCCAGTCTAATTCTGTCACTAAATCCATACCGGTCACCCAGCGCCTAAATACTAGGCCTCAAATTTATATCCAGCTAAATCTGTCCCTAGTGCTGTAGCTGGGCGAGTTATTTAGTGTCCGTTCAAGCACATTTCTTGTTCTGGGTTGAAATACAATTCCCAATTTAGCAATTTCATAATTTAGTGGTTCCTGCTATATCAGAGCTATTTGAAATCTATCCCAAAAAGGGTATATAATATTGAAGGTGCACATTGGGTCATTCAGAATAACTTCACACACACCCGCTACTGTGTATTTCCAAGTCTAATTCTGTCACTAAACCCATACCTGTCACCCAGCGCCTAAATACTAGGCCTCAAATTTAAATCCCTCTAAATCTCTCGTTACCCACCGCTGTACTGTTGTTGCTGGGCAAGATATTTAGTGTCCGTCAAAGCACATTTTTTGTTCTGGGTTGAAGTACAATTCCCAATTTAGCAATTTCATAATTTAGTGGTTTCTGCTATATCAGAGCTATTTGAAATCTATCCCTAAAAGGGTATATAATATTGAAGGTGCACATAGGGTCATTCAGAATAACTTCACACACACGCTTCTGTGCATTTCCAAGTCTAATTCTGTCACTAAATCCATACCGGTGACCCAGCGCCTAAATACTAGGCCTCAAATTTAAATCCCTCTAAATCTCTCGTTACCCACCGCTGTACTGTTGTTGCTGGGCAAGATATTTAGTGTCCGTCAAAGCACATTTTTTGTTCTGGGTTGAAGTACAATTCCCAATTTAGCAATTTCATAATTTAGTGGTTTCTGCTATATCAGAGCTATTTGAAATCTATCCCTAAAAGGGTATATAATATTGAAGGTGCACATAGGGTCATTCAGAATAACTTCACACACACGCTTCTGTGCATTTCCAAGTCTAATTCTGTCACTAAATCCATACCGGTGACCCAGCGCCTAAATACTAGGCCTCAAATTTAAATCCCTCTAAATCTCTCGTTACCCACCGCTGTACTGTTGTTGCTGGGCAAGATATTTAGTGTCCGTCAAAGCACATTTTTTGTTCTGGGTTGAAGTACAATTCCCAATTTAGCAATTTCATAATTTAGTGGTTCCTGCTATATCAGAGCTATTTGAAATCTATCCCAAAAAGGGTATATAATATTGAAGGTGCACATTGGGTCATTCAGAATAACTTCACACACACCCGCTACTGTGTATTTCCAAGTCTAATTCTGTCACTAAACCCATACCTGTCACCCAGCGCCTAAATACTAGGCCTCAAATTTAAATCCCTCTAAATCTCTCGTTACCGCTGTACTGTTGTAGCTGGGAAAGTTATTTAGTGCCCGTCAAAGCACATTTTTTGTTCTGGGTTGAAGTACAATTCCCAATTTAGCAATTTCATAATTTAGTGGTTCCTGCTATATCAGAGCTATTTGAAATCTATCCCAAAAAGGGTATATAATATTCAAGGTGCACATTGGGTCATTCAGAATAACTTCACACACACGCTTCTGTGCATTTCCAAGTCTAATTCTGTCACTAAATCCATACCGGTCACCCAGCGCCTAAATACTAGGCCTCAAATTTATATCCCGCTGAATTTGAATACAATACATTGGGCCAAATAATATATTTGTTGTTGTGGTGAACCATAACAATGAGAAAAACATCTAGTAAGGGACGCGGACGTGGACATGGTCGTGGTGGTGTTAGTGGACCCTCTGGTGCTGGGAGAGGACGTGGCCGTTCTGCCACATCCACACGTCCTAGTGTACCAACTACCTCAGGTCCCAGTAGCCGCCAGAATTTACAGCGATATATGGTGGGGCCCAATGCCGTTCTAAGGATGGTAAGGCCTGAGCAGGTACAGGCATTAGTCAATTGGGTGGCCGACAGTGGATCCAGCACGTTCACATTATCTCCCACCCAGTCTTCTGCAGAAAGCGCACAGATGGCGCCTGAAAACCAACCCCATCAGTCTGTCACATCACCCCCATGCATACCAGGGAAACTGTCTCAGCCTCAAGTTATGCAGCAGTCTCTTATGCTGTTTGAAGACTCCGCTGGCAGGGTTTCCCAAGGGCATCCACCTAGCCCTTCCCCAGCGGTGAAAGACATAGAATGCACTGACGCACAACCACTTATGTTTCCTGATGATGAGGACATGGGAATACCACCTCAGCATGTCTCTGATGATGACGAAACACAGGTGCCAACTGCTGCGTCTTTCTGCAGTGTGCAGACTGAACAGGAGGTCAGGGATCAAGACTGGGTGGAAGACGATGCAGGGGACGATGAGGTCCTAGACCCCACATGGAATGAAGGTCGTGCCACTGACTTTCACAGTTCGGAGGAAGAGGCAGTGGTGAGACCGAGCCAACAGCGTAGCAAAAGAGGGAGCAGTGGGCAAAAGCAGAACACCCGCCGCCAAGAGACTCCGCCTGCTACTGACCGCCGCCATCTGGGACCGAGCACCCCAAAGGCAGCTTCAAGGAGTTCCCTGGCATGGCACTTCTTCAAACAATGTGCTGACGACAAGACCCGAGTGGTTTGCACGCTGTGCCATCAGAGCCTGAAGCGAGGCATTAACGTTCTGAACCTGAGCACAACCTGCATGACCAGGCACCTGCATGCAAAGCATGAACTGCAGTGGAGTAAACACCTTAAAACCAAGGAAGTCACTCAGGCTCCCCCTGCTACCTCTTCTGCTGCTGCCGCCTCGGCCTATTCTGCTGCTGCCGCCTCGGCCTCTTCCTCCGCCTCTGGAGGAACGTTGGCACCTGCCGCCCAGCAAACAGGGGATGTACCACCAACACCACCACCACCACCTCCGTCACCAAGCGTCTCAACCATGTCACACGCCAGCGTTCAGCTCTCCATCTCACAAACATTTGATAGAAAGCGTAAATTCCCACCTAGCCACCCTCGATCCCTGGCCCTGAATGCCAGCATTTCTAAACTACTGGCCTATGAAATGCTGTCATTTAGGCTGGTGGACACAGACAGCTTCAAACAGCTCATGTCGCTTGCTGTCCCACAGTATGTTGTTCCCAGCCGGCACTACTTCTCCAAGAGAGCCGTGCCTTCCCTGCACAACCAAGTATCCGATAAAATCAAGTGTGCACTGCGCAACGCCATCTGTAGCAAGGTCCACCTAACCACAGATACGTGGACCAGTAAGCACGGCCAGGGACGCTATATCTCCCTAACTGCACACTGGGTAAATGTAGTGGCAGCTGGGCCCCAGGCGGAGAGCTGTTTGGCGCACGTCCTGCCGCCGCCAAGGATCGCAGGGCAACATTCTTTGCCTCCTGTTGCCACCTCCTCCTTCTCGGCTTCCTCCTCCTCTTCTTCCACCTGCTCATCCAGTCAGCCACACACCTTCACCACCAACTTCAGCACAGCCCGGGGTAAACGTCAGCAGGCCATTCTGAAACTCATATGTTTGGGGGACAGGCCCCACACCGCACAGGAGTTGTGGCGGGGTATTGAACAACAGACCGACGAGTGGTTGCTGCCGGTGAGCCTCAAGCCCGGCCTGGTGGTGTGTGATAATGGGCGAAATCTCGTTGCAGCTCTGGGACTAGCCAATTTGACGCACATCCCTTGCTTGGCGCATGTGCTGAATTTGGTGGTGCAGAAGTTCATTCACAACTACCCCGACATGTCAGAGCTGCTGCATAAAGTGCGGGCCGTCTGTTCGCGCTTCCGGCGTTCACATCCTGCCGCTGCTCGCCTGTCTGCGCTACAGCGTAACTTCGGCCTTCCCGCTCACCGCCTCATATGCGACGTGCCCACCAGGTGGAACTCCACCTTGCACATGCTGGACAGACTGTGCGAGCAGCAGCAGGCCATAGTGGAGTTTCAGCTGCAGCACGCACGGGTCAGTCGCACTACAGAACAGCACCACTTCACCACCAATGACTGGGCCTCCATGCGAGACCTGTGTGCCCTGTTGCGCTGTTTCGAGTACTCCACCAACATGGCCAGTGGCGATGACACCGTTATCAGCGTTACAATACCACTTCTATGTCTCCTTGAGAAAACACTTAGGGCGATGATGGAACAGGAGGTGGCCCAGGAGGAGGAGGAGGAGGATGAGGAAGAGGGGTCATTTTTAGCACTTTCAGGCCAGTCTCTTCGAAGTGACTCAGAGGGAGGTTTTTTGCAACAGCAGAGGCCAGGTACAAATGTGGCCAGCCAGGGCCCACTACTGGAGGACGAGGAGGACGAGGATGAGGAGGAGGTGGAGGAGGATGAGGATGAAGCATGGTCACAGCGGGGTGGCACCCAACGCAGCTCGGGTCCATCACTGGTGCGTGGCTGGGGGGAAAGGCAGGACGATGACGATACGCCTCCCACAGAGGACAGCTTGTCCTTACCCCTGGGCAGCCTGGCACACATGAGCGACTACATGCTGCAGTGCCTGCGCAACGACAGCAGAGTTGCCCACATTTTAACCTGTGCGGACTACTGGGTTGCCACCCTGCTGGATCCACGCTACAAAGACAATGTGCCCACCTTACTTCCTGCACTGGAGCGTGATAGGAAGATGCGCGAGTACAAGCGCACGTTGGTAGACGCGCTACTGAGAGCATTCCCAAATGTCACAGGGGAACAAGTGGAAGCCCAAGGCCAAGGCAGAGGAGGAGCAAGAGGTCGCCAAGGCAGCTGTGTCACGGCCAGCTCCTCTGAGGGCAGGGTTAGCATGGCAGAGATGTGGAAAACTTTTGTCAACACGCCACAGCTAACTGCACCACCACCTGATACGCAACGTGTTAGCAGGAGGCAACATTTCACTAACATGGTGGAACAGTACGTGTGCACACCCCTCCACGTACTGACTGATGGTTCGGCCCCATTCAACTTCTGGGTCTCTAAATTGTCCACGTGGCCAGAGCTAGCCTTTTATGCCTTGGAGGTGCTGGCCTGCCCGGCAGCCAGCGTTTTGTCTGAACGTGTATTCAGCACGGCAGGGGGCGTCATTACAGACAAACGCAGCCGCCTGTCTACAGCCAATGTGGACAAGCTGACGTTCATAAAAATGAACCAGGCATGGATCCCACAGGACCTGTCCGTCCCTTGTCCAGATTAGACATTAACTACCTCCCCATAACCATATATTATTGGACTCCAGGGCACTTCCTCATTCAATCCTATTTTTATTTTCATTTTACCATTATATTGCGATGCTACCCAAAGTTGAATGAACCTCTCCTCTGCCTGTGTGCTAGGCCTAAATATATGCCAATGGACTGTTGCAGTGGTGGCTGACATGAAGCCTGATTCTCTGCTATGACATGCAGACTAATTCTCTGCTGACATGAAGCCAGATTGTCTGTTACGGGACCTCTCTCCTCTGCCTGGGTGCTGGGCCTAAATTTATGACAATGGACTGTTGCAGTGGTGGCTGACGTGAAGCCTGATTCTCTGCTATGACATGCAGACTGATTCTCTGCTGACATGAAGCCAGATCGTCTGTTACGGGACCTCTCTGCTCTGCCTGTGTGCTAGGCCTAAATATATGCCAATGGACTGTTGCAGTGGTGGGTGACGTGAAGCCTCATTCTCTGCTATGACATGCAGACTGATTCTCTGCTGACATGAAGCCAGATTGTCTGTTACGGGACCTCTCTGCTCTGCCTGTGTGCTAGGCCTAAATATATGCCAATGGACTGTTGCAGTGGTGGGTGACGTGAAGCCTCATTCTCTGCTATGACATGCAGACTGATTCTCTGCTGTCATGAAGCCAGATTGTCTGTTACGGGACCTCTCTGCTCTGCCTGTGTGCTAGGCCTAAATATATGCCAATGGACTGTTGCAGTGGTGGGTGACGTGAAGCCTCATTCTCTGCTATGACATGCAGACTGATTCTCTGCTGACATGAAGCCAGATTGTCTGTTACGGGACCTCTCTGCTCTGCCTGTGTGCTAGGCCTAAATATATGCCAATGGACTGTTGCAGTGGTGGGTGACGTGAAGCCTCATTCTCTGCTATGACATGCAGACTGATTCTCTGCTGTCATGAAGCCAGATTGTCTGTTACGGGACCTCTCTGCTCTGCCTGTGTGCTAGGCCTAAATATATGCCAATGGACTGTTGCAGTGGTGGGTGACGTGAAGCCTCATTCTCTGCTATGACATGCAGACTAATTCTCTGCTGACATGAAGACAGATTCTCTGTTACGGGACCTCTCTCCTCTGCCTGTGTGTGCTGGGCCTAAATATATGCCAATGGACTGTTGCAGTGGTGGCTGACGTGAAGCCTCATTCTCTGCTATGACATGCAGACTGATTCTCTGCTGACATGAAGCCAGATTCTCTGTTACGGGACCTCTCTCCTCTGCCTGTGTGTGCTGGGCCTAAATATATGCCAATGGACTGTTGCAGTGGTGGCTGACGTGAAGCCTCATTCTCTGCTATGACATGCAGACTGATTCTCTGCTGACATGAAGCCAGATTCTCTGTTACGGGACCTCTCTCCTCTGCCTGTGTGTGTGCTGGGCCTAAATATATGCCAATGGACTGTTGCAGTGGTGGCTGACGTGAAGCCTCATTCTCTGCTATGACATGCAGACTGATTCTCTGCTGACATGAAGCCAGATTCTCTGTTACGGGACCTCTCTCCTCTGCCTGTGTGTGTGCTGGGCCTAAATATATGCCAATGGACTGTTGCAGTGGTGGCTGACGTGAAGCCTCATTCTCTGCTATGACATGCAGACTGATTCTCTGCTGACATGAAGCCAGATTCTCTGTTACGGGACCTCTCTCCTCTGCCTGTGTGCTAGGCCTAAATATATGCCAATGGACTGTTGCAGTGGTGGCTGACGTGAAGCCTCATTCTCTGCTATGACATGCAGACTAATTCTCTGCTGACATGAAGACAGATTCTCTGTTACGGGACCTCTCTCCTCTGCCTGGGTGCCGGGGCCTAAATATCTGAGAATGGACTGTTCCAGTGGTGGGTGACGGGAAGCCAGATTCTCTGCTATGGAACCTCTCTCCAATTGATTTTGGTTAATTTTTATTTATTTAATTTTTATTTTAATTAATTTCCCTATACACATTTGTTTGCAGGGGATTTACCTACATGTTGCTGCCTTTTGCAGCCCTCTAGCCCTTTCCTGGGCTGTTTTACAGCCGTTTTAGTGCCGAAAAGTTCGGGTCCCCATTGACTTCAATGGGGTTCGGGTTCGGGACGAAGTTCGGATCGGGTTCGGATCCCGAACCCGAACATTTCCGGGATGTTCGGCCGAACTTCTCGAACCCGAACATCCAGGTGTTCGCTCAACTCTAATCACAATATATTCAATTTCAATTTGTTTCAAAGACCCAAAAGTCCTTTTACGGACTATTGTGTGATGACAGCAATTTAATCTTGCAAAGTAGTCTTTGATTTTTTTTTTCCATACTTTGCGATTCTTTTTCTATAGATGGTGTCTGCAGTGACTTGTGACATCTGTTCAGAAATACCTTCTGTGTGTCAGGGGCAGAGATAGGAAGAATATTACTGAAAACAATTATATTTTTTACATCATTTATCCACTTTGCCTATAAACTGTGTCTACAGTGAATTGTCACATCTGCGCTGCAATAGCGTGTGTGTGTCAGACCTAGATATTGGGAAAAATATTAGTGACAACAAATATATTTTTTACATAATTTATCCATAATTTTCCTATAAACGGTCCCTGCAGTGAATTGTCTCATCTGTGCTGCAAAAGCGTGTGTGTCAGGCCAAGATATTGGGAAAAATATTAGCGAAAAAAATTTATTTATTTTTTCCATAATTTATCCACATTTTGCCTATAAACGGTTTCTGCAGTGAATTGTCACATCTGCGCTGCAATAGCGTGTTTGTGTCAGGCCAAGATATTGGGAAAAATATTAGTGACAGCAAATATATTTTTTCCATAATTTATCCACATTTTTCCTATAAACGGTCCCTGCACTGAATTGTCACATCTGTGCTGCAATGGCGTCTGTGTGTCAGGGACAGATATTGGGAAAAATATCAGTGACAACAATATATTTTTTACATAATATATCCATAATTTTCCTATAAATGGTCCCTGCAGTGAATTGTCTCATCTGGGCTGCAATAGCGTGTGTGCGTTAGGCCCAGATATTAAGAAAAATATTAGCGAAAACCATTATATATTTTTTCCCTAATTTATCCAGATTTTGCCTATAAGCGGTTCCTGTAGTGAATTGTCACATCTGTGCTGCAATAGCGTGTGTTTGTCAGGACAAGAGATAGTAAAAATAGAAGTGAAATCTATTTTCCTTTTCCATAATTTTATGTACTTTTTCCATATACTGTGCTTGCTGTGAACTGTGACATTTGTGCCACATCTTGTGTGTCAAGCGTGCATATAACATTTAATATGAAGAAGGCGAGCATTAAGGGACGGGGGAAGTGGCCGTGATGCTGATGCTATACGCAGAGGCCGTGGCCCTGGGCGTGTTGAAACTGTGCCTGCTGCCAGAGCACAAGAAAAACAATCATCCAAGATACCTAGCTTCATGTCCCAGTTTGCAGGGCGGCAGAGCACACCACTCTTAAAGTCAGCCTGGTGCAAGCAGGTGGTCAATTGGATTGCAGCAGATAGTGCTTCCAGTCGGTTAAGCACCACCCTTTCTTCCACCAAGTCCAATCTCAGTAGGCAGGAGTCTGGCCCACACAATCCTCACCCTAATCCTCCTTACTCCCACCATGTAGAGTCTGGCCAAACAAGTGATCCCACACTCGAGGCCCCTTTTCATCACCATTAATTGATTTGGCCCTCACGCCAAGCACGCTTAAAGAGGGACCTGAGATCTTGTGCCCCGATTCCCAACCTATTGAGCATCCAGAGTCTCAATAACATGAAGCTAGGGAACGGCAATTAGTGTTTAATGAGGTGGATGATTATGAGACACAGTTGCCAATGACTCAACCGCAATTACCGTCTCAAGAGGTTGAGGAAGAAGATGACACACAGTTGTCAATCACTGAGATTGTGGTTAGGTCAACAAATCAGGAGGATTATCAGAGTGAGGAAGTGTAAAAGGAGGTGCTGGACGACGAGGTCACTGACCCAACCTAGGAAGGTGGCAACAAGCCAAGCAAGGAGAGCAGTACAGAGGGGGGAGGTATCTGCAGCACTGCAACAGGCTGGAAAAGGCAGTGGGGTGGCAAAAGGTAGAAGGCGGGCACCACTGAACAGGCCAGCAACTGTTCAACGGAGCACCCACTTGCATAAATCTCCCTTGCCAAGCAGTAGGTGTTCGGCAGTATGATGCTTTTTTGAGGAAAGTGAGGACTACAAAAGAATAGTAGTTTGCAACCTGTGCCATACCAAAATGAGCTGGGGGTGTGAACACTAACATCCTCACCACCACCAGCATGATCCACCATATGGCATCAAAGCACCCTAATAGGTGGGCCGAACGCCTGGGTCCACAATCTGTGTCTGCGGGTCACACCACTGCCTCCTCTTCCCCTGTGTTACATGCTGGCCAATCCCCTGTCCAAGACGCAGACCCGAATGACTCCAGCCCTGCACCTGGACCTTTGCAAGCACTATCAGTGATCACATCCACTTCAAAGTCCCAGCGCAGCGTCCAAATATCATTACCCCAGGCATTTGAATGCAAGCACAAATATCCAGCCAAATTACTGGCACTGGAAATGTTGCCATTTAGGCTTGTGGACACTGAGGCCTTCCGCAGCTTGATGTCAGCGGCCGTCCCTCGTTATGCAGTCCCTGGCCACCAGTATTTTTCAAGGTGTGTCATGCCAGCCGTACAGCAACATGTGTCCCTTAACATCACATGTGCCCTGACCAATGCAGGTACTGGGAAGGTCCACTTAACCACAGACACATGGACAAGTTCTTTCAGCCAGGAACGCTACATTTCCCTGACGGCACACTGGGTGAATATTGTAGAGGCCGGGAGCAACTCGTACCCTGGGATGGCACAGGTGCTACCAACGCCAAGTATTGCGTGCCCTACTTCCATCAGAGTTTCCGCCGCCGCCTACGTTAGTGGCTGCAACCCCCCTTCTCCTCCTCCACCTCCTCATCCACTTCCACCTCTGAATTATCATCTTGCAGCACCAGTCAGCCATTGGTCAGTAGCTGGAAGCAGTGTAGCGCTGCAGTGGGGAATCGGCAACAGGCGATGCTGAAACTTATTTGCTTAGGTGACAGACAGCACACCCACAAAATGTTTTAAATGGTCAGCTCGGCAGTAAGCCCTCATCCACAATTTTTTTAAGATGGTCAGCTTGGCAGCAGGCACTTGTCCACCCTATTTTTTGAATGGTCAGCTCAGCAGCCAGTCCTCCTCCACACAATTTTTAAAATGGTCAGCTCACCAGTAGGCCTCCACATATTTTTTTAGAGGGTCAACTTACAAGCAGGCCCACAACTCAAATCTTTCACTGGGTTCAGCTTACATGCAAGCTCGCAACTCAAATCTTTTACAGGGTCAGTTCACCTACAGGCCCGCAACTCAAATCTTTTACTAGGTCAGCTCACATGCAGGCCCGCATCTAAAATCTATTAAAGGGTCAGCTCACCTGCAGGCCCGCAACTCCAATCTTTTGCTGGGTCAGCTCAGCTGCAGGCCCGCAACTCAAATCTTTTACTGGGTCAGCTCACATGCAAGCCCGCACCTAAAATCTATTAAAGGGTCAGCTCACCTGCAGGCCCGCAAGTCAAATATTTTACAGGGTCAGTTCACCTGCAGGCCCGCAACTCAAATCTTTTACTGGGTCAACTAACATGCAGGCCCGTACCTAAAAACTATTAAAGGGTAAGCACACCTGTAGGCCCGCAACTCAAATCTTTTAAAGGATCAGCTCACCTGCAGGCCAGCAACTCAAATCTTTTACAGGGTCAGCTAAGCTGCAGGCCTGCACCTAAAATCTTTTACTGGGTCAGCTCACATGCAAGCCCGCACCTAAAATCATTTAAAGGGTCAGCTTACCTGCAGGCCCGCAAGTCAAATATTTTACAGGGTCAGTTCACCTGCAGGCCCGCAACTCAAATCTTTTACTGGGTCAACTAACATGCAGGCCCGCACCTAAAATCTTTTGCTGGGTCAGCTCACCTGCAGGCTGCAACTCAAATCTTTTACTGTGTCAGCTCAGCTGCAGGCCCGCAACTTAAAGGGAACCTGTCACCGGGATTTTGTGTATAGAGCTGAGGACATCGGTTGCTAGATGGCCACTAGGACATCCGCAATACCCAGTCCCCAAAGCTCTGTGTGCTTTTATTGTGTAAAATAAGACTATTTGATACATATGCAAATTAACCTGAGATGAGTCCTGTATGTGAGATGAGTCAGGGACAGGACTCATCTCAGGTTAATTTGCATATGTATCAAATCGTTTTTTTTACACAATAAAAGCACACAGAGCTATGGGGACTGGATATTGTGGATGTGCTAGCGGTAATCTAGCAACCCATGTCCTCAGCTCTATACCCAAAATCCCGGTCACAGGTTCCCTTTAAATCTTTTACTGTGTCAGTTCACCTGCAGGCCCATACCTAAAAACTATTAAAGGGTAAGCACACCTGCAGGCCCGCAACTCAAATCTTTTAAAGGATCAGCTCATTTGTAGGCCTGCAACTCAAATCTTTTACATGGTCAGCTCAACTGCAGGCCCGCAACTCAAATCTTTTACTGGGTCAGCTTACATGCAAGCCCGCACCTAAAATCATTTACTAGGTCAGCTCACCTTTAGGCCCGCAATTCAAATCTTTTACAGGGTCAGCTCACTTGCAGGCCTGCAACTCATGCTGCATTGCTTTAAAATAGTAGACATAGCCGTTTAACCGGCTCCCTCTCTGAAATAGAACAATGATTACCCGTTACCGGTGGTCATCATGTTAGGCGCATAAAGGAACATCGAAAGTTGATAGGAAAGATATCAAAATGGATCGTGGACGTCACAGGGATGTGCGATCAGGCAGAAGTTATCTAGAGTCAACAAAGCGGCAGCAAGACCTCTCTTGAATAATGATTCCTCATCCAAAATACTGCAGTGACATTCCCTGTAATTTTTTTATTATTCATTCCAATAACAGGGCAGCTTGAGAGTCCTGTATTGTTATTTATCGTAATTTCCTCCACGAGTCTGGAGTGTGTGATTTGCGCGCCACCTGCTTGCCTTCCTTGGATGTGGTAGCCATTTCCGAGGTTCCCTCTCCGGAATCAAACACTGATTCCCTGTTAACTGGAGTTTACAATGGTTTTGAGCGGATAATTACATTGAAAGTAGAATTGAGCGAACACCTGGATGTTCGGATTCGAGAAGTTCAGCCGAACTTCCCGGAAAAGTTCGGGTTCGGGATCCGAACCCGAACTTCGTCCCGAACTCGAACCCCATTGAAGTCAAACTTCCGTCACCAAGCATCTCAACCATGTCACACGCAAGTGTTCAGCTCTCCATCTCACAAACATTTGAGAGAAAAGTCCCGAACTTTTCGGCACTAAAAAGGCTGTAAAACAGCCCAGAAAAGGGCTAGAGGGCTGCAAAAGGCAGCAAAATGTAGTTAAATCCCCTGCAAACAAATGTGGATAGGGAAATGAATAAAAATAAAAATAAAATAAATAAAAATTAACCAATATCAATTGGAGAGAGGTCCCATAGCAGAGAATCTGGCTTCATGTCAGCAGAGAATCAGTCTTCATGTCATAGCAGAGAATCAGGCTTCACGTCACCCAAAACTAGAACAGTCCATTGTCATATATTTAGGCCCCGGCACCCAGACAGAGGAGAGAGGTCCCATAACAGAGATTCAGGCTTCATGTCAGCAGAGAATCAGTCTTCATGTCATAGCAGAGAATCAGGCTTCACGTCACCCAACACTGGAACAGTCCATTGTCAGATATTTATGCCCCGGCACCCAGGCAGAGGAGAGAGGTCCCATAACAGAGATTCAGGCTTCATGTCAGCAGAGAAACAGTCTTCATGTCATATCAGAGAAACAGGCTTCACGTCACCCAACACTGGAACATAGAAAGAAAATCCCAGCAGACGTGTCTTCAATGCTTGTGAAATTTATTTTGCAAGTAGCAATATGTCCATGAATAGGATGCGTCCTATTCATGGACATATTGCTACTTGCAAAATAAATTTCACAAGCATTGAAGACACGTCTGCTGGGATTTTCTTTCTATTACACGTGGTAATTATCCTATCCCGTGCGGCGTGCAACCCAGCGTGTGCCGGCCAAACTTCTTTCCAACACTGGAACAGTCCATTGTCAGATATTTAGGCCCCGGCACCCAGGCAGAGGAGAGAGGTCCCATAACAGAGATTCAGGCTTCATGTCAGCAGAGAATCAGTCTTCATGTCATAGCAGAGAAACAGGCTTCACGTCACCCAACACTGGAACAGTCCATTGTCATATATTTAGGCCCCGGCACCCAGGCAGAGGAGAGAGGTCCCATAACAGAGATTCAGGCTTCATGTCAGCAGAGAATCAGTCTTCATGTCATAGCAGAGAATCAGGCTTCACGTCACCCAACACTGGAACAGTCCATTGTCATATATTTAGGCCCCGGCAACCAGGCAGAGGAGAGTTTCATTCAACTTTTGGTTGCCCCGCAATATAATGGTAAAATTAAAATAAAAAGAGGATTGAATGAGGAAGTGCCCTGGAGTACAATAATATATGGTTAAGGGGAGGTAGTTATAAATGTCTAATCTGCACAAGGGATGGACAGGTCCTGTGGGATCCATGCCTGGTTCATTTTTATGAACGTCAGCTTGTCCACATTGGCTGTAGACAGGCGGCTGCGTTTGTCTGTAATGACGCCCCCTGCCGTGCTGAATACACGTTCAGACAAAACGCTGGCCGCCGGGCAGGCCAGCACCTCCAAGGCATAAAAGGCTAGCTCTGGCCACGTGGACAATTTAGAGACCCAGAAGTTGAATGGGGCCGAACCATCAGTCAGTACGTGGAGGGGTGTGCACATGTACTGTTCCACCATGTAAGTGAAATGTTGCCGCCTGCTAACACGTTCCGTATCAGGTGGTGGTGCAGTTAGCTGTGGCGTGTTGACAACATTTTTCCACATCTATGCCATGCTAACCCTGCCCTCAGAGGAGCTGGCCGTGACACAGCTGTGTTGGCGACCTCTTGCTCCTCCTCTGCCTTCGCCCTGGGCTTCCACTTGTTCCCCTGTGACATTTGGGAATGCTCTCAGTAGCGCGTCTACCAACGTGCGCTTGTACTCGCGCATCTTCCTATCACGCTACAGTGCAGGAAGTAAGGTGGGCACATTGTCTTTGTACCGTGGATCCAGCAGGGTGGCAACCCAGTAGTCCGCACACGTTAAAATGTGGGCAACTCTGCTGTCGTTCCGCAGGCACTGCAGCATGTAGTCGCTCATGTGTGCCAGGCTGCCCAGAGGTAAGGACAAGCTGTCCTCTGTGGGAGGCGTATCGTCATCGTCCTGCGTTTCCCCCCAGCCACGCACCAGTGATGGGCCTGAGCTGCGTTGGGTGCCACCCCGCTGTGACCATGCTTCATCCTCATCCTCCTCCACCTCGCCCTCCTCGTCCTCCAGTAGTGGGCCCTGGCTGACCACATTTGTACCTGGCCTCTGCTGTTGCAAAAAACCTCCCTCTGAGTCACTTCGAAGAGACTGGCCTGAAAGTGCTAAAAATGACCCCTCTTCCTCCTCCTCCTCCTCCTCCTGGGCCACCTCCTCTTCCATCATCGCCCTAAGTGTTTTCTCAACGAGACATAGAAGTGGTATTGTAACGCTGATAATGGCGTCATCGCCACTGGCCATGTTGGTGGAGTACTCGAAACAGCGCAACAGGGCACACAGGTCTCGCATGGAGGCCCAGTCATTGGTGGTGAAGTGGTGCTGTTCCGCAGTGCGACTGACCCGTGCGTGCTGCAGCTGAAACTTTACTATGGCCTGCTGCTGCTCGCACAGTCTGTCCAGCATGTGCAAGGTAGAGTTCCACCTGGTGGGTACGTCGCATATGAGGCGGTGAGCGGGAAGGCCGAAGTTACGCTGTAGCGCACACAGGCGAGCAGCGGCAGGATGTGAACGCCGGAAGCGCGAACAGACGGCCCGCACTTTATGCAGCAGTTCTGACATGTCAGGGTAGTTGTGAATGAGCTTCTGCACCACCAAATTCTGCACATGCGCCTGGCAAGGAATGTGCGTCAAACCGGCTAGTCCCAGAGCTGCAACGAGATTTCGCCCATTATCGCACACCACCAGGCCGGGCTTGAGGCTCACTGGCAGCAACCACTCGTTGGTCTGTTGTTCTATACCCCGCCACAACTCCTGTGCGGTGTGGGGCCTGTCCCCCAAACATATGAGTTTCAGAATGGCCTGCTGACGTTTACCCCGGGCTGTGCTGAAGTTGGTGGTGAAGGTGTGTGGCTGACTGGATGAGCAGGTGGAAGAAGAGGAGGAGGAAGCTGAGTAGGAGGAGGAGGCAACAGGAGGCAAAGAATGTTGCCCTGCGATCCTTGGCGGCGGAAGGATGTGCGCCAAACAGCTCTCCGCCTGAGGCCCAGCCGCCACTACATTTACCCAGTGTGCAGTTAGGGAGATATAGCGCCCCTGGCCGCGCTTACTGGTCCATGTATCTGTGGTTAGGTGGACCTTGCCACAGATAGCGTTGCACAGTGCACACTTGATTTTATCGGATACTTGGTTGTGCAGGGAAGGCACGGCTCTCTTGGAGAAGTAGTGCCGGCTGGGAACAACATACTGTGGGACAGCAAGCGACATGAGCTGTTTAAAGCTGTCTGTGTCCACCAGCCTAAATGACAGCATTTCATAGGCCAGTAGTTTAGAAATGCTGGCATTCAGGGCCAGGGATCGAGGGTGGCTAGGTGGGAATTTACGCTTTCTCTCAAATGTTTGTGAGATGGAGAGCTGAATGCTGGCGTGTGACATGGTTGAGATGCTTGGTGACGGAGGTGGTGGTGGTGGTACATCCCCTGTTTGCTGGGCGGCAGGTGCCAACGTTCCTCCAGAGGCGGAGGAAGAGGCCGAGGCGGCAGCAGCAGAAGAGGTAGCAGGGGGAGCCTGAGTGACTTCCTTGTTTTTAAGGTGTTTACTCCACTGCAGTTCATGCTTTGAATGCAGGTGCCTGGTCATGCAGGTTGTGCTAAGGTTCAGAACGTTAATGCTTCGCTTCAGGCTCTGATGGCACAGCGTGCAAACCACTCGGGTCTTGTCGTCAGCACATTGTTTGAAGAAGTGCCATGCCAGGGAACTCCTTGAAGCTGCCTTTGGGGTGCTCGGTCCCAGATGGCGGCGGTCAGTAGCTGGCGGAGTCTCTTGGCAGCGGGTGTTCTGCTTTTGCCCACTGCTCCCTCTTTTGCTACGCTGTTGGCTCGGTCTCACCACTGCCTCTTCCTCCGAACTGTGAAAGTCAGTGGCACGACCTTCATTCCATGTGGGGTCTAGGACCTCATCGTCCCCTGCATCGTCTTCCACCCAGTCTTGATCCCTGACCTCCTGTTCAGTCTGCACACTGCAGAAAGACGCAGCAGTTGGCACCTGTGTTTCGTCATCATCAGAGACGTGCTGAGATGGTATTCCCATGTCCTCATCATCAGGAAACATAAGTGGTTGTGCGTCAGTGCATTCTATGTCTTCCACCGCTGGGGAAGGGCTAGGTGGTTGCCCTTGGGAAACCCTGCCAGCAGAGTTTTCAAACAGCATAAGAGACTGCTGCATAACTTGAGGCTCAGACAGTTTCCCTGGTATGCATGGGGGTGATGTGACAGACTGATGGGCTTGGTTTTCAGGCGCCATCTGTGCGCTTTTTGCAGAAGACTGGGTGGGAGATAATGTGAACGTGCTGGATCCACTGTCGGCCACCCAATTGACTAATGCCTGTACCTGCTCAGGCCTTACCATCCTTAGAATGGCATTGGGCCCCACCAAATATCGCTGTAAATTCTGGCGGCTACTGGGACCTGAAGTAGTTGGTACACTAGGACGTGTGGCTGTGGCAGAACGGCCACGTCCTCTCCCAGCACGAGAGGGTCCACTAACACCACCACGACCATGTCCGCGTCCGCGTCCCTTACTAGATGTTTTCCTCATTGTTACCGTTCACCAGAATAACAAAAATATTATTTGGCCCAATGTATTGAATTCAAATTCAGGCCTTTTTTTTTTACAGACACCTAACACTATCTGGCTATCTATTTAGGTACGGTATTACACTAATACAGGCACAGCAGTAACGACAGATTTAGCTGAATATAAATTGTAGGCCTAGTATTTAGGCGCTGGATGACAGGTATACGTTTACGGACAGAATTAGACTTGGAAATGCACTGTAGCGTGTGAAGTTATTGTGGATGACCCTATCAGCACCTTTAATCTTATAAACCCTTTTAGGGATAGATTTAAAGTAGGCCTGATACAGCAGAAACCACTAATTTAGAGAATTGCTAAGTTGGGAATTGTATTTCAACCCAGAACAAAAACTGTGCTTTGACGGACACAAAATAACTTGACCAGCTACAGCAATAACCACAGATTTAGCTGGATATAAATTTGAGGCCTATTATTTAGGCTCTGGGTGACAGGTATACGTTTACGGACAGAATTAGACTTGGAAATGCACGGTAGCTTGTGTGTGAAGTTATTGAGAATGACCCTATCTGCACCTTCAATCTAATATACCCTTTTATGGGTAGATTTAAAGTAGGCCTGATACAACAGAAACAAGTGATTTAGGGAATTGCTAAGTTGGGAATTGTATTTCAACCCAGAACAAAAATATATCCTTTGCCAGACAGCAGACAGTATTACAATTGGCTGGCCACAACTGAAACACCAGATTTAGGGTACTGCTATTTTGGCAATTGTATTTCACCACTCAATAAAATAGCAAGCACAGCCAAGCCCCTGATGTAGGATATAGCCAAAAAAAAAACACACTATTGATGGTTAAATGGACTTGGTGGCAGCTTGTGCTGGCGCACCACAAGACACAAAATGGCCGCCGATCACCCCAGAAAAAAGTGACTGAAAAACGCTCTGGGCAGCCTAAAAACAGTGAGCAATTGAATAGCAGCAGTTTAATGATCCACAGCTGTAGATCGATCACTGACTTAAGTGTTTTTGAGGAGTTAATTACTGCCTAATCTCGCCCTAACAGTTGCAGCTGCAACCTCTCCCTACACTGATCAGAGCAGAGTGACGTGCGGCGCTACGTGACTCCAGCTTAAATAGAGGCTGGGGCACATGCTGCACTGGCCAATCACAGCCATGCCAATAGTAGGCATGGCTGTGACGGCCTCTTGGGGCAAGTAGTATGACGCTTGTTGATTGGCTGCTTTGCAGCCTTTCAAAAAGCGCCAAGAAAGCGACGAACACCGAACCCGGACTTTTGCGAAAATGTTCGGGTCTGTGTCACGGACACCCCAAAATTCGGTACGAACCTGAACTATACAGTTCGGATTCGCTCATCCCTAATTGAAAGTTGATAGGCCAGACATCCGAATGGATCGTCTCCGTCACGGACACATGCCATCAGCCCCAGGTTAACTAGAGTCACCAAAGCGGCAGCAGGCCACCGCTCATAATGTTTTTTATGGTCATCAGCAGGCCATCAATCATAATTTTTAAAGGGTGTGTATGATGCCCTCCTTTATGTGTAACTATGTGTGTATCGGAGTGCCTCTTACTTGTAATTCCTTGTGATTTTTGGCAGCACTTGCACTTTATATACAAGTAAATATTCAGGAAACTATTCAGGATTTTTTTCCTTGGTTTTGTGCGTATTATTGTCATTATTTAAAAGTGGCGTACTATTTGGACAACAAAGTTCACAGCAGCGACCAGCGAGTCCAAGATGCATCCATACATCTTCCCCATGCTGTTACAGAACTATTTTGGTGGTGTTACCAACAATTTCTGACATTTTCCTATGAACCAGGAACCCTCCCCTCTTAAGAGCAGGGGGTACCTGGTTTAATGCTCGGGTTCTCCCATTGACTTCCATTATACTCGGGTGCTCGGTCGAGGACCCAAATTTCACGATGTGTTCAGCCAAGCCCCCGAGCACCTGAGCACTACGGCACTCGATCAACACTACTGGCCATCCAATTAAAAAATGATATATTTATGATATATTGATATATTTTAGCATGAAAAACTACTTAATTTAAAATTTTACTTTCTGTTACAAAACTGCTCCAGTTACTCCAGTTATCCAGGTTTCTGATGCTTTGATCCTGGGTAGTGGCATCAATAAAATAGCCTAAATAGGCATAAAGGGGGATTCAATTTGTGACCGATTATCTACAAGAAATCTCTACAAGAAATATACTCTGATTGATGGGAGTCCATTTTATGTTTCGCCAAATGGAAATTCCATATGCTGCAATGGTAATTCAATCAAAGGATCAAATGTTCATGTCCCCTAAGGGGACTTTAAAAAAGTTGAAAAAAATGTATAAAAATTAAAATCTCCCCCTATTAATAAAAAAATAAAATACCCCCCAAAAAATGTAAAGTACTGATGTGCCCAAAAATGCCCATACTATTAAACTATAAATGTATTTATTCCATACAGCAAATGCCGCAAATTTATCACTTCACCTCTCAAAAAAATGAATAAAAAGTGATCAAAAAGTCATACACCTGCAAAAATGGTGTATAAAACAACTAGAGATCAACCCACAAAACAGGAGTCCTCATACAGTTTTGCAGATAAAACTATGAAAAATAGACTGGGATTAGAAATCGGTGATGAAAAGAAAAACAAAAATCTATTTTTCTTTTCCAGCATTAATGGGAATCTGTCATTGCAATTTTGGACTATTATCTACAGTAATACATGCGTTAGTAGAGTAGATAAGGAGTCCAGATCATTATTTTTTATTTTCCTACTGCCCGCATTGCCAGCACTCAAAGCTGCACTGAAATAGACAGTCCGGACTTCTGTGCTATTCTAACATATTATAGAGGACTATTGTGCATATGCGCAGCAGTCCTGACAAATATTCCAATGCAGCTCTAAGGGCTGACAGTGGGGGAACAGAGTACACTAGGAAATTAAAAATAATGATTTGAAGTCCTTATCTGCAGTACTACTCATGTACTTGTGTAGACAATAGTCCAAAATCAGGGTGACACATTCCCAGTAAAACACAACAAAATCTATATAAATGTGGTATCGCTGTAATCAAACTTACCCATTAGAATGAAAGAAACAGGTCCGTTTTAACGCATAGGGAAAGCCATGAAAACCAAAAATAAGGTCTCATACAGCCATGTGAATAGAAAAATATAAAAAATGGCTCCTGGAAGGCAGGGAGTAAAAAACTAAACTGCCAAAACAGAAAATAGCCCTGTCCTCAAGGGGTTAAAGTTTTTAGAACTTTAATAAAGTAGGCAATGCTTTCTGTTCTGCTAGAAACTGTGAGAACTAAGATTTCCCTTGAAAATGTCCTGCTCGCTTATTTTGATTGCGGACAGCTTCCTTTGCACATATATACTGTAGGTCTGTTTAAAATCATCACAAAACACATCTCCATCTGTTCGTCTAACTAAATAATTGCGTCCCTGAGATATTGTAATGCTAAGCGTATATATTTTACCACTGCTTGTAGCAACATTATTTATTTATATGCTAGTTAAATCAGGCTCAACCAGTTTTTTTTTTCGCATTTTTTTTTCCCCTGTCCTTCCAGAGTCATAACTTTTTAAAATGTTTCCATTCATATTGCCGAATGGGGGCTTTTTGTGGGACAGGTTGCCACCATTTACTATTGCATAGGATGTAGTGGGAAGCAGGAAATAAATTCCTAATAGGGTGGAATTGGACAAAAACAAATCACTAATTTGCCACAGCTTTACATTTTGTGTTGTTTACAGCCTTCACTATGCAGTAAGGCCCCATGCACACGGCCGTGTTTCACAGCCGTGTGCGGGCCGTGGAACCGCGGCCTAGATCCCTCCTGAGAGCAGGAGCGCACGGCGTCACTGGTTGCTATGACGCCGTGCGCTCCCTGCTGCCGCCGCAATACAGCAGTACACTGGTATGATCTATACCAGTGTATTACTGTACTGTGCCGGCAGCAGGGAGCGTACGGCTTCATAGCAACCAGTGACGCAGTGCGCTCCTGCTCTCAGGAGGGATCCAGGCCGCGGTTCCACGGCCCGCACACGGCTGTGAAACACGGCCGTGTGCATGGGGCCTAAAACTTACTTGTGCTCTTCATTCTCTAGGTCAGTCTGAATCCGGCAATACCACATTTGTATGGTTTTTCTTACATTTTAATACTGAAAAAAAAACTTTGAAAACTTTATTTTTTTATTGCATTGCCATATTCTGACCCCTCATTTTTTGTGGGACGATCTGTAGTTTTTATTGATACCATTTTGGAGCATTTCTGACCACATTTTATTACATTTTGGGTAAGAATAGAGATGACAAAATAATGAATCGGCCATTTCCTTTACGCTATTATACTTTAATAGTACAGGTGTTTCTAGACGTGTCGATGCCCATGATGTTTATTTTTTTAATTGTTTATGTATTTAAAAAAAAAAATTTTTTACTTTATTGTAGGACATTTAGGAAGCTAAAATATGCAGTACTCAGCTTTCTTACAGTTTAGGCTACTTTCACATTAGCGTTCGGGGCTCCGCTTGTGAGTTCCGTTTAAAGGCTCTCACAAGCGGCCCCGAACGCATCCGTACTGCCCTAATGCATTCTGAGTGGATGCGGATCCGCTCAGAATGCATCAGTCTGGCACCGGTTGTCCTCCGCTCCGCTCAGCAGGCGGGCACCCGAACGGATCCGTCCAGACTTACAGAAGACGGAAGTTGACACAATATGGCTCAATTTCAAACGGATCCGTCCCCCATTGACTTTCAATGTAAAGTCTGGACGGATCCGTCTGACTAACTTTCACACTTAGAATTTTTTCTAAACTATAATGCAGGCGGATTCGTTCTGAACGGATCCCATCGTCTGCATTATAGGAGCGGATCCGTCTGTGCAGACACCAGACGGATCCGCTCTGAACGCGAGTGTGAAAGTAGCCTTATAATGTATTTCCATAGAACTACAGTGTAAGCTACAATTGCTGTTCTCCAATGTTGGCCAACATATGAACTGCAGCTCTAATACGCTGGCTTCCCTGATTACTTCCTGGTTTTTCACCATTTAGAAGCTGTGGTCGCGCGTGACCACGGCATCTAAAGACTTTAATGCTTGTGATCAGCATTATTGCCAGTCGCAGACATGAGCCACAGGCCTCTGCTGTTTGAAACAGCAGAGACCTGCCAGCTATGGTGCCCTCTGCACACACGAGTGGGCGCCATGTTTAAATCCCTCTCAGCGCTGTACATGTTCGGAGCTAGGAGCCTAAGGATTAAAATACTTATGAAGGAGACAGAAGTGTTTCCTTGCAGAATCACAAACATTGTACCAAACTAAAAATCATATTTAATTAATATAGGGAATTTAAAATGATACAGAAGAAAGATAAGCACATTTTCATGAAGTTTCATGACTCCCACTAAGTAACCATGCTCCTTTGTGTACAGAGGTTGGTGTCAAGCTGCAGTAAAATAAATGTCAGCAATGGGAAAGAAGGCATTCATACATAGTCATACATATTGCCTTCTCCTCGTCTGTTCACTCTGTAATGTGTTTACTTCAGCAATTTATATGGACACTTTCCTTATTCCATAGACATTAACAGACTTCTGGGGCCTACTATGGCCTCAGAGACTGGGCCCACCAGAGGATTCTAGTTCCCCGGTGGGTTAGTCGGACCGTGGATATTAACAATGACTAACGTATCGGCCTCTGATCTGCCTTATTTTTCTATAAAGCTTAAAGTTGAGGTCAGAAGCAAGGGAAAGAGCACTAAAAGTACAGTAAAAGTTTTCATGATACCCAAGGAGCCTTACAATGAGTTATTTCTTATTTACTCAAACACAATAGGACCATGACAAGATCTTACATCCCTCAGTGCAGAAATCATTGAGTAATAGAAATCGGCTTTTTCTAAGTCTCCAAAAGCAAATAAACTGAATCTTGAAACATCACTAGTTCCCAATTTGACTTGGTTACGGCAAATAAATTTGCTTTATCGAAATGGCCCCATTCTAACTAATGTTAATTCACAGTGGCTCATCTCACATTTGCGCGGCAGTAATATTTTTCAGACTCCAAAGGGAAGTGTTTTCTGTGCTTGATTTATGTCCATGTAAATGTGTTAATGTGGTAATACTGTACGATTGTAATTGTTTGTAATGGAAGTTACTGCCGTTATGTAAATGCAGTTGACCTTTTTACATTGAATGTATCTTTGTTTTTTTTTGCTTCAATTAGATGAGTTAAAAGGAATCTATCACCAGCAACCTTCCTATCCAGATGCTTGCATAGACACATAGCTACGGTTCATCTGATTAAAGTGCTGTTTTTCTTTGGTTTATCTTGGGCTCCCTTCTCAAGTTATGGTAATATGCAAATTAGTCCTTTGGTGCAATTCAGGCATCACCATTGCTCTTGTTGCACCCAAGCTCCACTTTCTTCTGTGACCAGAGGGAGGGGATGGCCACAGAAATGAATGGAGCTTGGGGTGCAACAAAAGCCTTCACTGCACCAAAGGCCCTAATTTGCATATTGAAAATATCATCTTAAAACTATCCAGTCATCTATCTGAGCTAGCAATTATCTGAGCTTATAAATGCCATAGAATAGCTAAATGGATTTTGCTATCCAGCAAGATCTTTGTGGTTTATCTGTTCCAGATATAAAGAAATATTATTTGGTGGCTCATTTAGGGCGCATACCATCTAGGTCAAAACTCAGGGGATACACCAGATGGATTGAGACAGAGAAACTGTGGCTAGTCCCTATTGATAATATCAAAATCTACTCTTATACTCAATACCAGAATATACACCTACACCTACAAAATCCAAATCCTCAAGAAAGACCAAGGCATAACATACTAAAACATAACTTTTACTTGAAATCCTTAAAATTCAAATAAACAAAGATGGTGCTCAAATAATGCGGTGAAAAGCGATAAAATATCAAAACATTATTTTGAATACTTGGTCAAGACATTTCCGGGTATATAATGAAATGGTCTTGCCAGATCCTGAAGTACATATACCGATTTTTATCTGCCTAGTGTTCGTCCTTTACTGTCAAGGCGTAGCACATAGAAAACAGCAGGGTCTGTATCACTGGCAGGGCTGGCCTTTGGGGTGTGCAAGCTGTGCGGCCGCACAGGGCGCCATGGCAGCAGGGGCGCCTAGTGGCCGACACAGCTCACAGTCGGTCTCTTACAGCAGGCCGGCCCGAGATTGTGTGAGGTGAGCCTGGCGAGCTGAGCCACTGCAGCTGCCAGGTCAGTTTCCAGAGCGTGGAGGAAGAGCTTAGGGGCACAGGCACAGCGTCCAAGTGCTGCACCTTTACAGAGAGCTCTGCAGACAGGAAGGGAGCAGAAGACTTCAAATAGTGAGTACCTGTTCTTATTGTTTGTTTGTTTTTTTTGTTTTTATTTTTACCAAATATCTGTAATTAAATGGAGGCAGGGTCTAATTAAGGGGGTAGTGGACTGGATAAGGGTGACAGACACTGGGTATGAGTAAAGGGGCAGGGGACTGGATAAGGGTGGCAGACACCGGGTATGAGTAAGGGGGCAGGGGACTGGATATGGGTGACAGACACCGGGTATAATTAAGGGGGCAGGTGACTGGATAAGGATGACACTGGGTATGATTAAGGGGCAGGGGACTGGCTTTGGTTGACACTGGGTATGATTAAGGGGGGCAGGAGACTGGCTTTTGGTGACACTGGGTATGATTAAGGCCCTTAATCATACCCAGTGTCACCCATAGCCAGTCTCCTGCCCCCCTTAATCATACCCTGTCACCTTTGCCCAGTCCCCTGCCCCCCTTAATCATACCCAGTGTCACCCAAAGCCAATCCCCTGCCCCTTAATCATACCCAATGTCACCCTTATCCAGTCCCCTGCCCCCTTAATCATACCCAGTGTCTGTCACCCTTAATTTAAGGGGGGCAGGGGACTAGGTAAGGGTGACACTGGGTATGATTAAGAAGGGCAGGGGACTGGGTAAAGGTGACATGGTATGATTAAGGGGGGCAGGGGACTGGGTAAAGGTGACACTGGGTATGATTGTACTTGTTTGCACTTGCACTTAAATTATCTGTAATAAAAAAAAAAAATGTTACAAAGATTGTTTTTCTCTTTGTGTATGTTTAGGTGAACCAGGGGTGGGGGGGCGGCGCCACAAGATTAGCTGGCACAGGGCGCCAGAACACTAAGGCTAAGGCCAGCCCTGATCACTGGGGTGTATCTTCTGGCAACATAATCCTAAATAGCCCTACCATGTTACCCGATAAAGAATATATTGATAAGACGACAAGAGAATTAAGACACAGAGTTGGAGAGCATATTGGAGACAACAAACCAGAGAGAGACATTGGTTTTGCGCCATGTTAGAGATGAACATGTGGGTAGACTTGATTTCATGGGTATCGATTTGGTTAAACAAACAGGTAGAAGAGGAGACTGGGAAAAAATGGTTCTGCAGCGTGATGCTAAATGGATTTTTTACTTGAAAACTGTGTATCCAAGTTCCAAACGGCCTTAATGAACAGGCCCCTTAATTTTAGTTGTTTTATTTGATTTCCATATTTACCAAATGCTCTCCCCATTATGTGAGGCTGATAATTATAATTCTTCCTTTTACTGGGCTCCGGACATCTCATTAGTGATATATAACATGGATCCAGTATGAGGTTTTATGGTTCATCTCTATTCCATGTTTTATTAAGTTTCTGACTGCATCCTTCGAAGTTACCTACCTATAAATCCGGCTAGAACAACTTTGTCATAATGTAGATCAGCCATGCTACATTGTCATGGGAGTTAGGCGAGCAGAGTCATGCGTCGTCCGGTTGCTATGCCGCGACAAACGCTGCTCCCTCACGTGGCGATACTTCTGGCTGCCCCATTGTCACATGACAACTCCTTCCTGTTCTCCTCAATGCTTGCGTAACTATAAATGGATCCAATTGGTGTCTAACTAAACACTAGTATTTATTCATTATGTTTCTTTCTCAATTTTTTGTTTTAGTTGACTCTCTACATACAGTATATATCCCCTGATGAGTTCCCAAATGGGATGAAACATGTCATGTCGTGACATGACATGAGAGAGGGACGTTTTTAGGGAATAGGCCACTTAAAGGGACAGGTTCCTGACAGGGTTGCCCCTATCGGGGCAGGTGCTCTGTATTACTGTTAGGTAGGGACTAATAGCCCTCATCCCAACCAATTTCAGGGTTTACATGGTAGGGCATGGTAGACAGTAAAGGACAAACACTGGGCAGACAAAAATCGGTATATGTACTTCAGGATCTGGTAAGACCATTCCGCTATATACCTTTTAATGTCTTGACCAATTATTCAAAATAATGTTTTTATATTTTATCGCCTTTCACTGCATTATTTGAGCACCATTTTTATTTATTTGAATTTTAAGGACTTCAAGTAAAGTAATGTTTGCAATGCCTAGGTTTTTCTTGAGGATTTAGCCCCTATTCATCCAAATTCCCTCTTGTGGTCTACGTTCCATGCTACTTGTGGTCTACGTTCCATGCTAGTATTAGGGCTTATTATGTTCACAAGAAAGATTTGGAGAACTTGTTCTAATAAGTTTCCATTGTCCTCTAAACATTCACCTATGGCCTCCTTTTAGTTTAATCCTCTGTTCCCAGATGGTCTTGGAGTTGCATTGATAAGACACTGGTTTGAAAAGATATTATTTAGATTTGCAGAGGTGGTGGATCATAGAACTTTTGAGATTGTTCCATTTGAAGTTTTGCATTCAAATCACTAAATACCTAACTGTTGCCACTATAAATATCTACAACTCAAGCACGTTACATATTCACTTTATGGTCTCTTCTCCCACTTTATTTGAAAGATTATGCAAATTTGAGGCTCCGACCATAGGGTTCATTTCAGACATATACAAGATACTTGTAAATCCTCACCTAAGCTCCAAGACATCCTCATATGGATAAATGGGAAACCCTTTTGGGGGCCCCGCTGTCTCCAGTCTCCAGATGTTGCAGAGTATAAGGCGACCAGTAGCTAAAACAACTACTTGCTTCGCATGCAAAAGAAAAACAATACAAGTTACTCATCTTGCATAGGCTGAACCCCTCTATCCCTGGTGCATGCTGGTAATGTAGATCGCAGGAGGGGAGCTTGACACATTTGTTTTGGTCTTGCCCCTTAATTAGGACATTTTGGTCAGAAGTTCAAACTCTCATTGAGGACATTTCTCATTGCGGATCACCTTGCAACCTCTATTTTTTAATCCTTAAAGCGTTTATACAATACAAAATACTGCCCCCATATGCCAGGCCCCTCACAGGGAATATACTTACCCCACTCCCCACTTCCTGTGCCACTCCTGGTCCCCACACCTCTGTTGCTGCTTCTCCCTGTGCACTGATGAAAACATCATCTGGTGTGGGGGGGGGAAAGCAGCCAATGGCAGGCGGGGACGTGGGCGCAAAACTATTTATTGATCTAAGTTCCCTATCAGTATGTCTTTGCAGAATAGGAGGAGACCAATGTACCCAGAATAATCCCACACAAACATGGGGAGAACATACAAACTCCATGCAGATGTTGTCTGTGGTTGGAACTTAACTAGACGTGAGGGTAGCGGCTCTGAAGCCGAAGCATAGCTTCTACCTTTGCTCAGCTAATTAGAGTAGCGGTGCAAACAGGGAATCGTAAGGGATGGACTAAAAAGTCTGGTCCTGTCATTCTTGTGGTAGGTAGGCACTTCTACATTTGGGGACAACCCCCCCACCAGGTAAAGTCCTGCTGATGAGACAAATAATTTTGTTAGAATCGATTTGCTCATCTCTAATTTAAACCTTGAATCCCAGGACTACAAGGCACCAGTGCTGACCACTGATACTTTCATGACCAGGACATGATGAACTGATGAAAATATATTTGAAAATACTATACTGTACATTTCCATTATGTAAAAAAGTACTTTTATTTGCTGATAGTAGAATACTGACTACTGGGATCCCACCCATCCTGAGAACAAATAGTCCTAATATAGGTTTAGGGATGCTGTTCCTTCACAGATTTTACTGCTATGCAGAGAAACGATTGGTGCCACAGAGTTTTTCCTGACAATAGGGTTAGACAACCTGGACCCTGGTGATTATATTTTAAGAGGTTTTCCATATATAATGCCTTTACTCTGTGTATGGATTTAACCAAGACTTATATTTCATTTAGCATACACAAAAATTATCTGATATTGCAGAATAAAGATCTTCATATCAGTCACTAATACTACTGTATTTCACTTTCTTTTCAGATAAACAAAGTATTTCGAAAGTTGTGTAATCGGGAACCTTGCATTCTACAATAGGTATCAACTTATATCTTATCTTATGAAATGCATTTCTATTCAAGGCTACTACATCATCCTCAAAGTTTAATGGTTGTTTCATTTGTTTTATAAATTAATAGTACAGGCAATTATAAGAAAATATGTAAATTATCTCACTAAAGAAACCCTTATTAGACTCATCTCCTGCTCCCAACTCTTCTTCACTAACTACCAATTTATCAATCTTCAGTGAAGATGGGCTGCCTGCTCACTGAAGCATCAGAATACATAAAAATCTATAGCGAGGGAAGGATGAGGAGAAGGAAGATGCTGCTGGAGACAGGCATAGAAGAGAACTGTACAGATGCTGCTGATTGCTTATAAAGGATTTGCTGTTTATTGTAGCCTCACTGTTAGATATACATGCAAACTGCTTAGTCCATTACTGCTGCTGTTTCTAAGAGTGCTACAGAGTACTAGAAAGAAGTAATCTCTGTTTCTCCAAATCCTGTTACTGGGCAGACATAATCCCATCTATTCTCCACTCATCAGCTGAGAAAAAAAATTAGAATTACCGAAACATTGCAAAGGGTAAAAAGCTCGAAATGCCATATACATATAGAGGAAACTGAAATGTGTGTGGCAAACTGCAGAGATGAGACCTGGCTGAAAGAAGTTGTCATGGTCGTAAAATTTGAAGGGCATTTACAGGATGTTAAAAAAAGAAAGGTAGGGATTTTTTTTTAAATAAAGAAAATACTCACTCATTTAATACCCCATCACGCCAGCACTGCTGCTTCACTGAACATGTGTCAAGCATGCACGTTGCCACTCCATTCATAGTCCATGAAACTCACTGAGACAGTCAAGTACAGCACACAGCCATCAGCCACATGGATTATGAATGGCTTCCACAAAAACATAACTAAAAATGCCAATATCTCTCTAAGTAGGAGAAAAATAATAATCAAACTATAAGTATAACAACTGATTTAGCCATTCTTAGAATTTTCAACATACGGTTTTCCATCGCAGTGTCAAAATTATTCAGTACACAGAAGAATATTGGTTATAGGATTAAAAATAAATCCAAATAAAAACAGTCTCTGCTGTATAAATTATATCTGTGCGGTAGAGGCTGGTAGAGAGAAACAGGAAAGCTGCTGAAGTCAAATGAGGACAGGAATATAGTGATTGATAGATTCGGGAAGAGAATGTAGATGAAGAACAGGGTACAAAGCCAAATTCTAGAAAATCACCTCTATATGAAATGCAAATGATTGTCATATTCTTATAAGCATAATCTCTTGGTATTTTTCAACTTTTAAAGCTGAAATATCATTTAACTGACTTACGATTACCACAGAGAAACTACTATAGTAAAATCTGGAAAGTACATTTACAATGTTAAACTATGGTAGACAATAACTAGGAATGAGCGGACCTGTGGTTGTTCGGGTTCGGCCAGACTTGACCCGAACTCAAACCCTAACCCCATTGAAGTCAACGGGGACCCGAACTTTGGTGCACTAAAATAGCTGTAAAATAGTCGTAGTAAGGGCTAGAGGGCTGCAAAAGGAAGCAAAATGTGGGTAAGAGCAGGACAATTGCCCTGTGAACAAATGTGGATAGGGAAATGACTTAAAATAAAATAGAATAGAAAAAAAGAATAATAATCTTGAACTAGGAGGCGAAGGTCAAATTGGAGGAGGAGGCATTGGATGCGGCGGTGTAGGTGGAAGCAGAGGTGGAGGAGGAGCAGGTAGCCAACACAGTTTTTTATAGGTCACCTACAGACTTATAGGTCAACAGACAGATTAATTATCATTTTTTTTGTGTCAAGGGTGCAAGGATGGTCCATTGCACCCACAAAAGATCACTATAGGTCACCCACAGAATTAACAGCCAGATTAATTATTATATTTCTGTATCAGGGGTGCTAAGCTGGTGTATTGCACCTACAAAAAAATCACTATAGATAACCCACAGAATTATTAGCCAGATGGGATTCCTAACACTCTCCCTCACTTCAGCTGCCTGCTTCCTGTCCCTGCAATACTCAGAGCTGATGTGCAGTGCTAAACGTGATCCAGCTTGTATAAATGCTGGGTCACATGATGCATCTGCCAATCACAGCCATGCCATTACTAGGCATGGTTGTGATGGCTTCTAAGTACCCACAGCTTAAAAGATTGTTGACTGGCTGCCCTGCTGTGTTTCAACAAGCTATATTAAATGCCCTAACACCGAACTCGAACCCGAACTTTTGCAACAAAGTTCGGGTTCGTGTTCGGGTGCCCGAACTCTCAAAGTTCGGTACGGACCCAAACTTTGCAGTTTGGGTTCGCTCAGCACTAATAATGACTACACCATTTTCACCAGCACTGATGATTTCACACATGGACTATGACTTTGTAACCTAATGTTCTGTGCAAGTCAGTCTGTCGACAGTAACTTAACTTCTTCCGGACACAGGGCATACCGGTACGCCCTGATGTCCTGGTACTTAAGGACACAGGGCGTACAGATACGTCAAATCATTGAGCAGGCACCTTGGGTAAATGCGTGGGGGGGTCCCGTGACCCCCCCATTTCGGCGATCACCGCAAACCGCAGGTCAATTCAGACCTGCAGTTTGCGGCTTTTACCTGGGGCTGCGGAGCCGGCTGGCGGTGCCATCGGGTCCCCATGCGGCTGTAGGGGGGACCCGATGGCATGGAAGGCAGTGTGATGCCTTCATGAGGCATCGGCGCTGCCTTCCTGTGATGAGCCCTTGAGATCTAGCCCCCTGGATCTCACAGGCCAGAAGCTGTATGAGTAATACTCACTGTATTAGTCATATAGCCAATGCAATCCAATACAGAAGTATAGGAATGCATTGTAAAGGATTAGACCCCCAAAAGTTGAAGTCCCAAAGTGGGACAAAAAAAAAATAATTTGAAAAAAATTTGAAAAAAGAAAATTAGCCCCCCCCCCAAAAAATAAAAGTTTCACGTAAAAATAAACAAAAATGTCATTTTCCCCAAATAAAATAAAACAAAAAATTGGTAAAAAATATCGAGACATATTAAGTATCGCCGCGTCCGTATCTACCGGCTCTATAAACATATCACATAACCTAACTCCTCAGATGAACACCGTAAAAAAAAAAAAAAACTGTGCTAAATAAACAATTTTTTTGTCACCTTACATCATAAAAAGTACAACAGCAAGCAATCAAAAAGGCGTATGCCCACCAAAATAGTACTAATCTAATCGTCACCTCATCCCGCATATAATGAGCCGCTAACTCAGATAATCGCCCAAAAAAAAAAAAAAATGGCTCCGAATATGGAGAAACTAAAAAATCATTACTTTTGTTTTAAAAAAGCTGTTGTTGTGTAAAACTTACATAAATAAAAAAAAGTATACATATTAGGTATCGCCACGTCCGTATCGACCGGCTCTATAAAAATATCACATGACCTAACCCCTCAGATGAACACCGTAAAAAAAGCTATTTTTAATCACCTTACATCACAAAAAGTGTAATAGCAATAAATCAAAAAGTCACACGCACCTCAAAATAGTGCCAATCAAACCGTCAGCTCATCCCGCAAAAATCATACCCTACCCAAGATAATCGCCCAAAAACTGGAAAAACTATGGCTCTCAGACTATGGAAACACTAAAACATTATTTTTTTTGTTTCAAAAATAAAATCATTGTGTAAAACTTACATAAATAAAAAAAGTATACATATTAGGTATCTCCGCGTCCATAATAACTTTCTCTATAAAATATAACCTGACCTAACTAGAGTTGAGCGGACAACTGGATGTTCGGGTTCGAGAAGTTCGGCCGAACTTCCCGGAAATGTTCGGGTTCGGGATCCGAACCCGATCCGAACTTAGACCCGAACCCCATTGAAGTCAATGGGGACCCGAACTTTTCGGCACTAAAAAGGCTGTAAAACAGCCCAGGAAAGGGCTAGAGGGCTGCAAAAGGCAGCAACATATAGGTAAATCCCATGCAAACAAATGTGGATAGGGACATGAATTAAAATAAAAATAAAATAAATAAAAATTAACCAATATCAATTGGAGAGAGGTCCCATAGCAGAGAATCTGGCTTCACGTCACCAACCACTGGAACAGTCCATTCTCAGATATTTAGGCCCCGGCACCCAGGCAGAGGAGAGAGGTCCCGTAACAGAGAATCTGGCTTCATGTCAGCAGAGAATCAGTCTGCATGTCATAGCAGAGAATCAGGCTTCACGTCAGCCACCACTGCAACAGTCCATTGGCATATATTTAGGCCCAGTACCCAGGCAGAGGAGAGAGGTCCCGTAACAGAGGATCTGGCTTCATGTCAGCAGAGAATCAGTTTGCATGTCATAGCAGAGAATCAGGCTTCACGTCAGCCACCACTGCAACAGTCCATTATCATATATTTAGGCCCAGCACCCAGGCAGAGGAGAGAGGTCCCGTAACAGAGAATCTGGCTTCATGTCAGCAGAGAATCAGTCTGCATGTCATAGCAGAAAATCAAGCTTCACGTCAGCCACCACTGCAACAGTCCATTGTCATATATTTAGGCACAGCACACAGGCAGAGGAGAGAGGTCCCGTAACATAGAATCTGTCTTCATGTCAGCAGAGAATCAGTCTGCATGTCATAGCAGAGAATCAGGCTTCACGTCAGCCACCACTGCAACAGTCCATTGGCATATATTTAGGCCCAGCACCCAGGCAGAGGAGAGAGGTCCCGTAACAGAGAATCTGGCTTCATGTCAGCAGAGAATCAGTCTGCATGTCATAGCAGAGAATCAGGCTTCACGTCAGCCACCACTGCAACAGTCCATTGGCATATATTTAGGCCCAGCACCCAGGCAGAGGAGAGAGGTCCCGTAACAGATAATCTGGCTTCATGTCAGCAGAGAATCAGTCTGCATGTCATAGCAGAGAATCAGGCTTCACGTCAGCCACCACTGCAACAGTCCATTGTCATATATTTAGGCCCAGCACACAGGCAGAGGAGAGAGGTCCCGTAACAGAGAATCTGTGTTCATGTCAGTAGAGAATCAGTCTGCATGTCATAGCAGAGAATCAGGCTTCACGTCAGCCACCACTGCAACAGTCCATTGGCATATATTTAGGCCCAGCACCCAGGCAGAGGAGAGAGGTCCCGTAACAGAGGATCTGGCTTCATGTCAGCAGAGAATTAGTCTGCATGTCATAGCAGAGAATCAGGCTTCACGTCAGCCACCACTGCAACAGTCCATTGTCATATATTTAGGCCCAGCACCCAGGCAGAGGAGAGAGGTCCCGTAACAGAGAATCTGGCTTCATGTCAGCAGAGAATCAGTCTGCATGTCATAGCAGAGAATCAGGCTTCACGTCAGCCACCACTGCAACAGTCCATTGTCATATATTTAGGCCCAGCACCCAGGCAGAGGAGAGAGGTCCCGTAACAGAGAATCTGGCTTCATGTCAGCAGAGAATCAGTCTGCATGTCATAGCAGAGAATCAGGCTTCACGTCAGCCACCACTGCAACAGTCCATTGGCATATATTTAGGCCCAGCACCCAGGCAGAGGAGAGAGGTCCCGTAACAGAGGATCTGGCTTCATGTCAGCAGAGAATTAGTCTGCATGTCATAGCAGAGAATCAGGCTTCACGTCAGCCACCACTGCAACAGTCCATTGTCATATATTTTGGCCCAGCACCCAGGCAGAGGAGAGCGGTCCCGTAACAGAGGATCTGGCTTCATGTCAGCAAAGAATCAGTCTGCATGTCATAGCAGAGAATCAGGCTTCACGTCACCCAACATTGGAACAGTCCATTGGCATATATTTAGGCCCAGGCACCCAGGCAGAGGAGAGAGGTCCCGTAACAGAGAATCTGGCTTCATGTCAGCAGATAATTAGTCTGCATGTCATAGCAGAGAATCAAAAAAGATTGGAATGGCACTCCGTTATATGAGGGGATAGATCCCAAAAATGGAGGTGCTCTGTGGAGAGGCTGTTAATGCCACTAATATATAATACGTAAATCCACGGCACACTCAACCATTGTTTAGTTTGCAAAAGAATATCGTATTTTTATTGTGTCCAACACCAACAAGATTTAGTATCAGAGAAAACTGAAAAAGCAGGGCCAACGTTTCGGTCCTAACCGGACCTTGGTCACGGCCTGTGGGCAATACAGAGAGATATATGGATACCATCAATAGGTTGTTGGAGTACAATCATCAAACACTGAATAGTAATCAGGAAAAACAAAGAAAAATAACAATCCACATAATAAGAAAAAATCATAACTAGGACAGCTGAATATATATATTTGGTGGTGGGGAAAAAAGAGCCCAGGGCGAGGGCTGGCCATGAGATCAAAAATCCGCTTAAGGTAATAAAGAGTATCGATATGGATACTAAAAAGTTATTAATGACACCAGGGTCAAAATAGTCCTATGAATATAGGCAACTATATATATAATGTGAATATAATCAAAAAATGCGCAAATAGGGGTCATACATGACTAGCTATCGGCCATGGAGCTCAAGTAGTCCACCACCAAAATATATATGAAATCCATCATAAGTACAGATTGAGGCTTCTAATGCATATCCTATCAGTAGAGCAAGGTAATATAACAAAGGAGTTTGCATATATTAGACATTCGAATTGCAGTCCAAGATCAAGGTAGAAACAATGGTCAAATATCTTACCAATGTGCTTCAGGAGCTGTGTGTAATCGTTGGTGGTATAGTCTGAACTGACAATGTGTTGCTCGTTTATAGTGAGCTAACACGTGGAAAGCGGCGTCTGACATCATCGCGCCGCGTCATCAGATCGCGTCGACTATGTGTGGAACGCAGAGCGCATAAGTAATGCGTCATCACTAGGCATCTAGTGTTGCCTAGACGCGCGAGTCAGTAGATAGCGCATGCGTGGAAATGAATAGTGATCTCATCTAAGGGAATACACATAGCTCCAAGACACCGGGCAACAGAGTAAATAGCGGCATATGAATATATAGAATAACAGTGTAGATAACGGAATAAACATTATCATCAGATGTAGAAGAACTTTGGCAGTGATTTAAGTAAAAATATGATCAGAATTGGCAAATAGTCGAGTTGTTCGTTTTCCATAGGATAAATCATTATTCGTCTTGTATCTTGGGATATTGTGTTATGTACCATCGTCAAATTGAATTCCGGATCACAGTTCTTCTAAATCACTATAGATGTCTATACCTAAGTATCAGCGCGTCTGGGACCTGGTCTGCATTGACGGTATCTCTGTTTCGGTTTGAGTGTCGTCCCCTCCGTATCCTCTTTGTTTTCGGCGGGATCGATTCCCGCGCCGGTTGAAAAAACGTTGTCTGCGGTTATTTGGTCTTTCGCTGCCCGAAGAGGAAGATGACACTCAAACCGAAACAGAGATACCGTCAATGCAGACCAGGTCCCAGACGCGCTGATACTTAGGTATAGACATCTATAGTGATTTAGAAGAACTGTGATCCGGAATTCAATTTGACGATGGTACATAACACAATATCCCAAGATACAAGACGAATAATGATTTATCCTATGGAAAACGAACAACTCGACTATTTGCCAATTCTGATCATATTTTTACTTAAATCACTGCCAAAGTTCTTCTACATCTGATGATAATGTTTATTCCGTTATCTACACTGTTATTCTATATATTCATATGCCGCTATTTACTCTGTTGCCCGGTGTCTTGGAGCTATGTGTATTCCCTTAGATGAGATCACTATTCATTTCCACGCATGCGCTATCTACTGACTCGCGCGTCTAGGCAACACTAGATGCCTAGTGATGACGCATTACTTATGCGCTCTGCGTTCCACACATAGTCGACGCGATCTGATGACGCGGCGCGATGATGTCAGACGCCGCTTTCCACGTGTTAGCTCACTATAAACGAGCAACACATTGTCAGTTCAGACTATACCACCAACGATTACACACAGCTCCTGAAGCACATTGGTAAGATATTTGACCATTGTTTCTACCTTGATCTTGGACTGCAATTCGAATGTCTAATATATGCAAACTCCTTTGTTATATTACCTTGCTCTACTGATAGGATATGCATTAGAAGCCTCAATCTGTACTTATGATGGATTTCATATATATTTTGGTGGTGGACTACTTGAGCTCCATGGCCGATAGCTAGTCATGTATGACCCCTATTTGCGCATTTTTTGATTATATTCACATTATATATATAGTTGCCTATATTCATAGGACTATTTTGACCCTGGTGTCATTAATAACTTTTTAGTATCCATATCGATACTCTTTATTGCCTTAAGCGGATTTTTGATCTCATGGCCAGCCCTCGCCCTGGGCTCTTTTTTCCCCACCACCAAATATATATATTCAGCTGTCCTAGTTATGATTTTTTCTTATTATGTGGATTGTTATTTTTCTTTGTTTTTCCTGATTACTATTCAGTGTTTGATGATTGTACTCCAACAACCTATTGATGGTATCCATATATCTCTCTGTATTGCCCACAGGCCGTGACCAAGGTCCGGTTAGGACCGAAACGTTGGCCCTGCTTTTTCAGTTTTCTCTGATACTAAATCTTGTTGGTGTTGGACACAATAAAAATACGATATTCTTTTGCAAACTAAACAATGGTTGAGTGTGCCGTGGATTTACGTATTATATAGCAGAGAATCAGGCTTCACGTCAGCCAACATTGGAACAGTCCATTGGCATATATTTAGGCCCCGGCACCCAGACAGAGGAGAGGTTCATTAAACTTTGGGTAGCCTCGCAATATAATGGTAAAATGAAAATAAAAATAGGATTGAATGAGGAAGTGCCCTGGAGTACAATAATATATGGTTAAGGGGAGGTAGTTAATGTCTAATCTGCACAAGGGATGGACAGGTCCTGTGGGATCCATGCCTGGTTCATTTTTATGAACGTCAACTTGTCCACATTGGCTGTAGAGAGGCGGCTGCGTTTGTCTGTAATGACGCCCCCTGCCGTGCTGAATACACGTTCAGACAAAACGCTGGCCGCCGGGCAGGCCAGCACCTCCAAGGCATAAAAGGCTAGCTCTGGCCACGTGGACAATTTAGAGACCCAGAAGTTGAATGGGGCCGAACCATCAGTCAGTACGTGGAGGGGTGTGCACACGTACTGTTCCACCATGTTAGTGAAATGTTGCCTCCTGCTAACACGTTGCGTATCAGGTGGTGGTGCAGTTAGCTGTGGCGTGTTGACAAAATTTTTCCACATCTCTGCCATGCTAACCCTGCCCTCAGAGGAGCTGGCCGTGACACAGCTGCCTTGGTGACCTCTTGCTCCTCCTCTGCCTTGGCCTTGGGCTTCCACTTGTTCCCCTGTGACATTTGGGAATGCTCTCAGTAGCGCGTCTACCAACGTGCGCTTGTACTCGCGCATCTTTCTATCACAATCCAGTGCAGGAAGTAAGGTGGGCACATTGTCTTTGTACCGTGGATCCAGCAGGGTGGCAACCCAGTAGTCCGCACACGTTAAAATGTGGGCAACTCTGCTGTCGTTGCGCAGGCACTGCAGCATGTAGTCGCTCATGTGAGCCAGGCTGCCCAGGGGTAAGGACAAGCTGTCCTCTGTGGGAGGCGTATTGTCATCGTCCTGCCTTTCCCCCCAGTCACGCACCAGTGATGGGCCCGAGCTGCATTGGGTGCCACCCCGCTGTGACCATGCTTCATCCTCATCCTCCTCCACCTCCTCCTCATCCTCGGCCTCCTCGTCCTCCAGTAGTGGGCCCTGGCTGGCCACATTTGTACCTGGCCTCTGCTGTTGCAAAAAACCTCCCTCTGAGTCACTTCGAAGAGACTGGCCTGAAAGTGCTAAAAATGACCCCTCTTCCTCCTCCTCCTCCTCCTGGGCCACCTCCTCTTCCATCATCGCCCTAAGTGCTTTCTCAAGGAGACATAGAAGTGGTATTGTAACACTGATAATGGCGTCATCGCCACTGGCCATGTTTGTGGAGTACTCGAAACAGCGCAACAGGGCACACAGGTCTCGCATGGAGGCCCAGTCATTGGTGGTGAAGTGGTGCTGTTCCGTAGTGCGACTGACCCGTGCGTGCTGCAGCTGAAACTCCACTATGGCCTGCTGCTGCTCGCACAGTCTGTCCAGCATGTGCAAGGTGGAGTTCCACCTGGTGGGCACGTCGCATATGAGGCGGTGAACGGGAAGGCCGAAGTTACGCTGTAGCGCAGACAGGTTAGCAGCAACCGGATGTGAACGCCGGAAGCGCGAACAGACGGCCTGCACTTTATGCAGCAGCTCTGACATGTCGGGGTAGTTGTGAATGAACTTCTGCACCACCAAATTCAGCACATGCGCCAGGCAAGGGATGTGCGTCAAACCAGCTAGTCCCAGAGCTGCAACGAGATTTCGCCCATTATCGCACACCACCAGGCCGGGCTTGAGGCTCACCGGCAGCAACCACTCGTCGGTCTGTTGTTCTATACCCCGCCACAACTCCTGTGCGGTGTGGGGCCTGTCCCCCAAACATATGAGTTTCAGAATGGCCTGCTGACGTTTACCCCGGGCTGTGTGTCATGGAACCATGAACCAGACGTACAACAAGAGATAAGTGGAAATAAGAAGGCTTTATTGGAAATCAAGCTGTAAGGCAAAAGTCCAAGCGGATGGCTAAACCGAAGCAGGGTCTTGTGAAGCCAGAAGTCAGGAACCAGAAGGGTAGTCAGACAAAGCCTGGCATCAGGAACCAGCAGGGTAGTCAGACTAAGCCTGGATCAGGAACCAGCAGGGTAGTCAGACGAAGCCAGGATCAGGAACCAGAAGCAGCAGCAGTCTTAGAAGCATGTGAACACAGGAGGACCAAGCAGGGAACTGAAGCCACAGACCTCCTATATATATGAGCTAGGCATCCAGCTCCTCCCAGTGGGAAGGAGAAGCCGCAGGGTAGGAGGCTACAAGAAACCCAGAAACCAAGATGGCCGCCAGCACATGTCAAACGAAGGAGAACAGCAAGAAGGTAAGACCATGACAGTACCTCCCCCTCAAGGGCCCCTCCTCCGCGGAGTAAAGAACGGTTTCTGAGTGAAGCGTGCGTGGAAGGCTCGGAGCAAGGCAGGAGCATGGACATCTGCGGAGGGAACCCAGGAACGCTCCTCTGGACCATAACCACGCCAATGGACCAAAAACTGCACCCGACCGCGGACCAGGCGTGAGTCCAGGATATTGCTCACCTCATACTCCTCACGATTGCCCACTTGGACCGGACGAGGCCGAGGGACCGAGGAAGTGAAACGATTACACACCAGTGGCTTCAACAGGGAGACATGAAACACGTTGGAGATCCGCATGCCAGGAGGAAGCGCGAGGGCATAGGCTACCGGGTTTACCCTGCGAAGCACTCGGAAGGGACCAACAAATCGAGGCGCCAGCTTGGGAGTGGGCACTCGAAGGTTGAGGTTGCGGGTGGACAACCATACGCGGTCTCCGACCTGGTAGGAAGGAGCGGGCGCTCGTCTGCGATCAGCCTGGAGTCTCTGGCGCTGCGCAGAGACCTCAAGGGACCTCTGGATCTGTACCCAAGAAGCACGTAGGACGGAAAGGTGATCCTCCACAGCCGGAATATCCTGGGGAGAGAATACCTCCGGTAACACGGCAGGTTGGAACCCATAATTGGCCATGAAGGGAGACGTCCCAGAGGAAGAGTTCACCGCCGTGTTCCTGGCAAACTCAGCCCAAGGCAGGAGTTCAACCCAATTGTCTTGGTGATCGGAGACATAGCAACGAAGGAATTGCTCCAAGGCCTGATTGGATCGTTCTGCGGCCCCATTGGACTGAGGGTGGTAGGCCGAGGAGAAAGAGAGATGAATCCCCAACTGGGAGCAAAAGGCGCGCCAGAACCTGGACACAAACTGACTCCCCCGATCCGACACCATCTCCTTGGGCAAACCGTGCAACCGGAAGACCTCCCTGGCAAAAATCGAGGCCAACCCTTGTGCAGAGGGTAACTTCTTGAGAGGAACACAGTGGCACATTTTGGAAAACCGATCCACAATCATGAGAATGACCGTATGGCCTCGGGATGCAGGGAGGTCCACAATGAAATCCATCCCCAGGTGTGACCATGGACGCTCCCCGGTGGCTATGGGTTGCAAAAGGCCCAACGGAAGGTGCCGAGGGGACTTACTCTGGGCACAAACGGAGCATGCCGCTACATATGCGGCGATGTCGGAACGTAGAGAAGGCCACCAGAACAGACGTGAAACAGCCCAGGACAGCTGATTCTTTCCAGGATGCCCCGCGGCCTTGGAGTTATGGTAGGTTCGCAACAACCGAGTGCGCAACTCCTCAGGCACAAAACATCTGCCGTTGGGTCTCCCAGAGGGAGCACCAGATTGAGCCGCCAAAATCTGCTCACCCAGGGGAGAGGTCAGGCTGGTGCGAATAGCGGCCAGGATCTGATTCGGAGGTATGACCGAAGTCGGAATCGACTCCTCCCCGGACAGCTCGGAGTACTGCCGTGATAAGGCATCCGCTCTGATGTTCTTGGAACCGGGTAGGTAGGAGACCACGTAATTAAAACGTGACAAGAACAGAGCCCATCTGGCCTGACGTGGTGACAATCTCTTGGCCTCAGAGAGGTAGGTCAGATTCTTGTGGTCCGTCAGGATGAGAACCGGAACCACCGAGCCCTCGAGCAAGTGCCTCCATTCTTTAAGGGCCTGCACGATGGCCAATAACTCCCTGTCACCAATCTGATAGTTGCACTCCGCGGAAGACAGTTTCCGGGAGTAAAACCCACAAGGAAGCAGAGGACCCTCTGGTGTTCTACGCTGAGACAGGAGGGCGCCTACTCCCGTCTCAGACGCGTCCACCTCGAGGACAAAAGGCAACCCAGGGTTGGGATGCGACAGAATCGGAGCCGACACAAAGGCGGACTTTAGAGCCTCAAAAGCTCGGATGGCCTCGAGCGGCCAGACCTGGGGATTACTGCCCTTCCTGGTCAGATCCGTGAGAGGCTTGGCTAGCATGGAAAAGTCCCTGATGAACTTCCGATAATAATTGGCGAAGCCCAAAAAGCGCTGCAGGGCACGAAGCCCACTGGGCTGGGGCCACTGTAAGACAGCCGAAACCTTCTCAGGATCCATGGAGAACCCCTCAGCGGAAATGATGTAACCTAAGAAGGTTACCTGGGATCGGTGAAATTCGCATTTCTCAAGCTTACCGAACAGCTTGTTCTCTCGTAAGCGTTGCAACACTCGTCTGACATCCAGAATGTGGGCCTCCATGGATTCAGAATATACCAAGATGTCATCCAAATAGACCACCACACACTGCTGCAACAGGTCACGGAAAACATCGTTGATGAATTCCTGGAAGACTGCGGGCGCATTGCACAACCCAAAGGGCATAACCAAGGATTCATAATGACCGGTCCTAGTGTTAAACGCGGTCTTCCACTCATCGCCCGCCTTGATCCTTACCAGGTTATATGCCGCCCTCAGGTCGAGTTTGGTAAAGACCGTGGCCCCTTTGAGGCGATCGAACAGCTCGGAAATCAAGGGTATCGGGTAAGCGTTCTTGATCGTGATGCGATTGAGACCCCTGTAGTCGATGCAAGGCCTCAACTCACCGCCCTTCTTTTTCACAAAGAAAAATCCAGCCCCTGCCGGGGACGAGGATTTGCGAATGTGTCCGCGTGAAAGCGCCTCCCTCACGTACTCCTCCATGGCCTCATTCTCCGCTACCGACAGTGGATAGACCTTGCCACGAGGAGGAACGGCACCAGATTGTAACTCTATGGCACAATCGTATGGGCGGTGCGGAGGTAGGGCAACCGCACGCACCTTATCGAATACATCCCGGTACTCCTCGTATTCAGGAGGCAACAGAGAGTCCGAGGAAGTACACAGCAACTTGACAGGCCCATGGATGCAACTAGCCCCACACTGCGGTGACCACGAGAGGATCTCGGCCGATCTCCAATCGAAAGTCGGATTATGCTTCTGGAGCCAGGGGTACCCCAAGACCATCGAGTAGTGTGGAGACGAAATAACCTGGAGACAGACCGACTCTCTGTGAACGGCACCAATGGCCATCCCCACTGGAAGGGTCTCCTGAGTCACGTGTGGCGGCAGAAGGGGTCTGCCGTCTATCGCCTCAAGAGCCAGTGGGGAACCTCGAGGCTGCAGAGGAATGGAATTGGCGGCAGCGAACACACTATCAATGAACAAACCACCAGCACCAGAGTCCACCAACGCCTGGGTCGTCACCGAGCCCCCGACCCAGGAGAGGACAACAGTAATCAGTGGTTTGTCAACACGGGAAACCGGGGACGAGGAGACTCCACCCAAGATCTGCCCCCGACAGGATCTCAGGTGCGAGCGTTTCCCGGACGGTTCGGGCATGCCAACCGAAAATGCCCACCGAGACCACAGTACATGCATCGGCCCTCGCGTCTCCGGAGTACCCTCTCCCCCTCGGACAGGCGAGCAAACCCCAGCTGCATGGGTTCACCCCCAGACAAGTCATCCCCAGGAGGCGTGGGAGGAGAGGGAGGCACGGGTGGGACAGCAAACGTAGGCGCCAATCTGTTAGAAGACCTCCGCAGGCTCTCCTTAAAGGAAGGTCTCTCCCTGAGTCTGGTGTCAATCAAAATCAGGAAAGAAATAAGGGACTCGAGCTCCACTGGTAGGTCCTTAGCTGCAACCTCATCCTTCAAGGCATCCGAGAGACCATGAGAGAAAGCAGCGACCAGAGCCTCATTATTCCAGCCCACCTCTGCTGCCAGGGTACGAAACTCAATGGCGTATTCAGCTACGGATCGTGAACCCTGTCTGATGGACATAAGGAGCTTCGCAGCAGAGGCAGCACGAGCCGGCACATCGAATACCTTCCGAAGAGAAGCAACAAAACCGGAAAACTCGGCAACCACCGGATTGTTGTTCTCCCATAAAGGGCTGGCCCAGGCCAAGGCCTTGTCCGAGAGCAGCGAGATCAAGAAGCCCACCTTTGATCTCTCAGTAGGAAAGGCATGTGGCAGCAACTCGAAATAAATGCCCACCTGGTTAAGGAAACCTCGGCACTGAGTTGGCTCTCCCCCAAAGCGCTGTGGAAGGGGGGCAGAACCGGTCATACCCCGAAACACCGCAGGCGCAGCAACAGGTGTCGGGGTAGACTCTGGCGCAACAACCGGAGCGGCAGTAGGAGCGGGCCCAGGAGCGACAACTGACCCATCGGCAACTGAAGCGAAATGAGCCGTGCGTTCAAGCAGGGTTTGCAACGCCACAGCGAACCGACCCAACAGGTGATCCTGCTGATCAAGTCTGGCAACCAGCGTAGGTAGCGAGGATGGCCCTGTACCGTCAGAATTCATGGCTTGGTCCTAATGTCATGGAACCATGAACCAGACGTACAACAAGAGATAAGTGGAAATAAGAAGGCTTTATTGGAAATCAAGCTGTAAGGCAAAAGTCCAAGCGGATGGCTAAACCGAAGCAGGGTCTTGCAAAGCCAGAAGTCAGGAACCAGAAGGGTAGTCAGACGAAGCCTGGATCAGGAACCAGCAGGGTAGTCAGACGAAGCCAGGATCAGGAACCAGAAGCAGCAGCAGTCTTAGAAGCATGTGAACACAGGAGGACCAAGCAGGGAACTGAAGCCACAGACCTCCTATATATATGAGCTAGGCATCCAGCTCCTCCCAGTGGAAAGGAGAAGCCGCAGGGTGGGAGGCTACAAGAAACCCAGAAACCAAGATGGCCGCCAGCACATGTCAAACGAAGGAGAACAGCAAGAAGGTAAGACCATGACACTGTGCTGAAGTTGGTGGTGAAGGTGTGTGGCTGACTGGATGAGCAGGTGGAAGAAGAGGAGGAGGAAGCCGAGTAGGAGGAGGTGGCAACAGGAGGCAAAGAATGTTGCCCTGTGATCCTTGGCGGCGGAAGGACGTGCGCCAAACAGCTCTCCGCCTGGGGCCCAGCTGCCACTACATTTACCCAGTGTGCAGTTAGGGAGATATAGCGTCCCTGGCCGTGCTTACTGGTCCACGTATCTGTGGTTAGGTGGACCTTGCCACAGATGGCGTTGCGTAGTGCACACTTGATTTTATCGGATACTTGGTTGTGCAGGGAAGGCATGGCTCTCTTGGAGAAGTAGTGGCGGCTGGGAACAACATACTGTGGGACAGCAAGCGACATGAGCTGTTTGAAGCTGTCTGTGTCCACCAGCCTAAATGACAGCATTTCATAGGCCAGTAGTTTAGAAATGCTGGCATTCAGGGCCAGGGATCGAGGGTGGCTAGGTGGGAATTTGCGCTTTCTCTCAAATGTTTGTGAGATGGAGAGCTGAACGCTGCCGTGTGACATGGTTGAGATGCTTGGTGACGGAGGTGGTGGTGGTGTTGGTGGTACATCCCCTGTTTGCTGGGCGGCAGGTGCCAACGTTCCTCCAGAGGCGGAGGAAGAGGCCGAGGCGGTAGCAGCAGAAGAGGCCGAGGCGGCAGCAGCAGAAGAGGTAGCAGGGGGAGCCTGAGTGACTTCCTTGGTTTTAAGGTGTTTACTCCACTGCAGTTCATGCTTTGCATGCAGGTGCCTGGTCATGCAGGTTGTGCTAAGGTTCAGAACGTTAATGCCTCGCTTCAGGCTCTGATGGCACAGCGTGCAAACCACTCGGGTCTTGTCGTCAGCACATTGTTTGAAGAAGTGCCATGCCAGGGAACTCCTTAAAGCTGCCTTTGGGGTGCTCGGTCCCAGATGGCGGCGGTCAGTAGCAGGCGGAGTCTCTTGGCGGCGGGTGTTCTGCTTTTGCCCATTGCTCCCTCTTTTGCTATGCTGTTGGCTCAATCTCACCACTGCCTCTTCCTCCGAACTGTGAAAGTCAGTGGCACGACCTTCATTCCATGTGGGATTTAGGACCTCATCGTCCCCTGCATCGTCTTCCACCCAGTCTTGATCCCTGACCTCCTGTTCAGTCTGCACACTGCAGAAAGACGCAGCAGTTGGCACCTGTGTTTCGTCATCATCAGAGACATGCTGAGGTGGTATTCCCATGTCCTCATCATCAGGAAACATAAGTGGTTGTGCGTCAGTGCATTCTATGTCTTCCACAGCTGGGGAAGGGCTGGGTGGATGCCCTTGGGAAACCCTGCCAGCGGAGTCTTCAAACAGCATAAGAGACTGCTGCATAACTTGAGGCTCAGACAGTTTCCCTGGTATGCATGGGGGTGATGTGACAGACTGATGGGCTTGGTTTTCAGGCGCCATCTGTGCGCTTTCTGCAGAAGACTGGGTGGAAGATAATGTGAACGTGCTGGATCCACTTTCGGCCACCCAATTGACTAATGCCTGTACCTGCTCAGGCCTTACCATCCTTAGAACGGCATTGGGCCCCACCAAATATTGCTGTAAATTATGGCGGCTACTGGGACCTGAGGTAGTTGGTACACTAGGACGTGTGGCTGTGGCAGAACGGCCACGTTCTCTCCCAGCACCAGAGGGTCCACTAACACCACCACGACCATGTCCGCGTCCGTGTCCTTTACTAGATGTTTTCCTCATTGTTATCGTTCACTACAACAACAAAAATATTATTTGGCCCAATGTATTGAATTCAAATTCAGGCCTTTTTTTACAGACACGTAATACTATCTGGCTATCTATTTAGGTACCGTATTACACTAATACAGGCACATCAGTAACCACAGATTTAGCTGAATATAAATTTGAGGCCTAGTATTTAGGCGCTGGGTGACAGGTATAGGTTTACTGACAGAATTAGACTTGGAAATGCACAGTAGCGTGTGTGTGAAGTTATTCAGAATGACCCTATGTGCACCTTGATTATTATATACCCTTTTAGGGATAGATTTCAAATAGCTCTGATACAGCAGAAACCACTAAATTAGGAAATTGCTAAATTGGGAATTGTATTTCAACCCAGAACAAAAAATTTGCTTTGACGGACACTAAATAACTTGCCCAGCCACAACAGTACAGCAGTAACGACAGATTTAGCTGGATATAAATTTGAGGCCTAGTATTTAGGCGCTGGGTGACAGGTATAGGTTTACTGACAGAATTAGACTTGGAAATGCACAGTAGCGTGTGTGAAGTTATTCAGAATGACCCTATGTGCACCTTGAATCTGATATACCCTTTTAGGGATAAATTTAAAGTAGGCCTGATACAGCAGAAATCACTAAATTAGGAAATTGCTAAATTGGGAATTGTATTTCAACCCAGAACAAAAACTGTGCTTTGACGGACACTAAATAACTTGACCAGCCACACCAGTAACGACAGATTTAGCTGGATATAAACTTGAGGCCTAGTATTTAGGCGCTGGGTGACAGGTATACGTTTACTGACAGAATTAGACTGGGATATGGCCAAAAAATAACCACACTATTGATGGTTAAATGCACTTTGTGTGACAGCTTGACCAACCTCACTACTGAGGGTTAAATGCACTTGGTGACAGGCGCAGCTTGCCCCTGATGTAGTATATGGCCAAAAAATAAACAGACTATTGCTGGTTAAATGCACTTGGTGTGACAGCTTCACCCTGATGTAGGATTTAGCCAAAAAACAACCACACCATTGAGGGTTAAATGCACTTGGTGACAGCTTGCCCCTGATGTAGTATATGGCCAAAATATAAACAGACTATTGCTGGTTAAATGCACTTGGTGTGACAGCTTCACCCTGATGTTGGATTTAGCCAAAAAACAACCACACCATTGAGGGTTAAATGCACTTGGTGACAGGCGCAGCTTGCCCCTGATGTAGTATATGGCCAAAAAATAAACAGACTATTGCTGGTTAAATGCACTTGGTGTGACAGCTTCACCCTGATGTAGGATTTAGCCAAAAAACAACCACACCATTGAGGGTTAAATGCACTTGGTTGCAGCTTGTGCTGGCGCAAAACAAGACACAAAATGGCCGCCGATCACCCCAGAAAAAAGTGACTGAAAAACGCTCTGGGCAGCCTAAAAACAGTGAGCAATTCAATAGCAGCAGTTCAATCATCCACAGCTGCAGATCGATCACTGGATGGAGTCTTTTGAAGGAGTTAATCAGCCTAATCTTGCCCTACTGTCGCAGCTGCAACCTCTCCCTACGCTAATCATAGCAGAGTGACGGGCGGCGCTATGTGACTCCAGCTTAAATAGAGGCTGGGTCACATGGTGCTCTGGCCAATCACAGCCATGCCAATAGTAGGCATGGCTGTGACGGCCTCTTGGGGCAAGTAGTATGACGCTTGTTGATTGGCTGCTTTGCAGCCTTTCAAAAAGCGCCAAGAAAGCGACGAACACCGAACCCGAACCCAGACTTTTACGAAAATGTCCGGGTTCGGGTCCGTGTCATGGACATCCCAAAATTCGGTACGAACCCGATCTATACAGTTCGGGTTCGCTCATCCCTAGACCTAACCCCTCAGGTGAATACCGTAAAAAAAAATTAACTGTGTAAAAAAAGCAATTTTTGGTCACCTTGCATCACAAAAAGTGTAATAGCAAGCGATCAAAAAGTCACACGCATCTCAAAATAGTGCAAATCAAACCGTCATCTTATCACGCAAAAATCCTACCCTACCCAAGATAATCGCCCAAAAACTGAAAAAACTATTGCTCTCAGACTATGGAAACACGAAAACATGATTTTTGGGGTTTCAAAAATGAAATCATTGTGTAAAACTTACATAAATAAAAAGTATACATATTAGGTATCGCCGCGTCTGTGACAACCTGGTCTATAAAAATACCACATGATCTAACCTCTCAGATGAATGTTGTAAATAACAAAAAATAAAAACGGTGCCAAAACAGCTATTTCTTGTTACCTTGCCTCACAAAAAGTGTAATATAGAGCAACCAAAAATCATATGTACCCTAAAATAGTACCAACAAAACTGCCACCCTATCCCGTAGTTTCTAAAATGGGGTAACTTTTTTGGAGTTTCTACTCTAGGGGTGCATCAGGGGGGCTTCAAATGGGGCATGGTGTCAAAAAAACCAGTCCAGCAAAATCTGCCTTTCAAAAGCCGCATGGGATTTCTTTCCTTCTGCGCCCTGCCGTGTGCCCGTACAGCGGTTTACGACCACATATGGGGTGTTTCTGTAAACTGCAGAATCAGAGCCATAGATATTGAGTTTGGTTTGGCTGTTAACCCTTGTTTGTAATTAGGAAGAAATTATTAAAATGGAAAAGCTGCCAAAAAAGTGAAATTTTGAAATCGTATCTCTATTTTCCATTAATTCTTGTGGAACACCTAAAGGGTTAACAAAGTTTGTAAAATCAGTTTTGAATACCTTGAGGGGTGTTTTTCTAGAGTGGGGTCATTTCTGGGTGGTTTCTATTATGTAAGCCTCACAAAGTGACTTCAGATCTGAACTGGTCCTTGAAAAGTAGGTTTTTGGAAATTTCTGAAAAATTTTAAGATTTGCTTCTAAACTTCTAAGCCTTGTAACATCCCCAAAAAATAAAATGTCATTCCCAAAATGATCCAAACATGAAGTAGACATATGAGGAATGTAAAGTAATAACTTTTTTTGTAGGTATTACTATGTATTATAGAAGTAGAGAAATTTAAACTTGGAAATTTGCAAATTCTTTCCAAATTTTTGGCAAATTTTGTATTTTTTTATAAATAAAAATGAATGTTTTTTACTACAATTTACCAGTGTCATGAAGTAAAATATGTAGCAAAAAAAACAATCTCAGAATGGCCTGGATAAATCAAAGCGTTTTAAAGTTATTCACACATAAAGTGACACTGGTCAGATTTGCTAAATATGGCCTGGTCCTTAAGGTGAAAATGAGCCCGGTCCTTAAGGAGTTAAATAAATTATTATTTCATTCATAATAATATTAATGCAGCTTTACTTTCTAACAGATGTGTGAACTGCATACTTTTTTTTTATACATTTCTAATATAAACAGGCTATAATGACTCATGCATAAATTTATCTAGTAATAATACTAGACAACTACTGATGAACGAATTGATTGTAAATTAATCGATAGTTGAATTTGACTAGAATTTTCCAAACATTCTAGTCAATTCCAATTCTGAATATTTGGCAGTTCCATTCCAGCAAATACTACAGTGCAGTTTGGTTTCAAAGAGATTGTTTGTTTGTTAGCATCCGAAGCCTTGTACTGTATGTCGCTGTCACTTTAAGATTACTAATGCCAGCTTGGTGTTAAAGAGCTTGAAAGGAGTTGCATACAGTGCTAGGAGACCACATAATGCCATCCATAACCTTTCATGGCAATTAAAGGACTTTTCAATTCAGGTCACATTTATTTAGACCTGAATTGAATTAAATCTTAATCAAGTTTCAAGAAATGTTCTCCTTACTGTAACAATCAATCTTGCAAGCAAGAAAAATAAATACAATTTTCAGTGCAGATCTATATATATATATATATATATATATATATATATATATATACATATATAACAAGAAAAATGAGCGGCACTCCAAGTGATAAAGTGATGAATCCTTTATTCACACCAGTGGTGCAACGTTTCGGCTCTGATCGCGAGCCTTCCTCAAGCTTGAGGAAGGCTCGCGATCAGAGCCGAAACGTTGCACCACTGGTGTGAATAAAGGATTCATCACTTTATCACTTGGAGTGCCGCTCATTTTTCTTGTTATTTTCAATAGGGAAATCATTCCATTCCCTCTGAGGCGTGCACCCGCTTTTTCCTTGTTGAGCCAGTGCCGCCTTTTTTCCTCATATATATATATATATATATATATATATATATATATATATAGAAAACAAAAAATATGATATACAAAAAATCCTCTCATAACATACTAATCATTTTATAATTTTTTAGGTTAATATGATTACAGTCATAAGAAAATTTATATACATTTTATGTTTTTTTTATTGATGGAGCTACATAAGGTTTTCTTGATTGTTTTGTTTATTTTTATATGTAAAATGAGGAAAAGGGGTCCCTTAGGGGAATTTGCAATTGTCAGATTTCTTCTAACACAGACTGCAAAGGTTTAGGGCCAGGAAAACACAGTCCGATGTGAGCCACATCTCACGTGGCGACTGTGGCTCCCCTGACCCGAACTAACTGTATCATAGTAATTAAAAGTTTATATCATAGTCATTTCAGTTTGTATCTGATCCTTGGGCTATTGCAGTGTTCTCACATGATGACTTGAGTACACTGCAATAGCTCTACAATCGGATATACACTGACTCTATTATAAATTACTATGATGCAGTCAGTTCGGGTCAGGGGAGATGCGGGTCACAGAGGACTGTGTTTCCCAAGCCGATCACGGTCATGTGCATGAGCTCTTACCATTGCAGTCTATGAAAAAGTTGTTGTGTCCCTACTTTCTCAAGGCTCCTGGTGTAGAGCGCTGTTAGGTAACTGGGAGCAGTCCCCTCCTAGTAAATATTCCTAGAAGTGCCCTAGGTGCAATGGACCATGGCATCTGAGGGGTTAAATATCTGATCACAAACACTGCCATAGGTTATCTGCAACTCAAATGCTGGCTATGGTGCCAATGAACTCCTTAGCTGTGCCAAGTCTCAATTTTGCTTTACATGTATGGTAGATGTAAGGAAGTGGTTAAAATGGATGTCTGAAGAAGCCTAAGGGCCATTTATCTTCTTTAGCTACAGAAGTAAATCAGTGTATTGGAATTCATGAATTCTATGCTTGCGTACATGCAGATCTCTCTTGCTATCTGCCTGTATAATTCTGCTACTGAGTATACTGAAACATCATAAATCATTATAAGAAAATTTGCCTTATCTCTGAGCGATTTAAAAGTAAGGAAAATGATTTCAAATTTCTGTATTTATTAATCCCTTTTTTGTGTTTCAGGAACATGGTTTGCTGCCAGTTTTAAAATCCAGAGAAGAAGGAGAACGTGATATAGATCACGAGCTTGGTCTACCATGAAAATACTGCAATGTTCCTCTCAGAAAATGTTTGTTACCACATATATTTTATATATGATGGATATGAAATAAAATATGTTGATGTTACTTCTGGGATCTTTTTGTTGCATTATATCTTGCAGACTAATAGGCATCTATCAGGAAATAACTAGATGTTCACGATAATTGCCTGATCGTTGGGGAGATGAGAGCTACATTTACATGCAACAATCACTTCCGTTATATAGTGAGATACAGATTTATTGTTTCTGCGCAGCAGATCTGTCATGGCTAAGGATGGGGAAAACCCTCAGCTGTGCGATGCCAACAGATGTTACTGGGTGCTCGGCCAGAACAACAAAATTAGGGAGCAGGTCACCTCGTATTGTGTCCCTAATTTGACCCTGACTCCTAATTGCATGAGCCAACCCTGATGGTAGGAGGGCTCATACACCGCAACCTAATAGTCCCTGCTAGCCCTCAGGGTAGCCCTGGACTAGGAGCTGGGTAGACAACCTGTTCCTCCTGAACGTGGAGAAACAGGAGTCTAAAGTGGCCAAGCTACATAGAAAAGGGAGACATGAACAACGTATGGCAATGGCAGGTAAATGTAACAAGTACAACACCTACCTGCCACAAACACAAAGCCTGGAACCCATGTGCAAGTGCTGCTGTCCACAACAACACAAACGGACACAGCACACACCACACATCACACAGGAACCGAGGACCATAAGTTGCAAAGAATAAATACCAAACAAACATCTTCATAACATCATGTAACATAAACCTATGACCACAAGGGTGTCCCCCACTGGCAGATGGTATAACACAGGAGGATGACTCCAGCTAACCATGGCTGAAGTACCTCTCAGACTACTGATCTAAACTGAGGCTTTATAGCCCATGTAGCCACACCCACACACAGACACACCCAGTGCACACACACTAGGAAGGAAGTTAACCCTTCCACCACAAGGCAAGGGAAGACGGCCACATAAAGGGGAAGTACACACATAAACACACACTTCACCTGTTGCCACGGGCAACGGCATGCATGGCAACCATGTCCTGGGGATCAGCCAGAAGGCCGAGACACTGCCACCACATGCATACAACACCAAACATAGTCACGGGCAACCAAGTGAAGGAAAATGTCACTACACACTCCATAATCCGTGACAAGATCTCTGTTTATATGGGCCGATCTGCTGCAGAGAAATAAACATTTTAGGTGACTACCAATGAATAATATTTTGCTCTTTTGTGGAGTGATTGCTGACTCCTTTTAGGCCTCATGCACACGACCGTTGTGTGCACCAGTGGCCGTTGTTCCGTTTTCTGTGATTTTCTGCGGACCCATTGACTTTCAATGGGTCCGTTGAAAACTCGGAAAATGCACCGTTTGTCATCCGCCTCCGTGATCCGTGTATCCTGTCCATCAAAAAAATATGACCTGTCCTATTTTTTGGACGGACAACGGTTCACGGACCCATTCAAGTCAATGGGTCCGTGAAAGAACACGGATGCACACAAGATTGGCATCCGTGTCCGTGGCCGTAGGTTACTTTCATACAGACGGATCCGAAGATCCGTCTGCATAAAAGCTTTTTCAGAGCTGAGTTTTCACTTCGTGAAAACTCAGATCCAACAGTATATTCTAACACAGAGGCGTTCCCATAGTGATGGGGACGCTTCTAGTTAGAATATACAACGAACTGTGTACATGACTGCCCCCTGCTGCCTGGCAGCACCGGATCTCTTACAGGGGGCTGTGATCCGTACAATTAACCCCTCAGGTGCCGCAACTGAAGGGGTTAATTGTGCGTATCATAGCCCCCTGTAAGAGATCCGGGGCTGCCAGGCAGCAGGGGGCAGACCCCCCTCCCTCCCCAGTTTAAATTTCATTGGTGGCCAGTGCGGCCCCCCCTCCCTCCCTCTATTGTATTAATAACATTGGTGGCCAGTGTGCGGCCTCCCCCCCCCCCCCCTTCCTCCCTCTCTTGTAATAAGAACATTGGTGGCAGTGTGCGGCCTCCCCCGGCCCCCCTCCCTCCCTCTATTGTAATAAGAACATTGGTGGCAGCAGTGTGCGGCCTCCCCCGGCCACCCCTCCCTCCCTCTATTGTAATAAGAACATTGGTGGCAGTGTGCGGCCTCCCCCGCCCCCCCCGATCATTGGTGGCAGCGGAGTTCCGGGGGAGGCCGCACACTGCCACCAATGTTCTTATTACAATAGAGGGAAGGAGGGGGGGCCGGGGGAGGCCGCACACTGCCACCAATGTTCTTATTACAATAGAGGGAGGGAGGGGGGTCGGGGGAGGCCGCACACTGGCCACCAATGTTATTAATACAATAGAGGGAGGGAGGGGGGGCCGCACTGGCCACCAATGAAATTTAAACTGGGGAGGGAGGGGGGTCTGCCCCCTGCTGCCTGGCAGCCCTGATCTCTTACAGGGGGCTATGATACGCACAATTAACCCCTTCAGGTGTGGCACCTGAGGGGTTAATTGTGCTGATCACGGCCCCCTGTAAGAGATCGGGTGCTGCCAGGCAGCAGGGGGCAGTCATGTACACAGTTTGTAGTATATTCTAACTAGAAGCGTCCCCATCACCATGGGAACGCCTCTGTGTTAGAATATACTGTCGGATATGAGTTTTCACTATGTAATTCATATCTGACAGTATATTCTAACATAGAGGCGTTCCCATGGTGATGGGGACGCTTCAAGTTAAAATATACCATCGGATTGGAGAAAACTCAGATCCAATGGTATAAAAGGGACTCCAGACTTTACATTGAAAGTCAATGGGGACGGATCCGTTTGCAATTGCACCATATTGTGTCAACGTCAAACGGATCCGTCCCCATTGACTTGCATTATAATTCAGGACGGATCCGTTTGGCTCCGCACGGCCAGGCGGACACCAAAACGACTTTTTTTTCATGTCCGTGGATCCTCCAAAAATCAAGGAAGACCCACGGACGAAAAAACGGTCACGGATCACGGACCACCGGAACCCCGTTTTGCGGACAGTGAAAAAATACTGTCGTGTGCATGAGGCCTTACACAGTACATTTATCAGACAACAGCAGTTCAGTAAATACTCATCCCCAATAATTGGCCACATTGTTGGTCTGTGTAAAAGGACCATAAGCTGTGTAAGCTGAAAGACTGTGCTACACTTAATCTACTAACAGCCGCATTAAATTTGAAAAAAAAAATGCACTTTTTTTTTTTTTTTTATACGTCTGAAGCAAATCTTGTTGGCACGCAACTCAGTGGACACAATAGAATTTTTAACCTTTTAGTGACAATTAATTTTAACTTTTAGGACCAGTAACAATTTCCCCCTTCATGTTCCAGCAGTCATAACTTTTAAATTATTTTTCTACTAATTTTTATTTATTTTTTGTGGTATCAGTTGCAGTTTTTTTAGGAACCATTTTGATATATATAGTAAATTAAATAACTTTTATTACTTTAGTTTTAGAGAGAAAGATAAAAAAAACATACATTTTACATTATTTTCTGGAATTAATTTGCGTCATTTACTGTGTGGTATAGATACATTTATGTGGGTAACTGCAGTGATGATAATGCCACATTTCTATATTTTGCTTTACTATTGTTCCCTTCTTCCTGCAGGCTGTCAGCTCCCCAACTGCCCCCCTTCCTCTTCCAGACTGAAGGGGAGGAGGCTGCTGCTTTTGCTACTCATACATATGGACGATATCACTGTTAGAAATTGCAATTCAGTGAATGCAGCTGAAAGTGAAAGTAAAAGCAAGTTTTACAGCTTTTTTAACCGACTTGATTTTTAACAGCAATATTTCCAGCTTATGTTGTGCTAATGCTGTCATTTAGCTGCCACCAATCAGGAGATATGAGCAGCCAAAGCAGACCCCCCTCCTCCTTCTGCCTTGCTGTGATCAGGCAGAACAGTGCTTTTCCCACAGCCCAAACTGGACTCGGGCAAAACTGTTAGGTGGTTAAAGGGATTTTCTGATATTTTAATTCTGATGACCTATCTTCAGTATAGGTAATCAGAATCTGATCAGTGGGGGTCTGACACCCAGGACCGCTAATCAGTGGTTTGAGAAGGTATTGGTGCTTCTGCAAGCTATTTCGGCCTTTACTCAGCTTTTCCTGGGCTGGTGACATCATGTTCATCGTTCACGTGGCCTGTGAGTAGCTCAGCTCCATTCAAGTGAATGGGGATGAGCTGCACTACCAAGCACAGTCGCTAGAGGAAAAGTCATCATAAATAAAATATCAGAAAACCCTTTTAATGTTAAAACTGAATCCATACATTGAGCCAGTAGGTAATGTTTGGAGATTTTAAAGGGGTTTTCCAAGGATTTTAGACTGATGACCTATCCTCACGATAGTTCATTAATATTTTATCACTGGCATGCAGGATCCTGGTTGATCATCTGTTTGAGGAGGCGCAGCATACCAAGCACAGTGCGGTCCATTGTATAGTTGCTGTGCTTGGTATTGCAGCTCAGCCTCATTCACTTGAATGGGACTGAGTTTAACAGTCAATGAATGTGGATCCACTGTACCAACCAACCAGTTTGGCATTGAACTAGACCTAAGCAGGTTATCCTAGTGGTCTCCTAGTGTTCACCTTTTAATCCCTATACAGGGATGTATCCTTTGCTGCAGGGTAGCCACTCTATTCTGTTATATCTTGGAATAGTCCTGGTGTATTTGTCAGCTAATCCAAGAGGGTCAGAGACACTAATGCAAAGCACTAAGGGATCAGGCAATACTAGTGGTCAGGAAACCGGCAGAGGTCAGAGCAGACAGAGTCCGTGCAAATCTTTAAAACAAGTCTGAAGTCAGGGAAAGCAACAATTAAGCAATATGGTAGACAGGCAAAGGTCAGGGCAGGCAGCAGAGTTCTACAAACTGCCAGAGGTCCAGTACACAAGCAAACGGAAAGCAAACCTTCAGTTGTAAACTAGCAAAATAGAAACCTAAAGTTCAGATAGCTCTGCGTTAAGAAAGGCACTGTAAGTACCCAGAGGTGTTACGCCATTGGATGGCAGAGATTGGAGCAATTGTGCACTGGACCTTTAAAAGCCAGGAAGCATGCACGCATGCCCTACAGGGGACAGGAAGAGGCCTTGCAGCCTGACACAGGACTTTGGCGGCTGTGGCCTCCAACAAAGGACACAAGACTTCAGCAGCTATCACCGCTGCTGCAAGGAAGAGGATACTCTGCTGGGACTGGGCAAAAGCTTGGTGAGTGATGCAGCACCCACCCCCAATAGCAGTATTGCACTGGGCATGGAGCACTGTCATAACATTGAGCTGCACCTAGGTCATGTGAGCGATGAACGTGACACTCACCGGCCTCTTCAAACAGCTGATCGTTGGGGTACAAGAAGACCCCCGCTGATTAAATACTGATGGCCTAAGGGTTGTATTAAACACCTGAAAATCTCTTTTAACTTTGAGCTCTACAATATTCAGTTCTGGACTACAATACAGACTGTAATTCAGGATAAATAAAACAGATTTTTATACATAGATAAACTGCAAATTGTGGTCAACAGAGAACAGACACTTCAAGCTATTGATTAGAATTAGTGATGAGCGAAGTTATGAAAAATTAGATTTGGCTGCTTTGCCAAATTTCACAAAGAAATACGATTCGTGATTAATTACTTCACCACAACGCATATTCCTTTGTATGTAGGGGGGCGCTATGGCCCCATAATTGAACCCCTTAGATGCCGGTTTAATCGCTGATCGAAGCATCTGAGATTAAAATTAAGGCCTTTCAAAGGTTAATCCGGTTAAAAAAATATACTCACTTTATCCATTTGCTTGCAAAGAGGCTGGCTTGATTGAAAGAGACCTGATAACGTCGTGCAAGGAAATTCGGCTTTGCAGCTAATTGAATTGAAATTCAGATCGAAGTCGATTCGTTTGGCTCCATGATATGATGCAAATGAAAGTTTGTCTTCTCCTTAAGCTGTTTAACAAGATTGGTCTACAAATAAATGAACTTGAACTTGTAATTGTTAACAACATTACTGAGTACTGCACTTATATCTAAACATTGAATATGATTGTATTTCCTTTACCATATGGCTTCACATACTGTATCTGGTAAAATTACTGATTCATCTTAATATCTGTAAAAGCTTGACATTTATTTTTATAAAAAGTGGAATTGTTTCCGTACTCTGGATTGGACAAACAAGCGTTAATTTATTAAAAACTAGCAGAAGGACCCGGCTTCGCACGGGTATATTTCATATATTTAATTTAATGCTTGTATGTGTCATTAAAAGATGTTGACAGTAAACACTATAACAGTGACCTCCACAGCGGCCTGCCCCTTTAACAGTAACATCCACAGCACCCTCCCCTTTAACAGTGACCTCCACAGCACCCTCCCCTTTAACAGTGACCTCCACAGCACCCTCCCCTTTAACAGTGACCTCCACAGTACCCAGTCTTGTTAACAGTGATTTCCAAAATAACCCTACCCCTTTAACAGTGACCTCTACTGTTCCCTTAAAATGTGACCTCCATAGCGGACTGTCCCCTTAACTGTGACCTCTACAGTACCCTGACCCCTTAACAGAGACCGCCACAGCGCCCGCCCCTTTAACAGTAACCTCCACAGCAGCCGCCCCTTTATTAGTGACATTCACAGTACCCCATCTCCTTAAGAATGATTTCCTCAACACCCCATCCCCTTAACAGTGGCCTCTACATCAATCTGCCCCTTAACACTGACCTCCATAATGGACCATCCCCTTAACTGTGACCTCCACAGCAGCCTGCCCCTAGGGTGGCCAGAGGTCCGGTTTTAGGCAGGACAGTCTGGCTTTCAGACTCCTTGTTCTCCATCCGGCGCAGGGCCTGGACGGACAAAGGGATGTTCTTCTGAACAGCTCACTTTCAGACAGCAGCTCTGTGCCCCCCCAAAAAACTGATTGAAGCAGGGGTGTTTTATACCAATAATATACTTTCTATATAGTGCATTTAGGTAGTGCAGCATTTGTTTGTGGTTTTGCTGCGTTACCTCAGCTACACAGAGTGACAAATGCTATTGGAACAAATAATTTCTACTGCTGTGATATACGAGTTGCCCCCCCCCCCCAAGAAAAAAATGATTGAAGCAGGGGTGTTATATGCCAATAATATACTTTCTATTTAGTGCATTTGGGTAGTGCAGCATTTGTTTGCAGTTTTGCTGCGTTACCTCAGCTACACAGAGTAACAAACGCTATTGGAACAAATAATTTCAACTGGTGTGATATATCAATTGCCCCCTAAAAAAACTGATTGAAGAAGGGGTTTTATATACCAATAAAATACTTTCTATACAGTGCATTTAGGTAGTGCAGCATTTGTTTGCGGTTTTGCTGTGTTACCTCAGCTTATACAGAGTGACAAAACCTATTGGAACAAATAATTTCTACTGGTGTTATATAAAAAATACAGATTGAAGCAGGGGTGTTAAATACCAATAATATACTTTCTATATAGTGCATTTGGGTAGTGCAGCATTTGTTTGCAGTTTTTCTGCTCTACCGCAGCTACACAGAGTGACAAACGCTATGGGAACAAATAGTTTCAACTGGTATAAAATACCAGTTGCACTCCCCAAAAACTGATTGAAGCAGGGGTGTTATATACCAATAATATACTTTCTATATAGTGTATTTGGGTAGTGCAGCATTTGTTTGCAGTTTTTCTGCTCTACCGCAGCTACACAGAGTGACATCACTATTGGAACAAATAATTTCAACTGGTTTGAAATACCAGTTCCCCCCAAAAAAAATCTGATTGAAGTAGCGGTGTTTTATAACAATAATATACTTTCTATATAGTGCATTTAGGTAGTGCAGCATTTGTTTGCGGTTTTGCTGCTTTACCGCAGCTACACAGATTAGCTGCGTTGGAACATAGTGTAATATATCAGTTGCCCCCCAAAAAAAATGATTGAGGCAGGAGTGTAATATACCTTCTTCTACAAATACTGCTCTTCTATAGGGACTTTTGTCACAGGGTAACAAAAATTTTGAAAATGAGACAAGCAGAGGAAGAGGCAGGCCATTCTGCAGGGGTGATAGGATTCGGGCAAGTGCACTAGGCCGGTGGGAAGTTGTAGAAGATGCGTGCGATTACGTGAAATTACGCACCAGACTTGGTTGAGTGGCTCACTCAGCCTTCTGCTTCTGCACCCTCTTCACTCTCTGCTGTGTGCACCCCCAACAACACCACCATATCACCTCCGCTCGAGTCAGAGGAATTATTTTCCCATGCATTCCAAGACCTTAACATTCTTGGCATTGGATCAGGAATAGGAGGTATCAACAGTCGCCACCCAGCAATCTGACGACAGTACCCAGATCAGCCCAAGGAGGGTGGTCCCTGCTGCTTGCTGTCTACTCCAAGATCTCTAATGTCAGTGGTGGTGAAGGTGATGATGATGATGTGTCGATGGACATCACGTGGGTGCCCACAAAAGAGGAAGAGGATGGGAGTTCAGAGGGAGAGATGGAGCAGCAGATTGGGAGGAGAAGTAGGAGAAGCAGGCAGAACATACAGTACACAGGAGGCAAAAAGCAGACTGCCTATGTATCTGGAACGAGCTATCCACCATGCACGGTCATATCTGGCACTACCAGGACGCCGGCACATGGCTCCTCAGTGTGGGCTTTTTTTACATGTCCGCTGCTGACAATAGTGTTGCCATCTGCAGCCTGTGCTGTCAACGCATAAGTCGCGGTAAGCCTAACACTCACCTAGGGATGACCGCCTTAAGAAGGCACCTGGCCTCCCATCATCGAGACCAGTGGGAGCAACACCGTCAGAACCCACAAAACTACACTCCCGGTGCTCCATATCCTGCCTCTTCTCCCTCTGCTTCTCCTCTCTCCTCCCATTTGTCCTCCACTCCACCTTCCACCGTGCCGTCATCGCGTTCTCTAGCAAAAGGCAAGCTTCCGTGGCCCAAATGTTCGAGCGAAAAAAGATGATGATGCTGGATTATCCTCTTGCCCAATGGATGACCGCTGGCTTGTCGGAACTGCTAGCCCGCCAACTACTGCCATATAAACTTGTGGACTCTGAAGCCTTTAGAAAATTTGTGGCCATTGGCACACCGCAATGGAAGATCCCCAGAAGGAAATATTTCTCCCAGAAGGGCATCCCAGAGTTATATTGCCACGTTCAGCGGCAAGTAAATATATATCTCTGGCACACAGTGTTGGTGCCAAGATACATCTGTGTATCTAGCAAACACAGGCAGGTAAGGAACATAACTTTTACTGCCCACTGGGTGAATCATCTGATGGCCGTCAAGCATGCAAGCATTGGCAGCTGTGTGGATTTGGTGTTAACGCCATGGATTGTATGCAGGCCTGCCTCTTCTTCTCCTCCTCCTACTCGATCCTCTGTCTCCTCCTCGGCTGACTCCTCCTTTTCCACTGCTACCGCCTCTTCCTCTATGCCCCCCAAGCTGCCGGAACCTATTCGATGTACCAGGTGAGACGTTGCCATAGTGTGCTGCAGCGGTTGTGCCAGGTAGCCAAGAGCCACACCGCTTCTGCACTCCTTTCAACTTTGCGGTCACAGGCCAATCAATGGCTAACCCCACTCAATTTGACAGTTGGTAAAGTGATGTGCGACAATGATGGTGCCAATCTGCTGGTTGCACTGAAAGAGGGCAAAGTTACACACCTGCCGTGCAAGGCACATGTCCTGAACTTAGTTGTGCAGCGATTCATTACTAAAGTCCCTGGGGTCCAGGATATCTTGCAGCAGGCCAGGAAAATCTCTGACCATTTTAGAAGATCTTACATGGCCATGGCTCGCCTTGCTGACGTTCAGCAGCAACACCACCTGCCCGTCAGATGTCTTATTTGTGACTGCAAGACGCAATGGAACTCCACCTTGTATATGCTTAATAGGCTGCTCCAGCAGAAACATGCAGTTAACGACTACCTGTACGAACTTTGCGGACAGGTTCTGGGGAGCTTGGATTTTGTTTCACACCACCAGTGGCTGCTCATGCGCGATGCATGTAGACTTCTGCGGCCATTTTATGAGAACACCAAACTGGTCAGTCGCAGCCAGGGCACCATCAGTGACATTGTACCTTACGCCTTCTTTCTGGAGCGTGCATTGCTTTGTGTCATTGATCAAGCCGTCGAGGAGCAGGAGCAGGAAGATGAGGAAGTCGCAATTCTGGATGAATTCCCAGGGGGGCTACTCCATCTGAGACAAGTCAACAGGAGTCTGAAGAGGAGACAGAGGAGGATGGTGTCGGAGCAGAGGAGGAGCAAGAAGAGCATGCTTTAAACTTTTCTGGGATCCCTGGTGTTGTCCGTGGCTGGGAGGAAGAGACCGAGGACGACATTATCCTGGACGATGAGCAGGAGCCAGGCCAGTCCACCGCTTCCAGTTTAGTGCAAATGGGGGCCTTCATGCTCCAGTGTTTGATGAGGGACCCCCTTATAAAAAGCATAAAGGGCATGGACCAGTACTGGGTGGCAACGTACTTAGACCCCCAGTACAAAAACAAAATGGCGGACATGTTACCAGCATCATAGAGGGCTGTCAGAATGTCAGAATGCAGCGCTTCCACGTCTTGCTGCATTATGCTTTTGCGGGCGCTGGCAGTAGAATTTCCACTCAAAGAGAAACAGTTGCGGGTACCAATCCAACAGCGCATGCAAGAAGAGGGCGGTTTAAAGATGTGTTGGCCAACCAATCGTCAGCCGCCCTTCAGATCCAGCCTCAGGGAATGCCTAGACCAAAAGGTGTCTGACTACATCAGGTTAATGGCCAAGGTGTACGCTATGCGAAGCGAGAAACCTCTGGACTACTGGGTGTGCAGGCTTGACCTTTGGCCAGAGTTGGTACAATTTGCCATGAAACTCTTGGCTTGCCCCTCGTCCAGTGTCCTGTCAAAAAAGGATGCTCAGCACAGCAGTGGGGATCGTGACCGATATGCGCACTCGCCTACACATTTGCGCACTCGCCTCACATTTCTAAAAATGAATGAGGCATGGATCTCGGAGCAATTCAACACATGTGACGAGTCGACCACGTTTAATTGAATTTCCTCATGACAACCCACAAATATCAACCACCACCCAGAACAAATAATGGTCCCTGTCTTAGGTAAATACAGTGGCATGAAAGGCCTTTTCTGTCCGTTGAATGACTAATGTTTTGGGCCTCGGAGGAATTCAACACCTGTGACTACCACATGTTTTAACTAATATAATTAGTTTTTTTTTTCAAGAGGGAGGTTTCGTTAGCCATGTTTTTAATAGAATTTTTATTTTTTTAGTTATTTTAAACAAATGTATTTGAACTATAGATGAACTGGCCTTCAGTAAAATTGATATACCTTGACCGTCTAATAAACGTCCAACCACACACTTCCTCTTTTCTCTACACTGAATGCATAATTTTTGGGGCCTGTAGTACACTGACCTGCCGGAAAATTGATATTAAATGACCATGTAATCTACCTCTAGCCACATACTTACTTGTTCTTTTCTGTACTCTGAATGCATAATTTTTGTGGACTACAGTACACTGGCCTGCTATAAAATTGATATCCAATGCCCGTGTTATCCACCTACAGCCACATACTTACGCCAAATGCATAATTTTTGGGGCCTGTAGTACAGTGGCCTGATATAAAAATGGATATCGAAAGACTGTATATTCTACTTCCAGCCACACTCTTACTTGTTCTTTTATATAAGCTAAAGGCATAATTGTTGGGGCCTGTAGTCCACTGACCTCCTATGGAATTGATATCCAATAACGTTTTAATCTACCTATAGCCACATACTTAATTATTCTTTTCTGTAAGCTGAATGCATAATTTTAGGGGCCTATAGTACACTGGCCTGCTGTAAAATTGATATCCAATGACTATGTAATCTACCTTAAGCCACATACATACTTGTTCTTTTCTGTACGCTGTATGGATAGTTTTTGGGGCCTGTAGTCCAATGGCCTGCCATAAAATTGATATACAATGACCGTGTAATCTACTTCCAGCCACATATTTACTAGTTCTATTATGTAGTCTGAAAGCATAATTTTTGGGGCCTATAGTACACTGGCCTGCTGAAAAATTGATATCCAATGGCCGTGTAATCTACCTCCAGCCACAAACTTAGTTGTTGTTTTCTGTACACTAAATACAGAATTGTTGGGGCCTATAGTGCACTGGCCTGCTATAAAATTGTTATCCAATGACCGTGTAATCTACCTCCAGCCACATATTTACTTGCTCTTTTGTGTACGATGAATGCATAATTTTTGGGGCCAGTAGTAAATTGGCCTGCTGAAAAATTGATATCAAATGGCCCTGTAAACTACCTCCAGCCACATTATTACTTGCTCTTTTGTGTACGATGAATGCATAATTTTTGGGGCCTGTGGTAAAATGGACTGCTGTAAATTTGATATCCAATGGCCATGTAATATACCTTTATCCACATACTTACTTGTTTTTTTCTTTCCGCTGAATGTATAATTTTGAGGCCTGTAGCACACTGGCCTGCTATAAAATTGATATCCAATGACCGTTTAATCTACCTCCAGCCACATATATAGTTGTTTTTTTATGTATGCTGAATGCATAACTTTTGGGGCCTGTAGTACATTGACCTACTGAAAAATGTATATCCAATGACCGTGTAATCTACAGTGGGATGCAAAAGTTTGGGCAACCTTGTTAATCGTCATGATTTTCCTGTATAAATCGATAAAAAATGTCAGTTAAATATATCATATAGATGACACACACAGTGATATTTGAGAAGTGAAATGAAGTTTATTGGATTTACAGAAAGTGTGCTATAATTGTTTAAGCAAAACTAGGCAGGTGCATAAATTTGGGCACTGTTGTCATTTTATTGATTCCAAAACCTTTAGAACGAATTATTGGAACTCAAATTGGCTTGGTAAGCTCAGTGACCCCTGACCTACATACACAGGTGAATCCAATTATGAGAAAGAGTATTTAAGGGGGTCAATTGTAAGTTTCCCGCCTCTTTTAATTTTCTCTGAAGAGTAGCAACATGGGGGTCTCAAAACAACTCTCAAATGACCTGAAGACTGAAGATTGTTCACCATCATGGTTTAGGGGAAGGAAACAGAAAGCTGTCTCAGAGATTTCAGCTGTCTGTTTCCACAGTTAGGAACATATTGAGGAAATGGAAGACCACAGGCTCAGTTGAAGTTAAGGCTCGAAGTGGCAGACCAAGAAAAATCTCGGATAGACAGAAGCGACGAATGGTGAGAACAGTCAGAGTCAACCCACAGACTAGCACCAAAGACCTACAACATCATCTTGCTGCAGATGGAGTCACTGTGCATCGTTCAACCATTAGACGCACTTTGCACAAGGAGATGCTGTATGCGAGAGTGATGCAGAGGAAGCTTTTTCTCCGCCCACAGCACAAAAAGTGCCGCTTGAGGTGGGCTAAAGCACATTTGGACAAGCCAGCTTCATTTTGGAATAAGGTGCTGTGGACTGATGAAACTAAAATTGAGTTATTTGGCCATAACAAGGGGCGTTATGCATGGAGGAAAAAGAACACAGCATTCCAAGAAAAATACCTGCTACCTACAGTAAAATATGGCCGTGGTTCCATCATGCTGTGGGGCTGTGTGGCCAGTGCAGGGACTGGGAAACTTGTCAAAGTTGAGGGACGCATGGATTCTACTCAGGATCAGCAGATTCTGGAGACCAATGTCCAGGAATCAGTGACAAAGCTGAAGCTGCGCCGGGCTGGATCTTTCAACAAGACAACGACCCTAAACACTGCTCAAAATCCACTAAGGCATTTATGCAGAGGAACATGTACAACGTTCTGGAATGGCCATCTCAGTCTCCAGACCTGAATATAATTGAAAATCTGTGGGGTGACTTAAAGAGAGCTGTCCATGCTCGGAAGCCATCAAACCTGAATGAACTAAAGATTTTTTGTAAAGAGGAATGGTCCAAAATACCTTCAACCAGAATTCAGACTCTCATTGGAACCTACAGGAAACGAGTAGAGGCTGTAATTTCTGCAAAAGGAGGATCTACTAAATATTGATTTAATTTCTTTTTTGTGGTGCCCAAATTTATGCACCTGCCTAGTTTTGTTTAAACAATTATAGCACACTTTCTGTAAATCCAATAAACTACATTTCACTTCTCAAATATCACTGTGTGTGTCTCCTATATGATATATTTAACTGACATTTTTTATCGTAACAACCAATGATTTATACAAGAAAATCATGACGATTAACAAGGTTGCCCAAACTTTCGCATCCCACTGTACCTCAAGCCACATACTTACTACGTTCTTTTATATATGCTGAATGCATAATTTTTGGGGCCTAAAGTAAACTGGCCTGCTATAAAATTGATATTCAATGTCCATGTAATCTACCTCCAGCCACATTCTTAATTGTTCTTTTCTGTACGATGAATGCATAATTTTTGGGGCCTGTAGTAGACTGGACTTCTATAGATGTCATATCAAATGGCAGTGTAATCTTCCTCCAGCCACAAACTTACTTGTTTTTTTCTGTCTGCTGAATGCATAATTTTTGGTGCCTATAGTGCACTGGCCTGCTATAAAATTGACATCCAATAATCATGTAATCTACCTCCAGCCACATACTTACTTGTTCTTTTATGCACGCTGAATGCATAATTTTTGGGGCCTATAGTAAACTGGACTTCTGTAAAATTGATATCCAATTACCATGCAATCTACCTCCAGCCACATACTTACTTGTTCTTTTCTGTACGCTAAATGAAGAGTTTTTGGAGCCCGTAGTACACTGGCCTAAAATAAAATTGATATCTAATGACTATGTAATCTACCTCCAGCCACATGCATACTTGTTCTAAACTGTATGCTTATTGCATAACTTTTGGGGCCTGTAGTCCACTGGCCTGCTATAACATTGATATCCAATGACCGTGTAATCTACTTCCAGCCACATACTTGTTCATTTATGTACGCTGAATTCATAATTTCTGGGAGCGGTAGTAAACTGGCCTGCTGTAAAATTGATATCCAATGGCCGTGTATTCTTCCTCCAGTCACAAACTCTCTTGTACTTTTATGAATGCTGAATGCATAATTTTTAGGGCCTGTTGTATACTGGTCTGTTGCAAAATTGATATCCAAAGAACGTGTAATCTACCTCCAGCCACATACTCACTTGTTCTTTTATGTAAGCTGAATGCATCATTTTTGGGGCCTATAGTAAACTGGACTGCTTTAAAACTGATATTCAATGGCCAAGTAATCTACCTCCAGCCACATACTTACTTGTTTTTTTCTGTCCGCTGAATGCATAATTTTTGGGACCTGTAGCACACTGGCCTGCTATAAAATTTATATCCAATGACCGTGTTATCTACCTCCATCCACATCCATATTTGTTATTTTATGTATTCTGAATGCATTATTTTTGGGGCCTGTAGTACAATGGCCTGATGTAAAATTAATATCCAATGACTGTGTATTCTAGCTCCAGCCACACTCTTACTTGTTCTTTTCTGTTCGCTGAATGCATAATCTTTGGGGCCTGTAATTCATTGACCTACTGAAAAATGTATATCCAATTACCATGTAATTAACCTCCTGCCACATACTTACTTGTTCTTTTCTGTGTGCTGAATGCAAAATTTTTGGGGCCTGAAGTACATTGGCCTGCTATAAAATTTATATCCAATGACCGTGTAATTTACTACAAACCACATACTTACTTGTTCTTTTATGTACGCTGAATACATAATTTTTGGTGTCTATAGTACACTGGCCTGCTGTAAAATTGATATCTAATTACCATTTAATCTGCCATCAGCCACATACTTACTTGTTCTTTTTTGTACGATGGATGTATAATTTTTGGGGCCTGAAGTACATTGGCCTGCTATAAAATTTATATCCAATGACCGTGTAATTTACCTCAAACCACATACTTACTTGTTCTTTTATGTACGCTGAATACATAATTTTTGGTGTCTATAGTACACTGGCCTGCTGTAAAATTGATATCTAATTACCGTTTAATCTGCCATCAGCCACATACTTACTTGTTCTTTTTTGTACGATGGATGTATAATTTTTGGTGCCTGTAGTCCACTGGCCTGCTAAAAAATTGATATCCAATGACCGTTTAATCTAACTCCAGCCACATATTTACTTATTTTTTTCTGGTCGCTAAATGCATAATTTTTGGCGCCTGTAGTACACTAGCCTGCTGAAAAATTGATATCCAATTACCGTGTAATCTACCTCCTGCCACATACTTACTTGTTCTTTTCTATATGCTGAATGCATAATTTTTGGGGCCTATAGTACACTGGCCTGCTGTAAAATTGATATCCAATGACCATGTAATCTAACTCATACTAGCCACATACATACTTGTTCTTTTCTTTATTCTGAATGCTTAATTATGGGGGCCTGTATTGCACTGGCCTGCTATAAAATTGAAATCCAAAGACCGTGTAATCTGTCTCCAGCCACATACATCCTTGTTCATTTCTTATGCTGAATGCCTAATTCTGGGGGCCTGTAGTGCACTGGCCTGATATAAAATTGATATCCAATGACCGTGTAATCTACATCCATCCACATACTTGTTCTTTTCTGTACGCTGAATGCATAATTTTTGGGGCCTGTAGTAAGCTCGCCTGCTGTAAACTTGATATCCAATCGCCGTGTAATCTACCTCCATCTACATACTCAGTTGCTCTTTTGTGTATGCTTAATACATAGTTTTTGGGGCTTGTAGTCCACCGACCTGCTATAAAATTGATATCCAATGGCCCTGTAATCTACCTCCAGCCACATACTCACTTGAACTTTTATGTATGCTGAATGCATAATTTTTGGGGCCTGTAGCACAATGGCCTGCTATAAAATTGATATCCAATGACCGTGTAATCTACCTCCAGCTACATACATTCTTGTTCTTTTCTTTATGCTGAATGCTTAATTTTGGGGACCTGTAGTGCACTGGCCTGCTATAAAATTGATATCCAATGACCGTGTAATCTACATCCATCCACATACTTGTTCTTTTCTGTATGCTGAATGCAACATTTTTGGGGTCTGTAGTAAACTAGCCTGCTAAAAAAATGTATATCCAATGTCCGAATAATCTACCTCCAGCCACATACTTACTTGTTCTCTCATGTGCGCTGAATGTATAATTTTAGGGGCCTGTAGTAAATTGGAATTTTGTAAGATTGATATCCAATGGCAGTGTAATCTACCTGCAACCACATACTTACTTGTTCTTTTCTGTATGCTGAATGCACGATTTTGGGGGCCGGTAGTACACTGGCCTACTGTAAAATCGATATCCAATGACCGTGTAATCTACCTCCAGCTGCATGCTTACTTCTTCTTTTATGTAAGCTGAATGCATAATTTTTGGGGCCTATATTACACTGGCCTGCTATAAAATTGATATCCAATGACCGTGTAATCTACCTTCAGCCACATACTTACTTGTTCTTTTATTTATGTTAAAAGCATACATTTTGGCCTGCTGTAAAATTGATATCCAATTACTGTTTAAAGTAGCTCCAGCCACATACTTACTTGTTGTTTTCTGTACACTAAATACATAATTTTAATGGCCTGTAGTACACTGCCCTGCTATAAAATTGATATCCAATGTCCAAGTAATCTAACCCCAGCCACATACTTACTTGTTCTTTTATGTACGCTTAATGCATAGTTTTTGGGGCCTGTAGTCCACCTGCCTGCTATAAAATTTATATCCAATGGCCGTGTAATCTGCCTCCAGCCACATACTCACTTGTTCTTTTACATATGCTGAATGCATAATTTTTGGGGCCTGTAGTATACTGGCCTGCTATAAAATCGATATCCAAAGACAGTATAATCTACCTCCAGCCACATACTTACTTCTTCTTATCTGTAAGCTGAATGCATAATTTTTGAGGCCTGTAGTACACTGGCCTGCTGTAAAATTGATATCCAATGACCGTGTAATCTAACTCTAGCCACATAGTTATTAGTTTTTCCTGTCCACTGAATGCCACATAAATATTTTTTCTTTTCTTTATGCTGAATGCTTAATTTTGGGGGCATGTAGTGCACTGGCCTGTTTTAAAATTGATATCCAATGACCGTGTAATCTACCTCCAGCCACATAGTTACTTGTTCTTTTATGTACGCTTAATGTATAGTTTTTGGGGCCTGTAGTCCACCTGCCTGCTATAAAATTTATATCCAATGGCCGTGTAATCTGCCTCCAGCCACATACTCACTTGTTCTTTTACATATGCTGAATGCATAATTTTTGGGGCCTGTAGTATACTGGCCTGCTATAAAATTGATATCCAAAGACAGTATAATCTACCTCCAGCCACATACTTACTTCTTCTTATCTGTAAGCTGAATGCATAATTTTTGAGGCCTGTAGTACACTGGCCTGCTGTAAAATTGATATCCAATGACCGTGTAATCTAACTCTAGCCACATAGTTATTAGTTTTTTTCTGTCCACTGAATGCCACATAAATATTTTTTCTTTTCTTTATGCTGAATGCTTAATTTTGGGGGCATGTAGTGCACTGGCCTGTTTTAAAATTGATATCCAATGACCGTGTAATCTACCTACAGCCACATAGTTACTTGTTCTTTTACGTATGCTGAATGCATCATTTTTGGGGCCTGCAGTAAACTGGCCTTCTGAAAAATGTATTTTTAATTACCATGTAATCTACCTCCAGCCACATACTTACTTGTTCTTTTCTGTACGCTGAATGCATAATTTTTGGGGCCTGTAGTAAATTGGAATTTTGTAAGATTGATATCCAATGGCCGTGTAATCTACCTGCAATCACATACTTATTTGTTCTTTTATGTACGCTGAATGCATAATTTTTGGGGCCTGCAGTATACTGGCCTGCTGTAAAATTGATATCTAAAGACAGTATAATCTACCTCCAGCCACATACTTACTTCTTATCTGTAAGCTGAATGCATAATTTTTGGGGCCTGTAGTACACTGGCCTGCTGTAAAATTGATATCCAATGACCGTGTAATCTACCTCCAGCCACATACATATTTCTTCTCTTCTTTATGCTGAATGCTTGATTTTGGGGCGTTTAGTGCACTGGCCTGCTATAAAATTGATATTCAATGACCGTGTAATCTACCTCCAGCCACATACTTACTTGTTCTTTTATTTCCACTGAATGCATAATTTTTGGGCCCTGTAGTAAGCTGGAAATGACCGTTGAATTTACCTCCAGCCCCATACATACTTGTTCTTTTCTGTACGATGAATGCATAGTTTTGGGCCCTGTAGTCCACTGTCTTGCTAAAACATTGATATCCAATGAAAGTGTAATCTTCCTCCAGCTGCATATTTAATTGTTCTTTTATGTAAGCTGAATGAAAAAAGTTTGGGGCCTGTAGTACACTGGCCTGCTGTAAAATTGATATCCAATGACCGTGTAATCTACCTCCAGCCACATACATATTTCTTCTCTTCTTTATGCTGAATGCTTGATTTTGGGGCGTTTAGTGCACTGGCCTGCTATAAAATTGATATTCAATGACCGTGTAATCTACCTCCAGCCACATACTTACTTGTTCTTTTATTTCCACTGAATGCATAATTTTTGGGCCCTGTAGTAAGCTGGAAATGACCGTTGAATTTACCTCCAGCCCCATACATACTTGTTCTTTTCTGTACGATGAATGCATAGTTTTGGGCCCTGTAGTCCACTGTCTTGCTAAAACATTGATATCCAATGAAAGTGTAATCTTCCTCCAGCTGCATATTTAATTGTTCTTTTATGTAAGCTGAATGAAAAAAGTTTGGGGCCTGTAGTACACTGGCCTGCTGTAAAATTGATATCCAATGACCATGTAATCTACCTCCAGCCACATACTTACTTGTTCTTTTCTGTACGCTGAATGCATAATTGTTGTAGCCTCGGAGGAATTCAACACTAGTGACGACAACGTGTTATCGAATTTCAATTATTATCATTAGGGTTTTATTTCAAGAGGGAGGATTTTGTTAGCCATGTTTTTAATCCAAATATATATATATATATATATATATATATTTACAGTACAGACCAAAATTTTGGACACACCTTCTCATTCAAAGAGTTTTCTTTATTTTCATGACTATGAAAATTGTAGATTCACACTGAAGGCATCAAATCTATGAATTAACAAATGTGGAATTATATACATAACAAAAAATGTGAAACTGAAAATATGTCATATGCTAGGTTCTTCAAAGTAGCCACCTTTTGCTTTGATTACTGTTTTGCACACTCTTGGCATTCTCTTCATGAGCTTCAAGAGGTAGTCACCTGAAATGGTTTTCACTTCACAGGTGTGCCCTGTCAGTTTTAATAAGTGGGATTTCTTGCCTTATAAATGGGGTTGGGACCATCAGTTGCGTTGTGGAGAAGACAGGTGGATACACAGCTGATATTCCTACTGAATAGACTGTTAGAATTTGTATTATGGCAAGAAAAAAGCAGCTAAGTAAAGAAAAACAAGTGGCCATCATTACTTTAAGAAATGAAGGTCAGTCAGTCCGAAAAATTGGGAAAACTTTGAAAGTGCAGTCACAAAAACCATCAAGCGCTACAAAGAAACTGGCTCACATGCGGACCGCCCCAGGAAAGGAAGACCAAGAGTCACCTCTGCTGCGAAGGATAAGTTCATCCGAGTCACCAGCCTCAGAAATCGCAGGTTAACAGCAGCTCAGATTAGAGACCAGGTCAATGCCACACAGAGTTCTAGCAGCAGACACATCTCTAGAACAACTGTTAAGAGGAGACTGTGTGAATCAGGCCTTCATGGTAGAATATCTGCTAGGAAACCACTGCTAAGGACAGGCAACAAGCAGAAGAGACTTGTTTGGGCTAAAGAACACAAGGAATGGATATTAGACCAGTGGAAATCTGTGCTTTGGTCTGATGAGTCCAAATTTGAGATCTTTGGTTCCAACCACCGCGTCTTTGTGCGACGCAGAGAAGGTGAACGGCATGCCTGGTTCCCACCGTGAAGCATGGAGGAGGAGGTGTGATGGTGTGGGTGTGCTTTGCTGGTGACACTGTTGGGAATTAATTCAAAATTGAAGGCATACTGAACCAGCATGGCTACCACAGCATCTTGCAGCGGCATGCTATTCCATCCGGTTTGCGTTTATTTGGACCATCATTTATTTTTCAACAGGACAATGACCCCAAACACACCTCTAGGCTGTGTAAGGGCTATTTGACCATGAAGGAGAGTGATGGGGTGCTGCGCCAGATGGCTAGTGATGTCCCGAATAGTTAGCCGGTGAATTGTTCCCGGCGAACATTGCTTGTTCGCGTTCGCCGCTGCAGGCGAACATATGCGATGTTCGGTCTGCTCCCTATATATCATCATTGAGTAAACTTTGACTCTGTACCTCACAGTCAGCAGACACATCCCAGACCCTACCACCTCCTGGACAGCATCCATTTTAGATTCATTCGGAAGCTGCATTCACAGTGAGAGGAGGGAGCGTGCTGCTGCTGCTAATTAAATAGGAAAAGCATTAGCTAGGGCATTGTTCTGTGTCCTCATCTGCTGTAAGGACAGCGTCCTGACAGCACCCCATAAAGCCCTTTTCAGGGCTGGTACATCAGTGTGCTTTTTATATATATATATATATATATTGCAGTTGCCTGGCTGCCCGTGTGTGTGAGGCTGCAGGCTCAGTCTCAGACAGCACAGTGATACAGGGTGTGACAGAAAATACCTCGCAGATAAAAAAAAAAGATTCTGTGACATAATCACATTTGCAAGCCCATGTGTGTCAGGCCCACACATACTGTACTGTGCCCACTGCCCACCACTTATATTGGTTGGCACAGTACCTTGCATGCATAGTACCACTTCACATAAATAAAAAAAATGACAGGCTCTGCCAACCCGCAGGGGCCGTCGTGGTCATGGTGCTGTGATTTCCACTGACCCTGGAATAATGCCCAGTGTTCAGAGGCCACGTACCCTGAACCCAAAAAATTCTGACAAAATAGTTGACTGGCTTACACAGGACACCCAATCTTCAACAGCTTCCCACAAGAACCTTGATGCACCATCCTCCTCCAGCTCAGCTTTGGTCACCTGCTCTCAAGTTACCATTCTACCGCCCGCCTCCACCACCACCACTACCACCACAGCCACCACAGCGGCCACCTTCACTTGATCCCTCAGAGGAGTTATTTACACATCAGTTGGATGAAATTAGTGATGCGCAACCATTATTGCCAAGGGATGTAGATAACAGGGATATGTCTCAGTCAAGCAGCATTACACACATGGACGTACAGTGCGATGATGATGATGATGATGTTGTACCCGCTGCTGCTTCCTTTGCTGAGGTGTCAGATACAAGTGAAGTGGTTGATGATGACGATGTGTCCGTGGATGCCACGTGGGTGCCTGATCGAAGAGAAGAAGAAGAGGGGGAAAGTTCAAAAGGGGAGACAGAGAGAAGGAGGAGACGACTTGGAAGCAGGGGGAGGTCGTCGCAAGAAGCTAGTGGCACAGTCAGACAGCATTTATCGGCACCCGGGGTCAGCCAGACAGCACGCCGATCAACGCATGCTGTTGCCACCACCAGAATGTCGTCATTGCAAAGCTCAGCAGTGTGGCATTTTTTTTGTGTGTCTGCCTCTGACAGCAGCGATGCCATTTGCATCCTGTGCCAAAAGAAACTGAGTCGTGGGAAATCCAACACCCACCTAGGTACAACTGCTTTGCAAAGGCACATGATCGCACATCACAAACGCCTATGGGATCAACACATGATGACGAGTAGAAGCAGCACACAAGCTCAAAGCCACAATCCTCCTCCTGGTCCAGCATCTTCAGCCACGTCAACCACTGCTGTCCTCCTTGCCCCCTCTCAACCACCCACCACTCCACCTCTCACCTTCAGCAGTTCCATCTCATCTGCCCACAGTCAGGTGTCTGTAAAGGAAATGTTTGAGCGTAAGAAGCCAATGTCACAGAGTCACCCCCTTGCCCGGCGTCTGACAGCTGGCTTGACGGAACTCTTAGCCCGCCAGATTTTACCATACCAGCTGGTGGAGTCTGAGGCCTTCAAAAAATTTGTCACTATTGGGACACCACTTTTTTTTTCAAATAAGGCAATCCCAAACCTCTACTCAGTGATTGAAAAGGAAGTCATGGCATCTCTGGCATACAGTGTTGGGGCAAGGGTCCATCTGACCACTGATACCTGGTCTGCAAAGCACGGTAAGGGCAGGTATATCACCTACACTGCGCATTGGGTCAACCTGCTGACGGCTGCCAAGCATGGAATGCGTGGCTCTGCAGCGGAGTAGGTGACACCGCCAAGACTTGCAGGCAGGCTTACTGCCACCTCCTCTACTCCTCCTACTTCATCCTCTTCCATAACCTCCTCAGCTGAGTCCTTTTCTGCTGTGGCATCTGGCTGCACATTAACTGAATCCCCCCAGCTCCCCAGGGGCTATTCCACATCCCGGATACGACAGTGTCACGCTGTCTTGGGGTTGACTTGCCTGAAAGCAGAGAGCCCCACCGGACCAGCACTCCTGTCCGCCCTGAACGCACAGGTGGATCAGTGGCTTACCCCGCACCAACTGGAGATCGGCAAAGTGGTGTGTGACAATGGAAGCAATTTGTTTGCGGCATTGAATTTTGGCAAGTTGTCACATGTGCCGTGCATGGATTTGAATCGTTGAATCTCATTGTACAACGCTTTGTGTCTAAGTACCCAGGCTTACAGGACGTCCTCAGGCAGGCCAGGAAGGTGTGTGGCCATTTCAGGCGTTCCTACACGGCCATGGTTCACTTTTCAGACATTCAGCGCCGAAACAACATGCCAGTGAGGCGCTTGATTTGCGACAGCCCGACACGTTGGAATTCAACACTCCTAATGTTCGACCGCCTGCTCCAACAAGAAAAAAGCCGTCAACGAGTATTTGTATGACCGGGGTGCTAGGACAGCCTCTGCGGAGCTGGGAATTTTTTGCCACGTTACTGGACGCTCATGCGCAATGCCTGTAGACTCATGCGTCCTTTTGAGGAGGTGACAAATCTAGTCAGTCACACCGAAGGCACCATCAGCGACCTCATCCCATTTGTTTTCTTCCTGGAGCGTGCCCTGCGAAGAGTGCTGGATCAGGCTGTAGATGAGCGTGAAGAGGAAGAGGAAGAGTTGTGGTCACCATCACCATCAGAAACAGCCTTGTCATCATCGCTTGCCGGACCTGCGGCAACGCTGCAAGAGGAGTATGAGGAAGAGGAGTCAGAGGAGGAATGTGGCTTTGAGGAGGATGAAGACCAACCACAGCAGGCATCCCAGGGTGCTCGTTGTTGTCACCTATCTGAGACCCGTGGTGTTGTACGTGGCTGGGGGGAAGAACAGACCGTCAATGAAATCAGTGAGGAGGAGGAACGGGAAATGAGTAGCTCGGCATCCAACCTTGTGCAAATGGGGTCTTTCATGCTGTCATGTCTGTTGAGGGACCTTCGTATAAAAAGGAGGAAGGAGAACGACCTGTACTGGGTGGCCACGTTACTAGACCCCCGGTATAAGCAGAAAGTGGCGGAAATTTACCAAATTACCGGAAGTCAGAAAGGATTCAGCAGTTCAAAACCAAACAAAAAAATATGCTTTACACAGCTTATAAGGGGATGTCACAGCACAACGGGAATCTAACAGGGGAAGAGGGGAAATTAATCCTCCTTCTACCATGACCACGGCGTCAAGAACAGGACGCTTTACAGATGTGTTGTTGATGGAGGACATGCAGAGCTTTTTCAGTCCTACACATCGCCACAGCCCTTCGGGATTCAGCCTTAGAGAACGACTCGACTGACAGGTAGCAGACTACCTCGCCTTAACTGCAGATATCGAGGAGGATAATCTGAGGAGCGATGAACCCCCTGACTACTGGGTGTGCAGGCTTGACCTGTGGCTTGAGCTATCCCAGTTTGCGATAGAACTTCTGGCCTGCCCCGCTTCAAGTGTCCTGTCAGAAAGGACCTTCAGTGCAGCAGGAGGCATTGTCACTGACAAAAGAAGTCGCCTCGGTCAAAAAAGTGTTGATTACCTCACCTTCATTAAGATGAATGAGGCATGGATCCCAAAGGGACTGACAGTGGGGGATATGTTTGACAAACAAAAGGCCTGCTGTATTTAATGTCTGCATACCGGATGACTTTCGTGAATTCTACGCCACCAACTAGGGTTCAAGCCGCAATGTTTTAGTCACCTTTCTGCCTGGAAAACATCAATTTTTCCGGCCGCTGCTACAACAGCAGCTGCAACAATACCTGATTTTTCAGGCAAGTGTACATGACTAATTTTTCTGGCCTCTAGTTCTGCACTGTGGCTGCAAAAACAAAACAAAAAAAGGCAAATACATGTGTCAATTCCCCTTCGTGATCGGTACATTGTTGTGGTGAAGGGTTTGCGTATCACAATGAAGCGATCATCACCTCTATGACCGTGTTGGCAATGTTGCCACACCCCAGATAAGGCCTTTGCTTCATTATGATCATTATGATTTTTTTTTGTTGTATGGGTTTTTAATACATAAAATAAAAAAAATCATGATAAAGTCTCTTAATAGTTTATTAGAAATAATGCAGACAATTTTAAAAATCCCCATCAATTCCAATACAAAGCAAGTACAGAGCTCAGAACAAAATTATTTCAGGATGTCGTTAATTCAACAATGATTAATCAATTTGACACACGTCCCCGGATAGGGGACGTAACAGGGATTAAATTGATGAGAATAGTACTACAGAAAATACCACTCATATCGGGTGTGACAGTAAATTGCACGGCGCAGACGCAGTGACCGTGGCGTGGATTCAAACAAAGGGGAGGGAGCCAGCATTTTTTTTTAACCATCTCCCTGTTCAAAAAATCAATTTAATAAATGAACCCCAGGTTGGAGACGTTATGTAACAGGGATTAAACTGATGAGAATAGTACTACAGAAAATACCACTCATATCGGGTGTGACAGTAAATTGCATGGCGCAGACGCAGTGACCGTGGCGTGGATTCAAACAAAGGGCAGGGAGCCAGCGTTTTTTGAACCATCTCCCCATTCGAAAAATCTATTCAATTCACCTTTCGGGGACCCTTGGTGTTGTACGTGGCTGGGTGGAGGAAGAAACCTTCAATGACATCAACGGGACATGGCTAGCTTGGTATTCAACCTTGTGCAAATGGGAAGTTTGCTGTTGGGCAAATGGACTGTTTGCGGTGCATTAAAAGGGGAGTTTGGTCTTTCAATGTCTGTGAAGCGGACGTAACCCTTACAATACCTGATCGATACAATATCATACCTGATCATATACACACACTGGATGTTTTAAACCACGTTGTTCAAAAAAAAATTGGATTATTAGGTGATTTATGCGCTTTATGGATTAAAATCCAACTCTGCGTCAACTATGTAATTTTCCATAGGAGTTTTGCCATGGATCCCCCTCTGGCATGCCACAGTCCAGGTGTTAGTCCCCTTGAAACAACTTTTCCATCACTACTGTGGCTAGAAAGAGTCCCTGTGGGTTTTAAAATTCGCCTGCCTTTTGAAGTCAATGGCGGTCCGCCCGTTCGCGAACATTTGCGTTCGCGAACGAAAAATTTTATGTTTGCGACATATCTACAGATGACCTGGCCTCCACAGTCACCGGACCTGAACCCAATCGAGATGGTTTGGGGTGAGCTGGACCGCAGAGTGAAGGTAAAAGTGCCAACAAGTGCTAAGCATCTCTGGGAAGACCATTTCAGGTGACTACCTCTTGAAGCTCATCAAGAGAATGCCAAGAGTATGCAAAAAACCTGAGTAGTATTTTTCCCATGTATTATGTATGCAGATGTACAATGTATGGACTCTACAGAAACATCTCTGTTAATACCAGGACATTATGGGGGGCGTGGCTTGCTACCATACTGGCAAGACACATCTGAGCAGAGCTCCTACAACCAAAAATCATCCCTGAACATCCCTGGGTCTAGACTCATCTGAGCCCCAGGAAAGATTGATGTATTGACATCGGAGAACGCGGTCATTCATCCTTCACTTGACCGGGTGTCTCTAGCTGCAGGGAGACGGCCGGATGAGCCGCGGCCTAGTCAGACCTAATGAACTGGCGAGAGCCAGTTAGAGTCGTAGTCTGAAGCTTTCCAGCAATACGGCGACTTATAGGAGAACCAGGACGGGATAAAACGTACCTACCCAGATGCAGGGCCGAGTCTCTAGTGAGCCTGTAGCCCAGGTCCGCTGAGTGTCCCTGCTCCGACGCCTTTTCCTCTTTCGCCCAGCTCCGGTCCGGCCACACAGAGGACCGAGGTACCATCTTGGAGCGACATTTACAGGCGCAACACTCAAATCTGCAGTGAATCCGCGTAACCTCAATAGGGAAACAGAGAGCCTTGGACCGATGTGTCCCTGCTTGTAAGTCCCTTAACTTAAATTCGCTACAGACTTTACATATATATCTGTGGCCCTCACACCGACCTGGCCGCAAATAAGGAAATCCATCTCATATTCCTTTCAGTGGCACTTGATTTATGTCCCTGCCAGAAGCTGAAACAGTGACATTACTCATAATTATTTCTTAATACAGCACCTTCTACTAGCCAGTATTAATGCAAGTTTTATTGTGTGTATTAGAATCTTTGAGACCTACATAGCACTAGTTCTCCACCAGGTGGCGACAATCACCTCACCAGTGAACACACATTACTATCCAATGCACTGTTGCCTAAAACAGGGATAACTATAAAGCTTTAATAATGCTGCAATAACTACAGTCCCACCTCCTAAAGGATATGTGAGGAAAAGCACTTACTATACGGGGGCCATTTAAATGCAATCTTATGGTGAAGATTGGAAGATACCCTGGTTCAAGACCAGATCCTCCTAAAAAACTTCAACTTTCTCATCTGCACCAACCTGGTCTTGACAAATACATAATGAAAAAATCTAACGTAAACGCTTCACACGCTAAAACCGCTGCTTCTAAACTAGTTCCTTCTCAAGCTGACAACAAAAGTGATCCTGAGGACTCAATGGAAGTTACATCTGAACTCCCCATTTCAAGATCCTTCATCTCACAAGCTCTTACTAAAGCCGTCAATCCCATTCTTGAGGAACTAGCGGACCTGAAAAGAGAAATACAACAAGTGGGACTGAAAAAATGTAATGAAAAAAGCTAGAGAATGTGACAAGCTTGAATATCAAGGTGCGAAAATAATGCTGTTCCAAGATATGATCCCCCCCCCGCCACGCTGCAAAAAAGACGCCTGCTCAAAACCCTTTACTGACCACTTAAGGCACAAACATATTGCCTTTCGTTGGCTTTTTTCCTTTGGATTATTGATACAATGGAAAGAAAAAGGCTGGTCATTAAAACGCATGGAGACCTCCAAGACGCTCTGAAAATTCTGGACATTGATGATCTAGATGTTCCTGATTGGTCAATGACAACTGACATCTGCATTCCACCAGAAATCACACCTCCGACTCCATGGGAACTGGTCGGCACAGGGAAATTGCTGAAACAGAGGAAGAAGCAAGACAAACTGACACCCCGCCGCATCATCTCGGATGGAGACAGTTGAGGCCTCTAGCTTTTCTCTTTTGATTTGCTGATACATTCTTTGTTAGTACCGTGCTGTACTGTAATTGATGAAAATATCCTTTCTGGCTGTGTTGGCCCCTCTTGATCCACGTCATGGTCATTGATAGAACCTTTATAGATGTTACGCAATCTGAATTTCAGATGTGGCATGGTTGAGGGGGGTTATTGCAGTTAGGAATAGCACGGTTCAATTTCTCTTCTACCTCTCCCTTCTAGGAATTCTCCTCACTTCGCTCTCTGCTCAATATACTTATACTCTACTATTTACTATCTTACTCTCCTCACATATCTATAAATCCTTTTCTACCCACTATTTTATGTTTTCCCCCTCTCGCCTCCACTTGCATCGGAGTAATATACTCTGGTGTAAAGACCAGATTTGGTCTCTCGCGGAGACAAAAGATCTCCAATATATTTACCTCCTCTTGAGGATACTTTCTGATATTGTTCAGTGTTTGGTTCATATTGTTAAAAATTGCCAGTTAATGGTTTTTGTTCTTCCTTTCCTCCTAGACATTCTATTCCAATTTAGACTCAGAGACATCCATACAGGTGAATTGATTCATATTTTGCATCCACCACTCAGACAACAGGGTAAGACTCTCTCTCGCATACATCAAACCTCTCCCTCACTATGGCTAACCTACAAGTAGTGACTAGTGTTGAGCGGACACCTGGATGTTCAGGTTCGACGGGTTCGGACGAACTTCACAAAAAAGTTTGAGTTCGGGACCCGAACTTGACCCCGATCCCAAACCCCATTGAAGTCAATGGGGACCCAAACTTTTGAGCACTAAAATGGCTGTAAAATGTAATGGAAAGGGCTAGAGGGCTGCAAATGGCATACAAATGTGGTTAAGAGCATGCAAGTGCTCTGCAAACAAATGTGGATAGGGAAATGACTTTAAATAACATAAAATATGTAAAAATAAAAAATTATAATCTTCATCTAGGAGAACCAGGTCCATATGGAGTAGGAGGTTGAGGAGGTGGTGGATGTGGCGGTGTAGATGGAAGTGGCTGTAGAGGAGGAGGAGGTAGCCTACACTGCTTTTTGGTTTAAATTAGGGGACACCCCAAAACAATGCGAAATATAACCCTCCGGTCATGCTAAACACACGTTCAGACAATACACTGGCTGCAGGGAAGGGCCAGCACCTCCAAGGCGTAAAGGGCAAGCTGAGGCCATGTGCCCAATTTGGAGACCCAAAAGTTGCAGGTAGTTCATGTAGGCGTGTGCATACGTACTGTCCCACCATGTTGCACGTCCCTGTGATGTTCACGATCCAATTTGAAATCTGCTCTATCAACTTTCGATGTTCTTTTATGCGCTGTCATGGATGGTGTTACAGAAAACTAGAAAACGAAAGCAAAACAAAAGGAACCTCAAGCAGGAGGTTCTGAAGAACATCTGTCAGAGCTTCTCAGATGTCTGGTGGTGACAGTACCCCTCCTTCTACGAGTGGACTCCGGACACTCAGAGCCCACCTTCTCAGGATGGGACCTATGGAAAGCCCTGATGAAACGAGTGGCCTTAATGTCCGTCACTGGGATCCACATCCTCTCCTCAGGGCCATAACCCTCCCAATGAACGGGGTACTGGAGAGAACCGCGGACAACACGAGAATCCACAATCCTAGAGACCTGAAATTCAGGATTACCATCAAACACAATCGGAGCAGGAGGCAAAGACGAGGGTACAATGGGTTGGACATAAGGTTTTAATAAGGACTTATGAAAAACATTATGGATCTTCCAAGTCTGAGGAAGATCAAGATGGTAGGCAACAGGATTGATGACAGACAAAATTTTGTAAGGCCCAATAAACTTAGGACCCAACTTCCAGGAGGGAACCTTCAATTTGATATTCTTAGTAGATAACCACACCAGATCACCAACATTCAGGTCCGGACCAGGCACACGTCTCTTATCCGCCACACGCTTATATCTCTCACTCATGCTCTTTAGATTATCCTGAATCTTTTGCCAAATACATGACAAAGACGAGGATAATCTGTCCTCATCAGGTAAACCAGAAGACCCCTCTCCAAAGAATGTCCCAAACTGCGGATTAAACCCATATGCACCCAAAAATGGTGACTTTCAGAGGACTCCTGACGACGGTTATTTAAAGCAAACTCAGCAAGGGACAAAAAAAGAACACCAATCCTCCTGATTCTCCGCCACAAAACAGCGCAGATATGTCTCCAGATTCTGATTGACGCGCTCTGTCTGGCCATTCGACTGCGGGTGGAAAGCAGAAGAGAATGACAACCGAACCCCCAAGCGAGAACAGAAAGCCTTCCAGAATCTGGAAACAAACTGCGTGCCCCTATCAGAGACTATGTCTGAAGGAATACCATGCAATTTGACAATGTGATCAATAAATGCCTGCGCCAGCGTCTTGGCATTGGGCAAGCCAGGAAAAGGAATTAAATGCACCATTTTGCTAAAACGGTCCACCACCACCAGAATCACAGTCTTCCCCGAGGAAAAAGGCAGGTCAGTAATGAAGTCCATGGACAGATGTGTCCAAGGACGGGAAGGAATGGGTAACGGAAAAAGAGGACCTGATGGCCGTGAATGAGGGACTTTGGCATGAGTGCAGGTCTCGCAGGCTGCCACAAAACCCTCAACCGATTTACGAAGCGCCGGCCACCAGAATCTCCGAGCAATGAGATCCACTGTGGCTCTTGCCCCCGGGTGCCCAGCAAGGACAGTATCGTGGTGCTCCTTAAAAATCGTGTGTCTTAAAGCGAGAGGCACAAACAACCTCCCAGGAGGACAAAGATCAGGAGCCTCTGACTGGGCTGCCTGAACCTCTGCCTCCAATTCAGGATAAAGAGCAGAGACCACCACACCTTCAGCCAAAATGGGACCCGGGTCTTCAAAATTCCCACCTCCCGGAAAACAACGTGACAGGGCATCCGCCTTCACATTCTTAACCCCAGGGCGGAACGTGACAACAAAATTAAACCTTGAAAAGAACAAAGACCATCTGGCCTGGCCGGTTCAGACGCTTGGCTGACTCCAAGTAGGCCAGATTCTTATGGTCAGTAAACACGGTAATAGGGTGTCTGGCTCCCTCTAGCCAATGGCGCTATTCCTCAAAAGCTAACTAGATGGCCAACAACTCCCTATCTCCAACATCATAATTTCTCTCTGCGGAGGAGAGTTTCTTCGAGAAAAAGGCACACGGTCGCCAATTGGCAGGAGAGGGACCCTGAGACAAGACCGCACCCACACCCACCTCAGAAGAGTCCACCTCAACTATGAAGGGCAGAGAGATATCAGGTTGTACCAAGATGGGAGCGGAAGCAAAACTCTCCTTGATACCAGAAAAAGGCCTTACGCGCCTCTACCGACCAGGAGGAAAAATCTACCCCCTTTCTAGTCATATCAGTGAGTGGTTTAACAACAGAGGAATAATTCAAAATATAAACTTCCTGCAATAATTGGCAAAACCCATAAAGTGCATTCTCAGGAAGCTCCCACTCAAGCACAGCGCGGACCTTCTTGGGGTCCATGCGAAAACCAGAAGCAGAGAGAAGAAACCCCAGAAATTTAATTTCTGGAACCGCAAACACACATTTTTCCAGTTTAGCGTACAATTTATTCTCCCACAGGATGAGCAAGACCTGACGTAGGTGGTCCTTATGAGTTTTGAAATCAGGAGAAAAAATCAAAATGTCATCTAGATACACTAACACAAATTTCCCCATTAAATTATAAAAAAAGCTGTTCACAAAATGCTGAAAGACGGCTGGAGCATTCATCAAACCAAAAGGCATAACCAAATTCTCAAAATGGCCCTCAGGGGTATTGAAGGCCGTCTTCCATTCGTCTCCTTCTCTGACCCTGACCAGGTTGTATGCCCCTCTTAGATCCAACTTGGAAAAAACTTTAGCCCCAACAATCTGGTTAAACAGGTCTGAGATCAGAGGAAGCGGATAAGGGTCACGAATTGTGATACTGTTTAGCTCCCTGAAATCCAGACATGGTCTTAAAGAACCATCTTTTTTCTTAACAAAGAAAAAAACTGCAGCGACAGGTGCCTTCGAGGGTCGTATGTGTCCCTTTCTCAGACTCTCAGAGATATAAGAACGCATAGCGACCCTTTCAGGTTGGGAGAGATTGTATAAACGAAATTAAGGTAGCTTGGCGCCTGGGGAGAGATTAATAGGGCAATCGTACTCCCTGTGAGGGGGCAAGTCCTGAACACCACTCTCAGAAAACACATCCAAAAATTCAGAGAGAAAAGATGGCACAGTCTTAGTAATGTTGATCGCGAATATTCTAATTTCTAATTTTTATCGCGAATATAGGTACTTCGAAAATTCGCGAATATTTTGAATATAGTTATATATATATTCGGAATTTCGAAGATTTTTTTCGATTTTTTTTAAAAATCAGTACACATGATCCCTCTGGGCCAATAAGAAGGTTGCAATATACTTGACTTTAGGAGTAGTAGTGTTTGCGAATTTTGCTCTATATTAGTTTTTTTCAAATATTCGCTATATTGCTATATATTCTTGTTTTAGAATATTACGAATATTCGGAAAAACTAAGTTATAGCAATATAACAAATATTCGAAAAAAATCAAATATAGAGCATTTAGCTAATATAGTGCTATAATCTTCTTTGTGTAACAGTTTTAAGTTGAAAAATTCGCAATAAAAAATTTGAATCCGAAAATTCGATCTACAAAAATTTGCATATTACGCAATCATTACCTTGCTGATTTTTCGGGTAAAAAAAATCGTAGAATATAACGAATATTCGAATTTGCGAATATTCGACGAATATTCTGCAAAATAATCGCAAAATATTGAGAATTCGAATATGACCCCTGCCGCTCATCACTAAGTCTTAGTAGAAACCTCAGAAACAGATGTCGTGAGGCAATTCTCTCTGCAAAAGTCACTCCAACCATTTATTTGCCTCGCTTGCAATCAATGGTGGGGTTATGTTTAGTGAGCCAGGGTAGCCCCAACACTAGAGGAGTAGGCAACCCGCTTAGGACGAAACATGACACATCCTCAACATGAGTATCACTCACAACGGAATCAACGGAATGGAACGGAATCAATAGCAAAAACAGGTATATCCTTTCCCAAAGTGCATACCTGGAAACCATGAGTTATAGCAAATTGATTATCAATGAGAGTGACAGCTGCTCCACTATCTACAAAAATCTCACAAAATTTTTTCTTGCTCTCTAGCGCCACCCTGGCAGGTAGGACAAAACGGGAACTACAAGCAAACGGAAAAGCTTCAATTTCCGCATCAACCTTGCCAATAGTAACAGATGGAATGTTTTTAGAGGATTTTTTTCTTTTTGTTTCTTAATTACTCTCAAAAAACTGCCTAAATCTCCTAGAGGGACAAACATTTGCCTAATGATTTATACCTCCACAACAGAAACAAACCTTCCTATGAGAGCTGAATCCTCTATTGTGAGAGGCAAGCAAACCCAGCTGCATGGGCTCCTGCTCAGAGGGGATTGAGAGCGACTGAGACCCCTGTGCACTGAATGAGACCGCCGCACTGTCCTTGGACTGAGTTTGACAGGAAGGAGTGATCTCTCCTCTCTCTCTAAGACGCCTGTCAATACCAACGGCCCGAGACATGGCAGAGTCGAAGGAGGTAGGTCTCTCATGAAAGGCAAATGCATCTTTCAATCCCTCTGAAAGACCATGGCAAAAATGACTTCGGAGTGCAGCATCATTCCAACCAGTATCAGTTGCCCATCTCCAAAATTCTGAACAGTATATCTCTGCGGACTGTTTACCCTGGCATAAAAGACGTAGTCTAGACTCAGCCAGAGCAATACGATCCAGATCATCATATATCTGACCCAGGGCTAAAAAAAATTCATCCACTGAACAGAGGGGCCGTTCCCCCACCGGCAGCGAAAAGGCCCGGGACTGAGCGTTATTCCTAAGCAGCGAGATGATGAACCCCACCCTCCGCTCCTCATCACCAGAGGAATGGGGAAGTAGGCGAAAATGGAGTTTGCAAGCCTCTCTAAAACGAACAAAATTCTCACTACCCCCGGAGAACGTATCCGGAAGCGAGATTTTAGGCTCAGAACAAATTCCATGAACGCAAGCAGAAACGGTCACCTCAAACTGAGACAGTTTTCCAGAGATCTTCTACCTCCAGTGAAAGACCCTGCATGCGGTCAATCAACGTTGAAACTGGATTCATGATTAAGACGGATGGTGTTACAGAAAACTAGAAGACACAAATGAAGATCCGACTGACTTGATCCAAAACTAAGGAACATGATGGTAAGCCCTGTAAGAGCTCTCTCCCTTACTGCTCAGCCTATGCAAAAATCTCAATGGTAGAAAATTGCATATCCTCGTTCCTCGACTGTATGCACCTGAACACCCTATAATAGTGAGGGGACACGACCACCGGCTCCCTACACTTAATACGGAGGGAGTCAGGGCCACCTAGGATCAAGCCCACAGGCAAACAGAAATAAAGAAAACAGACTTATCTTGTGGATGCAGTAGTAACAGCTTCTAGCATCAGCACACTCCAGAAAGTTGTATAAACCGCAAAGTGATGCAGTATTGGAAGGGATTTAAAGGGATGCAATCAGTGCAACTACATGACAGCTGAGAGAGGCTAACGAGTTGAGAAAACGAAAGCAAAACAAAAGGAACCTCAAGCAGGAGGTTCTGAAGAACATCTGTCAGAGCTTCTCAGATGTCTGGTGGTGACATGCGCCTACCATGGTGATCACGGGTGGCAGAGAATCAGGGTTCCAGGCCGGAGAGGGAGTGTGAGAAAAAGAGACCAAATTTAAGGGAGATAAATTTATTGAAAAAAATTGGGATCGAGCAGAAATGTGCGAAAAGCTATTGTGGCGCAAATGTCTGACAAATAACAGAAGCCCACATGTGGTCCAAAAGAGTCAAGCTGAAATGTGGGAAAAGCTTTTGAGGCGCAAATGTTGTCCAAAAGAGTATAGCGGAAATGTGGGACAAATTATTGAAGTGCAAACGTGGTACAACTTGTTTAACCCCTTAAGGACACAGCCATATGTCACCTTAAGGACCAGGCCATTTTTTGCAAATCTGACCAGTGTCACTTTAAGTGGTGATAACTTTAAAACGCTTTGACTTGTCCAGGCCATTCTGAGATTGTTTTTTTTTTTTTTTTTTTTCTCACATATTGTACTTCATGACACTGGTAAAATGAAGTGAAAAAAAAAATTCATTCAGATTATAGTCCCCATTTTTCACCCTAATTCACCCACAATTTTCTCATTTCATTTATAAACATCTGAACAAACAACTGAACAGTTAAACAAACTCGCCCTACCTTTTATGGGCCATGACAGCAACATACCAGTAGCCATTAGGCTCCAGGAGAAGTATATAGTGGGCTCAGCATGCATGTTGGTACTTGCATCCCTGGATCCGATGAAAGCTGTAATGGCACCGGACGGGGTTAAAAGCAGAGTGTGCTTGGCGTGCATGCTGTACCTGCGGCTGTCATGGCCCATAAAAGGTAGGAACTAGTGTTAGGGACCACTCATGAAGGCGACCTTGACGTGGTGAGTGGCTTATTACGCTTTGGCCAAAATGTACACCAATGCCTTATTCAACATCCAGCATAAAGACAGGGCAGAGTGCTGGTTGCAGTGTGAGATTGCATTTTGTGTTTTTACGTTTGTATCTGTATTTTGCCATAGCAATCTGCACCTGCTAGGGGTTCTGCGGGCTGAATCTTCCATATTTTTTCTTTGTAGTATGTATTGGAGGCGTGGCGATCTCCATGCAGTCATGCACACCTGTCCAGTTAATCTGCCCCCTGGAGGCTGGTTTTAAAGTCAGTATAAAACTGAGTCTGCTTATACAGGGAGTGCAGAATTATTAGGCAAGTTGTATTTTTGAGGATTCATTTTATTATTGAACAACAACCATGTTCTCAATGAACCCAAAAAAACTCATTAATATTAAAGCTGAATTTTTTTGGAAGTAGTTTTTAGTTTGTTTTTAGTTTTAGCTATTTTAGGGGGATATCTGTGTGTGCAGGTGACTATTACTGTACATAATTATTAGGCAACTTAACAAAAAAAAAAATATATACCCATTTCAATTATTTATTTTTACCAGTGAAACCAATATAACATCTCAACATTCACAAATATACATTTCTGACATTCAAAAACAAAACAAAAACAAATCAGTGACCAATATAGCCACCTTTCTTTGCAAGGACACTCAAAAGCCTGCCATCCATGGATTCTGTCAGTGTTTTGATCTGTTCACCATCAACATTGCGTGCAGCAGCAACCACAGCCTCCCAGACACTGTTCAGAGAGGTGTACTGTTTTCCCTCCTTGTAAATCTCACATTTGATGATGGACCACAGGTTCTCAATGGGGTTCAGATCAGGTGAACAAGGAGGCCATGTCATTAGATTTTCTTCTTTTATACCCTTTCTTGCCAGCCACGTTGTGGAGTACTTGGACGCGTGTGATGGAGCATTGTCCTGCATGAAAATCATGTTTTTCTTACCTTGCAGACTTCTTCCTGTACCACTGCTTGAAGAAGGTGTCTTCCAGAAACTGGCAGTAGGACTGGGAGTTGAGCTTGACTCCATCCTCAACCCAAAAAGGCCCCACAAGCTCATCTTTGATGATACCAGCCCAAACCAGTACTCCACCTCCACCTTGCTGGCGTCTGAGTCGGACTGGAGCTCTCTGCCCTTTACCAATCCAGCCATCTGGCCCATCAAGACTCACTCTCATTTCATCAGTCCATAAAACCTTAGAAAAATCAGTCTTGAGATATTTCTTGGCCCAGTCTTGACGTTTCAGCTTGTGTGTCTTGTTCAGTGGTAGTCGTCTTTCAGCCTTTCTTACCTTGGCCATGTCTCTGAGTATTGCACACCTTGTGCTTTTGGGCACTCCAGTGATGTTGCAGCTCTGAAATATGGCCAAACTGGTGGCAAGTGGCATCTTGGCAGCTGCACGCTTGACTTTTCTCAGTTCATGGACAGTTATTTTGCGCTTTGGTTTTTCCACATGCTTCTTGCGACCCTGTTGACTATTTTGAATGAAACGCTTGATTGTTCGATGATCACGCTTTAGAAGCTTTGCAATTTTAAGAGTGCTGCATTCCTCTGCAAGATATCTCACTATTTTTGACTTTTCTGAGCCTGTCAAGTCCTTCTTTTGACCCATTTTGCCAAAGGAAAGGAAGTTGCCTAATAATTATGCACACCTGATATAGGGTGTTGATGTCATTAGACCACACCCCTTCTCATTACAGAGATGCACATCACCTAATATGCTTAATTGGTAGTAGGCTTTCGAGCCTATACAGCTTGGAGTAAGACAACATGCATAAAGAGGATGATGTGGTCAAAATACTCATTTGCCTAATAATTCTGCACGTAGTGTACAGCACCTACCAGTAGCCATTAGGCTCCAGGAGAAGTATATAGTGGGCTCAGCATGCATGTTGGTACTTGCATCCCTGGATCCGATGAAAGCTGTAATGGCACCGGACGGGGTTAAAAGCAGAGTGTGCTTGGCGTGCATGCTGTACCTGCGCTCCCTGGACTTTTTGTGGCTGTCATGGCCCATAAAAGGTAGGAACTAGTGTTAGGGACCACTCATGAAGGCGACCTTGACGTGGTCAGTGGCTTATTACGCTTTGGCCAAAATGTACACCAATGCCTTATTCAACATCCAGCATAAAGGCAGGGCAGAGTGCTGGTTGTAGAGTGCGATTGCATTTTGTGTTTTTACGTTTGTATCTGTATTTCGCCATAGCAATCTGCACCTGCTAGGGGTTGTGCGGGCTGAATCTTCCATAGTTAAACAAACTAGCTGAAATAAATCGCATCCAGAATGTTTATTGCATGAAAACATACTGACATTCCTGTTGCAGTAAGACCTATGTTTGCATGTTGCCATGGGAACCGGAGGAGCTATTTAAACCTCCTAGGCACAATCAATTGACTAACCCTGACGAAGGAGCCCGATAGGCCCAGAAACGCGTAGGTTGCCTTTTGTCCTACGGAGGCCCCTGTACTCTGTATGGTGACGTCACCACAAGCGGTTTCCCGGGCAACAGACACACAAGCTCCCTCGCGCTGCACGTGCTTCCGGCCGGAGCCGCTCTGCTGCTCGTAGGTGAGCTAGGAGGACGCCGCGATTCAAAAAGAACAGCATCAGCAGCAACTTACCAACAGTGAAATTCAAACCGGATCACTAATCCAGGAATTATTTTTGACCAAAGACAAGGTAAATTACGGCAACATTATTATTGACAGTAATTCAGTTTGAAATTCCAGGACCAACACTTATAATACCTTCTTTTCTACTCCCACAACATTCATTTTGTGTGCCAGCCGCTCTGTTATACTGGTACTGATTGATAGTATTTACTCAAGAGGGCTAATTGTTTTAACTGTGTTACCCAGCGCTTTTTCGTCTCATATCACCCACGGGTGATTTATTATTTTTAAAAATTCATTTTTATTTATAAAAAAAATACCAAATTTACCAAAAACTTATAAAAAAATTGCAAATTTCCAAGTTTCAATTTCTCTACTTCTGTAATATATAGTAATACCTCCAAAAATGGTTATTACTTTACATTCCCCATATGTCTACTTCATGTGTGGATCATTTTGGGAATGATATTTTATTGTTTGGGGATGTTACAAGGCTTAGAAGTTTAGAAGCAAATCTAGAAATTTTTCTGAAATTTTCAAAAACCCAATTTTTAGGGACCAGTTCAGGTCTGAAGTCACTTTGTGAGACTTACATAATAAAAACCACTCAAAAATGACCATATTCTAGAAACTACACCCCTCAAGGTATTCAAAACTGATTTTACAAACTTTGTTAACCCTTTAGGTGTTCCACAAGAATTAATGGAAAATACAGATACAATTTAAAAATTTCACTGTTTTTGCTGATTTTCCAGTTACAAAGCAAGGGTTAACAGCCAAACCAAACTCCATATTTATGGCTCTGATTCTGTAGTTTACAGAAACACCCCATATGTGGTCGTAAACCGCTGTACGGGCACACGGCAGGGCGCAGAAGGAAAGGAATGCCAGGTTTTGCTAGACTGTTTTTTTTTTACACCCCTGATGCACCCCTAGAGTAGAAACCCCATAAAAGTGACCCCATCTAAGAAACTACACCCCTCAAGGTATTCAAAACTGATTTTTACAAACGGTGTAACCCTATAGGTGTTCCAGAAGAATTAATGGAAAATAGAGATACAATTTCAGAATTTCACTTTTTGGCAGATTTTCCATTTTAATATTTTTTTTACTTTTACAAAGCAAGGGTTAACAGCCAAACAAAACTCAATATTTATGGCCCTGATTCTGTAGTTTACAGAAACACCCCATATGCGGTTGTATACTACTGTACAAGCACACGGCAGGGCACAGAAGGAAAGGAATGCCATACGGTTTTTGGAAGGCAGATTTTGCTGGACTGTTTTTTTTTTACACCATGTCCCATTTGAAGCCCCCCTGATGCAACCCTAGAGTAGAAACTTTATAAATGTACCCCATCTAAGAAACTGCACCCCTAAAGGTATTCAAAACTGATTTTACAAATGTTGTTAACACTTTACGTGTTCCACAAGAAACTACACCCCTCAAGGTATTCAAAACTGATTTTATAAATGGTGTTAACCCTTTAGGTGTTCCAGAAGAATTAATGGAAAATAGAGATACAATTTCAGAATTTCACTTTTTTGGCAGATTTTCCATTTTAATATTTTTTTTACTTTTACAAAGCAAGGGTTAACAGCCAAACAAAACTCAATATTTATGGCCCTGATTCTGTAGTTTACAGAAACACCCCATATGTGGTTGTATACTACTGTACAAGCACACGGCAGGGCACAGAAGGAAAGGAATGCCATACGGTTTTTGGAAGGCTGATTTTGCTGGACTGTTTTGTTTGACACCATGTCCCATTTGAAGCCCTCCTGATGCAACCCTAGAGTAGAAACTCCATAAATGTACCCCATCTAAGAAACTGCACCCCTCAAGGTATTCAAAACTGTATTTACAAATGTTGTTAACACTTTACGTGTTCCACAAGAGTTATTGGCAAATGGAGATGAAATTTCAGAATTAAATGTTTTGGGCAAATTTTCAATTTTAATCAGTTTTTTCCAGTAACAAAGCAAGCATTAACAGCCAAACAAAACTCCATATTTATTGCCCTGATTCTGTAGTTTATGACCCCATATGTGGTCGTATACTGCTGTACGGGCACATGGCAGGGCTCAGAAGGAAAGGAATGCCATACGGTTTTTGGAAGGCAGATTTTGCTGGACTGTTTTTTTTTTTTAAACCATGTCCCATTTGAAGTACCCCTGATGCACCCCTAGAGTATAAACTCCAAAAAATTGACCCCATTTTAGAAACTACGGGATAGGGTGGAAGTTTTTTTAGTACTAGTTTAGGGTACATATGATTTTTGGTTGCTCTATATTACACTTTTTGTGAGGCAAGATAACAAGAAATAGCTGTTTTGGCACTGTTTTTATTTTTTGTTATTTACAACATTCATCTGACAAGTTAGATCATGTGGTATTTTTATTGACCAGGTTGTCACGGACGCGGCGATACCTAATATGTATACTTTTTTTTATTTATGTAAGTTTTACACAATGATTTCATTTTTGAAGCAAAAAAAATCATGTTTTAGTGTTTCCATAGTCTGAGAGCCATCATTTTTTCAGTTTCTGGGCGATTACCTTGGGTAGGGTATGATTTTTGCGGGATGAAATGACGGTTTTATTGCCACTATTTTGGGGTGCGTGTGATTCTTTGATCGCTTGCTATTACACTTTTTGTGATGTAAGGTGGCAAAAAATGGTTTAATTAGCACAGGTTTTATTTTACATTTTTTACGGTGTTCATCTGAGGGGTTAGGTCATGTGATATTTTTATAGAGCCGGTCGATATGGACGTAGCAATACCTAATATGTATACTTCTGAGAGCCATAGTTTTTTCAGTTTTTGGGAGATTATCTTAGGTAGGGTCTCATATTTTGCGGGATGAGATGACTGCTTGATTGGCACTATTTTGGGGTGCATATGACTTTTTGATCGCTTGCTATTACACTTTTTAGGATGTAAGGTGACAAAAAATTGTTTATTTAGCACAGTTTTTATTTTTTACGGTGTTCATCTGAGGGGTTAGGTCATGTGATATTTTTTATAGAGCCGGTCGATACGGATGCGGAGATACCTAATATGTATATTTTTTTCATGTAAGTTTTACACAATAACAGCTTTTTTAAAACAAAACAAATGATGTTTTAGTGTCTCCATATTCTGAGCCATAGTTTTTTATTTTTTGGGCGATTGTCTCAGGTAGGATCTCATTTTTTGCGGGATGTGGTGACGGTTGGATTGGTACTATTTTGGTGGGCAAACACCTTTTTGATCGCTTGCTGTTGTACTTTTTGTGATGAAGGGTTAAAAAATGGTTTATTAAGCATAGTTTATATTTTTTATTTTTTACGGTGTTCATCTGAGGGGTTAGGTCATGTGATATGTTTATAGAGCCGGACGATACGAACGCGGCGATACCTAATATGTATACTTTTTTCCCCCTATTTTTTACCAATTTTTTTTTACTTTATTTGGGGAAAATTACGTTTTTGTTTATTTTTACTTGAAACTTTTAATTTTTGGTGGGAAAACTTTATTTTTTCAACTTTTTTTTCACTTTATTTTTTGTCCCACTTTGGGACTTGAAATTTTGGGGGTATATTCCTTAACAATGCATTCCAATACTTCTGTATTGGAATGCATTGGCTGTATGAGTAATACAGTGTATTACTCATACAGCTTCCGGGGCCTGTGAGATCCAGGGTATATAATAATTATAGTGGATGGCAATCCTTTATGTAGCTGTTGGTGCTCAGTGGAAAAGGTCAATCTGAAATAGGAAGAAACCACGGCACTTCAGATTCTTAATACTAAGGCCGTGAACAAGGTCCTATTGGACCGAAACGTTGGCCAATTTAAAAAGATCCAAATCTATGCAGAGCAGTTTCTTTTTTTTCACGTCTAAATTTGTATATTGTCAACACAAGAATGTAACAGAAATAAAAAAAAAAGTAAAAAAAAAGAAATGCTACAGAAATGTATTAACCTGTCTACTTGGTAGAGCAGTGGTCTATGACAGAAAACAATTGTTTATTGTCACCCGAAAATGTAAAATAAAAATGATTGAAATTTATTAAGCTGTCAACTAGGTAGAGGAGGGGTATATTACACCCAAAAAATTGTGAATTTGACCCTAAAATGTAACTGACAAATGTTTTTTTTTTTTTTTTTTTACTGGTCTAATATGTATAGCAGTGGTACATCACACCATAAAATTGCTGAATTTCAACTGAAAATGTAACTGACAATTTATTTATTTTTTTGTTAACCGGCCTATTAGGTATAGCAGTGGTACATCACACCCAAAAATTGGTGAATTTCAACTGAAAATGTAACTGACAATTTATTATTTTTTTTGTTAACCGGCCTACTAGGTATAGCAGTGGAACATCACACCCCAAAATTGGTGAATTTCACCCGAAAATGTAAATAACAATTTATATATTTTTTGTAACTGGCCTACTAGGTATAGCAGTGGTATATCACACCCAAAAATTGGTGAATTTCACACGAAAATGTAAATCTCATTTTTTTTTTTTAAACCGGCCTACTAGTTATAGCAGTGGTACTATACACCCAAAAATTGGTGAATTGTACCCGAAAATGTTAATGACAATTATTTTTATTTTTTTAACCGCCCTAATAGGAATAGCAGTTGTACTATACAACCAAAAATTGCTGAATTTCAACTGAAAATGTAACTGACAATTTATGTATTTTAATGTTAACCAGCCTACTAGGTATAGCAGTGGTACATCACACCCAAAAATTGGTGAATTTCACCTGAAAATGTAACTGACAATTTTATATTTTTTAACCGGCCTACTAGGTTTAGCAGTGGTACTATACACCCAAAAATTGGTTAATTTCCCCCGAAAATGTAAATGACAAATTTTTTTGGGGTTTACCGGCCTACTAGGTATAGCAGTGGTACAATACACCCAAAAATTTGTAAATTTTACCCGAAAATGTAAATGACTATTATAATTTTTTTTTAACCGGCCTACTAGGAATAGCAGTGGTACTATACACCCAAAAATTGGTGATTTTCACCCTAAAATGTAAATGACAATTTAATTATTTTTTTAAACCTGCCTACTCGGTATCGCAGTGGTACTATACACGCAAAAATTGCTGAATTTCACCAGAAAATGTAACTGACAAAGTAGTGAAATGATATAAACTAAAATACGTACAAATAAAAAAAATTGATTTATGAGGTGGAGTTCCATATGGAGCAGGAGTTTGAGGAGGCGGTGAACGTAGCGGTGTAGGTGGACGCGGCGGTGGAGGATGATGAGGTAGCCAACACAGGTTTTTGGTTTTAATTTAATTTTTTAAAATTTGGGTACACTCTAAAAGAGTGTAAAACATCCAAAATACAAGAATGAGCAATTGCGCTGCAGTATAACAATGGCTGGTTAGTGCTGGTATACATGTCTATTCTGCACAAGGTACGGACAAGTCCTGAGAGATCCATGCCTGGTTCATTTCAATGAACGTGAGCTTGTCCACATTGGCTGTGGACAGGCGGCTGCGCTTGTCTGTGATGACGCCCCCTCCCGTGCTAAACACACGTTCAGACAATACACTGGCTGCTGGGCAGGCCAGCACCTCCAAGGTGTAAAGAGCCAGCTCAGGCCATGTGTCCAATTTGGAGACGCAGAAGTTGAAGGGGGCAGACCCGTCATTCAGTACGTGTAGGCGTGTGCATACATACTGCTCCACCATGTTGGTGAAATGCTGCCTCCTGCTAAGACGCTCCATATCAGCTGCTGGTGCTGGTTGTTGTGTCGTGCTGGCAAAGCTTTTCCACATTTGGTAACCCTGCCTTCTGAGGTGCTGGCGGTGCCCCGGCTGCGTTGGTGACCTCTTCCTCTGCCTTCCACTTGTGCTTGCACTGTGCCCCCGCTGTCATGTGGGAATGCCACCAGCAGCGCGTCTACCAGCGTGCGCTTGTAATCGCACATCTTACGATCATGCTCCAGCGTTGTCCTTGCAACGGGGATCCAGCAGCGTGGCCATCCAGTATTCAGCACAAGTTAGAATTTGGGCAACTTGGCGGTTGTTGCGGAGACACTGCAGCATGTAATCGCTCATGTGTGCCAGGCTGTCCAGAGGCAACGAAAAGCTGTCCTCTGTTGGAGGTGTATCGTCTGTGTCCTCTGTATCCCCCCATCCACGGACCAGTGATGGCCATGAGCTGGTTTGGGTGCCACCCTGCTGTGAATATGGTTCCTTCTCCTGCATCTCCTCCTTCTCATCCTCCACCTCCTCATCCTCCAGAACTGTGCCCTGGCTGGACAATTGTGTACCTTGGGTTTGTGGGTGCAGAAACCCACCCTCGGAGCCACTTGGGAATGACTGGCCGGAAACCCTACAAAATGATCCCTCCTCCTCCTCCTCCTGTGCCACATCCTCTTCCATCATCACCAGGAGCGTTTTTTCAAGGAGACATAGAAGTTGGATAGTAACGATGAGAACGGCGTTATCGGCAGTGGCCATATTGGTGGAGTACTCGAAACAGCGCAACAAGGAACACGGGTCTCGCATGGAGGCCCAGTCATTCGTGGTGAAATGGTGCTGTTCCGCCAAGCGACTCATTCGTGCGTGCTGCAGCTGAAACTCCACTATCACCTGCTGCTGCTCACACAGTCTGGCCAGCATGTGCAGGGTGGAGTTCCACCATGTGGGCACATTGCATATAAGGCAGTGAGTGGGAAGGCCGAAGTTACGCTGCAGTGCTGACAGGTAAGCAGCAGCAGGGTGAGAACGCCGAAAACGCGCACAGACGGCCCGCACTTTATGCAGCAGCTCTGACATATTGGGGTAATTTTTAAGGAATCTCTGCACCACCAAATTCAGCACATGCGCCAGGCAAGGGATGTGCGTCAAACCTGCTAGTCCCAGAGCTGCTACGAGATTTCGCCCATTATCGCACCCACCAGGCCGGGCTTGAGGCTGACTGGCACAAACCACTCATCGGTCTGTTGTTCAAGGCCCGTCCACAGCTCCTGCGTGGTGTGGGGTTTGTCCCCTAAACAGATAAGTTTTAAAACTGCCTGCTGTTGTTTACCCCTGGCTGTGCTGAAATTGGTGGTGAAGGTGTTACGCTGACCGGATGAGGAGCTGGTAGAGGAGGAGGAAGCGGAGTAGGAGGAGGAAGCAACAGGAGGCAAACTGAAGCGCCCTGCAATCCTCAGTGGTGGAAGGACATGCGCCAAACTGCTATCTGCCTCAGGCCCAGTCGCCACTGCATTTACACAGTGTGCTGTTAAAGAGATATAACGGCCCTGACCGTGCTTACTGGTCCACGTATCCGTAGTCAGGTGCATCTTGCCACAGATGGCGTTGCACAGTGCACACCTGATTTTGTCCCATACTTGGTTGTGCAGGGAAGGGGTGGCTCTCCTGGAAAAGTAGTGGCGGCTGGGCACGACGTACTGTGGGACAGCCACCGCCATAAGGCCTTTAAAACTTTAGAAATGCTGGAATTCAGGGCTAGCGGACGCCGGTGGGTAGGGGGTACTTCCTCTTCCTCTCCGGTGTTTGGGAGATGGAGAGCTGAACGCTTCCGTGGGACATTGTGGAGATGCTTGGTTATCCAGGTTTTGGTGTTGCTGGCAGATCCTCTGTTTGCGGGGTGGCAGGTGGAACTGTCACTCCAGAGGTGGATGAAGAGGCCGAGACTGCAGCACAAGAGGAAGTAGGAGGAGCCAGAGACCTTTCTTGGTTTTTGAGGTGTCTACTCAACTGCAGCTCGTGCTTTGCACTTAAATGCCTGGTCATGCAGGTTGTGCTCAGGTTGAGAACGTTTATGCCTTGCTTCAGGCTCTGATTGCACAGCGTGCAAACCACTTGTGTCTTGTCGTCAGCACATTGTCTGAAGAACTGCCACGCCAGGGAACGACTTGGAGCTGGCTTTATTGTGTTCAGTCCCTTGCTGCGCAGGGCAGTAGCAGGCGTACTGTCTAGAGGATGGCCGCTCCACTTTTGCACCCTTCTCCCTCTTCTGCTGTGCAGGTGGCTTTGTGCGACCACCGTCTCTTCCTCCGAACTACATAGGTCACTTGCATGACCTTGATTTCATGTGGGATCGAAGAACTCATCATCCTCCACATCATCTTCCACCCAGTCTTCACCCCTGCCTTCCTTGTTGGTCTGCACAATTTCAAAAGCCCCAGCACCTGTGTTTCGTCATCAACCGAGACGTGCTGCGATGGTCCTCCCATGTACTCATCTTGAAAGATAAGTGGTTGGGCATCGGTGCACTCAATCTCTTCCACTTCTGGGGCAGGGCTAGGTGGATGGCCCTGGGAAACCCTGCTAAACAGAGTAATCAAAAAGCAGAAGAGACTGCTGCATGACTTAGGGCTCAGACTGCTTGGCTGATTTGCAAGGGGGTGAGGTGAAAGACTGATGGATATCGGCTGCAGGTGCCAACTGTGGTCTTTCAGCAGGAGACTGGGTGAAAGACAATGTGAATGAACTGGATTCACTGTCAGCAACCCAATCTACTATCGACTGTACTTGTTCTGGTCTCACCATTCGTAGAGCCTCATTAGGCCCGACCAAATACCGCTGCAGGTTCTGTCGCCTACTCGCACCTGAGGAAGGGGTTTTTACTTGTGCGTGTAGCTGGCACAGATCAACCACGTCCGCTCCCTGCAACAAGAGCTCCACCAGCAGTACCACGACCTGGGCCACGTCCTTTATTTGACGCTCTCCTAATATTTCTCTAATTTCGTATCTTGCCCTAAATGGGTGTTTAATAGTTGAATAGAACGACAGTATTTACAGGGTGTATCTCACATGCCCTGAACCAAACTAGGCCTTAATTAAATTTGTTTGCCCAAAATGGCTGTATTTCAAATACCTAACCCCTGTATGTAAAGGGTGTATCTCACACGGCCTGACCCACTGTAGGCCTTAATTAACACCTTAAGGACCCGGCTCATTTTCACCTTAAGGACCAGACCATTTTTTGCAAATCTGACCAGTGTCACTTTATGTGTTGATAACTTTGAAAACGCTTTAACTTATCCAGGCCATTCTGAGATTGTTTTTTCGGCACATATTGTACTTCATGACACTGGTAAAATGAAGTAAAAAAATAAATTTTTATTTATAAAAAAATACCAAATTTACCAAAAATTAAGTAAAAAATTGCAAATTTCCAAGTTTTAATTTCTCTACTTCTATAATACATAGTAATATCTCCAAACATATTTATTACTTTACATTCCCCATATGTCTACTTCATGTTTGCATCATTTTGGGAATGATATTTTATATTTTGGGGATGTTACAAGGCTTAGAAGTTCAAAAACCCAATTTTTAGCGACCAGTTCAGGTCTGAAGTCACTTTGTGAGGCTTATATAATAGAAACCACCCAAAAATGACACCATTCTAGAAACTACACCCCTCAAGGTATTCAAAACAAATTTTACAAACTTTGTTAACCCTTTAGGTGTTCCACAAGGATTCATGGAAAATACAGATACAATTTAAAAATTTAACTTTTTTGGCATATTTCCCATTTAATTTTTTTTTTTCCAGTTACAAAGCAAGGGTTAACAGCCAAACAAAACTCATTATTTATTGCCCTGATTCTGTAGTTTACAGAAACACCCCATATGTGGTCGTAAACCACTGTACGGGCACACGGTACGACACAGAAGGAAAGGAATGCCATACAGTTTTGGAAAGGCAGATTTTGCTAGACAGTTTTTTTTGGACACCATGTCCCATTTGAAGCCCCCCTGATGCACCCCTAGAGTAGAAACTCCATAAAAGTGACTCCATCAAAGAAACTACACCCCTCAAGGTATTCAAAACTGATTTTACAAATGTCGTTAACCCTTTAGGTGTTCCACAAGAGTTATTGGCAAATAGAGATGAAATTTCAGAATTTCAATTTTTGGGCAAATTTTCCATTTTACTATTTTATTTCCAGTTACAAAGCAAAGGTTAACAGCCAAACAAAACTCATTATTTATGGCCCTGATTCTGTAGTTTACAGAAACACCACATATGTGGTCGTAAACCGCTGTACAGGCACACGGCAGAGCGCAGAAGGAAAGGAATGCCATACGGTTTTTGAAAGGCAGATTTTGCTAGACAGTTGTTTTGGATACCATGTCCCATTTGAAGCCCCCCTGATGCACCCCTAGAGTACAAACTCCCAAAAATTGACCCCATTTTAGAAACTACGGGATAGGGTGGAAGTTTTGTTGGTATTAGTTTAGGGTACATATGATTTTTGGTTGCTCTATATTACACTTTTTGTGAGGCAAGGTAACAAGAAATAGCTTTTTTGCCACCGTTTTTTTGTTTTGTTATTTACAACATTCATCTGACAGGTTAGATCATGTGGTATTTTTATAGAGCAGGTTGTCATGGACGTGGCGATACCTAATATGTATACAATTTTTTTATTTATGTAAGTTTTACACAATGATTTCATTTTTGAAACAAAAAAAATATGTTTTAGCGTCTCCATAGTCTGAGAGCCATAGTTTTTTCAGTTTTTGGGCGATTATCTAAAGTAGGGTCTTATTTTTTGTGGGATGAGATGATGGATTTATAGGCTCTATTTTGGAGTGCATATGACTTTTTGATCGCTTACTATTACACTTTTTGTGACATAAGAAGACAAAAAATTGCTTTTTTTACACCATTTTTATTTTAATTTTTTTTACGGTGTTCACCTGAGGGGTTAGTTCATGTGATATTTTTATAGAGCCGGTCGATACGGACACGGCGATACCTAATATGTATACTTTTTTTTATTTATGTAAGTTTTACACAATGATTTCGTTTTTGAAACAAAAAAAACATGTTTTAGTGTTTCCATAGTCTAAGAGCCATAGTTTTTTCAGTTTTTCGGCGATTATCTTGGGTAGGGTATGATTTTTGCGGGATGAGATGACGGTTTGATTGGCGCTATTTTGGGGTGCATATGACTTTTTGATCACTTGCTATTACACTTTTTGTGATGTAAGGTGACAATTTTTTTTATTTAGCACAGTTTTTACTTTTTATTTTTTACGGTGTTCATCTGAGGGGTTAGCTCATGTGGTATTATTATAGAGCTGGTCGATACGGACGCGGCGATACCTAATATGTATACTTCTCTTTATTTATGTAAGTTTTACATAATAATTTCATTTTTGAAACAAAAAAAAATCATGTTATAGTGTCCCCATAGTTTTTTTATTTTTTGGGCCATTGTCTCATAATGGTTGGCTCATTTTTTGCGGGATGAGGTGTCGGTTTGATTAGTACTATTTTGGCATCAATACGACTCTTTTGATCACTTTTATTACCTTTTTTGGGAAGTAAAAAAAAACCTATCAATTTCCTGATGGTTTTTATTTTTTATTTTTTATGGCGTTCTCCGAGCGGGGAAAGTAACATGACCGTTTTATAGATCAGGTCGTTACGGACGAGGCGATACCTAATATGTGTAGTGTATTTTATTTTTTTAATTTTTATTTAGTGATAAATGTGTTTTTATTATCTTTTTTTGGATATTATCTATTTTTTGGACCCAGACCCACTTGGTTCTTGAAGATCCAGTGGGTCTGATGTCTGTATAATACAGTACAGTACAATATATATTGTACTATACTGTATTTTACTTACACTGAACAGATCTATGCTTTTAGAATAGATCTGTTCAGCACCATGGACAGCAGGACACCTGAGAAGGCGTCCTGTTGCCATGGGAACCTTCCCCGTCTGCTACAACTGAGCAGACGGGGAAGGGGAAGGAGGGGAGCTCCCTCCCTCTGTCCCCCATCTATCTGGGGGCTGCAAAGGCACAGCAGCCCCCCGATGGCAGAGGGAGGGAGCTCCCTGACTTAACCCTTTCCATACCGCGGTCCGTACGGACCGCGGTATGGAAAGGGTGAAACGGCTAAACGGCTGACATCGCAGCGATGTCAGCCATTTATACCAGAGTGTCAGCAATGTGCTGACACTCTGGTACCACTGACCACCAATGAATATTCAGCGGGAGGCGGTCCCGCCTGCCGCACCGCCCGCCTCCCGCAACTGTCATTACCACACGGCCCGCACCGCCCACAAACCGCCCCCCAGCACCCCGCTGACATAAATGCATTCAGGGGTGCAGGGGGGTTCAAAAAAATTTGACTTTGGCCATTTTTAAGTTTCTGATCCCTGCGGTCAGGGACCGCAGGGATCAGAAACTACATAAAGCGCTGCAAACCGCAGGTCTGAATTGACCTGCGGTTTGCAGCGATCGCCGATATGGGGGGTCACAGGACCCCCCTCGGCATTGACCCTGGGTGCCTGGCTGTGTGTAACAGCCGGCACTCAGCGCTGTCACCATGTCTGCAGACATGGTGACAGTTTAATGCCAGGACGAGTATACTCGTCCTGGTGCGCTAAGTACCGTTGTTCCAGGACGAGTATACTCGTCCAAGGTCCTGAAGGGGTTAAAGATTTCTTTGCCCAAAATGGCTGTATTTCAAATGCCTGAATCAAACCCCTGTATTTTAAGGATGTATCTCACATGGCCTGACCCACTATAGGCCTGAATTAAAGACTTCTTTGCCCAAAATGGATTTATTTCAAATGCCTGAATCAAACCCCTGTATGTAAAGGGTGTATCTCACACGGCCTGAACCAGACTAGGCCTCAATTAAAGATTTCTTTGCCCAAAATGGCTGTATTTAAAATTCCTGAATAAAACCCCTGTATATACAGGGTGTATCTCACACAACCTGACCCACAGTAGGCCTGAATAAAAGATTGGTGCACCAAATGGCGGTATTTCAAATCTCTAAATTTAACCCAAATTTTAAGGTTGTATCTCACAATGACATATGCAGCAAAGGCTGCCAAATAAACTTTTTTTTTGCCCAAAATGGGTGTTTGTTTAATAACTCAATATGGCAGCAGTATGTAATCCAGGAATTTCAAACATGCTTATGCTGCAAGGCCTCAAATATTGTGTATTTTGCCCCAAAAAGGGTGTTTTATTAATGAAAGAATATAAGCCCCTGTATATACAGGGTCTATCTCACACAGCCTGACCCACAGTAGGCCTGAATTAAAGATTGGTGCACCAAATGGCAGTATTTCAAATCTCTGAATCTAACCCAAATGTATTAAGGGTGTATCTCACAATGACATATACAGCAAAGGCTGCCAAATAAACTTTTTTGCCCAAACGGATGTTTGTTTAATAACTCAATATGGCAGCAGTATATCACCCAGGAATTTCAAACGCGCTTATGCTGCAAGGCCTGAAATATTGTGCATTTTGCCTCAAAAAGGGTGTTTTATTAATGAAAGAATATAAGCCCTGTATAAACAGGGTGTATCTCACACGGCCTGACCCACGGTAGGCCTGAATTAAAGATTGGTGCACCAAATAACGGTGTTTGAAATCTCTGAATCGAACACAAATGTATTACGGGTGTATCTCACAATGACATCTGCATCAAAGGCTGCCAACTATTTTTTTTTTTGCCCAAACGAGTGTTTGTTTAACAACTTAATTTGACAGCAGTATATAAGCCTGTAATTTCACACGTGCTGATGCTGCAAGGCCTGAAATAGTGGTTTTGGCAAAAAAAAGTTTTTAAAACTGCAGAAAATGATGGGTGTATTTCTAGCTTAAATTGCACACTGACTAATCCAGATGTATATTGCCCAACAAGTTTTTTTTTTTTGTAACAGAATATGAAAGCTGTATATATTAAACTTGAACTATACACCCAAAAATTTGTTAATTTCACCCGAAAAAGTAAATGACAATTTTATTTTGTTGAACCTGTCTACTAAGTATAGCAGTGGTACTATACACCCAAATATTGGTTAATTTCATCATAAAATGTAACTGACAATTATTATAATTTTTTTTTTTACTGATCTACTAGGTACAGCAGTGGTACTATACACACCAAAATTTGTTTATTTCACCAGAAAGTGTAAGTGACAGTTTTTATTACCGGTCTAACAGGTATAGCAGTGGTACTATACACCCAAAAATTGGTGAATTTCACCCAAAAATGTAAATGACAATTTATTTATTTATAATTGGCCTACTAGGTATAGCAGTGGTACTATACACCCAAAAATTGGTTAATTTCACCAGAAAATGTAAATGACAAAGTAGTGATATGATATAAAATAAAACACGTACAAAAAATAAATAAATGGATTTATGAAGTGGAGTTCCATATGGAGTAGGAGTTTGAGGAGGCGGTGGACATAGCGGAGTAGGTGGAAGCAGCGGTGGAGGAGGACGAGATAGCCAACACAGGTTTTTGGTTTTAATTGGAATCGCAAATCGAGTCTCTAAATGGGCAAGTTGCAACACTGAGAGGCATTGACAATTTGCAAAAGAGTTTGCTTCTCACTGAGCAAGCACTCTTTGGGGTAGATGAGGGGGATGGTGACAGAGAGGAGGCTGAGGAAAGTGAGGTAGCTAGCTGGGTAACAGTTAGAAAGCGGGGTAGAGGAAAGAGTGCCAGGGAGGCTAGCCCTGATCTGACACACCCCAACAAGTTTGCACGTTTGGCAGATGAGGGGGATGTCAGTCCAGGGAAGGGACTGCTGCAGCCGGACACTTCCTCTGCCAGTCAGGGGAATGTCAGCTCCAGTAAGCAGGGAACCAGGAGAGGGCAGGCCAGACAGGTGATGGTAGTGGGAGACTCCATGATTATGGGAACAGAAAGGGAAATCTGTCACAAAGACCGTGAACGCCGAACAGTGTGCTGTCTTCCTGGCACTACAGTTCGACACATTGTGGATCGGGTTGACAGATTAATGGGAGGGGCTGGAGAAGATCCAGCGGTCATGGTCCATATTGGAACCAATGACAAGGTTAGGGGTAGGTGGAGAGTCCTTAAAAATGATTTCAGGGATTTAGGTCAAAAGCTTAGGGCAAGGACCTCAAAGGTAGTATTTTCCGAAATACTATCTGTACCACGGGCCATACAAGAAAGGCAGTGGGAGATTAGGGAGAGTAACAAGTGGCTCAAGAACTGGTGTAGGAAGGAGGGGTTTGGGTTCCTGGAGAACTGGGCCGACTTCTCTATCGGCTACAGGCTCTATCGTAGGGACGGGCTGCACCTAAATGGGAAAGGGGCAGCTCTGTTGGGGAAGAAGATGGCTAGAAGGTTGGAGGAGTGTTTAAACTAGGGACTGGGGGAGGGTAATTATGTTATAGGAGGGGAAGAAAGTTCAGATAGAGACCGGGGGCAAGGTAGGTAGGGGACTGGGGGAGGAATGGAAGGAGGGACTAGAAAAGTTCAGAAGGAAAGGTGTAGGGTAAAAAATATACATAAACCTCTCAAATGTACAGTACAGACCAAAAGTTTGGACATACCTTCTCATTCAAAGAGTTTTCTTTATTTTCATGACTATGACAATTGTAGATTCACACTGAAGGCATCAAACTATGAATTAACACATGTGCAATTATATACATAACAGAAAAGTGTGAAACAAGCTGATAGTCCTACTGAATAGACTGTTAGAATTTGTATTATGGCAAGAAAAAAGCAGCTAAGGAAAGAAAAATGAGTGGCCATCATTTACTTTAAGAAATGAAGGTCAGTCAGTCCGAAAAATTGGGAAAACTTTGAAAGTGTCCCCAAGTGCAGTCACAAAAACCATCAAGCGCTACAAAGAAACTGGCTCGCATGTGGACCGCTCCAGGAAAGGAATACCAAGAGTCACCTCTGCTGCGGAGGATAAGTTCATCCGAGTCACCAGCCTCAGAAATTGCAGGTTAACAGCAGCTCAGATTAGAGACCAGGTCAATGCCACACAGAGTTCTAGCAGCAGACACATCTCTAGAACAACTGTTAAGACGAGGCTGTGTGAATCAGGCCTTCATGGTAGAATATCTGCTAGGAAACCACTGCTAAGGACAGGCAACAAGCAGAAGAGACTTGTTTGGGCTAAAGAATACAAGGAATGGACATTAGACCAGTGGAAATCTGTGCTTTGGTCTGGTGAGTCCAAATTTGAGATCTTTGGTTCCAACCACCGTGTCTTTGTGCGACTGCAGAAAAGGTGAACGGATGGACTCTACATGCCTGGTTCCCACCATGAAGCATGGAGGAGGAGGTGTGATGTGTGGGGGTGCTTTTCTGGTGACACTGTTGGGCATTTATTCAAAATTGAAGGCATACTGAACCAGCATGGCTACCACAGCATTTTTCAGCGGCATGCTATTCCATCCGGTTTGCGTTTAGTTGGACCATCATTTATTTTTCAACAGGACAATGACCCCAAACACACCTCCAGGCTGTGTAAGGGCTATTTGACCATGAAGGAGAGTGATGGGGTGCTGCGCCAGATGACCTGGCCTCCGCAGTCACCGGACCTGAACCAGATGGTTTGGGGTGAGCTGGACCGCAGAGTGAAGGCAAAAGGGCCAACAAGTGCTAAGCATCTCTGGGAACTCCTTCAAGACTGTTGGAAGACCATTTCAGGTGACTACCTCTTGAAACTCATCAAGAGAATGCCAAGAGTGTGCAAAGCAGTAATCAAAGCAAAAGGTGGCTACTTTGAAGAACCTAGAATATGACATGTTTTCAGTTATTTCACACTTTTTTGTTATGTATATAATTTCACATGTGTTAATAAGACAACTCTTTGAATGAGAAGGTGTGTCCAAACTTTTGGTCTGTACTAGGTTACAGTCTGTTTAAAAAGGATTGTCAAAACCGGAGAGGGGGAGGGGTCTGCCTTTATGCAAAGTCCTGTCTAAAGCCCACACTCCGTGAAGATATAAGTGAGGGACATGAACATGTGGATTCACTGTGGGTAGAGATACATGGAGCTAAAAACAATAATAAATTACTAATAGGAGTTTACTATAAACCACCTAATATACCAGAGTCCATAGAAAATCTACTACTAAATGAGATAGACAAGGCGGCAAATCATAATGAGGTGGTTATTATGGGGGACTTCAACTACCCAGATATAGACTGGGAAACTGAAACTTGTATATCTCATAAAAGAAACAGGTTCTTGGCAATAACCAAAGACAATTACCTCTCCCAACTGGCTCAGGACCCGACTAGAGGGACGGCCATACTGGACTTAGTATTAACCAATAGGCCTGACAGAACAACAGACGTGCAGATTGGGGGACACCTGGGAAATAGTGACCATAAAGTAATAACCTTCCAATTATCATTCAAAAGAGCGTTTCTACAGGGAGGAACAAAAATACCTAACTTCAAAAAAGCTAAATTTAGCCACCTAAGAGAGGCCATAGGCCTAACTAAATGTGATAAAGTCCTCACAAATAAAAATACAGCCACAAAATGGGATATCTTTAAAAGCATCCTAAAATCTCACTGTGAGAGGTACATACCGTATGGGAATAAAAGATTAAGGAACAAAAAGAAAGCAATGTGGATAAACAGACCTGTAAAGAAAGCAATAAATGACAAAAAGAAAGCATATAAAACACTAAAACAGGATAGTAGCACGGAAGCACTGAAAAACTATAAGGAAAAAAATAGAACATGTAAAAAACGAATAAAAGCGGCCAAACTAGAGACCGAGAGATTCATTGCAAAAGAGAGTAAAACTAACCCTAAAATGTTCTTCTATGTTAAAAAGTATGTTTTATGTTAAAAAGTATAAAACTGAAGGTGTCGGCCCCTTAAAGAGTAATGATAATGAGGGGGGAGTCGCAGAGAGCGATGAGGAGAAAGCAAAGCTGTTAAATATTTTTTTCTCCACTGAGGAAAATAAACTGTCAGATGAAATGCTGAATGTTAAAATAAATTCCCCATTAAAAGTGTCCTGTCTGACCCAGGAAGAAGTACAACAGCGACTTAAAAAGATTAAAATAGACAAATCGCCAGGACCGGATGGCATACACCCCCGTATCCTAAGGGAATTAAGTAATGTCATAGCCAGATCCTTATTTCTGATATTTGCAGATCTATACTTACGGGAATGTCCCACAGGATTGGCGCATAGCAATTGTGGTGCCAATATTCAAAAAGGGTCCAAAAACAGAGCCTGGAAACTATAGGCCGGTAAGTTTAACATGTGTTGTGGGTAAACTGAATGTTTTCTGAGAGATGCTATGTTATAGCATCTCAACGGAAATAAGCAAATAACGCCATATCAGCATGGCTTCATGAGGGATCGGTCATGTCAAACTAATTTAATCAGTTTCTATGAGGAGATAAGTTCTAGACTTGACAGTGGCGAATCAATGGATGTCGTATATCTGGACTTCTCCAAAGCATTTGACACTGTACCACATAAAAGGTTAGTATATAAAATTAGAATGCTCGGACTGGGAGAAAACGTCTGTAAGTGGGTAAGTAACTGGCTCAATGATAGAAAATAGAGGGTGGTTAGTAATGGTACATACTCAGATTGGGTCACCGTCACTAGTGGAGTACCTCAGGGGTCAGTATTTGGCCCTGTTCTCTTTAATATAATGATCTTATAGAAGGCTTGCATAGTAAAATATTAATTTTCGCAGATGACACTAAACTGTGTAAAGTAATTAACACTGAAGAGGACAGTATACTACTACAGAGCGATCTGGATAGACTGGAGGCTTGGGCAGATAAGTGGCAGATGAGGTTTAACACTGACAAATGTAAAGTTATGCACATGAGAAGGAATTATGCAAGTCACCCGTACATACTAAATGGTAAAACACTTGGTAACACTGACATGGAAAAGGATCTAGGAATTTTAATAAACAGCAAACTAAGCTGCAAAAAACGGTGTCAGGGAGCTGCTGCCAAGGCCAATAAGATAATGGGTTGCACCAAAAGGGGCATAGCTGTCCGTGATGAGAACATAGTCCTACCACTTTAAAAATCATTAGTCAGACCACACATGGAGTACTGTGTACAGTTCTGGGCACCAGTGAACAAGACAGACATAGCAGAGCTAGAGATGGTCCTAAAGTAATAACTGGAATGGGGCAACTAAAGTACCCTGCAAGATTATCAAAATTAGGGTTATTCACTTTAGAGAAAAGACGACTGAGGGGAGATCTAATTACTATGTATAAATATATCAAGGGGCCAGTACAGAGATCTATCCCATCATCTATTTATCCCCAGGACTGTGACTGTGATGAGGGGACATCCTCTGCGTCTGGAGGAAAGAGGGTTTGTACACAAACATAGAAGAGGATTCTTTACGGTAAGAGCAGTGAGACTATGGAACTCTCTGCCTGAGGAGGTAGTGATGGTGAGTACAATAAAGGAATTCAAGAGGGGCCTCAATGTATTTCTGGAGTGTAGTAATGTTGCAGGCTATGGCTACTAGAGAGGGGTCGTTGATCCAGGGAGTTATTCTGATTGCCTGATTGGAGTCGGGAATGAATTTTTTATTCCCCTAAAGTGAGGAAAATTGGCTTCTACCTCACAGTTTTTTTTTGCCTTCCTCTGGATCAACTTGCAGGATGACAGGCTGAACTGGATGGACAAATGTCTTTTTTCGGCCTTATGTACTATGCTACTATGTAATTTTGTAAAATTAAGGTTCACTCCAAAAGAGTGTGAAATATCCAAAATACAAACTTGAGCAATTGCCCTGCAGTATAACAATGGCTGCTTAGTGCCATACATGTCTATTCTGCACAAGGTACGGACAAGTCCTGAGGTATCCATGCCTGGTTCGTTTTAATGAACATGAGCTTGTCCACATTGGCTGTGGACAGGCGGCTGCGCTTGTCTGTGATAACGCCCCCTGCCGTGCTAAACACACGTTCAGATAATACACTGGCTGCAGGGCAGGCCAGCACCAATTTGGAGACCCAGAAGTTGAAGGGGGCAGACCCGTCATTCAGTACGTGTAGGCGTGTGCACACATACTGCTCCACCATATTGGTAAAATGCTGCCTCCTGCTAAGACATTCCATATCAGCTGGTGGTGCTGGTTATTGTGGCGTGCTTTTCCACATTTTGGCCATGCTAACCCTGCCTTCTGAGGTGCTGGCGATGCCCCAGTTGCGTTGGCGACCTCTTCCTTGTCCTCTGCCTTCGCCTTGTGCTTCCACTGTGCCCCCGCTGTCAGGTGGGAATGCCACCAGCAGCGCGTCTACCAGTGTGCGCTTATACTCGCGCATCTTATGATCACGAACGGAATTAAGGACAGTACGTTGTCCTTGTAATGGGGATTCAGCAGAGTGGACACCCAGTAATCAGCACAAGTTAGAATGTGGGCAACTCGGCGGTCGTTGCAGAGACACTGCAGCATGTAATCGCTCATGTGTGCCAGGCTGCCCAGAGACAACAAAAAGCTGTCCTCTGTGGGAGGTGTATCGTCTGTGTCCTCTGTATCCCCCCATTCACGCACCAGTGATAGCCATAAGCTGGTCTGGGTGCAAGCCTGCTGTGAACATGGTTCCTCCTTCTGCATCTCCTCCTCCTCATCCTCCACCTCCTCATCCTCCAGAACTGTGCCCTGGCTGGGCAATTGTGTACCTGGCATTTGTGGGTGCAGGAACCAACCCTCAGAGCCACTTGGGAGTGACTGGCCTGAAACCCTACGAAATGAATCCTCTTCCTCCTCCTGTGCCACATCCTCTTCCATCATCGCCAGGAGCGTTTTTTCAAGGAGGCATAGAAGTGGGATAGTAACGCTGAGAACGGCGTTATCGGCACTGGCTATGTGGGTGGAGTACTCGAAACAGCGCAGCAAGGAACACAGGTCTCGCATGGAGGCCCAGTCATTGGTGGTGAAGTGGTGCTGTTCTGCCGAGCGACTCACCAGTGCGTGCTGCAGCTGAAACTCCACTATCGCCTGCTGCTGCTTGCACAGTCTGGTCAGCATGTGCAAGGTGGAGTTCCACCATGTGGGCACGTCACATATGAGGCCTCATGCACACGAACGTATTTTTTAACGTCCCGCAAAACGTGGTTCCGTTGTACCGTGATCCGTGCCCGTTTTTTCTTCCGTGGGTCTGCCGTGATTTTTGGAGGATCCACGGACATGAAAGATGAAAAAAAAATCTAAGTCAAGTTTGCCATTGAAATGATAGGAAAAAACGGACACGGATCACGGACACGGATCACGGACACGGATGACAATCTTGTGTGCATCCGTGATTTTCACGGACCCATTGACTTGAATGGGCCCGTGAACCGTTGGCCGTGAAAAAAATAGGACAGGTTATATTTTTTTCACGGCCTCGAAACACGGGTCACGTGCGCGGTGTAAAAACGGTGCACAAGCCGAGTTTTCTACGGCCCCATTGAAAGTCAATGGAGCCGCAGAAAAAAACGGAAAACGGCACAACGGCCACGGGTGCACACAACGGTCGTGTGCATGAGGCCTGAGGCCGTGAGCCGGTAGGCCGAATTACGCTGCAGCGCCGACAGTCGAGCAGTAGCAGGGTGAGAACGCCGAAAGCGTGCACAGACGGCCTTCACTTTATGCAGCAGCTCTGACATATCGGGGTAATTTTTAAGGAAACTGCACCACCAAATTCAGCACATGCGCCAGACAAGGGATGTGCGTCAAACCGGCTAGTTCCAGAGCTGCTACGAGATTTCACCCATTATCGCACACCACCAGGCCAGACTTGAGGCTGACTGGCACAAACCACTCATTAGTCTGCTGTTTAATGCCAGTCCACAGCTCCTGCGTGGTGTGGGGTTTGTCCCCCAAACAGATACGTTTTCAAACTGCCTGCTGTCGTTTACCCCTCGCTTTGCTGAAGTTGGAGGTGAAGGTGTTATGCTGACCAGATGAGGAGCTGGTAGAGGATGAGGAAGCAGAGTAGGAGGAGGAAGCAACAGGAGGCAAACTGAAGCTCCCTGCAATCCTCAGAAGGACATGCACCAAACTTCTATCTGCCTCAGGCCCACCCGCTTACTGGTTAACATATCCGTAGTCAGGTGCACCTTGCCACAGATGGCGTTGCGCAGTGCACACCTGATTTTTTCCCCTACTTGGTTGTTAAGGGAAGGGATGGCTCGCCTTAAAAAGTAGTGGCGGCAGGGCACGACGTACTGTGGGACAGCCACCGCCATAAGACCTCTAAAACTATCCGTCTCCACCAGACAGAATGCCAGTATTTCAAAGGCCAGTAATTTAGAAATGCTGGCATTCAGGGCAAGGGATCGCGGGTGGGTAGGGGGGTACTTCCTCTTCCTCTGCAGCGTTTGGTATATGGAGAGCTGAACGCTTCTGTGGGACATTGTGGAGATGCTCGGTTACCCAGGTGTTGGTGTTGCTGGCAGATCCTCTGTTTGCGGGGTGGAAGGTGGCACTGTCACTCCAGAGGTGGATGAAAAGGCCGAGACTGCAGCACAAGAGGAAGCAGGAGGAGCCAGAGACCTTTCTTGGTTTTTGAGGTGTCTACTCAACTGCAGCTCGTGCTTTGCACTTAAATGCCTGGTCATGCAGGTTGTGCTCAGGTTGAAAACGTTTATGCCTCGCTTCAGGCTGTGATTGCACAGCGTGCAAACTACACGTGTCTTGTCGTCAGCACATTGTCTGAAGAACTGCCACGCCAGGGAATGCCTTGGAGCTGGCTTTGGTGTGCTCGGTCCCTTGCTGCGGTGGGCAGTAGGAGGCGTACTGTATAGAGAACGGCCGCTCTGCTTTTGCACCCTGCTCCCTCTTCTGCTGTGCTGGTGGCTTTGTGCGACCACCGCCTCTTCCTCCGAGCTACATAGGTTACTCGCATAACCGTGATTCCATGTGGGGTCGAAGACCTCATCGTCCTCCACATCATTTTCCACCCAGTCTTCATCCCTGCCCTCCTTGTCAGTCTGCACACTTTTGAAAGCCCCAGCAGTTGGCACCTGTGTTTCCTCATCATCCGAGATGTGCTGCGATGGTCCTCCCATGTACTCATCTTGAAAGATAAGTGGTTGGGCATCGGTGCACTCAATCTCTTTCACTTCTGGGGCAGGGCTAGGTGGATGGCCCTGGGAAACCCTGCTAGCAGAGTCATCAAAAAGCAGAAGAGACTGCTGCATGACTTGGGGCTCAGACTGCTCAGCTGATTTGCAAGGGGGTGAGGTGAATGACTGATGGACATCGGCTGTAGGTGCTAACTGTGGTCTTTCAGCAGGAGACTGGCTGGAAGACAACGTGAAGGAACTGGATCCACTGTCAGCAACCCAATCTACTATCGCCTGTACTTGTTCAGGCCTCACCATTCATAGACCAGCATTAGGCCCAACCAAATACCGCTGCAGGTTTTGTCACCTACTCGCACCTGAGGACGGGGTTTGACTTGGTGTGTAGCTGGCACAGATCGACCACGTCCGCTCCCTGCAACAGGGGCTCCACCAGCAGCACCATGACCTGGGCCACGTCCCTTATTTGACGCTCTCCTCATATTTTTCAAATTTCGGATCTTGCCCTAAATGGGTGTTTAATTAATAGTAGAATAGAACGACAGTATGTAAAGGGTGCATCTCACACGGTCTGAACCAGTGTAGGCCTAAATTAAATATTTATTTGCCCAAAATGGCTGTATTTCAAATGGCTGTATTTCAAATGGCTGTATTTCAAATCCCTGAATCAAACGCCTGTATGTAGAGGGAGAATCTCACAGGGCCTTAACCAGTGTAGGCCTGAACTAAATATTTATTTGCCCTAAATGGCTATATTTCAAATCGCTGCATTTCAAATGCCTGATTCAAACCCCTGTATGTAGAGGGGGTATCTCACACGGTCTGAACCAGTGCAAGCCTGAAGTAAATATTTATTTGCACAAAATGGCTGTATTTCAAATCCCTGAATCAAACCCGTGTATGTAGAGGGAGAATCTCACAGGGCCTTAACAAGTGTAGGCCTGAACTAAATATTTATTTGCCCTAAATGGCTGTATTTCAAATGGCTGTATTTCAAATCCCTGAATCAAACCCCTGTATGTAGAGGGAGTATCTCACAGGGCCTGAACCAGTGTAGGCCTGAAGTAAATATTTATTTGCCCAAAATGGCTGTATTTCAAATCCCTGAATCAAACCCCTGTATGTAGAGAGAGTATCTTACAGGGTCTTAACCAGTGTAGGCCTGAAGTAAATATTTCTTTGCACAAAATGGCTGTATTTCAAATGCCTGATTCAAACCCCTGCATGTAGAGGGGGTATCTCACATGGTCTGAACCAGTGTAGGCCTGAAGTAAATATTTCTTTGCACAAAATGGCTGTATTTCAAATGGCTGTATTTCAAATCCCTGAATCAAACCCCTGTATGTAGAGGGGGTATCTCACACGGTCTGAACCAGTGTAGGCCTGAACTAAATATTTCTTTGCCCTAAATGGCTGCATTTCAAATGGCTGTATTTCAAATGCCTGATTCAAACTCCTGTATGTATAGGGTGTATCTCACAGGGCCTGAACCAGTAAAGGCCTGAATTAAATATTTATTTTCACAAAATGGTTGTATTTCAAATGCCTGAATCAAACCCCTGTATGTAGAGTGGTATCTCACACGGTCTGAACCAGTGTAGGCCTGAATTAAATATTTATTTGCCCAAAATGGCTGTATTTCAAATGCCTGATTCAAACCCCTGTATGTAGAGGGGGTATCTCACATGGTCTGAACCAGTGTAGGCCTGAAGTAAATATTTATTTGCACAAAATGGCTGTATTTCAAATGCCTGATTCAAACCCCTGTATGTAGAGGGGGTATCTCACACGGTCTGAACCAGTGAAGCCTGAAGTGAATATTTCTTTGCACAAAATGGCTGTATTTTAAATGGCTGTATTTCAAATACCTGAATCAAACCCCTGTATGTAGAGGTAGTTACTCACAGGACCTGAACCAGTGTATGCCTGAAGTAAATATTTATTTGCCCAAAATGGCTGTATTTCAAATCCCTGAATCAAACCCCTGTATGTAGAGGGTGTATCTCACAGGACCTGAACCAGTGTAGGCCTGAATTCAATATTGGTGCACCAAATGACATTATTTAAAATCTCTGAATGTAACTCAAGTGTATTAGGTCCCTTTTACACGGGCGTTGCAGGAAAATGTGCGGGTGCGTTGTGGGAACACCCGCGATTTTTCCGCGCGAGTGCAAAACATTGTCATGCGTTTTGCACTCGCGTGAGAAAAATTGTGCGTGTTTGGTACCCAAACCCAAACTTCTTCACAGAAGTTCGGGCTTGGGATCGGTATTCTGTAGATTGTATTATTTTCCCTTATAACATGGTTATAAGGGAAAATAATAGCATTCTGAATACAGAATGCATAGTAAAATAGCGTTGGAGGGGTTAAAAAAAATACAAAATAATTAAATTCACCTTAGTCCACTTGCTCGCGTAGCCAGCATCTCCTTCTGTCTTCATCTTAGCTTTTTGTAGCAACAAGGACCTTTGGTGACGTCACAGTCATCACATGATTCATCACCATGGTAAAAGATCATGTGATGGATCATGTGATGACTGTGAAGTCACCAAAGGTCCTTGTTGCTACAAAAAGCTAAGATCAAGACAGAAGGAGATGCCAGGCTATGCAAGTAAGTGGATTAAGGTGAGTTAAATGATTTTTTTTTTAACCCTTCCAGCGCTATTTTACTATGCATTCTGTATTCAGAATGCTATTATTTTCCCTTATAACCATGTTATAAGGGTAAATAATAATGATCGGGTCTCCATCCCGATCGTCTCCTAGCAACCATGCGTGAAAATCGCACCGCATCCGCACTTGCTTGCGGATGCTTGTGATTTTCACACAACTCCATTCACTTCCATGCTTTGCGTCGATTATCGCACCACAATGCACAAAGAGGAGCATGCTGCGATTTTCACGCAACGCATAAGTGATGCATGAAAATCACCTCTTATGTGAACAGCCCCATAGAAATGAATGGGTCGGTATTCAGTCCGGGTGCAATGCGTTCAACTCAAGCATCACATCCGCGCGGAATACTCGCCCGTGTGAAAGGGGTCTTAAGGGTGTATCTCACAATGACATCTGCATCAAAGGCTGCCAACTAAATTTTTTGTCCCCAAACGAGTGTTTGTTTAACAACTGAATTTGACAGCAGTATATAAGCATGTAATTTCACACGTGCTGATGCTGCAAGGCCTGAAAATAGTGTTTTTTTGTCAAAAAAGTGTGTTTTCAAAACCCCAGAAAATGATGGGTATATTTCTAGCTTAAATTGCACACTGTAAATAAACGAGGGGGCACACTCAAGAGGGAAACACTGACTGGATGTGTCAAGTTATTTAATGTATTAAAAATATATTAAAAACAAACCCTTAAAATACACATAAAACATACATCAAATGGTAAAATATGTGATATGCAGCAATAGCAAATAGAAACAATATCTCGTTTGTGGTCAATATAGCAGCCGACGCACTGCTGTATGTGTAGAGGGACAAACACAATAGTAACAGCAGTGTCCAAATTCCAATTGAGATGAATGTAGCAATTCTATAGTAGATAATGTTCCAATTTAGATGGTATGGTATGGACGTCAGAATCGACAACTCTATATATAGATAGTGCTCCAATTAGAAAATATGGTGTGAATGTCAGGGTCGACAGCTCAAATGTCCCGTACCTTTCCACAAATGAGGCACTATACCACTTAAGGTAATGATTCCGCGACTTATATGGGGCGCAGATTTTATGCCAGTGTCCGGTACTCAAAATATGTGGAGATGCGTGTAACAACCTCCAAGTTACTCACAATTTCTAGCCGCTGTAGTGTTCCAGTCTCCCCCTTCCTTGCTGCGTGACTGCAGCGTTGATCTCCCAGATAGCCGTGGCGTCCCACGTGACCTGGTCTCTTGGGTTCCGGGTTGGCGCTTGTATGACGTCACTACTATGCGGCAGTGGCTTTGCGGCGGTAACTTTGATTATGGAGGTGAATCGTTGAATCGCTGAACTTTCAAAGTATGCTAGTATATAGCTTTTATTCTTCGCTTGGAATCCACGCACTCTGAATTGCCAGACGCGTTTCAGGGTCTTGCACCCCTTCCTCAGTGGCCACCGAGTGAGTGGATTCTCACTCCTTATGTATGGTGTTGTCCCACCCATCATTAAGCTCTCTAGTGCTTGTTTGAATATGTGGGATGGATTTCATTGCTGCTTTTCTTATTATGATTCAAAATAAAACGTTAAAATAACACTAAAATTCATAGATATTATACCCAAATGTTCAATATATAATACTACTTGTAAAAACAACTTTGTGGATAAACTGCAAGGTCAATTTTAGGAAAACCGCATAAAAACGCATCAGTGTGAATTGCGTTTTATATGCGGTTTTTATCCAACATTGTAAAAACAGCTTTGTGGATAAACTGCAAGGTCAATTTTAGGAAAACCGCATAAAAACCGCATCAGTGTGAATTGCGTTCTATATGCGGTTTTTATCCAACAGGAACAAAAATACTCTTTACCTAGAAAATTCAACCAAAAACACATCAATGTATAATTGTTTGATGTAATTTTTGTGTTTTTGTACTCTGCTCATTGTATTTCTTAAAGTATTTATATGGTGGGGTTTGTTGAGTATAGGGGGCCTTCCAGTGGGGAGGGGAAATCACAGCGTCAAACAATTGACAAACTGCGATGTCCCATCTCCACCGGACGGCCCCCCAACGCTTACAGGAATCCAAATATCTCCATCTCCGCATTGAGCCCCCTTGGGATGATGGTATCATACTCAAAAATTCTGCGGGATTCCTGTCTCGACATGTGAGCAATGTGATTTCCTCCTCTCCACATTTTCTTAACTCTTTCTATAGCGGTGAATTTGAGGCTGGTCGGATCACAATTATGTTGAATTTTGAAATGCTTCGATAGGGAATGTGTTTCTAAACCTTTCTTTATATTTGCCACATGTTCGGCTACCCTCTTTTTGAGTGTCCTTTTGGTTCTACCTATGTACTGTTTCCTACATCCACATTCCAGCAGGTAGATAACATCGGTAGAGTCACAGGTCAGACATTCCTGTATTTCTACACTAAATGTATTTACTGTGGATGTTACCTTTGTTGTTTTTTTGGGGAAGCTAGTAATTTTGCAATTAGTACATCTCCCACATTTAAAAAATCCATTAGTTGTCAACCAATTCTTTTTTTGTAGTTTTTGTTGTTGATTGTCCTTCTTGGCTATTATAGTTGGGGCTATTTTGCCTGCCAAATTTTTCGCCCTTGTGTACGTTATTTTTGGTACATCACTCAATAATGGGCCAATTAGCTTATCATTTAGTAAGTGATCCCAATGCTTTCGGATACTTCTTTCTATCACTTTATGTTGAGAACTAAATGGAAGAATAATTCTTATTATCTCATCTCGTGATTGTGGCAAACCTGTCTCAAAGAAGCTTTTCCTTTCCATCTTTTTTACTTTCTCCAGTGATTTGTCTATAATTTGCACTGGATAATCCCTTTCTAGGAATTGTTGTTTCAAGCCAGCTGCCTCTTCATCAAACTTGCTGTCCACTGTACAGTTGCGCTTCAGTCTGCGAAACTGACTGGTTGGTATGTTGGTCAGCCATCGCGGAAGATGGCAACTAGCAAATCTGATGAAGCTATTCTTGGCCACTGGCTTGAAAAACGTATTGCATTGTAACTGGTTGTCTCTGATCCAGATTTCCAAATCCAGAAACTCAACTTTTTCTTTACTGGTGATTGGACTGAATACAAGGTTCTTATCATTTTTATTGATATCACTGAGAAATGAATTGAGGGACTCTGTTGTATTGCACCAAACGAACAGAATATCATCAATGTATCGCCGCCACAGCACCAGATCCGTCCCCAGCCTGGGCAAGATGTGCTCTTTTTCCCATTGGGCCAAAAAAAGGTTGGCATAGCTGGGGGCGAATCTGGTGCCCATGGCGGTACCGGTACATTGCAGGTAGAACTCTTGCTCAAACGCAAAATAATTGTGAGTTAGGATATAATTTACTCCATCTAACAGGAACTGTAATTGTTCCGCAGAGAGCCCATCATCTCCTGACAGCTGCTCGTATAGTGCTTGTATCCCACTCGTGTGTTCAATAACTGTATAGAGAGATCCAACGTCCAGTGTCCCCAAGATCCATCCATCTACCCAACTGACTTCTTCCAATATCTTAATGATGTCAGTGGTGTCCCGGATGTACGATGGCACCCGTTTGACATAAGGTTGCAGCCATTGATCAATATATTTGGATAGATTGCATGATATAGATTGGATGCCCGATACAATCGGACGACCTGGAGGTGCTTCCAGGTTTTTATGGATCTTGGGGACACAGTAGAACATTGGAACCCTCCTCTCAGTGTCCAAAATAAACTTGGATTCCTGATCAGAAAGGAAATTGGCCTCAACCCCCCTTATACAAAAATTTTGTAGGATGCTATAGTATTCTTGTGTTGGGTCTCCTTTTAGTTTTTGATAGGTGCTTCCAGATCTTAATTGTCTATAGCATTCTTCTGTATAGTCCTTTGTATTCAATATCACGATGGCCCCGCCTTTATCTGCGGGCCTAATAATAATGTTGTTTGTTTCTTGTAGGGATTTAATGGCTTTGATTTCTTCCCTGTTGAGATTTGGATTTACCCTGCGACTTTTAATTCTTCTTAAATCACGTTCTACATTGTTCTTAAATGTGGCCATTTCTTTACTAATTTCCTGCCTGGGATATTTCTTTGATCTAACCTTCAGATCTGTATGTGGATATTGCTTTGTATTGCTTCCCATATCTATCTCCCTATTAATGGGATTTTTTAGGAAATATTTTTTAAGACATAGGCGTCTAATGAATTTCTCCACTCCTATGTATGTAGCAAATTTATCCATAGGATTAGTGGGAGCAAATTTCAAACCTTTGTTGAGAAGCTGCACTTGGCTTTCTGTAAGTGTGGTATCACTAATATTTATTATGTTATTAATTGGTGTTTTTATTTCTTGTGTTTTCGTCTTTTGTGCATGTCGTCCTCTACGTATTCTTCGTTGTGATTGTGTTTTTGTGACCTGTTTACTCCTGATGTGTATTGGTGTGTTGTGTCCTGATAGTGTCTGTGCTCCTGTCTGTGTGTCTGGTAATATCCTCTGTTCTGTGTATATTCCCTCGGACGATCCCTCAAATTGTAGTCGTGAGCATAGCTCTGTGTTGTATAATTGTGTTTCTGTGTCTCTTGGCGTGTTGGAGTGGGAGTCCGTGTATTCCTTATTCGTGCTTTGTGGTGTGGGGGTGTGAAATCTAAAAAATGTGGTGTTGCTAGTGTCTCATATCTATTTGATGTTTTGACATTTTCCATTTGTCCCTGTGTATTGGTGTGTTCTACCTCCCGTCCATAAATTTCTGTGATTTCTTTCTTTTCCATATTGTGTAGTTTTTTGGATTTTTTACCTATTATTTCTCTTTCTAGTGCATCTAAATTTTTACAGATTCTCTCGTGCCACTTCCGGACTGCCTCAGTATTTGGAAACATTTCTATTTCTTTTTTTAGAGTATCTATTTGTCCTGTCATTTCCTCTGTCATTTTTATTCTTCTTTTAATGATCATTTGGATAAGGGCTCCAGATTGTATTTTTAGGAATCCATCCCATTCCTTTCTGAACTCGTCATTCATCAAATCAGATGCAGGTGTCTTGGTCAATGTTAGACCCTTAGGGATGAGGCCCCTATCCAAATATTGCGTCAGTGATCTAATTTCCCACTTGTTACGCAATTGACGTTGCAGAATCCTCTCCAAAGCTTTAAAAACATCATCCATAGATCTTGTTATCTGTATTGAAGCTTCACCTTCCAGATTGAAGGTAAAAGCTTCAATTCTTTTATATTTGTTATCTAAGTGTTCCCAAATGTCCATATCAAAACTGGAGGAGCTCAGCTGTTGAGGGTATTAGAATAAATGTAAAAAATGGAGTACAGCGGCTCACCCCTGTTTTGTATGGATAGGTGCTCACCCTCAGGTCCTACCCTCAGGACCAGTAAAAGAGATTGTACCGTGTAAATAAACGAGGGGGCACACTCAAGAGGGAAACACTGACTGGATGTGTCAAGTTATTTAATGTATTAAAAATATATTAAAAACAAACCCTTAAAATACACATAAAACATACATCAAATGGTAAAATATGTGATATGCAGCAATAGCAAATAGAAACAATATCTCGTTTGTGGTCAATATAGCAGCCGACGCACTGCTGTATGTGTAGAGGGACAAACACAATAGTAACAGCAGTGTCCAAATTCCAATTGAGATGAATGTAGCAATTCTATAGTAGATAATGTTCCAATTTAGATGGTATGGTATGGACGTCAGAATCGACAACTCTATATATAGATAGTGCTCCAATTAGAAAATATGGTGTGAATGTCAGGGTCGACAGCTCAAATGTCCCGTACCTTTCCACAAATGAGGCACTATACCACTTAAGGTAATGATTCCGCGACTTATATGGGGCGCAGATTTTATGCCAGTGTCCGGTACTCAAAATATGTGGAGATGCGTGTAACAACCTCCAAGTTACTCACAATTTCTAGCCGCTGTAGTGTTCCAGTCTCCCCCTTCCTTGCTGCGTGACTGCAGCGTTGATCTCCCAGATAGCCGTGGCGTCCCACGTGACCTGGTCTCTTGGGTTCCGGGTTGGCGCTTGTATGACGTCACTACTATGCGGCAGTGGCTTTGCGGCGGTAACTTTGATTATGGAGGTGAATCGTTGAATCGCTGAACTTTCAAAGTATGCTAGTATATAGCTTTTATTCTTCGCTTGGAATCCACGCACTCTGAATTGCCAGACGCGTTTCAGGGTCTTGCACCCCTTCCTCAGTGGCCACCGAGTGAGTGGATTCTCACTCCTTATGTATGGTGTTGTCCCACCCATCATTAAGCTCTCTAGTGCTTGTTTGAATATGTGGGATGGATTTCATTGCTGCTTTTCTTATTATGATTCAAAATAAAACGTTAAAATAACACTAAAATTCATAGATATTATACCCAAATGTTCAATATATAATACTACTTGTAAAAACAACTTTGTGGATAAACTGCAAGGTCAATTTTAGGAAAACCGCATAAAAACGCATCAGTGTGAATTGCGTTTTATATGCGGTTTTTATCCAACATTGTAAAAACAGCTTTGTGGATAAACTGCAAGGTCAATTTTAGGAAAACCGCATAAAAACCGCATCAGTGTGAATTGCGTTCTATATGCGGTTTTTATCCAACAGGAACAAAAATACTCTTAACCTAGAAAATTCAACCAAAAACACATCAATGTATAATTGTTTGATGTAATTTTTGTGTTTTTGTACTCTGCTCATTGTATTTCTTAAAGTATTTATATGGTGGGGTTTGTTGAGTATAGGGGGCCTTCCATATAAATACTTTACCCCACCATATAAATACTTTAAGAAATACAATGAGCAGAGTACAAAAACACAAAAATTACATCAAACAATTATACATTGATGTGTTTTTGGTTGAATTTTCTAGGTTAAGAGTATTTTTGTTCCTGTTGGATAAAAACCGCATATAGAACGCAATTCACACTGATGCGGTTTTTATGCGGTTTTCCTAAAATTGACCTTGCAGTTTATCCACAAAGCTGTTTTTACAATGTTGGATAAAAACCGCATATAAAACGCAATTCACACTGATGCGTTTTTATGCGGTTTTCCTAAAATTGACCTTGCAGTTTATCCACAAAGTTGTTTTTACAAGTAGTATTATATATTGAACATTTGGGTATAATATCTATGAATTTTAGTGTTATTTTAACGTTTTATTTTGAATCATAATAAGAAAAGCAGCAATGAAATCCATCCCACATATTCAAACAAGCACTAGAGAGCTTAATGATGGGTGGGACAACACCATACATAAGGAGTGAGAATCCACTCACTCGGTGGCCACTGAGGAAGGGGTGCAAGACCCTGAAACGCGTCTGGCAATTCAGAGTGCGTGGATTCCAAGCGAAGAATAAAAGCTATATACTAGCATACTTTGAAAGTTCAGCGATTCAACGATTCACCTCCATAATCAAAGTTACCGCCGCAAAGCCACTGCCGCATAGTAGTGACGTCATACAAGCGCCAACCCGGAACCCAAGAGACCAGGTCACGTGGGACGCCACGGCTATCTGGGAGATCAACGCTGCAGTCACGCAGCAAGGAAGGGGGAGACTGGAACACTACAGCGGCTAGAAATTGTGAGTAACTTGGAGGTTGTTACACGCATCTCCACATATTTTGAGTACCGGACACTGGCATAAAATCTGCGCCCCATATAAGTCGCGGAATCATTACCTTAAGTGGTATAGTGCCTCATTTGTGGAAAGGTACGGGACATTTGAGCTGTCGACCCTGACATTCACACCATATTTTCTAATTGGAGCACTATCTATATATAGAGTTGTCGATTCTGACGTCCATACCATACCATCTAAATTGGAACATTATCTACTATAGAATTGCTACATTCATCTCAATTGGAATTTGGACACTGCTGTTACTATTGTGTTTGTCCCTCTACACATACAGCAGTGCGTCGGCTGCTATATTGACCACAAACGAGATATTGTTTCTATTTGCTATTGCTGCATATCACATATTTTACCATTTGATGTATGTTTTATGTGTATTTTAAGGGTTTGTTTTTAATATATTTTTAATACATTAAATAACTTGACACATCCAGTCAGTGTTTCCCTCTTGAGTGTGCCCCCTCGTTTATTTACACGGTACAATCTCTTTTACTGGTCCTGAGGGTAGGACCTGAGGGTGAGCACCTATCCATACAAAACAGGGGTGAGCCGCTGTACTCCATTTTTTAAATTGCACACTGACTAATCCAGATGTTGTAGATTGCCAAAAAATGATTTTTTTGGGGAACAGAATATGAAAGCTGTATATATTAAACTTGAATTTAACACTTGCAGATCTGGAAAATACATTTTTTGGGGGGGAAAAAGTGTGTTTTTCAAACCACAGAAAATAATGGGTGTATTTCTAGCTTAAATTGCACACTGACTAATCCAGATGTTGTAGTTTCCCCAAAAAATGGTTATTTGCAATGTTCCAAAAGCTCAGATGCAGTGCTGGTGCACTGAGCTTGCATAAATTGGCCGTCGCCGCCGCCACCCATCTAACTAACAGAATTATAAAAGTATTTTTTTTTCTTCAGTGGCCTCAGGGCAGGGTAAAACGATAGTGCCCTGCACCCACACAACTATTTCTCTGTAGATCGCTGAGTTAGATTCTCTCCTATTCTCTCCCTGAAATCACAACTCCATCAGCATCCTCTCCCTACACTTGTAACAGCAGACTGACGTGCAGCGCTACGTGACTCAAAATTATATAGAGCCTGGGTCACATGCTGCTCTGGCCAATCACAGCCATGCCATTAGTAGGCATGGCTGTCATGGCTTCTAAGGTCAGACAGTTAACCGCTTGTTGATTGGCTGCTGATTGGCAGCCTTTCAAAAAGCACCAAGAAAGCGCCGAACACCGAACCCGAACTTTTACGAAAATGTTCGGGTCCGGGGTCCAAAAATCCTAAAGTTCAGTACGTACCCGAACTTTACAGTTCGGGTTCGCTCAACCCTACGTCCAGCCTCTTTTCCTTCTCCTCTCTCCTCCCAATTGTGCTCCACTCCACCTTCCAATGTGTGCCGTCCTCACGTTTATCTGGCAAAAGGCAGGCTTCTGTGGCCCAAATGTTCGAGCGTAAAAAAAGATGATGACGCCGGATAACCCAATTGCCAATGGTTGACCGCTGGCTTGTCGGAACTGCTAGCCTTCCAACTACTGCCATATAAATTGGTGGACTCGGAGGCCTTTAGAAAATTTGTGGCCATTGGAACACCGCAATGGAAGGTCCCAGAAGGGCATCCCAGAGCTATATGGCCACGTTCAGCAGCAAGTGAATGTATCTCTGGCACACAGTGTCGGTGCCAAGATACATCTGACCACAGACACGTGGTCTAGCAAACACGGGCAGGGAAGGTACATAACTTTTACTGCTCACTGGGTGAACCTTTTGACGGCCGTCAAGCTTTCAACCCGTGGCACCCGTGTAGATTTGGTGTTACCGCCACGGATTGCATGCAGGCCTGCCTCTTCTTCTCTTGCTCCTACTCCATCCTCCCTCTCCTCCTCGTCTGACTCCTCCTTTTCCACTGCTACCGTCTTTTCCGCTGCGCCCCCAAGATCCCCAGAACCTATTGGATGTGCCAGATGAGACATTGCCATGCTGTGCTGTGTCTGTTTTGCCTGGAAGCCAAGAGCCACACGTGTCCTGCACTTCTTTCAGCTTTCCGTTTACAGGCAGATCAGTGGCTAACCCCGCTCAATTTGACAATTTGACAGTTGGTAAAGGGGTGTGCGACAACGGTGCCAATCTGCTGAGCGCGTTGAAACAGGGCAAAATGACACACGCGCCATGCATGTTACATGTCCTGAACTTAGACATGCAGCGATTTGTTGCCAAATACCCCAGGGTCCAGGACGTCTTGTGGCAGGCCAGGAAAATCTCTGGCCTTTTCAGAATATCTTACACGGCCATGGCTCGCCTTGCTGACATTCAGCGGCGACATAACCTGCCCGTCAGACATCTGATTTGTGACTGCTTGACGCGATGGAACTCGACCTTGTATATGCTTGATAGGCTGCTCCAGCAGAAACGTGCAGTTAAGGCCTCATGCACATGGCCGTTGTTTGAGTCCGCATCCGAGCCGCCGTTTTGGCGGACAAGAATAGGCATTTATATTGACGGCCGCCCGTTCCGTTTTGCAAATTGCGAAAGGCACACGGGTGGTTTCCGTCTTTGGGTCCATTCACACGTCCGTAAAATGGGTCCGCATCCATTCAGCAATTTTGCTGAAATTTGAAAATGAATGGGTCCGCACCATGGCGCCGGTAAAAAATAGAACATTTACTAGCAATGGGCATTTATATTATGGTTGTGGCCATGTGCGGTCCGCAAAGTGAAGAACGCACATGGCCGTTGTGCGTGTTTTTCGGATCCACAATTTACGGTTCAGAAAAACCATAACGAATGTGTGGAAGGACCATTAAACATATGTATTTGACATGTATTTACCAGCTGCTCTCAGTTATGGCTGATTTAGGCCGAGCTATGTGTAGGACTACCCCGTTACACTAAAACAGAGCAATATTACAAAAAACAAAATACATGTTATAACTGTATAAACTATTTATATAACATATTAGAAAAAAAAAAAAAACCATTTAAGGCAACTTTTCCAATAGTAGGAGCATCTCCTGCACCCCCTTCATGGCCTGGCGGTGCCTCTCCTCCATGGCCTTCATCCGCTCCTGAATGGCCTGCATATCCTGGCGGTGCTCCTTCAGCATTTCTGCCACAGTGACCTTCAATGTCTTCATTATTGTCGGTAAAAAAAAATATGAACATTATTTGCAATTCTTATTAAACCTTTAAGGACCGGGCATTTTTTGCTAATCAGAGAAGTGACACTTAATGTGGTAATAACTTTAAAACACTTATACTTATCCAGACCATTTCTCGTTACATATTGTACTTCATGACAACGGTAAAATTGAGTCAAAATATTTCATTTATATTTATAAACAAATGCCAAATTTACCAAAAATGTGTAAAAATTTGCAAATTCAACATTTCAATGTCTCTACTTTTCTAATAGATATTAATACCTCCTATATGTACAGCGCTGGGTGTTAAGTCACGTCCAGTTGCGCTGTGAATGTACGGTGCTGGGCGTTAAGGGGTTAAGGATGATAATGTACACTATTGCACTGCTTGATAAAGACTTCCTTAAGTCTTTTTTTTTTTTTTTTGGGCCGCTGTCGGGGGTCATTTTCGGTCTGGATGAGATGATTTGTGGTATTTTGTGGTGCATATGACTTTTTGATTGCTTGCTATTACACCTCATTTTTTGCCAAATGAAATTACAGATTGGTACTATTTTGGAGGCATATGCCTTTTTTTATAGCTTGGTGTTGCACTTTGTGATAGTCAGTTTGTTTTACACCATAGGTGTTTTACACCATGTAAGCCCCAGAAAGTTACATATTAAATGAATTGGTCGTTAAAGATTGGGTTTGGTAATTTGCTGCAAAACTTCTAAGTAGAGTTGAGCGAACACCTGGATGTTCGGGTTCGAGAAGTTCGGCCGAACATCCCGGAAATGTTCGGGTTCGGGATCCGAACCCGATCCGAACTTCGTCCCGAACCCGAACCCCTTTGAAGTCAATGGGGACCCGAACTTTTCGGCACTAAAAAGGCTGTAAAACAGCCCAGGAAAGAGCTAGAGGGCTGCAAAAGGCAGCAACATGTAGGTAAATCCCCTGCAAACAAATGTGGATAGGGAAATGAATTAAAATAAAAATTAAATAAATAAAAATTAACCAAAATCAATTGGAGAGAGGTCCCATAGCAGAGAATCTGGCTTCACGTCACCCACCACTGGAACAGTCCATTCTCAGATATTTAGGCCCCGGCACCCAGGCAGAGGAGAGAGGTCCCGTAACAGAGAATCTGTCTTCATGTCAGCAGAGAATTAGTCTGCATGTCATAGCAGAGAATGAGGCTTCACGTCAGCCACCACTGCAACAGTCCATTGGCATATATTTAGGCCCAGCACCCAGGCAGAGGAGGGAGGTCCCGTAACAGAGAATCTGTCTTCATGTCAGCAGAGAATCAGTCTGCATGTCATAGCAGAGAATCAGGCTTCACGTCAGCCACCACTGCAACAGTCCATTGTCAGATATTTAGGCCCAGCACACAGGCAGAGGAGGGAGGTCCCGTAACAGAGAATCTGGCTTCATGTCAGCAGAGAATCAGTCTGCATATCATAGCAGAGAATGAGGCTTCACGTCAGCCACCACTGCAACAGTCCATTGGCATATATTTAGGCGCAGCACACACACAGGCAGAGGAGAGAGGTCCCGTAACAGAGAATCTGTCTTCATGTCAGCAGAGAATTAGTCTGCATGTCATAGCAGAGAATGAGGCTTCACGTCAGCCACCACTGCAACAGTCCATTGGCATATATTTAGGCCCAGCACCAAGGCAGAGGAGGGAGGTCCCGTAACAGAGAATCTGTCTTCATGTCAGCAGAGAATCAGTCTGCATGTCATAGCAGAGAATCAGGCTTCACGTCAGCCACCACTGCAACAGTCCATTGGCATATATTTAGGCCCAGCACACACACAGGCAGAGGAGAGAGGTCCCGTAACAGAGAATCTGTCTTCATGTCAGCAGAGAATTAGTCTGCATGTCATAGCAGAGAATGAGGCTTCACGTCAGCCACCACTGCAACAGTCCATTGGCATATATTTAGGCCCAGCACACAGGCAGAGGAGGGAGGTCCCGTAACAGAGAATCTGTCTTCATGTCAGCAGAGAATCAGTCTGCATGTCATAGCAGAGAATCAGGCTTCACGTCAGCCACCACTGCAACAGTCCATTGTCAGATATTTAGGCCCAGCACACAGGCAGAGGAGGGAGGTCCCGTAACAGAGAATCTGGCTTCATGTCAGCAGATAATCAGTCTGCATGTCATAGCAGAGAATGAGGCTTCACGTCAGCCACCACTGCAACAGTCCATTGGCATATATTTAGGCCCAGCACACACACAGGCAGAGGAGAGAGGTCCCGTAACAGAGAATCTGTCTTCATGTCAGCAGAGAATTAGTCTGCATGTCATAGCAGAGAATGAGGCTTCACGTCAGCCACCACTGCAACAGTCCATTGGCATATATTTAGGCCCAGCACCCAGGCAGAGGAGGGAGGTCCCGTAACAGAGAATCTGTCTTCATGTCAGCAGAAAATCAGTCTGCATGTCATAGCAGAGAATCAGGCTTCACGTCAGCCACCACTGCAACAGTCCATTGTCAGATATTTAGGCCCAGCACACAGGCAGAGGAGGGAGGTCCCGTAACAGAGAATCTGGCTTCATGTCAGCAGAGAATCAGTCTGCATGTCATAGCAGAGAATGAGGCTTCACGTCAGCCACCACTGCAACAGTCCATTGGCATATACTTAGGCGCAGCACACACACAGGCAGAGGAGAGAGGTCCCGTAACAGAGAATCTGTCTTCATGTCAGCAGAGAATTAGTCTGCATGTCATAGCAGAGAATGAGGCTTCACGTCAGCCACCACTGCAACAGTCCATTGTCATATATTTAGGCCCAGGCACCCAGGCAGAGGAGAGAGGTCCCGTAACAGAGAATCTGGCTTCATGTCAGCAGAGAATCAGTCTGCATGTCATAGCAGAGAATGACGCTTCACGTCAGCCACCACTGCAACAGTCCATTGGCATATATTTAGGCCCAGCACACACACAGGCAGAGGAGAGAGGTCCCGTAACAGAGAATCTGTCTTCATGTCAGCAGAGAATTAGTCTGCATGTCATAGCAGAGAATGAGGCTTCACGTCAGCCACCACTGCAACAGTCCATTGGCATATATTTAGGCCCAGCACCCAGGCAGAGGAGGGAGGTCCCGTAACAGAGAATCTGTCTTCATGTCAGCAGAGAATCAGTCTGCATGTCATAGCAGAGAATCAGGCTTCACGTCAGCCACCACTGCAACAGTCCATTGGCATATATTTAGGCCCAGCACACACACAGGCAGAGGAGAGAGGTCCCGTAACAGAGAATCTGTCTTCATGTCAGCAGAGAATTAGTCTGCATGTCATAGCAGAGAATGAGGCTTCACGTCAGCCACCACTGCAACAGTCCATTGGCATATATTTAGGCCCAGCACCCAGGCAGAGGAGGGAGGTCCCGTAACAGAGAATCTGTCTTCATGTCAGCAGAGAATCAGTCTGCATGTCATAGCAGAGAATCAGGCTTCACGTCAGCCACCACTGCAACAGTCCATTGTCAGATATTTAGGCCCAGCACACAGGCAGAGGAGGGAGGTCCCGTAACAGAGAATCTGGCTTCATGTCAGCAGAGAATCAGTCTGCATGTCATAGCAGAGAATGAGGCTTCACGTCAGCCACTACTGCAACAGTCCATTGGCATATATTTAGGCCCAGCACACACACAGGCAGAGGAGAGAGGTCCCGTAACAGAGAATCTGTCTTCATGTCAGCAGAGAATTAGTCTGCATGTCATAGCAGAGAATGAGGCTTCACGTCAGCCACCACTGCAACAGTCCATTGGCATATATTTAGGCCCAACACCCAGGCAGAGGAGGGAGGTCCCGTAACAGAGAATCTGTCTTCATGTCAGCAGAGAATCAGTCTGCATGTCATAGCAGAGAATCAGGCTTCACGTCAGCCACCACTGCAACAGTCCATTGTCAGATATTTAGGCCCAGCACACAGGCAGAGGAGGGAGGTCCCGTAACAGAGAATCTGGCTTCATGTCAGCAGAGAATCAGTCTGCATGTCATAGCAGAGAATGAGGCTTCACGTCAGCCACCACTGCAACAGTCCATTGGCATATATTTAGGCCCAGCACACACACAGGCAGAGGAGAGAGGTCCCGTAACAGAGAATCTGTCTTCATGTCAGCGGAGAATTAGTCTGCATGTCATAGCAGAGAATGAGGCTTCACGTCAGCCACCACTGCAACAGTCCATTGGCATATATTTAGGCCCAGCACGCAGGCAGAGGAGGGAGGTCCCGTAACAGAGAATCTGTCTTCATGTCAGCAGAGAATCAGTCTGCATGTCATAGCAGAGAATCAGGCTTCACGTCAGCCACCACTGCAACAGTCCATTGGCATATATTTAGGCCCAGCACACACACAGGCAGAGGAGAGAGGTCCCGTAACAGAGAATCTGTCTTCATGTCAGCAGAGAATTAGTCTGCATGTCATAGCAGAGAATCAGGCTTCACGTCAGCCACCACTGCAACAGTCCATTGGCATATATTTAGGCCCAGCACCCAGGCAGAGGAGGGAGGTCCCGTAACAGAGAATCTGGCTTCATGTCAGCAGAGAATCAGTCTGCATGTCATAGCAGAGAATGAGGCTTCACGTCAGCCCACCAATGCAACAGTCCATTGGCATATATTTAGGCCCAGCACACACACAGGCAGAGGAGAGAGGTCCCGTAACAGAGAATCTGTCTTCATGTCAGCAGAGAATTAGTCTGCATGTCATAGCAGAGAATGAGGCTTCACGTCAGCCACCACTGCAACAGTCCATTGGCATATATTTAGGCCCAGCACGCAGGCAGAGGAGGGAGGTCCCGTAACAGAGAATCTGTCTTCATGTCAGCAGAGAATCAGTCTGCATGTCATAGCAGAGAATCAGGCTTCACGTCAGCCACCACTGCAACAGTCCATTGGCATATATTTAGGCCCAGCACACACACAGGCAGAGGAGAGAGGTCCCGTAACAGAGAATCTGTCTTCATGTCAGCAGAGAATTAGTCTGCATGTCATAGCAGAGAATGAGGCTTCACGTCAGCCACCACTGCAACAGTCCATTGGCATATATTTAGGCCCAGCACCCAGGCAGAGGAGGGAGGTCCCGTAACAGAGAATCTGTCTTCATGTCAGCAGAGAATCAGTCTGCATGTCATAGCAGAGAATCAGGCTTCACGTCAGCCACCACTGCAACAGTCCATTGGCATATATTTAGGCCCAGCACACACACAGGCAGAGGAGAGAGGTCCCGTAACAGAGAATCTGGCTTCATGTCAGCAGAGAATCAGTCTGCATGTCATAGCAGAGAATGAGGCTTCACGTCAGCCACCACTGCAACAGTCCATTGGCATATATTTAGGCCCAGCACACACACAGGCAGAGGAGAGAGGTCCCGTAACAGAGAATCTGTCTTCATGTCAGCAGAGAATCAGTCTGCATGTCATAGCAGAGAATCAGGCTTCACGTCAGCCACCACTGCAACAGTCCATTGTCAGATATTTAGGCCCAGCACACAGGCAGAGGAGGGAGGTCCCGTAACAGAGAATCTGGCTTCATGTCAGCAGAGAATCAGTCTGCATGTCATAGCAGAGAATGAGGCTTCACGTCAGCCACCACTCCAACAGTCCATTGGCATATATTTAGGCCCAGCACACACACAGGCAGAGGAGAGAGGTCCCGTAACAGACAATCTGTCTTCATGTCAGCAGAGAATCAGTCTGCATGTCATAGCAGAGAATGAGGCTTCACGTCAGCCACCACTGCAACAGTCCATTGGCATATATTTAGGCCCAGCACCCAGGCAGAGGAGAGAGGTCCCGTAACAGAGAATCTGTCTTCATGTCAGCAGAGAATTAGTCTGCATGTCATAGCAGAGAATGAGGCTTCACGTCAGCCACCACTGCAACAGTCCATTGGCATATATTTAGGCCCAGCACCCAGGCAGAGGAGGGAGGTCCCGTAACAGAGAATCTGTCTTCATGTCAGCAGAGAATCAGTCTGCATGTCATAGCAGAGAATCAGGCTTCACGTCAGCCACCACTGCAACAGTCCATTGGCATATATTTAGGCCCAGCACACACACAGGCAGAGGAGAGAGGTCCCGTAACAGAGAATCTGTCTTCATGTCAGCAGAGAATTAGTCTGCATGTCATAGCAGAGAATGAGGCTTCACGTCAGCCACCACTGCAACAGTCCATTGGCATATATTTAGGCCCAGCACACACACAGGCAGAGGAGAGAGGTCCCGTAACAGAGAATCTGTCTTCATGTCAGCAGACAATTAGTCTGCATGTCATAGCAGAGAATGAGGCTTCACGTCAGCCACCACTGCAACAGTCCATTGGCATATATTTAGGCCCAGCACCCAGGCAGAGGAGGGAGGTCCCGTAACAGAGAATCTGTCTTCATGTCAGCAGAGAATCAGTCTGCATGTCATAGCAGAGAATCAGGCTTCACGTCAGCCACCACTGCAACAGTCCATTGGCATATATTTAGGCCCAGCACACAGGCAGAGGAGGGAGGTCCCGTAATAGAGAATCTGGCTTCATGTCAGCAGAGAATCAGTCTGCATGTCATAGCAGAGAATCAGGCTTCACGTCAGCCACCACTGCAACAGTCCATTGGCATATATTTAGGCCCAGCACACACACAGGCAGAGGAGAGAGGTCCCGTAACAGAGAATCTGTCTTCATGTCAGCAGAGAATTAGTCTGCATGTCATAGCAGAGAATGAGGCTTCACGTCAGCCACCACTGCAACAGTCCATTGGCATATATTTAGGCCCAGCACCCAGGCAGAGGAGGGAGGTCCCGTAACAGAGAATCTGTCTTCATGTCAGCAGAGAATTAGTCTGCATGTCATAGCAGAGAATGAGGCTTCACGTCAGCCACCACTGCAACAGTCCATTGGCATATATTTAGGCCCAGCACACAGGCAGAGGAGGGAGGTCCCGTAACAGAGAATCTGGCTTCATGTCAGCAGAGAATCAGTCTGCATGTCATAGCAGAGAATCAGGCTTCACGTCAGCCACCACTGCAACAGTCCATTGGCATATATTTAGGCCCAGCACACAGGCAGAGGAGGGAGGTGCCGTAACAGAGAATCTGGCTTCATGTCAGCAGAGAATCAGTCTGCATGTCATAGCAGAGAATGAGGCTTCACGTCAGCCACCACTGCAACAGTCCATTGGCATATATTTAGGCCCAGCACACACACAGGCAGAGGAGAGAGGTCCCGTAACAGAGAATCTGTCTTCATGTCAGCAGAGAATTAGTCTGCATGTCATAGCAGAGAATGAGGCTTCACGTCAGCCACCACTGCAACAGTCCATTGGCATATATTTAGGCCCAGCACGCAGGCAGAGGAGGGAGGTCCCGTAACAGAGAATCTGTCTTCATGTCAGCAGAGAATCAGTCTGCATGTCATAGCAGAGAATCAGGCTTCACGTCAGCCACCACTGCAACAGTCCATTGGCATATATTTAGGCCCAGCACACACACAGGCAGAGGAGAGAGGTCCCGTAACAGAGAATCTGTCTTCATGTCAGCAGAGAATTAGTCTGCATGTCATAGCAGAGAATCAGGCTTCACGTCAGCCACCACTGCAACAGTCCATTGGCATATATTTAGGCCCAGCACCCAGGCAGAGGAGGGAGGTCCCGTAACAGAGAATCTGTCTTCATGTCAGCAGAGAATCAGTCTGCATGTCATAGCAGAGAATCAGGCTTCACGTCAGCCACCACTGCAACAGTCCATTGTCAGATATTTAGGCCCAGCACACAGGCAGAGGAGGGAGGTCCCGTAACAGAGAATCTGGCTTCATGTCAGCAGAGAATCAGTCTGCATGTCATAGCAGAGAATGAGGCTTCACGTCAGCCACCACTGCAACAGTCCATTGGCATATATTTAGGCCCAGCACACACACAGGCAGAGGAGAGAGGTCCCGTAACAGAGAATCTGTCTTCATGTCAGCAGAGAATTAGTCTGCATGTCATAGCAGAGAATGAGGCTTCACGTCAGTCACCACTGCAACAGTCCATTGGCATATATTTAGGCCCAGCACCCAGGCAGAGGAGGGAGGTCCCGTAACAGAGAATCTGTCTTCATGTCAGCAGAGAATCAGTCTGCATGTCATAGCAGAGAATCAGGCTTCACGTCAGCACCACTGCAACAGTCCATTGGCAGATATTTAGGCCCAGCACACAGGCAGAGGAGGGAGGTCCCGTAACAGAGAATCTGTCTTCATGTCAGCAGAGAATTAGTCTGCATGTCATAGCAGAGAATCAGGCTTCACGTCAGCCACCACTGCAACAGTCCATTGTCAGATATTTAGGCCCAGCACACAGGCAGAGGAGAGAGGTCCCGTAACAGAGAATCTGGCTTCATGTCAGCAGAGAATCAGTCTGCATGTCATAGCAGAGAATGAGACTTCACGTCAGCCACCACTGCAACAGTCCATTGGCATATATTTAGGCCCAGCACACACACAGGCAGAGGAGAGAGGTCCCGTAACAGAGAATCTGTCTTCATGTCAGCAGAGAATTAGTCTGCATGTCATAGCAGAGAATGAGGCTTCACGTCAGCCACCACTGCAACAGTCCATTGGCATATATTTAGGCCCAGCACACACACAGGCAGAGGAGGGATGTCCCGTAACAGAGAATCTGTCTTCATGTCAGCAGAGAATTAGTCTGCATGTCATAGCAGAGAATGAGGCTTCACGTCAGCCACCACTGCAACAGTCCATTGGCATATACTTAGGCGCAGCACACACACAGGCAGAGGAGAGAGGTCCCGTAACAGAGAATCTGTCTTCATGTCAGCAGAGAATCAGTCTGCATGTCATAGCAGAGAATCAGGCTTCACGTCAGCCACCACTGCAACAGTCCATTGGCATATATTTAGGCCCAGCACACAGGCAGAGGAGGGAGGTCCCGTAACAGAGAATCTGGCTTCATGTCAGCAGAGAATCAGTCTGCATGTCATAGCAGAGAATGAGGCTTCACGTCAGCCACCACTGCAACAGTCCATTGGCATATATTTAGGCCCAGCACCCAGGCAGAGGAGGGAGGTCCCGTAACAGAGAATCTGGCTTCATGTCAGCAGAGAATCAGTCTGCATGTCATAGCAGAGAATCAGGCTTCACGTCAGCCACCACTGCAACAGTCCATTGGCATATATTTAGGCCCAGCACACACACAGGCAGAGGAGAGAGGTCCCGTAACAGAGAATCTGTCTTCATGTCAGCAGAGAATTAGTCTGCATGTCATAGCAGAGAATGAGGCTTCACGTCAGCCACCACTGCAACAGTCCATTGGCATATATTTAGGCCCAGCACGCAGGCAGAGGAGAGAGGTCCCGTAACAGAGAATCTGTCTTCATGTCAGCAGAGAATCAGTCTGCACGTCATAGCAGAGAATCAGGCTTCACGTCAGCCACCACTGCAACAGTCCATTGGCATATATTTAGGCCCAGCACACAGGCAGAGGAGGGAGGTCCCGTAACAGAGAATCTGGCTTCATGTCAGCAGAGAATCAGTCTGCATGTCATAGCAGAGAATGAGGCTTCACGTCAGCCACCACTGCAACAGTCCATTGGCATATATTTAGGCCCAGCACACACACAGGCAGAGGAGAGAGGTCCCGTAACAGAGAATCTGTCTTCATGTCAGCAGAGAATTAGTCTGCATGTCATAGCAGAGAATGAGGCTTCACGTCAGCCACCACTGCAACAGTCCATTGGCATATATTTAGGCCCAGCACACACACAGGCAGAGGAGGGAGGTCCCGTAACAGAGAATCTGTCTTCATGTCAGCAGAGAATTAGTCTGCATGTCATAGCAGAGAATGAGGCTTCACGTCAGCCACCACTGCAACAGTCCATTGGCATATACAGGTCATTCTCAAAAAATTAGCATATTGTGATAAAGTTCATTATTTTCTGTAATGTACTGATAAACATTAGACTTTCATATATTTTAGATTCATTACACACCAACTGAAGTAGTTCAAGCCTTTTATTGTTTTAATATTGATGATTTTGGCATACAGCTCATGAAAACCCAAAATTCCTATCTCAAAAAATTAGCATATCATGAAAAGGTTCTCTAAACGAGCTATTAACCTAATCATCTGAATCAACTAATTAACTCTAAACACCTGCAAAAGATTCCTGAGGCTTTTAAAAACTCCCAGCCTGGTTCATTACTCAAAACCGCAATCATGGGTAAGACTGCCGACCTGACTGCTGTCCAGAAGGCCATCATTGACACCCTCAAGCAAGAGGGTAAGACACAGAAAGAAATTTCTGAACGAATAGGCTGTTCCCAGAGTGCTGTATCAAGGCACCTCAGTGTGAAGTCTGTGGGAAGGAAAAAGTGTGGCAGAAAACGCTGCACAACGAGAAGAGGTGACCGGACCCTGAGGAAGATTGTGGAGAAGGACCGATTCCAGACCTTGGGGGACCTGCGGAAGCAGTGGACTGAGTCTGGAGTAGAAACATCCAGAGCCACCGTGTACAGGGGTGTGCAGGAAATGGGCTATAGGTGCCGCATTCCCCAGGTCAAGCCACTTTTGAACCAGAAACAGCGGCAGAAGCGCCTGACCTGGGCTACAGAGAAGCAGCACTGGACTGTTGCATGTCATTCGGAAATCAAGGTGCCAGAGTCTGGAGGAAGACTGGGGAGAGGGAAATGCCAAAATGCCTGAAGTCCAGTGTCAAGTACCCACAGTCAGTGATGGTCTGTGGTGCCATGTCAGCAGCTGGTGTTGGTCCACTGTGTTTTATCAAGGGCAGGGTCAATGCAGCTAGCTATCAGGAGATTTTGGAGCACTTCATGCTTCCATCTGCTGAAAAGCTTTATGGAGATGAAGATTTCATTTTTCAGCACGACCTGGCACCTGCTCACAGTGCCAAAACCACTGGTAAATGGTTTACTGACCATGGTATTACTGTGCTCAATTGGCCTGCCAACTCTCCTGACCTGAACCCCATAGAGAATCTGTGGGATATTGGGAAGAGAAAGTTGAGAGACGCAAGACCCAACACTCTGGATGAGCTTAAGGCCGCTATCGAAGCATCCTGGGCCTCCATAACCCCTCAGCAGTGCCACAGGCTGATTGCCTCCATGCCACGCCGCATTGAAGCAGTGATTTCTGCAAAAGGATTCCCGACCAAGTATTGAGTGCATAACTGAACATAATTATTTGAAGGTTTACTTTTTTTTGTATTAAAAACACTTTTCTTTTATTGGTCGGATGAAATATGCTAATTTTTTGAGATAGGAAATTTGGGTTTTCATGAGCTGTATGCCAAAATCATCAATATTAAAACAATAAAAGGCTTGAACTACTTCAGTTGGTGTGTAATGAATCTAAAATATATGAAAGTCTAATGTTTATCAGTACATTACAGAAAATAATTAACTTTATCACAATATGCTAATTTTTTGAGAAGGACCTGTATTTAGGCCCAGCACCCAGGCAGAGGAGGGAGGTCCCGTAACAGAGAATCTGTCTTCATGTCAGCAGAGAATCAGTCTGCATGTCATAGCAGAGAATCAGGCTTCATGTCAGCCACCACTGCAACAGTCCATTGGCATATATTTAGGCCCAGCACGCAGGCAGAGGAGGGAGGTCCCGTAACAGAGAATCTGGCTTCATGTCAGCAGAGAATTAGTCTGCATGTCATAGCAGAGAATCAGGCTTCACGTCACCCAACATTGGAACAGTCCATTGGCATATATTTAGGCCCCGGCACCCAGACAGAGGAGAGGTTCATTCAACTTTGGGTAGCCTCGCAATATAATGGTAAAATGAAAATATATGGTTAAGGGGAGGTAGTTAATGTCTAATCTGGACAAGGGACGGACAGATCCTGTGGGATCCATGCCTGGTTAATTTTTATGAACGTCAGCTTGTCCATAATTGGCTGTAGACAGGCGGCTGCGTTTGTCTGTAAGGACGCCTCCTGCCGTGCTGAATACACGTTCAGACAAAACATTGGCCGCCGGGCAGGCCAGCACCTCCAAGGCATAAAAGGCTAGCTCTGGCCACGTGGACAATTTAGAGACCCAGAAGTTGAATGGGGCCGAACCATCAGTCAGTACGTGGAGGGGTGTGCACATGTACTGTTCCACCATGTTAGTGAAATGTTGCCTCCTGCTAACACGTTGCGTATCAGGTGGTGGTGCAGTTAGCTGTGGCGTGTTGATAAAAGTTTTCCACATCTCTGCCATGCTAACCCTGCCCTCAAAGGAGCTGGCATTGACACAGCTGCCTTGGGGACCTCTTGCTCCTCCTCTGCCTTGGCCTTGGGCTTCCACTTGTTCCCCTGTGACATTTGGGAATGCTCTCAGTAGCGCGTCTACCAACGTGCGCTTGTACTCGCGCATCTTCCTATCACGCTCCAGTGCAGGAAGTAAGGTGGGCACATTGTCTTTGTAGCGTGGATCCAGCAGGGTGGCAACCCAGTAGTCCGTACAGGTTAAAATGTGGGCAACTCTGCTGTCGTTGCGCAGGCACTGCAGCATGTAGTCGCTCATGTGTGCCAGGCTGCCCAGGGGTAAGGACAAGCTGTCCTCTGTGGGAGGCGTATCGTCATCGTCCTGCCTTTCCCCCCAGCCACGCACCAGTGATGGACCCGAGCTGCGTTGGGTGCCACCCCGCTGTGACCATGCTTCATCCTCATCCTCCTCCACCTCCTCCTCATCCTCGTCCTCCTCGTCCTCCAGTAGTGGGCCCTGTCTGGCCACATTTGTACCTGGCCTCTGCTGTTGCCAAAAACCTCCCTCTGAGTCACTTCGAAGAGACTGGCCTGAAAGTGCTAAAAATGACCCCCCTTCCTCTTCCTCCTCCTCCTCCTCCTCCTCCTCCTCCTGGGCCACCTCCTCTTGCATCATCGCCCTAAGTGTTTTCTCAAGGAGACATAGAAGTGGTATTGTAACGCTGATAACGGCGTCATCGCCACTGGCCATGTTGGTGGAGTACTCGAAACAGCGCAACAGGGCACACAGGTCTCGCATGGAGGCCCAGTCATTGGTGGTGAAGTGGTGCTGTTCTGTAGTGCGACTGACCCGTGCGTGCTGCAGCTGAAACTCCACTATGGCCTGCTGCTGCTCGCACAGTCTGTCCAGCATGTGCAAGGTGGAGTTCCACCTGGTGGGCACGTCGCATATGAGGCAGTGAGCGGGAAGGCCGAAGTTACGCTGTAGCGCAGACAGGCGAGCAGCAGCAGGATGTGAACGCCGGAAGCGCGGACAGACGGCCCGCACTTTATGCAGCAGTTCTGACATGTCGGGGTAGTTGTGAATGAACTTCTGCACCACTAAATTCAGCACATGCGCCAAGCAAGGGATGTGCGTCAAATTGGCTAGTCCCAGAGCTGCAACGAGATTTCGCCCATTATCGCACACCACCAGGCCGGGCTTGAGGCTCACCGGCAGCAACCACTCGTCGGTCTGTTGTTCTATACCCCGCCACAACTCCTGTGCGGTGTGGGGCCTGTCCCCCAAACATATGAGTTTCAGAATGGCCTGCTGACGTTTACCCCGGGCTGTGCTGAAGTTGGTGGTGAAGGTGTGTGGCTGACTGGATGAGCAGGTGGAAGAAGAGGAGGAGGAAGCCGAGAAGGAGGAGGTGGCAACAGGAGGCAAACAATGTTGCCCTGCGATCCTTGGCGGCGGAAGGACGTGCGCCAAACAGCTCTCCGCCTGGGGCCCAGCTGCCACTACATTTACCCAGTGTGCAGTTAGGGAGATATAGCGTCCCTGGCCGTGCTTACTGGTCCACGTATCTGTGGTTAGGTGGACCTTGCTACAGATGGCGTTGCGCAGTGCACACTTGATTTTATCGGATACTTGGTTGTGCAGGGAAGGCACGGCTCTCTTGGAGAAGTAGTGGCGGCTGGGAACAACATACTGTGGGACAGCAAGCGACATGAGCTGTTTGAAGCTGTCTGTGTCCACCAGCCTAAATGACAGCATTTCATAGGCCAGTAGTTTAGAAATGCTTTGAGGCCTAGTATTTAGGCGCTGGGTGACCGGTATGGATTTAGTGACAGAATTAGACTGGGATATGGCCAAAAAATAACCACACTATTGAGGGTTAAATGCACTTGGTGACGGGCGCAGCTTGCCCCTGATGTAGTATATGGCCAAAAAATGAACAGACTATTGCTGGTTAAATGCACTTGGTGTCACAGCTTGACCAACCACACTACTGAGGGTTAAATGCACTTGGTGACGGGCGCAGCTTGCCCCTGATGTAGTATATGGCCAAAAAATGAACAGACTATTGCTGGTTAAATGCACTTGGTGTGATAGCTTGACCAACCACACTACTGAGGGTTAAATGCACTTGGTGACGGGCGCAGCTTGCCCCTGATGTAGTATATGGCCAAAAAATGAACAGACTATTGCTGGTTAAATGCACTTGGTGTCACAGCTTGACCAACCACACTACTGAGGGTTAAATGCACTGCCCCTGATGTAGTATATGGCCAAAAAATGAACAGACTATTGCTGGTTAAATGCACTTGGTGACGGGCGCAGCTTGCCCCTGATTTAGTATATGGCCAAAAAATGAACAGACTATTGCTGGTTAAATGCACTTGGTGTGATAGCTTGACCAACCACACTACTGAGGGTTAAATGCACTTGGTGACGGGCGCAGCTTGCCCCTGATGTAGTATATGGCCAAAAAATAAACAGACTATTGCTGGTTAAATGCACTTGGTGTGACAGCTTCACCCTGATGTAGGCTTTAGCCAAAAAACAAACGCACCATTGAGGGTTAAATGCACTTGGTGACAGGCGCAGCTTGCCCCTGATGTAGTATATGGCCAAAAAATAAACAGACTATTGCTGGTTAAATGCACTTGGTGTGACAGCTTCACCCTGATGTAGGCTTTAGCCAAAAAACAACCACACCATTGAGGGTTAAATGCACTTGGTCGCAGCTTGTGCTGGCGCACCACAAGACACAAAATGGCCGCCGATCACCCCAGAAAAATGTGACTGACAAACGGTCTGGGCAGCCTAAAAACAGTGAGCAATTGAGGATCAGCAGCTCAATGATCCACAGCTGCAGATCGATCAGTTAATCAAGTCCTTTGGAGGAGTTAATCTGCCTAATCTCGCCCTACTGTCGCAGCCGCAACCTCTCCCTACGCTAATCAGAGCAGAGTGACGGGCGGCGCTATGTGACTCCAGCTTAAATAGAGGCTGGGTCACATGGTGCTCTGGCCAATCACAGCCATGCCAATAGTAGGCATGGCTGTGATGGCCTCTTGGGGCAAGTAGTATGACGCTTGTTGATTGGCTGCTTTGCAGCCTTTCAAAAAGCGCCAAGAAAGCGTCACAAAAGCGCCAAGAAAGCGACGAACACCGAACCCGAACCCGGACTTTTACGAAAATGTCCGGGTTCGGGTCCGTGTCACGGACACCCCAAAATTCGGTACGAACCCGAACTATACAGTTCGAGTTCGCTCATCCCTACTTCTAAGCTTTGTAACATCAAGAATAAATTAAAAGTCGTTTTAAAACTGGTCCAAACATGAAGTAGACATATGGGGAATGTTAAGTAATAACTATTTTTGAAGGTATTGCTATTTATTATAAAAGTAGAGAAATTTGAATGAATAAATTTGCTATTTAAAAAAAAAAAATTTGATAAAATCTGGATTTTTAGGTAAATAAAAAAAAAATGTATGGACTATATTGTAAGCCTGTCATCATGAAATACAATGTGTGATGAGAAAATCCCACAATGCCCTGTAAAAGTATTTTAAAGTTATTAACACATAATGTGACACAGACACAGATTTGCTAAAAATGGACTTGACAGGAGGTTTAAAACTGACATGGGGTAGAAAGGGTTAATGTTTCTGTATATGTTATAGGTACAGATTTATTTTGCGGTGTAACCATATTTACCCTCTTGGAAGGGTGGTGACTACCTCCTCCTCTTCATCAACTGGACATGGGGGTGGGGAAACCGACGCCTGGGAGGCTTCTGCCTCAACCTCCACAATTTCGCCCACATCAGGTGGGTGAGGGGCATCCTGCTGCCCAGGGGGTCAAGCCTTCTCTCCATCCTCCTCTTTCTCCTCCTCCTCTTCAGAGACCTCCACCACCCTCAGATCCTCTTTAGAAGATCTGTGGTGGACGGACGGAAGGGGAACACAATGTTCAGAATTTTGACAAACAACTCAGAACACCGAACAAATCCGAATTAAGTGGGGGATGATTGTAATGTAATGATGGACGGGGCCTTTTACTGGAATACAGATTAATGATTGCAGTTTATGTATATACATATGGATGTGTGTATAAATATACAGTATATATACACTCACATGAGGTAGAGATGTATGATGTAACCGTAACTGGCTAATTTAGTCATTGCCACACCAGGTACTACTAAGTAATCATTTGAAAAGGGATGAAATAATTATTTGCATAACTGTATATATACAGAACATTACAGAGTGTTGGTGAAATATACGAAAGTTATGTAAGCATTGTACCTGGGCATTTTCTATCACAGATCTCTCTGATCCGCTCCCCGTGCCTCCTCTTTATATCACAATGGCCATCTTCTGGTGGCTTGTTTGGAATTCATACCACAGTTCAAAGTGGATCCCCCTCACAATCCACAGTTTTTTATCACGGGCCCGTGTCCTGTCATACCCCCGCTCTAACATGCTCTGCAGGATAAAGATGCAAGCATATAATCCCCAATTTTTTACACATACGGATTGAAAATAATGTCATCAACAACACAGCAAAAACAATTAAAGTATTTAAAGGTAAAATATTCGATTAGGGCTCATGCACTGTGCCGGCCCTTCTGTGCATTGGGGACCACAATAGCGGTCCACAATGCAACATCCGTGCGTCTGCTGCAGACAGATCCCAGACCCATTCACTTGAAAAGGTTCGTGATCTGTCCACTCTGCAAAAAAATAGTGCATGAACTACTATTTTGTGGTTCGGAGGGACAGCCAGATACATCACGGAAGCACTCTGCGGGGCCTCTGTGGGGTTCCGCACCGCATCTCATGGATTGCGGACCCACGTTCGTAAAGTTACCGTTATAAGATCGCATTATATTGCTTTTGTATGTGTGTGGGGTCTGAGCAATCGCATATTGGCCAGCTGAGCAGATGTACCTGTCTAGTGAAGTGACGGTACGGTATGGGGTGTACAGCTGGTTCGGCTCCCCATGGTGCACCCTGGGTAACGCTAAATGAACCAGCAAATTATGGCGGTCAGACAAAGAAAACTTCTCCTGACCAACAGGACAAAAACTTTATTCTATCGAATATGTATGTGTGGGGAATATAGTGTGTGGTATATAGTGTATGTTATTATATATACAGGTCCTTCTCATAAAATTAGCTTATTGTGATAAAGTTCATTATTTTCTGTAATGTACTGATAAACATTAGACTTTCATATATTTTAGATTCATTACACACCAACTGAAGTAGTTCAAGCCTTTTATTGTTTTAATATTGATGATTTTGGCATACAGCTCATGAAAACCCAAATTTCCTATCTAAAAAAATTTGCATATTTCATCCGACCAATAAAAGAAAAGTGTTTTTAATACAAATAAAGTCAACCTTCAAATAATTATGATTAGTTATGCACTCAATACTTGGTCGGGAATCCTTTTGCAGAAATGACTGCTTCAATGCGGCGTGGCATGGAGGCAATCAGCCTGTGGCACTACTGAGGTGTTATGGAGGCCCAGGATGCTTCGATAGCAGCCTTAAGCTCATCCAGAGCGTTGGGTCTTACGTCTCTCAACTTTCTCTTCCCAATATCCCACAGATTCTCTATGGGGTTCAGGTCAGGAGAGTTGGCAGGCCAATTGAGCACAGTAATACCATGGTCAGTAAACCATTTACCAGTGGTTTTGGCACTGTGAGCAGGTGCCAGGTCGTGCTGAAAAATGAAATCTTCATCTCCATAAAGCTTTTCAGCAGATGGAAGCTTGAAGTGCTCCAAAATCTCCTGATAGCTAGCTGCATTGACCCTGCCCTTGATAAAACACAGTGGACCAACACCAGCTGCTGACATGGCACCACAGACCATCACTGACTGTGGGTACTTGACACTGGACTTCAGGCATTTTGGCATTTCCCTCTCCCCAGTCTTCCTCCAGACTCTGGCACCTTGATTTCCGAATGACATGCAACAGTCCAGTGCTGCTTCTCTGTAGCCCAGGTCAGGCGCTTCTGCCGCTGTTTCTGGTTCAAAAGTGGCTTGACCTGGGGAATGCGGCACCTGTAGCCCATTTCCTGCACACGCCTGTACACGGTGGCTCTGGATGTTTCTACTCCAGACTCAGTCCACTGCTTCCGCAGGTCCCCCAAGGTCTGGAATCGGTCCTACTCCACAATCCTTCTCAGGGTCCGGTCACCTCTTCTCGTTGTGCAGCGTTTTCTGCCACACTTTTTCCTTCCCACAGACTTCCCACTGAGGTGCCTTGATACAGCACTCTGGGAACAGCCTATTCATTCAGAAATTTCTTTCTGTGTCTTACCCTCTTGCTTGAGGGTGTCAATGATGGCCTTCTGGACAGCAGTCAGGTCGGCAGTCTTACCCATGATTGCGGTTTTGAGTAATGAACCAGGCTGGGAGTTTTTAAAAGCCTCAGGAATCTTTTGCAGGTGTTTAGAGTTAATTAGTTGATTCAGATGATTAGGTTAATAGCTTGTTTAGAGAACCTTTTCATGATATGCTAATTTTTTTAGATAGGAATTTTGGGTTTTCATGAGCTGTATGCCAAAATCATCAATATTAAAACAATAAAAGGCTTGAACTACTTCAGTTGGTGTGTAATGAATCTAAAATATATGAAAGTCTAATGTTTATCAGTACATTACAGAAAATAATGAACTTTATCACAATATGCAAATTTTTTTAGAAGGACCTGTATAGTGTGTGGCAGGAAAATAAATATGCAATGTGAATGTGAGAGAGATTTCTCTGATGTCCATACATACATGCTACAGAAATAGTGTTGTGATGTCCCAACAATACTAATTTCAACAGTCAGTATTATGTTGTCAGACCTGATTAAAGGTGAAGTTGTATGTATTGCACTAAAATATTTGAGTCGATCTTGAATACTTTGAAAAACTCTATCTGCATATAAAGCTATTGTTATGACATGCATGGAAATGTAATCGAAAACATGCTGTAATGTACAATTACTTACCATGATCAGGACTTCTTTCTAAACATCTCGAAAGTTGCTGACAACCTTTTTCATCACTTATGTAGCTATTGCTAATAGTGGGTGTGTGCGCACATAATGGCGCAATCGAAAAGAATTTCATGAATATCACGAAATCACGAATATTTGGCGAATATTCGCCTAAATATTAGTGATATATCGCAAATTCGAATATTGGTCCTGTTGTTCATCACTAGTCACCTTGCCACTCTGTGGTCTCCGGATGCTGCCACCATATCAACACTATGTTACCTTGCCACTCTGTGGTCTCATCATGCTGCTGCAATCTCCACACTATGTCACCTTGCCACTCTATGGTCTACGGATCCTGCCGCCATATCCACAATGTCACCTTGCCACTCTGTCGCTTCCTGATACTGCCGCCACCTCCAAACTATGTCACATTGCCACTCTGTGGTCTCATCATGCTGCTGCCATCTTCACACTATGTCACCTTGCCACTCTGTGGTTTCCTCATGCTGCTGCCATCTCCACACTATGTCACCTTGCCACTCTGTGGTCTCCGGATGCTGCTGCCATATCCACACTATGTGTCACTACCCTTGGTGATGGTCGTGACTCCTTGGGAGCCGCATGCAGTTGTCCGCGGTTTGGTGTTGTGTCAACCGCAGCTGGGGCGCTTAGTGGTTTGCCTCAGGTGCGGTTGCCGCGGACAACAGGCATGCGTGTGGCTGCCCTTGGCAACGTGTGTTTGTGTGCACTTCCTTTGTCTGTTTGTTGTGCACGAGGTCATGTTTGTATGCACTTAGACACCTCCCTTCACTTGCAGTTGTCCGCAGCAACGTCTGGTGTTGTGTGCATGTGGTGGCAGTGTCTCGGCCTGCTGGCTGTTCTTCAGGACATGGTTGCCACGCATGCCGTTGCCGGCGGTAACAGGTGAGTGTGTTTGTGTGCTTTTCCCTTTGTGTGGCTTCACTACCTTCCCTGGTGTTGGAAGGGTTAACTCCCTTTCTGTGTGTGTGAGACACTGGGTGTGTCTGTGTGGGTGTGGCCTCTTAGGCCTATAAAGCCTCAGTGTTTGGCATGTGTCAGGGGGTTGCTTCAGCCATGCCTAGCTGGAGCAGCCTCCTGTGTATATCACCTGCCAGTGGAGGCCACCCTTGTGGTCATAGGTTTATCTGTGAAATTATGTCTTGATGTTCAGTTGATGTTTTCCTTTGTCTTTGTTTATTTGCAACTACGGATGTCCTGGTTACCTGTGTGTTATGTGTGCTGTGTCCTCTAGTTGTTCTGTGGACATTAGTAGTGCATGCATGGGTTCCAGTCAGCGTGGCTGTGACAGGTACGTGTGGAACTAGTAGTTCGCCTGTCATATCTGTATGTTGTATGTGTTTCTAGGAGCTAGGAGTTAGGGTCAGGTTAGGGACGCTTTAGGAGGTGACCTGCTCCCTAATCCTGTCTTCCTGGCCGAGCAGCCTAACATCTTCTGGCATCGCACGGCTGAGGGTTATCCTCATCCTCAGCCGTGACACTATGTCACCTTGCCACTCTGTGGTCTCCTCATGCTGCTGCCATCTCCACACTGTCACCTTGCCACTCTGTGGTCTCCGGATGCTGCCGCCATATCCACACTATGTCACCTTGCCACTCTGTCACCTCCTGATGCTGCCGCCACCTCCAAACTATATCACCTTGCCACTCTGTGGTCTCCTCATGCTGCTGCCATCTCCACACTATGTCACCTTGCCACTCTGTGGTCTCCTCATGCTGCTGCCATCTCCACACTATGTCACCTTGCCACTCTGTGGTCTCCGGATGCTGCCAACATTACCACACTATGTCACCTTGCCACTCTGTGGTCTCCGGATGTAGTCGCCATATCCACACTATGTCACCTTGCCATTCTGTCGCCTCCTGATGCTGCCGCCACCTCCAAACTGTCACCTTGCCACTCTGTGGTCTCCTCATGCTTCTGCCATCTCCACACTATGTCACCTTGCAACTCTGTGGTCTCCTCATGCTGCTGCCAGTGCCACACTATGTCACCTTTCCACTCTGTGGTCTCCGGATGCTGCCGCCACCTCCAAACTATGTCACCTTGCCACTCGGTGGCCTCATCATACTTCTGCCATCTACAGACTGTGTCATTCTGTGGCACTCTTTCAAAGTGGTTTTTTTTCCGGTAAAAATGATGGGTGACTAAAAAACTCCTTTTGCTGTATGGACCAAATGACGTCATTTGAGGTCATGTGACGTCTAAAAGTGTGAGGAAAATATATATATTTAGAAACAACAAATATACAAAAAGTACATGAAAACAATGACAACCTCCTGATGCTGCCGCCACCTTCAGACTCTGTCATTGTGCAACTCTTTGGCTACTCATGCTGCTGCCATCTTTAGACTCTGTCATTGTGCCACTCTGTGGCCCACTTATGCTGCTGTTACCTCCAAACTGTCGATGTGCCACTCTGTGGCCTACTCATGCTGCTGCCACCTCCATACTCTGTCGTTGTGTTATGCTGCTGTTACTCATGCTGCTGCCACCTCCATACTCTGTCATTGTGTCACTCTGTGGCCCACTCATGCTGCTGCCACCTCCAGTTAGGTCATTTGCAGATAAATGAAAATGCATTTTTCTCAGTAATGAAGCCATAGAGAGCCATATTAAGGGTATCATTTATATTTGCATGATCAACCTTAGCTGTCTGCATGCCTGGTTTCATGGGGTTGATCATTCTAACAGATGCTATTTAAACTTTACACGTACTTACATGTACTACATTATAAGTTGCACAGTTATATTTGTTTTCAAAGACTGCTACTAGAAATGAAGCGTTAAGAGTGCAAATTAAGTTCCATACATCCGATAAATTATTATAATAAATTGTAACAGAAGCCTCTGAGAGATGTAAGAGCGTGAGAAGAGACCTGTACATGTCAGAGGCAGATCAAAGTTTTCTCTAATTTCAACTAATTCTAAACCACTGAAATAATCTTGTAGCTTCTCAAGTCAATATGACATTACAAATGTGGGAAGGCAAGTACAGCCCTTTGTTCCAAGGTGAAAAATGACTGCTCTCCTACAAGGTTTCTCATGAACACAATCAGTCACCTTTTGTTTCAAAGTCAAATGACAAAGGGCTGCCTTGTCCATTATGCTTGAATACCTGCATTCTAATGCAACATTTTTTTCATAGATGTGACTTTTCTTCTTTGTTTTAATATTTAACATAGAGGTGAAAGACAAACCTGTTCCCAAATAGGAGACATTTTTAGTTTATTTCCATTGCATGAAGATGTCTTTGAAAGTAATGCTATGGAAACATACTGTATATATTAGTAAACACGTTAAAATATCAGCAACATAGTACGGTATATGTATACAAGTAACATTTCTTTGGTCGGACTCATAAGTAACAGTCACTTACATGCCAAATAGTCCCTTACTGTTCCATTACTCCATGTTCAACCATATAGTGCCTCCATGTATTCGCAACTTGAAAAAATTCGGAAAGGAGGGGGTGGTTACTATTTTTCAATAAAGATAAATAGTGGAATATGGAGCCGTATTTTTCAGGCAATGCTTCACTAGAAAAAAAAGTACACAGATTAAAGAGAATCTGCCACACTGATTTCAGATCATTATCTACAGTAGTACATGAGTAGAGTTGAGTGGACATCTGGATGTTTGGGTTCAACGGGTTCGGACGAACTTCACAAAAAAGTTTGAGTTCGGGACCCGAACTTGACCCCGAACCCAAACCCCATTGAAGTCAATGAGGACCCGAACTTTTGAGCACTAAAATTTCTGTAAAAATGTCATGGAAAGGGCTAGAGGGCTGCAAATGGCATCAAAATGTGATTAAGAGCATGGCAAGTGCTCTGCAAACAAATGTGGATAGGGAAATGACTTAATAACATAAAATACGTAAAAATTAAAAATAATAATCTTTATCTAGGAGGACAAGGTCCATATGGAGTAGGAGGTTGAGGAGGCGGTGGATGTGGCTGTGTAGGAGGAAGCGGCGGTGGAGGAGGAGGAAACATTGGGAAATATAACCTGTGATAACCCCCTCCAGTTGTGCTAAACACACGTTCAGACAATACACTGGCTGCAGGGCAGGCCAGCACCTCCAAGGTGTAAAGGGCAAGCTCAGGCCATGTGCCCAATTTGGAGACCCAGAAGTTGAAGGGGGCAGACCCATCATTCAGTACGTGTAGGCGTGTGCACACATACTGCTCCACCATGTCGCACATCCCCGTGATGTCCACGATCCAATTGAATATCTTCTCTATAAACTTTCAATGTTCTTTTATGTGCCTACCATGGTGATTATGGGTGGCGGGGAATAAGGGTTCTAGGCTGGAGAGGGAGCCTGAGAAAGGGATACCACATCCAAGGGAGTTCAATGGATAAAATTAAATGTAATCGAGCGGAAATGAGAGACAAAGTATTAAAGCATAAGCTTCCAAGTTAAGGAGAGGGCGCACACGGCAATTACTCACTCCAGAGACGGGGAGGTAGTGACGATAAATAAAAATACAGGACTCTTAAGATGCCCTGTTATTGGAATGATTAATACAAAATTAAAGGGAATGTCACTGTGGTATTCTGGATTTGGAAATGTTAGCCAGAAGAGGCCCTGCTGCTGCTTTGTTAACTCTAGATAACTTCTGCCTGATCGCAAGTCCCTGTGACGTCCACAATCCTTTGGGTATCTTCTCTATCAACTTTCAATGTTCTTTTCTGAGCCTACCATGTTGATCACGGTTATCAGCGAATCAGGGTTACACTCCAGAGAGGGAGCGTGAGAAAGGGAGACCTCATCCAAGGGAGGTCAATGGCTGCAATGGGATGAAGCGGAATGTGGGACAAGTTTTTAAAGCAGAAAGATCGAATGAAAGGGCCAATTAAAGATGAATTTTAGAAATTTAATTCCCTGTTTTTCATCGCCAGAAATGGGTTAATGTCACCCACCAATGGAACAGATTATTTGTAAAAAATTTCGGTCCCTGTCACCTATGCAGAGCAGAGATTTATTCACGGAAATGTGACAGAAAGATTAGTGTAAGAATGCAACAGAAAAATGCATGAAATTTATTAACCTGTATACTAGGTAGAGCAGTGGTATATCACACCCAAAAATTGGTGAATTTCACCCAAAAATTTAACAGACAAATTAGTGAAATGACATAAAATAAAATAAACTAAAATATGTACAAATAATAAATAAAAAAGATTTAGGAGGTGGAGGTCCATATGGAGTAGGAGTTTGAGGAGGCGGTTCATGTACGATAGCAATGTAGGTGGAAGCAGCAGTGGAGGATGATGAGGTAGCCAACACTGGTTTTTGGTTTCAATTTTTTATATTTTTTTTATTAGGGTACACCTACAAAGAGTGTGAAATATCCAAACTACAAGAATGAGCAATTGCACGGCAGTTTAAAAATGGGTGGTTAAGGCCTCTATACATGTCTATTCTGCACAAGGTATGGACAAGTCCTGTGGGATCCATGCCTGGTTCATTTTAATGAACGTGAGCTTGTCCACATTGGCTGTGGACAGGCGGCTGCGCTTGTCTTCGATAACACTCCCTGCTGTGCTAAACACACGTTCAGATAATACACTGGCTGCAGGGCAGGCCAGCACCTCCAAGGCGTAAAGGGCAAGCTCAGGACATGTGCCCAATTTGTAGACCCAGAATTTGAAGGGGGCAGACTGCTACTGCTTCACCATGTTGGTGAAATGCTGCCTCCTGCTATGACGCTCCATATCAGCTGGTGGTGCTGTTTGTTGTGGAATGCTGACAAAGCTTTTCCACATTTCAGCCATGATAACCCTGCCTTCTGAGGTGCTGGCGGTGCCCCAGCTGCATTGGCGACCTCTTCCTCCTGCTCTGCCTTCGCCTTGTGCTTCCACTGTGCCCCCGCTGTCAGGTGGGAATGCCACCAGCAGCACGTCTACCAGGGTGCGCTTGTTCTCGTGCATCTTACGATCACGCTCCAGTGAGGGAATTAAGGACGGTACGTTGTCCTTGTAACAGGGATCCAGCAGCGTGGCCACCCAGTAATCAGCACAAGTTAAAATGTGGGCAACTCGGCAGTCTGCAGCATGTAATCGCTCATGTGTGCCAGGCTGCCCAGAGGCAACGAAAAGCTGTCCTCTGTGGGAGGTGTATCGTCTGTGTCCTCTGTATCCCCCCAGCCACGCACCAGTGATGGCCATGAGCTGGTCTGGGTGCCACCCTGCTATGAACATGGTTCCTCTTCCTCCATCTCCTCATTCCCCACCTCGTCATCCTCCAGAACTGTGCCCTGGCTGGGCAATTGTGTACCTGGTGTTTGTGAGTGTAGGAACCCACCCTCGGAGCCACTTGTGATTGACTGGATGGAAAACCTATGAAATGATCCCTCTTCCTTCTCCTCCTGTGCCACATCCTCTTCCATCATCGCCAGCAGCGTTTTTTTCAAGGAGGCATAGAAGTGGGATAGTAACGCTGAGAACGGCGTTATCAGCACTGGCTATGTTGGTGGAGTACTCGAAACAGCGCAACAAGGAACACAGGTCTCTCATGGAGGCCCAGTCATTGGTGGTGAAGTCGTGCTGTTCGGCAGAGCGACTCACCAGTGCGTGCTGCACCTGAAACTTTACTATCGACAGCTGCTGCAAGCATGTGCAAGGTGGAGTTCCACTTTGTGGGCACGTCGCATATGAGGTGGTAAGCGGGAAGGCCGAAGTTACGCTGCAGCGCTGACAGGCAAGCAGCAGCAGGGTGAGAATGCCGAAAGTGCGCACAGACGGCTCGCACTTTATGCAGCAGCTCTGACATATCGGGGTAATTTTTAAGAGATCTCTGCACCACCAAAATCAGCACATGTGCCAGCCAAGGGATGTGCGTCAAACCGGCTAGTCCCAGAGCTGCTACGAGATTTCGCCCATTATCGCACACCACCAGGCCAGGCTTGAAGCTCACTGGCACAACCACTCATCGTGGTGTGGGGTTTGTCCCCCAAAAAGATAAGTTTTAAAACTGCCTGCTGTCGTTTACCCCTTACTGTGCTGAAGTTGGTGGTAAAGGTGTTACGCTGACCGAATGAGGAGCCGGTAGAGGATGAGGAAGCGGAGTAGGAGGAGGAAGCAACAGGAGGCAAACTGAAGTGCCCTGTAATCCTCAGTAGTGGAAGGACATGCTGTCCGCCTCAGGCCCAGCCACCACTGCATTTGCCCAGTGTGCTGTTATGGAGCTATAACGTCCCTAACCGTGCTTTCTGGTCCACGTATCCATAATAAGGTGTACCTTGCCACAGATCTTGTTGCGCAGTGCACACCTGATTTTGTCCCACACTTGGTTATACAGGGAAGGGATGGCACACCTGGAAAAGTAGTGGCGGCTGGCCACAATGTACTTTGGGACAGCCACCGCCATAATGCTTTTAAAACTCTCTGTCTCCACCAGACAGAATGACAGAATTTCAAAAGCCAGTAATTTAGAAATGCTGGCATTCAGGGCAAGGGATCGCGGGTGGTTAGGGGGGTACTTCCTCTTTCGCTCCAGTGTTTGGGAGATGGATAGCTGAATGCTTCCGTGGGACATTGTGGAGATGCTTGGTGACCCAGATGGTGGTGTTGCTGGCAGATCCTCTGTTTGCGGGGTGGAGGGTGGCACTGTCACTCCAGAGGTGGATGAAGAGGCTGAGACTGCAGCACAAGAGGAAGCAGGAGGAGCCAGAGACCTTTCTTGGTTTTTGAGGTGTCTACTCCACTGCAGCTCGTGCTTTGCACTTAGATACCTGGTCATGCAGGTTGTGCTCAGGTTGAGAACATTTATGCCTCGCTTCAGGCTCTGATTGCACAGTGTGCAAACCACTCGTGTCTTGACGTCAGCACTTTGTCTGAAGAACTGCCATGCCAGGGAACTCCTTGGAGCTGGCTTTGGTATGCTCGGTCCCTTGCTGTGGTTGGCAGTAGCAGACGTACTGTCTAGGGGACAGCCGATCCACTTTTGCACCCTGCTCCCTCTTCTGCTGTGCTTGTGGCTCTGTGCGACCATGGCCTCTTCCTCTGAACTACACAGGTCACTTGCATGACATTGATTTCATGTGGGGTCGAGGACCTCATCGTCCTCCACATCATCTTCCACCCAGTCTTCATTCCTGCCCTCCTTGTCAGTCTGCACACTTTCGAAAGCCCCAGCAGTTGGCACCTGTGTTTCGTCATCATCCGAGACGTGCTGCGATGGTCTTCCCATGTACTTGTCTTGAAACATAAGTGGTTGGGCATTGGTGCACTCAGTCTCTTTTACTTCTGGGGCAGGGCTAGGTGGATGGCCCTGGGAAACCCTACTAACAGAGTCATCAAAAAGCAGAAGAGACTGCTGCATGACTTGGGGCTCAGACTGCTTGGCTGCAAGGAGGTGAGGTGAAAAATTTATGGACATCGGCTGCAGGTGCCAACTCTGATCTGTCAGTAGGAGACTGGGTGGGAGACAATGTGAAGGAACTGGACGCACTGTTACCAACCCAATCTACTATCGCCTGTACTTGTTCTGGCCTCACCATTCGTAGAGCCGCATTCGGCCCAACCAAATACAGCTGCAGGTTCTGTCGCCTACTCGCACCTGAGGAAGGTGTTTCACTTCTGCATGTAGCTGGCACAGATCGACCACGTCCTCTCCCTGCAACAGGAGCTCCACCAGCAGCACCACTGCCTGGGCCACGTCCTTTAGTTGAAGCTCTCCTCATATTTCTCAAATTTAGGATCTTGCCCAAAATGGTTGTTTTTCAAATAACTAAATAGAACCACAGTATCTAAAGTGTCTATCTCAGACTACCAATCCAGACTAGGCCGCAATTAAAGTTTTTTGCCCAAAATGGTTGTTTTTCAAATAACTGAATAGAACCACAGTATCTAAAGTGTGTATCTCACAATGACATATGCAGCAAAGGCTGCAAAAATCATTTTTTTGCACAAAATAGGTGTTTGTTTAACAACAGAATATGACAGCAATATTTAGGTAACCCTTGAATTTCACACGTGCTGATGCAGCAAGGGCTGTAAAACGGTGGTAGACTGCTGGTGGCATTCCCACCTGACAGCGGGGGCACAGTGGAAGCACAAGGCGAAGGCAGAGGAGGAGGAAGAGGTCGCCAACGCAGCTGGGGCATCGCCAGCACCTCAGAAGGCAGGGTTAGCATCGCCGAAATGTGGAAAAGCTTTGTCAGCATGCCACAACAACCAGCACCACCAGCTGATATGGAACGTCTTAGCAGGAGGCAGCATTTCACCAACATGGTGGAGCAGTATGTGTGCACACGCCTACACGTACTGAATGATGGGTCTGCCCCTTTCAACGTCCAGTGTATTATCTGGACGTGTGTTTAGCACGGCAGTGGGCATCATCACAGACAAGCGCAGCCACCTGTCCACAGCCAATTAAAATGAACCAGGCATGGATCCCACAGAACTTGTCCGTACCTTGTGCAGAATAGACATGTATACTGGCTTTAACCAGCCATTGTTATACTAAACCACAATTGCTCATTCTTGTATTTTGTATATTTCACACTCTTTTGGAGTGTACCCTAATTTTAAAAAATATATATAAAATTAAAACCAAAAACCAGTGTTGGCTATCGCGTCCTCCTCCAACGTTGCTTCCACCTACCCCGCATTGTCACCGCCTCCTCAAACGCCCACTCCATATGGACCTCCACCTCATAAATCAAATATATAATTTTTTATTTGCACAGATTTTATTTTATTTTATGTAATTTCACTACTTTGTCTGTTACATGCGGGTGAGATTAACACATTTTTGGGTGTCATATACCACTGCTCTACCTAGTAGACAGGTTAAAAAAATTCACAAATTTGTCTGTTACATTTTTTCAGGTGAAATTCACAAATTTTTGGGTGTGATGTACCACTGCTATACCTACAGAACCTACAAAGACTGCCAGGCTGCTCATGATGTATTATTACTTTATTGCAAAATTACATATATTAACAAACATGATTAAAATAGAGTATGGTGCAGGAGAAAAGAAAAGACGACATAACTGGAGGATAAACAGTCCATCTGTATGATATATAAAAGAATAAAGTGCAAATGCAAACATGTCACATACAATCCAAGGACATAGAACAATTTACCCATGCTGTGTCTCCTCCAGGATGGCGGCAACCACAACGCGCGCCTTGGCGTACCTTCGTCGAGAAGATATCCAAATGGATGGTGGACGTCACGGGGGCACCTCTGCATAGGTGACAGGAACATAAATTTAAAAAAATCGTCTGTTACATTGTCAGGTGACATTTGACCAATTTTGCCAGATAGAAACCCCTGCTCTGCATAGGTGATAGGGAATAATTTTTTAAAATTCTTCTTTAATTGATGCTTGCCACCTCCTTTCATTCAATGCTTAAACTTTAACAAGTTGTCCCACATTTGCGCTTTAATACTTTGTCCCATATTTCCACTCTATCATATTTAATTTGAAACAATTAACCTCCCTTGGGTGTGGTCTCTCTTTCTCACGCACCCTCTCCGGCGTGGAACCTTGATTCGCTGATAACCGTGATCAACATGGTAGGCTCAGAAAAGAACATCGAAATTTGATAGAAAAGATATCCAAATGGATGGTGGACGTCACGGGGGCACCTCTGCATAGGTGACAGGAACATAAATAAATAAAAAATCGTCTGTTACATTGTCAGGTGACATTTTACCAATTTTACCAGATAGAAACCCCTGCTCTGCATAGGTGACAGGGAATAACATTTCAGAAATTCTTCTTTAATTGATGCACGCAACCTTCTTTCATTCAATGCTTAAACTTTAACAAGTTGTCCCACAATTGCGCTTTAATACTTTGTCCCATATTTGCACTCTATCAAATTTAATTTGAAACAATTAACCACCCTTAGATGTGGTCTCTCTTTCTCACGCTCCCTCTCCGGCGTGGAATCCTGATTCGACGATAGCGATCAACTTGGTAGGCTCAGAAAAGAACATTGAAAGTTGATAGAGAAGATATCCAAATGGATGGTGGACATCACAGGGACGTGCGATCAGGCAGGAGTTATCTAGAGTCAACAAAGCGGCAGCAGGGCCTCTCCTGGCTAACGTTTCCACAAATACCACAGTGACATTCCCTATAATTTTTTATTAATAATTCCAATACCAGGGCATCTTAAGAGTCCTGTATTGTTATTTATCGTCACTACATCCCCGAATTGGGAGTGGGAAATTGCAGCACGCCCCCTCCTTAACTTGGAAGCTTATGCTTCAATACTTTGTCCCACATTTCGGCTCGATTACATTTAATTTCATCCATTGACCTCTCTTGGATGTGGTTTCCCTTTCTCAGGCTCCATCTCCGGCCTGGAACCCTGAATCCCCGCCACCCGTGATCACCATGGTAGGCGCATAAAAGAACATTGAAAGTTGATAGAGAAGATATCCAATTGGATCGTGGACATCACAGGGACGTGCAACATGGTGGAGCAGTATGTATTTGGGTCTCCAAAATGCGCACATGGCCTGAGCTTGCCCTTTACACCTTGGAGGTGCTGGCCTGCCCTGCAACCAGTGTATTGTCTAAATGTGTGTTTAGCACGACTGGAGGGGGTTATCTAAAGTTATATTTCCCAACGTTTTGGGGTGTACCCTAATTTAAATTTTTTTAATAAATTTAAAACCAAAAAGCAGTGTAAGCTACCTCCTCCTCCACCGCTGCTTCCACCGATACATCCACCGCCTCCTCAACCTTCTACTCCATATGGACCTCGTCCTCCCAGATCAAAAATAGAAACATAGAATGATTCAATTTTTTTTTTTTACGTATTTTATGTTATTTCAAGTCATTTCCCTGTCCACTTTTGTTTGCAGAGCACTTGACATGCTCTTAATCACATTTTACTGGCATTTGCAGCTCTCTAGCCCTTTCCATGACATTTTTACTGCCATTTCAGTGCTCAAAAGTGCGGGTCCCCATTAACTTCAATGCGGTTCAGGTTCGGGGTTATATTTGGGTCAAGTTCGGTTCCCGAACTCAAACTTTTTTGCGAAGTTCGTCCGAACCCATCAAACCCGAACATCCAGGTGTCCGCTCAACTCTAAACAACAGTATCTAAATGGTGTATCTCACATGTACAGATGCAGACTAGGCCACAATTTAAGATTTTTGCCCAAAATTGGTGTTTTTCTAATAGCAGAATAGAACAACAGTATCTATAGTTTGTATCTCACAATGACATATGCAGCTAAGGCTGCAAAATTATTATTTTTTGCCCAAAATGGGTGTTTTTTTAATAGCAGAATAAAACAACAGTATTAAATGGTGCATCTCACACGTACAGATGCAGACTAGGCCACAATTTAAGATTTTTGCCCAAAATGGGTGTTTTTTTTTAAATAGCAGAATAGAACAACACTATCTAAAGGGTGTAACTCACAATGACATATGCAGCAAAGGCTGAAAAATGTAGTTTTTTGCCCTAAATGGGTGGGGTTTTTTTTATAGCAGAATAGAACATCAGTATCTAAAGGGTGTATCTAACATGTACAGATGCAGACTTGGCCAAAATGTTTGATTTTTGCCCTAAATGGGTGTTTTTTTAATAGCAGAATAGAACAACAGTATCTAAAGGGTGTAACTCACACGTACAGATGTGGATTAGGCCGCAAATTCATATTTTTGCCCAAAATGGGTGTTTGTTTAATAGCAGAATAGAACAACAGTATGTAAAGGGTGTATCTCACAATGACAAATGCAGCAAAGGCTGCAATATTAAGTATTTTGTACAAAAAGGGTGTTTTTTTACTAACAGAATATGACAGCAGTATATAACGCTTGAATTTCACACGTGCAGATGCAGCAAGGGCTGTAAAACTGTGTATTTTGCCCAAAAAGGGTGTTTTTTAAAGCCCAGAAAATTATTGCTGTATTTCTAGCTTAAAATGCACACTGAGTAATGCAGCAGAGGCCCCAGATGGAGGGTATTGCCAAAAATGGGTGTTTTTTTCAAAGCCAGAAAATTATTGAAGTATTTCAAGCTTAACAATAACAAATGCAGCAACGGCTGCAATATTAAGTATTTTGCCAAAAAGGGTGCCTTTTTTACTAACAGAATATGACAGCAGTATATAACGCTTGAATTTTACACATGCAGATGCAGCAACGGCTGTAAATTTGTATATTTTGCCCCCCAAAAGGTGTTTTTTAAAACTCAGAAAATGATAGCTGCATTTCTAGCTTAAATTGCACACTGACTAATCCTGCAAAGGCACCAGATGTAGGATATTGCAAAAAAAAGGGTGCTTTTTTAAAACCAGATTATTATTGCAGTAGTTCAAGTTTGGATTTGAATGTCACAAAAGCACAGATGCAGTGATGGTGCACTGAGCTTGCATAAAATGGCCGCTGCCGCCCACCTAACTAACAGATGGATAAAAGTCACTGGGCTCAGGGCAGGGTAAAAAGACTGTGCACTGCACCCACACAACAAAATCTATGTAGATCGCTGAGTTCAATTGAAGTTCTGATTAAAGATTCTGTCCTACTCTCCCTCACAGCAGCAGCATCCTATCTTTACACTAAGCACCACAAAGTGACGTGCAGCGCTACGTGACTCCAGCTTATATAGAGCCTGGGTCACATGCTGCACTGGCCAATCACAGCCATGCCATTAGTAGGCATGGCTGTAATGACTTCTAAGGGCACGCATTTAAACGCTTGCTGATTGGCTGCTCTGCAGCCTTTCAAAAAGCACTAAGAAATCGCCAAACACCGAACCTGAACCCAAACTTTAACAGAAATGTTCGGGTTCGGGTCTGGGGACCAAAAATCCTAAAGTTTCGTACTAACTTTACAGTTCGGGTTCGCTCAGCCCTATACATGAGTAGTACTGCAAATAAGGAGTCCAGCATACAGCCACTCCACTCATTTCTATGGGAGTTCCAGAGATAGATGAGTACCTGTAATGACCGGCGTCACGCAAAGGGGCGGTGGGATCACTAGTCTGCACCACTGACACTAAAAGGAAAACACCAAGGAGAGGACGGACAATACAGACAAACATATAATCCCAGATGGGCGACAACAGCAGACCACAAAGGCCCAACAGGGATCCGGAGGGTAATGTTCTGGAACAACAACCAGGGAACGCAGCAACACAGCTCCAGTGGGTCAGTATAGAAGTCCAGGCAGGAAGCTCTATATCTGGCAATCAGAGAAGTGGGAGAGGGGAATATAAGGAGGTTGGGAGTGCTGGACAAGGAACAGCTGAGGAGAAGGAGCTACGTATCCCTGAGTGAGCCAAAAAAGGTTGAAAAGCAAACCCAGAAAGCTACCATAAAGAAACAGCCCTATCTTTCTACATAGAGCGCGCAGCCAACCGCTGCGACTTCCTGACCCCGGGTATAACGGAGTCAGGCATGGTTCTTGACACCCTCGTGACAGTACCATGTTGGAGGGGCTGTGCGCATGCCCAACCATTTTGGGGGCTCCACGGTCTATGGTATCCTAAATCTTGTGATTGTTGGGGGCCACAGCGCTTGACCCCACTGATCTAACAGTTATCCTCGATCATGTGGATAGGGGATAACAACATAATTGGAATAACCCTTCAAAGAGATATGAACTCAGCTCATTAGATACACCAAAAGGCCAAGTCACTCGGAAATAGCAGGAAAATTGTAGTCAGAAGATGGAGCTGTCTTGATATGTGGCGTACAGAATGTGGAAGGATTAAGGTGGAAGTATAGTCAAGATGAATGGTGACATCTTTGGGATGAATCATGGTGACCGCTGGAGAGCAGCAGCCATAGGTGGAATCTGGACCCCTTTCTATGTCCCCTCTATCTATGGCTGTAGGCTGTTCAGCTGTGCATCATCACCTATCAGTTTAACTCCTTAAGTACCGGGCTAATTTTCACCTTAAGGACCAGGCCATTTTTTGCAAATCTGACCACTTTATGTGGTGATAACTTTAAAACGCTTTGACTAATCCAGGCCATTCTGAGATTTTTTTTTGTCACATATTTTACTTCATGACACTGGTAAAATGGAGTCAAAAAAATTCATTTTTATTTATAAAAAATACAAAATTTGCCCAAAGTTTGGACAAATTAGCAAATTTCCAAGTTTCAATTTCTCTACTTCTTTAATACATAGTAATACCTACAAAAATAGTTATTACTTTACCTTCCCCATATGTCTACTTCATGTTAGGATAATTTTGGAAATGACATTTTATTTTTGGGGGAAGTTACAAGGCTTAGAAATCTAGAAGCAAATCTTGAAATTTCTCAGAAATTTTCAAAAACCAACTTTTTAAGGACCAGTTCAGGTCTGAAGTCACTTTGTGAGGGTTACATAATAGAAACCACCCGAAAATGACCCCATTATAGCAACTACACTCCTCAAGGTATTCAAAACTGATTTTACAAACATTGTTTACCCTTTAGGTGTTCCACAAGAATTAAAGGAATAAAGAGATACAATTTCAAAATTTCACTTTTTTGGCAGATTTTCCATTTTAATAATTTTTTTCAGTTACAAAGCAAGGGTTAACAGCCAAACAAAACTCAATATTTATGGCTCTGATTCTGTAGTTTACAGAAACACCCCATATGTGGTCGTAAGCTGCTGTACGGGCACACGGCATGGTGCAGAAGGAAAGGAATGCCATACGGTTTTTGGAAGGCAGATTTTGCTGGACTGTTTTTTTGACACCATGTCCCATTAGAAGCCCCCCTGATGCACCCCTAGAGTAGAAGCTCCAAAAAAGTGACCCCATTTTAGAAACTAAACCCCTCAAGGTATTCAAAACTGATTTTACAAACTTTGTTAACCCTTGCTTTGTAACTGAAAAAAATTATCAAAATGGTGTTCCACAAGAATTAATGGAAAATAGAGATACAATTTCAAAATTTCACTTTTTGGGCAGATTTTCCATTTTAATATTTTTTTACAGTTGCAAAGCAAAGGTTATCAGCCAAACAAAACTCAATATGTATGGTTCTGATTCTGTAGTTTACAGAAACACCACATAAGTGGTTGTAAACCGCTCTATGGGCACACGGCAGGGCGCAGAAGGAAAGGAATGCCATGCGGTTTTTGGAAGGCAGATTTTGCTGGACTGGTTTTTTAACACCATGTCCCATTTGAAGCCCCCCTGATGCACCCCTAGAGTAGAAACTCCCCAAAAAGTGACCACATTTTAGAAACTACACCCCTCAAGGTATTCAAAACTGATTTTACAAAATTTGTTAACCCTTTAGGTGTTCCACAAGAATTAATGTATCTAGAGATAAACTTTCAAAATTTCACTTTTTGGGCAGATTTTCCATTTTAATAATTTTTTTCCAGTTGCAAAGCAAAGGTTAACAGCCAAACAAAACTCAATATTTATGGATCTGATTCTGTAGTTTACAGAAACACCCCATATGTGGTCGTAAACTGCTGTACGGGCACACGGCAGGGCATAGAAGGAAAGGAATGCCATACGGTTTTTGGAAGGCAGATTTTGCTGTACTGGTTTTTTTACACCATGTCCCATTTGAACCCTGATGCACCCCTAGAGTATAAACTCCAAAATAAGTGACCCCATTTTAGAAACAATACCCCTCAAGGTATTTAAAACTGATTTTACTAACTTTGCTGACCCTTTAGGTGTTCCATAAAAATTAATGGAAAATAGAGATACAATTTCAAAATTTCACTTTTTTGGCAGATTTTCCATTTAAATAATTTTTTTTCCAGTAGAAAAGCAAGGGTTAACAGCCAAACAAAACTCAATATTTATGGCTCTGATTCAGTAGTTTACAGAAACACCCCATATGTGGTGGTAAAGTGCTGTATGGGCACACGGCAGGGCGCAGAAGGAAAGGAATGCCATACGGTGTTTGGAAGGCAAATTTTGCTGGACTGTTTTTTTGACACCATGTCCCATTTGAGGCCCCCCTGATGCACCTCTAGAGTAGATACTCCCAAAAAAGTGACCCCATTTTAGAAACTATACCCTTCAAGGTATTCAAAACTGATTTTACAAACTTTGTTAACCCTTTATGTTTTCCACAAGAATTAATGGAAACTAGAGATACAATTTCAAAATTTCACTTTTTTGGCAGATTTTCCATTTAATTTTTTTTTTCCAGTTACAAAGCAAAGGTTAACCCTTTTAAAGCCCCCCTGATGCACCTCTAGAGTAAAAACTCCCAAAAAGTGACCCCATTTCAGAAACTACGGGATAGGGTGGCAGTTTTGTTGGTACTAGTTTAGGGTACATATGATTTTTGGTTGCTCTATATTACACTTTTTGTGAGGCAAGGTAACAAGAAATGTCTGTTTGGCACCGTTTTTATTTTTTGTTATTTACAACATTCATCTGACAGGTTAGATCATGTGGGATTTTTATAGGTTGTCACGGACGTGGCAATACCTAATATATATAAAAAAAATATTTATGTAGGTTTTACACAATGATTTCATTTTTAAAACAAAAAAAATCATGTTTTAGTGTCTCCATATTCTGAGACATAGTTTTTTCAGTGTTTGGGCGAATATCTTGGGTAGGGTATGATTTTTGCAGGATGAGATGACGGTTTGATTGGCACTATTTTGGGGTGCGTACGACTTTTTGATCGCTTGCTATTACACTTTTTGTGATGTAAGGTGACAAAAAAATTGCTTTTTTTACACCGTTTTTATTTTTTAAGGTGTTCACCTGAGGATTAGATCATGTGATATTTTTATAGAGCAGATTATTACAGACGCGTCAATACCTAATATGTATACTTTTTTTTATTTATGTAAGTTTTACACAATAACAGTTTTTTTAAAACAAAAAAAAATATGTTTTAGTATTTCCATATTCTGAGACATAGTTTTTTAAATTTTTTGAGTGATTGTCTTAGGTATGGGCTCATTTTTAGCGGAATAAGGTGACGGTTAGATTGGTACTATTTTGGTGGGCATACGCCTTTTTAATCGATTGCTGTTGTACTTTTTGTGATATAAGGTGACAAAAAAATGGTTTATTTAGCACAGTTTTTATTTTTATTTTTTTACGGTGTTTGTCTGAGGAATTAGTTCATGTGATATTTTTATAGAGCCGGTCGATACGGACACGATGATACCTAATATGTCTACTTATTTTTTTCCCTACATTTTTTTTAACTTTCTTTGGGGAAAATGACGTTTTTGTTTATTTTTACTTGAAACTTAACATTTTTGGGGGGGGAAACTTTATTCTCTTCAACACATAAATTTTTGTACCACTTTGGGACTTCAACTTTTTGGGGTCTAATCCCCTTTACTTCTGTATTGGAATGCATTGGCTGTATGAGTAATACAGTGTGTAATACTCATACAGCTTCTGGCCTGTGAGATCCAGGGGGCTGGATCTCACAGGCTCGTCACCGGAAGGCAGCGCAGATGCCTAAGGAATGCATTGCGCTGCCTTCCATGCCATCGGGTTCCCCCTGATCCGACGGCACCGCTGCCCACCGCCGCCGCAATGTATAAAAGCCCCTGCGCATTGACCCAAGGTGCCTGCTCAATGATTTGAGCAGACACCTTGTTCCAATCACCACCCGCTGCGCAGAGGTGATTGGAAATACACAGGACGTACTGGTATGCCCTGTGTCCTTAAGTACGGGACATCAGAGCGTACCTGTACGCCCTGTGTCCGGAAGAGGTTAAGAGCAGCTCAATCACGCAAACTATTGTATATAAAGGTAGCTTTAGGTCTCATGCACATGGCCATTGAGCGGTCGTGGTCTTATTGCATGGGTCCGCAACTCCGGAGATGCGGTACGGAGTCACAGAACGGAACACCGGAAGTACTACGGAGTGCTTCCATGGTGATTCTTTCCGTTGTTCTGCACCACAAAAAAAAATGACGTCATTTTTTTTGCAGTGAGGACTGACCACGGACCCATTTAAGTTGAATGGGTCCGGCCCACTGCACGAAAGTTGCCCATGCATTGGGGACCGCAATTGAGGTCCCCAATGCACGGAGCGGCCGCACAACGGCCGTGTGCATAAGGCCTTAGACACAAATGGTAACTAATGCAGATAATAAATGAAGCAGTGAGGATCCAAAATGTCCTTCATTCAGCTTAAAAAGTTGATCATCATTAGTGATGAGCGGAAGGGGCTATATTTGAATTTGCGATATATAATAAATATTTTTTAGAATATTCGTGATATATTTGTGAATTCGAATATTTGTTATATTCGACAACACCGATTTTTACTCGAAAATCGGGAACATAATGACCGAATGCCAATTGCGTGCGTGAGCGCATTATGTAATTTACGTCATGCGATACTGTTGAAAGTCTGTTCTGTCCGATAAGAAAAAATTGTTCGAAACTACTTTGAGAAAGCAGAGGAAGAAATTGTGTTAACTGTAATTAATATAATATTACAGCACTTTTTTTTATTTTTTTTACATATTGCATGCATGGCAGAACAATTGTTATTTATAGATCGAGTCTTGCAAAATATTCGTACATACGAATATTAGCTATATGGATATGAATTTTTATTTTTCATAATACAAACACAGTTTATTTGGTAAGAGTAGATATTACTGATTGGTGCAGTATTCTTGTTACTTCACAGCACTATGTGTGTAGCATATATGTATGGACAACAGATAAATATCTCTCACATGCACATAAGCACATCCATTTTCCTGCCACTCAATATATACAACACACTATATACCATACACTATATACCATACACACAATATATAGAGATTATATTTTATGTCCATAAGCTTTCTTTGTCTGACCGTAAGTATTTGCTGGTTCATTTAGTATTTCCCAGGGTGCACCACAGGGAGGCGAACCAGCAGTACACCCCATACTATACCGTCACTTAACTAGACAGGTACATCTCTGCTTAGCTGGCCAATATCTGATTGCTCAGACCCCACACACATACAATAGCAATACAATCTGTTTTTATAATGGTTACAATAAATCTAATATTTCCCCTTCAAAGACGTACCTACTTTTTGCTGTTTTGTTGAGGATATATTTTTGAAAACTTGGAATTTAAAAAATTGGGATTAAATGCTTGCATCTTTATCCTGCAACAAATGTTGGTGCGGGGCTTTGACCGGACCCTTAAAAGAGAGGAGAAGCGGGCCATCATCATGGCTCTCCGCTTTGAATTGTCCCAAAAATTCTGAATCTGGCACAAAAAGGACACCATCCAGAAAAAATAATGCGATCTGAAGCGATTCCACTATAATTGGGTCAAAAAGATGAATGAAAGATTATGCCCAGGTACAATGCTTACATGACTTTTGTATCTATCTCTACAACACTCTATAATGTATATATTCAGTTATGCTGCTAATCTATACAGATGTAGTAGGGTTAACACACAACCTCTTAACTCAAATTTCTTAACTCATCGCGTTATCTTGAAACAAAAGCCATTAAAAAGAAAATAGCTTAACGCATTTAATTGCATTTAGTTTACATAACACATCTCCTAAAGCATGTGTTAACTCTACTACATCCGTATTTCATCCCTTTAAAAATGATTACTTAATACCTGGTGTGACACGTACAAAATCATCCGATTACATCATACATCTCTACCTCGCTGTGAGTGTATACAGTCAGGTCCATAAATATTGGAACATCAACACAATTCTAACATTTTTGGCTCTATACTCCACCATAATGGATTTGAAATTAAATTAACAAGATGTGCTTTAACTGCAGACTGTCAGCTTTAATTTGAGGGTATTTACATCCAAATCAGGTGAACGGTGTAGGAATTACAACAGTTTGCATATGTGCATCCCACTTGTTAAGGGACCAAAAGTAATAGGACAGAATCCTTTGCAGTCAATTACAGCCTGAAGACTGGAATGCATAGACATCACCAGACGCTGGGTTTCATCCTTGGTGATGATCTACCAGGCCTCTACTGCAACTGTCTTCAGTTCCTGCTTGTTCTTGGGGCATTTTCCCTTCAGTTTTGTCTTCAGCAAGTGAAATGCATGCTCAATGGGATTCAGGTCAGGTGATTGACTTGGCCATTGCATAACATTCCACTTCTTTCCCTTAAAAAACTCTGGTTGCTTTTGCAGTATGCTTTGGGTCATTGTCCATCTGCACTGTGAAGCAGCGTCCAATAAGTTCTGAAGCATTTTACTAAATATGAGCAGATAATATTGCCCGAAATACTTCAGAATTCATCCTGCTGCTTTTGTCAGCAGTCACATGATCAATAAATGCAAGAGAACCAGTTCCATTGGCAGCCATACATGCCCACGCCATGACACTACCACCACCATGCTTCACTGATGAGGTGGTATGCTTAGGGTAATGAGCAGCTTCTCTTCCCATCACTCTGGTACAAGTTGATCTTGGTCTCATCTGTCCATAGAATGTTGTTCCAGAACTGTGAAGGCCTTTTTAGATGTTGTTTGGCAAACTCTAATCTGGCCTTCCTGTTTTTGAGGCTCACCAATGGTTTACATCTTGTGGTAAACCCTCTGTATTCACTCTGGTGAAGTCTTCTCTTGATTGTTGACTTTGACACACATACACCTACACATTCACCAGGGAAAGGATTCTTTGGTCATCCACCACAGTTGTTTTCCGTGGACTTCTGGGTCTTTTGGTGTTGCTGAGCTCAACAGTGCATTCCTTCTTTTTAAGAATGTGCCAAACAGTTTTTTTGGCCACGCCTAATATTTTTGCTATCTCTCTGATGTTTTTTTTTTTTTTTTCAGCCTAATAATGGCTTGCTTCAGCTCTTTGGATCTCATCTTGAGAGTTGACAGCAACAGATTCCAAATGCAAATAGCACACTTGAAATTAACTCTGGACCTTTTATCTGCTCATTGTAATTGGGATAATGAGGGAATAACACACACCTGGCCACGGAACAGCTGAGAAGCCAATTGTCCCATTACTTTTTGTCCCTTAACAAGTGGGAGGCACATATGCAAACTGCTGTAATTCCTACATCGTTCACCTGATTTGGATGTAAATACCCTCAAATTAAAGCTGACAGTCTATAGTTAAAGCACATCTTGTTCGTTTCATTTCAAATCCATTGTGGTGGTGTAAAGAGACAGAAATGTAAGAATTGTGTCGATGGCCCAATATTTATGGACCTGACTGTATATATAGTTATACACACAACGCGGTACAGATGTATGATGTCACCGGATGATTTCATACGTTTCACACACACATAAATTTATATAGGTCTTTTTGTTTATATATACATAAACTGCAAACATCATTCAGTATTCCTGTGAAAGGCCCCGTCCATTACATACAGTTGTGTTCAAAATAATAGCAGTCAGACATCACTAACCTGATCAATCACAGTTTTTACTAGAAATGATAAATCTGCTAGAAAGGAACTTCATCTTTCAGCATGACAACGACCCAAAGCATACATCCATATCATCAAAGGAATGGCTTCACCAGAAGAAGAATAAAGTTTTGGAATGGCCCAGCCAGAGCTCAGACCTGACTCCAACTGAAAATTTGTGGGGTGATCTGAAGAGGGCTGTGCACTGGAGATGCCCTCGCAATATGACAGATTTGGAGTGTTTTTGCAAAGGGTGGGCAAATCTTGCCAAGTCAAAATGTGCCATGCTGATAGGCTCATACCCAAAAAGACTGAGTGCTGTAATAAAATCAAAAGGTGCTTCAACAAAGTATTAGTTTAAGGGTGTGCACACTTATGCAACCATATTATTATTATTTTTTTTTTTTTCTTTCCTCTACCTAAAAGATTTCAGTTTGTTTTTCAATTGAGTGGTACAGTTTATTAGTCACATTAAAGGTGGAAAAAGTTCTGAAATGATTCATCTTTATTTGTCATTTTTTTTACATCACAGAAACCTGACATTTTAACAGGGTTGTGTAGACTTTTTATATCCACTGTACATAAACTGCAAACATCATTCAGTATTCTGGTGAAAGGCCCCGTCCATTACATGTTGTTGTGTTTAACTAATAGAAGTCAGACATCACTAACCTGATCAATTACTGTTTTTGGTAGAAATGATATTTCTACATTACAAATAATTTACTAGCAGGTGTATTAGAGTAATAGAAACCCAACAGACCCGTACAGTCATGACATGAATGCTGCTGATTCTCTGTAATTCAATCACTTATTGAAAGGGGCATGTTCAAAATAAAAGTAGTGTGGAGTTCATTTAATGAGGTCATTCATTCTTTGAAAAACAGGTGACAATTATTGCCCTTATTTAACCCCTTCAATACCAAGCTAGTTTTCACCATAAGGACCAAGCCACATTTTGCAAGTGGTAATAACTCTGGAACGCTTTTACTTATATAAGCGATTCTGAGATTGTTTTCTCGTGACATATTGTACTTCATGTTAGTGGTAAATTTGAGTCAATATAATTCACCTTTATTTATAAAAAAAAGCCATAATTTACAGAAAATTTTGAAATATTCGCAATTTTCTAAATTTGAATTTCTCAGGTTATCTGACAGACAGTGGTAACTTACAAAATAGTTATTACTTTACTTTTACCATATGTCTACTTCATGTTTGCATCATTTTGTAAATGTAATTTTATTTTTTTGGGATGTTAGAAGGCTTAGAAGTTTAGAAGCAAATTTAAACATTTTTCAGAACATTTCCAAAACCCACTTTTTAAGGACCAGTTCATGTCTGAAGTCACTTTGTGGGACTTATATAATAGAAACCACGCAAAAATGACCCAATTTTAGAAACTGCACCCCTCAAGGTATTCAAAACTAATTTTACAAACGTTGTTAACCCTTTAAGTGTTCCACCAGAATTAATGGAAAATGGAGGTGAATTTTTAAAATGTCACTTTCTTTGCAGATTTTTCACTTTAGATCCATTTATCCTGCAATTCAGCATGGGTTAACAGCAAAATAAACCTTAATATTTGTTACCCTCATTCTTAAGTTTACAGAAACACCCCATATGTGGTTGTAAAGTGCTGTATGAGCACACAGCAGGGCTCAGAATGGGAGGAACATCGTGTGGCTTTTGGAAGGCAGATTTCGCTGGAATAATTTTCAAGCACCATGTCGCATTTGAAGACACCTTGAGGCACCCCAACAGTTAAAAAACACCAAAAGTGACCCCATTATGGAAAATACACCCCCTAAGGAATTTTTCAAGGGGTGCACTGAGCATTTTGGCCCAATAGCCGTTTCATAGAATTTAGAAAGACTTGGCAGTGAAAATGAAAAATTTCATATTTTACAAGAATATCTCGCTTTAGGCCCAAATTTGTCATTTTAACAAGGGGTATCAGGAGAAAATGCACCCAATAATCTGTTAACCATGTTCTCCTAAATACGTCAACACCCCATATGTGGTTGTAAAGTGCTGTATGAGCACACAGCGGGGCTCAGAATGGGAGGAACATCGTGTGGCTTTTGGAAGGCAGATTTCGCTGGAATAATTTTCAAGCACCATGTCGCATTTGAAAACACCCTGAGGCACCCCAACAGTTAAAAAACACCAAAAGTGACCCCATTATGGAAAATACACCCCCTAAGGAATTTTTCAAGGGGTGCACTGAGCATTTTGGCCCAATAGCCGTTTCATAGAATTTAGAAAGACTTGGCAGTGAAAATGAAAAATTTCATATTTTACAAGAATATCTCGCTTTAGGCCCAAATTTGTCATTTTAACAAGGGGTATCAGGAGAAAATGCACCCAATAATCTGTTAACCATGTTCTCCTAAATACGTCAACACCCCATATGTGGTTGTAAAGTGCTGTATGAGCACACAGCGGGGCTCAGAATGGGAGGAACATCGTGTGGCTTTTGGAAGGCAGATTTCGCTGGAATAATTTTCAGGCACCATGTCGCATTTGAAGACTCACCCCAACAGTGAAAACCGCAAAATCGATGCTCTCGGGGTGCCAGAACATAAAAGGAAATTGAAGAATTGCCTCATTTAATAAAATGACACCTTTCAATGTATTCATCTAGGGGTATAATGGGAATTTTTAAGGTTTTTGTTTTTATTTTTAATTTTTTTGGGGGAGCTATTATTGGATTGCCAAGTGGAAAAATGCTCAACTGAAAATGTCTTGCCATGGATTAATTAAGAAATTAGTGAAATGGACTTAATGGATATCAGTTGAGGTGTGATAAACTTGAAAGCACTCTCCAATGCAGAGGCCCGGTTTAGAGGGGCAGGTCTGACAGTAGTGAGTGGTGTCTTTTCTAATCCCTTTAACCGAGCAAACTCGACACCTCTTTTGGGGTCGCCTTTTTTTTTCTGTGGGGGGAAGTACTCCAGGGAAATGCTGCCCACGTATTATTCTTGATACCCCAGAAGCACTGCTGGATGAAAAACTGGCCTCTCCTTCCTGAACGCCAAAAATCAATTTTTTTATTATTTTTTCCTGAAATTCCAAGAAGGTCACCCCATGACCAGCTGTTCTGTGGATGACAAAGGCATTATATAGTGACACTTGGGTTAGGTACACAGCTAATTTTTTGTACCACACCTTAGATTTTCTTAAGGCACTGTAGGGCTATAGTACCTGGTCTGAAAGATCCACTCCACCCATGAACTTGTTGTAATCCTGGATACACACAGGCTTGATGTTCTGCTCTGTGGTTCCTCGGACTGGGACTGGGGTGGACTGATCTGCATGGAGGGTAGTCAACACAAGAACATCCCGTTTGTCCTTGTATTTTAGCAGCATCAAATTTTCTGAGCAAACAGCCCTGCTTTCCCCACGACGCACTGTCTGATCTATAAAGGATTTAGGGAGCCCTTTTTGATTTCTTCTAATTGTGCCACATGTGCCTATGCCTCTGGCAGCAAGGCACTTCAGGAGAGGGACACTATTGTAAAAGTTGTCCAAATACAGATGGTATCCGTGGTCCAGCAGGGGGTGGACTAAATCCCATACTATCTTCCCACTTATACCCAGAACCGGGGGACAATCTGGTGGCTCAATTTTGGAATCTTTTCCCTCGTAAATACGAAAGCGCAGTGTATACCCAGATACACTTTCGCAGGCCTTATACAACTTCACACCATACCTAGCCCTTTTATTGGGCAGGTACTGGCGGAAATGTAATCGGCCTTTGAAGTGGACCAATGATTCATCCACTGAGAGACATTTTTGGGGGGTATATACTTGACCAAATTTGGAATTGTAGTGGTCAACCACTGGCCTAATTTTAAAGAGTCTGTCATAATTGGGGTTGCTTGGGGGTTGGCATTCATTATTATTGCTGAAGTGTAGGAATCTTAGAAGAGCTTTGAAATGGCCCCGGGGCATGGCAAGACTGTGAAGAGGGGTGTGATATAGAATATCTTTGTTCCAATACAAACGTATTGTTGGTTTTTTTTATAATTCCCATGCTTAGGAGAAGTCCCCAAAACCTTTGCATTTCAGTTGTGTTAGTAGGGGTCCATTTGTGGGGCCTTGAGAGATAACTGTCTGGATGGGAGGCAATAAATTGCTCTGCATATATATTTGTTTGTTCCACCATCAAGTTAATTAGGTCATCAGTGAAGAATAATTGGAAAAAATTAATTTCACTGAAACCTGTTGTATCTACATTGATGCCTGGAGTGGCTGTAAATTCAGGCACCTGGGGCACATAGTTATCTGCAGGGATCCATGAAGAGTCACTTGTACGGGGCTGTGACGGCGCACCACCCCTAGGACGCCTACGAGGGGGTTCATCATTAGATGAATCATCTGAGGAAGATGAAACTAAAAATGTCACTTCATCTCCACTGTTGGAGTCAGTGTCCTCAAAAAGTACGGCATATGCCTCTTCGGCAGTGAAAAGCCGTTTTAGTCATTTTAAACTGTAAACTAACGTAGATTTTTTTTGTCTTTTTTTAATATATATATATATATATTTTTTAATAGAACAGTAGACTAAAATACTGTATATCCTTTAGGATAGGATAAAAACTCCACGAAACACTTGGAAATTATTGACAGGTGTCACAGGTAGCACAGATGGCTGGCGATGAGCCAGGGGTCTAGTATGGGACACAGAGTAGTCCCAATATGCTTACTGGGGCAGAAAAGGGGTTAATTAATGTATTATTATTTGACAGTATTAGGTGGCACAAAGCCACATGGGGCATAAGAGATTTATATTTTACAGAATGGTGCCACTCAAGCACAGGAGGATGGCAAACCTATTGACGGTTATTATTTTTTTATGTAACTTGGGAGTGTGTGACAGGTGACTTGACGGACAGACAGGCTAGTGTGACAGGTATCTTTATTGAATGGACAAACTGGAGTCACAGGTGTCTTGATGGATGGACAGACTGGACTGACAGGTGTCTTGATGGGCGGACAGGCTGGAGTAATAGGTGTCTTTATTGAACAGACAGACTGGACTGACAGGTGTCTTGATGGGCGGACAGGCTGGAGTGACAGATGTCTTTATTGAACAGACAGACTGGACTGACAGGTGTCTTGATGGGCGGACAGGCTGGAGTGACAGGTGTCTTTATTGAACGGACAGACTGGACTGACAGGTTTCTTGATGGGCGGACAGGCTGGAGTGAAAGGTGTCTTTATTGAACGGACAAACTTTAGTGACAGGTGTCTTGATTGACGGACAGGCTAGTGTGACAGGTGTCTTGATGGACGGACAGGCTGGAGTGACAGGTGTCTTGACGGGCAGGCAGTTGTCTTAACGGACGGACAGGCTGGAGTGACAGGTGTCTTGATGGGCAGACAGTTGTCTTAACGGACGGACAGGCTGGAGTGACAGGTGTCTTGACGGGCAGACAGGCTGGAGTGACAGGTGTCTTGACGGGCAGACAGGCTGGAGTGACAGGTGTCTTGACGGGCAGACAGTTGTCTTAACGGACAGACAGTAGTGACAGGTGTCTGGATGAGGTGATGAGGAGATGACTAGACAGGACTAATCTCACTGACTGGGGCAAATCGGTACTGAAGGGGTTAATTAGGGGTTAATTATGTACAAAGCAGGGGATGAGGCACAGAACTGACCACAGATGACAGATGACAGGCTGTTGATGAGGCACAGAACTGATCTGTGTCACTGACTGGGGCACAGAAGCAGCTTTTCGGCACTAAAGGGGTTAATGTGATCCTAATCTACAGCAGCTTTTCACACTCTCTCCTTCTCTGATCGCTTCCCTGACAGGAATTGGGAGGATCAGAGAAGGAGAAGCACATAGTCCCTCCCCAAACCCCCCTAACCTGCCCCGATGCGCTGCGATTGGTCCCTCTGCGCTATTGGACCAATCACAGCGATCGCGGGCGGGTCAGAGCTCCGATGCTGCTCCCGCCGGCTTCTCTGGTTGCCTGGCAACCCCAGCACGCCGGCTTCACTGTACCTTCAGCGCTTCGCTCCCTGCGCTGACAGTGAAAGCCGATCACGTACATGCACGTGGGGATGCGGTGAGGCACCACATTCCCTCACGTACATGTACGTAATGTTGCGTGAAGGGGTTAAGGAAGGAAGGCAGCAAATGTTGTACATGCTGGTTACAGTGCATTCCTCTCTGAAATTCTGAAGAAAAAAATGGGTCGTTCCAGCCATTGTTCAGAGGAACAGCGTACCTTGATTAAAAAGGTTGATTGGAGAAGGGAAAACATATAAAGAAGTGCAGAAATTAATAGGCTGCTCAACTAAAATAATCGCAAATGCTTTAAAATTCGAATGGATAGAAGAATAGCCAAAATGGCAAGGACCCAGCCAACAATCAGCTCCAGGAAGATCAAAGAAGGTCTAAAGTTACCTGTGAGTACTGTTACAATTAGAAGACGCCTATGTGAAGCCAAGCTATCTGCAAGAAGCCCCCGCAAAGTCTCACTGTTGAAAAAAAGACGTGCTGAAGAGGTTACAATTTGCCAAAGAGCACATTGACTGACCTAAAGAGACATTTTGTGGACTGATAACAGTAAGATTGTTCTTTTTGGGTCTAGTGGCCAGAGACAGTGTGTCAGATGACCCCCAAACACTGAATTCAAGCCACAATGCACTGTGAAGACAGTGAAGCATGGTGGTGCAAAGATCATGATATGGGGATGTTTCTTATACTAAGGTATGGGGCCTATTTATCGCATACCAAGGATCATGGATCAGTTTGAATACATCAGAATACTTGAAGAGGTCATGCTGCCTTATGCTGAAGAGAAAAAAATGCCCTTGAAATGGGTGTTCCAACAAGACAATGATCCCAAACACCAGTAAACGTGCAACATCTTGGTTCCAGACCAACAAGATTGACGTTATGCAGGGCTGGCCTTAGGTGTTCAGGCGCCCTGTGTGAGCTAATCTTGTGGCGCCCCCCCCCCAGGCCAGGTTAACCTAACATACACAAAGAGGAAAACAATCTTTGTAACAAATATTTTTTTTTTAATTACAGATAATTTAAGTGCAAGTGCAAACAAGTACAATCATACACAGTGTCACCCATAGCCAGTCTCCAGACCCCCTTAATCATACCCTGTCACCTTTACCCAGTCCCCTGCCCTTCTTAATCATACCCAGTTTCACCCTTACCCAGTCCCCTGCCCCCTCAATTAGACCCTGCCCCCTTAAATTAAGGGTGACAGACACTGGGCATGATTCTGGGGGCAGGGGACTGGATAAGGGTGACAATGGGTATGATTAAGGGGCAGAGGACTGGCTTTGGTTGACACTGGGTATGATTAAGGGGCAGGGGACTGGGTAAAGGTGAAACGGTATGATTAAGGGGGCAGGGGACTGGCTATGGGTGAAACTGGGTATGATTAAGGGGGGCAGGGTCTAATTGAGGGGGCAGGGGACTGGGTAAGGGTGACACTGGGTATGATTAAGAAGGGCAAGGGACTGGGTATAGGTGACAGGGTATGAATAAGGGGGCAGGAGACTGGCTCTGGGTGACACTGGGTATGATTAAGGGGGCCAGGGTCTAATTGAGGGGGAAGGGAACTGGGTAAGGGTGACACTGGGTATGATTAAGAAGGGCAGGGGACTGGGTAAAGGTGACAGGGTATGATTACGGGGGCAGGGGACTGGCTCTGGGTGACACTGGGTATGATTAAGGGGGCAGGGGACTGGGCAAAGGTGGCAGGGTATGATTAAGGGGGGCAGGAGACTGGCTATGGGTGACACTGTGTATGATTAAGGGCCTTAAAATGTGCCAGTAAAAAGGGACCCCATAATGCCCCCAATAATGTGACTGAATTGTATTGTGAATAGGAATTTTAAAACATAACATTTACTAAATCATTTAAAATAAATGCCACTTGGTGAGAAACATGAAGGACAAACACCTCCACTATAGCATAAATAAATAAAGGGTGGATCTTACCCCGTTTGATGGGTTCCACAGCCTGTGGAGGACGGTTCAGGTAGTAGGTGGACCACCGGAACCTGTGTGACCAAGGTGCTGATGTCTATAGGCAATATGGCACTCCTGTATAGCCCTAATATGTCTTTCCTACCTACATACAGGTGGGGGGGCTACTTGAGCAGCTGCCTAGCACACATGGAGCACCCGCCCCGACAGGGGCGACCCCATACCGATCCTGTCCCTCAGTATGGGCCTTGTGCTATTTTTTCCCTAATACAAAACCCTACATGCCATGTTTCGGTCCTAGACTCCAGACCTCCTCAGGGGTTTCATAGACGTATTCAGGGGTAACTAGAAATAAATTAACAAACACACACTAAGTATAAGTCACATATAAAACTGAGTTGCCAATGTTCATAGATTGGATTCAAACTCAGATTACTTACTGAAGGAAGATCGTTTTTAGCCTCCTACTTTCAATCCAGATCTATGGTGTATGGTATCCGAGCCTTGACATGAGAGGTGTCCCAAGCAAGTGCTGTGTCTCACCTCAAATAGTGGCGATTTGGGTGAGCAATTTGTGGTTGTTGCTCACCTCCTTATATTACCCCACTTCCTAGTGGGTGTATGCCCCCCTGTATATCCAACTCACCTGTCCATAGCGATCACAGCATGTGTAATTGCCTGTGGAACGCATGCCGCTCACGTGCGTTCCACCGGACCGGAAGTTGACATCACATGGTACGGGCGAACCGGAAGTGAGGTAAGGACCTGCTTCCAAGCGTCGCCGGTTGGCAACATGGCAACACCTGAAACACGGCCCTGAATGCCGCAAATGATAACTTGCAAGCGATTTTCATTTCTGCTGGATCGCAATATGGATATTAACTGGCAGGACATTCAAACACATACCCCGGCTCCACTGCAATTGTAGCAGCAAGCCAAGGAGGGAATACTATTCTGCTACAGGTAGCAGTATTTTCTTTAAGTGACATCTACCTGTTCATTAACCCCAACATGCCCAACGCGCCCAAGTTCTAGAGCACGTGCGCATATAGGGAAACATGAACAACCAGATATCAACACATTAGTTAGATACGGCCCTCATTCTTGCACATAATCTGCGAGTATGTTGCACCATATGTATGTATGGCACATAGTCACAAAAAACAGCTATAGTTTTGTTGCTCATTTAGACCCGCAGGATGGACTGTCTTTAGGTAGAAAATCCATTTTGCTTCGCATTGGAGAATTTTCCTATCGAAATCCCCTCGTCTGATGCCCGGCTTAATTTTCTCAATACCCATGAAGGAGAGACAATCAACTCTTCCATCATGTTCGGTATTCACGTGTCTCGCCACGGGTGTATCTCTAGCATTTTTAATGTCGCCGACATGTTCTCCTATTCTCCTCCTAAATTCTCTGATTGTCTTTCCAACATACTCTTTCCCACAAATACATGTAATTTTATAGATTATTCCCCTGCTTTTGCAGTTGATAAAGTCACTTACATTGTATGTTTTTCCCGTGTTATTGCTCTTAAAAGTTTTCGTCTTGGTCACAAAGGGGCACGCCACGCACCCTCCGCATTTGTGGTTACCACTAATCCCTCTCTCAAGCCAAGCTTTTCCGGGGGCTGCTGGTGTATAGTGGCTATGTACCACAAGGTCACGGATACTTCTACCGCGCCTGTAGGTGATGCTGGGGTGCTCCTTTATGACCTTACAAATATCACGGTCCATTCGTAGTACATGCCAGTGTCTCGAGATGATGTCTCTAACTGCAGATGAGCAGCCATTATATGTGCTAATGAGACGGATCTCTCTGTCTTCCTTACTTCCTTCATTCGTGGGAACCTCTTTTCGGGGGGTGAGGAGTGACACTCTATCACTACCTAAAGCATTCTGGTACGCTGGTGTCAATACACTTGCTGGGTAGCCCCGGTCCAGAAATCGAGTTCTCAGGTCTCTGGCCCGTGTGACAAAGTCCGAGCGTTTGGAGCGGTTCCTCCTTAGTCGCAGGTATTGACCCCGCGGTATTCCCTTCCTGAGGGGGTATGGGTGACTACTTTCCCACCTCAGGAGAGAATTAGTGGAGGTGGGTTTACGATACATTGTAGTCTCCAAATGACCACTCGGACTTATGCCCACACAGATGTCCAAAAATGGAAGTTGGGTTGGGTGACATTCTGATGTAAGGTGTAGGCCTATATCGTTCTTATTTAATAATAGGACCCAATCAGAGAAAGTTTCCATACTCCCTTTCCAGATAACAAACACGTCGTCTATGAAGCGTGCCCACTTTTGAACACACTGCAGTTCTACCATAGACTCATCTTTGAATACTATGGTGTTCTCCCACCAGCCCAGGAACAAATTTGCATACGATGGGGCACAGGGGCTCCCCATCGCAGTGCCCCTGAGCTGGTGGTAGAATTGCCCATTAAACAGGAAATAATTCCTTGTCAATGAGAACTCAAGTAGTTCAAGTACAAAGTCACTGTGGGCCTGGAAGTGTCTTCCTCTTGTGGATAGAAAATATGATGCTGCATACAAACCCCACTTGTGTGGGATGGAGGAGTATAGTGCCTCCACATCTACACTACCTAGTATGCAGCCCTCATCAAGATGGATACCTTCCAGTTGTCTAAGGAGATCACCTGTGTCTTTGACATGGGAGGAGAGGGAGAGAACAAACGGGGCCAGGATTCTGTCTATATATATTTCCAGGTTTTGACTGAGGCTGTCCACCCCCGAGACTATTGGTCGCCCCTTGAGGGGCACACAGCCCTTGTGAACCTTCGGGAGGCTATAGAACGTGGCAATTTGTGGGCACTGGGGATACAAAAAATCGTATTCTTCCTGATTGATTAGTTTAGCAAGTTTGGCTTTATCTAGGATACTTTTAAGTTCCTTTTTATAGACCACAGTGGGGTCCACATAAAGTATTTCATAACAATCACGAGGAGCCAATAGGTTCATACACATTAATTCATAAGCCTTTGTATTCAGGATGACGGTGTTCCCACCTTTGTCTGATGGTTTAATAACAATGTTTTTGTTTTTGGACAAATTGTCCAATCCACACAGTTCATCCTGAGTGCAATTGTTTGGTGCTGAGTACAGGTGAGTAGTCTCAAGATCGGTACTAACCAATTTGAGGAACACATCCACACAGTTGATCTCACCTATGGGGGGCATCCTTTTACTCTTGTTCTTTAGACATGAGAAAGGTCCCTCACCTGGAGCTGGTTCGTTAGCAGTAGTTAAACTTTGTAAAAGCTTTACGTCTGCCAGCATTTCCACAGGGACACCCATCTCTATGCTTTGTTTCCTCTCAAGATTGCAGAAGTGCTTATACCACCGCAATTTCCGTGCAAAGAGGTGCAGGTCCACTGTGGTCTTAAAAGGATTATATTGGGACGTTGGGACAAAGGAGAGACCTCTTTCAAGGACCCTTGTTTCTGTGTTTGTTAGAATGTGAGATGATAGGTTAATTATTTTTGGGCCGGTGTGGTTCCCACTCCCTGAGGTTGCTGTTGTGTTCGATTCCTTAGGGGGTAGGTCGATCTCTGGTCTAAAAAACCTGGTCCTCCTCTATTATATGAGCCTTCCCGGTTTTGATTTCTTCTACCTCGGCCTCTACCTTTATTTGTATTTTTTCGGTTCCCTGTGTATTGTTCTTTATCTGATTCTGACTGGTCTGTTTCTGTTGATGAAAAGTCAGTATCTCTTTCAGTTAACCTTCTTCTATCAAATGTTTGTACATATACTTTATTTTCCTTGAAGTCGGCCAAATCACGGTTAAATTGTTTGTGTTTTCGCTCTTTGAGGTGATATTGGAATTTATCCAAAGAGGTCTGAAGTTGTTTCTCCCTTGTCCCAAAGTCCGTCTCCTGTGAAAAGGACTGAGTAATAGCAATCTGATCACGTAATTTAATATCCAAATTAATCAAAGTCTGCCGTTCCTGTTCAATTAATAGTCTCATAAATCTCAACGAACTATTGGTGGCCTCCAGCTCCCATTTACTCATTAGAGAGGTATTTCTACATCGGGTTGCTGGGGTCAAATTAATTCGTAGACCTCGTGGAACAATGTTATTTTCCAGGTAGTGTTCCAGGCTTTGCACCTCCCACCAGGACACTATCTGCTCTTTATATACTTTTTCCAGCTCTTTGAAGGATGCCCCATAAGATGGAATATATTTTTTCTGACAGAATGCTCTGTCAGAAAAAACCTCCTTGGCCTCTGTCAACCAACTACCAGAGTCGAAGCCAGTACTCAAAAATCCTGCCATATCCAAATATATATATACAAATGACACGGTATTAATTATACCAACACACAGTGGAGATGCGTTTGCGGTATATGTTCACACCCAAATATAACTGAATTGTATTGTGAATAGGAATTTTAAAACATAACATTTACTAAATCATTTAAAATAAATGCCACTTGGTGAGAAACATGAAGGACAAACACCTCCACTATAGCATAAATAAATAAAGGGTGGATCTTACCCAGTTTGATGGGTCCTATTATTAAATAAGAACGATATAGGCCTACACCTTACATCAGAATGTCACCCAACCCAACTTCCCAACCCAACTTCCACTGCTCCAAACGCTCGGACTTTGTCACACGGGCCAGAGACCTGAGAACTCGATTTCTGGACCGGGGCTACCCAGCAAGTGTATTGACACCAGTGTACCAGAATGCTTTAGGTAGAGATAGAGTGTCACTCCTCACCCCCCGAAAAGAGGTTCCCACGAATGAAGGAAGTAAGGAAGACAGAGAGATCCGTCTCATTAGCACATATAATGGCTACTCATCTGCAGTTAGAGACATCATCTCGAGACACTGGCATGTACTACGAATGGACCGTGATATTTGTAAGGTCATAAAGGAGCACCCCAGCATCACCTACAGGCGCGGTAGAAGTATCCGTGACCTTGTGGTACATAGCCACTATACACCAGCAGCCCCCGGAAAAACTTGGCTTGAGAGAGGGATTAGTGGTAACCACAAATGCGGAGGGTGCGTGGCGTGCCCCTTTGTGACCAAGACGAAAACTTTTAAGAGCAATAACACGGGAAAAACATACAATGTAAGTGACTTTATCAACTGCAAAAGCAGGGGAATAATCTATAAAATTACATGTATTTGTGGGAAAGAGTATGTTGGAAAGACAATCAGAGAATTTAGGAGGAGAATAGGAGAACATGTCGGCGACATTAAAAATGCTAGAGATACACCCGTGGCGAGACACGTGAATACCGAACATGATGGAAGAGTTGATTGTCTCTCCTTCATGGGTATTGAGAAAATTAAGCCGGGCATCAGACGAGGGGATTTCGATAGGAAAATTCTCTAATGCGAAGCAAAATGGATTTTCTACCTAAAGACAGTCCATCCTGCGGGTCTAAATGAGCAACAAAACTATAGCTGTTTTTTGTTACTATGTGCCATACATACATATGGTGCAACATACTCGCAGATTATGTGCAAGAATGAGGGCCGTATCTAACTAATGTGTTGATATCTGGTTGTTCATGTTTCCCTATATGCGCACGTGCTCTAGAACTTGAGCGTGTTGGGCATGTTGGGGTTAATGAACAGGTAGATGTCACTTAAAGAAAATACTGCTACCTGTAGCAGAATAGTATTCCCTCCTTGGCTTGCTGCTACAATTGCAGTGGAGCCGGGGTATGTGTTTGAATGTCCTGCCAGTTAATATCCATATTGCGATCCAGCAGAAATGAAAATCGCTTGCAAGTTATCATTTGCGGCATTCAGGGCCGTGTTTCAGGTGTTGCCATGCAACCGGCGACGCTTGGAAGCAGGTCCTTACCTCACTTCCGGTTCGCCCGTACCATGTGATGACAACTTCCTGTCCGGTGGAACGCACGTGAGAGGTGTGCGTTCCACAGGCAATCACACATGCTGTGATCGCTATGGACAGGTGAGTTGGATATACAGGGGGGCGTACACCCACTAGGAAGTGGGGTAATATAAGGAGGTGAGCAACAACCACAAATTGCTCACCCAAATCGCCACTATTTGAGGTGAGACACAGCACTTGCTTGGGACACCTCTCATGTCAAGGCTCGGATACCATACACCATAGATCCGGATTGAAAGTAGGAGGCTAAAAACGATCTTCCTTCAGTAAGTAATCTGAGTTTGAATCCAATCTATGAACATTGGCAACTCAGTTTTATATGTGACTTATACTTAGTGTGTGTTTGTTAATTTATTTCTAGTTACCCCTGAATACGTCTATGAAACCCCTGAGGAGGTCTGGAGTCTAGGACCGAAACATGGCATGTAGGGTTTTGTATTAGAGAAAAAATAGCACAAGGCCCATACTGAGGGACAGGATCGGTATGGGGTCGCCCCTGTCGGGGCGGGTGCTCCATGTGTGCTAGGCAGCTGCTCAAGTAGCCCCCCCACCTGTATGTAGGTAGGAAAGACATATTAGGGCTATACAGGAGTGCCATATTGCCTATAGACATCAGCACCTTGGTCACACAGGTTCCGGTGGTCCACCTACTACCTGAACCGTCCTCCACAGGCTGTGGAACCCATCAAACGGGGTAAGATCCACCCTTTATTTATTTATGCTATAGTGGAGGTGTTTGTCCTTCATGTTTCTCACCAAGTGGCATTTATTTTAAATGATTTAGTAAATGTTATGTTTTAAAATTCCTATTCACAATACAATTCAGTTATATTTGGGTGTGAACATATACCGCAAACGCATCTCCACTGTGTGTTGGTATAATTAATACCCCCAATAATGTGCCAGTAAGTGTCCCCATAGATGCCCCCATCATGTGCCAGTATCAAGTGCCTCTCTCCTTCCCCCATGTGCCAGTATCATAGTGCCACCCCCTCAATGTGCCAGTATCAAGTGCCTCTCTCCTTCCCCCCATGTGCCAGTATCATAGTGCCAAACCCCCATGTGCCAGTATCAGGTGCCAACCCCCCTCCCCCCATGTGCCAGTATCAAGTGCCTCCCGCTCCCCCCATGTGGCAGTAACAGTCGGGTATTTAAAAAAAAAACACTTATACTTACCTCCATGTCAGCGATGCGATGCAGGCTTCTTCCGGCCTGTATGTCCATATATGGAGTCAGTGCTTGTGTATTCAAATTTATCCTGTATTTCAGAAAAGTTTCTGCTGGGACTCAAACCCACGACGTTCTGTATCAGAGGTAAGGCACTTAACCACACAGCTATAAGAGCTGCATAGCCACTGGCTGAAAAAATATGAGACTTCTACTGTAGACTCGTTTATAGCTTTGATAGCTAGTATACCTCCATACACATGACAGCTGCCGCAGCACACTCAGCTCTGCTATATCTCTATATATTTAAACTCAAGGTGGTGGATCACTCCAGGCAGAGTTCTGGAATAGGTGCTGCTAACCCAAAATAGAGGGACGCCCACCCTCTTGTAATAAATAGTAAATGTATACATTATATAGGGCGAGCACACAACACTTGGACCACAATAATAGATAATGTGAATAAAATTTAATTAAATCACAATCAAGCTAAACACGTGTATAATATAAAATCCACAATAGGAAGTTCTTTATAAAATTCAAATTAAAATCAATTGCAATGCTTGAAACCAAATTTCACACAAAATAAGTTCATAGATGGAAGTAGTCCCTTACATTCACGACACGCTAGAGTATAGATATATATCTGCACTGTAATGAATTGCTCTACAGTTGCTGAACTCCAATATCCAGTATGCAAATATTTCCCTTCAGGGACCCTTTGGACCCGGGATTTAAATTTATAGGGTTCAGATAGCCAAACGGCTAATGGTTTCCCGTTTAAGGTCAAATATAAAATATAACATTTATTAGGTATTCTTTAAAATGAATGTGAAGATAGAAAAGAAAAGGTATCTAAAAATACAGTTTTCTGGTGCTTGGTGACAGTATTCACTTCTTTTGTTAGTGGTTTCTGCTTATATTTGCAGTCTTTCCCATAGTGTATCTCAGTCCTGAGGAATAGATCCTATTATGTTTCCCTCCTCCGGTCTATTAGGATTGTGAGTCGTGACAAGATATATACTCTCTGTCAGCCCTGCACCGAGGTGAATGGAGTACTTGTAACTCTATCCCTAAATTCCTCTTTAAGGACTGAGTAAAACTGTTCAAATCGGTAAACCCAGTGTCTGCAGCGCACCAGGGGCCGATCACCATGCACACTACACTGATCTAAAACCTAGACTTGCAGCTCCCCCGACATGTTTCACCACGGATGTGGCGTCTTCAGGGGCTATGGAGCTACTATCAACCAGGAAATTAGATAGAAGAACCTGGTTCACAAACGAGGAACCAGTGAATGAAATAACACAAGATAGCGAAGCCATAAACACTAGAATTATCCTCCCATTTAACAGTAGTCATAAGCGGTTGAAAAGAATCATCAGAACCCACTGGCACCACATTCTGAGTGACAAAAAGATAGGCCATATCCTACCAGTTATGCCGTCATTAACATTTACAAAAGCACCTAATCTAGGTCTAAAAATAGCCCCATCGATTAAAACACCAAAAATATTGAAAAATAAGAACACAATCTTGGGTACCTGGATGAATTTTAAGGGCTTTTTTAAATGCGGCAAATGTATGGCATGTAAGGTTAATTCTACATCTAGGAAGACCACTACAATTTTTTCAACACAAAATAACCACACATGGGAGATTAAAGACTGCTTAACCTGTAACACTGCCGGTGTCATCTACCTGATCCAGTGCCCTTGTAGGAGACAGTACATAGGCAGAACCAAACGTCCTATGAAAACCAAGATTGCTGAACATATAGCCAACATAAGAAAGGGGTATGACAAACATTGTTTATCTAAATATTATAAAGACATACATAATAAAGACCCGTCTGGCCTGGAGTTTATGGCGCTTGAAAAGGTAGAGAAACACTGGCGGGGGGAACTATATTAAGCAGATGTCCAGGATAGAATCAAGGCATATCTATGAGTTTGGATCGTTGTTGCCAGTGGGGCTGAACGCAGAATTAGAGATCTTCGGGTTCTTATAGACTGGGTGCCCCCTACCCGACTCTCACGACTCAGTCAGGCCATTTATCGGCACTGAGTTGTGGACTCGGACGCGGGCCCCCAGCCTTATACACCATCATCAAGTCCAACATAATTTGGACCCCTAGAAAAGTTGTTTATCTTTAACCACACCTGATTGTGCATTTTAACTTTCTCTCTTATCCACTTTTTAATAAATTGTATATTGCATAAATCTTACATATTTTATATTCTTATTGACTATTTATTATTATATTTATTATCAATATTTATTAATAATGTATATTGCAATGGAGACTTAAAATGACCAATAGTCAGGTCAAATTAATGTATCCACATGATAGGGTGGACTATAATCCACTCTGTATTACCTCATGTTGGAGATTTAGTATTTAAAATAGGAATAACTCATGTATGCAACCTGTAACAATAATTCTGTTCATACAAGATGTGTAGAATGTAAGAAGGAGCATATATTATGAAAAACGCACGTACACAAAAAAAACGCATTGAAAACGCATGCAAAAAACGCATGCAAATCTTTCCATTTGAAGTGAATCCAGTGATCCAGGATTTGGTGCTTATCAAGGATATAAAAGGCGGAGGCAGACAGGTGATGTTGTACCACTGATGAAGGGAAGGAGAGTTCCCGAAACGCGTCTGGGCTGCACACCTGTAAAAGAAGCACCTCCGCACCTTTATGCATGGCCATGCTAAAAATACTGAAATAGAGGAACATTCGAAAAATCAGGACTCAGAGTAAATAACTGGAAAAGTTCATCGCTCATCGCTCTCCGCTGATTGGATACAGATCACTCTCCAAGTCCCGCGAGACTTCGGGTAAGCAAACTACAGGAGTAAGGAGCGAGACGCCGTCAGTGCCCCGCGCCGCTCGTCTATCTCCTACGATCATAAAGACGCACACACGATACAAACTAACCGGAAGGTAAGAAGTACTCAACTTGTGGAATTCTATATGTGATGGGCATGAGACTAAAATCAGTTTAAATAATTACCCTATTACATACGATATTGTGCTAAACGATACTGCGGTGTGAGACACCACATTAGCAGGAGTTTAGTTGGGTGGATTCGCATTGCCCACACTGGAACCCACAGACCACATAGCACTTGAATATTGTGCAGGAGTTTGGAGTCTCATCATCAACTTGTGTGTGTGCTTATTTGCATACTGGATATTGGAGTTCAGCAACTGTAGAGCAATTCATTATGGTGCAGATATATATCTATACTCTAGCGTGTCGTGAATGTAAGGGACTACTTCCATCTATGAACTTAATTTGTGTGAAATTTGGTTTCAAGCATTGCAATTGATTTGAATTTGAATTTTATGGAGAACTTCCTATTGTGGATTTTATATTATACACGTGTTTAGCTTGATTGTGAGTTAATTAAATTGTATTCACATTATCTATTATTGTGGTCCAAGTGTTGTGTGCTCGCCCTAACCTTGGTTATACATATCTCTATATATGATAGCTGCCCCAGCACACCCAGCTATGCTACATCTATACACATGACAGCTGCCCCAGCACACCCAGCTCTGCTACATCTAAACACATGACAGCTGCCCCAGCACACCCAGCTCTGCTACATCTATACACATGATAGCTGCCCCAGCGCACTCAGCTCTGCTATATCTCTATATATGATAGCTGCCCCAGCACACCCAGCTCTGCTACATCTATACACATGACAGCTGCTCCAGCACACTCAGCTCTGCTATATCTCTCTCTCTCTATATATATATATATATATATATATATATACAGTACAGACCAAAAGTTTGGACACACCTTCTCATTCAAAGAGTTTTCTTTATTTTCATGACTATGAAAATTGTAGATTCACATTGAAGGCATCAAAACTATGAATTAACACATGTGGAATTATATACATAACAAAAAAGTGTGAAACAACTGAAAATATGTAATATTCTAGGTTCTTCAAAGTAGCCACCTTTTGCTTTGATTACTGCTTTGCACACTCTTGGCATTCTCTTGATGAGCTTCAAGAGGTAGTCACTTGAAATGGTTTTCACTTCACAGGTGTGCCCTGTCAGGTTTAATAAGTGGGATTTCTTGCCTTATAAATGGGGTTGGGATCATCAGTTGTGTTGTGGAGAAGTCAGGTGGATACACAGCTGATAGTCCTACTGAATAGACTGTTAGAATTTGTATTATGGCAAGAAAAAAGCAGCTAAGTAAAGAAAAACGAGTGGCCATCATTACTTTAAGAAATGAAGGTCAGTCAGTGCAAAAAATTGGGAAAACTTTGAAAGTGTCCCCAAGTGCAGTCACAAAAACCATCAAGCGCTACAAAGAAACTGGCTCACGTGCAGACTGCACCAGGAAAGGAAGACCAAGAGTCACCTCTGCTGCGGAGGATAAGTTCATCCGAGTCACCAGCCTCAGAAATCGCAGGTTAACAGCAGCTCAGATTAGAGACCAGGTCAATGCCACACAGAGTTCTAGCAGCAGACACATCTCTAGAACAACTGTTAAGAGGAGACTGTGTGAATCAGGCCTTCATGGTAGAATATCTGCTAGGAAACCACAGCTAAGGACAGGCAACAAGCAGAAGAGACTTGTTTGGGCTAAAGAACACAAGGAATGGACATTAGACCAGTGGAAATCTGTGCTTTGGTCTGATGAGTCCAAATTTGAGATCTTTGGTTCCAACCAACGTGTCTGCGCGACGCAGAAAAGGTGAACGGATGGACTCTACATGCCTGGTTCCCACCGTGCAGCATGGAGGAGGAGGTGTGATGGTGTGGGGGTGCTTTGCTGGTGACACTGTTGGGGATTTATTCAAAATTGAAGGCATACTGAACCAGCATGGCTACCACAGTATCTTGCAGCGGCATGCTATTCCATCCGGTTTGCGATTAGTTGGACCATCATTTATTTTTCAACAGGACAATGACCCCAAACACACCTCCAGGCTGTGTAAGGGCTATTTGACCATGAAGGAGAATGATGGGGTGCTGCTTACACAGTCATCAAGAGAATGCCAAGAGTGTGCAAAGCAGTAATCAAAGCAAAAGGTGGCTACTTTGAAGAACCTAGAATATGACATATTTTCAGTTGTTTCACACTTTTTTGTATATAATTCCACATGTGTTAATTCATAGTTTTGATGCCTTCAGTGTGAATCTACAATTTTCATAATAATGAAAATAAAGAAAACTCTTTGAATGAGAAGGTGTGTCCAAACTTTTGGTCTGTACTGTATATATATATATATATATATATATATACTATATAGAGATATAGTAGAGCTGAGTGTGCTGGGGTTGCTGTCATATAGAGATATAGTGCTGGGTGTGTTGGGGCAGCTGTCATGTGTATAGATGTACACTGGCTATAACAGCTATAACAGAGTCTACAGTAGAAGTCTCATATTCAGTGGCTATGCAGCTTTATAGCTGTGTGGGTAAGTGCTTTGCCTCTGATACAGAAGGTTGTGGGTTTGAATCTCAGCAGGCACATCTCTCCCTCTCCTTAAGACGGCAATACAGATGACTATGCCTAGGATTTGTCAGATTTGAATCTTGTGAATGAGAAGCGTGCAAGTTGAGACACAGGCAGGGTTTCTATAAAGTAGTAAGGTGAGAGAAGGCTGATGCCGCCGTCCTGCATGTCGTTACAGTGTGTGGTGTTTGTGGCAGTTTCTACACTGGCCAAGGAGCCTCCTCGCTGTTGGCACAGCCTGGCTGCTGGATTCCACTGTTGCCATGGCGCCCTCGTACACCACAAAGGCTGGCCCTGACATTATGGAGCCCAATCCCCAGATCTTAATCCAATAGAAAACTTGTGGGGTGACATCAAAAATGCAGTTTTCATATATTTTTTTTAGAGGAACAACACAAATTTGATATATTTTTCTTCATGTTTTGATTTGGAATAGAATGTGTAGTGTTCTCAATGGATTTGTGTGTATGCAAATAAAAGCTATCAGAAGGATTTTGAGCTTTATTCGCTTTTTTATACACACTGCTATTATTTTGAACACAACTGTACATCCCCCACTTAATTTGCATGGGATTCTAGATTTTATATATATATATATATATATATATATATATAGACAAAGAAAATCCACAGCACTCCTTCAAGTAAAAAAAGTGTGTAATTTATTCACACATGTCAGCAAAGACAACGTTTCGGTCCTCTCACAGGACCTTTCTCAAGTCAAGTGAACATAAAAGTGCATAGTGCAAAAATAAATACATCTCTACAACATGACCCAATCCATTATTGGCCAATAGAGTACTAGTGCACTCCCATTCGTGGGTGGGCTACAATTCATATAATTAACTCCACATGTTAACATACACACCAACAAAAGTCAGGGCATGTCGGTGATACATTCAATAATAATCCATCATCATAAGTGTATACAAGTGCGTATAAGAAAGTGAACAGTGCAATTTAAAAAGACCTTGACTATATTACCGTGCCGCAAGCTTGATAGTGGATCACAACAGTATGGGGAGAAGGCGTCTTTGCTTGTGTTGGAGCGCGCCACTCATCCGCGTCCACTGCTCCCTACTGCGCATGTATCTAACCCACTTCCTTGACGCAGCATATAACAGTCATGCGTCGCCTCTAGGGTGGAAGCCAACGTGATGACGCACGGTCGATCATGTCCGAGCGCAGCGCACATACAAAGTGTGCATCAGCACGCAGTCAAATCGTCCGCGCCCCTCCACGAGTCCATGTCCACCATCTTACTTACAGGCACTTTTTTGGGCAATATTATTATGCCTCCATATAACCCCATACTTTTTCGTCCCTATCCAATGCCCGGCACAGGCAAGAGTCAAGGTGATAATCAATACATACAAATATATATTTAGCATAGACATATCACTGTAGCTTCCATTTAATTCACCATATACAGAGAGCAGACAACATCAGATCATAAGTCCTGTAGACTGGATATCTAGCTAACCATTCCTCCTGTCACCCTAAATTCCACGTTTAACCCTTTAGGTTTCAGGGTATCTGGCCGAAAAATCCACCTTAGCTCAGTTTTCTTTAGTTTACTTTATCGGTCCCCTCCTCTATCCAATGGTTTAACATGGTCTATAATCAGAAATTTCAAATCGCTTTCTTTATGATTTTTTTCAGCAAAATGCTTTGATACGGGCAAATCTCTTCTTTTATTCCTAATAGATTGTCCATGGTTATTCAACCTAGTCTTTAGATCACAAGTGGTTTCGCCAACACATAATTTTTTACAAGGGCACCATAATACATATATCACCCATGACGAATCACAGGTGAGATAATGTCTTATGTCAAAGGTCTCACCCGTGTCTGGATGTGCGAACACAGATCCCTTGGCCATCTGTTTACAGTTCACACATCCCAGACACGGGAAAGAGCCCGTGCGCCTTGTTTTAAGAAACGTCTGTCTCAATTGTCCTTTGTCTGGTACTTTGGAGTGTACTACCTTATCCCTGATGTTCCCTGCTCTTCTATATGCCATCATAGGCGAATTTTTAAAGGCAGCAATATTAGGGTGTCCACTGCTCAATAAACCCCAATGTCGCCTCACTATCTTTTCAATATCGGGACTCAACTCATTGTATGATGATACAAACGGCAATCTGTCACTAGTCTGTCTTTGTTTGGGGGTCAACAACTCGTCTCTAGGGATTTTTTTATGAATTTAGAGCACGTTTTGAAGCCATTTCTAACAAATATGCGATGGACATTATGTTGCTCAATATTGAGTTCTCTCAGAAGGAAATGGTTGTGCTAAAAAATAAATTGCAGGACACTGAACAACAGCTGAAGGCAGCTGTGTCCATTAATGAGGCGGATACATTTCTTGAGAAACAACAGTGTTTTTTGGAGAAAATGCGGAAGGACCTGGAGGAGGTCAAAAGATCAAAGTGGCACAGAGATCAGAATGATTATACGTCTGGTCATGTCTATGTCTGGGAGCAACCCTGGCGTATGGAACAGGGTACGTTACCTAAAAAAACATCTAAGCGCAATAAAGAAACCAATAAATGGGTGAGAAATAAAGATACCAATGATGACTTTACCTCCAGTCAGCCTGGAACTTTTTTAGGCCCACGAGTTGCTACGGGAGACGCCCCACGAGACGGGGAGGTCTCAGACATAGAAGAGCTTGGAAAAACCAGAGCACAGAGATTAATGAGGACCAACAACTCCAGACAGATGAATATAAACAAGAAAAAGTAGAATCTAATGTGGTGGTAAACATTTCATCCCATACATTGACTGAACATGAATTGAAAGCCCTAAATAAGGGATTATCCTTTTGCCCACAGGCTAAGCCTGATTGGTTCCAGTTGGAACTGGACTTGAACCGCCTCCTCAGGAATTTAAAACTGAGGGTGTGGTTCGACTCCAGTTCCACTGGCGCCATGAATATTAATGAAGTCAGCAATCCTGGTGGTCAACTTACTTTGAAACAGTTTGATTTGCATTTAAAAAGTGATTTTGTTCCACTTGTCAATTCACATGCCTTGGAATGTTTTTCAGAGGCGGTTAAGAGAGATGTAGCTATGTTGAGAAAAAGAGCTCAGTCTAGTATGTATATGAGGCCAAACATTTAGACACAGGAAATGTCTGCATTGGAGGGTCTGTCCAGTAACCCCGATCTCACCATCAAGCCTGCGGACAAGGGTGGTGGGATCGTGTTGATGGACACTACCCGATATATTAATGAGATACAAAGGCAACTGAGCGAACCTGGTGTCTATGAACCATTGGTCAGGGACCCCAGATTCGAGATTGCAAGGAAAATAGATGTACATTTGACTGTTGCGATGCAGAATGGTATTATTGACAGACAACTTAAAGAGTTTTTGGTGGTGAAGTCCCCGGTCACACCCACGAAATATGTATTACCAAAGATACATAAAAGGTTGGTCGACCCTCCGGGTCGGCCTATAATTTCTGGTAGGGGTTCGATACTATCTAACATAAATGTGTTTTTGGATAAGATATTGAGAGAATATGCTATGGGTGCCAAATCATATGTTAGGGACACCAGTGACTTCATCACCAAAATCAAAGGGATGTGGGTGCCCAAGGGGGCGATTGTGGCCTCTTTTGACATAGTGTCGTTATACACCTCGATTGACCATGGCAAAGGCCTGTCAGCTGTAGCGGAGATGTTAGAACACTCAGAATACTCCGCCCCAGTATGACAGTTTATACTGACACTGTTGGAATTGTCTTTGAGGAACAATTATTTTGTGTTCCAGGGACAGTTTTTCTTGCAGAAGATGGGCGCGGCGATGGGTTCTAATGCCGTGCCCACTTATGCAAATATTTTTGTGCGGTCATTTGAGGAACGACTTGTCTATGTATCTCCCCACTTCAACCAGGTTTTGACGTGGTGGAGATACATAGACGATATCTTCCTCATTTGGGGTGGCACCATGGAGCAGTTGATGGACTTTCACGTATACTTGAACTCCCTTGACCGGGAGATCCAGTTTACGTTAACGGCATCGACTGACCGGGTGCAATACTTGGACACACAAGTATACATTGAGGATGAACAGGTACATATGGATTTGAACATTAAGGCCACAGATAAGAACACATTGTTGCATTTTACTAGTGGGCATCCAAGAAGGATGGTAGATTCTCTGCCGTTTAGTCAAATGCTTCGAGTACAGAGAATAGTTGACAAAGATGAGAATATAAATTCAGCAATGAAAAACATGGATCAATCCTTTATAGATAGGGGGTACCCTAGGAGGTTAGTAAAAAGACATGCGGAGAGGGCTAAAAAAATCCCTAGAGACGAGTTGTTGACCCCCAAACAAAGACAGACTAGTGACAGATTGCCGTTTGTATCATCATACAATGAGTTGAGTCCCGATATTGAAAAGATAGTGAGGCGACATTGGGGTTTATTGAGCAGTGGACACCCTAATATTGCTGCCTTTAAAAATTCGCCTATGATGGCATATAGAAGAGCAGGGAACATCAGGGATAAGGTAGTACACTCCAAAGTACCAGACAAAGGACAATTGAGACAGACGTTTCTTAAAACAAGGCGCACGGGCTCTTTCCCGTGTCTGGGATGTGTGAACTGTAAACAGATGGCCAAGGGATCTGTGTTCGCACATCCAGACACGGGTGAGACCTTTGACATAAGACATTATCTCACCTGTGATTCGTCATGGGTGATATATGTATTATGGTACCCTTGTAAAAAATTATATGTTGGCGAAACCACTTGTGATCTAAAGACTAGGTTGAATAACCATAGACAATCTATTAGGAATAAAATAAGAGATTTGCCCGTATCAAAGCATTTTGCTGAAAAAAATCATAAAGAAAGCGATTTGAAATTTCTGATTATAGACCATGTTAAACCATTGGATAGAGGAGGGGACCGATTAAGTAAACTAAAGAAAACTGAGCTAAGGTGGATTTTTCGGCTGGATACCCTGAAACCTAAAGGGTTAAACGTGGAATTTAGGGTGACAGGAGGAATGGTTAGCTAGATATCCAGTCTACAGGACTTATGATCTGATGTTGTCTGCTCTCTGTATATGGTGAATTAAATGGAAGCTACAGTGATATGTCTATGCTAAATATATATTTGTATGTATTGATTATCACCTTGACTCTTGCCTGTGCCGGGCATTGGATAGGGACGAAAAAGTATGGGGTTATATGGAGGCATAATAATATTGCCCAAAAAAGTGCCTGTAAGTAAGATGGTGGACATGGACTCGTGGAGGGGCGCGGACGATTTGACTGCGTGCTGATGCACACTTTGTATGTGCGCTGCGCTCGGACATGATCGACCGTGCGTCATCACGTTGGCTTCCACCCTAGAGGCGACGCATGACTGTTATATGCTGCGTCAAGGAAGTGGGTTAGATACATGCGCAGTAGGGAGCAGTGGACGCGGATGAGTGGCGCGCTCCAACACAAGCAAAGACGCCTTCTCCCCATACTGTTGTGATCCACTATCAAGCTTGCGGCACGGTAATATAGTCAAGGTCTTTTTAAATTGCACTGTTCACTTTATTATACGCACTTGTATACACTTATGATGATGGATTATTATTGAATGTATCACCGACATGCCCTGACTTTTGTTGGTGTGTATGTTAACATGTGGAGTTAATTATATGAATTGTAGCCCACCCACGAATGGGAGTGCACTAGTACTCTATTGGCCAATAATGGATTGGGTCATGTTGTAGAGATGTACAGTATTTATTTTTGCACTATGCACTTTTATGTTCACTTGACTTGAGAAAGGTCCTGTGAGAGGACCGAAACGTTGTCTTTGCTGACATGTTTGAATAAATTACACACTTTTTTTACTTGAAGGAGTGCTGTGGATTTTCTTTGTCTACTGATTTCGGCCTACATCGAAGGACCACCGCGGGCACCCACACAACTACAGCTGTATCTGAAGGAGTGCTGCCTGACCTTTTCCATGAATATATATATATATATATATATATACACACACACACACCCCAGTAAATTAACCTCATAAAACACTAACTAAATGCAATATGAAAGTTAAGATTGTAATAGGGGGAAGGTAAGGGAGATCATGATGTTAGTGGTGTAAAATTATGATTTTACATGAAAGACTCCCTTTAACCACTGAATATACCAATGATAAACTCTGCCTAAATAGCATATAAAAATCTAGTCAGCTCGGCAAGCGACTTCTAATAATAAAGTGACCGTAACAACTAAATCAACAGGGAGGGAGGGCTGACTGGCAGCAGATCTTCAAAATGTGGCTTGGCAGACAGTATAACGGCATCCACAAAAAATTATATACCCAACATAACACCATCCAATAACCCCTTATCCAATTTCCAAACTGTTGCTTGGTTTCCCTAAACGTTAATAACCAGCCACAATACTCTATAGGACACCTTTCTAACAAATCCCATTGCCTCATCCTACCTTGTAACTTAGGCTAGTTTTACCCATCTGTAACAATGGTTTTGGCATGTTATATAACCCCAAAATGAGGCAAATGCACCATGTGGATAACCATAATCCCATGCAAATCCCTCCATATAGGAATTTCTGGATCTTTACCTTTGTTATGAATTATGAGTTGTTTGCCAAAATTCTTAACATTCTGTGATTACAGGGGTTCCCGTTCCATCGGTCAGACACCGAAGAAGCAAAAAGGATCTTCTGAATGTGGTGGAGGTCTCCACAGATGAGGAAGATTCAGTGGGGCAGGTAGATGGAGAGCAGGCTGGACCCTCCAACAAATGGAGCGGCCCCTCCCCCACCTGATGTGGGCAAAATGTCGGAGGTAGAGGCAGAGCATCCCAGAACCACCGAGAATGTAGCAGCCCCTCCACCACCTGATGTGGGCGAAATGTTGGACCAACAGTCTGAACAGCCCGGACCTTCCTAGCCATGGGATTCCCTTCCTCCCACCTCCAGAAGAGGAGGAGGAGGTCTACACCCCCCCACCAGGACGGTAAATATGTGCACACATCAATATAATTTGGTATACATAAAATATTCACAAACATCCCACAATCCCCCCACCACCCTGCATCTCTGGACTCAGCTTTAATGCACATATGTAAGGAATCCTAACAATAGCAGCCCTTAGTCAACATGTCTGCCTGTTTAGCTGAGCAGCCTTTGCACCCCGGTTCCTGAGCGATTATGCCTGCGGGCCAGGTGTTTGTTGGTCCATAATAGTACTTCCCTGTGCGTCAAGTCACGTTCCGCTGTGGTGTACTATTATGGGCTGGATGTGAATTGTTTAAAAGTGCCAACAATGAGGGGTTAACAGAAACTACATTACTAGAAAACAACAAAACTGCATCCTTAGACCGCATGCACACAACCGTTGTGTGTTTAGCGGTACGCAAATTGCGGATCCGCAAAACATGGACAGCCATTAATATAACTGCCTATTCTTGTCCGTAACATGGACAAGGATAGGACAGGTTAAATTTTTTTGCGGTTCCACGGAGCAAAGAAACTTTTGCGGACCCATTGAAGTGAATGGGTCCGCATCCAAGCCACAAAAACTGCTGCTCAGATGCGGAACAAAACAAAGGTCGTGTGCATGAGGCCTAAGTCTGTAAAATACCTAAAAACTATTAACTAACCAAATAAATAACATTAGACTGTATCCGAACTATCACTAAGCAAACAACACTATAATTAACATAAAGATCTATAACTACTGAATTTAGATGTAAATCGGCAGTGTTTAACCCTTTCACGTCTGCAATCTGTATATATACGTGATAGCTGCACATACCCCGTGCAGCTACCACGTATATATACGTTCTGGCAGCTCTTTAATCCAAGCGCTGCAAATCGCTTGGATTAAAGCTTCTGCCCCTGCCCTGTATGCTGTCACGGACAGCATACAGTGCAGTAATGCCGGCAAGGGACCAATCAGAGTGGCCCCTTGCCGGCAATCGATCCGATTGGTTAGTCTGTGCAGACTAACCAATCGGATCGCGGCAGCGTTAAAATGCCGGTTTCTGGCTCTGATCTGCGCTCTGCAGATCAGAGCCTGAAATCGGTAAGGTGTCCTCGTGCCCCCCGATCCTCCAAGCCTTTGGTGCCCGCCTTTGGTGCCCCTCTGTGGTCCCCCCCATCTGTGCCCCGCTGACCTGTGCCACCTCTGCCACGCCGATCTGTGCCTGCTGCGCGCCGCTGATGTCCTTCCTGCCCTGATGCGGTCCGCCCCTTCCCCTCCCCCTGCATAAAATAAAATACACATATTAGGTGTCACCGCGTCCGTAACGACCGTCTCTATAAATATATCACGTGATGGACCCCGTCCGATAAACACCATAAAAATAAATAAATAAAAAAACAGTGCCAAAAAAGCTATTTTTGTCACCTTACATCACAAAAAGTGCAACAGCAAGCGATCAAAAAGGTTTATGACCCCCAAAATAGTACCAATCAAACCATCACTTCGTCCCGCAAAAAATTATACCCTATTTAAGACAATCGCCCAGAAAATAAAAAAGCTATGGCTCTCAGACTATAGAGACACTAAAACATCATTTTTTTTGTTTCAGAAATGCTATTATTGTGTAAAACTTAAATAAATAAGAAAAAGTATACATATTAGGTATTGCCACGTCCGTAACGATCTTCTCTATAAAACTATCACATAACCTAACTCCTCAGATGAACGCTGTGAAAATAAATAAATGAAAACTATTCCAAAACAGCAAATTTTTGGGTCACCTTGCCCCATAAAGTGTAATAAAGAATGATCAAAAAATCATATGTACCCAAAAATAATACCAATAAAAACCTCAACACTTTCTGCAAAAAACGAGCCCCTGCACAAGACGATCGGCAGAAAAATAAAAAACATATGGCGTTCAGAAAACCAATCCAGCACAATCTGCCTTCCAAAAACCGTATGGCATTCCTTTCCTTCTGCGCCCTGCCGTGTGCCCGTACAGCCGTTTACGACCACATGTGGGGTGTTTCTGTAAACCGCGGAATCAGGGTAATAAATATTGAGTTTTGTTTGGCTGTTAACCCTCAATGTGTTAAAGAAAAAAAATATATAAAATGGAAAATCTGCCAAAAAAGTGAAATTTTTAAATTTCATCTCCATTTTCCTTTAATTCTTGTGGAACGCCTAAAGGGTTAACAAAGTTTGTAAAATCAGTTTTGAGTAACTTGAGGGGTGTAGTTTCTATAATGGGGTCATTTATGGGGGTTTCCACTATGTAAGCCCCACAAAGGGACTTCAGACCTGAACTGGTCCTTAAAAAGTGGGTTTTGGAAATTTTCTTAAAAATTGTAAGAATTGCTTCTAAACTTCTAAGCCTTCTAACGCCCTAAAAAAATAAAATTACATTTCCAAAATGATGCCAACATAAAGTAGACATATGGGGAATGTTAAGTAATAAATATTTTATTAGGTATCACTTTCTGTTTTAGACGCAGAGAAATGGAAATTTGGAAAATTGTGAATTTTTCCTAATTTTTGGTAAATTTGGGATTTTTCATAAATAAAGGTGAAATATATTGACTCAAATATATGACTATCATGAAGTACAATGTGTCACGAGAAAACAATCTCAGAATGGCGTGGATAAGTAAAAGTGTTCCAAAGCTATTACCACATAAAGTGACGCATGTCAGATTTGTAAATTTTGACCTGGACACTGGGGCATCAATGACCCTTGGTCATGAAAGGGTTAAACACATACACCACACAATGCACAAATTGTCTTCTAATTATGAATTTAAAAAATTGAATTTTTTGTTTTGTTTTACAAACAGTAATAAAGAAATGCATCAAACGGCTAGCCCAGATGCAGCGTGACCACCGTAAAACATAAAATAGACAAGATGCTAATGAGGGTCAACCGCAAGGTTAATCACCTGAATAAACAGTACCTTCAAGGGATGAAGGAAATGGGGGAGCTACCTGCCCAACTTAAAAAGTTGCCCTAAATTCTTTTTTTTTTATTATTATTATGTTAATTAATAATTTTTGAAGTGTTATAACGCGTGCTTTCGTTTTTTTTATACTGTTATGTTATGGTGTACTTTTAACTGACAACTTAGCTGTATGGCCCCTTTAGTCCAGTGTCAAACTCATCTGGATCAGAACAGACAGCATATAGGTACATGGTAATACTGTCGGATAAGGCCCACACATAACTCAACAATGTCAGGACATACAGCAGCAGGTATTTGTAACGGTGAAGTATAAAGCCCACACATAATTCATCAGGGTCAGGACAGGACAGCAGCATCAACAGCAGGTAGATGGTAACGGTCGAGTATAAGGCTACACCCAGCTCATCATAACTCATCAGGACAGGCAAGCATTTGTAAGTTCTAAGTGTGCACTGTGCAGCAGGAATGTGTTCCCAGGAATGGGCCCCCCACCAGACCAGGGCAACAACAAAAATAAACTAAGACACCTCTGACATCAGCATGTTGTCACATCTAAGACACCTCTGACATCAGCATGTTGTCACATCTAAGACACCTCTGACATCAGCATGTTGCACATCAGCAAATGTGCAGCAGGAATGCGTTAACATGCCAAAAAAAGCACTATTTTACATTGTCAATATTTTTTTCACATTATTTTTACTTATTGAAACCACACTAAAAATTGGCACTAAATTAACTAGACACGCTGCCTGAATAGGTCAGCTATCAGTTTCCATATCGGGCACATTGAGTCTGTGGCAGAACTCTACGGTAGGTCAGACAGCCTCACCATGTGCTGATTCCTCCAAGCCAGAGGGCAGTAGGATTGGCAGTGTTTTGCAGTGGCTCTTTCATCCTCCTTTTGTCTGTGAGGAGGAATGGGTACCGTCGCTCTCCCCACCCATACATGATCAGCACAGCACACACGCTGTGCTCCGGCCAACGGCTGGACCCATCTGTCCTGGGCCCGTCTGAGCACAGTAGGCAGTGATGAGCCAGCTTGCCTCAGCCAGGGTGTGGAAGTGTCCCCTGCTCAGCTGCCAGGATTAGTCACCTTCCTATCGGTGAAGACTCGACCATGGTCCCCAGCTGCTGGCGGGGTCCTCAGCGGTTGCTTCCAGTGCACAGCCCGGATCATAATAAGCCTTTAGATGCAAGGCTTGTCTACACCCGGGGGGGTGTAGTGTCACACAGCCCGGGGCAGACTTCACCAGGAAGGGGCTGACAGGCAAAGTGGAGCATTCAGCAGAGCGCAGTTTAGAGTCTGATCTGAAGGCAACATGGGCCAGATTTATCATTATTCTGACAGCTCATTCCACTTTTATGTATGGCTAAAGTCAGTTTTAGCTAAGTCAGATTTATGATCAGCCCTTTGAAACTGTGATAAATGTGGTTTGACGGTAGCAGTTTATCCCTCAGTAAGCGGCTTTACAAATGTTCTTTTAAAAAGTCGCATAAGATAAGCATGGTCCGCACTGGAGTGATTTTGCAGATTTTTTGGCGACTTTTTAAATTGTCGCAATAGTAAATCTGTTTAGAGACATAGTGCAGACCCCAATAAAAGTCGCAAATTTTTGCGTAGTTTAAGCGATTGCGCAAAAATTTGCGACTTTTTCACTCCATTATTCTGACTTGAGATAATTTTTTTTAAATGTTTTTTTTAACAGTACACATTACAATGATGCTAATAGCCAGTGATTAGCTGAACCAGCATTTCCAGCCTTTTCCCGTGTTTCAAACCAGGACCATGACTGCAGAGCATTATAGAGCAGAAGAATATCAGTATGGCAACAGAGGGGGGAACTATGAGGTGAGTAACACTTATATTTTATTTTTAACTCATCCGATTCCTGACTATAAAAAAAATATCTATTTCCCCAGAACACATTTTTCGCACTATAAGAGTTTTAGCTTGTGGGCGAATATGTAGAAGATAGTATATTCTACATATTGGCACACAAGCTAAAAGTAGGGGTGGATCAGTGTCCGGCGCTATATTACTATATATTTGTTTTTTAGAATATTCGTAATATTCTAAAAAAAGAATATATAGCAATATAGCGAATATTCAAAAAAATAAAAAATATAGAGCAATATAGATAATATATAATGCTATATTCGTTTTTTTAATATTCGTCATTTTTTTTCCATCTGAAATTGAACATGAATGATTCCTCCCTGCTTCTTGCTTGTGGCCCAATGAGTCATTGGCCCACAAGCATGAAGCAGGGCAGAATCATGTTTTCAGATGGAAAAAAATTGCGAATATTCGATATAACGATTATTTAGCACTATATTCTAAATATTTGCAAATTCTCGAAGTTGAGATATTCAAGATAAAAATTCATAATTCGAATATTCTTACTTATCACTAATCATCATAAAATCATCCAAGTACAGTGACAAAATCAGATCCACCCACAGACACATCTACAATGGTTACCATAATCCACTCATGTTATATGAAGCAAGTTATACTATAAAGACCCCTTACTACTATATGATATCATTAGGCACCATGAACTTTTAACAATGTCAAAAAAACCTGATATTTGCAGTAGAAAATATGTAAGGTCATGGGTGACTAATGTTTGCTTTATCCTGTGACCTGCTGTCATTTGACATTTAAAATGCTAAATGAGCCGTGTGATGACCATTAACACATCGTACATTGAAATAAATAGTACTGGCACAGGACCTGCATTCTTTAAAAGTAATGTTCATTTGTCCTTTCTTGACATATAATTAAATCTAAGGCTACTTTCACACGAGCAGTTTTAATCCTGCTATTGCAATCCATCATAGAATCTCAATAGCGGAAGAAAACACTTCAGTTTTGTCCCCATTCATTGTCAATGGGGACAAAACTGAACTGAACGAAATGAAATGCACCAAAATACATTACGTTCCGTTCGGTTGCTCCCAATCGCGGACTGAAAAACGCTGCAAGCAGTGTTTTTCTGTCCGCGATGTGGTGCGGAGCAAGAGGGATCTGTCCTGACACACAATGTAAGCCAACAGGGACGGATCTGTATTCTCTGACACAAATCTGTCCCCCATTGACTTTTAATGGTGTTCTTGACGGATCAGTCATAGCTATATAAGACATAATACAACCAGATCCGTTCATGACAGATGCCTGTGGTTGCAATATTGTAACGGAAGCGTTTTTGCAGATCCACACTAGTGTGAAAGTAGCCTAAGATCAAACTGAAAACTTGGGGCATTAATCCATTAATTTTTTATTATTATAATGCAGGGCATATTTTCCATGAGATTCCAAAAACATTCTTTGGTAAATGTTTTCATTGATAGCTAATCAGTGTACATCAATGTGATAGGAATATTTGAACGCTTCACGGTGAAGACCATGTGTGACCGTAGACCGACAAAATTAGGTGCTGCGGGCGAACATATGCGATGTTCGGTCCGCCCCCTATACATCATCATTGAGTAAACTTTGACTCTGTACCTCACAGTCAGCAGACACATTCCAGCCAATCAGCAGCCGACCCTCCCTCCCAGACCCTCCCACCTCCTGGACAGCATTCATTTTAGATTAATTCGGAAGCTGCATTCACAGTGAGAGGAGGGACAGTGCTGCTGCTGATTCAATAGGGAAAGCGTTAGCCAGGGCATTGTTCTGTGTCCACAGACTCATCTGCGGTAAGGACAGCGTCCTGACAGCACCACAAAAAGCCCTTTTCAGGGCTGGTACATCAGTCTGCTTTTTTATATATATATATATATATATATATATATATTGCAGTTGCCTGGCTGCCCGTGTGTGAGAGGCTGCAGGCTCAGTCACAGACAGCACGTGCACACCATTCATACAGGGTGTGACAGAAAATACTTTGCAGATAAAAAAAATTCTATTTAATATTTTTCTGTGACATAATCACATTTGTAAGCCCGTGTGTGTCAGGCCCACACAGACTGTATTGTGGCCACTGGCTAGTGGCTAGGCCTCCACTCATACCGTTACAGGGTGTCATTCACTCAAATACCTTGAAGATAAAAAAATTATATTTAACATTTTTCTGTGATATAATCACATTTGCAAGCCCGTGTGTGTCAGGCCCACACATACTGTATTGTGGCCACTGGCTAGGCCTCCACTCATACCGTTACAGGGTGTCATTCACTCAAATACCTTGCAGATAAAAAAAAATCTATTAAAAAAATTTCTGTGATATAATCACATTTGCAAGCCCGTGTGTGTCAGGCCCACACATACTGTATTGTGGCCACTGGCTAGGCCTCCACTCATACCGTTACAGGGTGTCATTTACTCAAATATCTTGCAAATAAAAAAAATTCCATTTAACATTTTTCTGTAATATAATCACATTTGCAAGCCCGTGTGTGTCAGGCCCACACAGACTGTACTGTGCCCACTGCACACCACTTATATAGGTTGGCACAGTACCTTGCACGCATAGTACCACTTCACATAAAAAAAAATATGACAGGCAGAGAGAGGCCACCCCGCAGGGGCCGTCATGGTGCTGTGATTTCCACTGGCCCTGGAATAATGCCCAGTGTTCAGAGCCACGTACCCTGAACCCAAAAAATTCGGAGAAAATAGTTGACTGGCTTACACAGGACACCCAATCTTCAACAGCTTCCGCTAAGAACCTTGACGCACCATCCTCCTCCAGCTCAGCTTTGGTCACCTGCTCTCAAGTTACCCTACCACCACCACTACCACCACAGCCACCACAGCTGCTTCACTTGATCCTTCAGTGGAGTTATTTACACATCAGTTGGATGAAATCAGTGATGCGCAACCATTATTGCCAGGGGATGTAGATAACAGGGATATGTCTCAGTCAGGCAGCATTACACACATGGACGTACAGTGTGGGAGGGGAGACAGAGAGAAGGAGGAGACGAGTTGGAAGCAGGGGGAAGTCGTCGCAAGGAGCTAGTGGCACAGTCAGACAGCATGTATTGGCACCCGGGGTCAGCCAGACAGCACGCCAATCAACTCATGCTCTTGCCACCACCAGAATGCCGTCATTGCAAAGCTCAGCAGTGTGGCATTTTTTTTGTGTGTCTGCCTCTGACAACAGCGATGCCATTTGCAACCTGTGCCAAAAGAAACTGAGTCGTGGGAAATCCAACACCCACCTAGGTACAACTGCTTTGCGAAGGCACATGATCGCACATCACAAACGCCTATGGGATCAACACATGATGACGAGTAGAAGCAGCACACAAGCTCAAAGCCACCATCCTCCTCCTGGTCCAGCATCTTCAGCCACATCAACCACTGCTGTCCTCCTTGCCCCCTCTCAACCACCCGCCACTCTGCCTCTCACCTTCAGCAGTTCCATCTCATCTGCCCACAGTCAGGTGTCTGTTAAGGAAATGTTTGAGCATAAGAAGCCAATGTCACAGAGTCACCCCCTTGCCCGGCGTCTGACAGCTGGCTTGACGGAACTCTTAGCCCACCAGCTTTTACCATACCAGCTGGTGGAGTCTGAGGCCTTCTAAAAATTTGTTGCTATTGGGACACCACAGTGGAAGGTACCCGGACGAAATTTATTTTCTAATAAGGCAATCCCAAACCTCTACCTGATTGAAAAGGAAGTCATGGCATCTCTGGCATACAGTGTTGGGTCAAGAGTCCATCTGACCACTGATACCTGGTCTGCAAAGCACGGTCAGGGCAGGTATATCACCTACACTGCGCATTGGGGTCAACCTGCTGACGGCTGCCAAGCATGGAATGCGTGGCTCTGCAGCGGAGTAGGTGACACCGCCACGACTTGCAGGCAGGCTTACTGCCACCTCCTCTACTCCTCCTACTCCATCCTCTTCCATAACCTCCTCGGCTGAGTCCTCTTCTGCTGCGGCGTCTGGCTGCACATCAACTGAACCCCCCCAGCTCCCCAGGGGCTATTCCACATCCCGGATACGACAGTGTCACGCTGTCTTGGGGTTGGCTTGCCTGAAAGCAGAGAGCCACACCGGACCAGCACTCCTGTCCGCCCTGAACGCACAGGTGGATCAGTGGCGTGTGACAATGGAAGCAATTTGTTTGCGGCATTGAATTTTGGCAAGTTGGCTAGTTGTCACATGTGCCGTGCATGCCACATGTGTTGAATCTCATCGTACAACGCTTTGTGTCTAAGTACCCAGGCTTACAGGACGTCCTCAAGCAGGCCAGGAAGGTGTGTGGCCATTTCAGGCGTTCCTACACGGCCATGGCGCACTTTGCAGACATTCAGCGCCGAAACAACATGCCAGTGAGGCGCTTGATTTGCGACAGCCCGACATGTTGGAATTCAACACTCCTAATGTTCGACCGCCTGCTCCAACAAGAAAAAGCCATCAACGAGTATTTGTATGACCGGGGTGCTAGGACAGCCTCTGCAGAGCTGGGAATTTTTTTGCCACGTTACTGGTCGCTCATGCGCAATGCCTGTAGGCTCATGCGTCCCTTTTGAGGAGGTGACAAACCTAGTCAGTCGCACCGAAGGCACCATCAGCGACCTCATCCCATTTGTTGTTCTTCCTGGAGCGTGCCCTGCGAAGAGTTCTGGATCAGGCTGTAGATGACTGGGAAGAGGAAGAGTTGTGGTCACCATCACCACCAGAAACAGCCTTGTCATCATTGCTTGCCGGACCTGTGGCAACGCTGCAAGAGGAGTATGAGGAAGAGGAGTCAGAGGAGGAATGTCGCTTTGAGGAGAAGGAAGACCAACCACAGCAGGCATCCCAGGGTGCTCATTGTTGTCACCTATCTGGGACCTTTGGTCTTGTACGTGGCTGGGGGGAAGAACAGACCGTCAATGACATCAGTGAGGAGGAGGAATGGGAAATGAGTAGCTCGGCATCCAACCTTGTGCAAATGGGGTCTTTCATGCTGTCATGTCTGTTGAGGGACCCTCGTATAAAAAGGATGAAGGAGAACGACCTGTACTGGGTGGCCACACTACTAGACCCCCGGTATAAGCAGAAAGTGGCGGAAATGTTACCAAATTACCGGAAGTCAGAAAGGATGCAGCAGTTCAAAACCAAACTAAAAAATATGCTTTACACAGCTTATAAGGGGGATGTCACAACACAACGGGAATCTAACTGGGGAAGAGTTCAAAGTAATCCTCCTCCTACCACGAGCAAATTTTTTTTCACAAAAGGCAATCCCACCCTGATATGGGACGTAACAGGGATTAAACTGATGAGAATAGTACTACAGAAAATAGCACTCATATCGGGTGTGACAGTAAATTGCACAGCGCAGACGCAGTGACCGTGACGTGGATTCAAACAAAGGGGAGGGAGCCAGCAATTTTTTAACCATCTCCCCGCTCAAAAAATCTATTTAATAAATGGACCCCAGATTGGGGACGTAACAGGGATTGAACTGATGAGAACAGAGAACTACAGGAAATACCACTCATATCGGGTGTGACAGTAAATTGCACGGCACAGACGCAGTGACCATGGCGTGGATTCAAACAAAGGGGAGGGAGCCAGCAAATTTTTAACCATCTCCCCGTTCGAAAAATCTATTTAATAAATGGAGCCCAGATTGGGGACGTAACAGGGATTAAACTGATGAGAAGAGAGAACTATAGAAAATAGCACTCATATTGGGTGGGACAGTAAATTGCACGGCACAGACGCAGTGACCGTGGATTCAAACAAAGGGGAGGGAGCCAGCGTTTTTTTAACCATCTCCCCATTCGAAAAATCAATTCAATTTACCTTTCTGGGACCCTTGGTGTTGTACGTGGCTGGGTGGAGGAAGAAACCTTCAATGACATCAACGGGACATGGCTAGCTTGGTATCCAACCTTGTGCAAATGTGAAGTTTGCGGTTGGGCAAATGGACTGTTTGCAGTAGTTTGCGGTGCATTAAAAGGTCAGTTTGGTCTATCAATGTCTGATCGATACAACATCGATACAACATCATACCTGATCGTATACACACACTGGATATTTTAAACCACGTTGTTCAAAAAAAATTGGATTGTTAGGTGATTTATGCCCTTTATGGATTAAAATCCAACTCTGCGTCAACTATGTAATTTTCCGTGGGAGTTTTGCCATGGATCCCCCTCCGACATGCCACAGTCCAGGTGTTAGTCCCCTTGAAACAACTTTTCCATCACTATTGTGGCCAGAAAGAGTCCCTGTGGGTTTTAAAATTCGCCTGCCCATTGAAGTCAATGGCGGTTCACCCGGTTCGCCTGTTCGCGAACATTTGCGAAAATTCGCGTTCGCTGTTCGCAAACGGAGCATTTTATGTTCACGACATCTCTAGTGGTGAGGTCAGTATTCAGAGCCAAAACCGAGGCTGGTATATCTCATTAGGAGACTCTGAGGGCCGAGAGCCCTTTTCCTCACGCTGCTACTCCTTTTCCTGAGGTCTAACTAGAGTGAACAGAGTCCATGTGTCAGTGCCAGAAATCCTAGGGCAACTCAGAGTCGAATAAAGGGGGTTAGCAGCTGTCCAGGCATGTGTCGCGGGACACTGTAGGTGGACGCACCTACTTTTAGAAGGCTCGAGCATGGGTGTAGGTAAATCTAGGGACAGCCAAGCAGTACATGAAATCCATCTATGGAGGAGGAGTTGTTAAGCCCCTCAAAGATTGGCACCAAGGGACTGAAGGTTCAGAGTGGACCATCCCCAAAGAAGGGACCTTTGAGGTCTGGATTTGGGCAAAAGTTTGTCCGTGAATTCCCCACTAGACTCCAAAGCCATGGTTCCCTCCATAAAGCAGAACTGTGGCTGCACAAATCCATCGATCTCCAGCAACAGGACATTCAAAGTCCCAGACAGTGCGAACTAACACTGTCATGTGCTCCCGTCCGGCTAAGACTGCAGAGTCCAAGAGAAGCGCTTTTCTCTTTCTCTCACTCTATCTCTCCCTCTCTCTCTCATCCCTCCCTCATCTCTCCAGCTAACCTTGAGACTATGCACCATGTTGAATCCAGCTTCTCTTCATCCTGGTTTTAAGGACGATGGGAAGGGGGAAAGTGGTGCAGAAAACAACGATCTTCAAACTTTTTACTAACCATTCTAACCTCTCAAATGTCAATCAATTTCTAACCTAGTAGGGAATTACGTTTAGAAACATTACGACTGCCTTTTCTTTGACGGTACTTGGGTCAGATTTTTGCAAAGAAGGTAAATATCACGGCCGGATCCATGACCCTTTATTCCATCAGGTATGCCCCCAGGCAGCCCCATGGGTTATCACCCGATGTCCACCACCGGGTTCGGGAGTCTCAATAACCAGTGTTCATTCTAGTCAATCAGGTGATTGGGTCGTGCTAAAGAAACATCCGAGGATGGGACTAGAGCCGAGATATCTTGGGCCATTCCAGGTGCTGCTGATGAAGCCAATCTCTCTAAAGTTCGAGGGACAAGACAACTGTATCCACACCAACCATTGCAATAAGCTGATCAACTAAGGCTACTTTCACACTAGCGTTCTGCTGTCCGCTCGTGAGCTCCGTTTGAAGGAGCTCACGAGCGGAGCAGAACGCTTCCGTCCAGCCCTGATGCAGTCTGAATGGATGCGGATCCGCTCAGACTGCATCAGTCTGGCGGCATTCAGCCTCCGCTCGCCTCCGCACGGCCAGGCGGACAGCTGAACGCTGCTTGCAGCGTTCAGCTGTCCGCCTGGCCGTGCGGAGGCGTGCGGATCCGTCCAGACTTACAATGTAAGTCAATGGGAACGGATCCGCTTGAAGATGAGACCATATGGCTCAATCTTCAAGCGGATCCGTCCCCCATTGACTTTACATTGAAAGTCTGAACGGATCCGCTCCGGCTACTTTCGCACTTAGAAATTTTTATTAATTTTTTTATTAATGCAGACGGATCCGTACTGAACGGAGCCTCCGTCTGCATTAATATGACCGGATCCGTTCAGAACGGATCCGATCAAGCGCAAGTGTGAAAGTAGCCTAAGTCAAAGAATAAAGAGTATCACTTTTGTTTATTTGTTTAGTTTATTTTTAGGGAGGGAAACACACCTCAAACTAGCCAGGGCCACAAGGAGATATTTGTTGATAGCACATAACCATACATTCCTAGAGGGTAATATCAGCTATAGGTTTAATATTAGCTCTGGCTCCTGATCCTCGCTTTTTAATCCTGTATGGGTGTCCGAGCAGCTAGGCGGCCCATAGATGTGGTAAAGGTAATACGTTTGTGGGATCCTGCAGTTGTGAGGAAGGTATAACGGTCAACCTTACTAATGAAACCCCCGATCTCTTTAATAACACCCATAGACCAGATTATATCTGCTGGAAAGAAGGGTGTGACGTTCAGACTCAGGGAGCGATCCCTCAGTCTATTCAGTTATTACTGGAGGCCCGTGACCGTCAGAAGGTCTTGTAGGGAGTTGACGGGTCCGTACTATTTGCCATGCGGGTTCGCCGCTTATAAGGTAATTCCCTCTAATGCCAGAGGTTCATGTGTCCTGGTGAAGCTTGTCCCTGTATCTTACTTTGCAGCCGATTGTGAGGAATAGTGTTGATCACGAATATTCAAATTGCGAATTTTAATCGCGAATATCGGCACTTCGAGAATTTGCGAATATTTTGAATATCGCAAAATATATTCGTAATTGAGAATATTCGATTTTTGCGAAAATACTAGTTCATGCGAATTTTTATACGAAAATTTGTATGCAAATTTTATGCGAATTTCCGCAATCAAGGAAATAATGCCTGGAGATCATGAATTCGCGAATTCTCGAATACATGGCGAATATTCGTCCAAAATATTCGCAAAATATCGCGAATTCGAATATTGCCCCTGCCGCTCATCACTAGTGAGGAACTGATGGTGTGGAAGAAGGTAAGAAAGGCAGGGAATGCTGGAAGGGAGTTGTTTTCTGGCTGGACGGGATGGAGAGCTGGACTTATGAAGCGATTGAACAATTTCTCGTCCATAGTGGATGAGATGTTCAAAGAAACTGTTGAGGCAGTGAGAGAGATCACCGAGAAACATCAGTAGAGTGTCCAAAGGAGGGTTTCTGTGAATTAGATGGCGGTTATACCTGGCTAGCAGACACCATTGACAAGGGTCAGGCCCATACTGACAGGAGCAGGGTAGAGGCGGAGCTAGTGAGGGTTGGAATCCTTTTTAAAGCTTTGGGAGGTCTTGGGGATCACTGGTTTTCCATTGGATACGGGCGAAAGGAAATAGGACATGTACTTATGTTTTTTAGTTTCCATTCCTTCTATACGCCGGAGTGAGATGTCCCTGATGTCTAATCGACCAAGTTACCGAAGACCGAACAGACAAGACGCCCTGAAGACCAAACCATGGACCAGATGCAGAGGATTCCAAACCAGACGGCGACCAACGCTAAACGCAACCTCCTGAGTCACCTCCTGAAGAAAAGAATCTCTGAGTCAAAATTTGCTTTTAAGCTACGTGTCAAGATTGACTTTCTGTTTACCATCATCTGTTTTGTTTTATAGATTCAGGACTTTTTGTAGACAAGACAGTTTTTTTTCAAAGAAGAAGATCGATATTCATCGAGGGACACTGGGGAGCATATGACAAAGAGGAGGGACTGTTGTGTAAATTTTATTAGGATGTGTTTTTAATATATTGTGTATTGTCATCATGTCTCTCATTGTCAGGGTAAACCATGGGAGTGGATATCTTCCTGTGTATGAGGAGACACAGCTGCCGGGTCCAGAGGTCTCCGTCTGCGAATGGTCTATGTGATATGCGCTGGGCTGTGGGCCAGGGGAGACTGATGTGTTCATCAGAGCAGTGTTTTGTTGGCTGATGTATGGACGCCGGCTAGGGCCCTCGCGCAAGACGTGGATTTATTGGCTTGGCGTGGATGCATTTGTTAAGAGAACAATATATGAAAGAAACAAGGTCTCTAGTGTGCCTGATCAGCCGCCGGAGATAATGACACTGTCCTGAAAATAAACATGCATGTGTCACAACCAGACAGCTGAGAAGCTCTGACAGAGGCCTTTCAGAACCTCCTCCTTGAGTTCTCTTTGTTGTGCTGTTCAGTTCCTCATCTCGTTAGCCTCTCTCAGCTGTCATGGAGTTGGACTGATTGCATCCCTTTAAATTCCGCCCCATAATGCATTACTGGGTGGCTTATACTACTTCCTGGAGTGTGTGTGCATGCTGATCTTGTTTTCCAGTCTGCTACAAAGTTAAATGCTGAACATTTATCTGTTCATCTATTTTCTGTTTGCTGGATCCCAGGTGACCCTGACTCCCTCCGTGTCTGGTGTAGGGAGCCGGTGGTCGTGTCCCCTCACTATTGTAGGGTGTTCAGGGGTTATATAGTCGAGGTACGTGGCTATGCAACCTTCCACCTCTGTGATCTTTGCATAGGCTGAACAGCCAGGGAAAGTCTCAGGTCTTGTGCAGGGGTCTCCCTTTTAGTTCCTTAGCTTTGGATCCACTCAGTCATATATGCATGTTGCTTTGTCTTGTTTCCTGTACACCGTCCGTGACATTATAAGCCGCCAAAACCGTCTCAAGCATGGATCCGGTTTCACTTTTGGCTGAACGCTTCCAGGGTCTTTCATTGGAGGTAGCTGATCTCCGTAAGACTTTTTCTCAGCTTCAAGTGACTGGTTCAGCTTGCGTTCATGGAGTTTGTTCTGAGCCTAAGATCTCGCTCCCGGATACGTTCTCCGGGGGTAGTGAGAATTTTGTGCGTTTTAGAGATTGCAAACTCCATTTTCGCCTTCTTTCCCATTCCTCTGGTGATGAGGAACGGAGGGTGGGGATCATTATATCGCTGCTCAGGGGTAACGCTCAGTCCTGGGCCTTTTCGCTGCCGGAGGGGGCACGGCCTCTCCGTTCAGTGGATGAATTCTTTTTAGCCCTGGGTCAGATATATGATGATCTGGATCGTATTGCTCTGGCTGAGTCTAGACTACGTCTATTATGCCAGGGTAAACAATCCGCAGAAATATACTGCTCAGAATTTCGGAGATGGGCAGTTGATACTGGTTGGAATGATGCTGCACTCCGAAGTCAATTTTGCCATGGTCTTTCAGAGGGATTGAAAGATGCATTTGCCTTTCATGAGAGGCCTATTTCTTTGGACTCTGCTATGTCTCAGGCCGTTCGTATTGACAGGCGTCTTAGAGAGAGAGGAGAGATGTCCCCTTCCTGTCATACTCAGTCGCAGGACAGTGCAGCGGTCCCATTCTGTGCGCAGGGGTCTCAGTCGTTGTCAGCCCCTTCTGATCAGGAGCCCATGCAGCTGGGGTTGATTGCTTCTGACAATAGAAGATTCAGCTCGCAGGGTTTGTTTTTGTTGTGGAGGTATAAATCATTTGGCAAATATTTGTCCCTCTAGGAGATTCAGGCAGTTTTCTGGGAGTAATAAAGAAACAAACAGGAAAAAAATCTCTTAAAAATGTTCCGTCTGTTACTATTGGCAGGGTTGAGGCGGAAATTGAAGGTTTTCCGTTTGCTTGTAGTTCCCGTTTTGACCTGCCGGCTAGGGTGGTGCTAGAGAGCAAGAACATTTTTTGTGAGATTTTTGTGGATAGTGGAACAGCGGTCAATCTCATTGATAATCAATTTGCGATAACTCATGGTTTCCAGGTGCGCACCTTGTGAAAGGATATTCCGGTATTTGCTATTGATTCCGCTCCACTTTCTCAGAAATCATTAAAGGGCATAGTTCACAATATCCGTTTAATTGTGAGTGATGCTCATGTTGAGGATGTGTCATGTTTCGTCCTTAGCGGTTTGCCTACTCCTCTGGTGTTGGGGCTACCCTGGCTCACTAAACATAACCCCACCTTGATTGGCAAGCGAGGCAAATAAATGGTTGGAGTGACTTTTGCAGAGAGAATTGCCTCACGACATCTGTTTCTGAGGTTGCTACTAAGACTGTACCATCTTTTCTCTCTGAATTTTCGGATGTCTTCTCTGAGAGTGGAGTTCAGGATTTGCCCCCGCACAGGGAGTACGATTGCCCTATTAATCTCATCCCAGGCGCCAAACTGCCTAAATCTCGTTTATACAATCTTTCCCAACCTGAGAGGATCGCTATGCGTGCTTATATCTCTGAGAGTCTGAGAAAAGGACACATACGACCCTCGAAGTCACCTGTTGCCGCTGTTTTTTTCTTTGTTAAGAAAAAAGATGGTTCTTTAAGACCTTGTCTGGATTTCAGGGAGCTGAACAGTATCACTATTCGTGACCCTTATCTGCTTCCTCTGATCCCGGACCTGTTCAACCAGGTTGTTGGGGCTAAAGTCTTTTCCAAATTAGATCTAAGAGGGGCATACAACCTGGTCAGGGTCAGAGAAGGAGACGAATGGAAGACGGCCTTCAATACCCCTGAGGGCCATTTTGAGAATTTGGTTATGCCTTTTGGTTTGATGAATGCCCCAGCCGTTTTTCAGCATTTCGTGAACAGCATTTTTGATCATTTGATGGGAAAATTTGTATTAGTGTATTTGGATGACATTTTGATTTTTTCTCCTGATTTCAAAACTCATAAGGAACATTTACGTCAAGTCTTGCTCATCCTGCGGGAGAATAAATTATATGCGAAACTGGAAAAATGTGTGTTTGCGGTTCCAGAAATTCAATTTCTGGGGTTTCTTCTCTCCGCTTCTGGTTTTCGCATGGACCCCGAGAAGGTCCGCGCTGTGCTTGAGTGGGAGCTTCCTGAGAATCAGAAGGCGCTGATGCGGTTTTTGGGCTTTGCCAATTATTACAGGAAGTTTATTTTGAATTATTCCTCTATTGTTAAACCACTCACTGATATGACCAGAAAGAGGGTAGATTTTTCTTCTTGGTCAGTAGAGGCGCGTAAGGCTTTTTCTAATATCAAGGAGAGTTTTGCTTCCGCTCCCATCTTGGTGCAACCTGATATTTCTTTACCCTTCATAGTCGAGGTTGATGCTTCTGAGGTGGGTGTGGGGGCGGTCTTGTCTCAGGGTTCCTCTCCTGCCAAATGGCGACCGTGTGCCTTTTTCTCGAAAAAACTCTCCTCCGCAGAGAGAAATTACGATGTGGGAGATAGGGAATTGTTGGCCATCAAGTTGGCTTTTGAGGAATGGCGCCATTGGCTAGAGGGAGCCAGACACCCTATTACCGTATTTATTGACCATAAAAATCGGGCCTACTTGGAGTCAGCCAAGCGTCTGAACCCGAGACAGGCCAGATGGTCTTTGTTCTTTTCTAGGTTTAATTTTGTTGTCACGTTTCGTCCTGGAGTTAAGAATGTGAAGGCAGATGCCCTGTCACGTTGTTTTCCGGGAGGAGGGAATTTTGAAGACCCGGGTCCCATTTTGGCTGAAGGTGTGGTGGTCTATGCTCTCTTTTCTGAATTGGAGGCAGAGGTGCAGGCAGCCCAGTCAGAGGCTCCTGATCTTTGTCCTCCTGGGAGGTTGTTTGTGCCTCTCGCTTTAAGACATAAGATTTTTAAGGAACACCACGATACGGTCCTTGCTGGGCACCCGGGGGCAAGAGCCACACTGGATCTCATCGCTCGGAGATTCTGGTGGCCTGCGCTTCGTAAGTCGGTTGAGGGTTTTGTGGCAGCCTGCGAGACTTGCGCTCGTGCCAAAGTCCCTCATTCACGGCCATCAGGTCCTCTCCTTCCCTTACCTATTCCTTCCCGTCCTTGGACACATCTGTCCATGGACTTTATAACGGACCTGCCTCGTTCCTCGGGGAAGACTGTGATTCTGGTGGTGGTGGACCGTTTTAGCAAAATGGTGCATTTCATCCCTTTTCCTGGTTTGCCCAATGCTAAGACGCTGGCGCAGGCATTTATTGATCACATTGTCAAATTGCACGGTATTCCTTCAGACATAGTCTCTGATAGGGGCACGCAGTTTGTTTCCAGATTCTGGAAGGCTTTCTGTTCTCGCTTGGGGGTTCGGTTGTCATTCTCTTCTGCTTTCCACCCGCAGTCGAATGGCCAGACAGAGCGCGTCAATCAGAATCTGGAGACATATCTGCGCTGTTTTGTGGCGGAGAATCAAGAGGATTGGTGTTCTTTTTTGTCCCTTGCTGAGTTTGCTTTAAATAACCGTCGTCAGGAGTCCTCTGATAAGTCACCATTTTTTGGTGCATATGGGTTTCATCCGCAGTTTGGGACTTTCTCGGGAGAGGGGTCTTCTGGTTTACCTGATGAGGACAGATTCTCCTCGTCTTTGTCATCTATTTGGCAAAAGATTCAGGATAATCTAAAGAGCATGAGTGAGAGATATAAGCGTGTGGCAGATAAGAGACGTGTGCTTGGTCCGGACCTGAATGTTGGTGATCTGGTGTGGTTGTCTACCAAGAATATCAAATTGAAGGTTCCCTCCTGGAAGTTGGGTCCTAGGTTTATTGGGCCTTACAAAATCCTGTCTGTCATCAATCCTGTTGCCTACCGTCTTGATCTTCCTCAGACTTGGAAGATCCATAATGTTTTTCATAAGTCCTTATTGAAACCTTATGTTCAACCCATTGTACCCTCGCCTTTGCCTCCTCCTCCGATTATGGTTGATGGGAATCTTGAATTTCAGGTCTCTAGGATTGTGGATTCTCGTCTTGTCTGCGGTTCTCTTCAGTACCTTGTTCATTGGGAGGGTTATGGTCCTGAGGAGAGGATGTGGGTCCCAGTGACGGACATTAACCCCTTAAGGACACAGGGCGTACAGGTACGCCCTTGTGCCCTGGTACTTAAGGACACAGGGCGTACATGTACGCCCTGTGCATTTTCAATCACCGCCGCGCGGCCGGCGGCGATCGGAACCCCGTGCCTGCTCAAATCATTGAGCAGGCACTTGGGGCAAATGCGTCGGGGGGTCCGGTGACCCCCCCATGTATGCGATCGCAAAAAAACGCAGGTCAATTCAGACCTGCGGTTTTCTGCGTTTCCGGGTTATTCGGGTCTCTGAAGACCCGATAACCCGGAACAGGATGGTGATGGTGGTGTGATTTCACTCCACCAATCACCATCCAGCGATCCTGAGTGGTGATGGTGACATCACCACTCAGGATCGCTTTCTGATTGGTCAGGGGGCGGTGCGGCGGCAGATTCAAAAGAGGCAGGCGCCCCTCTCCTCCTCCTTTTGTGTTCCAGCGCCGGAGGAGAGAGGAGCTGCCTGCTTGTGTCCACCATCGCTGCCAGCACCCCTGATCTGTGCCCCCAGGACCCGATCTGTGCCCCAGCACCCCATCAGGTACATAGGGACAGCTAGGGAAAGTTTGGGATAGGCAGGGAAAAAAAAGGGAAAGTTAGTTTTTTTTTACTTTTTATTGCATCACCCTAGTTAGGGTGTCTGGGGTCCACAGCACAGCTGTGTGACCCTAGACCCCCCAGGGGTGCTGCCACTTGCCCCCCTCCCCCTGCCACTTGCCCCCCCCCCCCCACACCTTTTTTGGGGTGCTTTTTTTTTTTTTTTTTTTTTTTGAGTTCGCTGACTGTGACCGGCACTTAGCGTCCGGCCACTGTAAGCGCATCGCACACCCCACCGCTGATCAACTTCGGACGGTTGATCAGCAGTTTTGAATTTTTTTTCCTCACTTTTTTGCCCTTTTTTTAGTTAGTTTTATTTATTTTTTTCTGTTAGTTTTAGGGTGAGTTCGTGAACACCCGTGCCCCCTCACACACGCACACCAAATAAAGAGTTACACACACGCACATATACACGCAGACACACACTCCCCTATGGCCCGCCGGACGTTCTCGGCCGAGGAGGCATACGCCCAGCTTGCCTCCGAGTCCGAGAGTCCCAGTGAGGATGAGGATGACCCCACATTCCTGTTGTCATCCGCATCCTCCTCATCATCTAGCGATGATGATGAGCCCCCAAGGCGGCGGAGACGCCGCCAGGCGGAGCAAGGGGACCGCCATGTTAGGGACCCTGTGGCCCACACTAGTACGAGCAGCTCTGGGGCTCGTACTGGTTTCCCGGCCCACCAGTTAAATCCACCGGAGCACCCTGCCGGTGAACTTGTCTGGTGTAGCCCAGAGCGATACGAGCCCGTGATTCCTGATTTTGTAGGCCAATCAGGAATCCAGATTTCCACAGTGGGCTACACTGAATATGACTTTTTTTGTCATTTTTTCAGTGACTCACTGGTAAATCTGATGGTGGAGCAGACGAATCTGTACGCCCAACAGTTCGTCGCTCAACACCCGGGCTCCTTTTTGGCCAGGCCCGGTGGCTGGACGCCGGTCAGTGCAGCCGAAATGAGGACATTTTGGGGCCTCGTGCTGCATATGGGCCTGGTCAAGAAACCCAGTGCCAGGCTGTACTGGAGTGGGGACGTCCTATATCAGACCCCACTTTACAGTACGGTTATGACACGCTCCCGGTTTGAGGCCATCAGGAAATGTCTGCATTATTCCGATAATGCAGCATGTCCACCCCGAGGTGATCCTGCCCATGACCGTCTGTACAAGATACGGCCGGTCATCGATCACTTTGGGGCCAAATTCATGGAGGCCTATGTACCTGGAAGGGAGGTCGTGGTTGATGAGTCTCTCATTGCGTTCAAGGGGAGACTCATTTTCCGCCAGTATGTGCCTTCCAAGCGGGCGAGGTATGGCGTGAAGCTATACAAAATTTGTGAGAGTACCTCAGGGTACACTTACAAATTTCGTGTGTACGAGGGGCGAGATTCCCGGATTCAACCACCAGAATGTCCCCCCACTCTGGGTGTTACCGGGAAACTCGTGTGGGACCTTATGTACCCACTGCTGGATAAGGGTTACCACTTGTACGTGGATAACTTTTATACCAGTATCCCCTTGTTCCAGTCCCTTGCCGCCAGATCCACGTCCGCTTGTGGGACCGTGCGGAAAAATCAACGCGGCCTCCCTGCCCACCCCCTCCAGGTACCCATCCCCAGGGGTGAGACCCGTGCCCTTACCACTGGAAACCTGTTGCTGGTCAGGTATAAGGACAAGAGGGATGTCCTTATGCTGTCCACAATTCATGGTAACGGCATCACCCCTGTCCCTGTGCGAGGTACCGCGGCAACGGTCCTCAAGCCCGATTGTATCGTCGCCTACAATCGGTATATGGGAGGAGTTGATCTCTCGGATCAAGTCCTCAAGCCATATAACGCCATGCGCAAAACCCGGGCATGGTACAAAAAAGTTGCGGTCTACTTGGTGCAGGTTGCCATGTACAACTCTTTTGTACTATCCCGAAGCGCTGGCAGCACAGGGACATTCCTCCAGTTCTATGAGGCAGTCCTCAAGGCCCTGATCTTTTCGGACCGGGAAAGAGCAGGCCGGAGTACCTCGGGAACTGTAGGCGCCCGGATCGTCCCTGGCCAACACTTTCCAGGTGTGGTCCCCCATACTGGAAAGAAGGGACGAACCCAAAAAAAGTGCAGAGTGTGTCGCAGGAGGGGGATACGGAAGGACACGACTACTCAGTGCGACACATGCCCCGATCATCCGGGCCTCTGCATTGACGGTTGCTTCAGGGAGTATCACACTTCCATGGAGTACTAAATTTATATCCCAATTTAGGACTGACATGGGATAAAAAAAAAAATGGTTCTCAGACTTGAGACACCCAAAAAAACTAAAATAATTTATTAAAAGTAGACATAGGTATTGCCGCGTCTGTAATAATCTCCTCTAAAAAAATGCCCCATGACCTAACCCCCCAGATTAACACGGTCCAGAAAAAAAAAAAAGGTGCAAAAAAAGTTTTTTTTTGTCACCTTACATAATAAAAAGTTTAATAGCAAGCGATCAAAAAGTCATATAGCCCCCAAATTAGTGCCAATACAACCGTCATCTCATCCCGCAAAAAATGAGCCCCCACATAAGATAATCAGATAAAAAAAAAAATTGAAAATGACCCTTAGACTTTAGAGATACAAATTTTTTTTTAGGGTATCAAAAAGGATAATATAGTCTAAAACCTAAATTATTGTAAAAAAAAAGTTGACTTATTAGGTATCGCCACGTCCGTAAGAATCTCCTCTATAAAAATACCCCATGACCCAACCCCCCAGATTAACACAGTAAAAAAAAAAAAAAAAAAATAGGTGCAAAAAATTTTTTTTTTGTCACCTTACATAACAAAAAGTTTCATAGCAAGCGATCAAAAAGTCATATAGCCCCCAAAATAGTGCCAATAAAACCGTCCGCTCATCCCGCAAAAAATGAGCCCCCACATAAGATAATTGGCTAAAAGAAAATTAAAAAAATTACACTTAGACTTTAGAGATACCCAAAAAAAAAAGTTGTATCAAAAAAGATAATATAGTCAAAAACCTAAATAATTGTAAAAAAAAGTAGACTTATTAGATATTGCCGCGTCCGTAAGAATCTCCTCTATAACAATATCCCATGACCTAACTACCCAGATTAACACGGTTAAAAAAAAAACAAAAAAACGGTGCCAAAACCGCTATTTTTGGCACTTTTCCATTTCAGTCCGTTTTTTCCGGTAAGAAAACAAGGGTTAACAACCAAACAAAAGTTAAAATTTATTACCCTGATACTGCAGTTTACAGAAACGCCACATTTGTGGTCGTAAACTGCTGTATCCGTAAAAGGGAGGCTGCAAAAGGAAAGGACCGACATGGTTTCTGGAAGGCCGATTTTGATGGCCTTTTTTATTGACACCATATCCCTTTTGAAGCCCCCCTGATGCCCCCCTAGAGTAAAAACTCCCTAAAATTGACCCCATCTAAGAAACTACACCCCTCAAGGTATTCAAAAATGATTATACAAACTTTATTAACCCTTTAGGTGTTCCTCAACAGTTAATGGCAAATGGAGATGAAATATCAGAATTTCAATTTTTGGTAACCTTACCTCACAAAAATGTAATATAGAGCAACCAAAAATTATATTTACCCTAAAAATACTCCCCCAAAAAATGCCACCTTATCCCGTAGTTTCCAAAATGGGGTCACTTTTAGGGAGTTTCGACTCCAGGGGTGCATCAGGGGGGTTGAAACAGGACACGGTGTAAATAAACCGGTCCATAAAAATCAGCCCTCCAAAAACCAAACGGCGCACCTTTCACTCTACGCCCCGCTGTGTGGCCGTACAGTAGTGTACGGCCACATATTGGGTATTTCTGTAAACGGCAGAGTCAGGGTAATAAAGATACAGTCTTGTTTGGCTGTTAACCCTTGCTTTGTTAGTAGAAAACATGGGTTAAAATGGAAAATAAGGCAAAAAAATGAAATTTTCCAATTTCATCCCCATTTGCCAATAACTCTTGCGCAACACCTAAAGGGTTAACGACGAATGTAAAATCAGTTTTGAATACCTTGAGGGGTGTAGTTTCTTAGATGGGGTCACTTTTAGGGAGTTTCTACTCTAGGGGTGCATCAGGGGTCTTCAAATGGGACATGGTGTAAATAAACCAGTCCATAAAAATCAGCCCTCCAAAAACCAAACGGCGCACCTTTCACTCTACGCCCCGCTGTGTGGCCGTACAGTAGTGTACGGCCACATATTGGGTATTTCTGTAAACGGCAGAGTCAGGGTAATAAAGATACAGTCTTGTTTGGCTGTTAACCCTTGCTTTGTTAGTAGAAAACATGGGTTAAAATGGAAAATAAGGCAAAAAAATGAAATTTTCCAATTTCATCCCCATTTGCCAATAACTCTTGCGCAACACCTAAAGGGTTAACGACGAATGTAAAATCAGTTTTGAATACCTTGAGGGGTGTAGTTTCTTAGATGGGGTCACTTTTAGGGAGTTTCTACTCTAGGGGTGCATCAGGGGTCTTCAAATGGGACATGGTGTAAATAAACCAGTCCATAAAAATCAGCCCTCCAAAAACCAAACGGCGCACCTTTCACTCTATGCCCCGCTGTGTGGCCGTACAGTAGTTTACGGCCACATATTGGGTGTTTCTGTAAACGGCAGAGTCAGGGTAATAAAGATACAGTCTTGTTTGGCTGTTAACCCTTGATTTGTTAGTGGAAAAAATGGGTTAAAATGGAAAATTATACAAAAAAATGAAATTTTCCAATTTCATCCCCATTTGCCAATAACTCTTGCGCAACACCTAAAGGGTTAACGACGAATGTAAAATCAGTTTTGAATACCTTGAGGGGTGTAGTTTCTTAGATGGGGTCACTTTTAGGGAGTTTCTACTCTAGGGGTGCATCAGGGGTCTTCAAATGGGACATGGTGTAAATAAACCAGTCCATAAAAATCAGCCCTCCAAAAACCAAACGGCGCACCTTTCACTCTATGCCCCGCTGTGTGGCCGTACAGTAGTTTACGGCCACATATTGGGTGTTTCTGTAAACGGCAGAGTCAGGGTAATAAAGATACAGTCTTGTTTGGCTGTTAACCCTTGCTTTGTTAGTGGAAAAAATGGGTTAAAATAAAAAATTTGACAAAAAAAAGAAATTCTCAAATTTCATCCCCATTTGCCAATAACTCTTGTGCAACACCTAAAGGGTTAACAACGTATGTAAAATCAGTTTTGAATACCTTGAGGGGTGTAGTTTCTTAGATGGGGTCATTTTTGGGTGGTTTCTATTATGTAAGCCTCGCAAAGTGACTTCAGACCTGAACTGGTCCCTAAAAATGTCGTTTTTGTAAATTGCTGAAAAATTTCAAGATTTGCTTCTAAACTTCTAAGCCTTATAACATCCCCAAAAAATAAAATATCATTCCCAAAACAATTCAAACATAAAGTAGACATATGGGGAATGTAAAGTCATCACAATTTTTGGGGGTATTACTATGTATTACAGAAGTAGAGAAACTGAAACTTTGAAATTTGCAAATTTTTCCAAAAATTTGTTAAATTAGGTATTTTTTGGTGCAAAAAAAAATATTTTTTTGACTTCATTTCACCAGTGTCATGAAGTACAATATGTGACGAAAAAACAATCTCAGAACGGCCTGGATAAGTCAAAGCGTTTTAAAGTTATGAGCACTTAAAGTGACACTGGTCAGATTTGCAAAAAATGGCCTGGTCCTAAGGTGTAAAAAGGCTGTGTCCCTAAGGGGTTAAGGCCTCTAGTCTCATCAGGGCTTTCCATAGGTCCCATCCTGAGAAGGTGGGCTCTGAGTGTCCGGAGTCCACTCGTAGAAGGAGGGGTACTGTCACAACCAGACAGCTGAGAAGCTCTGACAGAGGCCTTTCAGAACTTCCTCCTTGAGTTCTCTTTGTTGTGCTGTTCAGTTCCTCATCTCGTTAGCCTCTCTCAGCTGTCATGGAGTTGGACTAATTGCATCCCTTTAAATACCCCCCCATAATGCATTACTGGGCGGCTTATACTACTTCCTGGAGTGTGTGTGCATGCTGATCTTGTTTTCCAGTCTGCTACAAAGTTAAATGCTGAACATTTATCTGTTATTTTCTGTTTGCTGGATCCCAGGTGACCCTGACTCCCTCCGTGTCTGGTGTAGGGAGCCGGTGGTCGTGTCCCCTCACTATTGTAGGGTGTTCAGGGGTTATATAGTCGAGGTACGTGGCTATGCAACCTTCCACCTCTGTGATCTTTGCATAGGCTGAACAGCCAGGGAAAGTCTCAGGTCTTGTGCAGGGGTCTCCCTTTTAGTTCCTTAGCTTTGGATCCACTCAGTCATATATGCATGTTGCTTTGTCTTGTTTCCTGTACACCGTCCGTGACAGCATGAGGATCATAGTAACTTTATCCGGCATTGATCACTGAGCAAGGCTGGATAAAGTTATCTCCAGTGGTTATAGGAGGTTATAGTATAAGTTATGGGAGGTTATAGTATACATGTGTTTGTTAGCTGGCTATGTTATTTTAAATGCTTATCTTCCTATGTCATCACTTCCTGTGTCATCACTTCCTGTATCCTTGTTACATGAAGTAAGTGGTCGGGTGATGGGCCAGTCCCTTTTCTATTGTTAGACCCTTTTGTGACTAAATAAAAGTGAACAGACTGGGCAGGAGGAGGAGGAGTGCTCAGCAAGAACTCAAGATGGTAACACCTTTGTCTGACTCTGACTGCGGTTGAGAGATTTACCTTTCCTTATACAAAGTCTGATGCGAGCGTATTTCTACTATTAATATTTCTATTACACTGGCCCCATAGAAGTAAATGGAGCTGCGTAAAAATCGCATCCACAAGCAAGTGCGGATGCGATGCGTTTTTCACAAATGGTTGCTGAGAGATGCTGTTTGTATACATTCAGTTTTTTATCACGTGCGTGCAAAACGCACCAAAACACATTGCACTCGCGCAAAACTGAATGACTTTGCCTGCGAAATTGCAAATTTTTTACTGAACTAATTCACAACGCATCTGGACCTAATCCAGACAGGGGCCTTACTTGAATGTTCCCAGTGATACACAAGGCCACCATTTGCAGTGATTCAGTTTTCGCTAAGTAAGCTAGTGCCCTCCTGTTCCCCTCTGAAAAAAATTCCACCAAATGGAGGTTGTGCCTCTACCCATCCACTGCGTGTATTGTCACCCGGGTCCTGTATAAATGCCTCTTCCTTTTCAGCTAGTTCTGCCTCCAGTTGAGCATGGGTAGCCCCAAGCCCTTTCCTGTGCAATGCTATAGCGTGTATAAGCACCACCTTAAAAGCCTCCCACTCTACAACGGGGTCTGAAGACCCCTCGTTACAAACCCAATAGTTAGTCACAGAACAAAAAACACACAATGCAACAGCTCTCTGCAAACCAAATAAGGTACAAAAATGAATTATATTGCTTATGCTATGCTTATAAATTAGAGATGCGGAGAGGTGTGGAGTGGGCTCGGCATGCATGTTGGTACCTGCATTCCCTGGATATAATGGAGGCCATTTTGGCACCAAAGATGATAAAAATTAAAGTGGGCCCAGCATACATGTGGAACCTACACTCCCTGAATTGTATGGTAGCCATCATGGCACATAACAGGTAGAATTTAGTGGTAGGTTCCCGTCTTACAGAGATCGCCTTGAAGTGCGGCAGACGGGCTCAAATATTTTGTACAAAAGGATTTGCCAAGCATCTCTAATTTATAAGCATAGCATAAGCATAATTCATTTTTGTACTTTATTTGGTTTGCAGAGAGCTGTTGCATTGTGTGTTTTGTTCTATGTTGTGTTTTCAGTAGGTATGAGCGAACTCGAACTGTATAGTTCGGGTTCGTACCGAATTTTGGGGTGTCCGTGACACGGACCCGAACCCGGACATTTTCGTAAAAGTCCGGGTTCGGGTTCGGTGTTCGTCACTTTCTTGGCACTTTTTGACGCTTTCTTGGCGCTTTTTGAAAGGCTGCAAAGCAGCCAATCAACAAGTGTCATACTACTTGCCCCAAGAGGCCGTCACAGCCATGCCTACTATTGGCATGGCTGTGATTGGCCAGAGCACCATGTGACCCAGCCTCTATTTAAGCTGGAGTCACATAGCGCCGCCCGTCACTCTGCTCTGATTAGCGTAGGGAGAGGTTGCGGCTGCGACAGTAGGGCGAGATTAGGCAGATTAACTCCTCCAAAGGACTTGATTATTGATCAATCTGCAGCTGTGGGTCATTGAGCTGCTGATACTCAATTGCTCACTGTTTTTAGGCTGCCCAGACCGTTTGTCAGTCACTTTTTTTCTGGGGTGATTGGCGGCCATTTTGTGTCTTGTGGTGCGCCAGCACAAGCTGCGACTAAGTGCATTTAACCCTCAATGGTGTGGTTGTTTTTTGGCTAAAGCCTACATCAGGGTAAAGCTGTCGCACCAAGTGCATTTAACCAGCAATAGTCTGTTTATTTTTTGGCCATATACTACATCAGGGGCAAGCTGCGCCTGTCACCAAGTGCATTTAACCCTCAATGCTGTGGTTGTTTTTTGGCTAAAGCCTACATCAGGGTGAAGCTGTCACACCAAGTGCATTTAACCAGCAATAGTCTGTTTATTTTTTGGCCATATACTACATCAGGGGCAAGCTGCGCCTGTCACCAAGTGCATTTAACCCTCAATGGTGTGGTTGTTTTTTGGCTAAAGCCTACATCAGGGTGAAGCTGTCACACCAAGTGCATTTAACCAGCAATAGTCTGTTTATTTTTTGGCCATATACTACATCAGGGGCAAGCTGCGCCTGTCACCAAGGGCATTTAACCCTCAGTAGTGTGGTTGGTCAAGCTGTCACACCAAGTGCATTTAACCAGCAATAGTCTGTTTATTTTTTGGCCATATACTACATCAGGGGCAAGCTGCGCTCGTCACCAAGTGCATTTAACCCTCAGTAGTGTGGTTGGTCAAGCTGTCACACCAAGTGCATTTAACCAGCAATAGTCTGTTCATTTTTTGGCCATATACTACATCAGGGGCAATCTGCGCCCGTCACCAAGTGCATTTAACCCTCAGTAGTGTGGTTGGTCAAGCTGTCACACCAAGTGCATTTAACCAGCAATAGTCTGTTCATTTTTTGGCCATATACTACATCAGTGGCAAGCTGCGCCCGTCACCAAGTGCATTTAACCCTCAGTAGTGTGGTTGGTCAAGCTGTCACACCAAGTGCATTTAACCAGCAATAGTGTGGTTATTTTTTGGCCATATCCCAGTCTAATTCTGTCAGTAAATCCATACCGGTCACCCAGCGCCTAAATACTAGGCCTCAAATTTATATCCCGCTAAATCTGTCGTTACCGCTGTACTGTTGTGGCTGGGCAAGTTATTTAGTGTCCGTCAAAGCACATTTTTTGTTCTGGGTTGAAATACAATTCCCAATTTAGCAATTTCATAATTTAGTGGTTTCTGCTATATCAGAGCTATTTGAAATCTATCCCTAAAAGGGTATATAATATTCAAGGTGCACATAGGGTCATTCAGAATAACTTCACACACACGCTACTGTGCATTTCCAAGTCTAATTCTGTCAGTAAATCCATACCGGTCACCCAGCGCCTAAATACTAGGCCTCAAATTTATATTCAGCTGAATTTGAATACAATACATTGGGCCAAATAAAAACATCTAGTAAGGGACGCGGACGTGGACATGGTCGTGGTGGTGTTAGTGGACCCTCTGGTGCTGGGAGAGGACGTGGCCGTTCTGCCACATCCACACGTCCTAGTGTACCAACTACCTCAGGTCCCAGTAGCCGCCAGAATTTACAGCGATATATGGTGGGGCCCAATGTCGTTCTAAGGATGGTAAGGCCTGAGCAGGTACAGGCATTAGTCAATTGGGTGGCCGACAGTGGATCCAGCACGTTCACATTATCTCCCACCCAGTCTTCTGCAGAAAGCGCACAGATGGCGCCTGAAAACCAACCCCATCAGTCTGTCACATCACCCCCATGCATACCAGGGAAACTGTCTCAGCCTCAAGTTATGCAGCAGTCTCTTATGCTGTTTGAAGACTCCGCTGGCAGGGTTTCCCAAGGGCATCCACCTAGCCCTTCCCCAGCGGTGAAAGACATAGAATGCACTGACGCACAACCCCTTATGTTTCCTGATGATGAGGACATGGGAATACCACCTCAGCATGTCTCTGATGATGACGAAACACAGGTGCCAACTGCTGCGTCTTTCTGCAGTGTGCAGACTGAACAGGAGGTCAGGGATCAAGACTGGGTGGAAGACGATGCAGGGGACGATGAGGTCCTAGACCCCACATGGAATGAAGGTCGTGCCACTGACTTTCACAGTTCGGAGGAAGAGGCAGTGGTGAGACCGAGCCAACAGCGTAGCAAAAGAGGGAGCAGTGGGCAAAAGCAGAACACCCGCCGCCAAGAGACTCCGCCTGCTACTGACCGCCGCCATCTGGGACCGAGCACCCCAAAGGCAGCTTCAAGGAGTTCCCTGGCATGGCACTTCTTCAAACAATGTGCTGACGACAAGACCCGAGTGGTTTGCACGCTGTGCCATCAGAGCCTGAAGCGAGGCATTAACGTTCTGAACCTGAGCACAACCTGCATGACCAGGCACCTGCATGCAAAGCATGAACTGCAGTGGAGTAAACACCTTAAAACCAAGGAAGTCACTCAGGCTCCCCCTGCTACCTCTTCTGCTGCTGCCGCCTCGGCCTCTTCTGCTGCTGCCGCCTCGGCATCTTCCTCCGCCTCTGGAGGAACGTTGGCACCTGCCGCCCAGCAAACAGGGGATGTACCACCAACACCACCACCACCTCCGTCACCAAGCATCTCAACCATGTCACACGGCAGCGTTCAGCTCTTCATCTCACAAACATTTGAGAGAAAGCGTAAATTCCCACCTAGCCACCCTCGATCCCTGGCCCTGAATGCCAGCATTTCTAAACTACTGGCCTATGAAATGCTGTCATTTAGGCTGGTGGACACAGACAGCTTCAAACAGCTCATGTCGCTTGCTGTCCCACAGTATGTTGTTCCCAGCCGGCACTACTTCTCCAAGAGAGCCGTGCCTTCCCTGCACAACCAAGTATCCGATAAAATCAAGTGTGCACCGCACAACGCCATCTGTGGCAAGGTCCACCTAACCACAAATACGTGGACCAGTAAGCACGGCCAGGGACGCTATATCTCCCTAACTGCATACTGGGTAAATGTAGTGGCAGCTGGGCCCCAGGCAGAGAGCTGTTTGGCGCACGTCCTTCCGCCGCCAAGGATCACAGGGCAACATTCTTTGCCTCCTGTTGCCACCTCCTCCTTCTCGACTTCCTCTTCTTCCACCTGCTCATCTAGTCAGCCACACACCTTCACCACCAACTTCAGGACAGCCCGGGGTAAACGTCAGCAGGCCATTCTGAAACTCATATGTTTGGGGGACAAGCCCCACACCGCACAGGAGTTGTGGCAGGGTATAGAACAACAGACCGACGAGTGGTTGCTGCCGGTGAGCCTCAAGCCCGGCCTGGTGGTGTGTGATAATGCGCGAAATCTCGTTGCAGCTCTGGGACTAGCCAGTTTGACGCACATCCCTTGCTTGGCGCATATGCTGAATTTGGTGGTGCAGAAGTTCATTCACAACTACCCCGACATGTCAGAGCTGCTGCATAAAGTGCGGGCCGTCTGTTCGCGCTTCCGGCGTTCACATCCTGCTGCTGCTCGCCTGTCTGCGCTACAGCGTAACTTCGGCCTTCCCGCTCACCGCCTCATATGCGACGTGCCCACCAGGTGGAACTCCACCTTGCACATGCTGGACAGACTGTGCGAGCAGCAGCAGGCCATAGTGGAGTTTCAGCTGCAGCACGCACGGGTCAGTCGCACTACAGAACAGCACCACTTCACCACCAATGACTGGGCCTCCATGCGAGACCTGTGTGCCCTGTTGCGCTGTTTCGAGTACTCCACCAACATGGCCAGTGGCGATGATGCCGTTATCAGCGTTACAATACCACTTCTATGTCTCCTTGAGAAAACACTTAGGGCGATGATGGAAGAGGAGGTGGCCCAGGAGGAGGAGGAGGAAGAGGGGTCATTTTTAGCACTTTCAGGCCAGTCTCTTCGAAGTGACTCAGAGGGAGGTTTTTGGCAACAGCAGAGGCCAGGTACAAATGTGGCCAGCCAGGGCCACTACTGAGGACGAGGAGGACGAGGATGAGGAGGAGGTGGAGGAGGATGAGGATGAAGCATGGTCACAGCGGGGTGGCACCCAACGCAGCTCGGGTCCATCACTGGTGCGTGGCTGGGGGGAAAGGCAGGACGATGACGATACGCCTCCCACAGAGGACAGCTTGTCCTTACCCCTGGGCAGCCTGGCACACATGAGCGACTACATGCTACATGGACCACAGAATGCCCAGGCCAGTCACACCACGAGACAAACAGACAGAACAGAGACAAATAAAACAAACTTCCCCATTCCTGTACTAGGAAAATCACCCCTCCCTGCCCAGACCCCCAACTTATCTGAGCCTAGCATACCAAACTGTAGATACACTAACCTTCCCTTAAAACACAGCGAGACACATATTACATGTAAAGTCACCAAATCGTCGGTAGTGACATACAAATCCCAAGGATTAACTAAGGTGTCCAGCAGAAGCTCCTCACTAATATCGCGGCCATCTGTAAGTAATGCACTTTTTGGACAGTGAGTACCAGCAGGTGTTCACCTTCTCCTTTCCAGCCAGTCAGAAGCCTCTTCAGGTGTAGAGAAGAATCTTGTAGAATCCCCATCCTGGACTTTGAGACGTGAAGGATACAGCATGGCATACTTGATGCCCTTCTCACACAGTCGTGTTCTCGACGCTGTGAATTGTCGCCTCTGTTTCTGGACTTCTGATGAGAAATCCAGGTAAAATGAAATTTTAGTGTTTTCAAACTTTATCTCTTTCATCTGGCGAGCTGCAACTCGTACAGTGTCTCTGTCACGATAGTTCAGGACTTTCAGAATAAACGAGCGAGCAGGAGCCCTAGGTGGCAACAGCTTGGTGGGTATTCTGTGAGCCCACTTGACAACAAAACTAGAGGACAAAGTGATAGGCGCCAACATTGTTTGATTCTGTTCCACAAAGTCCTCAGGTGCTTGGCTGTCTCCAGAATACAGTACGTATGCTATTGCATCTATTGCAGTTTTCTGCATCCTCCACTTTTGCCTGTAATATTTTCACCTGCTGCTGGAGGGTTTGCACGTGATTTTCCCCCAAGTATGCCACATCTTCCACCTCTCCCAAACGCCCCTCCACCTCTGCAGTTATTTCTTGTATCTTATCAATATCAAGGTGGAGGCAGGTTAGATCTGTTTGAAGGTGGTCTATTTTAGCTGTAAGTGCAGACTGACAGTTGGTAATAGCAGTCATTATTTTACTCCACTTCCATTTGGTCAGGAGAGCTAACTTGTCCTGTCTCCTCCGTTTGGCTCATGACATGCACCAGCATCTTGGGGGTAGGGGAAGTAGTAGAGGTGCCAGTTTTGCGTCCCATGTATATCAGGATGTGGATATTTAGTATTAGGGGGTCGCCGTCCAGGTTTCTTCACATTTTCTAGCGTGGGTTCCCAAGGGATAACTCTCACCTCCCCTCTCAAGAAGAAATGTGAGCGTCCTCAGGGCCCAGTGAGGCAGCAGCAAGTCCCTTCAGCTCTCGTGTCCTCTCCTAAAGGGGATTCAAGATGGTGGGGCCATGTGTCCACCACGGCCCTGAATTATGTAGGTCAGGGAGGCAGCAAGCGCTGGAGAGCCTCCTCACATACCGCTGCAGCAAGGGAGCCAGCAGAGGTAGGCAGCAGGTCACAGGCAGAGCGCCATGCGCTCACAGCACAGAGTCCAGATGGGAGTCCGCACCAACCCGTAGGGACCGGAGGTGAGAACGGAGCTCAAATGGTTCCGTGCAGAGGCTGTCGCAACTGGGGGGTCAGGCTCAGTGTCACTGGTAGGGAAGGAGCACCGGATGGCCAGGATATTGGCAGGATTTTGGAGGAGCTGAAGAGATGAGTGCCCTCACGCCATAACAGTCAAGTCATGCCCACCCACCACCCACCGTCTCTCTTTGCTCCATAAATGTCCCTCTTTTTGATCTGAGCTATAGATTTTCATTATTGCATTTACAATATTGATCCAGAAAGTGTTTGGGTCTGGTTCCCATATATATATTCGAGCCCTCCTTGTATATTTCATTATTTGATGCTATTTGAATTTTAGAAATTTCTATATACAGATCATTTATGCACAAATTCGTAAAAGAAAACTATGGACATGTATAGATATGTAGGAATGGATCTTTCACATAATGAACCATAAGTGTCCCTCTTTGAGTGTCCAAAACGATGAGAGGTATGCTGATCCCCGTCATTGTGTCCACAACACACAAAGTAATACGCTTCATGACAAAGTAATTTGTCTGTGTAGGCTTCATTACTGGTTTTGGCTCACCATAACTGATCGAAATAACCGATCAAATAACTGAAGTGTGAACTCAGTCTTACATACATATTGGTCAAAAGTAACCAGAAAGTGGCCAACCCTTTTAACGCCATTAGTTTTGGAAGTTTTTCAATAACATGTAGTCCAAAGTCTATGAGAGATATACCTTGTACTACATTGCTGATATTAATAAATCCATTATCTGTTCATTGACCTTCTGACAGAAGCTTTGCATTTGCTCAATGATTACATACCTATCGTGATGAAGAATTCTTATTGAACTGCTACTCAGATAAAGTGACGTGGAAATCTCTCCTACAAGTTCATGGACCCAACTGAAACTCATTTTCCAATCTCAGAGTTTAATATTAACAAGAAGTAGAGGAGAAAATAAAATAAAATCAATACAGTAATAGATATGTAAAAGAACAAGGTTGGCATTTTTCATAAGTGACTCAAGAATTGTGTTCAAGGGTAATATATGAGATATACAGTATTCCAGGGCACCTTGATTGGTGCTATTAGACATAACAGTTATAAAGATTGATGTACTGCAGATTACTTGACCATATGAGTGCCAATAGCCCAGCCCAGAACTGTTATGGAAATTTCCAAGCAAAAAAAAAAAAAAAACCTCAACGGCAAATTAACAGTCACATACATATACTTATATAGAAAACAAAATGAACATGTTAGGTGCCAATCACATCACGTTTCATGTCACGGCTGAGCATTCCAATGGGGTACATGTTTGAATAACTGAAAATTGTAACATAGTATGGCTTGCAGGGCTATTGTATGTCAGTGTACAACACTGTGTATTGCAGCAACATGCATAGTTAGTCCTTTCTGGTAGTGAAACAGTTACTGTGTGTCAGTATGACAGGCAGGTGACAGGTGTCACTCTTAGGCTCAGTCCACACTTCACTTATTTGGCCAGTTATGGGTCCAAAACAAAGAACAGTTGCAGATCTTTTCATGATACCTTATCTGAGAGTAGTATTGACTCCTGATTTTGGCTCAGCATACAGTAACTGCTGGAATTTCCTGACCAAATAAATGAAGTGTGACCCCAGCCTAACCGGTCAATGTTTGTGCCAGGTATAATGTACTTAACCATGCAGTGGCCCAAGATTCTACTGCAGACTGAAAAAGCGCTCTCCTTTTACACCATATTCTGTTTCCACATAGATTGCTAGTTAACCTGTTAGTCACATATTCTACCAAATTGTGAAAGATATATATATCTTCAAAAATAATAAAGTCGAGTATACAATAGTTCTCCTTTAAAAACGTAAACTTGTATAATAATTAACCCTAGTGACCAGAAATACGACTTTTTACACCGGTCACTAAGAGGTCTTAGGCTGGGCTGCCGCTTTTTCACGGCAGCCCAGTCTAAGTGCTGCATGGGTCCCCCGTGCAGCTGAGAGTCAAATGAGACCCGCTCTCCTGCTCTAACAGCCTGGACTGGCAGGAGTGCAGAACGCTCTGTCTCCCATCGGCACCCCACAAATTTGATCACAGGGTACTGATGTGTGTAAAGGTTGGCGTGAGCCTGGTATAGGTCCCAAGCCAGCCTTGAGTGTTTTCCAGCAGTATAGTATAGCACTGTCATTAAAATGCAATGCACTATAGGGATAGGGATAGGGAAGTGTGTGAGACAGTGACTGGAAAAGTAGTAGAGAATCGTTATATTTCACCTAGGTTTCTTTCATATACCATGTACTAGGCTACAGGAGGTGGATATCGCAACTAGGAAAGCTGGGTGAGATATCAGAAATCCAGGAAATATGGTCTGCCTTAGCAAAACATAGTTTGCTGAGGACTTTGGTAAATGGTGTTGTCGGGCTTGGATTTTAATGGAATGAGGCTGCGGGTTGGTAGTGGGGCTCCTCATTCCCTTCCTGTCCAGAACAGGTTTCATATACTGTAGAGCTCTCAGCCAGATGATGAAGCTCAGCTCATTTCTGGGTTATAAAGGTTTGCACTATGAGCATGTCTGTGTGAGGGACTGGTTGAACTGACTGGCTTTAACCATTGCTGCTGAAGTCTGCTCAAACAACAAAAAGGACACTGTGAGTTTATTTTTAATTGTGTCGTGTGGCTGGTAGTAGGCCACCCGTATAGAAAGGGTAATTTTATGTTTAGTTAGTAATTTTTGCCTGAATGTAAAGGCCTTATATTTTGCTTTTGGATGAGAATAAAGAAAACAGGCAAATCCCTGTGTGAACTGTGCCATTGTGTCACTGTCTTTGACTGCTGTGCCTACCACTATTGAGCTGACTCCCACATATCTTGGAGAATGCGTGTATATGGATCCAAAATGGAGTCTTAAAGAGACAGATACCTAAAAGGTTTGTTGCACAGAGCTGCCAGTGCACTTCACGGCTGTTGTAATGGAGGACTTTGGCAAACAATTTGGACAAGCCATTCTTCAACAGCAACAGTTGAATTTGCAGCAGCAGCAAGCCTTTGCACAGTCTGACAAATGACAGCGCCAGGCACAAGCCAGGCAGGATGAGATGAATCACCAATTAATTGAGAAAATTACTGTGCTGAGTGAGGCAATGGCGGCTTTGCGACTTACCGGTGAAAATGCTGCTGTGCCAGGAAGCCAGGGAGCATTACCAACAGCACAGGCTGCCGTATAAAATTCACCAGACCAATCCATACCCACTGAGAAATCGACCGAACACCCAGGGAGGGGCGGTCCAGAGGTAATCAACCTATCTCAGCGTCCCCTTACAACAACGGAGATGACAGTTCTCAGTAAGGGACTCACTTTTGTCCCAACACAACGGTTTGATAAATTCGGATGGGTAAAAGACCTTCATCTTTTTATCCGCAAGTTGCGGTGGCACAAATTCCACCTCAATGCGGATAAACGAAGCTGTCGGGACTTGGGCATCCCCCCAGACATGCTTCAAGATGTGAGATTACTTTTTGGCCTATCCGAGACCCCCTGTGAGAACAAGGGGGAAGGTCCCTTCACCTCCCTGAGGAATAGCAGCAAAAGGATGCCACCGGCAGCCGAAGTATCTTGCCTGGACGTCTTTCTGCAGCTAGTCTGCAGGGACCTTTCTAAGATTCGACCATTCCCCACAAATCGCAACTACTCTATAGAGGAATGGAATGTCATACAGTCCCTCAAGCGAGACTCCAGTGTTACCCTAAAACCCTCAGATAAGGGTGGGAACACTGTGATCCTCAATACTCCCGATTATATCAGCATGTGTCAACAACTTCTTAATGACAAAAATAACTACACTGTGCTTACACACAATCCCACAGTCATGTTTTTGGGGGAGTTAAAGAAAATTCTGCTAGCGGCAAAGGAAGATAAAATTATCTCAGATGAGGAATTTGAATTTATGTGCCCACGGAACCCAACTATGGCTACTTTTTATAGCCTTCCAAAGATCCACAAGGGGACTAGCCCTATCAAAGGCCGCCCTATTGTGTCAGGAATTAATAGTTTGTGTCAGAATATTGGGGTCTATATAGATCAAATCCTAATGCCGTTTGTTGTGTGTCTCCCGTCCTATATTCGTGACAGTATGGATCTTCTGCGGAGGATCGACGGTGTGACCATCGAGGATGAGAGTATTCTGGGTAGCATAGACGTTGAGGCCCTGTATTCCTCGATCCCGCATGAGGAAGGACTTAAAGCGGTTGAGTACTACCTGAATACAAGAGGTATACAGTACAGGGCCCATAGTCGATTTGTGCTCAGAATACTGGAATTCCTGTTGACACATAACTTTTTCCTCTTCAACGGTAGGATCTACCACCAGCTCAGGGGCACGGCGATGGGATGTTCCTGTGCGCCGTCTTACGCCAATTTGCTCCTGGGCTGGTGGGAAGAAACCACAGTTTTTGGGGATGCGATGTCGTCATGTACCGGGCCCATACTTATGTGGGCGCGGTACATAGACGACATCTTTGTCATTTGGAATGACACGAAAGATTCCTTTTTTGAATTTGTCCGTGGACTTAACAACAACATGATGGGGTTACGCTTTACCTCTGAGGCTAACTGTGACAGTTTGGCATTTCTGGACATTAAGATATCCAGGGGGGGCTCTAACGAACTCGACACCACCATATATAGGAAGCCGACGTCGACGAACTCTGTCCTGCATTGGAACAGTGGCCATCCCTTCTCCCAAAAAAGAGGGATCCCAAAGAGTCAGTATTTGCGCCTCAGACGCAACTGTTCCAGCAGGTCAGAGTTCGTCGACCAGGCTAAGGCCTTACAGAATCGGTTTTTAGACAGGGGATACCCTAATAAGGTCCTTAAACAAGCCTATCAAACTGCACTAACAGCAAGTCGCCCCGACCTCCTAGTACCTAAAATCAGAAAGGAGGAGACGGAAAAGAAGATCCGCCTTATTGCGACCTATGATGACGCGTCAGGACAAATTAGGGATGTCCTCCGAAAACACTGGCCTGTCCTATTGATGGACCCCGAGATTAATAAAGTCGTTTTTAATTACCCACAAATTACCTTCAGGAGAGGGAGCAGTCTAAAAGATATGCTGGTGCACAGCCACTACACCCCGGCGACCCAAGCAGCGACGTGGCTGGATCGCAAGATCAACGGCTGCTATAGGTGTAGTGGCTGTGTAGCTTGCAAAATTCTACAGAGCAGCAAGACCTTCTATAGCTCAAATTTAGAAAAGTCCTTCATTATCAAGGATTTTATTAACTGCCGCACACGCGGTGTTATATACAAGATTACATGCGTGTGCGGACTCGAGTACATCGGTAAAACCAAGAGGGAGTTGCGTAGACGTCTAGGAGAACACCTGGGCGACATCGGGAATGAACGCGACACCCCAGTGGCCCGACATGTAAATGAACACCATGGTGGAGACTCGAACTGCATCCAAGCCATTGGAATCGATAAAATCCCCCCACCAATACGCGGTGGCGATTGGGACCGTCTCCTACTTCAAAGAGAAGCACGTTGGACCTTCCAACTGGACACGGTATCACCCAAGGGTTTGAATGAGTCCCTCCATTTTGGTTGTTTCCTTTAAGAATACCCCTTCAAACTGTTTTGTATACAGATTTAACTAAAAATTTATATCTAAAACTGCCTCACCCTGCCCTACTAAACTTCGGTTGCATGGGAAACATGGGATGGAATACCCATTAACTGCTTGGTGTCACTATCCGCTGACCACCTTTTAAAAAATGAAATCAACAAGACCGCAACAAATACCACTAAATAATTTATGTTGTATACCCACATCAGGGTTTTTGAGTGAACCTGTTGGACACGTGTTCCGCTGCCCACAGATTCACCCCTATACGGAGCTTATATATCAATATGCCCGTGTATACGGACAGGAAATACATATATCTATCCCTTGTCCGTATTTTTATATTTGTAGGTCTATACAGCGCGCCTGCACAACATATACTATTTTGTCTGGCGCCCGATGTATACTCCATCTTTCTTATTCTTTTGTATGTCGCTGATAGTAGTATCTGATCAACGACATATAAATAAAACAACGTATAAAATTCACTCCAAACGATGACGCCCACAGATGACGTGGAAGCCTATCTCAAGGTCTTTGAGAGAGTAGCAGAGTGTGAAAAGTTACCAGTCGACCAGTGGGCAGATGTAGTGGCGCCTTTCTTAACTGGAGAACCAGTTAAGGGTGAGATACTTGCTCGACTTGGAGTAAACATGCATGTGCGTGCAGGCCGTGTGCACAGCTGGACTTTATCTGAGAGCTTGCCACTCCGTTCACAGATGCACAATCTAATCCATCTAGTGAGGAAATGGCTGCAGCCTGAGCAAAGTACCCCAGGTCAAATTGTAGAGAAAGTTGTCCTGGATAAGTTCATCAGGTCAGTACTCCCCAACATCCAGCGCTGGGTTAGATAAGGAGGACCTACAACTGCTGACTAGGGTTGAGCGAACCCGAACTTCGGGGTCAAGTTCGGGTCCAGAACTTGAAATTTGAGCAGAAGTTTGTCCAAACCCGGCACATTATTGGGGGCACTTTTACTGGCACATTATTGGGGGCACTGTCATGGAACCATGAACCAGACGTACAACAAGAGATAAGTGGAAATAAGAAGGCTTTATTGAAAATCAAGCTGTAGCAAAAGTCCAAACGGATGGCTAAACCGAAGCAGGGTCTTGCGTAGCCAGAGGTCAGGAACCAGAAGGGTAGTCAGACGAAGCCTGGATCAGGAACCAGCAGGGTAGTCAGACGAAGGCAGGATCATGAATCAGCGGGGTAGTCAGACGAGGCCAGGATCAGGAACCAGAAGCAGCAGCAGTCTTAGAAGCATGTGAACACAGGAGGACCAAGCAAGGAACTGAAGCCACAGACCTCCTATATATATGAGCTAGGCATCCAGCTCCTCCCAGTGGGAAGGAGAAGCCGCAGGGTGGGAGGCTACAAGAAACCCAGAAACCAAGATGGCCGCCAGCACATGTCAAACAAAGGAGAACAGCAAGAAGGTAAGACCATGACAGTACCTCCCCCTCAAGGGCCCCTCCTCCGCGGAGTAAGGAACGGTTTCTGAGAGAAGCGTGCGTGGAAGGCTCGGAGCAAAGCAGGAGCATGGACATCTGCGGAGGGAACCCAGGAACGCTCCTCTGGACCATAACCACGCCAATGGACCAAAAACTGCAACCGACCGTGGACCAGGCGTGAGTCCAGGATATTGCTCACCTCATATTCCTCACGATTGCCCACTTGGACCGGACGGGGCCGAGGAACCGAGGAAGTGAAACGATTACACACCAATGGCTTCAACAGGGAGACATGAAACACGTTGGAGATCCGCATGCCAGGAGGAAGCGCAAGGGCATAGGCTACCGGGTTTACCCTGCGAAGCACTCGGAAGGGACCAACAAAGCGAGGCGCCAGCTTGGGAGTGGGCACTCGAAGGTTGAGGTTGCGGGTGGACAACCATACACGGTCTCCGACCTGGTAGGAAGGAGCGGGCGCTCGTCTGCGATCAGCCTGGAGTCTCTGGCGCTGCGCAGAGACCTCAAGGGACCTCTGGATCTGTACCCAAGAAGCACGTAGGACGGAAAGGTGATCCTCCACAGCCGGAATATCCTGGGGAGAGAATACCTCCGGTAACACGGCAGGTTGGAACCCATAATTGGCCATGAAGGGAGACGTCCCAGAGGAAGAGTTCACCGCCGTGTTCCTGGCAAACTCAGCCCAAGGCAGGAGGTCAACCCAATTGTCTTGGTGATTGGAGACATAGCAACGAAGGAATTGCTCCAAGGCCTGATTGGATCGTTCTGCGGCCCCATTGGACTGAGGGTGGTAGGCCGAGGAGAAAGAGAGATGAATCCCCAACTGGGAGCAAAAGGCGCGCCAGAACCTGGACACAAACTGACTCCCCCGATCCGACACAATCTCCTTGGGCAAACCGTGCAACCGGAAGACCTCCCTGGCGAAAATCGTGGCCAACTCTTGTGCAGAGGGTAACTTCTTGAGAGGAACACAGTGGCACATTTTGGAAAACCGATCCACAATCATGAGAATGACCGTATGGCCTCGGGATGCAGGGAGGTCCACAATGAAATCCATCCCCAGGTGTGACCATGGGCGCTCCCCGGTGGCTATGGGTTGCAACAGGCCCAACAGAAGGTGCCGAGGGGACTTACTCTGGGCACAAACGGAGCATGCCGCTACATATGCGGCGATGTCGGAACGTAGAGAAGGCCACCAGAACAGACGTGAAACAGCCCAGGACAGCTGATTCTTTCCAGGATGCCCTGCGGCCTTGGAGTTATGGTAGGTTCGCAACAACCGAGTGCGCAACTCCTCAGGCACAAAACATCTGCCGTTGGGTCTCCCAGAGGGAGCACCAGATTGAGCCGCCAAAATCTGCTCACCCAGGGGAGAGGTCAGGCTGGTGCGAATGGCGGCCAGGATCTGATTCGGAGGTATGACCGAAGTCGGAATCGCCTCCTCCCCGGACAGCTCGGAGTACTGCCGTGATAAGGCATCCGCTCTGATGTTCTTGGAACCGGGTAGGTAGGAGACCACGTAATTAAAACGTGACAAGAACAGAGCCCATCTGGCCTGACGTGGTGTCAATCTCTTGGCCTCAGAAAGGTAGGTCAGATTCTTGTGGTCCGTCAGGATGAGAACCAGAACCACCGAACCCTCGAGCAAGTGCCTCCATTCTTTAAGGGCCTGCACGATGGCCAATAACTCCCTGTCACCAATCTGATAGTTGCACTCCGCGGAAGACAGTTTCCGGGAGTAAAACCCACAAGGAAGCAGAGGGCCCTCTGGTGTTCTACGCTGAGACAGAAGGGCGCCTACTCCCGTCTCAGACGCGTCCACCTCGAGGACAAAGGGCAACCCAGGGTTGGGATGCGACAGAATCGGAGCCGACACAAAGGCAGACTTTAGAGCCTCAAACGCTCGGATGGCCTCGAGCGGCCAGACCTGGAAATTACTGCCCTTCCTGGTCAGATCCGTGAGAGGCTTGGCTAGCATAGAAAAGTCCCTGATGAACTTCCGATAATAATTGGCGAAGCCCAAAAAGCGCTGCAGGGCACGGAGACCACTGGGCTGGGGCCACTGTAAGACAGCCGAAACCTTCTCAGGATCCATGGAGAACCCCTCAGCGGAAATGATGTAACCTAAGAAGGTTACCTGGGATCGGTGAAATTCGCATTTCTCAAGCTTACCGAACAGCCTGTTCTCTCGTAACCGTTGCAACACTCGTCTGACATCCATAATGTGGGCCTCCATGGATTCAGAATATACCAAGATGTCATCCAAATAGACCACCACACACTGCTGCAACAGGTCACGGAAAACATCGTTGATGAATTCCTGGAAGACTGCGGGCGCATTGCACAACCCAAAGGGCATAACCAAGGATTCATAATGACCGGTCCTGGTGTTAAACGCGGTCTTCCACTCATCGCCCGCCTTGATCCTTACCAGGTTATATGCCGCCCTCAGGTCGAGTTTGGTAAAGACCGTGGCCCCTTTGAGGCGATCGAACAGCTCGGAAATCAAGGGTATCGGGTAAGCGTTCTTGATCGTGATGCGATTGAGACCCCTGTAATCGATGCGAGGCCTCAACTCACCGCCCTTCTTTTTCACAAAGAAAAATCCAGCCCCTGCCGGGGACGAGGATTTGCGAATGTGTCCGCGTGAAAGCGCCTCCCTCACGTACTCCTCCATGGCCTCATTCTCCGCTACCGACAGTGGATAGACTTTGCCACGAGGAGGAACGGCACCAGATTGTAACTCTATGGCACAATCGTATGGGCGGTGCGGAGGTAGGGCAACCGCGCGCACCTTATCGAATACATCCCGGTACTCTTCGTATTCAGGAGGCAACAGAGAGTCCGAGGAAGTACACAGCAACTTGACAGGCCCATGGATGCAACTAGCCCCACACTGCGGTGACCACGAGAGGATCTCGGCCGATCTCCAATCGAAAGTCGGATTATGCTTCTGGAGCCAGGGGTACCCCAAGACCACCGAGTAGTGTGGAGACGAAATCACCTGGAGACAGACCGACTCTCTGTGAACGGCACCAATGGCTATCCCCACTGGAAGGGTCTCATGAGTCACGTGTGGCGGCAGAAGGGGTCTGCCGTCTATCGCCTCAAGAGCCAGTGGGGAACCTCGAGGCTGCAGAGGAATGGAATTGGCAGCAGCGAACACACTATCAATGAACAAACCACCAGCACCAGAGTCCACCAACGCCTGGGTCGTCACCGAGCCCCCGACCCAGAAGAGGACAACAGTGATCAGTGGTTTGTCAACACGGGAAACCGGGGACGAGGAGACTCCACCCAAGATCTGCCCCCGACAGGATCTCAGGTGCGAGCGTTTCCCGGACGGTTCGGACATGCCAACCGAAAATGCCCACCGAGACCACAGTACATGCATCGGCCCTCGCGTCTCCGGAGTACCCTCTCCCCCTCGGACAGGCGAGCAAACCCCAGCTGCATGGGTTCACCCCCAGACAAGTCATCCCCAGGAGGCGTGGGAGGAGAGGGAGGCACGGGTGGGACAGCAAACGTAGGCGCCAATCTGTTAGAAGACCTCCGCAGGCTCTCCTTAAAGGAAGGTCTCTCCCTGAGTCTGGTGTCAATCAAAATCAGGAAAGAAATAAGAGACTCGAGCTCCACTGGTAGGTCCTTAGCTGCAACCTCATCCTTCAAGGCATCCGAGAGACCATGAGAGAAAGCAGCGACCAGAGCCTCATTATTCCAGCCCACCTCTGCTGCCAGGGTACGAAACTCAATGGCGTATTCAGCTACGGATCGTGAACCCTGTCTGATGGACATAAGGAGCTTCGCAGCAGAGGCAGCACGAGCCGGCACATCGAATACCTTCCGAAGAGAAGCAACAAAACCGGAAAACTCGGCAACCACCGGATTGTTGTTCTCCCATAAAGGGCTGGCCCAGGCCAAGGCCTTGTCCGAGAGCAGCGAGATCAAGAAGCCCACCTTTGATCTCTCAGTAGGAAAGGCATGTGGCAGCAACTCGAAATAAATGCCCACCTGGTTAAGGAAACCTCGGCACTGAGTTGGCTCTCCCCCAAAGCGCTGTGGAAGGGGGGCAGAACCGGTCATACCCCGAGACACCGCAGGCGCAGCGACAGGTGTCGGGGTAGACTCTGGCGCAACAACCGGAGCGGCAGTAGGAGCGGGCCCAGGAGCGACAACCGACCCATCGGCAACGGAAGCGAAATGAGCCGTGCGTTCAAGCAGGGTTTGCAACGCCACAGCGAACCGACCCAACAGGTGATCCTGCTGATCAAGTCTGGCAACCAGCGTAGGTAGCGAGGATGGCCCTGTACCGTCAGAATTCATGGCTTGGTCCTAATGTCATGGAACCATGAACCAGACGTACAACAAGAGATAAGTGGAAATAAGAAGGCTTTATTGAAAATCAAGCTGTAGCAAAAGTCCAAACGGATGGCTAAACCGAAGCAGGGTCTTGCGTAGCCAGAGGTCAGGAACCAGAAGGGTAGTCAGACGAAGCCTGGATCAGGAACCAGCAGGGTAGTCAGACGAAGCCAGGATCAGGAACCAGCGGGGTAGTCAGACGAGGCCAGGATCAGGAACCAGAAGCAGCAGCAGTCTTAGAAGCATGTGAACACAGGAGGACCAAGCAAGGAACTGAAGCCACAGACCTCCTATATATATGAGCTAGGCATCCAGCTCCTCCCAGTGGGAAGGAGAAGCCGCAGGGTGGGAGGCTACAAGAAACCCAGAAACCAAGATGGCCGCCAGCACATGTCAAACGAAGGAGAACAGCAAGAAGGTAAGACCATGACAGGCACTTTTTACTGGCACATTATTGGTGGGCACTATAGGAGCATCTACTCAGGCCACAAAGAAGGGGTATTTTCTGTACAGTAACATTTTCTACTGGGACACATTATGTTGGGTACTGTGGGGGAGAGGAGAACTATGGGGTCAACTATGGGGGGCACTAAGTAGGGATATTTTATACTTGCAAATTATGGGGGACACTGAGGGCATCTACTGGGGCACTATATATGGGGCATTTTATACTGGTACATTATGGGGGGGCACTAGGAGGAAGGGGGAGTGGAGCACTATGGGGGCATTTACTGGGGCACTATATAGGGATATTTTATACTGGCACATTATGGGGGCACTATGGGGACATTAGCTCAACTGGGGGCATTACAAGGGGGTATTTTTTGCACTGTCACATTATAAGGAGAATTATTTCTATTGGAGGGGCCATTATGGCGGGCATTATTACTCCCCCATTGTATGAGCCCCCTAGTAGCAGCACCAGCCTCTCCCTGCTCTGATATCCCTCTGCCTCTTCTCCAAATTCTTATTATGAAATCTTTCTCATTAGGCTAAAACACAACATCAGCTCCACCGAGCTCCCCAGCCAAACTGTTGAAGTGGTGTCCGAGATCCCCAAGGGCCAAGCCAAGTAATTGTAAGTTTTCATGTGAAATATGTTTATGTTATACACATATAGCATACACTATGCCACACAATATACAGTATACCTCTAAACTGTGTAGTCTGTTCTATAAGCACCATTGTTTTTGCCCTGAGAGTTCATGCCTGCACCTTCTTTGACAAACACACATCCCGTATGCGCTGTGAATGGGGATTGCGGTGCATGCACAGTCTCAGGTTCCTACAAACTCCACATTTGTGTACCTCAATCCCCATTCACCCATTCATGGCACATGCGCAGGATCTCAACACGTCGCTGTCAAGTGAGCAGTTGATGCTCTTAATCTGGCCCTGATCAGAAGTGCTTGTTTAACTCAGCGATCTACAGCGATTTTGTTTTGTGGGTGCAGTGCACAATTATTTTACCCTGCCCTGAGCCCAGTGACACAGAAAAATAACTTTTATCCATCTGTTAGTTAGGTGGGCATCGGCGGCCATTTTATGCAAGTTCAGTGCAACAGCACAGCATATGTGCTTTTGTGACAGTCAAAGACAAGCTTGAAATACTGAAATTATATTCTGGGTTAAAAAAATCACCAATTTTTGGCAATACCCTACATTTGGGGCCTTTTCTGCATTTGTCAGTGTGAAATACCAGCTTGAAATACTGCCATAATAATCTGGGCTAAAAAAAAAAAACATTTTTGGCAATAGCCTACATCTGGGGCCTTTGCTGCATTTTTCTGTGTGAAATACAAGCTTGAAATACTGCAATAATATTCTGGGTTTAAAAAACACCAATTTTTGGGAATACCTTACATCTGGGGCCTTTGCTGCATTTGTCAGTGTGAAATACAAGCTTGAAATACTGCCATAATATTCTGGGTTTAAAAAAACACCCATTTCGGGCAATGCCCTACATCTGGGGCCTTTGCTGCATCTGTCAGTGTGAAATACAAGCATTAGATACTGCTGTTATATTCTGTCATAAAAAAAAAACACCCATTTTGGGCAAGATCCTAAATTTGCGGAGAATGAGGAGAGCGTCAAATATGAGACGTGGCCCCTGTCGTGGTGCTGCTGGTGGAGCTCCTGTTGCAGGGAGAGGACGTGGTCTATCTGTGCCAGCTCCACGCATAAGTGAAAATACATCCTCAGGTGCGAGTAGGCGACAGGACCTTCAGCGTTATTTGGTCGGGCCTAATGCGGCTCTACGAATGGTGAGGCCAGAACAAGTACAGGCAATAGTAGATTGGGTTGCTGACAGTGCCTCCAGTTCCTTCACATTGTCTCCTGCTGAAAGATCATATTTGGCACCTGCAGCCGATGTCCATCAGTCTTTCACCTCACCCCCTTGCAAATCAGCCAAGCAGTCTGAGCCTCAAGTCATTCAGCAGTCTCTTCTACTTTTTGATGACTCGGTTAACAGGGTTTCCCAGGGCCATCCACATAGCCCTGCCCCAGAAGTGGAAGAGATTGAGTGCACTGATGCCCAACCACTTATGTTTCAAGATGAGTACATGGGAGGACCACCGCAGCACGTCTCGGATGATGACGAAACACAGGTGCCAACTGCTGTGGCTTTCTGCAGTGTGCACACCAACAAGAAGGGCAGGGGTAAAAACTGGATGGAAGATGATGTGGAGGACGATGAGGTCCTCGACCCCGCATGGAATCAAGGTCATGCGAGTGACCTGTGTAGTTAGGAGGAAGAGGCGGTGGTCCCACAGAGCCACCAGCACAGCAGAAGAGGGAGCAGGGTGCAAAAGCGTCTGTTACATTCTTGGGTGACATTTTTCCATTTTTGCCGTGAATAAACTTTTGCTCTGCATAGGTGACAGGGACCTAATATTTTTAAAATCGTCTGTTCAATTGGTGGGTGACATGAACACAGTTTTTCCTTGAATAAACCCCTGATCTGCATAGTTGACAGGGACTGAAATTTTTGAAAATCGTCTGTTCCATTGGTGGGTGACAGTAACCCATTTTTGTTGATGAAAAACCTGTGCTCTGCATAGGTGACAGGGAATTACATTTTAAAAATTTGACTTTAATTGACACGCGCTCACTCCTTTCATTCGATGCTTCAACTTTAACAACTTCTCCTACATTTCCTCTCGATCACATTGGAGCCATTGACCTCCCTTTGATGTGGTATCTCTTTCTCACGCTCCCTCTCCAGCGTGGAACCCGGATTCGCTGATAACCGTGATCAACATGGTAGGCGCAGAAAAGAACATCGAAAGTTGATAAAGAAGATATCAAAATGGAACGTGGATGTCACAGGGACATGTGATCAGGCAGAAGTTATCTAGAGTCAACAAAGGGGCAGCAGGGCCTCTCCTGTCTAAAGTTTCAAAATCCAAAATACCCCAGTGACATTCCCTATAATTTTTTATTAATCATTCCAATAACAGGGCATCTTAATTGCCGCGTGCCCCCTACTTAACTTGGAAGCTTCTGCTTCAATACTTTGTCCCACATTTCCGCTCTATTACATTTAATTTTATCCATTGACCTCCCTTGGATGTGGTATCCCTTTCTCAGGCTCCTTCTCCGGCCTTGAACATTGATTGCCCGCTACCCGTGATCACCATGTCAGGCGCATAAAAGAACATCAAAAGTTGATAAAGAAGATATTCAATTGGATCATGGACATCATGGGGACGTGCAACACGGTGCAGCAGTATGTGTGCACACTCCTACACGTACTGACTGATGGGTCTGCCCCCTTCAACTTCTGGGTCTCCAAATTGAGCACATGGCCTGAGCTTGCCCTTTACGCCTTGGAGATGCTGGCCTGCCCTGCAGCCAGTGTATTGTCTGAACTTTGTTTAGCACGGCTGGAGAGGGTTATCACAGGTTATATTTCCCAATGTTTTGGGGTGTACCCTAATTTAAACCAAAAAATTAATAAAAATAAAACCAAAAAGCAGTGTAGGCTACCTCCTACTCCTTCCACCTACAAGCCACATCCACCGCCTCATCAATCTCCTACTCCATATGGACCTCGTCCTCCAAGATCAAGATAATTTTTTATTTTTACATATTTTATGTTATTTTAAGTCATTTCCCTATCTACATTTGTTTGCAGAGCACTTGCCATGCTCTTAACCACATTTTGCTGCCATTTGCAGCCCTCTTGCCCTTTCCATGACTTCTTTAGAGACATTTTAATGCTCCAAAGTTCGGGTCCCCATTGACTTCAATGAGGTCCGGGTTCGGGGTCAAGTTCGGCTCCCGAACTCGAACTTTTTTGTGAAGTTCGGCCGAACCTGTCAAACCTGAACATCCAGGTGTTCGCTCAACTCTACTGCTGACCAATTGGTGAGTCTTGTGGAGCAGTACAGTGCAACAGAGGACCTACTCCAAGCATCTTCCAGGTATGCCAGCCCCAGGGACAGCAGGTCACATAAGTCTACTGGTAAGACTGTACCAATTGCTAGAGAGGTGAGAAATGCTTTAAGGGGAGATGGCTCAAAGGGGGAGCCAGCTGGGCTATGTTCCGCTGGGACCTGGAGGTCCAGGCCAGGGTCCCAAAATGGAGACCAGGGCTGTGTACAGTTCTAGTGGTGTCGTAAATTTGGACATGTGGTTGCTAATTGCCCCCTCACAACTGAGCAAATGGAGTGCAATATGTCCAGACATATTTCTCTGTTTGCACAATCCGTGTATTCTGCAGAAACTGTGTCTAAGTTAGAACCTCAAATGTGTACTGTGTCCATAGGAGGTTGTACAGCTGAGGCGCTGTTGGACTCTGGGAGCTTGGTGACCTTGGTACATGGCTCTCTGGTAAACCCTAGGACATACAGTGGACATACTGTTGGGGTACTATACATACATGGGGAAACCAGAGAGTACCCAACTGCTCGGGTCACAATATAAAATCCATGTGGTAAATCATGTCATGAAGTTGGTGTGGTTAAATCACTAATGCTTAGTGTGATACTAGGAAAACACTTTATTCTGGAACTTATGGCAAAGCAGAAATGTAACCTGTGGAGAAAATCTGACTGAAAATGTGTGTACTGAGGTTACCCCTGAACTATATGACCACTGACAAAGTTGATAATTTTCCTTTATCCGTTCTAGCTCGTGATATTGAAGATGTGGGGGAGGTTCCTGATATGCCTAATTTAGAGGTATCTCGTGACAATTTTGTGACTGCTTAGCTCAGAGACCCCACTTTGACACAATCAAGGGAAAATGTGAAGGTGTTAAATGGTATACCACAGTATCCAGGTGCTGATCATGAGTTTCCCCATATGGCTGTTAACCAGGATATATTATACCTGGTAGATAAAATGCGTGGGATAATTGTTGAGCAACTGGTGGTGCCTCAACTGTATCGCAGACTGGTATTGGATCAGGCACACGCGCATGTACTGGGAGGCCACCTGGGGTCTGAAAAGACCAGAGAACGTATCCTCCAGCGATTTTTTTTTTTTGGGCCAGGGATTTTTTCTCAGGTGCAAAGGTCTTGTGAATCCTGCCCAGAGTGTCAACTAACCTCTCATGTGTCAAATTTTAGAAGTCCTTTGGTACCCCTGACCATTATAGAAGTACTATTTGAAAGGGAGGCCATGGATTTGGTAGGCCCTGTTGTAAAGTCTGCACGGGGACATCAACATATACTTGTAGTGTTAGATTACACCACACATTATCCTGAGGCAGTGCCTTTACGAAACACCTCTGCTAAGCTTATTGCCAAAGAGCAATTTTACATGTTTTCTCGCACAGGCATACCAAAGGAGATCCTTACTGATCAGGGGACACCTTTCATGTCCAAATTCACTAAAGAAATGTGAAAGCTCTTGAAGATTAAACACCTGCGTACTTCCGTGTATCACCCTCAAACTGATGGCCTAGTTGAAAGATTTAACAAGACACTGAAGGGCATGTTAAAAAAAAAGTGGTTAGCAAGGATGGAAAGGACTGGGATTATTTATTACCTTATTCGATGTTTGCAGTTCGTGAGGTACCGCAGTCCTCTACAGGTTTCTCCCCATTTGAGCTCTTATATGGCAGACACTCACGTGGTCTCCTTGACATTGCTAAGGAAACTTGGGAACAGGAACCCACCCCTTACCAAAGTGTAATAGAGCATATTACTCTTATGCAAGACAGAATAGCTGCTGCCATGCTCATCGTCAAAGAACACTTATAGCAGGCTCAAGAGGCACAAAGTTGAGTCTACAACCGGTCAGCTAAAGTTAGAACCTTTAACCCAGGTGACCGAGTGTTGGTGCTAGTGCCCACTGTAGAAAGTAAATTCCTGGCTAAGTGGCAAGGGCCTTATGAGGTAATAGAAAAAGTTGGGGAGGTAAATTATAAAGTTTACCAGCCTGGTAAAAGAAAGCCTGAACAGTTGTATCATATACATTTACTTAAACCTTGCAAGGACAGAAAGACTCTGTCAGCAGTGAGTTCCCCTCACAGTGTTGCCCCAGAGTTGTCAGCAAATAAGGTGAACAACTCTTGTAATAATACTGTAGGTGTGCATATTTCAGAGTTCTTGTCCAAGTTTCAAATGCAGGAGACAAAAGAATTTGTCTCAAGAAACACTGATGTGTTCTCAGAGTTGCCTGGGCGCACTTCAGTTATCAAACATGACATAGTCACTGAGCCGCAGGTATGAGTTCACTTGAAACCTTATACGGTACCTGAAGTTCGGAGACAAGCTATATCTCAAGAAGTAAAAAAGATGTTAGAACTTGGGGTGATTGAAGAGTCATAAACTGAGTGGTCCAATCCCATAGTCCTAATCCCAAAGATGGCACAGTGAGATTCTGTAATTATTTCCAAAAATTAAATGAAGTGTCAAAATTTGACGCATACCCAATGCCGAAAGTGGATGAATTAATTGAGAGACTTGGCCATGCAAGGTATTTCTCTACTCTTGACCTAACCAAGGGGTACTGGCAAGTGCCGCTTACTGACAGTGCTAAAGAAAAATGGCTTTTGTCATTCCAGGAGGCCTTTTTCAGTATGTCACCATGCCCTTTGGGTTACATGGGGCTCCAGCAACCTTCCAAAGGTTAATGGATTTCATCCATAAACCCCATTGTACATATGTGTCTGCTTTTCTAGATGATATCATCATTGTTAGTGATGACTGGGAAAGTAATTTACCAAAAGTGCAGGCGGTGTTGGGTTCCCTCTGGGCAGCCGGTTTAACAGCAAACCCTAAGAAGTATGCTTTAGGTCTTGAGGAAGCACATTATCTAGGGTATATCATTGGGAGAGGTGTAATAAAACCTCTGGTGAATAAGGTAGAAGCCATCCAAGATTGGCCCCGGCCATTAACCAAAATACAAGTGAGAGCCTTTTTGGGAATTGTGGGGTATTACCGTAGGTTTATCCCAAACTTTGCTAGTGTAGCAGTACCCTTGACAGCCCTCACCAAGAGAAATAAGTCGACCATGGTAAAATGGAGCACATAAGCTGAGAGTGCATTTCAGGAGTTAATGTCTGCCCTTTGTAGACAACCAGTGTTAATGACCCCAGATTTTAAAAAGGTGTTTACTGTACAGGCTGATGCCTCTGATGTCAGTGTAGGGGCAGTCCTGTCACAGGACATTGGGGAAGAAGAACACCCCGTTAAATACATGAGTAGAAAACGTACTCCCGCTGAGAAAAATTGTAGTTTTGTCGAACGGGAATGTCTAGCAATTAAATAAGCTCTAGAGACTCTAAGTGATATTACTTGGTGACAGTTCAGGTTGGTGACAGATCACTCCTCCCCTTACATGGATGAGTCAGGCCAAGGAGAGAAACGCAAGAGTCACAAGGTGGGATTTGACTTTACAAAACTATACAGTTTTGGTTGAGCACAGGTCAGGCAAACTGCAAGGGAATGCTGATGCCCTATCCAGAACATATTGTTTGGTGAGTAAAAGTGTTCGGCCCCACAGGTTCGAACAAAGTATCTCTACTAGGAAAGCTGGGTGAGATATCAGAAATCCAGGAAATATTGTCTGCCTTAGCAAAACATAGTTTGCTTAGGACTTTGGTAAATGGTGTTGTCAGGCCTGGATTTTAATGGAATGAGGATGCAGGTTGGTAGCGGGGCTCCTCATCCCCTTCTTGTCCAGAACAGGTTTCATATAGAGCTCTCAGCCAGGTGATGGAGCTCAGCTCATTTCTGGGCTATAAAGGTTTGCACTATGAGCATGTCTGTGTGGGGGACTGGCTGAACTGTCTGGCTTTCACCATTTCTGCTGAAGTCTTCTCAAACAACAAAAAAGACACTGTGAGTTTATTTTGAATTGTGTTGTGTGGCTGGTAGTAGGCCACCCGTATAGAAAGGGTCATTTTATGTTTAGTTAGTGCTCAGCCGAACAAGAATTTATTTTGTATTTTTGCCTGAATGTAAAGGCCTTATATTTTGCTTTTGGATGAGAATAAAGAAAACAGGCAAATCCCTGTGTGAACTGTGCCATTGTGTCACGGTCTCTGACTGCTGTGCCTACCACTATTGAGCTGACCTCCACAGTGGTAAAAAAAAGTTAAAAAAAAATAAGAATATAATATTTGTAAAAAGAATTCCAATGAAAAATAAATACAATGTTTTTCCACTGAAAATACTCTTTTCAATTAACAAAATTGCAACAATAAAATATCCCCCACACGTTTGGTATTGCTGGGTCCATAATGACCCGCACTACACAAATATCATGTAAATTATTCCCTACAATGGACGCCGTAAAAAAACTTAATAACAAGTGATCAAAAAACTACAACTTGTCCTGTAAAAACAATCCCTCACATAGCTACATAGACTGAAAAATAAAAAAAAGTTATAGCTCTTGGAAGGCGACGATAAAAAAAGGAAGAAAAATGCTTGGTAAGTGAGAGGTTAAATAAAAAAATACAACCGAATCCCATATATGCCTCACCACATTCAAAGTAGGAATTAAGAGGACCACAAAAAATATATATGTATAATTCAACTAATACCTATTGTGGGAATTTGCTCTGGTAGAGACAGTATAGAGGCAACTACAACGTCTTTAACTTAAACAGTTCGGTGTTTATTCACACATAAGGATAAGCAAAACAAAAAGTCAGTTTCAAGGAAAACAGTCACCTTGAGTCTGGTATTTGTTCACACCATGCAGCAATGCAGAAGTCCTTGGATATAGCAGAAACCACCTGCTCTCACGCCAACACGGTAGCAAGCCTTTACCCAGGCCCAAACTCCCAGGTCCCAACACAGAGACTGACAGAGCTTTACTGTCAGAGAGGAGTAAATTCCTACCACCTGACAGTGCTGCCTGTGTTTTATAGCCCAAACCAAGACCCTGCCTGGAACGTAGGAAGCAGGGTGGGTGGCTTTACAGCCATTCTAAATAGCAAAACCATGTCAGCCAGCACTAGCTGCCGCTGACACATGAAATTACCGGCTCTTACCTCACCGAGGCAGGAATCTAGGTGACACATACCTTCTGTCAATGACAGACCCTTGCGCTTTCCTACATACCTCCCCCCTTTGTTCAACCCTGAGGGGGTGAACATTTGCCAGACAGTGTACCCGGGACAGGGCATCCGTGTTTCCTTGTAAGCTGCCTGCCCTGTGTTCCACTGAGAACTTGAAGTTCTGCAACGACAAGAACCATCTGGTGACCAGAACATTCCTCTCTTTGGCTCGACTCATCCACTTGAGAGGGGAGTGGTAAGTCACAAAACGGAACTTTCTCCCAAACAGATAATAGTGGAGAGACTCAAGTGCCCATTTGATAGTCAGGCACTCTCTCTCCACTATACTGTACTTAGTCTCGGCTGGGGTAAGCTTTCAGCTCAGGAAAACAACAGGATGTTCCTCCCCATTGATGTCCTGAGAGAGTACAGCTCTGAAGCCTACTTCAGAGGCATCAGTTTGTACCACAAATTCCCTCCTGAAGTCAGGTGTCACCAACACTGGGGACCCAAACAGGGCAGACTTCAAAGTGGAGAAAGCCTTGTCCGCTATTTCATTCCACTGAACCGTCACTGACTTGTGTCCCTTAAAAAGGCCTGTCAAGGAATTCAAGAGTGGCCTGGATGTATTTCTGGAGTGTAATAATATTACAGTCTATAGCTACTAGAAAGGGGTTGTTGATCCAGGGAGTTATTCTGATTGCCTGATTGGAGTTGGGAAGGAATTTTTTATTCCCCTAAAGTGAGGAAAATTGGCTTCTACTTCACTTTTTTTTTTTTTTTGCCTTCCTCTGGATCAACTTGCAGGATAACAGGCTGAACTGGATGGACAAATGTCTTTTTTCGGCCTTATGTACTATGTTACTATGTTACTATGTAATGGTGCGGCGACTGTAGCAAAATTGGGAACAAACTACATATAGTACCCCACCATATCCAGGAACAACTTTAATTGTTAAGTGACAGGTTGGGGCCAATTCCTTATTGCCTCAATTTTGATCACCTGAGGTACTTGGTCTCTTCTAACCCTATTGTGCACTTTTTTGGGTTAGCGGTTAAGCCAGCCTTCCTAAGGAAGTCCACTTCAGCCTGTACTTTAGATAGGTGACTTTCCCAGTCGGTGCTAAGGATAACGATATCTTCCAGGTACGCTGAAGCGTACCGACGATGTGGGTATACAACGTCCATTAGCCTTTGAAACGTGGCGGGAGAGCCATGTAGACCAAAGGGTAATACCTTGTACTGATACAGCCCCTCTGGTGTGATGAAAGACGCTTTTTCATTGGCAGCCTCCGTCAAGAGTACCTGCCAGTACCCTTTGGTGAGGTCCAACACAGAAAAATACTGGGCTTGGCCTAACTTCTCAATAAGCTCATCTACTTGGGGCATGGGATATGCATGAAACTTGGACACCTCATTCAGTTTGTGGAATTTGTTACAGAACCGCAATGTCCCATCTGGCTTGGGTATTAAGACTATTGGACTGGCCCATTCACTTTTTGACTCCTCGATGACACCTAGCTGGAGCATTAGCTGCACTTCCTCTGCGATGGCTTGTCGCAGAGCCTTGGGTACCCGGTACGGTTTTAACCGGACTTTTGCATGAGGCTCAGTGATAATGTCATGCCGGATTATGGACGTGCATCCAGGGAGGTCTGAGAATACATCCGTGTTCCGACTAATGAACTCCCTGGCTTCCTGAGCCTGTTTAGAGGAGAGGCTGTCAGCAATTTTCACTGTGGCAGCTGCTTCCCTTGCTACAGACAGAGGGTCCGAAACCGCTTCCCCTAAGAACCCTGGTCGTTTGGCTGTCTTCCGTACAGGTTTCCCTATCTCTCCATGGTTTGAGCAGATTCACATGGTACACCTGCTTCGGCTTTCACTTCCCTGGCTGATATACCTTGTAATCTACCATTCCAATTTTTTCAAGTACCTCGTAGGACCCCTGCCACCTAGCTAGGAACTTACTGTCTGTCTACAGTTGGTACTACAACCAACACCTGATCACCCGGGTTAAAGTTCTGGACCCGAGCCTGCCGATTATAGACCCTACTCTGGGCTCGCTGTGCTGCCTCCATATGCTCCCTAACCAGAGGTAGCACTGTTTCCATCCGTCCTTGCATCTGGGTGACGTATTCAACAACACTTTTGTGCGGTGTGGGTTGTTGTCCCCACGCCTCTTTGGCCACATCCAACAGACTGTGAGGGTGTCTGCAGTATAGCAGTTCGAAGGGCGAAAACTCAGTAGAGGCTTGGGGCACTTCTCGCACTGCGAACATGGGATAGGGCAGAAAAAGGTCCTAGTCCCTCCCATCCTTAGACACTGCTCTTTTTAACATATTTTTTAATATTTGATTAAATCTCTCTACCAGGTCATCCGTTTGCGGATGATACACAGACGTCCGTAACTGTTTTATGTGGAGCAACTTACAGAGTTTCCTCATGACCTTGGTCAGTCAGAACCTTCTTAGGTAGACCCACTCAAGAAAACATCTTCATAACTCCTTAGCTATGAGTTTGGCTGATGTATGACGCAGTGGCACCACCTCCGGGTACCGCGTGGCATAGTCGAGGATGACCAAGATGAGTTGGTGCCCTCTATCAGATTTCGGTACTGGGTCTATGAGATCCATAGCGATTAGCTTGAATGGAACCTCAATAATCAGGAGAGGGACCAGAGGACTACGGAAATGTGGCTGGGGGCTGGTTATCTGGCAGGTTGGGCAAGACTTGCAATACTCTTCCACCTCTCTGAGCACACTGGGCCATTAGAACCGCTGTAGAATCCGGTCCTGCGTTTTCTGCTGGCACAGGTGTAACCCAAGAGCATGTTGGTGGGCTAACTGCAACACGAGCTTGCGATACCCTTTGGACACCACCAGCTGTTCAATATGCTCACCCCGTAGTTGATTTACACAGTACAGAATCTCCGGTTGAACCACAAAACTGGAAACATAGACTCTCCCCCGGTTGTTGCGGCTCACCCTTAACTACTACAACATTCTCCCAGACTCGGGATAGAGTCGAGTCCTGGTCCTGGTACCAAAATTAACTCCGGAGATGTTGAGGTCTGCCAACTGCAGACCCGGTGGAAATTCCTCCTACCATCACACTTAGCAGGGTTGTCTCCCCCTCTTCTACCGAAGTGGCGGTCACCCCTACTGCTGGCCCTTCGGAATCAGGTTCCCAGGGTTTTGATCTCTCCCCTGAGCAGACCACTCTGCTAGGGTTATGTCTGTCTCCCGGGTATTGGTAACTTTCGTATCCAGCCATAGTGCCATGAAGTCTCTCCCAATTATGAGTTCATACTGTAATTTTGTGGCGGCAGCAACCTCATGAGTCTACCTGCCGGCCACAGTTGATAGAGAGACCAGGGCGGTGGGATAGTCCTTTAAGTCTCTATGAATACACACTACACCGACCTTTTGGCCAGTATAGTTGGCGGGCCATACCAGGGCAGCTCTTACCAGGGACACCAGGCTCCCTGAATCCAGCAGAGCCACTGCCAGAGTTTCCCCCACTTCCACTTGGCACAGGTGGCTGTTGTCTATAGTCTCGGAGGTTCCTGTGGCACACAACTTCATGGCATATAATGAGTGGCGGTAGCCATAGTTAGTGTCCATGTGTTCACCCAGATAGGGACAGTTTCTATGTTTCTATGTTATGTGTCCAGGCTCCTGACATCGCCAGCAGACCACCGGGGATGGGTCTAAAGAGGGTATGTCACGGGCGGGCTTGGCTGGCCGGGGTGGAGATTTCCGGGGTTTGACTGGCCATCTCCCAAAAGAACCCCCCTTTAGATTTCTGGTGGCCTCGTAGCGCTCCACCAGGTCGACCATCTCCAAGGCATTACCCGGAGACACCTGGCCAATCCAGTGCTGGAGTGGGTATGGCAAAGCCCTCCAGAACACATCCGCCAAGAGACGGTCCAGCATCGCAGTACGTCAGGCTGCAGCCATTTCTGCAAACGGTGTAACAGGTCATGATACTACATTCTGGTGGGTTCAACCGGGTTAAATTCCCACTGATGCACTCGCTGGGCCCGGACCAACACATTCACCCCAGTCTCGCCAGGACCTCACCTTTTACGGTCAGCTAGTCGGCCGCTTGATCATCAGGGAGATCGAAAAAAAATTGCGGGGGTCCAGACGCCAGGAACAGAGCGACGACCTCAGCCCACTGGTCTCGGGGTAACTTTTCCCTCACGGCCACCTTTTCAAACTCTGTCAGATAGGTCTCGACGCCATCCGATGGGGTCATCTTAGGGATCGCCGCATGGACAGCTTTCCGGGCATCGTGGACGTTTAGGGGTGCTCCTGCCGCTTGCAATGCCATCACATGTTGCAATAGCAGCTAGTTAGTTACCTGCTGCTGCTTGTTAGCCTCCCACTGCTGCAAGTTAGCTTCCACGAGGGCCTTCACGACCGCCTCCATTTTGTCAGGGGACCTTGGCGGCTTAATGTAGGACATGCACTTGTGTGGGGGAAAACAAAAACGTTTTGGCCTTCAGGCCTGCATCACTGTGTTTGCCTGCATCCTCCACCAATTGTGGGGATTTGCTCTGGTAGACAGGCTTGGGGACACATTATAGAGGCAATGACAACGTCTTTAACTTAAACAGTTCAGTGTTTATTCACACATAAGGATAAGCAAAACAAAAAGTAAGTTTCAAGGAAAACAGTCACCTTGAGTCTGGTGTTTGTTCACACCATGCAGCAATGCAGAAGTCCTTGGACATAGCAGAAACCACTGGCTCTCACACCAACAAGGTAACAGTCTTTTACCCAGGCCAAACTCCCAGGTCCCAACTCAGAGACTGACAGAGCTTCACTGTCAGAGAGGAGTAAATTCCTACCACCTGACAGTGCTGCCTGTGTTTTATAGCCCAAACCAAGACCCGGCCTGGAACGTGGGGAAAAGCCACCCACCCTGCACTTTGGCTGCTCCCAGTAAGAGCCGGATAGTCTTTACAGCCATACTAAATAGCAAAACCATGTCAGCCAGCACTAGCTGCCGCTGACACATGAAATTACCGGCTCTTACCTCACCGAGGCCAGGAATCTCGGTGACACATACCTTCTGTCAATTACAAACCTTTGAGCCTTCCTACACTATCTATTGGCCTCCTAACAATCTATGCATATACTAAACTAAGGGAGAAATATGTCCTATTATTCTGATATATTAAATTAACATTAGTGCGGGCTATGTGGCTGGACAAATAATCCATGGAAACACTATTACTGCCTAATTTCTAGGAAAGGTGCAAACATAACAATACTAAATGTAACAACATACCCTGTGGTGGATGAGGATGGAGGCCCCCTTGACACAAGTTTTGCATATTGCTTCTTTAGGAGGAGAGCTCTCCCTACAGGTCAGTGTCTCTCGTCTTACAGGTCAATGTTTGCGGCATGTATAATGCATTTAACTGTGCAATGGCCCAAGATTCTACTATAGATTCAAAGAGTGGTCTTTTTTTACACCGTCTGCTGGTTCCACATTGATTGCTAGAGAACCTGTTCTGTTACCTACTGATACAGGTAGTGAAGCTATGACAGAGTGGATAGGGTTTCAGCAGTAAGTTGGTGTTAACGTCAACTTTTATTTTCCCTTTCTTCGAATCAGTCAGAAAAACAACCCCAAAAAACAGATCCTGTCTGACTGGCTATTCTCTGGAGGGGCATGACTAAGCAACTACCTGGTCTTCACTAGAGCCTCTGATGGTGAGGATAGGCTTGGGCCGTTAGGGTAGTTGCCAGGTGCTACTCCAGATCGGTCCCCAAGTCAGTGGTAGCTGACCAGGGGGTCAGAGATACCGGTGCAAGCACCGATGGGAAGTATGTGGTCAGGATGTCCAGGATCAGGGCAGGCAGCAATCAAGCAAGGTCCGTAAATGAAGTCCGAGGTCAGAGACAGGCGGCAAACAGGCAAAATCTGATAATTACAAAAGCAGGGTCTGGTACACAGCAAAGCAGAACTTGAAAAACACCTTCACACTTGGTACTAGACAAGCTATGGAACCATGAGTTGCTCAGGCATCTTCTTGTGGTAGGAAGCGCCTTTAAATACTTCCTACAATCCAGCCATAGGCTGGTAAGACAGAGGGTGTGTACATGCTGCCTCACAAGGGAGGAGAGACGCACCCAACAAACAGTGGCAGCAGGAGGTAAAGAGGGAGCCGGGCGGCTGTGCCCATGGGTAGGGGTAGCAGCGCCTGCACGGACCACTGGGCTAACAACCAGGCACCAGTGTGTGGAAATCCTGGATGATCCACACTTTATCTTTATAAAGGATAATGTCTCAACAATTTTTGCTAAAAGGCAAGTTCTCTTTGGGGTAACTATGCTCCCCTCTGCACTAAAGACCCGCTCTGAGGCAGGCAGAAAAGTTTGCCCAGGACAAACTCGGGCAGTTGCAGCCACAATTCAAGTTTGACTGCCCAGTAGTCCAGGGGATCTTGGATCTGGGGTGACAGGGTGCACTTTAAATATACCACCACCTGCTGGTTCAGGCTCTGCTCCATGTCCTGCTGCTGCTGGCTGGCTTCTTTGGTAGACGGGTGAAGAACATGCTTTTCAGAGACTGGAGACTGCTTCATTCATATAGTGGGCGGCGCAGGCGCAGTGAGTGTAGTGAGCTACACTACGAGCGCCCGCCCGGCCTCCTGACTGCCAAGAAGTTAGTTATAAGTAGTACAGCGCTAGATTTAAGATGATTGGAATACTTTAACAATACCCACAAGTTAGATATGATTAGCCTATACTACAGAGAGCAGGGCCCTGCAGTGACTGCATCGGGCCCCGCTGCCATTACAGAAACAGATGCCAGCCCCCAGCCCCTCCGCATATTCACCGGACGGTCGCAGCATTCGCCCCATAAGACGCACTGCTATTTCCCCCCCACCTTTGAGGGGGAAAAAGTGTGTCTTATAGGGCGAAAAATACGGTACTTATTCACCCCAATTTGAGAATCAAGATGTAATAGAATTGTGCATCTATTAAACAAGGGGTACACACCAATAACAGTTAAATTAAACAGCTTATTCACACAAATTTGAGAAGCAAGGAGTAATAGAATTGCTTAAATATTAAACAAGATGGACACTGTTCAATTAGATATCTCTGTGCAGGGATTGATACAAACTGAGCTTTCTCCTACAGATTCTTTCAGCTTCTGATTACACAGCCTGTACTGTATGCTCTCCTTACATGGTGTCATAGACCCCAATCTTTTATCTAGCATAAATTATGAAACGCTAAATAATTAACCACACTTAAATCATTAAATATGTTTTTATTGTTGGAATATAATTGGCCACGGTGCTTAATGTGACCTAATAATTATATTTTATTAAACAATATTAATAAATACCAACATAAATACCGAATAAATAATATCCAACTAGTTCACTCAGCGAGTGACTATTACCCGAACCGCCATAGAGCAAAGCTAAACAGCTTAACCAGCACCGCAGCCTATTTCAATCAAATTCTGTAAACTAACATTGAAAATGTCAAAACCAATATCCAATAATTGCTGATTGTATAATCCCTCAATAAATCCTTCTAACTCTATGTGTCTGTAAGACATTTCTTGAATACCAGCGATACATTTCTCCATTCTTTTGTTTATTTGAATTCAATTTTTTTTCCATAAAGTACAATGTATTTGAACTCCATTCCCATCTGGGTACTATTTCTAAAAATGTGATCTTGGATTGTGGGAATTGATTATGTACTTCTAAAATAGTGTAAGTTAATATCTTATTTAGTTATTAATCTTATTTAATCATGAGTACCAATCCTGCCCATGTCAGATAATCCAATGTGAAAAATTATCATATTAGGATCCGGCCACAATTTATTGGCCGATATACATACAGAATGAATGTTTTTTATTCGCAAATCATTTATCCCTCTCCAATACATGGATATCTTATTACCTAAGCCTAAATTCTTAGATTTGAATTTAATAGATGCTCTTTTACTGGCTGAAGAAATGAGATCATCTCCAAGTATTCAAATAATCTTTTGTTCTGGAAAAGATTATAACAGTAATTCGGGTCTAATGTACATTTTATACCTGTTTGAATTCCATCTACCTAATTTCTTTATTGTACTTTCTTTAAGACCCCATTCATATGCATACAATGCAGCTTCAATTCTATTTTTTCACCCTGTAAGTCAAAATGTTTTTTGCATTTAGACAGAATGTAATTGAATTGGAACTTGGTTAATGGAGATCCATCAATATGCATGAAAAGAGGGCCGTGTTTACATTACCAATCAACTATCCAATTTTTTATAGCCTGAACAGGGCAAATTGTAGATGAATGTAATTTTTTTTTTATATATACCCAAGTTCCTTTACCTATTGATCTCTTTATGAATAATTAGATTTTTTTCCCGTTTGGATAACCAGGTCGTTAATTTGTAATGGTACTTTTGTTTTTCTATTCGCAGCTCTATTTCACCTATGCGAAGTGCAACGAAAAAGGAGAGCGAAAATGCAGCTTTGAATAAACACATCTCATTCTGGAATGAGCAAATAAACTGTAAGTACTCCATAAATTGATTTCAAAGATCAAGAGATAATGGTTTAGTTCTGCTCTTGATAGGATTTTTTCTTTTTAAATCCTTAATTAGCTGTTTTAATAAATTGTTAGACGTCAATGGGGTTATATTGCAAATTTTTTGAAAAAAGGAAATGCCAGATTCGATTTTTCTAATGTAGTTCCCTTTATAGCCCTTTTTTTTTTATAAGATTCAAAATGAATAAGATAACATGTAAATTGCTGTCATCCCATATAATTAAATTATTGGCAGAACAATATGTTCTCCAATTATTCCAAGCGGCTGCGTAGGCAGCCCATGTAGTCTGGGCTAGTGAATCAATAATCAAACCTTTAATCAATTCCAGATCATCTTCCACAGATTTGATGGGCATGGGATTCCCTTTTCTTCTGCTTCTGGCACCAGTTGTCTGAAATAGGAGAAGTTGTGCCCGAGACAAAGAATCTGCGATTATATTAGGCCTGCCTTCAATATATTTAGCTTTTAACCGAATATTGTGTTTTAAACATGTAAGGATGATTTGTCTCAAAATGTTGATTAATAGTGATGGACGAACATCTGCCGCGATGGTTCGCGAACGCGATCAAATGTTCGCAAACTGCAAGTTCGCGGCTGGTCCCATTCCTTTTAATGGCAGGCGAACCTGAAAAACCTTCAGCTCATATTTGCAGCCAAGAAATAATTACTAGAAGTGCACAAATAGTCCCACAAAATGGACAGTGACATACCAGATGTATTATTCGAATTTGCAATCTCCATTCATTATTTTTTTTTAATGCAAAATATCGGCAATATAATTTTCGCATACGCGCATGCGCAAATGCACTATACAGTGTCCAAATGCACTATAAAGAAAGTATATTGGTATATAACACCCCACTTCAATCAGTTTTTTGGGGGGGACTACTGGTATATCACACCAGTAGAAATTATTTGTTCCAATAACGCTTGTCCCTCTATATACCTGCAGTATCGCAGCAGAACCGGCACTATAATAGAAAATGCCTAATCTTGTCTGCAATTGTGGACAAGAATAGGACATGTTCTATTTTTTTGTGGAAATGGAAGCACAGATGTGGAAGTGCGGATCCGCAAATGCGGATGTGGATCCACAAATGAAGATGAAGACAGCACATTACGGCCCCATTGAAAATGAATCAAAATTGCAGAACTGATGCGGACCCATTTTGCGGACGTGTGAATGGAAAAGATATCCTGCAAAATGAAAATACATTTAATTTATTAAAGTTAAGCAAAAAGCATAGATGTGGTAGGCAATAATAAGTGCTCAGCGGCACTAAATCAGGTGCTCGGCGGCACCAAATCAGAAACCATATGTCCTACCACAATCTGGGGGGTTCCAGTGCACATCCATGAATCCCGGAGGGAAAGCAAAAATATATTTCCCTGTGCTAGATGATGATGTGGTATTGAAGGGCAGGGTGGTCAAAGCGCTGTCCCTGATATTGCCCTACAGGGGGGTGCTATTCTGGCCCTGATAGCCTAACCACAGACCACCCACCCTGATAAGAGCGACCCCGTCCGGAACCTTACCCTATATAAAAATGGCTCAAGTAAGCCCCTAGCCCCCTGACTTCCAGGTGATCACTATATAGATCTATGTGTTTTTGACTCATTATAAAAGTATATTATAAGTATATCGCACCCCTCTGTGTATCACACCTATCGATAGCACACCTATACCAGTACTTAAAAGGCAACCTCCCCCTACACTGGCAAAACACTGAATGCAAAATGGCAGCCAGATCAGGTTTATTTATAAGGTGGGGGGTGTGTCCATGGGCTGAAATGTCTCAATTGACTGTCCTGTACCACCTGATGGATGTGTCATGGGTCAAAGTCCTTCGCAATGTAAAAGAATATGGCGGGCGTTAATTTCTCCATATGTTCGCATGTTCGGCGAATCACGAACACGCAAAGTTCGCAGCAAAACGACCGCCGGGCAAACTGCAAGGCCATCTGTATTAATTACTAATTCTGATTTGGCAGATAAACCATTTATGCAAAAAAACACACCCTTGTTGTCCGAGAATAGTAAAATCCGTTTGTTTTTGAAATTTTCATGCTAAATAGATAAAGCTACTAATACGGGAAAAAGTTCCAAGAATATGATGTTATTTATGAATGGTTCATCTGGCCATGTTTCTGCGGACCATTGTTCATAAAATTTGCTTCATAACCCACTGAAGCTGCAGCATCAGTAAATAACTGTAGTGAATCCGAATCTATAAATTCTTGCTGCCACATAGTTCTACCATTGTAATCTTCCACGAAACAAATGATTTTAATAGGGGGTTGGGGTGGGGGGCCGCACTAGCCACCAATGATTTTAATAGGGGGTGGGGGGCCGCACTAGCCACCAATGATTTTAATAGGGTGGGGGGTGCTGCACTGGCCACCAATTATTTTAATACTGGGGAGGGAGGGGGGCCGCACTGGCCACCAATGATTTTAATACTGAGGAGGGAGGGGGTCTGGCCCCCTGCTGCCTGGCAGCACCTGATCTCTTACAGGGGGCTGTGATCTGCATAATTAACCTCTCAGGTGCGGCACCTGAGGGGTTAATTGTGTGGATCACAGCCCCCTGTAAGAGATCAGGTGCTGCCAGGCAGCAGGGGGCCGTTATATCCACAGTTCTCAGTATATTCTAACTTGAAGCGTCCCCATCACTGTGGGAACGCCTCTGTGTTAGAATATACTGTTGGATCTGAGTTTTCATGATCTAACTCAAATCCGATGGTATATTCTAACATAGAGGCGTTTCCATGGTGATGGGGACGCTTCAAGTTATATATACCATTGGATTGGAGAAAACTCCGATGGTATATTAATATTACCCGAACACCGAACCCGAACTTTTACTGAAATGTTTGGGTTCGGGTGCCGAACACCGTAAAGTTCGGTATTAACCCGAACTTTACAGTTTGGGTTTGCTAAACCCTAGTCATAATTTCACCATGCAGTACCTCAAACTTTTTATAAGCTTCTAGGATACTGTCAAGATGATTAAATAAGCCACTACAAAAATTCTGGTGTTTTTCTCCCAATACTGCTGCATAAATGCAGAATGCTTGAAACCAGTTTAAAAAAAAATTTTTGTTGGTTTCACTTTCTCTCTTCCTCTTCTTTTTTGTCTAATTTTAATGTTTATTTAGCTGAAAGGAGGAGGGAAAAACATCAATATATTCTTTGTTCACAATTTTTTCTTTGATTTGTTTGGACAAATGGAATCCCAGAGGGGAAATCTGGCAGGGCATTGTTTCTTTTAGTGATGTTTCTTTAATTCCACTGCCAGATTCCAGGAATGGGATTAAACATTTGTCATTAGAAATCCCTGAATTATCAGTTATATAAATATTCCTGGAATTATGCTCATTTTCATTAATACTATCTGAATCCGAATTCCTGCTTGGTGAAGACCATACAGACATTGGATTCAGCTTTTTCCTCCTTGTGAGATAGGAAATAAATAAATTCCTTAAATACGTGAACCTTATCTTCTAATATGGTGTTAGAGTTAGGAATAAAACTGGTAGATTTAGTGCACTGCTGTAAGCAGTAACTAATGTCTATTGGTATAAAAGAAATCCCACCCTCCTGAGTCCTGATTGTTGTCCTGTCTTTTTCAGCTCCCTGAGATGACTTTCCTGAAGGGACTGGTTGGTGAGTATGTGACTGTTTCTTCTCTCTGCACCTCACGCTGTGTGATGCAAAAATAATTATATTTCTGCATCTTATAGCTTCTTGTGGTGGAGAATAACTTATTTTCTCTTTTCTTGCCCTTTTTGTAGGTGGAGGAGTCTGCGGAGCATCGCTGTGGCTGTACGCAGTGATGATGTCATCCGTAGTTGACACCTCTGTGCATATGGCTGAAGTGGATGCACAGACCGGATGAAAGTATTGCCGATCCGGATCCCCAACGTCGTGCTCAAGCTGAAGACATCTCTTGAGCCAGTCTTCCCCGCCATAAGTTTCTGCTTTTGTGATTAGTTGTTTGAGTAATACTTCCATTTCTTCTTACAAGTGCAGGTCCGGATTCTTCACAGCAACTGACATCTACCTTCTTTTATAGGTTTCTACACGCGACCAGCAGTTGATCCATCCTCCAATCAAGATGCTCCAGATTACTTCAGCCTGCACCAAGTACAACTGTTACCAGGTAAGTAATACATCGCACACGCATCATTTGCGCGTGCAAATAACTGGGGGCATGACACCATGTCCTTCCTATTTGCATCCGCAAATACGGTTTCCTCAGTGTGTAAAAACTCTCCGTACACTGTCCCTGAGTCTACCGATCCAAAATTCAAGAATTAAAGCTTTTTTAAAAACTGTCCCTAGCTCCTGTCACATCTCTCCCTATGCTCACTTTACTGTAAAATGGCTGATTACGATTTTTATAGAGCTGTGACATACAGGGGCTGGCTAGCTGCTGATTGGGTGGCTGCACTGCATTATGGGTGATCTCTTGTTCCCAGCTTCTTACTTTCACTTTGTAACACATGTCACCACCTCTTCCAGCAGACAGTTCCATATTTCCTATTACAGTAAAGAATCCTTCTATGATTGTGTACAGACGCAGACGCAGAGGATGTCCCCTCGTCACAGTCACAGTCCTGGGGATAAATAGATGATGGGAGAGATCTCTGTACTGACCCCTGATATATTTATACATAGTAATTAGATCAGTCATCTTTAATCTAAACTGAATAACCCTCATTTTGATAATCTTTCTGGTACTGTAGTCCACGGTCCACCTATCCAGTTATTACTAAAGTTGCCGACCTATGAACCCTCCCCAGCTCTGCTATGTCTGCCTTGTTCACAGGAGCCCAGAACTGTACACAATGCTCCATGTGTGGTCTGACTAGTGATTTGTAAACTGGCAGGACTATGTATATATGCCCCTTTTGATGCAGCCTGTAATCTTATTGGTCTTGGCAGCATCTACCTGACACTGGTTTCTACAGTTAAGTTTGCTGTCCACTAAAATTCTTAAGTCCTTTTCCATGTCTGTGTTACACAGTGCTTTACCATTCAGTATGTACAGGTGACTTGCATTATTCCTTTCTGTCTGCATGACTGTACATTTGTCAGTGTTAAACCTCATCTGTCATTTCTCTGCTCAAGCCTCTAATCTATCCAGATCCATTTGTAGCAGTATACTGTCCTCTTCCGTGTTAATTACCTTACACACTTTAGTGTCATCTGAAAAAATGTATACTTTACTGTGCAGCTTTCTACAAGATCATTGATATCTTATACTGTTAATAACCACCTTCTGTTTTCTATCACTGAGCCAGATACTTAACCACACACAGGCATTTTCTCCCAGTCCAAGCATTTTCATTTTATGCACTAACCTTTTATGCGGCATAGTAACAAATGCTTTGGAGAAGTCAAGATATATGACATCCATTGAATCACCCCAGTCCAGTCTAGAATTTAAAGGGAACCTGTCACCGTGATTTTGTGTATAGAGCTGAGGACATGGGTTGCTAGATGGCCGCTAGCACATCCGCAATACCCAGTCCCCATAGCTCTGTGTGCCTTTATTGTGTAAAAAAAACTATTTGATACATATGCAAATTAACCTGAGATGAGTCCTGTCCCTGACTCATCTCGCATACAGGACTCATCTCAGCTTAATTTGCATATATATCAAATCAGTCTTTTTACACACTAAAAGCACACAGAGCTATGGGGACTGGGGAAACGCAGATGTGCTAGCGGCCATCTAGCAACCCATGTCCTCAGCTATATACACAAAATCCCGGTGACAGGTTCCCTTTAACTCCAAATAGAAACTGATTACATTTCAAGTGAAAGTTTATTTTCCTCAGTCAATTAAGTGGGCAAAAAAATGTTTAATAGATTTGCTTTCTCCTCATCGCTCTCTACAGCTCCTCCCTCATCCAGAGATGGACTGGCCATAGACCCTACAGGGAAATTTCCTAGTGGGACGATATCCACTGGGGCCTCCCAAGGCTTCTTTATGGCCTTCAGCCAGGTACATAATGATATGATCCTCTCAGCATCAACTGTATCGCCGTCCTCAGGACAGTGATGCAGTTGTATACTGCAACAAGGTTGCGGTATTTTGTGCTGCACTGTGATATTTGGTTCTGCTGGGGTGATATTTTGTGCTGCACTGTGATATTTGGTTCTGCTGGGGTGATATTTTGTGCTGCACTGATATTGCTGGATCCACCTACTTCTGTTGTCACTGCCTACTCGTGTTGTCCTGCCTTCTGTCAATTTGCACCCACCAACAATATGGGGCCACTTTTCAGGTTTCTTTCCAGGGCCACATTCAGTACAAAATCAGTGACTGCCCTCATCAATCTGCAAAGGGCCAACACTTTCAGGTTTAAACTTTTTACCATTTATATAATTGAAGAACATTTTAGGGTCGGTTTTACTCTCTTTGGCAATAAGTCTCTCTGGGGGAGATTTATTTAATGGGTGTAGAACTGGCTTAGTTGGCCATAGCAACCAATCATCTTCCACCTCAAATTTTTCACAGCTCCTTTTGAAAATGAAACGTGGAATCATATTGGTTGCTATGTGCAGCTAAGCAAGTTCTACTTTACACCAGTTTGATGATAAATCTCCCAATCTGTCTCCAGCTTGGCTGTTTTAATCGTCTTCATATTTTGCATATCTGTCTTGATATATCTACATACTCTATTTTTTCCTTATAGTTTTTCAATCCTTCCTCGCTACCTTCCTGTTTTAGTATTTAAATGCTTTCTTCTTGTCATGTATTGCTTTCTTTACGTTTTCTATTTATCCAGATTGTTTTTCTTGTTCCTCACCATCTTATTTCCATACTTAGAGTTCTAGGATGCTTTTAAAAATATCCCATTTTGTGGCTACAAGTTTTTTTTTAGGACATTGACCCATTTAGTGAGGCTAGTGGCCTCCTTTAGCTTGTCAAATTTAGCTTTTTGGAAGTCCTGTATTTTTGTGCCTCCCTGAAGAAACACTCTTTTGAAAGATTGGAATGTTATTATTTTATGGTCACTATTTCCCAGGTGTCCCCCCAAGCTGCACGTCTGTTGCTCTATCTAGAAATGAGCGAATCGAAGTTGACGAAGTGGAATTCGATCCGAATTTCAGGAAAAATTCTATTTGCAAGGAAATCCGAATTTCCTCATGCATCGTGATAACAAATAGCATTTTTCCTAAAATGGCTGCTGCACGTGTTTGGACATGCAGCAAGGAACTCTGGGAACACGAGATCACCCACAATGCCATGCATGCAACCAATCAGCAGCAAGCTAGCTCTGTGATGTCACAGCCCTATAAATAGCCTCAGCCATCTTGTATTCATCCATTTTCCATTGTACTTAGTGCAGGGAGAGACATCAGCAGGCGCTAGGGACAGTGGTAGAAAAGACTTTAAAACTTTTATTTTGCTGTACAGAAGTCCAGGGAAAGGATAGGGAGGAACATTTCCACAGTATTGCAGCAGAACAGGGTTCAGTAGGGGAGGTTATAGCCTGGGTAACAGGAACAATCCTATTACACCTTGCTGCACTGACTGTAGATCCAAATTGCCATTATACAGATCTGTAATTCCAGCAAATCGTTCTTGTTATTGGGGTGTAAGTAGTGTTTGATGCAGCCATTAACAGGGTTTATTACAAGGAAATATTTCTATGTCTTGTGCGGTGCAGTTATATGTTGTAAAGCATTTTTTGGCTTGTATTAGTGGGGAAAAAAGGTCTTATTAGCCATTGTGTGGTGAAGTGAGAAAATTACAGCCCTTTTTGGCAAGTATTAATGGCAAAAAATATATATTTGTCGTTCAGTGGTGCAGTTATATGTTCTATGCCCTTTTTGGCATGTATTAGTGGCAAAAAACATATATTATTTGCCATTCAGCCGAACAGTTATATGTTCTAAAGAAATTTTTGGCATGTATTAGTCGCTGGTTCGCCATTTTTTTTTTAACAATTTGGTTTGATCCAAATAAATCTGCAGCGAATACGTTAAAAAAAGGCTATTTCATGGCTACAGAGAGCCTTTATGTCATGGAACCATGAACCAGACGTACAACAAGAGATAAGTGGAAAATAAGAAGGTTTTATTGAAAAGCAAGCCGTAAGCAAAAGTCCAAACGGATGGCTAAACCGAAGCAGGGTCTTGCGGAGACAGAGGTCAGGAACCAGAAGGGTAGTCAGACGAAGCCAGGATCAGGAACCAACGGGGTAGTCAGACGAAGCCAGGATCAGGAACCAACGGGGTAGTCAGACGAGGCCAGGATCAGGAACCAGAAGCAGCAGCAGTCTTAGAAGCATGTGAACACAGGAGGACCAAGCAAGGAACTGAAGCCACAGACCTCCTATATATATGAGCTAGGCATCCAGCTCCTCCCAGTGGGAAGGAGAAGCCGCAGGGTGGGAGGCTACAAGAAACCCAGAAACCAAGATGGCCGCCAGCACATGTCAAACGAAGGAGAGTAGTAAGAAGGTAAGACCATGACAGTACCTTCCCCTCAAGGGCCCCTCCTCCGCGGAGTAAGGAACGGTTTCTGAGGGAAGCGTGCGTGGAAGGCTCGGAGCAAAGCAGGAGCATGGACATCTGCGGAGGGAACCCAGGAACGCTCCTCTGGACCATAACCACGCCAATGGACCAAAAACTGCAACCGACCGCGGACCAGGCGTGAGTCCAGGATATTGCTCACCTCATATTCCTCACGATTGCCCACTTGGACCGGACAGGGCCGAGGAACCGAGGAAGTGAAACGATTACACACCAATGGCTTCAACAGGGAGACATGAAACACGTTGGAGATCCGCATGCCAGGAGGAAGCGCAAGGTCATAGGCTACCGGGTTTACCCTGCGAAGCACTCGGAAGGGACCAACAAAACGAGGCGCCAGCTTGGGAGTGGGCACTCGAAGGTTGAGGTTGCGGGTGGACAACCATACACAGTCTCCGACCTGGTAGGAAGGAGCGGGCGCTCGTCTGCGATCAGCCTGGAGTCTCTGGCGCTGCGCAGAGACCTCAAGGGACCTCTGGATCTGTACCCAAGAAGCACGTAGGACGGAAAGGTGATCCTCCACAGCCGGAATATCCTGGGGAGAGAATACCTCCGGTAACACGGCAGGTTGGAACCCATAATTGGCCATGAAGGGAGACGTCCCAGAGGAAGAGTTCACTGCCGTGTTCCTGGCAAACTCAGCCCAAGGCAGGAGGTCAACCCAATTGTCTTGGTGATCGGAGACATAGCAATGAAGGAATTGCTCCAAGGCCTGATTGGATCGTTCTGCGGCCCCATTGGACTGAGGGTGGTAGGCCGAGGAGAAAGAGAGATGAATCCCCAACTGGGAGCAAAAGGCGCGCCAGAACCTGGACACAAACTGACTCCCCCGATCCGACACAATCTCCTTGGGCAAACCGTGCAACCGGAAGACCTCCCTGGCGAAAATCGTGGCCAACTCTTGTGCAGAGGGTAACTTCTTGAGAGGAACACAGTGGCACATTTTGGAAAACCGATCCACAATCATGAGAATGACCGTATGGCCTCGGGATGCAGGGAGGTCCACAATGAAATCCATCCCCAGGTGTGACCATGGGCGCTCCCGGTGGCTATGGGTTGCAAAAGGCCCAACGGAAGGTGCCGAGGGGACTTACTCTGGGCACAAACGGAGCATGCCGCTACATATGCGGCGATGTCGGAACGTAGAGAAGGCCACCAGAACAGACGTGAAACAGCCCAGGACAGCTGATTCTTTCCAGGATGCCCCGCGGCCTTGGAGTTATGGTAGGTTCGCAACAACCGAATGCGCAACTCCTCAGGCACAAAACACCTGCCGTTGGGTCTCCCAGAGGGAGCACCAGAGTGAGCCGCCAAAATCTGCTCACCCAGGGGAGAGGTCAGGCTGGTGCGAATGGCGGCCAGGATCTAATTCGGAGGTATGACCGAAGTCGGAATCGACTCCTCCCCGGACAGCTCGGAGTACTGCCGTGATAAGGCATCCGCTCTGATGTTCTTGGAACCGGGTAGGTAGGAGACCACGTAATTAAAACGTGACAAGAACAGAGCCCATCTGGCCTGACGTGGTGTCAATCTCTTGGCCTCAGAAAGGTAGGTCAGATTCTTGTGGTCCGTCAGGATGAGAACCGGAACCACCGAACCCTCGAGCAAGTGCCTCCATTCTTTAAGGGCCTGCACGATGGCCAATAACTCCCTGTCACCAATCTGATAGTTGCACTCCGCGGAAGACAGTTTCCGGGAGTAAAACCCACAAGGAAGCAGAGGACCCTCTGGTGTTCTACGCTGAGACAGGAGGGCGCCTACTCCCGTCTCAGACGCGTCCACCTCGAGGACAAAGGGCAACCCAGGGTTGGGATGCGACAGAATCGGAGCCGACACAAAGGCGGACTTTAGAGCCTCAAACGCTCGGATGGCCTCGAGCGGCCAGACCTGGAAATTACTGCCCTTCCTGGTCAGATCCGTGAGCGGCTTGGCTAGCATAGAAAAGTCCCTGATGAACTTCCGATAATAATTGGCGAAGCCCAAAAAGCGCTGCAGGGCACGGAGACCACTGGGCTGGGGCCACTGTAAGACAGCCGAAACCTTCTCAGGATCCATGGAGAACCCCTCAGCGGAAATGATGTAACCTAAGAAGGTTACCTGGGATCGGTGAAATTCGCATTTCTCAAGCTTACCGAACAGCCTGTTCTCTCGTAACCGTTGCAACACTCGTCTGACATCCATAATGTGGGCCTCCATGGATTCAGAATATACCAAGATGTCATCCAAATAGACCACCACACACTGCTGCAACAGGTCACGGAAAACATCGTTGATGAATTCCTGGAAGACTGCGGGCGCATTGCACAACCCAAAGGGCATAACCAAGGATTCATAATGACCGGTCCTGGTGTTAAACGCGGTCTTCCACTCATCGCCCGCCTTGATCCTTACCAGGTTATATGCCGCCCTCAGGTCGAGTTTGGTAAAGACCGTGGCCCCTTTGAGGCGATCGAACAGCTCGGAAATCAAGGGTATCGGGTAAGCGTTCTTGATCGTGATGCGATTGAGACCCCTGTAATCGATGCAAGGCCTCAACTCACCGCCCTTCTTTTTCACAAAGAAAAATCCAGCCCCTGCCGGGGACGAGGATTTGCGAATGTGTCCGCGTGAAAGCGCCTCCCTCACGTACTCCTCCATGGCCTCATTCTCCGCTACCGACAGTGGATAGACTTTGCCACGAGGAGGAACGGCACCAGATTGTAACTCTATGGCACAATCGTATGGGCGGTGCGGAGGTAGGGCAACCGCGCGCACCTTATCGAATACATCCCGGTACTCTTCGTATTCAGGAGGCAACAGAGAGTCCGAGGAAGTACACAGCAACCTGACAGGCCCATGGATGCAACTAGCCCCACACTGCGGTGACCACGAGAGGATCTCGGCCGATCTCCAATCGAAAGTCGGATTATGCTTCTGGAGCCAGGGGTACCCCAAGACCACCGAGTAGTGTGGAGACGAAATCACCTGGAAACAGACCGACTCTCTGTGAACGGAACCAATGGCTATCCCCACTGGAAGGGTCTCATGAGTCACGTGTGGCGGCAGAAGGGGTCTGCCGTCTATCGCCTCAAGAGCCAGTGGGGAACCTCGAGGCTGCAGAGGAATGGAATTGGCGGCAGCGAACACACTATCAATGAACAAACCACCAGCACCAGAGTCCACCAACGCCTGGGTCGTCACCGAGCCCCCGACCCAGGAGAGGACAACAGTGATCAGTGGTTTGTCAACACGGGAAACCGGGGACGAGGAGACTCCACCCAAGATCTGCCCCCGACAGGATCTCAGGTGCGAGCGTTTCCCGGACGGTTCGGACATGCCAACCGAAAATGCCCACCGAGACCACAGTACATGCATCGGCCCTCGCGTCTCCGGAGTACCCTCTCCCCCTCGGACAGGCGAGCAAACCCCAGCTGCATGGGTTCACCCCCAGACAAGTCATCCCCAGGAGGCGTGGGAGGAGAGGGAGGCACGGGTGGGACAGCAAACGTAGGCGCCAATCTGTTAGAAGACCTCCGCAGGCTCTCCTTAAAGGAAGGTCTCTCCCTGAGTCTGGTGTCAATCAAAATCAGGAAAGAAATAAGAGACTCGAGCTCCACTGGTAGGTCCTTAGCTGCAACCTCATCCTTCAAGGCATCCGAAAGACCATGAGAGAAAGCAGCGACCAGAGCCTCATTATTCCAGCCCACCTCTGCTGCCAGGGTACGAAACTCAATGGCGTATTCAGCTACGGATCGTGAACCCTGTCTGATGGACATAAGGAGCTTCGCAGCAGAGGCAGCACGAGCCGGCACATCAAATACCTTCCGAAGAGAAGCAACAAAACCGGAAAACTCGGCAACCACCGGATTGTTGTTCTCCCATAAAGGGCTGGCCCAGGCCAAGGCCTTGTCCGAGAGCAGCGAGATCAAGAAGCCCACCTTTGATCTCTCAGTAGGAAAGGCATGTGGCAGCAACTCGAAATAAATGCCCACCTGGTTAAGGAAACCTCGGCACTGAGTTGGCTCTCCCCCAAAGCGCTGTGGAAGGGGGGCAGAACCGGTCATACCCCGAGACACCGCAGGCGCAGCAACAGGTGTCGGGGTAGACTCTGGCGCAACAACCGGAGCGGCAGTAGGAACGGGCCCAGGAGCGACAACCGACCCATCGGCAACGGAAGCGAAATGAGCCGTGCGTTCAAGCAGGGTTTGCAACGCCACAGCGAACCGACCCAACAGGTGATCCTGCTGATCAAGTCTGGCAACCAGCGTAGGTAGCGAGGATGGCCCTGTACCGTCAGAATTCATGGCTTGGTCGTAATGTCATGGAACCATGAACCAGACGTACAACAAGAGATAAGTGGAAAATAAGAAGGTTTTATTGAAAAGCAAGCCGTAAGCAAAAGTCCAAACGGATGGCTAAACCGAAGCAGGGTCTTGCGGAGACAGAGGTCAGGAACCAGAAGGGTAGTCAGACGAAGCCAGGATCAGGAACCAACGGGGTAGTCAGACGAAGCCAGGATCAGGAACCAACGGGGTAGTCAGACGAGGCCAGGATCAGGAACCAGAAGCAGCAGCAGTCTTAGAAGCATGTGAACACAGGAGGACCAAGCAAGGAACTGAAGCCACAGACCTCCTATATATATGAGCTAGGCATCCAGCTCCTCCCAGTGGGAAGGAGAAGCCGCAGGGTGGGAGGCTACAAGAAACCCAGAAACCAAGATGGCCGCCAGCACATGTCAAACGAAGGAGAGTAGTAAGAAGGTAAGACCATGACACTTTATGGTGGTGTAGAACACTGTGCCTTGCAGTAACACGCATAGGGAGTCTATTTTGGTAGAGAAATACCACTGTAAGTTCGTATGACATGCAGAAGACAGGTGTCGCACTTAGAATCACTGCACACTTCACTTATTTGGGCAGTCACGTGGCAAAACTGACCACATAACTCAAGTATGAACTCAGCCTTACAGGTCGATGTTAGCGCCAAGAAGAAGAGCACTCCTTTTACACCGTCATCAGCTGATTCCACATAGATGTCTACAGAACCTGTTCTATGAAACGCTTATACAAGTAGAGCCCCCCCCAACAGAGTGGAGAGGGTGTCAGCAGTAAGTCTGTGTGGACATCACTGATTATTTTGACCTTCCTCTGACCTGTCAGAACAATAACCCACAAAAAACAGATCCTGTCTGTGGAGCATCCATCTTCACTCGGTCAGCATTTGATCAGTAATCCATCAGTATTGCTAATGCCAAAAAAACAGGAGTGGATCCAAAACAGAGATGGCATGTGAACGGAATATTTGCAAGTCTTCTGTATTTTGTACCCACTCTTGCTTTCGGCTACCAAATCACAAGCTAATTCTGATGGGACCATACAGGCCTTACAGCTGCTACACAGACAGGATCCGTTGTGCGTCTCATTTTACCTTCCTTCTGACAGATCAGAGGAAGGGTCAAATAAATGATGTCAGCCAAGCCAAAAAGGCTAAATAGTGGCACAGCAATGAAGTAGGAGGGTGGGAACAGCATGATAAGTCCACAGACTGGCCCTATTAGATAGGGGTGATGTGGAAGCAGAATGAGGAGAACACAGAGTGGCCTAATGACAGAGTCTGTAGGTGGCGGCAGCATCAGCAGGCCGCAGTGTGGCACAACGACAGAGTGTGGAGATGGCGGCAGCATCAAGAGGCCACACATTGGCAAGGTCACATAGAATGGAGGTAGGAGCAGCATGAGGAGGACACAGAGTGGCGGTGCGGAGGTAGGGCAACCGCGCGCACCTTATCGAATACATCCCGGTACTCTTCGTATTCAGGAGGCAACAGAGAGTCCGAGGAAGTACACAGCAACCTGACAGGCCCATGGATGCAACTAGCCCCACACTGCGGTGACCACGAGAGGATCTCGGCCGATCTCCAATCGAAAGTCGGATTATGCTTCTGGAGCCAGGGGTACCCCAAGACCACCGAGTAGTGTGGAGACGAAATCACCTGGAAACAGACCGACTCTCTGTGAACGGAACCAATGGCTATCCCCACTGGAAGGGTCTCATGAGTCACGTGTGGCGGCAGAAGGGGTCTGCCGTCTATCGCCTCAAGAGCCAGTGGGGAACCTCGAGGCTGCAGAGGAATGGAATTGGCGGCAGCGAACACACTATCAATGAACAAACCACCAGCACCAGAGTCCACCAACGCCTGGGTCGTCACCGAGCCCCCGACCCAGGAGAGGACAACAGTGATCAGTGGTTTGTCAACACGGGAAACCGGGGACGAGGAGACTCCACCCAAGATCTGCCCCCGACAGGATCTCAGGTGCGAGCGTTTCCCGGACGGTTCGGACATGCCAACCGAAAATGCCCACCGAGACCACAGTACATGCATCGGCCCTCGCGTCTCCGGAGTACCCTCTCCCCCTCGGACAGGCGAGCAAACCCCAGCTGCATGGGTTCACCCCCAGACAAGTCATCCCCAGGAGGCGTGGGAGGAGAGGGAGGCACGGGTGGGACAGCAAACGTAGGCGCCAATCTGTTAGAAGACCTCCGCAGGCTCTCCTTAAAGGAAGGTCTCTCCCTGAGTCTGGTGTCAATCAAAATCAGGAAACCCAGAAACCAAGATGGCCGCCAGCACATGTCAAACGAAGGAGAGTAGTAATAAGGTAAGACCATGACACTTTATGGTGGTGTAGAACACTGTGCCTTGCAGTAACACGCATAGGGAGTCTATTTTGGTAGAGAAATACCACTGTAAGTTCGTATGACATGCAGAAGACAGGTGTCGCACTTAGAATCACTGCACACTTCACTTATTTGGGCAGTCACGTGGCAAAACTGACCACATAACTCAAGTATGAACTCAGCCTTACAGGTCGATGTTAGCGCCAAGAAGAAGAGCACTCCTTTTACACCGTCATCAGCTGATTCCACATAGATGTCTACAGAACCTGTTCTATGAAACGCTTATACAAGTAGAGCCCCCCCCAACAGAGTGGAGAGGGTGTCAGCAGTAAGTCTGTGTGGACATCACTGATTATTTTGACCTTCCTCTGACCTGTCAGAACAATAACCCACAAAAAACAGATCCTGTCTGTGGAGCATCCATCTTCACTCGGTCAGCATTTGATCAGTAATCCATCAGTATTGCTAATGCCAAAAAAACAGGAGTGGATCCAAAACAGAGATGGCATGTGAACGGAATATTTGCAAGTCTTCTGTATTTTGTACCCACTCTTGCTTTCGGCTACCAAATCACAAGCTAATTCTGATGGGACCATACAGGCCTTACAGCTGCTACACAGACAGGATCCGTTGTGCGTCTCATTTTACCTTCCTTCTGACAGATCAGAGGAAGGGTCAAATAAATGATGTCAGCCAAGCCAAAAAGGCTAAATAGTGGCACAGCAATGAAGTAGGAGGGTGGGAACAGCATGATAAGTCCACAGACTGGCCCTATTAGATAGGGGTGATGTGGAAGCAGAATGAGGAGAACACAGAGTGGCCTAATGACAGAGTCTGTAGGTGGCGGCAGCATCAGCAGGCCGCAGTGTGGCACAACGACAGAGTGTGGAGATGGCGGCAGCATCAAGAGGCCACACATTGGCAAGGTCACATAGAATGGAGGTAGGAGCAGCATGAGGAGGACACAGAGTGGCAAGGCGACATAGTTTGGAGGTGGCTACAGCATCAGGGGGCCACAGAGTGTCTAGGTGACATAGTGTGGTGGTGGCCGCAGCATCAGGAGGCCGCAGAGTGGCAAGGTGACATAGTGGTGAGGTGAAAGCAGCATGAGGAGACCACAGAATGGCCCAATCACAGAGTGTGTAGGTAGCGGCAGTATCAGGAGGCCGCAGACTGGAACAATGACAGACTGTGGAGGTGGCGGCAGTATATGGAGTAAGAAAAATAGGATAGGCAGCACTCCAGACCCCAATTTGGATATAGTATACAGATAAGAAGATAAATAACTGGTGCCTGCGGATGGAGATCCTGGCTGGGGGTCCCATCAAGAAGCAATATGTAGAAATCTACAGGACTCGTCAATATATGTGAAAAATCTGGTTACTTTATTTGTATCAGCAGCATAAAGATAGCGACGTTTCGACCATCTCTGGTCTTTCTCAAGCAATGAAATCACACAGCATAATGTGCCTTTAAATAGTGACTGAGTGGGTGTGTGTATATACCTCTCCTTTCTATGGGGGGTGTGGGCATTATATCACATGATACATGACTTGTATAAAAGATAAATATCCTTTGTGTAGTAAACAAGTGAAATTAATAACACCATACATATATTTCTATACATAATATGAAATAGCGTACTTACTGATAGGAGGGAATACATATGAGAGCCTGCGCTGCACTCAGGATCGGGTGCGTGATAAAATCTGCCGTACTGTGAATCCAACTGCACGTGCGCCGAGTCCCCACTCCCAGAAGGGGAAGGATCCTACAGCAGCCAATAGAAAAATCGGGTGCCCGTGATGTCTGGTGTTGCCAAGGGGAGGGGGCAGACCCAGGAGATGGGAAAGCCTCCTGCCCGCAGCACCAATCCAGAGCACAAGCGCCAATGACATCTATTGTTGCTGAGGAGAAGGGGCAATCCCAAAAGAGCTTGGATCACGTCCCCTTTGCAGCAACTAGAGTACCAATTACCTCCAGCAGCTAAAATCGGGTCTGGGGTTAATTATATTGCTGGCCTGGGTATATAAAGGGGTATTCAACTGGCTGGTGTCGTTATTCAGATGACCCTCAGCCATGATATGAGGCCCCATGCTAGGCTGTAGCCCCTACAGGGATATAGTCAACAGTCAGTTGGCCAACAGTCCCTAAAGATTCCATCTATAAACAGTGCGAACCGCAGAATCCCTTTAGTGAATTTGCACTGTAAAAGGGGTTACATGGCAGCCCCCCCCCGACTGCTCATTGGGTCAATGGCGGGCAGGGGAATTGTTCAACAGCACCCACCAATGCCTGATGCATCAGACTAGATCATCCATGGTGCCACACCAACACTTTGACAAAAGAGATCAGTTTCTTCTGGCTATCTGCCTTAGCTACTATTCTGATGCTGCCACCTGTCTGATGCCACACATCTGATGCCAAGTGCTCCTTCTTTCACCCACCATCTTCAGATTGTACTGGTATTGCCACCCACCTCACCACTCTGTCACTGGGTCACTCTGTGGTCTCCTGATGCTGCTGCCACCTCCACACTATGTCACCTTGCCACTCTGTGGTCTCCTGATACTGCTGCCACCTCCACACTATGTCACCTTTCCACTCTGTGGTCTCCTGATACTGCTGTCACCTCCATACTGTGTCACCATGCCACTCTGTGGTCTCCTGATGCCGCTGCCACCTCCAGACTATGTCATCTTGCCATTCTGTAGTCTCCTGATGCTGCTGTTACCTCATTACTATGTTACCTTGCCACTCTGAGGCCTTCTGATGCTGCTGCCACCTCCACAGTGTCAGTGTGCCACCCTGTGGCCTCCTCCTGATGCTGCTGCTGCCACCTCCACTTTCTGTCATTGTGCCACTCTGTGGTCTCTTGATGCTGCTGCTACCTTTACACTGTCATTGGGCCAGTCTGTGGTCTCCTCATGCTGCTTCCCCCTCATCATTATGTCATAGGGCCAACCTGTGGACTTCTCATGCTGTTCCCACCCTCCTCATTGCATGACTGGGCCACTATTTTGCATTTCGGCCTGTCTGACATCATCATTTATTTGACCCATCTTCCGATCTGTCAGAAGGAAGGAAAAATTAGATGGACATCGGATCCTGTCTATGTAACAGCTGTAAGGCCTGAATGACATGGTCCCTATTTTGCATCAGAATTGACTTATGATTTGGCAGCCAAAAGCAGGAGTGGGTACAAAACACATAAGACCTGCAAATATTCCATTAACGTGTCATCTCTGTTTGGTATCCACTCCTGTTTTTGTCAGCTTTAGCAATACTGATGGATTACTGATCAAATACTGGCTGAGTGAAGGCAGATGCTTCACAGACAGGATCCATTTTTTTGTGGTCTATTGTTCTGATGGATCAGAGGAAGGGCAAAATAATCAGTGACTTCAACCCAAACTTACTGCTGACATCCTCTCCACTCTGTCGGGGGGGATGCTCTACTTGTATAAGAGTTTAATAGAACAGGTTCTGTTGACATCTATGTGGAATTCGCTGCTGATGGTGTAAAAGGAGTGTGCTTCTTCTGGATGCTAACATTGACCTGTAAGTCTGAGTTCACACTTGAGTTATTTGGTCAGTTTGGGCCCCGTAACTGCCCAAATAAATGAAGCGTGCAGTGATTCTAAGAGCAACGCCTGTCATCTGCATGTCATACTGACTCACAGTATTGTTTTACTACCACAGCAGACTCCCTATGTGTGTTACTGCAAGGCACAATGTTCTACACCACTATAAAGGCTCTCTGTAGCCAGGAAATAGCAGTTATTTAACACAATTTGCCATGAATAAATTTAGATCAAACCAACATTTTTTTTTAAAAATTCGGACAACCGGTCAAATCGAATTTGTCTGGTCTATTCCAGTATGGTCTTTGCAAAGGGTGGATCCTGAACCAGCTGGAAAAGGTAATTGTTAGAGATGAGGGAAGTTATAAAAAAATTTATTCGACTGCTTCACCGAAGTTCACATGGAGATTTGATATGTAACTTTGTCACAAATTGCATTCCATTGTATGTAGCCGGTGCAATGATGGGGAACAGTGATCGCGCAGCCCTCCCATTATTGAACCCGTTAGATGCCGCGTTCAACATTGATTGCAGTATCTGACAGTCCCATTAAGGTCTTTTCGGGGTTAATTAGTGGTTAAAACAAAAAAGTACATACTCACCTCATCCATTTGCTCGCGGAGAGGCCATCACAGCCATCTTGATGGCTTGAAGAAAACGGGTCAAATCTCATATGTGCTAACATGATGACGTCACCATGTCATCCCAGTAGACTCACGTGCGCTGACGTGATAACATCACCAAGCCCAGCCAGCATGATAATGTCATACTTCAGCGTGCAAGAGATTTGGCGCATTTTCTTATATCAAGATGGCTATGACAGCCTCTCCGCAAGCAAATGGATGAGGTGAGTATGCATTTCTTTGTTTTTTACCGCCATTTCAGGAAAAAAATATTAGTTACTACAAAGCGTGAGGAAATTCGGCTTCATGATAAATAAAAATTTTCCTGAAATTTGGATCAAAGTACACTTTGTAACTTTCGATTCACTCAACACTAGTAATTGTCTTTGGTTATTGCCAAGAACCTTTCCCTCCTTTAAGAGATCTATAGATTTCCCAAACTGTATGTGGATAGTTGAAGTCCCCCAAATGTATAACCTCATTATGATTTGCCGCCTCATCTATCTCCTGTAGTAGTAGATTTTCTGAGGACTCTGGTATGTTAGGTTGCTTATAATAAACCTCTATCAGTATTTTATTATTGTTTTTGCCACCATGTATTTCTACCCACAGTGACTCCACATGTTCATGTCCCTCACTTATATCTTCACGGAGTGTGGGCTTTAGACAGGACTTTACATAAAGGCAAACCTCTCCCCCTCTCTGATTTTTACTAGATGTTTTTGTAAACAGACTGTAACCCTGTATGTTAACTGCCCAGTCATAGCTATCATCCAGCCATGTCTCAGTTATCCCCACTATGCCTTCATATGTTCTCTGCACATATCACTATTTCGAGTTTACGAGTTTTATTAGTCAGGATTCTGGTATTAGTATACATACAATTAAGAGGTTTTTGTACATTTTTTACCATACACCTTTTCTTATGAACTGTTGTAGTTCCTCCCTATGGGTTAAACTGAGTCCAAAGTTTAAATCTTTTGTTCTTCTTCTGCCTAACTAAAGTGAACAGATCCAGCGAGGGGTACATTGGAATACTGTTTGTGAGTCTTCAAACATGGTAGAAACAAACCTTCAAACAAGGTTCCAGATTATAGGTTTCCTTGAGCAAAAACAAGTATTCTTTTCAGAACGACAGCATCTTGTAATCCAGCACTGCGTCTCGATAAAACTATTCTTTTGTGGTAACTTCTTAAAAATATCCATACAATTTGCACATTATGGATCTTTTTAAGAAATGGCGAATAAAGAATTGTTTTATCAAGATGCGGTGCTGGATTTTTTCTTATCAGTATTGGACGATTTCTGGAGCGGCTTCTCCGTGCACAGTCACATTTTCCTGGGATTTTGACCTTGCAATGTGGTTCAGTGGTGAGATGTATGACCTTCCCTCATCTTTTATTCATAACCTTGGCAATAAAAAGTGGATACCAGTTAAATATGCATCAAAACTGCTAAAATTCTGTCAGCCATGAATGCCTACCTTACAGTGCCAGAAACAGTGCAACCCCTGAAAAAAAGAGTCTCCAACTAGTATTTGCGATCACACACATATAACTTCCGCTTTCTGCACCAGAGGACTGCTAACATGTTTAGCTCATACAATATTGCCATGTCATCTTTTAGCAGTACAGTGTGCCTGTACACCATGGCCCGTTGACCTGATTTTTTAACAGTGATATTTTTTGCCCGGTCACTCACATTTTGGAATTCCTAGCAATGTCATAAAAAATTGAAAAAAGGAACCAATACACAGTGCTGCATAAAGTTACTTTATTTTCAATATACATTTAATTTGAAAAATATAAATGCTAAATATCTTTATTCTCTTGATTCCATAAAAGTCACAATAGAAAGCTTCATAAAATTGTAAAACACTATATTGTCATAATTATTTACTAGAAAAAAAATCACTACAGCTTCTGCTGCTTTCTTCATCTGCTCTGACTTTGATCGTGTCTCATTTGTACAAAAGCCCACATGTCTAACAAAAGACACACAGGCTCTTTACAGGATATAAAGGAGGGGAAAGTGCAGCTCAGTCTTTCCAACCTTCTCCACTTTTCCTTTCCCTAAACAATACAATTACTACACAGATTAGGCATATTAACGAGTATAAATTAAAAGTTGTGTTAACATTAGATCAGAAGTGTACATATGGGACAAGAGATGAATCCAAAAGATCCTTACGGAAAGATGACAGTAAAAAAAACTCCCTAAAAACAATCTCAAGTGTATGTTGTTTTTGCAAAATTTCTTAGATTAGCCATTGTTCTGGCCTTAAGTGTGCTTAAGAATAAAGATAAAGCTGATTTAGTTTCAAGTCAAGAATAAAGTACGTTCTCTGAAAAGGACACCAGCACCTTGTCACAGTGGTGGCAATCATTTTTTGAAGGCTGTCTTATAACATTCAGCCAGTTCACTTGGTATTATTAACTTGACAAAAGAGGAAAAGCCAAGAACATATGGCCATAAGTTTTCATTTAGGTCCATAATGTGTAATGTCACTAGGAAACTAAACGACTGGTCCCACTGAGAGCAGGACAATGTATACAACACATTTTTAGCTTTATAGATTCACAACAGTGAGAGAAACATAAATTGTGCATTTTTAGGCAATTTAAGGGATAAAGGCAGCATAAAAAGAATCACTTTTCAGTGTCTATAAAAATAAACATTATAGAGATGATGAACAGTAAAGGGTTTTAAAAGACCACCAAAAGTACTGCATAAAAGCTAATTTACTGCAAATGACATACTCTTTTCAGTACTTAAAAGCTAAATATCATTGATTTAAAGGCTATGTAAAACTTTAGGGCAATTTTTTTAATTGTTGCATTGTACTTATTTTGAGCTAAAAATAATTTTTTCACTGGTCTTTATTAACAATATGGAACCCTTTTTTCTGTACAGAGCTGACATGCTCTACTAGCTGCCTATGGATTTTTTTTCTTTTCCGTCATCTGAGCAGCAGACGGACTTCTTATCTGTGCTTACTGATAAGAATGTGGCTTAAATAAGTGTTTATGATCTCTCAGTAGTTTAGAGATAAAGCTTATTAGATGACCGGCACAAAGTGAAAGTGAAAGTACCAGTCACACAGTTAAAAAAAACTCTTTCTGACTGAACAGCTCAATATTTTTAATAAAGGCCAATTGAAAATATGATTTTAGCCAAAAATAAGTTAAATGCAATCATACAAAAAAATGACTCCAAAGGTGTACATAGCCTTTAAGACCTGTTATCTGGCAAACTTCTTAGCAATTTACAAGTTGTCTTGGGGACTTTTTGCAGATCCAAATGATCATCTACATCAACATTTACATAACTTCTATTCAAGCCAATGTAAAGGGCCCTTTACATGGGCAGAGAATCTTAAAGATAATCGCTAACGAGCATTCATAGGGACACTCGTTAGTGATTATCTGGTGGTGTAAGTGTACCGCCGATTACACAATTAATTGTTTGTGGGCACACAAAAATCATTGTTTTCAGAAGTTCATGCTGTGTAAACAGTCAGCATGGAGAATAGCAATGGCATTAGCGATTGCTACTCCCCATACTCTGGAGGAGATTGATGCATGTAAATTCAGTGGTTTCCTCCACCTGACAGCAGCAGATTGTCAGGAAGGAACACTTCCCTCTTGACAATCTGCTGCTCTGTCGTCCTGTGTAAAGGCACGTTTAGTGTGTAAATTCTTTGGGTGGTGATTTTGATCAACATGCTGGGGCAGATATATGAAGCCGTCTAAAGAAAAACTGCCTTTAGTTGTTTTGACCAGAGCAGCCAATCACAACTTAGCTTTCATTTTGATTTATGTTCTTGAAAAATGAAAGCAGCACATTGACTGGTTCTTATGGGCAACAAAAATGTTTTTCATAAATCTGGCCCAATTTATGGTCCGTATGACAGTAAAAACCTGCCAGAGCAGAAGTTAAAGGTGGCACAGTACTGGAAAAAGGTCTGTCATGTCTATATGGTGTGATAAAGGGACCTTTACATAACTCTTTTAGGCTAGTTTCCGGGGTCCGATGGTCAAGTGGCACTATTTAGCTATCCAGAGAACTCCAACAGGCTGTTTTCTACCAGAACAGCCTGCTGGATTGCTGTGGGCCACATATGTGAAAGTACCCTTAGTTATGTATCCTTTAAATCAATATAGAAAAGACATACAGTATAGAAAATCCCATCACTAGAATTGTTAACACCAATAAGAGAAAAATCAGCAGTTAATACAGTTCAAGTACAATAAAAAATAACTTGCCATTGGAAGACTTAGTAATAAATGACAAAAAAATGTCAATCTGCCTCAGTTATAATGTATGTGATATGGAAAAGGAGATATGAACCAAAAAAAATACTGTTTTCCTAACAATTTGGCAATAGGAATTGATATAGATTGTTATACTTACTGTAGTGCTAGTGTATCTGTACATCCTGTACAGTATCTCTGTGGTGGCAAACAGCAGCCAAAGGTTCTACTGAGGATCTTATGGGTCTTGCTTCATGTAAGTAATATTTTTCTGTTATTTAACACTTTGAATGAAGACAATTCCTTTACATTAAAAATACTATTCAATGGTAGTCTGCTTATGTGTATTGGCAAGAAATGTAAAGACATAGTCTGCTTTGAGACACTTTAATGATCATATTAAGGAACTAATAGCAAGGACAATCCCATAATTCCCTGCAGCAGGTAGGTAAAAGAAGAGATGCAAATAATAGTCTTATATCAGCTAAAATATAATCATTAAAGTCTCTAAACTGGAGGTTTACTTGGGAAATAGGAAATGGAATGTCAAGGGCAGTAAAATGAAAGTATGGATGAGATGGGAATACCACTTTAAATGATTTAAAATTGCCAGCAGCAATCTGTCCTAGAGTGTGAGCAGAACTGGTTGACACTTCTTATAAAGCAGCCTAGGGGGTTAAGGGATGCGGCCTCACTACACACTACATTCTGAGACTTCCTATACTACATATTGGTGAGTTTTCCTGTCAGGCTGCTCAGCCATGATGGCATATCATAGGCAGGATCATATCATTACCATCTGTTGCACAGCAGTGTAGTGAGGCCCTGCCCCCTGAGCCTCCAGGAGGCTCTGCAAGTGGAGGCAATAAGTCCTGCTCATATTCCAGGACACATTGCTGATGCTCATTTTAAATGAATCTCAGAGAACCCCTTTACACTTTTTTGTGCACTTTGAACAAGAGAACAGTTTGTGTCCTTTTCTATTTCACACACATAGATTTCATGAACTTTAACAAATTACAAAAATGTGTTAAAGCAAAACCCCAACAACTCGGATGCAAAAAAGAAAATTTAAATAGTGTCTTTGTAGGATATCTTTGCTACTCTTCTGCTACCTGGAAAGCATCGACAAGCAGTTAAGCCACAGTGCTATTAAAATAATGACATATAAGTAAAAAAGGCATATACCTAAAAAGGCTATATAAGCCCACTGAAGTCTTAAATCCCCCTATCATTTTCATAAAAGATTGCAAGGGGAAATTCCCTTTAGGGTACCTTCACAAGTGGCATAATCTTAAGCCAACTTTGTATGACGTGCATTACAAAGGATGAAATCTGTAGCAATTCTATAGTAAAGACATGCTGATTTAGTGGCAGTAAACCTATTTTATGGTGTGAAACCATGCCACGTGTGAAGGCACCCTTAAGGGGGAGTGCTGAAGTCCCTGTTTCAACCAGTTTCAAAGTAAGCATAATGCCATATAATGTAAGTACTGTGAAATATAATCATATCATACTCGTAAAAGTCCAGTCCTCTAATCCTGAGAAATCCTTTTAGTTTTATGCAAATAAGGTTTTCGGTGCACTGTGGGCAGAGCTTATCTATTTGTTCCACCAGGCTTCCCCTCTGTAAAAACTACCGCATCTCAAACCTTAGGGACTATCAATCATGCAAGAAGGGTAAGTAGTGGGTGGCAGAGCACCAAATGGAGAAGCCTCACCCATGGTTATCCAAAATCTTTACTTCCAAAAATTGAAAAGCATTTCTCAGGATTAGAGGACCAGATTTTGACAAACAGGTATTGTTATGTTTCAGGGGAACCTGCCCTCCATGGCAGTATGCTTACTTTTACTAAATAGACCTAAGAATAGACACACAAACAGGATAACAGATCCCTCAGCCACTGCAAACACACTTGTTGATGGTTTCCAGGCAGAAGTATTTTTTTTTACAAAATGACTGAAAATATGTCAAAACAGCAAAAGTAAGACAAAGATATATAACAAAGAAATGGGACTTTTCACCTGCTGACCACATAGCCATAATAAAGCGTAAATTGTGGAGTTTTGCTTTAAGTGTTACTTCAAGACCATCATTAATTGTTTCTTCTGTAAAACAATTAGCATCTTTAGTTGCTTATTGATCCCTGTTACCAGTCACTATGATTAATTATTGCCTACATACTTATAAATACTCTTCACACCACTTAAAATAATGGATTATAAGTTAAACCCGCCTCCCTCATCACATCATTAAAAAAACATTGTCTTCTACTTTTGAAATGACTTCATTGATCAGTTTAAAATAAGTACAAAATTCTAAGGTTTCATTGAGATCTAAAGAACAAATATTTGTGTTATAATATAAATCACATTGTATACAAGACATTCATACAGAAAAGCCAGTTTCTACAAATGAGAGGTAGACCTACTACTTAAAACTATATGTTTCCTGCTGCAGGAAAAAAAGAGATTCATTTTTTTTACAGTCATTAAAAAAAGTTTTTAAAAAAACAATTAACAATATATAAGTTGAAGGTTAGGCCCCATAATTTAAAGACATAAGCTAGAATATATTAAACACTCTTTAGTGTATACATAGTGTGTTCAAATATAAGATGCATACCAATGGGGCATTTTACCTTATGGCAATATTTTTTTCTATAATTAATACATCATCTGGCAAGTACCAATATGCATAATTAATGTGGTTAATACTATGGTTCTGGAGACGTTGTTTCATTGTACAGAATGTACTCATCTATCATTCTACATTATATTGCATAGTTGCTTTACCAAGACAGAAAAATCTGCATGACATTTATCAGAAGTTCACCAGACATTCGTCTCCTGTCTAGTAATGGGATATACAGTCAAAAAGGCAGAAATAACATTTATTATATGACTGGTTAGTATGCTAGCCTGGATGTATACAATAGGTCACAGTGGAAGCACTTTAGCTAGCAAAAGCCATTCAGAGAATGCTACCATAACAAGCATCAAAGTCAGTGGAGAGTAGGAGATTTAATTTTTGGCTAGAAAAAGTCCAAAAAGATAGAGGAGGTGGTTTGTGTTTTCACAATGTTGTCTCCATTCCCCGGCTTCTCCAGAAATAAGTGTCTTCATCTGGCTCAAGCTCTATCCTAATTTGAGGCACAAGTCGTATGGGAGTACTTGGTGGGCTGGAAGGCAAGAAATCAGTTAGTTTTAGGTACCTCTGTTGAGCTATAGGATGGATTAGACCACCCCTCTGTGACCCAATTATTATAACATTTCTGTTCTGAAAAATTATTGTATTCAGCATACTTTTCATTTTTTACTGCCCTGCATGTTTTAAGGAGCATCTTTCGTCCTATGGTTGTTGGCGATTTTTTACAAATCACTTCACAAAAATGTAAGAATTAACAGTTTAACTAACATACAGTACTGTACATTGTGGACCCTCCAGACTTCTCTTTCGAATGCTTGCTCCTCAGTTTATTTGTGTAAGTTACCTGTTAATGATCTTTTTCTCTGAGCTTATATTGTAAGTACTAGTTTACATCAATTAAAAACATGGCAAACATCCAACAGAACCTTAGAAAGATAAAATCCTTCCATCCTTCAAAATAATGTGATATGTCGAGTTTGGGGGGTGCTTGCGGAGAGTGCGCCATATTCGGCGTGAGGAGACTTATGGGCCATACATGCTCCTCTGTAATTCTGGGAAGAAAGGGATGCAAATGAGCTCCTGACAAGCCCTGCCTCTAATGCTACCAGATGTAAGGCAGCTATCCTATAAGTCAATGTTCTACCATTTAATTAGGTCTTGACACATGACTCAGATATTAAATAAGCCAGCACCCCATCTGCAGACAGCTGTTTCAAGGTGATTGACCCTCATCAATGCAGAGAAGAGAGTACTGGCACTCCACAATTTACCATGTTCCAGAAGGAACAAATTTTAGAGTTCAAAAAGATTATTTACTAAATACATAATTGCTTTTGATATTGGTGTAGTTTGGACAGGAATTGTGCAATCGACTTATTAAGCCGGGTAGCTTATTGAACCATACAGTTTGGAACTCAAAGGGGTTATCCATATGTTTATATTTTTCAAAAAGGCTTACTAAGTCAATACTCATCTTACTGGTCCCCGCTACTACCATTGTAATGCTTCATGGTTCCTCCACCAGTATCTACTTCCAGGCCCCTCTTGACATGTAAGAAATGACAACTCAAACATTCATTGGCTAATGCAGTTCAACGCTGAGGCCAGTGATTGGCAATCAATCCATGCATGTCGTTAAAAACTAGAAACTATGGCTCTACGAGATCGATGGAGCAACGCAATAGTAACAGCTGGGTACCGGTAAGGTAACTAAAGTGACTTATTTTATTATTTTACACAATGCAGCACCTTTTTTGGAAACACCTGGATAACCCCTTTAATAAAATTACAGGAAAAAACAACCACAAACCCTGCCAAACAAACACCTATTTTTCTTCACACCATCTGTCTTAGTGTCCCTCACCCTTCAGCCACAGAACACTCTCATTATCATCTAGACAACCACTAGTAAATTATGATTTCTTGGAACAGCGGGCTAGCAGGTTACACACATAAGTACATGCATAGCAATCCACTCAGCAGGCTCAATAACCAATTCAAGTTCCTTTTTTTTAACACCCCCATGGAGATTTGCTAATCCTATTTACCTTCTAACATATTTCAGTGGATTATGTGTGTTAATTGAATAATGTTTATCGTGACTATAGAATGTACAACCATAGCATGTCTCTTCTACGCTGCACTCTTAATGGTAAACCTTTGTTACTTCATTAATCTGAATACAGATTTCTATGTTAATGTTCAATGTCATAGGAGCTGTGACCTTTGTAATTTGCCATGAATTTAAAGAAAAGTATGTTAAGGTATACTGGGCAGACTTATGCTAAAAGTGTACACTTTTGGCACATGTTCAGGGCAAATCTATGGATAAGTTAAACGTATGTGTTGAGAGCATTTTCCCATGTCTTCCATGAATGCTAATGGGAAGTTCATTGTGAATATACTGTACTTCAGGTCTTTTTTGTATTTGTGTAGGCAGGACACCTAATAAATACTTATTCCTGACCATCTTGAGTGAGAAACAGAAATTCTATTTTGACGTGCATGCTCCTTTTTAAATTTATTGAACAATTTATTCTTGCACTTTTTCTACATTTGCCACATCCATAGTAATTTTTCTTTCTTTTATTAGGCAATGCTCTTTAATCCATTGGAGTCATCTGACATACGTGTGTGGCATTTTAAACATCAATGGGGTCATTTATTAAACTAGTGTAAAGTAGAACTGGCTTAGTTGCCCATAGCAACCAGTCAGATGCCACCTTTCATTTTTGACAGTTCCTTTGGAAAATAAAAGGTGGAATCTTATTGGTTGCTATGGGCAACTAAGCCAGTTCTACTTTACACCAGCTTGATAAATGACCCCACTTTATTATACAGCAGAGTCCGTGATCAGAAATAACTCCAGTCATGGACATTTAACCCCTCAAATGCCTTGGTCAATTACAGCAATGGCATCTGAGGGGTCATTTTCTGGGAGTGGGCCAAAATTGCATTCAATTGCTATAGCATTTGGGGTACTTATGAAGGCTCCCAGGATTACCATAGCAAAGTTCCTAAAGATCACTACTTATGGCAGTTGTGGTCTATGGTACAGGATATGTGATCTAGGATCTTGGGTTATTTTGGAAATTGCAGCACAGCTCCATTGAAGTGAAAGCAGGTGAGTTACAATACCAGACACAACCTGTAGACCAGCGTAAGGCTGTAAAAAAACAGCCAAATGCTTCTTATCCTATAAACCCCTTTAAAGTTGTAATATATTACTATGTAATACATTCAGTGATAGCTGCGATACTGTACATTAGAATAAACTCTATAGATTCTGCAACATTCCTATATCTGAACTTACTGACTTAGAGGAAAAATCTACAATTGACATGCCCACCAACACAGACATATTTTAGCATTTACTAGTAAAATAAAACCTGATAAAGGCATATACTAAGGCAGCTGTATAATAGATGGCTCACCTTGGCATATTCGACTGAATAAATGGAAGTCTTTCAGCATGATGTGTGTCGTTCAAGGAATGTAAATGGCTTTTCTCCAGCTTAGTGTAAGAAAAGAAAGATACAGATAAATTGCATGATCAGTGGTGACATTAGTCATTCGGTAGTGTAATAACTATATGCATTGTTAGTGAAACAGGAATGATTGGTACTCACAATGATAACAATGATTGTGGGCTATATGACCTTAAGATGATGTAACACTACTGGTGAAACTCGAAAAATTTGAATATTGTGCAAAGTTAATTTATTTCAGTAATGCAACTTAAAAGGTGAAACTAATACAGTATATGAGATAGACTCATTACATGCAAAGCAAGATATTTCAAGCCTTTATTTGTTATAATTTGGATGATTATGGCTTATAGCTTATGAAAACCCCAAAGTCACAATCTCAGGTACCCTTTGCTCAGGGGATATGGATTAATTAGCTGAGTAGAGTGTGACACTTTGGGCCTAGAATATTGAACCTTTTCACAATATTCTAATTTTAAGTTGCATTACTGAAGTAAATGAACTTATGCACAATATTCTAATTTTTCGAGTTTCTCCTGTATATGAACAATTTCTTAGCTTGAGAATCAGTGAAACCATCTCATCAAATGAAAATCCATGCACCCAAGAATAACGTATGACTGTGCCATTCCATTTGATCAAATATGACCATTTACCAGCATCATGCATATATATTATTTTGTAGTTAGGTATTAATAATTAATGATATATATATATATATATATATATATATATATATATAGACATTTTCGCTTGGAAACTTTAAATACATGAGTAAAATAAATGAAGGGTACATAAGGATAATTAAGGAGTGAAATGATGAGTTAAAAGGGCATCTGTCAGAAGATTTGTACCTATGAAACTGGCTGACCTGTTATGTGTGTGCTTGGCAGCTGAAGGCATCTGTGTTGGTCCCATGTTCATATGTGCCCGCTTTGCTATGAAAAATTATGTTTTAATATATGCAAATGAGCCTTCAGGAGCAACTGAGGTGTTGCCGTTTCACATAAAGGCTCTGTTCTTTCTGCAATACCCTCAACCTCTCCACTTTGACAGGGCCAGGCACTGAAAACACCATAATGTCTGGCCGTGTCTATCAAAGTGGAAAGAGCGCAGCAGTTGCAGAGAAGAGTCTGTATTTGTAACGGTAATGCCCCTTTTGCTCCTAGAGGCTCATTTGCATATATTTAAACATAATTATTCTCAGCAATTTGGACACATATGAACATAGGACCAACACAGATGCCTTTAGCTGCCAAGTGTACATGCAACAGGCCAGCCAGTTTCATAGGTATAAATCAGCTGACAGATTCCCTTTAATAACATATATATAGTCATGAAGACCAACCTTTGCACCTGAAGGAAATGACAGGACATAACAGGGTACCCATACTTAAGAAAATGTAGGGTACCTTCATTTAAAAGCTACTGGTTTCCTTTCTAAGAATAAACATTAAAAATGTTAAGAACCTTAAGAACATCAATCAGCATTGGGCTTAAATCGAATTTATGCTGGATAACTCTAAAAGTACTAAAAAAGTAATTTCTTTTGTAAGCTCCAGTGTCTTAACATGAAAGTCTATAGTGTAAATAGAACATGTAGCCGAGTAATAGTAGCCAATTATTTTTCTGCCTACTGTGAAATTTAATGCATATAAGCTCGTAGCTTGGCTAATACTTTAATCTTATCAGAGATCTCCTTGTAGAAGTTATAATATCCTTATAATAAAATGGAAACCACTAGCTTGTAGACAACTATCACCCACACCTTCAAGTAAAAATAACATGCAGTAAATCACAACAAAAGGGATGATAATCATTTGTGCAAATAATGGCATCTTAATATAAATACATGACATGATCATAGAAAGGATTATAGAAAGAACAACACAGAAAATCATAGGCAACACACAATGACCAATCAATGACCAAGTTTAGGTGAATAAGGATGTCCCGGATATGATAAGTATCAATGACCAAAGCTGCTAACAATAATTGACAGTTTGATAAATCAGTGAGGAACCACAGGCAACCCAGAGAATTAGAGGAGAACATGAATTATTTGGAAAACCTAATAATAGTAAGTTAGCTTGGTTAGAAGAAACACTGCAGACGTACATCACACCAATCAGACGATGTAAAAGAAAGGAGGTTTAGGTGCAGTTTGTAGACTGTGCTCAGCTATATTTGAAAGAAAGTCAGTAACTTGCAAGGTTTCTTAAGAACAAGATTAATATGTCACCTACAATCAAGGATTAGAATCATTACTATGGTTTAATATAAGCTGGAAAGTTTAGTAGCGACTCCCACTAAGTTCAAATCTCTGTGATTGTGTGAAAGAGGAACTGATCTCTTAACATAAATCAAAAATAAATCAAAGGGTTAAAATAGTCTATGACCAGCACAAATGCATAGAGTCATCTGCAGGTATATGGACACATGGACAGGGTAGTGCTTCTATAGTCAGATGAAAGAGAACTGAGAATTGACATTGGTTATATATAGGAATATGCTGTAAACTGGGATTCAATAAAACGTAACCTTTACTAGGTCATTTAAAATAATGTATCACACTGGGTGAGAGATGACATTGACAACACTAACAACAATAATCTCCTCCACTGTATCAGTTCATATAAGAAAATGAAATTAAAAAAGGGTGGAGATCAAGGTGACTTTAGCCTCGTATCCTTGGACAAGATGATAGGTAACTCTTGTCCTCACTGTTACAGGGGAAGTGTCCCATGTCAGTCCATGTCTCACCACAAATAACAATGATTTGGGTAAGCCATGGACAAATCATTGTTATTTGTGGTGAGACATGGACTGACATGGGACACTTCCCCTGTAACAGTGAGGACAAGAGTTACCTATCATCTTGTCCAAGGATACGAGGCTAAAGTCACCTTGATCTCCATTGCCCTGGAATATACATGTGAAGTCCCCTGATGATGTCTGGAAAAGACAGAAACATGGCATGTAGGGCATTGTAGGTAGGGCTTGATAGAACTTAGACCCATACTGAGGGAAAGGTTCGGTGTGGGGTCGCCCCTGTCGGGGCGGGTGCTCCATTGTGGTAGTCAGGCTATAAGAACAGCCCCTTGACCCCTAGACAGGCAGGAAAGCCATAATAGGGTGTGCCAGGAGTTTATACCGTGCCAATCACATCAGCATCCGGTCATAGCGGTCAAAGGTAACATCACCGCCAGGACCGTCCTCCATGGTCGTGGACCCCGCCCAGACGAGGTGAGATCCACCCTTTTTTCATTTCATTTTCTTATATGAACTGATACAGTGGAGGAGATTATTGTTGTTAGTGTTGTCAATGTTGTCTCTCACCCAGTGTGATACATTATTTTAAATGACCTAGTAAAGGTTACGTTTTATTGAATCCCAGTTTACAATATTTTCTCTGCTATATTTGGGTGTAATTACATACCACGAACACAAACCTGTAGAGGTGGTATATTTAATTAATATATAGGAATATGGGCAGAGATATTTGCATAAGCTAAATGCAAAATGAAGAATATAGGTATAGAAGATGCCAAGAATAAAAGCGTATAGTATAATTTACAGGCATTTTTTCTGGAACATCTCAAACCCCAGTGGATCTACATTGCATAAATTATAAATCCTTGCCCAATGTATCTTCTGTCATTTCCTTTGGCTGCACATAAATAAAGGTGCCTAACTTTGGCCTCCAAAGTCAGTTCTTTATTGTATTTAGACCCCAAAAGAAACATTTCCCATTATCATCTATGAGTTATTGGACAAAGAGATAAAAAATTGCAAGCCAAAATGGGGCATTCAAAAATTGGCTGCACTCCACTGTGCTATACTATGCCTATACTATTTACAATAGAATATTGTTTTCTTCTACTGGTGGGGGTGAAAAGTTTTTATTGAATTTTGCAGTGTTTATAGGTCTGAATACTTGCTGGTTAATCATTTGGTTAAAAGGTTTTACAGGGGTTACTTTATGGAGCACAAAGTCAAAGATGAAGGAGCTCAGACAGGATGTTTAGCGGAAATGTGAAGACAGGAGATTATTAGAAGATGAGATGAGAAAGTGACTGTGTGAGAAGAACTGCCCACAGGTGGCATGCAATTGGTTAGATCTACTCACTCTCACCAGGTTTGCTATCAGAAAGGAATGGTTCCTGTTCCATGATGTCCATTGGGATTTTAATACTGGGGACGTTTTCTGAATAAGGGCTGTCAGACTGCGGAAAAATGTGTAACAATTCTTAGAACAAGCTTTGAGACTTCTGTTATAGAGAAGACGACCCTTCTTGTGGTATTCTTGATGTACCGGCAACCTTAGTAGTCAAATGCTCGCATTTACCAGTCAAAATAACAATGGCAAGTAAACCAATAAGTTCAACCAGTTACTATGGACATATTTGACAACTTTGTATTACAGATAAAATAAAAAATAAAATACATTTTAATAGTACAAATAAGAAAAGTAGCAATTGAATCACATAAGCTAAAAGAGTACAAAAAAAAAGTTATGAATTAACTAAGATATATGGTTATTAGTGAATAAGTTAACAAACATTTTCCTGGTCTTTAGGTAGTTATAGACAATAGAGATTTTTTAGCAGTTACAGCTAATTATGATGGGATATGCTGACAATCTATTGTACCCAGACTGGTTTCCTATGAAATATATAATGAGAATTACTGTCCATAGATACCTTTAGTAAGTTTACTAACTTTTCACACAACTATGCACAAATCAAGAGTACAAGTGAGTTGAAGAAACTTTGTAATATGTCAGAGAAAAATGCCTTGTTCTAGGAATATAAGGTGTTTTCTCCCCCTTACAAAACTAACTTTGTCTCTAAACTTTATAAGAAATCTATCTTGTGAGACCAAAATAGAGTGCCTGCTCACTGAAGGATGAATTTATAATACCCCATACAAGTTTATGGAGAGGACATGGGGGAGTGAGCAGGAGCTGAGTGAGACAGAGGAGACAACACACAAAGAGACTGTACCAGCTAAATAGACTAGGAATGCTATCATTTTCCCTTATAACCATGTTATAAGGGAAAATAATAAAATCTACACAACACCTTACCCAAACCCGAACTTCTGTGAAGAAGTCCGGCTTCTGGTTTGGGTACCAAACATGCCGATTTTTCTCACGTGCGTGCAAAACGCATTGCAATGTTTTGCACTCGCACGGAAAAATTGTGCATTTTCCCGCAATGCACCCGCATCTTATCCAGGCCAAAAACATGATGCCCATGTGAAAGAGGCCTTAGTGTCAAGGGGAAAGAAGGATCTGACATGTTGAATTTTGACATTTCAAACCCTTTGCTTCCTGGTTTATAACATCTACTAGGGGTGTCTCTCACAGTTGATAAACCTAATTTCTTTAGTCCAAAAGTAAAGAGCATACAGTTAGAAAATGTTTCCTCCATTGGCCAGCACAGTCAAGCTGAGAAAAAAAATCTCTCTGTTGAAAGTGAATGACCTTACTTCTCATCGAAATCACAAAGAGCAAAAAAGTATTCTGTAAGGGCAAGTTACCATAACAACATCTACAATAAAACTACAAGTATATATATCAGGCCTTCATATCTTGTCTTATCCACAACTGTAGCATTGCCTTGGCATTCTCACGAAGAACGCCAATGATTTTACAGTAGTAGGGTCATAAATCACACTTATTCAATAACAGTTTTTATTTGGTAGCTGTGTATATTATGTAGGAGACAAAGAATGTTATGTTAGTTAGTTATTCTCATTTTATGGCCATAGTTACAAGCCTATGGATTGGATGCATGGAAATATCCATGTTTTATTTGAAATAAAAAAACTGCACTGCACTCAGTACAATGATGATACCCCCTGTAGAGTATCGGTAATAACAGTGCTTGCAAGTTGTAGAACGGCAATGAATAACTACTGCTAATTTACTTATCCCTCATGATATTTTCATCTTTTCTGCCCTAGAGACCTGCTAAGCTGAAATGTGACCGTGTGCCCCTGCCAATAGGACATAATATAAGGTCTCATGCATACGGCCTTATATGTTTTTGCAGTTTACAAATTTCACAGATACTGGCCATGTGCATTCCACAATTTGCAGATCGGTATGTCCTGCCCCTGTTAGAAATGCCTATTTTTGTCCGCAAACTGGACAAGAATAGGATTTTTTTTTTTGTGGGGCCGTAGAACAGACATGTGGCTTGGACAACATGCAGTGTGCTGTCCACATTTTTTGCAGCGATGTGCTAATGTCAGCAGTACATAACAGTATGTTTGTTAACTCCCTGCCTGCCGCCGTTCTCTTAAAAACAGACTTTTATAATATGCTAATGAAGCCTCTAGGTGCTATTAGGGCGTATACTAATACTAAACGGGCGCGGGATTTACGGGACAATGAGGAGAAATCGAAAGTCAAGCAAGTGTACATGGGCGTGCCAAAGGGTGAGTAGGCCGAGCCTCTAGGTGCTGAAGCAACGCCCTAATAGCACCTAGAGCAGGCATCCTCAAACTGCGGCCCTCCAGCTGTTGCAAGTAGTTTTACAACAGCTGGAGGGCCGCAGTTTGAGGGTGCCTGACCTAGAGGCTTCATTAGCATATTATGAAAGTCTGTTTTTAAGAGAACGGCGGCAGGCAGGGAGTTAACAAACATACTGTTATGCACTGCTGACATTAGCACATCGCTAATGTCAGTCAGCTATATAACATTATTTCTCATGACAGAAAGCCTTTAAGCTATAAGTTGCTTGGTGAGACTGGTGAATGTGTCGGTAAATAACATATATAAAAATGGTGATTAGTTCCCATTATGCATTGGTAGAGAACAATATACATGGGTAGGAGTTTAAGTTGCATATAAACTCATAAATCTACTACAGTAACAGGGTATAAAACGAAAAAGAAAAATACATTTGCTTGTGCAGCAAAACTATCAAAGGATTCCTCCAACTTCTGTAAGTATCTGCCAAATAAATGTTTAGAAATCATAAGTGCCAGAAAAGCTTTCAAGTGCCCAGCATCACGCCGTAGCCAACTTCCCTATGTACTGCTGACTGTCCAGAATGAAAGTGATTTAGTCAAACATCTGGGATTACAAGAGCTTTCATAAAATTCACTGACAGCCTTTAAATGTCATTGCATTTGCATAGCAAAAAAAAAAACAACTAAAAACTGAAAGCTACAGCAGCAAAATTTGATTACATTTAAGATCATAAAACTATGTAAAAACCTGAAAAATGTATGCCATATCCATTAAATTAGATTATCCCATCTAATACTTTCATTAGCAAGCTAAAGTTCATTACTTAGATGCAAACATGAAGATTAGTTCTCATGACCCACTATGGACAGACACATATACGAAGCTTAAATGTTAAGCTGGGATTATAATACAAGGCATCGAAATGCCATTTCAAATCTCATAATCATCCAAAGAGTTTTGTATTTCAGAATGGGTGAAGTGTAATGTAATGGACTTTGAAAGAACATTATATCTTATTATAATGAGGCTAAGGTGAAATGTTTAGGCTTGATGACCCTTATAGAAAGAGTGCAGGTTCCCAGAAGAATTATGGGTCATAAGAAGAATTATGGTTTATATAGAAGAAAATATAATGTATAGTGGCCTATAGAGGATTAGCAATGTGCACCTGACCTGTAATGTTTTTTTATTAACAGCTTATCAGGTCCTAAAGCTAATCATATGCATTAGTCTTCAAGACTAATGCGTCCCCACCTATCCCTTGGTTGAACTCGATGGACTCTTTTTTCAACCGTATCAACTATGTAACTTTTCTCGAGCTGCATCTACTCTCTGGAATGCTCTGCCCCAGAATATCAGGTTAATTCCCAACTTCCCTACCTTCAAACATGCTTCCTAAACTGACTGTTCCCCGAGTAACTCCCCCCCCCCCTTCCCAACTCCTCAGTCCTGAACTCGATCTTCTAACAGACCACAACCGAAGCATCGGCCTACACCACTGCTTTCAGTACATAAATGGCTCAATTACTACATATCACAATCAACTACCTTTTGTGTCACCCCCACATCCTCACAGATTGTAAGCTCTTGGAGCAGGGCTCTCATTCCCACTGTTTCAGTTGTATATTATCCAGTTACATTGTGATATCTTTTTTTTTTTTTTTTGCCAAATCTCTTTTTATTGTTATATAACAGCTCATCTGATGCAATACAACAAATGATAGCTAGTTAAAGCGTGAAGCACTTGTCATAAGTACACATAGCTTATTACATGTAAAGTGCAATGTTAAACATCATGTCATATCGGCATTCGACAAACACATTGGTGGGGATACAACATAAGGGCATTGGGAATGGGGAGACGTGGGTGAGGGAAGGGGGAAAACATGGGAAGATAACGGGGGAAGGGAGGAGTTAGAGAGGGGAAGGGTAGAAAGGGACATCCAGATGGGCCCATCAGATATTGAGATATAGGGATTTGCCTTATATGGCAAAAAGCAAGAATGACCAATAGCTACATGTATAACCATGTACAATCAATGTCTCAGTGGCAGGGTTCGTACATACGAACAGCAGAACATTGTATCTCGTAACCATTCATTCTAACACTGATACAATCTGAAGTTTGTGACAATGGAACCGACTAAATACATGTGGCCAAGTGTTGAGAGAAGTCACGTTCGAGGATAGATACCAGGATCCAAAGGACTTTAGGACTTTGGGGGAGTGTCTAGCATGTCCCACTATAGCAGTAGCTCGAAATGACCTACACTTTTATGAAGGGAACTTCCTCTAGTTCTTCCACGGGCCCCAGGTTTTTAAGATAAGAAACACTGACGAGTATGTGTTTCCCAGTGGGCTAGCTCTTCAAAGCAATATAATTGATCCACTCTCTCGACCCAATTCTCAATAGATGGGGGCTTAGTATTTTTCCATAAGTATGGGATTAATAGGCGAGCTCCAGTGATGAGCATTGTTGGCAAATGGTTTTTTGGAGCTACAAAGGTTCCAGAAGGACACCATAGCATTACTAATTTAGGGTCCAGCACTGGATTGGTGGAGCAGATTTGGTTAAGGCATTTACCTACCTCCGCCCAGAAGGGGCGGGTCAGCGGGCAAAACCACCAAAGATGAGAAAGAGATCCGATGTCAGAATTGCATCTCCAGCATTGTGCCAGAATTTCAGGGTGAATTTTATTTAGTAATTGGGGTGTCCTATATCATCTAACCAAAAGCTTGTATGAGTTCTCCTGGATCTTAATGCACCTGTTGAAACCGTGGGAGTGGGCCAGTATAAAAGCTTTCTCAGGGTCTGAAAGGGAAAAATTTAGCTCATTCTCCCATGCGTCAATAAAGCATAATTTGGGAGAGAGGAGTGATTTATAAATCAATGATAACCCATGTGGAGGGGGTTTGAGCTTCTCGAGTAAGACCTCTAGCCAGGTTCCAGGTCCCTTCAGAGGTTTAGGAAGATTGAGATACTTGATGTCACGTTTAAAGTCTAAAATGTGCAAAAAGGGAGCATTTTTGAGTTTTGGAAGGGACAAGATATTGTTCCAGGAAAAGATATTGTTCCAGTCAAGACTGCCATCCGTACATGTTACATCCTTCAGATAAGTGCCTTTAAGCAATGCCCAAATTCAACTGGAGAGTGAATATGAGATTGAATCAATGTTAAGGGAGTGTTTGTAAGGGAAAATTTTAAAGCACGTGAGTTAAACATCTCGGACCAAACACATAGAGCCCCTTTTAGAGTCACAAGGTTTGTGAGAGAGCTTGAGTAAGGTCTAATTCCCCATAGGACTAGGCATTCCTTGTCTGAAAGCAGAGAGGTTTCAAGCTCTGCACATAGGTTTTGGGGAGTAATACACACAAGAGACAGGCATCTATCAATTTGTGTCACCTTGTAATAAAGGCGAATGTCTGGTAGACCGAAGCCCCCAAAGCGCCTTTCTCTAGTTAAGGTAAAATATGCAATTCTAGCCGGTTTACCTCCCCATAAAAAGGACAAAAAGAGTCTACGCGTTTCTGTGAAAAATCTCTACGGCAACCAGATTGGGAGGACCTGTAGGAGGTATAAGAGTTTGGGTACTACGTATGTTTTAAGGTAGTTTTTCTTCCCTAGCCAGGAAATAAATGGGAGTTTGAGAGAAGTAAGCTGGGTGCGGATTTTGTGGAGAAGGGTGGCATAACTAAGAGAGTATAAGTTTTTAGGGTTTGGTGGAATCCGGACTCTTAAGTAAGTGAGGCTCTCGGATGTCCAGGAGAATGGGCTGAGGGCCTTCAATTTAGTTACTAGGTTGGGGGGCAGGTAATATTCATGGCTACTGACTTTTTATAATTTATTTTAAAGTTGGATATGTCCCCGAATTCTAAGAAAATGGTGAGCAGCTTGGGGAAGGAGCTAATGGGGTTCGTTGTGAGGATCAGCAGGTCATCCGCGAAAGCAGCTGTGGTGTGGACTTGGTGGCTGGGTGTTATACCAAGGATCCCTTGCTCTTGCCTTATTCCGCAGAGAAGGGTCTCCATCACAATAACGAAAAGAGCAGGTGATAAGGGGCATCCCTGTCGGTTCCCATTACCTATGTGGAATGGGGACGACAGGGTACCGTTAATTTTTATTCTTGCTGAAGGGGAAGAATAAAGAGAAAAGATCGCCTGAACGAACTGCGATGGAAAACCAAAGCCTGACAGGGCAGCCGACATGAAATGCCAGCTCACCCTGTCAAAGGCCTTCTCCGTGTCGGTGCTCAGCAGAGCCAGGGGTATGCGTGAAGTACGGGCCCAAGAAATCAAGCAAAGAAGTCGGATTGTGTTCTCCTTACACTTGCTCACGATTGATCATATCAGGTAGAACGTTTTGCAATGTCTGAGCCAAAACCTTCGCCCACCACTTCACATCAGTGTTAAGCAAAGATATCGGCCGGTAGCTACCGCACAACAAAAGATCTTTGCCTTCCTTGTGAATGATGGTGACATGAGCCTCCAAGGATTGGGGCGGTAAAGAGCCACCCCTCATTAGGAATTCACATCGCCCCCTGAATAGTGGCATTAAGGTGCCTCGGAAGGTCTTATAGTATTGGATCGTGAAACCATCTGGGCCTGGACTCTTCCCAGAGGGAATAGAGTTAAGCACTTTAGCTAGCTCCTCATCTGTTACCGGTGACAATAAAAGTGATGAATGCTCATCAGACAACGTAAGCAAGTTCAGGGAGCTAAGGAATCAAGTCGTGGCGGACTGAAGTGAGTGTGGGTGTGGAAAAGTGGTGGGGGGTATATTACATAGATTAGCATAAAAGTTTCAGAATTCCCTAGCAATATCCACCGTAGACTTGAGAAGGCTACCTTTGGAATCTTTTATCCCGTGAATATAGGCATCTGCGTCTTGTTTCTTAATCAAAGCAGACATCAGCTTATTGCCCTTATCCCCATGAGCATAAGTTTTGAATTTGGCTCTAAAGAGGAGTTTTGCTGACTTAATGTTTAAAAGATTCCTAAGCTCGGTCCGAAGGGTAGCTAATTCTAGGGCAGTGTTTTTAGCAAGAGACTGCTTATGAGCTACTTCCAGTGTAGAGATTTTAGACAATAAACTAGTAATCTCCGCTGAACGCTTCTTTTTTATCGCAGAGCCTAGTGCTATGAGTTCACCTCGGATTCGGGATTTATGAGCTTCCCAGGTTATAGCTGGCGAAGTTTAATCAGGTTTGTTAAACTGAAAATATTCTCGCAGGCTAGAGGAAATACGTGTTATGGCATCGGGGTCAGCTATCAAGGTTTCATTCGGTCTCCAGTTCAGCTCCCTCTTTGGCAGGTCACTGATGTAAAAGCATAAATAGATGGGGGCATGGTCGGACGTGATATCTTTTGGTTTGTACATGAACCCTCAGAATTGTAAAGCGCTGAGGAATATGGTGGCGCCATATAAATAAATATTATTATTATTAGTCGTTTGTCAGTTCAACCCGCAGAGGAAAGCAGGTTTGGCAGACACACTAATGTTTGTGGGGAGCTCCTGATTGTTCTTCAACAGAAGATGTCAGGGGAGACAAGGATTAGGTAAAATGAATATTTTCTCTTAAACATTTTGTTCTCCCAGGAGATAAGCCGCTGTCAAAAGTGTCTGGCTGAAGCTTTCTCCGCTCTCCCCCTAAAATACACATATACATTCAGCTGAGCCGAATGTGTATGGTTACGGGTAGTGTTGGTCGAGCACCAACGTGTTCGGGAGCTCGAGTAGAACACCTCAGGATGCTCCAATGTTCTACTGGGCTCCCAAGTACAATGAAAGTCAATGGGAGAACCCGAGAAATAAACCAGGCACCCGCTGCTCTGAAGAGGGGAGGGTGTCTGGTTCATAGGAAAAGGTCAGAAATTGATGGAAACACCACTGAAATGGTTCAGCAACAGCATGAGGAGGATGTTGCGATGCATCTTGGACTCCCAGGTCGCTGCTGGGAACGATGTTGTCCGAGTAATACGCCACTTTTACAGACTGACAATAATACACACCAAACCGAAGATAAAATCGATTTTAGAAAAAAAATAATTAGGAAACATTCTTTCCTGTATATTTACTTGTATACAAAGTGCAAGTTTTGGCAGAAATTACAAGGAAGAGGAACCCTGATACTACCTGTATATCACATAAAGGAGGGCCTCATTCATACAGCCTATGCACTAAGGGAAAATTTTCAAGGAATCGGCACTCCAATACACCCTTTATTAAACATAAAGGAGGGCATCATACACACCCTTGACAAATTATGATTGATGGCCTGCTGGTGACCCTCTAAAACATTAGGGGTTAGGGCCTGCTGCTGAGCTGACCATCTAAAAAATGTGGTGGGGTAGGGCCTGCTGTCAAGCTGACCATCTAAAAAATGTTGTCGGCAAGGGAAATTTTTTGAGAAATTTTTCCACAAGGACCTTCTGGTATTGCACCATTTTGCTCATCCTCTCCACCACAGGAATGAGAGATGAGAAGTTCTCTTTGTAGCTGGGGTCGAGAAGGGTGAACAACCAGTAATCAGTGTTAGCCAAAATGCGTACAACGCGAGGGTCATGGGAAAGGCAGCCTAACATAAACAGACAAGACTTTGTTGTCCTCATCAGAAGGATGGCTCTCAATCTCCTCATCCTCTTCCTCCTCTTCTACCCATCCACGCTGAACAGATGGAATAAAACTTCCATGGGTACTACCCTCTGTAGTGGAGGCAACCGTCTCCTGCTCCTCCTCCTCTCCCTCTTTATCTTCCAATTCGCTCTGAGAAGACGAACTGAGGGTGGTCTGGCTATCACCCTGTATACTTTCTTCCCCCATTTCCACCTCTTCCACATGCAAAGGGTCCGCCTTAATTGTGAGCAGAAAGCGTTTGAGTAGACACAGAAGTGGGACGTTTATGCTGATAATATCGTTATCGCCACTCACCATCTGTGTTTATTCCTCAAAGTTTCTTAAAACCTCACAGAGGTCAGACATCAATGCCCACTCGTCGCTTGTGAAGAGCGGAAGCTGACTGGAAAGCCGATGACCATGTTGCAGCTGGTATTCCACTACTGCCCTCTGCTGCTCACAAAGCCTGGCCAACATGTGAAACGTCGAGTTCCAGCGTGTGCTCTCGTCACACAACAGTCGTGAGCTGGCAATTGCAAGGGCTGCTGCAGCATTGACAGACCAACAGAAGCTGTCGATGACTTGCGGAAATGGACACATATGCAGCGCAGCTTCACCAGTAGCTCAGGCAAATTGGGGTAGGTTTTGATAAACCGCTGAACCACTAGGTTGAACACGTGGGTTAGGCATGGGATGTGTGTGAGCTTGCCAAGCTCCAAAGCCGCCACCAAGTTAAGGCCATTATCTGACACAAACATGTCTGGTTGTAGGTTGAGTGGCGAGACCCACAGCTCAGTCTGGTCCCTTATTCCATGCCACAGCTCTGCGGTGGTGTGCTGTTTGTCACCTAAGCAGATCAGTTTAAGCACAGCCTGTTGCCGCTTCCCACTGCAGTGCTACACTCCCTCCAGCTACTGACTGATGGCTGACTGGTGCTGCAAGATAATAATTCAGAGGTGGAAGTGGAGGAGGAGGCATAGGAGGAGAAGGGGGGGTTGCAGCCACTAACGTAGGTGGCAGCAAAAACCCTGATTGAAGTAGAGCCTGCAATCCTTAGCTACGGCACCTGGATACGACTTGCTCCCGGCCTCCATAACGTTTACCCAGTGTGCAGTCAGGGAAATGTAGCGTCGCTGGCCAAAAGTACTTGTCCATGTGTCAGTCGTTAATTGGACCTTCCCAATAACTGCGTTGTTCATGGCATGGGTGATGATACAGGACACATGCTGGTGTAAGGCTGGGACTGCACATCGTAAAAAAAAAAAAAAGGCGGCAGGGGATAGAGTACCGCAGGACAGCCGCCGCCATCAGTCTGCAGAAAGCCTCAATGTCGACAAGCCTAAATGGCAACATTTCCATGGCCAGCAATTTGAAAAGGTGCGCATTTAGTGCCATGGTCTGTGGGTGGGTGGCTGGGTATTTGTGCTTTCGTTCAAAGGCCTGGGGTATAGAAATCTGTACGCTGCGCTGGGACACAGAAGTGGATGTGCTAGCTGATGGTGCTTGCGAAGGTCCAGGTGCATGGTGGGAGGCATCCAGGCCAGCATCTTGGACAGGTGATTGGCCAGCACGTAACACAGTGGAAGAGGAGGCAGTGGTGTGACCCGCAGACACTGGTTGTGGACCCAGGCATTCGGCCCACATATTAGGGTGCTTTTGATGTCATGTGGCGGATCATGTTGGTGATGGTGAGGTTGCTAGTGTTCACGCCCCTGCTCATTTTGGTACAGGACAGGTTGCAAATGACAATTCTTTTGTCGTTCACCAGATTGCAGAACACCTACCCCATGGCAAGGGATATTGTCGTAAGGGGGTGCTCCGGGGAACAGTTGCGGGCCTGTTTGATGTGGCCCACCTTCTCCATTTTGCTACCCCACTGCCTCTTCCAGACTGTTGCAGTGCTGCGGATCCCTCCCCCTCTGTACTGCTGTCCTCGCTTGGCTTGCCACCTTCCCAAGTTGGGTCAGTGACTTCATCATCCAGCATCTCCTCTTCCACTTCCTCACTCTGGTCATCCTCCTGACTTGTTGACCTAACAACAATCTCAGTTATTGACAACTGTGTCTCATCCTCATCATGAACCTCTTGAGACACTAATTGCTGTTGACTTATTGGCAACTGTGTTTCATCATCCACCTCGTGAAACACTAATTGCTGTTCCCCACTGTCATCTTATTCTGACTGTGGATACTCCAGAATTTGGGAATCAGGGCACCAGATCTCCTCATGTCCCTCCTCAAGCGGGCTTGGCGAGAGGCCCAAATTAAGGAATGGTGATAAAAACAGCTCCTCGGAATATCCGAGTGTTGGATCACTTGTTTGCCAAGACTCTCCATGGTGGGTGGAAGGAGTATCAGGGTGAGGATTCTATTGACCAGACTCTTGGCTACTGAGACTGGACTTTGCAGAAGACAGGGTGGTGCTTAACTGACTGGACGCATTATCTGCTGCAATCCAACCGACCACCTGGTTGCACTGGTCTGACTTTGTGAGTGGTGTACTGCGCCGCCCTGCAAACTGGGACATAAAGCTAGGTATCGTGGATTAGTGCGTTTCTTGTGCTCTGGCAGCAGGCAGTTTCACCACGCCCAGGGCAATGGCCTCTGCTTGCACAATCAGCAGCACAACCACTTCCACGTCCCTTACTGCTCTCCTTGCGCATATTAAATGGTATATATGCTTGCAAGTATGTCACATGTACAGTAGTGATTAAATAGCCAAAGAGAAAAAGGGGGAAGGTGCTCATAGGTGGTGGTGGACAAGATATGTTGTTATTTGCTCCTAGCCAGGGTGAGTGGTTACTACTCACCTTGGTTTAGTTGTACTTTAGGTAGTACAATTCTGGTGGAGATAAAATCGTAGGGGTGATATGGGTTGGTGCAGCCGAATATCGTCCAAGTTGACCATGGGCGGGAGCCAAGCCGCCACTTTGGTGCGTATTGTGGTATATGGGGGGGGAGCTCGTCTGCACTAGGTTGCCTGTATATGGGGGGAACTCGTCTGCACTGTAATGCATGTAGCCAACATGGCTACAGCATTACAGTGAATGGCAGTACTTAACTGCACGTTTATTGGCTGTGTAGCAGGAGACTCGAGCACATGCAGTACTTCGGCTGAACACCGCGATGTGCCGAGCATCGCGATGCTCGAGTAAAATTAGTGTTCGGCCGAGCACGCTCGCCCAACACTAGTTACGGGGAAGCCAGGATGGACTTGGCTAACAGATAAAGTGGATTTACATGGGCAGATTATTGGGTAGATTATTGGGAAGGAACGTTCCAGAGAATGCTCTTTCCCCAAAATTTGCCCATCTGAAGGCGTAGCAGGTCATCCGATGAACAAGCAAAATGCTTGTATCTCGGGTAATCCTGTCATTTGCACAGGCACCTAAATTATCATTTCAAGGCGGGCAGATCATTCTGTCTAAACAGCGAACTGCTGCCCAGAAACAATGCAGCTGTATGAGGGTAAGTGATGCCAACAGCGATCCCTCGTTCTCATACTGTAGAGGTGATCGTTGTATGTAAATGCAGGGTATCAATTTCATTGAACAAGCAGGCCGACTGTCGGGAAGGAACCCTTCCTTCCCAACAATCTACTGTTCCTTAGCGCATGTAAATGTGCCTTTATTGAATGTGTATCAGCAGCTTAAGACTTGCTAAAGTACTAAACAAAGACTTGTCAGTGAATCCTTTAAAGAAGCCTTTGAAGACGGTGGGTTCTCTTATCTCATCCTACACTGTAGACACAAATAGAAGAATTTGTCTTTAGCTCCTGCTGAAAGAAAGGGAGAAATGCATATCCTAATGAGAAAAAGGGAAAAAGTCTTACATCTTCATTGTCGCTGTCTATGCTTCCCTTCTTCTTTTTCTTTTTCTTGTCATCCTCTTTCTTCTTCTTGTCTTTCTCAGGGATCACATCATCTAGGAAGCTAAGATCATGCTGAGAAAAGAGGTAGTCCATGGCTTTCCTAACTGCTACAAGAGCCAGAATCTGGAGGAGGAAAATGTTAAAATAAGGGTTCCAAATCATATCATGGAAACTTAAGTACCTTTCTCATACTAACATTGAAGTTCATTAGAAGGATTGATCTACTGTGGGTTATTAATTGGAATTTTTGCATGCATACGGGCTAATCAGTCTTTAGATAATGAAAAGTTATACAGTTCTCTAAGATCTCTGCTTGCAATCAACTGAAAATATTGTATTTATCAAACTGTTTAATAGAAAAACTATCTTTGTTGCCTATAGCAACCAATCACTTTGCAGCTTTCAGTTCTTAAAGTGCTGTTGATTTTTTTTTTTTTCTAATGGCCTTACGGGAGTACATTTTGAGTATGGGAGTCAGTGGCAGACACATGCAACTGTATGGCATAACAGCCTTATTTTGTCAACTAATACTTTATGGTATGGTTACTTGTACATTGAATTATTAAATTATTTGGCCACTATAAGGTGCATCATGAGAGGAGAGGCATCAATAGAAGGTACTGCCCAGGGCATCATTAGACCTAAGGCTGGGTTCTTTAAAAATAAATAAAAAATCACTCACCATAACTGGGAATATAATAGCAGCAACTGTTGATTTTAGAATCCATAGCAGTGCCAGACATAGAATTTGAATAAAAGTGAATAGATGCACCCTTCGTAAAGGAACATGGCGTAAGTAAATGAAATCTGGCTGATGTTTAGCAGGCATCAAGAGCAGCTTAAGTCGGTCCATGAACTGGTGAAAAGAAGTACAAAAAACACTGTATGTTAAAGGCTAGAGACACCTTTTTTATGATTGCAATTTTATAATTTCGGGCTAAAATCATTCTTTATAAAAAATGTTCAGCTGTTTCTGAGTAACAAGGTTAAAATCAGTCTGTTTACAGGCTGTCCGTTTCTGTTTTCTTTTAAATCCTGTCATCTGTGGGCTCATGTGTAGCTCTTATCTCTGATCTCCTGACTTCATAAACAGTCATTATAGCTCAATTATTATCAAACTGATAAAAATATGGCTTAAATAAGTGTTTATGAGGTCAGGAGATAAGAGATAAAAGGGACTAATGACTGCAAACAGACAGATTTTTAACCCTGTTTCTCAGAAATGTCTGAACATTTTTAATGAAGGCCAACTGAAAAAATGATTTTTAGTCCAAAATGAGTAAAAAGCTATTATAAAATGCCCCCAAGGTACATAGTATGGTAGATACTTGTACATTCCAAGTACAGGAGACTTTTTCTTCAGAATCTAACAGAATATGAAGGGTTGTAATAGACATCACAATTTTTTGGTTTAACATGAATTACATTCATAAATGTGTATTTCCACGTTCTGGCATTTTGGATTTGGGATCTTCAAAGACTGTTTTTATTAATCATAAATATGTCTCATATGTCTAGCATTAATAATTGAAGGAAGTCCCATTTAAGCCTGTGCTTGAAGCATGTTATATTAATTTATTACCCTATTCATTGTAGTTTTTTATAGAACCACAAAGAAAACAATTTTTGAAATTGTCAACATAAAGTGCAGCAATATTGATTGTCACTTCAGAATCGTCTTATCTGAAACTGTTTTGATAGAAGAAACTGACAGGATGACAGTTTACCATAAGTGTCTGAAAAGCTAATTCAAACATGGCCGTCAATATGGCTACACATCTTGATGTTACTTTTGAATAAGAGGCAGCAGCAACAAAACTAAAAAATGACAATATATCTGTAAGTAGGACATCAGATGAATAGAAGAAGATGAGATGCAGCGGTGGTGCTACCCTGCATCCTGTCTTCTTCTACTTGTCTGATTGCTTGCCCGGTGCTGTGTGGCATCCAGAGGGAGCGGGCCTGGCTGAGCTTCAGTCTTCAACATTTTCACACACACATCCAGTGGTTGTTGCTCCTCCAGCATAACTTCAGAAGGTGAGAAGCTCTGTCACAAGGGCCCTTTCCTGGACATGACAGTCTTCCCTGTGAAGTGCTCTCCATTTTTATTCTAAGTAGGGCAATTAGAATTTCTAAAATGTGGCTACTGCTCTAACTGTTGATTTACTAGCTAGATGTATTGGATGGAAAAGTTTTTGAGTTTTGTAGTCGGGTGATTTGGTAATGCTGATTTACTTCCATACCTGTACTCCATTGAGTGATGCTACTCCCATATATAAGAAGACTCCATACAGAACAGGCATAGGGATAAACTAAAAAAGAGGAAGTAAAGGCATAAAAATATTAAAATAAAATAAAACATTAAAACATTAACATCATTAAAATTCTGTCTATTAATCTATCCTGTCTGCTGTGAAACTGAATCATGTAATGGCATTAGATGTACAGTATAATTTGGATTAAAGCATGAGTTTTCTGCCATTCCTAACCTAACCTAACATTAGGAGAATGCTGTATAGTATTGTGTGGGATTTGTGTGGTGTGACAAATTTCCCTTGCAGCATGGTGCATATTGACCTCAATGGGGGATCATGAAGACATGGCCATGCTGTGTACTTTAAACTTCTAGCCACCATTTTCACAATTTTCTATAGCATTTTTATGTCCTAAACTGCCATGGCGGCACAACACCTGTAAATGAACGCTGACACTGGGGCACAATTAGTAAACCCCTATGCCAGTTTTTTGGCATCAGAAAGTCACAAAATCTTGCACAAGCGAAGAAGAGGGTAGTGAGGGGCCTTGGTGGCCCAGCACATTTATTATAGCTGATGTAAATTATACCTGAAATCTACAGCACCTCTAAGCCATTCAGCGACATGGGTCAGCCAAGAGGCACCACAAATATTAAGAGGAGCGTGCTTCTTAATAACTCTGGTATATCTATCACCAGAGGGTAGATACCAGTCATAAAGGTTTTCTAATGTGATTAGATAATACCACAAAGGAAAAAAGTTTAGAGGGAACCTGTCGCCATGAAAGTTTTATTTGAAAAGATCCTGTGGGAGAAGTCACTCAATGATTGGCTGCCTTCCCTGTATGAGCATGCATTCAGTCACTGAGTAGGACAACCCATTGGACTCCTAAGCCCAGCATGAGCAGAGATTTATATGAATACATTCTAAGTCTGAATCTTTTCCCACAAGACTGTAACATATATCAATCTTCTCAGCTTCTCCTGCTCTATAACATGATGCTGGCGGATCAAATTGTTTGTTCAACTGACCAGTTCTCTTTTGTTTTGAGCAGAAAGTAGGACACAGATGTATTACAAACTCTTTTTCTGTTGTGTTCACCACTGAAAAGTCCAATGACCACAAACTCACAAAGCCAAACACGTTAATAAGTTATTAAAGTTTAGTCTTTGAACGCCAAGATCTAATTTCCAAGGCATGCCGATATTGCTCCGGACTGGAGCAGAAATTACTTTGCACAATAAGTTAATTAATCCACTTGCCAAATCCTTGTGACCTTGACAACAAAGCTGTATAGTGCTTGAGTCAGGAGCTGAGAATGATGTTTACTAGTTGTAATACTAGGAGAATGCAAGTCCAGGTAGATTGCAGTAGTTTGGTATTAACATGAGCATGCATATATTTAGTCTACCACTTGGTGGCAGTAACAGCCTACTTGAATGCTGACAAAACTCCTAGTAAGTGGCTAGTAAACTGTAAAATTATATATATTTTTAAAAATGTCTATATTTTTTACCCAAATCCAAGTGTCCACTTTGCCTATTATGCTAAAACACACGGCATTATACTTGTTTTATCTTTCTAAGGATTTGTATGAGACATGCAAAATAAACAAAATGCAACACATCAAGACAGTATACAATACCTAAAGAGAACATCCACCCACAACAATCTTCTAATACAGTATGTCAAAAGTATAGGAGAAAGATAGGAAGATGTAGTCGTAAAAAAATTTTTTAGCTTTTTATTATGGCGGGTTTAAAAAACTGAAAACACTTTCCAGTGTTCAATCAACCCCTTCATCAGGTCAAACAGCAACTGAATCCATCTCCACCATGAGGATTCTGGCTGCAGATTCACCATATATATAGATATACAATAAGGCCTGTATGTGACCTGTGCCCACCAGCACAGCACCCATAGGTGCACATGCTTTTCTTATCTTTTGAAACAAGCACAATAAATATAGTTCAGCAGTCATATATAGATAGGCCTATCGTTACCTTTCCACAAATTTCATAAAGGTCAGTCATTTTATGATACAAATTCATTTTATGACTTGCCACGTTTCACATTACAACCACTGGGTGGCTATATATATATATATATATATATATATATAGCATAAACATCTCTCAACAGAGTATCGCAGTATTGTGTTTTTTTTTTTTAAACACTGGTTATCTCATGCCACTCATCTCGGGATATATTGCGCCAAGAGGAAAGGTAAGGACGGGCACATCTACACATTAGTTGCTAACAGGATTGCTGAGCGTAGCTTTTACAAATCTGGGTTTGTATCAGATTCTTTATAACACACGGGTAATATTATAGAGTATAAGCTGATATAGTATAAGACTGAGAGGGCTGCTTTGTTCGTAGATATATAATATAAAACATGCAGCTGCCAGAACAGAAGACATTGAACATAATATCCTAACACCCTAATGTTCCAGGTTAAGTCAGCATTCCACAGTAAGAAGGCAAACAGTGCTGGAACAGTCAGTTCCCACTTGTTACAATAATGAAGGATCATGCAGAGCAAGCAGCACTGGACAGGTCCATTAACATATTAGATTCCAGCAGAATCTGAGCATTAAATATTGAATGCACGTAAGGTGCCCTGACTATAGAGGATGCAAAGCTTGCAGTCCCACCAGGGCCATGGCGACATGGGCACAACCACCCTTTTGCAAGAGAAAAGCAGTGTTATGAGCTTAAACCAAGCAATTAATACTCCATTTTATAATGAACTGTATAGGAAATCTACATGGTGCACAGGTTTTTGTCTACTGCAGTATGTGATAGTTTTTGGGTGGGTCCTAGTACAGATTTCGAACAGGGCCCTCTAGGCACTTATAGGCTGGTAAGAGCAGCCCTGTGTATATTTTTAGCAGTTAACATAGTGCTATGGTATTTGGCACAATGCCAGAAGATAAGACAAGAGATATGTTGTCTATTAAAAAGTAACAGTGGTTTCATATAAAACTGATTGTATTCTGGTGTTCTTGCACATATCATAGCCGTGTACTGCGGCCTATAATATTACAGAAAAGTTGGCGTACCTGCCTATTTGAGGTGTATGGAAGTGTCCTAAAAGCAAATGTGGTGTGAAAGAATGATTGGGCATGTTAAAGGCCCTTTGCACAGGCCGACAATTGAACAGATCATTGCTAACGAGCGTTACTAGTAACACTCATTAACGATGATCTGGCAGTGTAAATGCAACGCCGATTACTCGATGAATGAGTAAAACGCTTGTTCATTGGGTAATTGCATCTTTTGTGCAGATCGTTTCCCAGTGGCAGATTGTGCTGTGTAAACACGATCTACTGCCTGGAAACAAAGAATGACATGAGCGATCGCTCCTCCCCATACTCTGGGGAAGCTGGAGGAAATCACTGCATGCAAAAGCACCAGTCTCCTGATTGTCGGTTCCTCCCAGATTGGGCATATTAAACTCTAATGGTCCCTTTACATGCCCAATTCTTTGTTCAAACAGAACATAAGCCATTATGTTGGGCAGGACATAAGCTACTGTCAGAAATGCTGGGCCAATTGTGCACACTTGTGTATGGGGGGTCTGGAAGAATAGCTGTCAGCTGAGCAAGTGTATGGGCAACTATAATGTACAGAGATGACTTAACGACCTATTGGACGGACCGATTATCATTGGAATTTTCATATAATTGTTTTAATTTGCTCAATTATTGTCGCATGTAACAGCGTGCAGGTATGAAACGAGGAACGAGAAAGGATTCGTTAGTTGCTGCCACATCCCTTCTTTTAATAAGAAATCTGCCAGTCATTAACAGTATGAAGGTTCTAGAAATAAATGAGCAACGATAGCAATAATAAACAACAAAACATATTTAGTGATTGTTTTGTGCAATTGAACATCTTTTGAACACAAGTTACTCATTAAATTGTCACTTACCACTCAATGAAAAAATATCTCACCCTCTAATAGGACACTTAGTGGGGTTGTCCAGACTTTTTTTTTAAGTAATGGCCTATCCTCAACCAAATGGGAGCAAATTCAAAATATGTACTAGAGTTCCCACAGAAGGTGTAGATCCTCCACAAAGTCCAAAACCATAAACGTGTATTACCTTTGCTATCACTCACTGTCCTGTATGGTCCTATACAGTCTATAAATTATTTTCTTACTTCTCTCAGAGGTTTGGCACTTGGCCTCAACATGAATGGATAGAGGATCCTTGTAGTGGGCTTCACACTGCACAGACCCATGCAGCTCCTCACACTTTGGCTGCCAAGACCAAATTCACTGGCTGATACAATCAGACTATACAGCTTTTCTCAAAGGAGGCAGGTCCAGCTAGCCTCCTGCTGAGCATGGTACAATATCTAAGCTGTTTTCCCATTTCAGTTCTTAAAATCACGTTCAAAGCATGGAATATACATTAACCAAATAGTAAATGTTAATGCTCTGCAATTGTAGGGGACAGCACTTGTCATTGCAACATTGCTCCCACTGAGGTTTTATCCTTTTATAATTTCTCAAAATTGTTTGAAATTTCGCAGCAGCATTTCTGCATAATAAACTCCAAAGACAGTTTCTTTACCTTCAGTATTGGTGCCATGAAAACAGATAAACCGGTCAGTAAGAACACCATAACTCCAGTTACTCTTTGTTCCCTACAAACCAATAAACATTAGTAAGATATCAGCCTTATGACGACCATCAACATTAAAGTGAAAATTTATTTTGGTGCCAGAACACAGCACTGTTAACTGAGTAGTTTACCGAGCTGGTAACCACAGCACTGCTTCCATTGAAGTGAATGGGGACAGTACTGCAGAATGGATGGAGCTGTGTAGTCCCGGCACCAACATCCAACATTGGAGTTACAATTAAACAGCTGATCAGCAGGGTGTCCTACCCCTGTTGTTCTGATATTGATAGCCTATCCTTAGTATAGGCCATCAATACAAAAATCCTGAACAAGCCCTCTAAAGAAATCTCCTGGTTTGGAGGTACTTAGGCAAAAGTATTTGTAAACTGCATGACTAGTATTTTCCTCTCCCTTTCTTAGCTTGCTAACTGCTTTCATTTAAAAAATAATGCTGACCTATATATAGAGCAGGAGCCATTAGGATTTAATCTCACTACAGAATAAAGGGACTTTATGTCACCCCCCCTCAATCAGCAGTGGTCACACATGTGCACTACTGCTCTACTCACTGCCTACTGGAATGAAAGAGATCCCTGTCAGTCCCACAGAGATGAAATGAAGAGGTAGCACACAAACTTGACCACTGCTCACTTCAAAAGGGGAACCAGGGACACTCATTCTTGTGATCAGATCCCGGCAGTTGCACCCTTCAGTGACCATGCCTTTATCACCTATACTTGGGAAGCAACCCTTTTAACAGGTTAAATTGTGGTCTATATCTTAGGTTCCTAGAAAGATACATGCAGTGTGTCCAGAGGATATTTGAAGCATGCTTTCATTTTAACAGGTGATATATGCTCATAGGGATTCACTGCAGAAAAAGTGTTTGGCTTAGGAATGCCTACAGTCCAATTCTTTAATGTTTTAGCCAAGATACCTCCATACTACAGGCACTCATTAAAAAGATCCAATCTGACTCCAGGTAGTACAAACATAATTTCAGGTTCTTTTGGCACCAAATATTTAAATGGGTACTCTCATACTGTTATGAGTTTACTTGTGTTCTGTCTTACCTTACACCTAAGAACTTTGGTTGCTCTCCAGGAGCGGATGTCTCAGTTTCCATTTTCAAGCTGTCGATGTGAGCTATGGAGATGACAGTTGCAGCCACATACCAAGGAAGAGCCATAAAAGAACACACAATCATAAGGACTGCTACCCAGAACAGATCCAAGTGATACCCTGCTCCTTTCTGAAGGGAAAATTAGAAACATAGACAGAACAGTCATATTACTGTTGATGGATCATATTACGACAGAGGCCCTTATTATATACTGTAGAACTATTTTTCCTTCGTGAAATACCACTCTATAATGAGACAAATACATAGCAGGAAATCTGAGTGTTCGGGAAGCAGCAGGTAACATTACTCATAAAATAATCTCAGGTGAACTGATATTTTTGCAGGATGAAAGATGGTCTTAACTGAGAGACAAAGATTCTGAGTAGTGATGGGTGGCCCTGAATTACTCTTCATGTGTATTTCTTTAAAGGGCTACATGGACTAAATGACCAGAAAAGTGATCTGCAGAAAAAATCTTCCTGTATACTAAGAACTAACAACATGTCCGTTCCACACTGCTTACTGAGGACAATCCACCTTTCTATAATTCTGACATGAGTAACAAGGCTCACTGTTATCTTTAAAGAAAAAGTCAACCATGCTTTGCAACACACTTTGCCTCTCATGACTGGCCCTGAAACGCCATGCAATAAAGTTGTGTTCAAAGGCATGGAACAAACGTTTCAATGTTCCTTTCACCTTAAGTCACCTCATTTTCGGTATCTGAAAGAAGAACTTCTAGTAACTAAGCCAAAGCTGGGGATGGAATTGCAAACTACTGGCAAAATCTCTAGTAACACAAGACTATCGTGTGCATGGAAACAGCTCGGTGCCTGGGCATAAATAAGTAAATGGTGTCTGTGGCACTCTCATAAATGTTTCAGCTCTCTAAACAAGATGTGAGGAAATGCACAGTAGTTGAGGAATGTAGTAAGCCAAATTTGGTAGACAAACCTTAAGCTTGTTTTCCTTCCTGTTGACAATGACACCTGTAATCTGTTGGTCCATGAAGATTAAAATGGTGACAAGAAGAGCTGGGAGAGCTGATGCCAGGTATACCCACCAAGGGTTGCCTCCAAATGGGGGCACAAACCACCCTCTGTGAGGACTTGTTGGCTAAGAGAAGAAAAAATAAAAGAGGATGTTGTCTTAGATGATATATATGTATACATTAGTGATAATGAGTAATAGATCTAGCAGTGTTGAAGTAGGCAGAACTCAATATGATACATAGGATTATGTATATATGCATGTTGTATATAACCTGGTTATGTACTGTAGTTGGACATACATATGTTGGAGGTTTCATAATATGATAGTATAACATATGCCACTTACTTTAAATTCACTGGGAACAATAAGCTTTGGTGTGTCAACTCCAACAAGGGCATCAATTCCACAGAAGATCAAAATTGATAAAATTATGGCAAAGTCACTGATGAGTTTTCTGGCCTGGAATCAATAAGTCAATCATATTTTATTGCATTATAGAACAAAATGGATATATATGGATAAACCAGATTTTTATTTTATATACCGGTGTGTGTATATATATATATATATATATATATATATATAATTCCAGACATGCAACAAATGTCTAACTTTATACTAAATATGGTTGGCTTCGTTTGTGACAGAACTTTATGACAGAAGTGTGTCATAATTTTGGTGCAAAATGGTACAACTTAGACCGCGCTCTCTTTCTAGTTAAATAACACCTCCTTGGCAGGCTGGGCACTGAGGAGATCTCTAAAGCTAGATGATTGAAATTGCACCCCAAATGCATCAATTTGAGCCAACTTGCACCAGATTTTGCCACATTTTATGATAAGGTCCAGGTGCACTCACTGGTCAATGTGGGCCACTGATTTTATGATTCTTGACAACTGTGCCAGTGATTATTTAGGTCTTTCATAGGAAAGGGGTGAACAGTCATGTGTTCAAGTTCCATTTACCAATTGCAATAAATGCATATAACACTGAAAATAATTTCACACTAAATGGTATTTTCTGTTACACATGTCCTTAGTTACATCCAATATTTTTAATAGGAAAGGAAGAGAAAAGGGTGAATACTTTTCACAGGCACTGTTCACAGACATTGAAATGATAATAATAAGAAACATAAGCAATGTTCGATTTTTCTGTATACTTTTCCTTTACATATACAAATATAACATGATTTCTTTTATTTCATGTTTTCATGTGTAAACAAAAAGTTGCACACTTTTCTATCTGCTCAACACATTATCCTATATGTTTAAAGAATTCATATTAAAATACTGGAGCCCCATGCTTTAGAAAATAAAGGCTCTACAGGAAGTCGTGTTCTAGTTAATGTAGAACATTCTCTTTTCTTTCACATCTTCTCAAAGCAACAAATCTATTTAGCTGACCTGAAAAGTAAAAGTTTGATGTAGGGAAGAATTTGCTTCAGTGAACTTTCTATTACCTGATACTTTAATGAACTAGCTACAAGCAATGTCTGTATGCAGGCTTTGTTTCCATAGCTCTGAAGAGCACTGGGTGATCACACACATTTCCGCCCGGCAAAATTGTGGTATTGCTTTCTGGATCACACACAAAGAAGGAACTGGTGCAATATAAAAGGATCCAGCTCATTAGAGGGAAAGCTATTATTAACATAAAGTTTTAAAATGCATGGAAAAAAGAGTTGCAAAGAGCCAGTTAATATATGTACTAACATAAATCCAGCAGATTTAGCTTTTGTGACTTCTGGAACCCCAGATGGTCAGCTGTTTTGGGGGAAAGAATGATCTGGCCAGTGGTCATATTGTTGGGGAAATGTAGTGTTACAACATCATTTATTCAATAAATAGTTGGGCCAAGCTCTTCAGATCCAGAATGAAATGTTTTTATAGTGCATATGGAAAAGGTTGTCATGGTTAGACCTCTAATTGAGCAATCATTCGCTATCTTGTAGAGGGTCTCCTCTAGTCTCCAGCTTTATCATTATGTAACCTGAAACAGTTCACTATGCTGCGTACAGCCTTTAATCTACTAAAGCACTATACAACTTGGAGCACAACAGTCAAGGATTTATAGCCTGTAGTTTACACGCGTAAAATTCTGTTATCCTATTAAGATCCTTACTAAGCTAATACAAAGTGATCTAAACTGATGTACTGTATATACTGTATGGAAAACTGTATTATCAAACATGTACAAAATGCAAAGACAAATATGTTGTTAGATAGTACTAGTGCAACCTCAGGCTTTGGGCCAATAACCTCATATCAACATATCCTGGAACAGAAGAAAGATAGTAGAACGTTTTCACATTTTTACTGTGTAAACTTCTGGTAAACATGTAAACTTTAGAAAGAAGTATCTACAGTGGGATGTGAAAGGGTTATCCAGGTTTCTAAAATCAATTGGCAGGGTTCGCTGCTTAGTATTCCTTTTGGCTTGAAGGAGCTACATAGCCGGGCAAATGCTGTAGCCTCTTCATTGACTCATCTAGAGAAGCAAGAGGAGCTGAAGTCAGTGTAGGGTATTGCAGTATGACATGTTATGTACAAACCAATGTCCGGAACTAAGTTAAGAATGAAGAGCCTGCAGCACTCACAGTTGATGACAGGGGATGACAAAATTTGAACCCCCACCAATTGATATTTAAGCCTTTTTTTAATTTATTTTTATTTAGCATAGCATGTTTGAAAGTATCATGATATCTGGCAAACATAAGAACATCTCAGTTCAGTTTTATTAACTGTGTCAGGACTAAGCTGATGAGGGTTTTTCTCCAAGTATAGATGATAGCAATCAGGGAGCAATTACTCTTGACATATTACTGCATTTAGACTTATCTTTATTTTTTTATTAACTTCTGTATCAAGATACTTACTGTGGTTGGGAAATAGCGGCTGACTTTGAATTTTTTCAGAGTCATAGAACATGTGTACGTGCCAAGGAACAAAATGAAGGACATTAATGTGATATCAGGGATGTATTTGCAGTTGTTGCCAACCAGTTGGCCACCATATTTCACACATTCTTTCTTCGTTAGGCTGGACCAATCAATTGTTCCGTTGTAATGCTGCAACTAAAATATGTGTATGATATAAAATATGATATACATATAATAAGTAAAAAATCACCATATATTTTATTGTAAATTCACAATCATGTTTATGATCTCTGTTTAAAGATTAGCTGTAGTGGTTAGTCAGCAGAGGTAAACTTGAATCTCCTGTAAGAAAGTGCCTATTATCACATACCACTTATTGTACTGCTCTTTTATACAGCAGGGACACATTTTGGGTTCCCACAGGATCCAAGGACAGTGGGCACAGACAGTGGCCTGACAAAAAGAGAGAGGGAAGGAGACTAGCAATGCTTTTTCATCTCCTTTGCAGCGCAAGCGCTGATAGGTGGGGTCAGCAGGCTTCCCTCTGCTCTGCTGCTCCATTATCCAGAGCCCTGCCCTCATAAGACTCAACTCAAATCTGAACAGTAGTAACAGTGCAAGTTGTATAACAGGACTTACACTGTTTAATCACATTCTTCAATGAGTTCATTTTGAACTTAAGAAGAGGGAGGGAGGTTGAGGGTGTGGACACGGTATGGCCCTCAGCCACTACCTGTGGTGGAAGAGAAAGGTGGCCAGTCACAGAGTCATTTACTCTATGGCATAACAGTTTTCAGTGATCTTTTAATTATCTGGAACTACCAGAGCTTACATTATCCGTGAATTAAACCTAATAATACATGTTTAATATAAAGCTCCTTTGCAGTCCACAATAGATTAAAGATCACTCTAACCTATTATGCTGTGGCCCTGCAGTAAGTGACTCCCTGTGCAACCCCCCCATCCCCTTCCTATCACAAATCAAAATTCCCATGTAAGAATCCAGATGAAAGAACCCAGAACCCCACCAAGACTTCAAATCAACAACAAGAAAAAAAAATCAACCCTTTAGCAAATTTAACTCCTGACCATTTATTCCTGAGATGCCACAACTGACTATGGCATCTAAAATCATACAAATAAAGGACAGGTTGCTCCGCCCAAAAAAACACTCCTTCACACAGCTCCATTGACAGAACAACACATTTTTTTTAGAAAATGACTCTACTTCTTACTTCCCATAAAAGACCCATGCATTTTTGGCCAACCCTGCATGTGTATGGGAGAGTCAGCAAGGATAGCTGACTGGCCACCTGCTATATAAAATAGATGGCCGACTTTAGCCTGCCTCACTATTAGGGAGCACAAGCCCTAAAAGTGCCTAGGGCAGCATGCACTCCAAGTCTGGACCTGCTTGCTGCCCAAACAGTTTTTTAAACACATGTCCTGCTCTTACCAACAATGAAAGTTGGAGTACTTACTGGATCTTCTGTGGTTGAAAGTGTGGCAAAGGTGGTAGAAAGGAAATTAAATGGAAATTCTGTGGTCTCATTAAATAGTGAACTGTTGGCTGAAAAGAAAGTAGTGCAAAGAATGAGCTAAGAAAATTTGTATATATCATAATTAGCAAACCATGACTGGCAACCGACTGAGTACACTACAAACATCACCTTTAGGCTACATACACACGACAGTGGAAAAAAAGTCTGTTAAAAACGGACACACTGTGGCAAGGCCATTTTGCATCAGTGTGTGCATCCATTTTCTGTCCGTGTGTCTGTTTTTAATGTCCGTTTTGCATCCGTTTTTAAATCAGTTTTTCATGTCCGTTAAAAACGGACATGAAGAATTGATGAATTTGATTGGCAGTTATTTCTAGACCCACCCTTCTGAGAACAACCACAGGATGGCAGGCCCCCAGCTAAAATAATGTCCCCCATGTAGGCCCCCAGCTAAATAAATGTCCCCCAAAGTGTATATAATTTTTTTTATAGTGTCTCCATCTTTCATAATGCCCCCATGTAGGCCCCCAGCTAAATAAATGTCCCCCACAGCGTATATCATTTTTTTTATAGTGTCCCCATCTTTCATAATGCCCCCATGTAGGCCCCCAGCTAAATAAATGTCCCCCACAGTGTATATACTTTTTTTATAGTGCCCCCAGCTTTAATAATGTCCCCATGTAGGCCCCCGGCTGAATAAATGTCCCCCACAGTGTATATCATCTTTTTAACCGCCCCTAGCTTTAATAATGCCCCCAATGTAGGGCCCCATCTTAAAAAATTTCCCCCATAGTGTGTGTGTTTTTTTTTGAATGTCCCCAGCTTTAGAATGTCCCCCATGGTTTATACAATGCCCCCATAGAGTCCCACAGCCCAAAAACTCCCTTTATCCACTTGCTGGCACTGCAGCAGTCTCTTCTCTCTTCACAGAATGGGACTTGCCGAAGGTGCGTGATGACATCACTGCGCGCTCCCATGTGGTTTTGTCACCACGCAGATCGCAGGTCCTTCGGCAGGTCCTGCTCAATGAAGAGAGTGGATGAGGTGAGTTTTTTTTTTTAACCCCTAAATGGCCTGTGTACCCGCTTTTAACGTCCATTAGACGGGTGCACTCCTGTCAATCGGCCGTTAAAAAACGGTCCCATTGATTTCAATGGGTCCGTCCGGCCATGAAAACAGCCAAAAATGGGACATGTCCTATTTTTGGATGGACACTATTCACTGGCCGTTAAAAGAACAGCCATGTGAATAGCCTCATAGACTTTCACTGGTGTTAAAAATGGCTGTGCGACGGCCGTTACTTAGACGGCCGTCACGCGGCCATTTTTCACTGTCATGTGCATGTAGCCTTAAAGGAACAATCTAAAAGATAACCATTCACAGAACACCAAATGGATTGCCTGTGTCATGCTCAAGCCCTAAACCCTGTGATCCCTCAAGATCTACACTACTAATAGCACATCCCAAAGCAGTACAGTGTCCTTGTCAGATGAAAAAAAAAAAAATCAAGAAAGAAAAACATAATTTTGACCCAAGGGGACTGCGTGTCAAAGGTATTGATAGAGTTATTCTGGGATGCCGGGGAAGAGATGTGAAAAAGATGCTTCTGCAAAAAGAAACAGAAAGGATTGCTGTTCTGTGTTTTTTAATTTTATATTTTTTTGTGTCTAATCTTGATGTTTTTTATATGACATTTTCTTATAGCACCTTTGAGACTTATGGCTCTCTAATATCTTAGACTTTCATCTCTGACCAAGATGAGATGCTGTAAGAGGACAGACTGTGGCCATGATATGCACCTGTCACTTTTGAGATATATAGTTGTGTATGATGTTTTTTATATTGATGTTTGATTCCATTTATACACTGTATTGTATTTTCTATTCACTTATTTAATTATGGACACAGATCCACTTTTGGAGTTTGTTTATGGATTTTGTATTTTTTTACATAATGGAGCAAAATATTATTATTTTTATTAGTATAGTCATCACTATGTTTAATTTACTTTGATTTTGTCTAAATCTGTGTTAGCGAGCACTTCTCAGTCTAAGGCACACCTGTGCAATATTCATGCTATCCAATCAGCACCTTGATATGCCACACCTGTGAGGTGGGATGGATTATCTTGGCAAAGGAGAAGTGCTCACTAACACAGATTTAGACAGATTTTTGAAAAATATTTGAGAGTAATGGGTCTTTTGTGTCTTTTTGACTACCTCTTCAAGCTCATCAAGAGAATGCCAAGAGTGTGCAAAGCAATAATCAAAGCAAAAGGTGGCTACTTTGAAGAACCTAGAATATGACATATTTTCAGTTGTTTCACACTTTTTGTTATGTATATAATTCCACATGTGTTAATTCATAGTTTTGATGCCTTCAGTGTGAATCTACAATTTTCATAGTCATGAAAATAAAGAAAACTCTTTGAATGAGAAGGTGTGTCCAAACTTTTGGTCTGTACTGTATATATATATATATATATATATTTTTTTTTTTTATGTGATCATGTTTCAATAACAATTTTTGATATATTTTATATTATACTCAGTGTATTCTATTTGGGCTATTGCTTTTGATCTAGTGTAGGAGTATTTCAATGTTGCTAGTTGCTACTAGGCCCTCATTATATTTTGCATATTTTTTTGAGGTACTGTTTGGATTTACAGTGTCCTTGTCATCACCATCATCATGAGCTACTTTTTCGCCTGTTCAGACTCCTCTTCCTTTTTCACTGCTCATCATGAGACATCCATAAATTAATGTGTGGCCATGAGATAATTATTCGTGTCCAGCAGTTAGCTTGTGTTCAAGCTGAACTCCCACCTGGCCAAATTGCTTGTAGTGCAGTTGCTGCCGTACCACTTAGTTGTGGTAAATGCCTTGCAGTTCTGCAGCATCACCAAAATGTAATTCTGCTCTACTATTTTAGCACTTCTGGCTATCTGAAAACAAAACTTGACACCGCGCACAGCCAATCAATCCAGAATCCCTGACAAACAGCATTGTAACTTGCTCTAAATGAATTGGATGGTATTGTGGTGCTACTGACGACCCGTAGCTCTTAGTGCTGATGTCCTCCATGAGCACGAGCGATAGGTGAGCGGAGTTCTGCCACCGGCCGGGGCGATCTCCCAGACAGCAGCCTTACATCTGCAAAGACCCCCTGCATATGAGAACTTAGAAAGACTTGTGCCTCGCACAACGTGACCTGCACCTCGGACAACGAAAATCTCCGGGACAGTATCCAAATCAAGGTAATCTTGAGTGCTACGCGTGATACCTATCGGCATTACCGGATCCGAGAAAATTAGCAGAAGGAGTTCTGGATTGATTGGCTGTGCCCGGTGTCAAGTTTTGTTTTCAGTTAGTGATTTGCACTTCTACTGCAGCAGGACATACGGGACTGCTGCGACACTGCAGCATTTATGTGAGTATCTAGTGCCAGTGGCTTATTATATTTATTCTTCTGGCTAGCTGTCTGTTAAAATTGTCTTGTTTTCTAAATGTCCTGCAGTCCAACATTTTCGCCCAAATTTAGTTCTGGCCAAAGTAATTAACACTGAAGAGGACAGTATACTACTACAGAGGGATCTAGATAGATTGTAGGCTTGGGCAGATAAGTGGCAGATGAGGTTTAACACTGACAAATGTAAAGTTATGCACATGGAAAGGAATAATGCAAGTCACCCGTACATACTAAATAGTAAAACACTCTGTAACACTGACATGGAAAAGGATCTAGGAATTTTAATAAACAGCAAACTAAGCTGCTGCCAAGGCCAATAAGATAATGGGTTGCATCAAAAGGGGCATAGATGCCTGTGATTAGAACATAGTCCTACAACTTTAAAACTCGCTAGTCCAGGGGTGCACAACGTTTCCTGGTTGGGGGCCACATTGCCAGACTGAACCAATGACGAGGGCCGCAATTAAAATTTAAAGGTGTATTAACAACTGAAAGATTGTACTTATGGCATATTGAACACACATTATATACCATTTGTGTCTAGTTACACTTTCAGGATTCCCATCTAATGGGAGAAATACATGAAAAATACATGTGAGCAGCCACAAGACATAGGCATACATGTCTGTTACCAGATGGTTGGGGGCCGCACAGAATGGTATCAAGGGCCGCATGTGGCCCCCGGGCCGCAGGTTGTGCACCCCTGCGCTAGTCAGACCACACATGGAGTAATGTGTACAGTTCTGGGCTCCTGTTAACAAGGCAGACATATCAGTGCTGGAGAGGGTCCAGAGGAGGGCAACTAAAGTAATAACTAGAATGGGGAAACTACAGTACCCTGAAAGATTATCAAAATTAGGGTTATTCATTTTAGAAAATCAAGCAAGTTTTGAGCTGGTGTAAGGAAGAGAGACGTGTATAACTTCAAGCATGATATGAAAAAATTTGCCAAATCTACAGATTTTGTAAATCTTTCAAACTATCTTTTATTATTTAATACAGTTACCCAAAGGGACACAGTTATTGCTATCTCAAGGATGTTTTGAGTAGAACAACCATGCTACCTCTTCTCATTCATGCAATATGGAGGACTGGCAATGTTCTTGATCACAGAAATTAGTGTAGGGCCAAGTATTTCTTCACTCACGATATAGATAGATTTTTCTGCGCTAACAAAGACTGAATGGGTTGTTGGATTCTCTTTTAGCATCCAGAAACTGGAGCACATGCTCAGCCAGCAGCACTCTGGCACAACATTTAGCAAGAGTCGATGCTGGTGTTATCAGAAAACAAGGGGGCCCAGAATTGGTTCAAAAGTCATGAATAGAGGAAGAATCAACACTAGGCCCTTCTGTCCTGAGAAGCAAAACACAGAACCATAATGAGGAACACAGTTTGATGTTTGCTAGGGGGCCCTCTTTCTTAATACTCCAAATTGGTTCAATTTGGGCCTCTCACATAGTTCCTTTAAAATACTTTCAGTAATATGATTTTTTGATGTAGCTGGATAAATCTAATTATAAAGCACTGGTTAAGATGTCAGCATTGTATAAATAAGACAATATCCATACTTACTTGGTTCTGGTGGGAGGCAAGCACAAGTAAACAGGGTGACATCACCCACTTTGTAATGTGAGTTGATTGGGTAATAATCTGCAAACGCGATCATCTTCTTAAAAGCATCATAAATGAAGATGAAGCTGATGAGGCAGGCAAACCCTTCTTCTGTAAAACGTGTGAAGTACTTGACAAGTGAGCTAGCATCTGTGGCCACTAGGATGAGGCATAAGAAAGCTGACCACAGGCCAATCCACAAGCGGAACTCCAAGTAATCAAAGCCATTATCTCTGAAAAATGAAACTATGAATTAGCTCATCTGATTTGAAGAACACAACTAAAGCAAGACAATATGGAGACTAGGAATCAGTAAAAGCTTACAATTACAAAACACTAGCTTAATATGACATTTATCAGTCTGATATTAATCACAATCACTAGGCTATGTTCTGTAAAGGTTTCTGATTACAGTAAAAATAGTGACTTACTTGCTGAAATTGAATAACAACCTCTCAAACACAAGGACGGGGCCCGTACTACTCAGAATTGTTAGTGGTTGGCCAGCAAGAAGGCAAAAAACACCACCTGAAATTGCAGTGCCAAGGAAGCTCTCCAGTACACCCTAAGAAAGTAAAATATCATCTGAAGTCACATTAACTCATTGCTCTAATTTATATAATGCATAAATCTATAAAAAGAAGCTATGAAATATACAGTACTAAACAATAAATAAAAATAAAACTCAAAAAAGTGAGAGACAAGAGAGAAAAAACTTCAGGAGTGCCATACACACATTTTTAGGCTAACTGAAGCACTTTCGATTCGGCTAGGATAAATTTGGACTTGAAATCGAATGGATTGACCGATTTGGCTGAATCTAATTTTGAGCTATTTAGAGATTAAAGAGATTAAGAGCATAGTTGAAATAATTAGAAGAAAACATAAATGTGGGCATATCAACCAGACCAACCTCAATATATAAGCACTTAGATATGATATCAAAATAATCTATATATGGCTACAAATCATCAATAAGGATTCAATTCTCAAAGTATAAAGCAGATTGGCCAAACTATCTACAGCATAATGGCATTTAAAAGTGGCAACAGAATTGATCCCATGAGAGATTAATTTGTAATGAATAGTGAGCACAGCCAGATGTAGACCAGGACTGGAACATGGTGGGACATTTCTCTATCTGCCCATTTCTCCATGGCATAGCAAAATAAAATACCACATTGCAAGATCTCTGATATATCCTTATCCACTAGATATACTGTTTTTTTTATAACTGTCAATGAAATGCAAATACTTTATACTACAAAATAATTGTGGCAGCTATTCAAGTAAATTATATTAGGCTACTTTCACACTAGCACTTTGGCTTTCCGTTTGTAAGATCCGTTCAGGGCTCTCACAAGCGGTCCAAAATTGATCAGTTTTGCCCTAATGCATTCTGAATGGAAAAGGATCCGCTCAGAATGCATCAGTTTGCCTCCGTTCAGTCACCATTCCGGTCTGGAGGCGGACACCAAAACGCTGACTGCAACGTTTTTCTGTCCGCCTGACGAAGCAGAGCCAAAAAGATCCGTCCTGGCACACAATGTAAGTCAATGGGGACGGATCCGTTTTCTCTGACACAATAGAAAATGGATCCGTCCCCCATTGACTTTCAATGGAGTTCATGACAGATCATATAAGACATAATACAACCGGATCTGTTCATGACGGATGCATGCGGTTGTATTATTGTAACGGAAGCGTTTTTTCAGATCCATGACGGATCCGCAAAAAAACGCTAGTGTGAAAGTAGCCTTAGTTAAAACGGACATAGAATAAGCTTTTAAAGTGAACCTGTCATGCTTAATATGATATCTGATCTGTATGTTACAAAACAAGATGGGCTGAGCAGATTGATATATAGTTTTATGGGAAACAATTCAGTATAAAGCGTCATTCACACGTCAGTGTTTTGGTCAGTGATTTCCATCAGTGATTGTGAGACAAAACCAGGATTGAAGCCTCCACAGAGATAAGGTGTAGGGGAAAGATCTGCACCTGTTCTGTGGTTAGAGTCACACCTGGTTTTGGCTCAAAATCACTGATGAAAATCACTGTCAAAAACACTGACTGTGTGGAAGAGGAATAGTCAATCAATTTCAAACAAGGTTTTATATATAAATATTGTAGGAAGGTGCCAGGGTTCATCGTTGATGGAAGGTATGTGTCACCGAGGTTCCTGGCCTCGGTGAAGCAAGAGCCGGTATTTTCAAGTGGCAGCTAGTGCTGTAGGCTGATCCAGGCCGGCTCTTACTGGAAGTAGCCAAACTGCTGGGTGGGTGGCTGTTCCCCACGCTCCAGTCCGGGTCTTTACTGGCCTATATCAAAACCCAGCCAGCAGTCTCAGCTGGGTGTGGATTACTCCTCTCTGACAGTGGAGCGCTAGCAGTCCCTGTGTGTTTTGGGATCTGAAAACTTGTGCCGTGCAAAAGGGCTGGGATCCGCATGCTGAGAAACAGGCCCCTGAAGCCTGCTGTGGACCACAGGTGGAGAAACTGCAAACCAGGTGAAGGTTTTTGTTCTGTGGACTTTTCAAGGTGTGAACAAACACCTAGACTGCAAAATGTCACTTTTTGTTTTTCCTTATGTGTGAATAAAACACTGTGGTTGCCTCTATACTGCGTCTGCTAGCCTGTCTACCAGAGCAAATCCCCACAATATATATATATATATATATTATATATCTGTTCAGCTCCTCCTGCTCTATCACACGGTTCTTAACTTCACTTACTCCCATCCATGTTTTGAGCTAATTAGGCTCTTTAGGAGCCATCTGGAAGAGCTCTGTACAAAGCCGTGAGCTCTTCCCACAATGCTCTGGTCTGGAAAAGGACAGGCTACACCAAAGCCTGTGGAGTGACAGCCGAGATGATATGGTCAAATGTAAACTGTTTGTTTTGAGGTACTAGGTATTAGGCTCAGGCCTCTACAGTGGGGGACGCCAAAATGTGTGGCTAGAGACTGGTCTATTTTGCACTGTGTTGTGTAAACTGCTTACAGAAGATGAGGAATAAAGCTGAATAAGGTCAATTGAAACCAAATATGCTCTGCCCGGAGTTGAATTCATCAAGTGCCAATGGTCTTAATGAATAAGATGAGGATCTCCATGAACTAGCTGATCCCAGAGTTGTCGCTATATATATAATAGAGTAGTACCTGCATATTATCAGTGGCATCTCCAAGAAGTCCACCAAAAGTAATTGCATTGGTCACAGTTCCCAAGTAAATGAAAAGCATGGCTGAAAGTGACTGGATACTTAATGCATCATAAAAGTCACTGGCAAAAAAGGGTGCTTTTCTTTTGATGTCTTCAACTAATCCTCCACAAAACCTGTTGACATAAAAGTAGTGAATGTATTTCATTATATATTAAACATCTACACCAGATTCTCCACAAAGCTGTCTTGATCATACACTGCTGATAATTTGTCATCGCAAACTCTCATCAAAAGTTCCCAGGAGCGGATCAAGGACTGTTAAAGAGGTTTTCTGACTTTTTCTAGCTGATGACCTATCCACAGCGCAGTACATTGCATTTTTTTGTTGTGGCCGTGCTTGGTATCGTAGCTTGGTTGTACAGAGGTTGTGATTGGTATTACAGCTCAGCCCTATTCCTTTGAATGGGACTGAGCTGCACTTAGGCCATGTGACTGATCAACGTGACGTCACTGTCCTAGGGTAATTTGTGAGAAGGCTGTGTCAATCATAGGAGTGCTGGCGCCTTCTCAAACAGCTGATCATCAGGGGCCCCGGGTGTTGGATCCCTACCAATCAGATACTGATGATCTATCCAGAGGAAAAAGTGTCAGATAACCCCTTTAAGATGCCCAGGGAAAAAATTGTGTGCGGAGATCCGCTTCCAAGTAAACACAGCCAAAACCTAGACAATGGCGTTTACTGGGACAATGGTTTTTTCAACTTTTTAAATTCAATTGTGCCTAAATTTAGGTGCTAATGGTGATTCTACGATGACCTCACCACTTTCCAAAAAGGGGCATGGTGGGATGTGGTATGGGCAGGATCAAAGTTACCTGGCCTCAATGATGACTGAAATCTACACCAGCCACTAGCTGTCATCGATTTTATTTAAGCACACAGACTGCAAGAAGAAGTACTCAGTTTATGATGAGGCTTGTGCCTCGTCATGAATTAAGCGCATCCACCCCCGGCATAGGCGATATCAATACAGCGACATAGCACATGCCGATCTTTAAAAAATTCACCTCCAATAAGGGAAAAATCATAGAACTAAAGAATATAATGCCAGAGCTCTAATAACACTGCCGTACAGTGCTATGTGATAATAATAATAAAATAACAATGTTCAGGTCTTGAGTTTTAATACTGCCAGTTAGCTTCTAATGTAAAACCATTAAGAACAACTCCTATTATATCACTGACCGTCCAGTCCTCTGAAGCTCTGGTGCGTCACCATGTCCTCCACCGCCATGACCATCATCATGTGGCGCGTCTCCATTCATCTGTACAGTTTCCCCACCTGAGTACATGTTTTTCCTGTAGATAGACAACAGTAACACTTGTCAAATCAAACCAGATGTATAGTAGTTATGAACAGCATACTCACAGAAGAATGAAAGCACCTATGTGCATATTTATATGCAAATACATACATAAGCACATTTTACTTTCAGTCCTTTCAATACTATATTGGAAAAACTTTTCTTTCCTACAGTATATTCTAGTATTGATAAATTAATGTATAAAATAAAGTAAGTATAATTCAAAACTGCACCTCTTGTCAGAAGACGGAAGAGACTTTGGCGGTTCTATCCTTATGTCGGGGTCCCATTCACCAGGTGGAAGCACAATAACCTCATCCAGAAACTCGTCTATTCCAGCAATCAGGTCCTGCCTGTCTTTTGCTTTATAGGCAATGTCATGGAATATCTATAATAATATACATAAAGTTAACCAAAAAAAAAAACCACATCAAAATGCAGCTAAATAAAAAAACGTTATAACCTAATTACTATTCATTGGACAGGAAGCCAAACATAAAAACGGAAATATATTATAAAGGGGCTTTTCACCATTTACATGTTCAGGAATTTAATCCTGGCCTCATCACTTTAAGGATGCCACTGTACCAACATGAAGCATTTATCCCTTGACCCTTTTGCTCATCCACTTCAAATTGACAATGCAATAACAATAAAAACAGTAAATGAAATGGGTAATGTAGTCCTCATAAATGTGCATCTGCAACTAGGAAACATATGTCAGGTTTACCTCATCAGACATTAAGGTGGCTATGCTTCTTCCAATCTCATGATATGACTTGGCTTTTCCTTTTGGTCCCAGTAGAATAAATAGGAATCTGAAAATGTTTATAAAAATAAAACAGATGAAATGAGGCACAAATGTAACACATTATGAAACATATATTTACTCCCTTGGTGCCGTAAACGATGAAAAAATTATTACTTCCATTTTTTATTTTCCTGTCCCCCCAAAGAGCCATTTACTTGTCCATTCCCATAGGCATGTCACAGGCTGTATTTTTAATGGCACCATTTAATATTCCATTTCATGTATTAAAAATAAGAAAATGTTTCTGTGTATGTGTGTGTGTGGGGGGGATTAAAAACAAATGCAATAACACCATTGTTTTTGGTGGGTTTTGTTTCATGTTGTACACTAAAAACTTTGAAAGAAAAAAATCCTTTGTATCAACAGATTTTGTTACCGACATGTGTGCTTTGTTTATTTTGGGGTACATACAACTTTTCAATTAATGACATTTTTTTTAGGGGTTGAGGTGACCAGAAAATGACAATTTGGCCATTTAGATTTTTATTTTTATTTTTACACCATGCAGGATACATATTTTTATACAGTATTTAAATACTTTTCAGATGCAGTGTGAATATTAATTATGTAAATTAAGAAAGGGGGTTATTTAAATATTTACTACTTGTGTTTTTTTATTATTAAAAACAGTCCTACTGTGTGGGAATAGAACATGTGATTACTTATACTACAGCCTGTATTACTATAGTATGGTAGGTGTTTATGGTGCTTTATGATGTTGGAAGCGTACAATAGCAGGCTTGAGAGCCTTCACAAGGCTTCAGGCGGCCATGCAACTGATCGGCACCCTAGTGATTTTGACATGGAGGTGGGGATTGGGGGTCAGAGGGAGCCTCATCCTTGTAACTAACCACCCAGATGTTGTGCTGTCTACTGACCATGGCATTTGACAGATTTAGGGCGAGAGTAATCTCTGCTCACAGACAATGTCACCCGCCAGCTATGGTGTCAGCTTAATTTATGAGCCTGCGCCATCTTTAAACCCCCTTGATCTGCTGTACGTGTCTGGTTGATCTTGCCAAGGGATTATCATTATTATTAATAAACGTACTTTGCATTCAGCATGATAAAAGTAGTGTATAGCTTTAACAAAAAACGAAAGGTGAGAGTAGCTCTGAATTCACTACAGACTACTCTATGTAAGATATGCCCAGCAGAGCTTTCTCCATTACTTTGCATATAGTGTAGTAAAAAATATTACCATCTTTATACAGTAACAATCATTATTTGTGACACACAGGGGTGTGGAGCCTATGTCACCATTGTGGTAACAGGTTTTCTTAAAAGGAACTTGCATTTCAAAGAACTTGTTGCAAATTATGAGGGAAGTCACTAAGACTTAACATCTACATTATAAAGAGTCTTCCAAGGGGAATTTCTACCGTTTGCTTTATTTCCTTGTACAATATGTACTGATTGGAACTAGAGAGGAAGCTTGTTAGAGTAAGTGTTTTTACAGTTCAGCCTGTTCACCTGTAATGTATTCTAAATTGTAACACCAACTAAGTACTTGCAATAAAGAACAAATACCCTTATGGATATTACTTACAGAAAACAGGTACAAACAAAACATCATTACAAGCTACCGTAAGTAACCAATTTAAGTGGTGTTACCAGGAATATTGAATCCCTATTCTTAGTTAGAGGTCTGACTCTCTGATTGGTAGGGGTTCAAATCTCAGCACCCTCACTGAGCTGTTTGGAGGGGTCGCAACTCTTGTCAGGGTCCATTCACACGTCCGCAGTGTTTTGCAGATCCGCAAAACATCGGGCCGGCACCCCAATAGAAATGCCCTTGCAGCTGTGGACAAGAATAGGACAGGTTCTATTTTTTGCGGAGCCGCGGACCGGAAGTCCGGGGCCGTGGACCAGAAATGCGGATGCGGACAGCACACAGTTTCACATAATTGCAGAACGGATCCGGACCCAAAGTGTGGAAGTCTGAATGTAGCCTCGTTAGTGTTAACCTTGGTCCATCTACTTGGACACCTTACATATAGTAGTGGCAGTGTAGGGTATTGTAGCTTCATCACATTTAAATGAATGGGACAGAACTTCAGTACCCTGCACTGCTACTTTTAAAGGCCCCTGTACACTGCTAGATAGAGAAGATGATTGTTGGGAAAGATTTGTTCCTTCCTGGAAAGTGTCTGCTTGTCTGTGAAGGGGACTGCTGCATTTATATGCAGTATTCTCATATACAGTATGAGGAGGAGTGATCCGTAATGCCATCGCTCGTCCCCACACAGAATCATTGTTTGTGGGCAGCAGCACAATCTGCTGCCGGTAAATGATGATTTACGTGATAGCACAAAATGATTGTATTACCCGATGTATGAGCATTTCATTTGTTCATCATTAGTAGGCACCTTTACATCGGCAGATCATCACTAACAAGCATTTCTACTAATGCTTGTTAGCGATTATCTGGCCACTGCCCGGCCAGTCTAAAGGGACCTTAATCTATAGGATACCACTGCTGTACATGTACAGCACTGCTGGATATGACTTTAAGGGCTTGTCCGGGTTCAGAGCTAAACCCAGACATATCCTCTTCTTCCCCCACTCAGGCCCTCCGAGATGAGGATCGGAGCTGTATCGCGTAGGGCTTTTTTGTTTAGATTTTTATACTGCTAGGCTGAGGCTATTGTAATGCACTGCAGAGGGGATCAGACCCCCAAATGTTGAAGTCCTATACTGGGACAAAATAAAGAAAAAGGGTTTTACATAATAAAAAAAAAATCTAAGTTTCAAGTTAAAAAAAAACATAATCAAGTGATACAAAATTGTAAAAAAAAATTGAAAAAAAGAAAAAACATATTAGGTATTGTCCCATCTGTAAAGACCAGCTCTATAAAAATATCACATGATCCACCCCATCAGTTGAATGGCGTAAAAAATGTTAAAAAAAAAAACTGTGCCAAACAAAAAGTGTAATATCAAGTGATCAGAAAGTCGTATGTACCCCATATGGTTCCAATGAAAATATCCTTATCCCGCAAAATATTAACCCCCCAAATAAGACAATCACCAGAAAAATAAAAAAAATATGCCTTTCAGAAAATGGCAACACAAAAACAAGAATTTTTCTTTTCAAAAATGATTTTATTGCGTAAAAATTAGAACAAAAATATAAAATAGGCATTATTGCTGTGTCCATAATGACTGACTGTATAACAATATCACATGATCTACCCCCTCAGGTGAACGCTATAAAAAAAAAAAACGAAATAAAAACTCTGCCAATTCAGCCATCTTTTGGTCACCTTGCCTCACAAAAAGTGTAATATCAAGCAATCAAAAAGTAATATGTACCCCAAAATGGTTCAAATGAAAACTTCACTTCATCCCATAAAAAATGAGCCCCCATACAAGACAATTGGCAGAAAAAAAAGAAAAGATATCGCTCTCAGAAAATGCTTTCATTGTGGAAAACTGAACAGAAATTAAAAAAACTGACATTTTAGGTATCGCTCTGTCCGTATCAACCTGATCTTTAAAAATATTACATGATCTACCCCCTCAGGTGAACGTCGTAAAAATAAACTGTGCCAAAAAATTTTGGTCACCTTGCTCCACAAAAAGTATAATATCAAGCGATCAAAAAGTACTATGTATCCTAGAATATGGCGTTGCAAAAACATAATTTTGTTTTCAAAAAAGCTTTCTGTAAAAGTGGTAAAACATAAAAAAATATATAAATTTGGCATCTCTGCAATCGTACTGACCAGCAGAATAAAGATAATGTCTGATTTTACCTAAATGGTGAACTCTGCAATAACAAAAAGCAGTTTATCCTGCTTCCCAAAAAGCAAAATAAAAAGTGACCAAAAAGTCGTATGTACCCCAAAATAGAATCAATGATAATGGCAACTCATCCCACAAAAAAAATAATCCCTCACACAGCTCCATCGAGAAAAATGAATAGGTGTCAGAAAATGGCTGCACTGGTACCCCTGAGACTGTTCAATAGCAACGTGACACCAGTAAATTAATCCATCAAAATCTGCACTGCAAAAGCCAAATGCTGCTCTTTCCCTTCTGAATCCTGCAGAGTAAACATTAGTTTACCTCCACATTCATTGCATTTCAGAATCCAGTAGAACCCACCTAACAATTTAAATGGCATGGCTTGTCTCTGATGGCACATAGTGAGCACAATATATTGGGCACTGAAATGCCATATCTGTGGAAAACTTGCAATTTTAATTTTGCACATTCTCCTGCTCATTAATTTCTACAAAACACCTGTGGGGTCAAAATGTTTACTTCACTCCTCAAAAAATACAGTGAGGGGTGTATATTCCAATATAGGGTCAGTTCCTGGGGGGTTCCATTTATACTTCACCCAGAGCCTCAACAGTTGTCAGCACAAGATGCGTAAATCACCAGAATACACCTCTATTGCGCATGGTGCTCACATGTAGGCTGTTTCTAAAAACAGGAAGCACAGCATAATAATAAGAGAGCTTACTTTAAACATTGGCACACAATGGGCACAATATATTGGGCACTGAAATGGCATATCTGTGTAAAAATTATAATGTTCACTTTGCACCATCTGCTGTGAATTGATTTTTGTAAAACACATGTGGGGTCAAAATGCTGACAAATGCTGTGGTTTCTAAAACGGGATCACTTCTTGGGGGTGTCTTATTTATATTTTACCTCAGAGCCTCTGCAGTCGTCAGCCAGTGCTGTATAAATCACCAATCTAGGCCTCAAATGCTCATGGTGTACCCATACAGCACTTGAGGACCAAATATGGGGTGTTGTCATATTCAGGAGAAAATGGGTAAAAAATGATGGGGTACATTACATCCTGGTACTAGTGATGAGCGGCAGGGGCAATATTCGAATTCACAATATTTTGCGAATATTTGGTAGAATATTCTTCATATATTCGCGAATTCGAGATTATTTTTTTGATCACGAAAAATCGGCAATGTAATATTCGCGTAATGCATGAGAAATATAGGCGTGGGTCACTATAGCTACATTTTTCAAGCTGCTAGAAGTTTCCTGATACTGGAAAAAATGGTTGGCATGGCAGAACATTACAATAGCTTTATATGCAGATAGATTGCTCCAATATATTCGAATATTTTGGCGCAATACGTATATATAAATTAACTAACAATCTAATGTAATGACACAGGAAAGCAGAGAGCACAGCAATAACACTGCTGTCTCGTTCAGATCTGCAAAATACTGCATACAAGGCCTGCTGAGGAGGTGCTTATATAGTAAGGGGTAGGCAACTTTCCTATTGGTTGCTAGGGATGTTGCTAAGCTCAGACAAAGACATTGCAGCCTCATTGGCCCACAAGCAAGAAGGGAAGTTACTGATGAAAAAAAAATCTAGAATATTCGAAATTCCGAATATATATCACTATATTTAAAATATTTGCGAATTCTCGAAGTGTCGATATTCTCGATTAATATTCGCTATTCGAATATTCGTGCCCAACACTACCCATTACCAAGTGTTTCCAAATTTTGTGAAATGCCTGTTTGGCCAAGATGCTCACTGCAACCCTTGAAAATTCCCTTGGGGGGTGTAGATTCCAAAATGGGGTCACTTCTTGGGGGCTTTCATTGTAGGGTACCTCAGGGTGTCTTCAAATGTGACATGGCACCTGAAAATGATTCTATTGAAATCTGCCCTTTCAAAAGGTATATGTGCTCCTCCCCTTCTGATCTCCTCTGTACGCCCATACAGAAGTTTATGACCACAGATAGGGTGTTTCTGTATTCAGGAGAAAATCAATAAAAAATTGTGGGGTGCATTTTCTCCTGCAACCCTTTGTGAAACTTAAAAATTTGGACCTAAAGCAACATTTTATTTAAAAAATATGTAATTTTTCATTTTCACAAGCTAGGTGTTTCCAAATTCTATGAAATGCCTGTTTGGCCAATATGCTCAAAACAACCCTTGAAAAAATTCTTAGGTGGTGTAGTTTCCAAAATGTGGTCACTTCTTGGGAGCTTCCACTGTAGGGGTACCTCAGGGTGTCTTCAATTGCCACATAGCACCTAAAAATTATTCCATTGAAATCTGCTCTCCAAAAACTATATGGTGTGCCCTCCCTTCTGAGTTTTGCTGTGTGCCCAGACAGCAGTTTATTATCACATATGAGGTGTTGCTGCATACAGGGCAAAATGGGTAAAATTTTTGTTTCTCCTGTTAACCGTTGTGAAAATGAAAACTTTAGGCCGAAAGTGATATTTTTTTCATTTTCAGGGCCAAGTGTTTCTAAACTCCATGAAAAGCCTGTTGTGCCAAAATGCTCAATGCACCCCTTAAAAAAGTTCCAAAGTGTGGTCACATTTTGGAGGCTTCAGCTGTAGGAGTACCTCAGGGTGTCTTCAAACGCAACATAGGACCCAAAAACTATTCCAGCAAAATCTGCCCTACGAAAACAATATGGTGCTATTTCTCTTTCAAGCCCTGCTGTGTACCCATACAGCAGCTTACGACCACAGATGGGGTGTTTCTGTAAACTGCCGAATCAGGGTAAAAAATATTGAGGTTTGTTTGGCTGTTAAACCTTGCTGGGTTGCAGGAAAAATTGATTAACATTGGAAATCTAAAAAAAATGGGAAATTTTGCAGTATTGCAGTTTCTAAAATGGTGTCATTTACTGTATGGGTTGTTTTCATTATGTAAGCCCCTCAAAGTCACTTCATAACTGAACTGGTTCTTTAAAAAGTGGGATTTGGAAATTCTAGAAAATTGCTTTGCAAAGTTATTAACACATAAAGTGACACATGTCAGATTTGAAAAATTGGTCTAGTATTTAAGGAGAAAAGTGGCTCATTACGAAGGGGTTAAGTGGATGCTGTGCAGGTAAACAGATCAAGGTAAACAATGGGGGATGCAATGTTCACATGAGAGAGGTAGCCCCTTCAAACAACTAATCACATTACAATAAATAGGCCATCAAAATGCTGGCCAGGAAAAAAAAAATGTTTTTGGCTACTTGGCAGCGCTTTCCCTTTCTGATATTGAGATCAGTCAATGCTCATTCATTGTCAATGGGGACAAAACTGAACTGAAGGGAACAGAGTGCACCAGAATGCATTCCATTCCATTTTATTGCGTTCCCATAAAACACAAAAGAGCACTGCAAGCCACGTTTTTTGAGTGTGCGTCCTGGGATGCGGAGCAAGACGGATCAGTCATGACTTATAATGTAAGTCAATGGAGACGGATCCGTTTTCTCTGACACAAAATGGTTTTAGAAATAGATCTGTCATGGCTATTTTACAAATAATACAACAGAATCCGTTCATAACAGATGCAGACAGATATATTATCATGACAGAAGCGTTTTTGCTGATCCATGACGGATCCACCAAAAACGCAGATATGGAAGTAGCCTTTGAAAGTTTTTTAAAGTCTGTCTTCAGAAAAAGCAGATTGGCATTGTAAAAGTTTCTTATTAACCATTTTGCTAGCTAAACACTATTTGAACTCTAGATAACTTGGTAAGAAAGTTAAATGTATATTTCCATCTACAGGATATGCCATAAACATCTGATTTGTGACAGTTCCACCTCTGGGATCAGTGCCTTTAGTAATTTAAGAATGAGGCCACATCTTTCAGCCAAAGTGAAGAGGTAGACACATATCTGTGGCCGTTTAAAATTACTTCAATTTTAGTTCAGATTTTTGGAGAACCCAGAGAAGTGAACAGTGAAAGCTGCACATGGGTGGCCATCTCTTCATTCACCCCAGAGGTGGGAGCCACACCTATGGCACATTTATGGCATATCCTGTGCATATGCCATAACTGTCCAAGTGGGACAACCACTTTTAAGTTAAAATGTGGTACAAAACAAAAAAAAAAAATACAGTAAAGAGACCAGTCTTTCCCTAATGCGATTAAAAACATATTTGTATAGCAAATATAGCAATATTTTAGTTTTTATACTTGTTATAGACCCAAAAGTCCTTTTAAGGCCTATATTGTGTGGCAGCAATATATATTTTTAGCGCAACCTGCACTAAATTGCTAAAACTTGTTAGAGACCCAAAAGTCCTTTTAAGGACTATAGTTGTATCTGGCAGCAATATATATTTTTTGCGCAACCTGCGCTAAATAGCCTGCAATTGTTTGGCCACTGCAGACAGCTACATTATCTGTGCTACATCTCTTGTCTAACATGTGCGCAGCCTGAAAATATCTGTGACATCCAGTGTAGTTTTTCCGTGGACGGTGTCCGCTGCAGACAGTTGTATTACCTGCGCTACATCTCCTGTATAACGTTTGCGTATCAGAAATATCAGTAACATTCAGTGTAATTTTTTTCGCCGCTGGTGACAGTGACATTATCTGCGCTACATCTCCTGTGTAATGTGTGCGCAGCCTAAAAATATCTGTGACATCCAGTGTAGTTTTTCCGTGGACGGTGTCCACTGCAGACAGTTGTATTACCTGCGCTACATCTCCTGTATAACGTTTGCGTATCAGAAATATCAGTAACATTCAGTGTAATTTTTTTCGCCGCTGGTGACAGTGACATTATCTGCGCTACATCTCCTGTGTAATGTGTGCGCAGCCTAAAAATATCTGTGATGTCCAGTGTACTTTTTCTGTAGATTGTGCCCGCTGCGGACAGTGACAATACCTGTGCTACATCTCCTGTATAACGTTTGCGTATCAGAAATATCAGTAACATTCAGTGTAATTTTTTTCGCCGCTGGTGACAGTGACATTATCTGCGCTACATCTCCTGTGTAATGTGTGCGCAGCCTAAAAATATCTGTGATGTCCAGTGTACTTTTTCTGTAGATTGTGCCCGCTGCGGACAGTTACATTACCTGCGCTACATCTTCTGTATAACGTTTGCGTAACCAAAATACCAGTAACATTCAGTGTAATTTTTTTTGCTGCTGGTGACAGCGACATTATCTGCGCTACATCTCCTGTGCAACGTGTGCGCAGCCTAAAAATATCTGTGACATCCAGTGTACTTTTTCTGTAGGCGGTAGTGACAGCGACATTACTTGCACTATACCTCCTGTTTAATGTGTGCGCTTTCTAAATATCAGTGACATTCATTCAGTGTAATTTTTTATTAGGCGGTGGTGACAGCGACATTACTTGCGCTATACCTCCTGTTTAACATGTGCGCATCCTAAAAATATATGTGAAATTCTGTGTACTTTACGCATACACTTACAAAACCTGCGCTACTGTACGTGTGACGTACAAGCATATATACCATTTAATATGCGCAAGGCGAGCAGTAAGGGACGGGGAAGAGGCCATTTTGCTGATGGTGCATGCAGAGGCCGTGGCCCTGGGCATGGTGAAACTGTGCCTGCTGACAGCGCACAAGAAACACACTTATCCACGATACCTAGCTTCAAGTCCCAGTTTTCAGGGTGGCACAGGACAGCACTCTTGAAGTCAGACCAGTGCGACCAGGTGGTCAGTTGGATTGCAGCAGATAATGCTTCCAGTCAGTTAAGCACCACCCTGTCTTCCACAAAGTCCAGTCTCAGTAGTCAAGAGTCTGTTCAACAGAATTCTCACCCTGAAACTCCTTCCACCCACCATGGAGAGTCTTGGCAAACAAGTGATCCCACACTCGGATATTCCGAGGAGCTGTTTTCATCACCATTCCTTAATTTGGGCCAATCCCACTTGAAGAGGAACATGAGATCTTGTGCCCTGATTGCCAAACTCTGGAACATCCACAGTCAGAAGAACTTGACAGTGGGGAATAGCAATTAGTGTTTCACGAGGTGGATGATGAGGATGAGACACAGTTGTCAATATCTGAGGTTGTTCTTAGGTCAACAAGTCAGGAGGATGACCAGAGTGAGGAAGTGGAAGAGGAGGTGTCGGACAATGAAGTCACTGACCCAACCTGGGAAGGTGGCAAACCGAGCGAGGACAGCAGTACAGAGGTAGAAGGATCCACAGCACTGCAACAGGCTGGAAGAGGCAGTGGGGTGGCAAAAGGTAGAAGGCCACACCAAACAGGCCTGCAACTGTTTCCCGAAGCACCCCCTTGTGGCAATCTCCCTTGCCAAGGGGTAGGTGTTCCGCAGTCTGGTGGTTTTTTGAGGAAAGTGCGGACGATAAAAGAATTTTCATTTGCAACCTGTGCACTACCAAAATGAGCAGGGGCGTGAACACTTGCAACCTCACCACCACCAGCATGATCCGCCACATGGCATTAAAGCACCCTAGTAGGTGGGCCGAACTACTGGGTCCACAGCCAGTGTCTGCGGGTCACACCACTGCCTTCCCTTCCTGTGTGTTACGTGTTGGACAATCCCCTGTCCAAGAAGCAGGCCCCCTCCCGCCATGCACCAGGACCTTCGCAAGCACCATCAGATAGCACTCCTGTGTCCCAGTGCAGAGTACAGATGTCTATACCCCAGGCCTTTGAACGAAAGCGCAAATACCCAGTCACCCACCCACAGACAATAGCACTAAATGCGCACCTTTCCAAATTGCTGGCCCTGAAAATGTTGCCATTTAGGCTTGTGGACACTGAGGCTTTCCACAGTCTGATGTCCCCAGCTGTCAATATTTTTCACGGTGTGCAGTCCCAGCCTTTCACCAGCATGTGTCCTGTAACATCACCAGTGCCCTGACCAACGCAGTTATTGGGAAGGTCCAATTAACGACTGACACGTGGACAAGTGCTTTTGGCCAAGGACGTTACATTTCCTTGACGGCACACTGGGTGAATGTTATGGAGGCCGGGAGCCAGTCGTACCCTGGGATGGCACAGGTGCTACTGACGCCAAGGATTTCGGGCTCCTCCTCCATCAGGGTTTCTGCCACCACCTACGTTAGTGGCTGCAACCCCCCCCCCCCCCTTTCTCCTTCTCCGCCTCCTCCTCCCCTTCCACCTCTGAATTATCATCTTGCAGCACCAGTCAGACATCAGTCTCTAGCTGGAAGCAGTGTAGCACTGCAGTCGGGAAGCGGCAACAGGCCTTGCTTAAACTGATCTGCTTAGGTGACAAACAGCACATCGCTGCAGAGCTGTGGCATGGGATAAGGGACCAGACTGAGCTGTGGCTCTCGCCACTCAACCTACAACCAGGCATGGTTGTGTCTGATAATGGCCGTAACTTGGTGGCGGCTTTGGAGCTCGGCAAGCTCACACACATACCATGCCTAGCCCACGTGTTTAACCTAGTGGTTCCACGGTTTCTCAAAACCTACCCCAATTTGCCTGAGCTACTGGTTAAGGTGCGCCGTGTGTGTGCCCATTTCTGCAGGTCATCTACAGCTTCTGCCGGTCTGGCAACGCTGTAGCAGCCCTTGCAAATGCCAACTTACCGACTGTTGTGCGACGTTCCACATTTTGGCCAAACTTTGCGAGCAGCAGGGGGCAGTAGTGGAATACCAGCTGCAACATGGTTGTTGCCTTTCCAGTCAGCTTCCGCTCTTCACAAGCGACGAGTGGGCATTGATGTCTGACCTCTGTGAGGTTTTAGGCAACTTTGAGGAATCAACACAGATGGTGAGCGGCAATAACGCTATTATCAGCGTATCCATTCCACTTCTGTGTCTACTCAAACACTCGCTGGTCACAATTAAGCCGGACGCTTTGCATGTGGAAAAGGTGGAAACGGGGGGAAGAAAGTACACAGGGTGATAGCCAGAGCACCCTTAGTTTGTCTTCTTAGCACAAATTGAATGATGATAATGAGGAGGAGGAGCAGGAGACGATTGCCTCCGCTATAGAGGGTAGTACCCATGGAAGTTGTATTCCATCTGTTCAGCATGGGTGGATAGAAGAGGAGGAAGAGGATGAGGAGATTGAGAGTCATCCTCCTGATGAGGACATGTCTGTCTGTTGGGACTATGGCACACATGACTGACTTTATGTTAGGCTGCCTTTCCTGTGACCCTTGCGTTGTACGCATTTTGGCCAACACCGATTACTGGTTGTTCACACTTCTCGACCCCCGCTACAAAGAGAACCTCTTATCTCTCATTCCTATGGTGGAGAGGATGAGCAAAATGGTGCAATACCAGAAGGTCCTTGTTGAAAAAATGCTCATAACATTTTCAGCTAACAATGCTGGCTGCAGAGTACGTAGTTCGTTGACCAACCGAGGAGGGGACACACAGCAGTTCCAACAAAGGCAGCGCAACACTGTCCAAAGCCTGGGACAGTTTTACGACACCCTGCCAGCACCCTTAACCTGATGCGCGGCCTAGTGTCACAAGGAGGGAAACATTTTGGAAGATGGTGAAGGAGTATGTAGCAGACTATGTCAGCGTCCTTAGTGATCCCTGTGTGCCTTACAACTATTGTGTGTACAAGCTGGACACGTGTTATGAACTGGCGCTCTACACCTTGGAGGTGCTGGCCTGCCCCGCCACCAGCGTTTATTTAGTGCTGCTAGGGGCATAATAACTGATAAGCGCATCCACCTGTCAACTGAAAATGCTGACCGGTTGACTCTTATAAAAATGAACAAGGCCTGGATTGCCCCTGACTTTTCTACTCCACCAGAGGAAAGCGGATGAACATAAAGGCACTCTAAATGTGGCTTTTATAGTGTATTCAATACACTTTATTCCCCTGCACCCCTTCCACCACTATAAAGGGTATATGTTCAATCTCCCTTTTCTCGTCCTCCTCCTCCTCCATCATATCAACATGCCTATTAGGCTGTCCGTGCTCCTAATGTTTTATAAGGGTCAGCTTAGCAGCGGGCCCTCACCCATAATGTTTTAGAGGGTCACCAGCAGGCCCTTGCTCCTAATGTTTTTGAGGGTCACCAGCAGGCGATCAATCACAATTTTTCAAGGGTGTGTATAATGCCCTCCTTTATGTGTAATTAAGGGTGTATTGGAGTACTGGTTCCTTGTAATTTTTGGCAGCCCTTTCACTTAGTTCATAGGCTTTTTGAGTGTAGGAGTCCCACTACCTGAACAATTGTATAACAATGTGAATGAGGCCCTCCTTTATGTGAAATACAGGTTGTATGGTAGTGTCTCTTCCTTGTAATATTTGGCACCACTTGCATTTTATATACAAGTAAATATACAGGAAAGAATGTTTCCTAACAATTTTTCCTCTAAAATCGATTTTATCTTCTGTTTGGTGCGCATTATTGTCAGTCTGTAAAAGTGGCGTACTACTCTGACAACATCGCTCCCAGCAGTGACCTGGGAGTCCAAGATGCATCTAGACATCCTCCCCATGCTGTTCCCCAAACAATTCAGTGGTGTTTCTATCAATTTCTGACCTTTTCCTATGAACCAGGCACCCTCCCCTCTTCAAAGCAGGGGGTGCCTGGTTTAATGCTCAGGTTCTCACATTGACTTCCATTGTGCTCGGGTGCTTGGTAGAGCACCTGAGCATCCCGAGGTGTTCTACTCGAGCACCCGAGCACCTTGGTGCTCGACCAACACTACTCAATATGATATTGAGCAGTGTGCACCATAGCTTTTAGTTGGTATTTACAACAGCAGATGAGAGCTTGTTCAGTTTTCACAAATGGCTGCTTGCAGAATTCTGAGACTTTCTGCTAAACATACTGCTCTCCAGAGATTTTTACATCAGATTTTCAACATATTTAGATAATGTAAATGGCTTCACATTTCACAAATATAAATTAGAACGAACTGTTAACTCACAGATAAAACTTGGTGCCAAAGATAATAAATACATAATGGATTTTTGAAAACAAAAATATAAAATGTGCAAGGTTTTTCCATTAATATTATGCATGAAAGTATTTCTATTTTATTGTTTATACTATAATGTAGCTGTCAAAGTCAAATCTATACAACATCTTGTCTGAGAATTACCTGGGAAGAGTGAAACTTAAAGGGAATCTGTCACCACGATCTTGAACTATTATTTACTGTAATACATGAGCGGTACTGAATACAAGAAATACATATCGCCATTTTTTATTTCCCTACTGCCCCCCATTCCTCCGCTGTTTAAGCTTCGATCTGGACTCCTTGTTTGCTTATGTTTTAGAGCAAATAATACTCCAAAATTGTAGCGACAGATTCCCTTTGAAAATTTTCAGGAGAAATTTCCAAAGCAAAATTTTTGTACCCTTAAAATGCCTTCCTATAATCAAAACTTATCCATCCACAGGATAGATAATAATTTTCTGCCTGCATGGGGATCCACTACAAGGACCTCTCCAATAACAAGAATGAGGGTCCCGATGGAGCCAACTGTGATACTGAATAGACTCCACAGGACAGAAAATTGAATGTATTATGGTACCTTGTGGGCACAGGAACCTCTGTGAGGGCTCCAAACATGACTGCATCCTTTAGTCGGACAAATGCAATGAATGGATTCTCCAAGAAGTCAACTTCTCCAACAAGGACATTGGAGGCTTCAGCATCTCTTGGCAGCTTCTTCATGAATTTGTTCTTTAGCTAGGAGAAAAAGAGATATAATATGAGTTAGTTGCATGCATATATTTTAAACATTTTGAGATCATCATTGAGTTTTTTATTTGTACAGTAGCACAACTGCAGCTGGTGGCACATAATTAAAATTGGTTGTAAATAAATCAGCAAGCCTCTAAACATGCATGAGTACATGCAGGTGTAAATACATAAACACCCTATATACATAGTAATAACTATGATCCCGACTATGATATTATCTATAAATGCAGGAAATATATATATTAAAAAAAAACACAATGTGAAATGTCAGTACAAGTGATCACACATACCACAAGAGTGACACGTGCTTGAAGTCAACTGCACAAAAAATATCAAACACAATGCAAAAGTAATCATGGAATCAAATCACATATTTATTGCATAATTAATCGTATTAAGGCCTCTTGCAGACGAGCGTGTGCCGATTATGTCCGGATGCGTTGCAGATGCGTTCAGTGAAAACTGTGCGATTTCGTAAAATAAAGTCATTCAGTTTTGTCTGCGATCGCGTTCAGCTTTTATCGTGCAGGTTATACTGCGTTTTGCATATGCGTGATAGAAAACTGAATGTTTACAAACAACATCTCTTAGCAACCATCCGTGAAAATCACATCGCATCTGCACTTGCTTGTGGATGCAATGCGATTTTCACGCAGGCCCCATTCACTTCTATGGGGCCATCGTTGCGTGAAAATTGCAGAATATAGAACATGCTGCGATTTTCACGCAACGCATAAGTGATGCGTAAATATCACAGCTCATGTACACAGACCCATTGAAATGAATGGGTCTGGATTCCGTGCGGACGCATTGCATTTGCATCGCGTATTGCACCCGCGCAGAATACTCGCTCATGTGAAAGGGGCCTAAATGTGTAATACAGAAATAAGTAAAAGAAAATGCACTTTGATACTGGGGTCTGGTAAGGTGGGACCCTGTATATGGACAATAATAGATTGCATGTGCCTAATTAAATACAAAGGCATAAAATACGGTAATAGTATAGCACTAAGAAAATATATACTGTATGAGGCATAGGTTCAAAATGATTGCAAAAGTATGCCTTCTTAACAGGACACCCAGAAGCCCCATTGCAAGTTTTCCTTACATGCTTCTTCTGGGGTAGAAGAGGAAGTATGTGTTGGGACTCCTGAGTGCCCTGTTGCTATCATTTTAACCTATGCCTCATATACACACTGTATACATTTTGTGATACAGGATTTGGCTAGATTTATGTTATATATGCTATATGTTATTGTCAACAATAAAAAAGTCAGTCCTGTATCCTCACACAGACAAATTGCTTGTGCTGCTGCTGGTTCCGGAGTAGTGTGGTAGGTGTATCACACTGGAAATGCAGGTAATGAGAGTTTTTGGAACCGCGCTGCTCTGGTCCAGAGCAGCGCGGTTCCAAAAACTCTCATATATGTTATTGTCCACTGTTAGACATTGCTGACCGTTTAATATAGTAAGTGGAACCACTTTACTAGACCCCAGTGTTGTAGCTGTGCATTTGCTTTAATGTATTTTGTACTGTATGTTTTATTCATAAAAATGTTATTTGATACTATGATTATTTGTTCATTTTATTAATATGTTTACTCAAGGATCTAAAGTTTTTATTCACAACACAGGCCTATTTGTGTATATTCATTTTCAGTATTACGGTTGGATTGAAGTCTACCCTTTAAAAAGAAGTCTTAGAAATTATTTATGTTACGACAGAAAAGACAAACTATATTATCACAATTATTTAAACAGAAAAAGATAGGCAGTAACTGTTGAACCTACATGAGGCACCTCTACCGAAATGATCTAAACCACTTAAAGATTGTCCAGAATATTCTCATAATGCTTCCACTGATATATAGATGAGTTTTTATGTTTTGAATAAGGCAACTTTTAAAATAAAACAATTGAAAAAGATATGCTGAAGAATCCTGATATACTTCTGCATTGTAGACTCTGGCAAGAGTACAATCCGTAGTTGGATATTGTCAAGGAGTATACATGTGAACTATAACTCAGTGGGTTAGACACTGAACAATCTATGAGTTTCTCCTCTGAAAAATCATATTTAGAGCTTGGTAAAGGAGACAAAATCATGTCACAAGTAATTGTACCACCAACAAAATGATTTTGAGGGGCCCACCATTAATCTATATAGAACCTGTGCAAGTTCCCTTTCAATGGTCTATAATCTTTGTTATTATCACACAGGACATATCATCAGTAAGGTCTAAGGGCAGCCATACCTATTCAATAGCTGTTAGCCAAATGATTGTTCAGCTGACAGCTACAGTATCTCTTCCAGCTACCTCCCAGCTCCCCCACATATGTACAGTACAGACCAAAAGTTTGGACACACCTTCTCATTCAAAGAGTTTTCTTTATTTTCATGACTATGAAAACTGTAGATTCACACTGAAGGCATCAAAACTATGAATTAACACATGTGGAATTATATACATAACAAAAAAGTGTGAAACAACTGAAAATATGTCATATTCTAGGTTCTTCAAAGTAGCCACCTTTTGCTTTGATTACTGCTTTGCACACTCTTGGCATTCTCTTGATGAGCTTCAAGAGGTAGTCACCTGAAATGGTTTTCACTTCATAGGTGTGCCCTGTCAGGTTTAATAAGTGGGATTTCTTGCCTTATAAATGGGGTTGGGACCATCAGTTGCGTTGTGGAAAAGTCAGGTGGATACACAGCTGATAGTCCTACTGAACAGACTGTTAGAATTTGTATTATGGCAAGAAAAAATAAGCTAAGTAAAGAAAAACGAGTGGCCATCATCACTTTAAGAAATGAAGGTCAGTCAGTCCGAAAAATTGGGAAAACTTTAAAAGTGTCCCCAAGTGCAGTCACAAAAACCATCAAGCGCTACAAAGAAACTGGCTCACATGCGGACCGCCCCCAGAAAGGAAGACCAAGAGTCACCTCTGCTGCGGAGGATAAGTTCATTTGCGTCACCAGCCTCAGAAATCACAGGTTAACAGCAGCTCAGATTAGAGACTAGGTCAATGCCACACAGAGTTCTAGCAGCAGACACATCTCTAGAACAACTGTTAAGAGAAGACTGTGTGAATCAAGCCTTCATGGTAGAATATCTGCCAGGAAACCACTGCTAAGGACAGGCAACAAGCAGGAGACTTGTTTGGGCTAAAGAACACAAGGAATGTACATTAGACCAGTGGAAATCTGTGGTTTGGTCTGATGGGTCAAAATTTGAGATCTTTGGTTCCAACCACCATGTCTTTGTGCGACGCAGAAAAGGTGAACGGATGGACTCTACATGCCTGGTTCCCACCGTGAAGCATGGAGGAGGAGGTCTGATGGTGTGGGGGTGCTTTGCTGGTGACACTGTTGGGGATTTTTTCAAAATTGAAGGCATACTGAACCAGCATGGCTACCACAGCATCTTGCAGCGGCATGCTATTCCATCTGGTTTGCGTTTAGTTGGACCATCATTTATTTTTCAACAGGACAATGACCCCAAACAAACCTCCAGGCTGTGTGAGGGCTATTTGACCATGAAGGAGAGTGATGGGGTGCTGCGCCAGATGACCTGGCCTCCACAGTCACCGGACCTGAACCCAATCGAGATGGTTTGGGGTGAGCTGGACCGCAGAGTGAAGGCAAAAGGGCCAACAAGTGCTAAGCATCTCTGGGAACTCCTTTAAGACTGTTGGAAGACCATGTCAGGTGACTACCTCTTGAAGCTCATCAAGAGAATGCCAAGAGTGTGCAAGGCAGTAATCAAAGCAAAAGGTGGCTACTTTGAAGAACCTAGAATATGACATATTTTCTGTTGTTTCACACTTTTTTGTTATGTATATAATTCCAGATGTGTTAATTCATAGTTATGATGGCTTCAGTGTGAATCTACAATTTTCATAGTCATTAAATAAAGAAAACTCTTTGAAAGAGAAGGTGTGTCCAAACTTTTGGTCTGTACTGTACATGTTTGGCCAGGCAAAACGTGTATGTGTACTCAGTGGGGAGAGGAGAGAGAGCCACGGCCAAACACTTCTGGTGTCGGCTTTTTTCCAGGGAATACAAAAGGATAGGGCACAAAAATTGACTTTGCTGATCCTTCTTTCCCCCATCATCTGTCGGGGGAGAGTCAGGAGCTTCCTACCCATATTAGACATATTGATACAGATAAGGGCTCTTTCACATCTGCATTCTTTTCTTCCGGCATAGAGTTCCGTCGTCGGGGCTCTATGCCGGAAGAATCCTGATCAGGATTATCCTAATGCATTCTGAATGGAGAGAAATCCGTTCAGGATGCATCAGGATGTCTTCCGTTCCGGAACGGAACGTTTTTTTGGCCGCAGCAAATAGCACAGCATGCTGCGCTTTTTGCTCCGGCCAAAACTCCGGAACACTTGCCGCAAGGCCGGATCCGGAATGAATGCCCATTGAAAGGCATTGATCCGGATCCGGCCTTAAGCTAAACGTCGTTTCGGCGCATTGCCGGATGCGACGTTTAGCTTTTTCTCAATGGTTACCATGGCTGCCGGGACGCTAAAGTCCTGGCAGCCATGGTAAAGTGTAGTGGGGAGCGGGGAGCAGCATACTTACCATCCGTGCGGCTCCCGGGGCGCTCCAGAGTGACGTCAGGGCGCCCCAAGCGCATGGATGACGTGATCGCATGGATCACATGATCCATGCGCATGGGGCGCTCTGACGTCACTCTGGAGCGCCCCGGGAGCCGCACGGACGGTAAGTATACTGCTCCCCCGCTCCCCGCTCCTACTATGGCAACCAGGACTTTAATAGCGTCCTGGGTGCCATAGTAACACTGAAAGCATTTTGTCTTCAAATGCTTTCAGTACACTTGCGTTTTTCCAGATCCGGCGTGTAATTCCGGCAAGTGGAGTACACGCCGGATCCGGACAATGCAAGTGTGAAAGTGGCCTAAAATAAAATCCACTATTCAAGTAAAAAAAAAGTAAAGCACATTGACTCACTACAGGCAATCTGTAGGACAAAGCTCAAGATACCTGCAGACACAACCTCCGCGGCCGGGTTCGCTTCTAGTATGTCAGGATTGATGGCAGCCAGTACAGCATGCTTCTGATCAAGATGTACATTTTATCTACATTGTTCCTGACTAACACATCATTTCACATTGAATTTAAGAACATACTGCAAAGTATGTACAGTAAACACCAGATACCCAACATATAAACATTATACAAAGAGTAACACTGGTGGAAATCATCTACAAATGAGACAAGTACAGATATTGGCAATATCTGGGTTAGAGATGAGTGAATTTCATGTTAATAAATTTGTTCATGCTTCATTTGGTGGTAAAAGCAGAATTGCGTTATGGATCCCGTTACCACGGACCATAACGCAATTCTATGACTGAATGCATAACAGAATGCCTTTAGAGGCATTCCGTTATTCACTCCGTCATAATAGAAATCTATGGCCTGCATAACGGATCCGTCCCGTTTCCGTTATGCAGGAGAGGATTCCCCTGCATAACGGAAACGGGACGGATCAGTTTTGCAGTCCATAGACTTCTATTATGACGGAATGAATAACGGAATGCCTCTAAAGGCATTCTGTTATGCATTCAGTCATAGAATTGCGTTATGGTCCGTGGTAACGGAATCCATAATGTAATTCACCTTTTACCACCAAATGAAGCGTGAACGAATTTCAAAATATGAAATTCACTTATCTCTAATCTGGGTATTTATAGCGTAATTCCTCAACTACAATATAAATGATGATTAATGTAGAAAGCAATGTACACACTAATGTTTAAGGTCAGGAAGTGCATCTATTCATCAGAAACCGCTTCCTTTTCTATGGGAGGAGTATGGTATTACTGCTCATTCAAACTCAAGTGAATGGGGTTAATCTGTAATACCATATAGCCCATAGACTACAGCATCACTGTTCCTGTTAAAAATAAAAAAAGCCTTTGTCCTAATCTCATATAACCCCTTTTATATGTGATCACATCCAGTGCTCTCTAAATTTTATTTATAGGGTTTTGGTGAAACTCTTTAAAGGGCTTCTGTCTCCCCACTAAACTCATATTTTTTTTGATGTACTTATAATTCCTATTCTGCGATATTGCCATACATTGTGTTATTAATAATTTTTGTTCAGTAGATTTAGCAAAAAACATACTTTAAAGATATGCTAATTACCTGTCTACCAGCAAGTAGGGCGTCTACTTGCTGGTAGCAGCCGCAGAAAACCGCCCCCTCCTTCTGTTGATTGACAGGGCCAGCCGCAATCTCCTCCTCCGGCCCTGTCAGCATTTCAAAAATCGCGCGCCTGCGTTGATTTGGCGCAGGCGCTCTGAGATAAGGAGGCTCGCCTCCTCAGCACTCCCTCAGTGCTCCTGCGCCGATGACGTCTTCTCTTTTGGTGAGCCTCCTTATCTTAGAGCGCCTGCGCCGAATCAACACAGGTGCGCGATTTTTGAAATGCTGACAGGGCCGGCCGGAGGAGGAGATCGCGGCTGGCCCTGTCAATCAACAGAAGGAGGGGGGGGGGTTTCTGCGGCTGCTACCAGCAAGTAGACGCCCTACTTGCTGGTAGACAGGTAATTAGCATATCTTAAAAGTACGTTTTTTGCTAAATCTACTGAACAAAAATTATTAATAACATAATGTATGGCAATATCGCAGGATAGGGATTATAAGTACACAAAAACAAAAATATGAGTTTAGTGGGGAGACAGAAGCCCTTAACCTATAGTATATCGTTCACTCTACCAATAGTTATCATGCAGTGCCAGACATGCAAATTCTCTCACCTGTTTCTGCTTCATAAGCTGAAATTTGTGGGCCTATAAAATGTCACAATTTAGCTAACCGTACATTACATTAAAATGTGAATTCCAATAAAAAACTAAAGCAAATCATTTTAGAAAGAGATCAGTAGGCCGTCAATAGATGAGCATAAATAAAACACACCGACTCCCTATTAAAGTTGTGGGAAGACGCAATGGAGAAACACCGAAGGATAGAAATTCAAAGGGAGCTTGTCAGCTCTCCTCCGGATACTGTATTTCTTTTGTTAGTTTTTTCTTATGTTTTAGTAAATACTAACTTTGGAGCACTTTTTATTAGAACCCTACAATTTGCTGCTATGAAATGCTCCTTGAAATGTATGCTTAAAAGGGTTTTCTGACATTTTGCTTATCCTCTGGATAGGTCATCAATATCTGATTGGTAGGCGTCTGACACCTGCCGATCAGCTGTTTAAGAAGGCACTGGCTCTCCTGTAAGCACCGTGGCATTCTCTGTGCTCACCAAGCACAGCACCGTATATTTTACAGTACCTTTGGATGGTATCGCACTCAGCCTCATTCACTTCAATAGGGCTGAGCTGTGCCTAGGCCTTGTGACTGTTGAATGAGTCATTACTGGCCTAGGAAAAGCTGAGCAGAGGCAGAAGCGCTACCGTGAGTGCCTCTGCCTTCTCAAACAGCTGATCAACATTGGTCCTGGGTTTCAGACTCCCATCTATCAGATACTGATGACCTATACTGATGTTGAAAGCGAGACATTTTACAATCGCATGAAAAAAAAACCTCATTTAGAACTTGAAGGCAGCAAAGCTTCTCAAAAAAGTTGGGACAGAACCTACAAAAGGCTAAAAAAAATAAGTGGCACTAATAAAAAACAACTGTAGGAAAAATGTATTACTAAGTCACATGACTGGGTATAAAGAGAGCATGTTAGAGAGGTACCGTAGTCTCTCAGAAGCAAAGATGAGCACAGATTCATCAATCTGAAAACAATCTTTATCTAAAAATTGCAGAACCATTTCCCCCAAAAATTTTCCTCAATGCAAAATAACAAAGAGTTTGAACGTACCACCATCTACAGTACATAATTTCATTAAAATATTGAGAGAATATGGAAAAATCTATGTGTGCAAGGGATAAGGCAGAATGTCAATACTGTATGTTTATGGTCTACAGGCCCTCAGGCAGCACTGCATTAAAAACAGGCAAGATTCAGTTCTGGAAATCACTGCACGGGCTCAGGAACACTTCCAGAAATCACTGTCTGTGGACACAGTCTGCCGTGCAGTCCACAAATGCAAGTTAAAGCTGTATCATGCAAAGAAGAAGCCATATGTCAACATGATCAGAAACACGGCTGTCTCTTCTGGGCCAAAGCTCATTTAAAATAGACTGAGGTAAAATGGAAAACTGTTCTGCGGTCAGATGAATCAAAATTTGATTTTATTTTTTTAAACTACAGACACAATGTTCTGCAGACTCAAGAGGAGAGGAACCATCCAGCTTGTTATCAGTGCACAGTTCAAAAGACTGCATCTCTGATGGTATGGGGTTTCATTAGTGCCTATGGCATGGACAGCTTACACAACTGGAAAGACACTATAAATGCTGAACAGTATATAGCAGTTTTGGAAGAACATACACTCCCACCCAGACAACTTCTCTTTTAGGGAAGACCTTGCATATTTGAGCAATGCTAAACCACATACTGCATCCATCACAACAGCATGGCTGTCACGACCCTTGGTCATGGTCGTGACTCCTTGGGAGCCGCATGCGGTTGCCCGTGGTTTGGTGTTGTCAACCGCAGCTGGGGACACTTAGTTGTTTGCCTCAGGTGCGGTTGCCGCGGACAATAGGCATGCGTGCGGTTGCCCTTGGCAACGTGTTTTATGTGCACTCCCTTTGTCGTTTTGTGGTGCACGAGATTATGTGTTGTATGCACGTAGACACCTCCCTTCACCTGTGGTTGTCCGCGGCAACGTCTGTTGTTGTATGCATGTGGTGGCAGGGTTTCGGCCTGCGGGCTGTCCCCCAGAACATGGTGGCCACGCATGCCGTTGCTGGCGGTAACAGGTGAGTGGGTTGGTGTGGGTTATGTATTATGTGCACTTCCCCTTATATGTGTGTTTTCCCTTCTGTGTGCTGGAAGGGTTAACTTCCTTCCCAGTGTGTGTGATGTCACTGGGTGTGGTTGACTGGTGGGTGGGGCCTTTTGGCCTATATAGCCTGAGTCTCTTGCAGGCTTCAGTAGGTTGCTCTCAGCCATGCTGGCTGGAGCAGCCTCCTGTCTCCTCCATCTGCCTGGTGAGGACCATCCTTCTGGTCATAAAACCTTTGTCAGTAAATTCTTATGTTTCATGGTGTTCCAGGTGTGTGTGGGGTTTTATGTTGGTGCGGCTTGTGGTCCTGGGTTCCTGTGGGATGTCTGGTGTGTGCTGTGTTCGTTGGTGTCTGAACTGCAGCACCTGCACATGGGATCCAGGGTTTGTTGTCTGTGGCAGGTGAGTGATGTGTTGGTCCCATTTGCCTGTCACTGCCATAAGTCTGTTGTTGTATTCCCCTGTGTTGCTTGGCCGTTGAGACTCCTGCTCCCCCGTGTCTAGGAGGAGCAGGTCGTCTCACTCTGTCCCCTAGTACAGGGCCGACTTGAGGGCTCGTAGGGACTTTAAGGTTCCGGCGTATGAGTCCTCCTACCACCAAGGTCGGCTCATACAGATAGGAGACAGGGTCAGCGTTAGGGACGCAATAGGAGGTGACCTGCTCCCTAACTCTGTGGTCCCGGCCAAGGGGTAACCCTACCATCTCCTGGCACCGCACGGCTGGCGGTTTCCCCCACCACCAGCCGTGACAATGGCTTTACAGAAGAAAAGTCCGGGTGCTGAACTGGCTGAATGCAGACTATGACCTTTCTCAAATAGAAAGCATTTGGAGCATCATTAAATGAAAAATTTAGCAGGAATGGGACAACATTCCTCTCCCAATACTCCAGCAATTGTTCACCTCACTTCCCTGACACTTACTGACTGTAGTTAATGGTAAAAAGCCCTTGTCCTGAGATTTTTGAGATGTGTCGCTGCCATCATGTACTATAAAATGGTAAAATGTCTCACTTTCAACATCTGATATGTGTTCTATGATCTACTGTGAATAAAACATGGGTCTATGAGATTTGCAAATCATTGCATTCAGTTTTTTTTTTAATATTTATTATACATTTTACTCAGTATGTCAACTTTTTTGGAAGTGGGGTTGTACTAAAACAGGCATGTAAGAAGAGCTAACAGACCTCGATAAAGTGAGAATACAGTATATTTGAGAGGTGGAATTAAACTGTATAATTCTCAGGTCGATTATTGGGGTACTAAAGTTACTACGAATGTTCACTCCAATAATAGGCCTGTGCAAATGTGCTGCCGATCTTTCATGCAACGCATTAAATCATGGCTTAAGGGGCAGCAGATTGTCCTGTGTAAACAGCGATCTGCTAACCAGAAACCATGAATTTGAATGAGGACGAGCGAATAATAATTCCTCTATTAGGAAAGAATTGCCAAATGGGTGATACTAGTTGGGGATGTGGGGTGTCCCTGTACAGTCTTATACCATCAATCAGTGCTGCCAAAGCAGAGACACACCTCTAACTGGTAACACTCATTTAGTAATTCTTTCAGAAACTTTTGGTATGAATAACAGAGAAACTCCACAATTCCATGGCGAATGCAAGCAGGTACTAAAACAGACAGGTTCTCTTTAAAAGTGGTTGTCCTATTATTGTCTATTGGTACATATGGACATCATAGAGAAGATCCAACGCTTGAGGCTTGAGTATAGAGAGCCACTAAAAAGCAGTGGTTTCTCTCTGGAGGATACAAGCTATCTATGTATTACATCTGAATAGCAGCCATGTAACAATAAACCCTATATATTTCACCTGCAGTGGAATATCTGTCTGGTCATATCAGCTATATGGAAGGGAGTCCCCAAAGTGGCAGATTTCCTATTAAAGGGGTCGTCTTTGATGAGACAACTCCTTATAGTTGGGCAACTAAAGGAAAGTAAAAACTTGCCAAGATGGAACACTGTACAAAAGATTCTCTACATTTTCCTACTGGTAATACACAGTTCACTGAAAGAAAACCAGGTCAGAGACTGAATATTCCTTTTCTTGATGTCTTATGTAACTGCAGGATGGTTGTAGACTATTATAACACATCCCTTATAATTCTCGTCCACAGACAGGAATTTATGTTGTCCACACTGAGGGAGTGATATGATAATATTGTCTCTTATAGGGGGGTGGTCCAAGATTTTGATATTGATGGCCTAGCCTCAAATTAGGTCATCAACATGTGATTGGTGAGTGTCCAGCTCCTGACACCCCTGATGATCAGCTGTTTAAAGAGGCTGCGGTGCTCCAGTGACATCACATACATTGGTCATGGCTCAGCTCAAGTGACTGTGTCTAAGCTGCAGTATACTACACTATACTATGTACAGCACTGTGCTTGGTAAGCTGTGAACAGGTCACAGCACTCACTGGAGCACCGTGGCCTCTTCAAATATATGATTGGCAGGGGTGCCGGAAGTTGGACCCCCAACGATCAGATATTGATGACCTATCCTGAGGATAAGCAATCAATATCAAATTCCTGGAAAACACCTTTAAATAAATATCTTATTATGTGAGCTCTCAATTTCCCTTTGTCCAGTTCAAAATTTTGTTCCCAAAACATTTTGTGTGACAAATACTTTAACAGAGGACATCTGTCATTGGACTGTTATTATACAGTATATGGAACCACAGTGTAAGTTCATAAAGTCTTACTAAAATGAACGTAAACTACTTAAAAGATTCCGGAGTTGTGATTAATTCATCCGAGGCGAACAGGAACACTCTACTTGAATTATAAATAAGCGTTGATATGGTAACACATGAAGAAAAAGCCTGCAAAAACAAGCTCATGGAGACATTCCATCTCTTCGTTTCTAGTACTGTCTACTGTGACTCCCTCAGTGTATTCACATCCTTCCAGGGTGTCTTTTGTCACTACAAGAGACTATTTGTACAGGTCTGCAATGTGTAAATGAGTTGTCAGCATGCCGAGGTGACCATCAAGAATTGTTACATCTTACTACTTTGTAGTCTGGACTGCTGAAGGTTATTCATATGCCAAGTTCAGTCTCTGGCAGGGCCGATATCAGAGCCCCACAGGATGTGCCTTCCTGTCAATCTACTTTAGAGAGGTAGCCACACAGCCATCTTCCGCTTACCCCAATCTCTTTAAGGAAGGGAGGGCATACAGTAGTTGACAATGTCTGAAAGGCACAATGGCAAGCTGAGACATACAAAGGGGATTGGCCATGCATGTAACTGTATGGGACCATGGTCCCTGACTCCAAAGATAATGGTATTCACACTGAAGATAAATGTCTTCTCATCTAGCTCTATTAGTAATGTGCAAATAACAGGCTTCTTTTCAAAGAGACATCAAACCATCAATTAGATGAAGATCCTTTTATTGAATTAAACATTAATGTATCATAGTGTATAGTGAATATATATGGAAGCATTTCAGATGTGTAAGTCATCCTTGGTCAGGCCTGAGGAAGGACGTTCATACAGTATGTGAAACATTGTGAAGAGTTGCAATGCCTGTTAAAGCTTTGGAAAATGACTAAGGGGTAGCTAATTCCACTAGGTTTACCTACAGAGACAATTATATTTCTCTTAGAAGAGAGCTAATCTGACTAGACGATGGCTGAAAACCTGTTCTGGTCATGCCTGGCTCCTAATATACCTGTTTTTAACTCAATGACAGCAAGCTTAGATCTTAAATGTGTTGTGCTATGTTAAAAAAAAAATGATTGGTGGGGGTCGGACCGTACTGAGCTATCTCTGGCAGTCCTATAGAAAATAAAGGAAGTGACAGGGCACATGCTTGAGCAGATTGATATGGTTGTATAAAGATTCAGTAAAACTTGTATTTTATAGATTTAAATTCCTGCTCTTTCTGGGCTTTGAAGTCAATGAGGAGATCCAACCAGTGATTCACAGCCTTCCTTCTATGACTGTCCATATATAGATGGCTGTCAATCACTGACAGGACCACCTTTTTGACTCTAAAGCCCAGAAAGAGAAGGAATTTAAATGAATTAAATACAACTTATACTGAATGCTTTACCAGAAAACTATATATAAATCTGCTTAGGTCATACTGCTCAATAAATGCTGCCAGCAGCTCAAACACCATGTTCAGGGCTCATTCAGACGACCGTAAGGGTTCCGTGCCTGTATTGCGGACCACAAATGACCCATTGACTTGAATGGGTCCGCAATCAGCAAGATACGGCAAAAGATAGGACATGTCCTATCTTTTGCAGAGCAGAGGAACGGATCGCAAGCCCATGGAAACACTACAAAGCGCTTCTGTGGGCTTTCAGATCACGGACCCATTGAATGTCGGTGCCCGTGCATTGCAGTCCGTTATTTGCGGTCCACAGCACGGCTATGGAGCCTTTACGTTCATGTGTATGAGCCCTTAAAATGAGGAATTGAAACACTAAGGAGGTAATTTATTAAGCTGAAATACGCCTATAGCTAGTTGTGCCGTAATCTGTGACTTCTCCTAGTTCATGCTAGTTCCAAAAAGAAATGGGCATGGTATGGTAAATCAGATTTAGGCATAGAAAATGGTCTAAATGTAAGACAGCTCGGAAACTGTCATACATTTGGAACTGGCGCTGGATGCACCTAAGTTATGGAGAGGCCTGCTCCTCTTCATAACTTCGGCAGAACCACTGCCAGTTTAGGGGTTTATTAAGACCGGCATCTAAAATGCTGGTCTTAATAAATGTGCCCCTAGGTATGTCTCATGTTTCATATTTCATGAAAACTGGAAAAAAATCCCTTCAAATGGCAATTATGAGTAAGATTTTTCATATATATCACAAACATCATAGTCTTTGTCTCACAAAACTAAAAATAACTACAGTACATGATAATAAGAATGCAGCATAACTTAATCTGTGCTGATTTTCCTCTTCAGACATGCCTCATATCAAGCAATAAAACCTTGAACTGTATCTGTTTGGGCCATCAAAGTAAGGCTGGCCGTGCTTTGTTCAGAGCTAAGTGGAAAAATAACTTCTTCTGCCAGTAGGTGCAGGAAAGAAAAGTACAGGATTACAGTAATATCGTTTTAAGAGAAAGTGTAAGGATGAGCCTAAGAATCTCAGTTCTATATACATGTAGAGCTAGTCAGGAAGATTTACAAATTTCTTTGAGTCTGATTCTTGTGATTCAGCAATCAGATTCGAATCAGTCTGAAGTTTGAATCTAATCAAAAGTGTCCCACTTGCCATAAAAGTTGTGGGGTCTACAACCCCATTCAAATTCTTTAATGCAAGGACAGCATTAGGGCTCTTTCACACCTGCGTTATTGTCTTCCGGCATAGAGTTCCGTCGTCGGGGCTCTATGCCGGAAGAATACTGATCAGGATTTTCCTAATGCATTCTGAATGGACAGTCCGTCCTTCAGGATGCATCAGGATGTCTTCAGTTCCGGAACGGAACGTTTTTTGGCCGCAGCAAATAGCGCAGCATGCTGCGCTTTTTGCTCCGGCCAAAAATCCGGAACACTTGCCGCAAGGCCGGATCCGGAATGAATGCCCATTGAAAGGCATTGATCCGGATCCGGCCTTAAGCTAAACGTCGTTTCGGCGCATTGCCGGATGCGACGTTTAGCTTTTTCTCAATGGTTACCATGGCTGCCGGGACGCTAAAGTCCTGGCAGCCATGGTAAAGTGCAGTGGGGAGCGGGGAGCAGCATACTTACCGTCCGTGCGGCTCCCGGGGCGCTCCAGAGTGACGTCAGGGCGCCCCAAGCGCATGGATCACGTGATCGCATGGACACGTCATCCATGCGCATGGGGCGCTCTGACGTCATTCTGGAGCGCCCCGGGAGCCGCACGGATGGTAAGTATGCTGCTCCCCCGCTCCCCGCTCCTACTATGGCAACCAGGACTTTAATAGCGTCCTGGGTGCCATAGTAACACTGAAAGCATTTTGAAGACGGATCCGTCTTCAAATGCTTTCAGTACACTTGCGTTTTTCCGGATCCGGCGTGTAATTCCGGCAAGTGGAGTACACGCCGGATCCGGACAACGCAAGTGTGAAAGAGGCCTTAGTTATGTCAAAGTGACAGCAACATCTATGGTAGTAGGTAAATGGATGGTAGAGGGTGGTAACAAACATTATAAAGACATTGCAATGTCATATTTTTTATTTTTTATTAAAAACTGCAGACTATTATCCCTTTTTGGTAGCAAAAGCCTTCTTCTCTGTCTTCTGATCTTTAAGAAATGAATTTCAAAAGCTTTGGATTAGCTGAAATCTAAAGCTTTTGGGGAAGTTGTATTAAACTCTTTTTTTTTAATCAATTTTCTGATTTCTAATTAACAATTATCACAAAAATGTTTTTGATAACTTCTTAAAGGGGTTGTCTCATCTCTCAAAATGTGGTCGTTGGACCATGGCCCGACTATTGAAGCCCAGGACTATTGAGCAAATGGAGGTCCATGAATTAATGACAAACAGTCATACCAACCAAGATTAGGCTTGGATTAAAGGGAGTGATAAGGCAAACACTAAGGAGTTGGCCTGGGCCTATGTACAACATGCAGTCAATACCACCCCAGAAAAATATACTGAAGTGGCTGGAAATGTGTAGACCGCCCAAGGTTCCCAGACAGGACAGTTAGTTTCTCATTGATTATGTAGTGGTTCATTTGTCACTTTAGTTCAGAAAAGTAAAGAGTTTGCTGCTTCCAAGCTTTCTTATGATCTAACAGCAATACAATTGTGTAATTTTGATCATTGTTTTCTTCTGATCTACTGCTCAGAGGGGTTTTCAAGGTATGTGGTATGTGGTGCCCACTCTCCCATGATGTAGAATTAGTACTAGTAAAAATGCTGGATTTCCACCATTTCTCATACATGCTGGCAACAAATTTTTTCACAAGCTCTGGGTTACAGATAAAGATGCAATGATATGAAATAAAAGTCTGGATAAATTAATTAGCTCTGTGCTGTTATTAGCGCTGACTTGATCCCAAGTGGCACATCACTGCTGGGTCACAGGCTGCTTGAGGATACATCACCACTAAGGCCAGTCCTTGGCAGCAGTGCATGTGACCCCATTGGTGCAGAAGTTGATGAACAGAGAAAGTCCTTTGACTTTTCTGTCAATGTAGCTCTGAAGGGGTTGTTTATTGTAAAAGGAAGTGATGTTTTCATTGGTATTATTTGGGATTAAATATGACTTATTGATCACTTTTATTTCATTTTTTTTGGGAGGGGAGATGAACAAAAAAACTGGAACTGATTTTTTAGTCGCCAAAATTTATGCAACAATATCCACAGTGCGAGTGCAGCTACTGTATATAGTTCCAATGACATAATGATGTGTCTTGCATTGTTAAAGAGATTGTCAGGGCTCTAGATATTGAGCTATTGGCTGCTGAGAACAGCTGGGTTTGGTGGGGATGCCAGATGTTGGACCTGGATAGGTCATCAATATCTAGAGCCAGGCTCGGACTGGCACACAGGGGTACAGGTGAATCCCCGGTGGGCCCCTGAGCAAGGTGGGCCCCTATTCTCCCAACCTCTGCACAAGTGATAAAAAATACAGTAGGCTTACTGCACTACATATAAATAGGTAGTGTACAACTTCTCAACCAGCCTATGATCATATAAAAAAACTGTGTAGATTATTTAAGAAACTACCCAGTTTATTATTATACTGTAGATGCAACAAGGTGGCTGAGATGACTTATATGGTGAGTACAAACTAAGTCCGCCAGAATTCTCTTTTCCTAGGGACCCACCTTCTCAAAGTAACTACAGGGACCCCCATAAACAATCATCTTGTAGCGTCTTGCTTTTGTCTGAAGCTATGTGAGCAGATAATATTTGAATGTATCCATACAGTGGGCCCCAAAATAAATTTGACTAGGTGGGCCCTAGGCTTTCCAATCTGACACTGTCTAGAGCCCAGGCAACCCTTTTAACATGCTAAATAATTGCATATCCATATTCTAATCATCTGCACATCTATATTTTTAGCTGCACTTTTAGAAGCTTTGTGCCTCAGGTTTACCACTTCTTTAATGACATTTGTTATCACATTATGTTTAAAGCTACACCGCAGGAAATTCGTCATTGTACCTCTCCCCAGATCCTGCACAATGAGCTTCCTGGCCACTTTATTCTCCATGCAGTGTATGAGAGTCATGCTGCTTAGAGCTTATAATCGGATTATGGAAAGCAGTCTTTCAGCAGCTGCCTCCATCTCTGAAGGTGAAATCATTTCACCTCCAGTAACACCTATGGCAGGCAAGGCCTATCAATAGGACTTCTCTAATCTATTGCTGCGCAGTTCTAAACTATTCACCGGCACCAACTTACAATAGAAAGAAGCAACCTGGACTCATATGTAGAGCTGTCACCTTCTGCATATATGCCTAGAACTTTTATTTATGTATTCTAGGGATTTTCAAGAAAATCATACCCACTGTATGTGCAAAAATAAATTGGACCTGAAAGCACACATCAGACCACCATATGAGTCGCCTGAGAACAGCTCATTCACAGAATTCAGACTGGGAAATCGCCCATCCCAAAAGGCTTATTATAGCAATCACTTCTTCTAACAAAAGGGATTACGTCCAGTTCTAACTTTTCAAAAGGAAGCTGATTATAATGCCATTTCTTTTTATAATATTTCAAGTGGCTCCAACCTGGCACTTCACTTTAAACCCTGTTATACACAGAATATGTTTCAATGGGAAAAGTAAATGTTTTCCAATCAGTATGGTTAGTAAAAAGGGTTATTCTTATCTAGGAATTGTATGGCATATTACTAGGACCACTGGAACCTCCAATGATCCATTAAACAAGGCAACAGATGTCCCTTCGCCAGTCTTCTTGCATAACACCCGTCCCACCCAGTGGATGGGCCTGTGTTGTAGACCCCTGCACAGCAAGCATGAGGGAAAATCAGTAAAGGAGCCACAGCAATTATATAAAGCTACTGCACCTTAGACGATGAGTGGTGGTCCCAGGAGTCAGAGCTTCACTAATTATCTGTGGCATTATTTAGCAATAATATTATTTTCTATACTGGGAAAAACCCTTTAAAGAGGACTAGTTGTCACAGAATGCAGTGGAATATGTAGAGAGCAGGTTATAGAGAAGAGGAAGTTGAGCAGATTGATGTATAGCTTTGTGGGAAAACATTCGGTAAAACTTGTAATTTATGCTTTTGCACCTCAGTTTTCACTAAATTCAGTTGTACACAGAGGAGGTATTATCAGTGATTGATAGTATTCTCTGTTTAAGTGTGTATACACAGATAGCTGTCAGTGATTGATAGTATTCTCTGTGTAAGTGTGTATACATAGATAGCTGTCAGTCACTGATAATTCTACATGGGAGAGATGTTATCAGTGACTGATGGTATTCTCTGTGTAAGTGTGTATACAGAGATAGCTGTCAGTCACTGACAGCTGTACACAGGTAAGTGTTATCAGTGATTGATAGTATTCTCTGTTTAAGTGTGTATACACAGATAGCTGTCAGTCAATGATAGCTGTACACAGGTGAGGTGTTATCAGAGATTGATAGCATTCTCTGTGTAAGTGTATATACATAGATTGGTGTCAGTCACTGATAGCTGTACACATGGGAGGTGCTATCAGTGATTGACAATATTCTCTGTGTAAGTGTGTATACATAGATAGGTGTCAGTCACTGATAGCTGTACACAGGGAAGGTGTTATCAGTTATTGATAGCATTGTGTTTAAATGTGTATAGTGAGATAGTTGTCAGTCACTGATAGTTGTACACAGGGAGGTGTAATCAGTTACTAATAGTATTCTCTATGTAAGTGTGTATACAGAGATAGTTGTCAGTCACTGATAGTTGTACACAGGGAGGTGTAATCAGATACTAATAGTAGTCTCTATGTAAGTGTGTATACAGAGATAGTTGTCAGTCAGTGATAGTTGTACACGGGGGAGGTGTTATCAATCATTGATAGTATTCTCTGTGTAAGTATGTATACACAGATAGCTGTCAGTCACTGATAGCTGTACATGAGGGAGGTGTTATCAGTGATTGATAGTATTCTCTGTGTAAGTGTATATACATAAATAGGTGTCAGTCACTGATAGCTGTACACATGGGAGGTGCTATCAGTGATTAATAGTATTCTCTGTGTAAGTGTGTATACATAGATAGCTGTCAGTCACTGATAGCTGTACACAGGGAAGGTGTTATCAGTGATTAATAGCATTGTGAGTATACAGTAAATCTGACAGAGATAGCTGTCAGTTAATGATAGTTGTACACGGAGGAGGTGTTATCAGTGATTGATAGTATTCTCTGTGTAAGTGTGTATACAGAGATAGTTGTCAGTCACTGACAGCTGTACACAGGAGAGGTGTTATCAGTGATTGATAGCATTCTCTGTGTAAGTGTGTATACATAGATAGCTTTCAGTCACTGATAGTTGTACACGGGGGAGGTGATATCAGTGATTGATAGTATTCTCTGTGTAAGTGTACATACATAGATAGCTGGTATTCACTGATAGCTGTACATGGGGAGGTGTTATCAGTGACTGATTGCATTCTCTGTGTAAGTGTGTATACAGACATAGCTGTCAGTCACTGATAGTTGTGCACAGGGGAGGTGTTATAAGTGATTGTCTGTTACTTAGGGGAGGTATTAAGTTTACATAATACAGAGAAACAGTATAAATGTATAAAATACAATTTTTTCAGAATCTTTTCATCAAGCTACTCAGCTGCTCATGCTCTATAACAAGCTGCCTGCATATTGCACTGCATTATATGGTAACAGGTTCTCATAATGGGGCTATTTACATGTCCATTTTTCAAACCGCAAAACATGCATTTCCGTGTGCTTCCAGCCACGCCACTTACTTGATCTTTGTCAGGCTTATCTGAAATGTCATTCAGACTAGAAGATGTCATGTTTCGGTGTGTCATTGTTGGGCTGCCTGTAAATACAAAAAGGAATTTTAGACCAAATACATGCATATCAAATGTTCTAATAAACTATATAACTATATATAATATACGCTCATACGCTATTGGCAAGACATAATACCACATCTAAGCAACATGAACACTCAGGGAGATGTAGTACGCTATGTTGTACCAGACAAAACAATCAAGCAATTTATATAAACATATACCATAAATCCATAAATGTATTTATACAATACTATAAAAAAAACATATACAAAGCCCGAATAAGCTCTAGAGCAGGTACTACTTCAATTTTTTTAATGGTTGACAACATGAGAGCTCTAGGAAGTTTCTGTTTCTTCTATAGTTTAACTGGGATCATCCAAGAGTAGCCACCTATTTAACATTGAATCTAGTGAGCTGGGTTTGCTGCCGTAATTCATATACATCTCTTTGTATGGCTTTATTGACTTTAATAAGGCTTAGGGCTCATTTAGATGACCATATGTGTTTTGCGGTCTGCAAATTGGAGATCCAGAAAACACAAATACCGGCCGTGTGCGCTCCGGGACGGAACAGCCAGCCCTATGATGGAAATGCCTATTGTTGTCCACAATTGTGGACAAGAAGAAGACACGTTCTATCTTTTTTGCGGGGACACAGAACAAAAGTACGGATGCAGACAGTACACTGTTTGCTGTCCACATCTTTTGCGGCCCCATTGAAATGAATGGGTCCACATCCATCCTGCAAAATTGTGGAAAGGATGCGGACTCAAATATATGGTTGTGTAAAGTGGCCCTTATGCCCATAGTAAGAGCAGCTTCACATGAACAAAAGATGGATGCATTTAAGTGTCCTTTTTTATGGCTATAAGATCTGGTTCTATGGGGAATCGATGGTGGGGTGTGTTGTTGAAATACCATACTGCAGCCTAATATTTTAGGGTACAGCCACACGGGCAGTTTTGGACAGATAAGATTCAATTCACTCCCGGTTTTGGCTTCCAAAACTGCATCCAGAAACTCGATCATGTGGCCATACCCTAAAAGTTTGACTAAACTGGCGGGAGACTTTAATAAGCTTAAACATTAGCATTAGTGGGTATTTTAAGCATCCTACTTTTAAAATGTGGAATATTTGATGCACTAGACCCCCAGGTGACCCACAGAGACATTGTAATGGCAAGAAAAGAATCTACTGTAAATAGCAGTTTCATAGTTTCTAATAAGTACAGACATAGCTCCAGTGAAAAGACCCCATGTGTGCTTACAGCGCGTTAGGTTACATAAAGGAACTTTCTATGGATTTCTATGAATAAAAATGTACTCGCAATTAATATGCAATACCAAATTACATATTTAATGCTTACTGTACACAGCAACAATGCCATCAGCCTGCTGTGAAAATGGATCATTTCAGCACACTGCCTTGAGTTGTTTCAACCTTAGTCTTCCTTCACATTACACTCCTATACATTCAACTGCGCAAATAACAGCAAGCATTATAGTTTTTAGCAAATTAACAAGCTGGAACAAATGTTAAATGTGTATGACTAAGTTTAACAAGACCGCAAAAAGCACCAGGAGGGCTTTCCTCGCCCACCACAAAAATAATGAGGGCAGGACTTTTACTGCTTTGCATGCTAATTAGTACAATTGTGCTATTATCCTACAAAAGTAAAGCAAAACAGTAAGGAGGAATAGGCCTCGACAAAACAGCCACGTTCCCTTCCACCCCCGGTTCAGTTACACCACATAGTCCTGCTATTTTCATGCTGGATTAATGATTTTCATTGCGTCGAGCCCTTGACTTCTGTTTCCAATGCATTAACATAGCCTTATTAAATGTACACTAATTAAACAGCTTGGCAGCAGATTATATAGAAAGTTGACACTCAAAAAGTTTTTAAGGCTACTTTCACACTAGCGTTTTCATCTTTTTCGCCGCTGAGTTCCATTCTAGGGGCTCTATACCGGAAAAGAACTGACCAGTTTTATCCTAATGCATTCTGAATGGAGAGCAATCCGTTCAGGATGCATCAGGATGTCTTCAGTTCAGTCTTTTTGACTGATCAGGATTTTCAGAAAACCGTAGCATGTTGTATTTTTACCTCCGGCCAAAAATCGGGAATACTTTGACTGAACTCTGGATCCGGCCTTTTTCCCATCCGGCGGAGTGTTTTCCGTCAAACCGGATCCAGCTTTTGCATGTTAAACCCGAAAAGTCTATAAATGGTGGATCCGTTTTTTCCAATGCATTTTTTCATTGTGATCAAAATTATGATCAGGATTCAAATTCAGTTCCGGTGATGGAATTGAACGCCGGCTTCAAACAACGCTAGTGTGAAAGTAGCCTTAGTTTGGAACTTTGGACTGGGGCACTATAGTTTTAGATAAGTTCTGTGAAGCTGAATTGAATTTGATGCACATAACGTGATGTATCCATTTTAGAAAAGTTTAATCGCCATTTGTATAACAAATGTGGCAGCAACATAAACATAATATGGATAATGTATTTTAATCACTTGGAGATATTAAATGGACTCTGTCACCACTTTCTAACCCCCCCTTTTAAAACTATTGTTCTCTCCATGCCGCCCTTGTGATTACAAAGGTGTTGTTATAACATAAATTCGCCGTCTCGTTTTGATAAAAATACCTTTTATCTAACCTGTCAATCTCTTTGGATAAGGTGCCCAGGGCGTTTCTGAAGGTCTGAAGCTGCCGCCCGCCCCCGCCGCCGTTGGTGCCCAGCTCCTCCCCTGATCCTTTCAGCGCCGCCTGAATGTAAAGAAATCCGCCTCCGGCTCTCGCTCAGTGCCCCCTCCTCCTTTTCAAAGATCCCGCGCGTGCGCACAGGCCTGTGCCTGATGCGCCCGTGCGGACATTTTCAATCAGCCTCATTGAGCGAAGTGCGCGCGCACTTTATCAAAACGAGACGGCGAATTTATGTTATAACAACACCTTTGTAATCACAAGGGCGGCATGGAGAGAACAATAGTTTTAAAAGGGGGGGTTAGAAAGTGGTGACAGAGTCCCTTTAAGGGTTCCTAATTCCCCAGGGTTCTCCTTTATAACTGCCATTAATAATCACCCAAAAAGTTTTATAACATTCTAACATTCCCCTGTAAATGATCCAGTTCTATTACCAGATGCCATTTTCATTTTGGTTGTCAATATATATATATATATATATATATATACCTCCAGCTTTTAAAAAACAAAAACTGCTACTTCATAAAAATAACCATAAAAATGTCATATTAAAGGCGTTTTCTGAGACTTTTAATACTGAATACCTCCATCAGTATCTGATTGGTAGAGGTTCAACACCTGGTACCCCTGGTGATTAGTGGTTTGAGAAAGCTCCTGTGAGTGCCACAGCCTTATCTTAGCTCACCAAGCACAGCGCTGTGCATTCTATAGCAGCTATACTTTGTATCAAAGCCTAGCCCCATTCACTTCAATGAGGCTGAGCTGTGCCTAGGCCATGTTGTGACCAATGATTGTGATGTCACTGGCCTAGGCTCAGCAGTGAGAAGGCCACAGCACTACTATCTGTTTGAGCCCCACCGATCAGATACTGATGACCTATACAGAGGTTGGGCTGTTGGCCCAATTTAAAAAATAAAAAAATTATTGTGGGCAGCACTGTGTTGTAAAAAATAAAGAAAAATTCTGATGTACTTTTGCAGTCGCCGTGGCTCTCAGTGGTCTCTGCCAGGCTGGAAAGTGACAAGGACCAAGTACTTGGTCAAAGTACTGCTGCAGCCAAGGAATGTGCCAGAACGGAATATCACTGCTAAGGCTCAGAATGATATGCCATTCTTGCACATATGAACACTCAGATCATTGATGACTGGTCTCCATCACTGCCAGTTTGGCAGGGACCATCAGGAGCCACAGTGCTGGAATGGATAGTATCTGTAAAGGCAAATTACGGTTTTATTTTTTTTTTTTTTCAACACACCGCTGCCCATCATAGATTTCGTAATTTGGGTAGACAACTAAAACTACACTATTGTTAGTTACTAAAGTGGTTCAGGAGGCTAAGATCTGGGCTGATGCACAAATGAACTGATTTAGCTGCCCAAGATCTGAAAAATTGGCATGAAGGAAACATAAAGGTCACTAGTAAACCTACAGTATTAAACAATGGACCTTCAGGGTCAAAATATTGTAATATTGTAGCTTAATTTCTAATAAAAGTGGATTTCAAAAATTTTTATGGGAGTTAACGAGCATCCTGGTGAAGAGGTTACACATTAAATCCTTGCTCAAACAGTACCTAAAAATTAATATTTTACTATTGTTGTCTACATAGCCCCCCTCCCATACACAGGAGGCTGAGATCTGAGCTGTTGTTTGCAGACTTCTTGACCAACAAAACTTTCTCAAGATCTGCAGATTTGAGATGAAGTACTTTCTCAACTAACAAAACATTCAATCTTCAAGGTCAAAATATTGCACAGTATTTTGATTTCTGAATGGGGCTATCCCATGAAAAGTATTACTATACAATGAACGGGGCTTGTCAAATTATGTAAAATGAAGTAATACTTCAATCCATGTGCAATAAAATTATTGTTTGCTTTTACATTTTACATTTTCTTCTCTGGTAGCCCTTCCTTCCTGCTATTTGTCCTTCTGGTCCACCTTCTCCTGCATTCAGAAGTGAAATAACATGCTGAGCAGCTTCCTTGTTCCCTTCTCCTCCACTCTTTGCTGGTGTATTGATCTCATAGTGAAGTGGCCAAAACACCTTTCATTTATTCATTTCTACTTCTAAAATCATAGAGGTGTTTAGATTTATCTCTCTTTAGACAGTTTAGAAAGAAGTCAGGGGGCACTGCATACAATACTATTAGTAGAATCTCTAGGGTTGTGTTTGAGGGACTATTTTCTATGCAGGCAAGGTAGACAGAAAAACAGAGGTTTGTCTACTAGGAGAGCAGGGTTAGAAACAGCAGACTGAAATGCACTCCTGGGAGATGCAGGTGCTTGATAGTCACATGGGAGGAGCTGTTGCTCCTTTCTAGAATCTGAAGAGACCAGAGCTACAAAGAGGTAAGTAAAGAAGCTAAAAAGGGTGAAAATTACACTGACAAGCAGCATTGTTTTGCACTGACAAACATAAAGTAATGGTGTACATTACTCTAGATATTTAATGTATGGGATAATCCCTTTAAGCAATCCAAGTCCCTATTCTATTTGTAACTGAAACAAGTTCCCTTATGTCTCCAACTTAGTTCAGCCAATGAGGGAGGAATTAAAGCTAGGGGTTAGTGTGAAAACTCAAACGATACCAACATAACCATAGATGCAAGAATCAGGAGGATGGATTTTTTTTATTTCCCTGGAGGCCTGTAATAGATTAACAGCACACCTGTATTATGGTAAAAACCTTTCATTTATTTGCACCTATTAACTGTGGTTATATTAAAGAGGGTAAACCACTTTAATCAGGAGAAATGTCTGATGACAACACATGAGATCTCACTGCGGATCAATGCAGGTGTAAGCACAAAGCTGGTCAATTGGTTTATTTTCCTATGGAAAAAAATAACACTAAAGTGTTAAAAATGTATTGTGGGCTCATCAGACACATCCAAGCACTTATGTGCCAGAATGCTCCAAGTACATGGTCCTTGAATTAAGGAATGTACTTTGCATCAGAAAATAAAAAGAGTATCTTCCCTTCATCTTAAAGGTTCAATATATGACACATATATAAAATGTGCTGTCCACAATAATGACAGTATAAATCTGTAGAAGATGGTATGAGTAAGGGAACATATATACAATTCTATGTTCAAATTAGAGATAGGCACAACCAGATATTTGGGTCACTTGGAAAATACAATAATTTTATTGTCATCCGATATCATAAGAATATAAAAGAAATATACTAAAAAACATACACGTAAAAACCTATTGGCTTTAGCCACAAGACAATAAAACAAGGAGATAAGTATTATAAAATCACCAAGCAAATAATGTGCAATGACAAAACAATGGTCACAGTATAAATATATGGAAAACTGTGGACTCCAATCTATAAATGACGAATCAAGATTGGATCTGATACAATTGTCTCTCCAGGAATAATGCAACGAGTTGGTTGTGTGCTGTGCGTCCAAACACTGACGTCACTCAGTGTTTTCCCCAAGATTTCATAAAGTGGGGATATTAGATATATTATTGCTCGTCCACTTTAAATTAACCCCGATCTCTACAGATTCTTCTTTCAGGGTATCGGCATAACAGGGTACTCACGGTTGATGTAACCAAACTGCGGATAGAGTTGCATGCTGTGTGGCGTCCCACCTGTATTCAGCGTGACTGTGGTTCTTTGTGCAGTAAGTCTCGTGAGTTATCACGGGATTTTAGAGTGTTCACCCTGTTGAACTTGCCGGCTTTCAATCCTGGGGTCTGTGAATCGGTGGACAGCTTTTCCTTGTACCTAATCCAGCTTGTAAGCACAATTTTGTGGGTAATGTTCTGTGTATTGTTTCAATTGCGCAAATCTCTAGTTGTTTCTTCAGAAAATACTTGGGCACTTCATAGATACTTCATTAAAACCAAACGCATTTCGGAGTGTATATAATTTCTCACGCCTTCTTTTGAAGGTGTGAGAAATTATATACACTCCGAAACGCGTTTGGTTTTAATGAAGTAGTTTCGCGTTTCGGAGTGTATATAATTTCTCACTCCTTCTTCTGAAGAAGGAGTGAGAAATTATATACACTCCGAAATGAAGTATCTATGAAGTGCCCAAGTATTTTCTGAAGAAACAACTACAGATTTGCGCAATTGAAACAATACACAGAACTTTACCCACAAAATTATGCTTACAAGCTTGATTAGGTACAAGGAAAAGCTGTCCACCGATTCACAGACCCCAGGATTGAAAGCCGGCAAGTTCAACAGGGTGAACACTCTAAAATCCCATAATAACTCACGAGACTTACGGCACAAAGAACCACAGTCACGCTGAATACAGGTGGGACGCCACACAGCGTGCAACTCTATCCGCAGTTTGGTTACATCAACCGTGAGTACCCTGTTATGCCGATACCCCGAAAGAAGAATCTGTAGAGATCGGGGGTTAATTTAAAGTGGACGAGTGTTTGGACGCACAGCACACAACCAACTCGTTGTATTATTCCTGGAGAGACAATTGTATCAGATCCAATCTTGATTCGTCATTTATAGATTGGAGTCCACAGTTTTCCATATATTTATACGTGACCATTGTTTTGTCATTGCACATTATTTGCTTGGTGATTTTATAATACTTATCTCTTTGTTTTATTGTCCTGTGGCTAAAGCCAATAGGTTTTTACGTGTATGTTTTTTAGTATATTTCTTTTATATTCTTATGTTATCGGATGACAATAAAATTATTGTATTTTCCAAGTGACCCAAATATCTGGTTGTGCCTATCTCTAATTTGAACATTTAATACCTTTACTGACAGGGGGGATCATTTGATAGCACCCATCCATCTCACCTATCTTGTGGAGCCACCCAATTACATTTCCATTTTTAAATATATACAATTCTTTCTGATTCTAAATATTCTTTTTACTGCACCATGTATGTGACCCATTTCCCACAACACACATTTACCCCGACTTACTGAGCCATCCCATGCTGGGGCTGCGCCGCACACGGAGATCGTCATCCGACATGCGGGTTGCCAGGCAGGGCACAGAATTTTCTAGAGGACTGCGTGCTAGTGTCGCAAGCGAAAAGCAGAGGAAAGTTTGAAAGCAGCAGCAGGTAGAGCAAAAGGAAAGCAAAATAAAGGTGAGAAGAACAAGGAAGAAAGACATCTAAAGGCTTGAAAACAGTAGAGAACTATCAGTACAGTAAATGCATCAGGAATTGTGGCTGCTGCAAGTATCATGTGAAGGTACAATCTAATAAAGGAACCAACTTCTCCTAAAATCAGAGCATCACCAATAAATAAAAGTTAAGAAGCTGTCCTCAATGAGATGAGCTGTAGTAAAAGGCCTACGTAGACAATAAGTGGTGGGGGTCCAAAAGGTCAAACCATTGATAGCCCTTCCTGAAGAACCATTCATTTCTAAGCTATAGCTGGACAGTTTTCCAAACGGGCTACTAATGTCCACAACAGGGGTGGTGTGAGATTAGCAGCCCCTTGATTCTAATTTCACTGAACCCGGTTATAAGGTTTTAATTAACTCCATGTACATCTGATACACTTCAGCTTGTGTTGGTAGATTTTAATATATAGCAATAGTATTTATTGCTGATATGCAATTAAGTGCAATATGGAAAGAAATATGTAAAAATGCAAAGAAGAGAAGACAGGTCAGAACCAATTTTGCTGTGGATTTTTAAGGCATTATTTTCAAGAAAACCCTAAAAAAAACTATTAAGATCAAGCACTTTGGTACTAGCTATAAAGGCTGGTTCAGACATCAGTGTTTTGATCAGGATTTTGTATCAGTGATTGAAAGCCATAACTAGGTGTGGGTCAAAAACAAAGAATACGTGGAAATTTTTGCATTATACCTTATTCATGGTTTTGGCTCATAATCACTGCTAGAAACCATTGATCAAACATTGACCAAAACAATGATATGTGAACCAGGCCTTAAAGGCAACCTGTCACTTCTTGCCAGTTAGTGTTGATAGTCACCCCGTTTCCCTGCTGTGCCACTGGAGTACATTTAGAGGACTCATGAGCACGTGATCAGAATGATGTAATGTTCTTGATCGTGAGCTAAGAAGTCCTCTCAATGTAGACCAGGGGCAGCATGGCAAGGGAATGGGGGGGCTGGAGGGAGCGGTCAACAAATTCAACATAAACTGGTAGTTAGTGATCTAGGGTCGGGGCCAGCAGTACCATAGTACAGGAGGTTAAAGAGGTTTCCAGTTTAATCTGAATATTAACTGTACAACAAAAAAATATTTCTGTGATACTCTATGTTTTTATTTCGCAAGATCTCTGCTTACTAACAGTGAATGCAAACATTCTTACTTACAGTCATGTGAAAAAATTAGGACACCCTTTGAAAGCATGTGGTTTTTTGTAACATTTTTAATAAAAGGTTATTTCATCTCCGTTTCAACAATACAGAGAGATTAAAGTAATCCAACTAAACAAAGAAAACTGAAGAAAAGTCTTTTCAAGATCTTCTGTAAATGTCATTCTACAAAAATGCCTATTCTAACTGAGGAAAAAGATAGGACACCCTTGCCCCTAATAGCGAGTGTTACCTCCTTTGGCTGAAATAACTGCAGTGAGACGGTTCTTGTAGCCATCTACCAGTCTTCGACATCGGTCTGAGGAAATTTTACCCCACTCCTCAATGCAGAACTTTTTCAGCTGTGAGATGTTTGAGGGGTTTCTTGCACGTACAGCCCTTTTCAAGTCACCCCACAGCATCTCAATGGGATTCAAATCTGGACTTTGACTTGGCCATTCCAGGACTCTCCATTTCTTCTTTTTCAGCCAATCTTTGGTTGATTTACTAGTATGTTTTGGGTCATTGTCATGTTGCATGGTCCAGTTCCGCTTCAGCTTTAATTTTCTAACTGATGGTCTCACATGTTCTTCAAGCACCTTCTGATACACAGTAGAATTCATCGTGGATTCTATGATGGTGAGCTGACCAGGTCCTGCTGCAGCAAAGCAGCCCCAAACCATGACACTTCCACCTCCATGCTTCACAGTTGGTATGAGGTTCTTTTCTTGGAATGCTGTGTTTGGTTTACGCCAAACATGTCCTCTGCTGTTGTGTCCAAATAATTCAATTTTGGACTCATCTGTCCAAAGAACATTATTCCAGAAGTCCTGGTCTTTGTCAACTTTATCTCTGGCAAATGTCAGTCTGGCCTCGATGTTTCTCTTGGAAAGCAAAGGTTTCCTCCTTGCACACCTCCCATGCAAGTTAAACTTGTACAGTCTCTTTCTGATTGTAGAGGCATGTACTTCTACATCAACAGTAGCCAGAGCCTGCTGTAGTTCTCGAGATGACACTTTAGGGTTTTTGGAGACCTCTTTTAGCATCTTGCGGTCTGCTCTTGGGGTGAACTTGCTGGGGCGACCAGTCCTGGGCATGTTGGCAGTTGTTTTGAAAGCCCTCCACTTGTAGACTATCTTCCGGACAGTGGAATGGCTGATTTCAAAATCTTTTGAGATCTTTTTAAATCCCTTCCCAGACTCATAGGCTGCTACAATCTTTTTTCTGAAGTCCTCTGACAGCTCTTTTGCTCTCACCATGGTGCTCACTCTCACTTCAACAGTCAGGAGCACACCAAACTAAATGTCTGAGGTTTAAATAGGGCAAGCCTCATTCAACATGCAGAGTAACGATCTACTAATTATGTGCACCTGGTGTGATATACCTGTGTGAGATCTGAGCCAATTTAAGAGGGAATACATGTGAGGGTGTCCTATCTTTTTCCTCAGTTAGAATAGGCATTTTTGTAGAATGACATTTACAGAAGATCTTGAAAAGACTTTTCTTCAGTTTTCTTTGTTTAGTTGGATTACTTTAATCTCTCTGTATTGTTGAAACGGAGATGAAATAACCTTTTATTAAAAATGTTACAAAAAACCACATGCTTTCAAAGGGTGTCCTAATTTTTTCACATGACTGTAGACCTAAGGATTGACTTGTTAGGGTAATTTCAGGTGGGGTGGATTTAGCAAGGATTTCTGGTATGGATTCCACACTGCAAATCCACAACAAGTTGCAGTACAATACATGTGGATAGAGTCTTTAAAATGCCATCCACATGTAGCAGAAGTTTCCCATGAGCATGCTGCCCATTTCCAAATATTCATTCTGTTGCATACCCAGTCAATGCTTAGGGATGATATTTGCTAAATCAAAATGTCGGCCCTTAAAGGAGTTTTCCAGTTATAATGATTTTAAAGAGGACCTTTCACCGAACCTGACATTGTGAACTAAGTATACAGACATGGAGAGCGGCGCCTGGGGATCTGACTGCACTTATTATTATCCCTGGGCGCTGCTCCGTTCTCCCGCTATGCCCTCCGGTATCTTCGGTCACTAGGTTATAGTAGGCGGAGATTTAGGTCACTAAGTTATAGTAGGCGGAGTCTGCCCTTGTTCTGCTGTAGCGCTGGCCAATTGCAGCGCAGAGCTCACAGCCTGGGAGGTTATTTTCTCCCAGGCTGTGAGCTCTGCGATGCGATTGGCCAGCGCTACAGCAGAACAAGGGCAGACTCCACCTACTATAACTTAGTGAGCGAAGATACTGGAGGGCATAGCGGGAGAACGGAGCGGCGCCCAGGGATAATAGTAAGTGCAGTGAGATCCCCGGGTGCCGCTCTCCATGTCTGTATACTTAGTTCACAGTGTCCTAATCGGTGAAAGGTCCTCTTTAAGCAAGTGCCAGCAGCCTGCCTCCCGCTTTGCTCCTCTGCACTACCTCCTCTGTATCCATCTTCCAGTTCCTGCACTGTTTACATCCGGTGGTGTATGGGCATGGTAACATGCCCCCCTCCAGCCATTGACTGGCTTCAGCTAAGCAGTGAAGTGCTGCTTGGGGCCACATCTCCGCTGAAACCAGTTATTGGCTGCAACGGTTCATGTGACCATGCCCATACACCACTGGATATAAGCAGTGCCGAGACTGGAAGATAGAGAGAACAGAGGCAGCATGGCGGACTGTAGCAGTGTGGAGCAGGTATGAAGTATGAGTCTTCTGTTTCAGCAGGCAGGCTGTGGGCACTTGCTTAAAAATCATTGTAACCAGAAAATCCTTTTAAGGGCTCATGCACACGAGTGTGTTTTTTGTCCACATCCGATCCGCATTTTTTGTGAGTCAGGAGCGGACCCATTCAATGGGGCTGCAAAAGAAGCAGACAGCACACTGTGTGTTGTCCGCATCCATATGTTCGTTCCGAAACCTCGCAAAACAATAGACCATGTCCTATTCTTATCCATTTTACAGACAAGGATAGGGAAGTTCTATAGAGAGCAGGATGTTCCATTCCACAAAATGCGGAACACACACGGCGGGTATATGTGTTTTGCGGACTGCAAAAATAGCTACAGCCATGTGCATGAGTCCTAAGTGTAACAGACTTGATTAAGTCAAACTTTTTGTTTTCATTCACTGACAGAGATCTTGAAAATGGTAATGCATTTAAACAAACAGTATATTACATATGGTATACGTACACAAATATGCTTTGCTTATATGAAGTCTGAAAACCCCTTTAATTGATGCTTACTGTTGCACTTTACCTTTCAGATCCACAGCTTGGTTAGAGCCAGGGAGAGTTAAATAAGTTTTAAAGTTGGCAAGAATCTGCATAATGTTTAGGGTTGGCAGGTGAAATCTGGATGGTAGGAGGAATTCACACCCACTGTATATTTATCTGTCTAGCATGGTCTGATCATTTCAAGCAGAGCAGCAATGCTTCGCTGTACTATTCCGAGGCTTTTTATAACTCAGCACTGAATGTAATGATTGATCAAGCTATCATACTAAGATACATATCTGCATATTATATAAAATATCATAGCTTACTAAACTACTAGAGGTAAATCAGTGCAGAATTAGTAATAAGCAAGCAATCTGTAGAGAGCCACATGTAATGGTGACATACAGTGTATGAATGGTCACTATTACATAAATTCCCTGGGATGCGTGAGGTCAGTAATGCCATGCTAATGAACGAGTGACAGGGTAATGCCAGTAGGATGGAAAGATACCGAAAACTAATTGTACAAATGCAAAACATATGTACAATCATACTTTCATTTTTATATTTTTGATATGTATTTGTGCTATTCACCATATGCAGGAATCATTGTGTATCATCATGCCATGATGATGTAGCGAGGCCCGTAGACAGGAACACGGTTAATGCGACATACGTATTTATGTGGACAGGTATGATCAACCTTACACCTTCTACATGCAACTCTACATGTATGCCAGGTGGTTGAGAATGGACTGACACGTTAGAAACACAAGTAGAAGCTCAGGTTGTCAACCCTTGGATGAACCACACAAATGAAGAAGCCTTGAAGTACCATGCTATTCACCTGAAAGGAAGGAGTTTTTCATCAAGCCCTCCTCTCTCCCTCCTATAATGTTCACAGTTTTAGAAGTTTAATGAAGAAGGAAAGACAAACTCTGGTTAATACATCATAACATGTCAAGAAATAATAACAGCTCTAAGCACCGGCACAATAGAATAGAATTGTAATATTCAGATTAAAATCAGATGCTTTTACTTAGATGGTTTACCACACCATTATGTTTTACGCTAGCGGGGTGTGCAAGTATGGATGGTCTCTCGCCTACTGAAACTGGTGGGAAATATGTAACCAACTGAAAGAACACTCACTATAACTCTCAACAATTTCAAGGGGGGGGGGGGGTATAAGCAGGGTCAAAACAGTATGGTCATGGGGGACCTATCAATAGATTATAAAACATTATGGGGGAAGTAATGTAGCCAACTACAAATCTTAAAATGTAGCCTTAAAGTGGTTTTCTCAACTTAGACATTTACGGCAAAGAGCCTCCTCAACTGTTCTCAGGACTCCAATAGACATGAATGGAGAGAGCAGCACATGCATAGCCATCTCTACACTCACCAAAGGATGGGAGTAAGGTACCCCCGTTCCAGAGATATGTACCAGTCCCAAAGGTGGGAACCACATTCATCAGATATGTACAGAATGTTCTGTGGAAAACCCTTTAAACAAATTGAAGCTCAAACTCTTTTGAACCACAAACCTTGAATTCGAGTTGAGGTTAATTCACAAAAGTTTTAAAAAGTGGTATACTCTTGTCCTAAAGTAATAGCAAACAGCTACATATTTACACTATGCAACACATCAAGACCTGAGCGGAAGAGCCTGCAGCCAGTCTGAATGCAATGGAATTGGCAACCCAACAGAGAGGTAAGTACCGACCAGGCTACCACAACAGGTCAGAAGGCTGCCAATTTTTTCAAAAGCCTAGAGGACAGCTTTAATATGAAATATAATTAAAAGCCAGGGAGCAAGGTCTGGCCTATACATTACCATTGTCCGGGTTGACAAACATCCTACTTGCACTGGAGACTGTTTTCCCTATGTCAGCCAAGGAACGCAAGTTGGATTTCTTTGTCTGATGTCGATGCTTCCTGAGAAGAGTGTAGGTGATCTTTTCCTTCATCTCTGGTTTCAATAGTCCTGTCTCAATCTGGTTATCAAGGATTTTTTCTGAAAAAATATATGGCAAGTAGTTTGATGAAGAACAATATTATTCATTTTTAGGCTTGACTGTGGTTTATGAGCCTATTATCTTCAAAGCTGCTGAATTAGTGATCAACCATTCTACTAGAACCAGTCTGTGTGTGGCCTGTGAGAACAAACACCTAAGGCTTAATTCAGCCATCCATGCTAAAAAATTATTCTTCCTTCAGCCGCAACACAGACAGTTTTAGGCAGCTGTCAGATGTGCAGGTTTCTGATGCCGTTTTTTAAGCCAAAATCAGGAGTGGATCACAAAAAGAGCTAACATATTAAAGACATATAGTACTTGTCTTTTTTAAATCCATTTCTGGTTTTGGCTTAAAAAACTGCACCAAAAAAACCTCAACGTGTGGCAGAACCCTCAATGTGCGATGAGGTCTGTATGTTTGTGTATTACTTGGCGGCAGCCAGAGATTATTGTCACCGATGGTCTTCAGGTCCATGTTCAGGGAGACACGGACCAAAGTGGTGCATGCCCTGAGCTCCTCTCGCATAATGTATAGGAACAAAGCATAAAAATCAATAAGCGACTTACCAACTACTTGTGGGAGTGAATTGGCTTCTAGGTCAAGTAGTATTGTCCCTTTTTCAATACATGTTCTCAGTTCAAACAGGCTGTGCAAGGAAAGTGTGGCAACATGGGGCTTACTCCACCTTTCTCCACCCTGCTCCACTTTTTCTTCAAACTTTATCCATCTAAAATTTAAAGAAAATACGTTATTTCATATTGTATACTACGATGTAGTAAAATCCCTACATAGCTTCAAAGCTGCATAACGTTGTGCAATGGGAAGGGGTAGGATAAGTACAGAGGTATCCTTCCTTATCTCTACTATTGGCTCACATCCCAAGATAAATGGCGTGAAATGACCAGTTTGGAAAAAACAATATGCATTAATTTGTTTTTGTTTTTTCATTCCAATCTGGTCATCTTGTGCCACTAATCTCATAATATCTCAAGCCAAGATGAGATATAAGGAAGTACACCAGGAAAATATTATGATTAAGGAAATATATTAATTATTTCTACTATTCTTTGCACATGAAGCACATTTCAAGGGGGTCTCTAAAATGATAGAAACAAGTGTATCATTTAAAGTAGATCTAGTTAGATAATATATTTTCTATCAAGAGCCCATCCACGAAGACTATAGAACAGGGCTGGCCAACCTGCGGCTCTCCAGCTGTTGCAAAACTACAACTCCCAGCATGCCTAGACTGCTTACAGCTATCAGCCTACAGCAGGGCATGATGGGAAATGTAGTTTTAGGTTGGCCAGCCCTGCTATAGAACATTAACATAATTTGAAGGTGAAATTAGAGCTAGGTATTTTTCAATCAATAGGATGGCAATTAGGTGTGAGTGAGCGACCTGTATTATTCAAAGACCAGAGATTTATCAAAGTCCGATCTGCACAAAACATTTGTGAAAGTGTATCAATATTAGATTCACCACAACTAGAGATCAGCAAAAAATACACCTGGTTTGAGATTTGCTTTGAATTCAATATGTTCCCGAATCTCCAATAATGTCTTGCCTTGACTTGCTGCCAGCTAATAGAGAAAATACAGGCCTATATTCTCTCAGTAGATAACAACTTAGTCTAAAGCCTGTATTAGACAGGCAGATCAGCACAAGATTGTCGGGAGGGGAGTGTTCCCTCTCAGCAATCACTAACTAGCTAGTGGAAGAGACTGCTGCTATTGCATGTAACAATCTCCTCTGCAGCATGGCGAGGAGCGATCGCTATGCCATCGCTTGTCCCCATACTGTCTAGTGGTTTGCCGGTGGCAGATCGATATTAGACAGCACGGTCTGCCTCTGGCAAGCAGTGATTTTTAAGCAGAATTGCTTGATGAACAAGTGTTTGCTCGTTCATTGGGCAATTGGGGGTAGTATTACACTGCAAGATGATCGCTAACGAGCGTTCACACCGCTTATCGGCTGAAATATCGACCAGTGTAATACAGTCTTAAGGCTGGCCGTACACGTTGGATAGCATGCATGCATGTGTTTAACAATGAGAACCAAAGGATCAGGTGTGTTATCTAACAGCCCAATATTTTTCCACAAGAACTGCCATCGAAGGAAACCCCCATAAGCAATAGATGGTTGACCAATCTTGTTGAAATCATTGGGTTTAGGTGACATTTATTTAATGTGTATGGTCAGCTTAAATAGTAACTAAACCTTTGTTGAAAACACAAAGGAGTACGAGCGCCTTCAGAGCAGAGTTCAGAATCCATAGAAACTACATGGGATCTGTATTTCACATGCTCAGACAGTCGAGCAGAGGCGATGAAAGCCATAAAGGCAGATCATTCTTTGCAGAGCTTCTGTTTCTTCAATTTATTTTTTTTTCTAAAGTTTTAGGTGCCTTTTAAAACTTTGTTCACATTTGCATCAGAGGCTCTACGTGGACAACGGGCACTGTAGGTCAATAAGGTCAGTTGGGTGCCATTGGTATATTTCATACGATGGATTGGTAGATTGTTGCAGCTTCTATCATAAACACCACAAATGTGAACAGAACCTTCCCAAATCCTTTTTCTCTCCTCAAAAGTTAATAAAGTGTAAAATCAAACAAAAAATTATCGAACTGTATTCCCGCTATAAAAAAAAAAAAAAACAATGGAGTCCATCTAGCAATATACTGTATATCTGGATTTAGGGTTGTATATAAATCAGTATTCTCCCCATAAACATTAGTAGTCTGAAACATAAATCTGTATTTTTAGACTGACTTAGACTGACTATGGACCTCTTATAGAGAGATTACATATACATATTATGTATCAATATTTTTAGACTCCATTCAATAATTTGTTGTACTTGGCTATCTCTGGCAGTCTTATAAAGGTGAATGGAGTGATCAGTGGGGGCCACAGCAGCAGTCAAAACCCCGCCAATCAGCCACTGGTTAGTTATTACCTTGGGATAGCCTCTTTAAGGATATCCATATTATGTTCTTTGAAGGTTGTTCATACTAATGAAGTACTAGAATGATGTTTAGTTACAGATACATTATACAGCTTAAGATTTACTTCTGCAGAGATTGATAAGGACTGAGGATGAGAAAAACTTGTCTAACCAGCTGTAGAACAGTGCAAAGGTTAAACTTGTACTTCTTTTACACTGACAATTAACCTCATAAGTGCCGACTTTAAGAGGTGGGATCACCTGTACAGGGTCAATAGCTGCACCTTACAAATACACTCAATAAAGTGAGAATGTACCAAGAAGTGCAGATTGGGCAATCATGAAGAGCATATTTTATTTGACATCCAAGGAACTTAAAGCAGTCAGATAAGCAACGGGGCATTTCCAATATTAGTCGTTTTCAAGGTTAAAAGGCTAATATTTATTTTTAATTCAATGTTATAGAAACTCCAGTTACAATATAATCATATTTGCCTTATAAACAAATGTTCATTTTAAATGGAGCGGCGCCACAGAACATTTTGAATGTGGGAAAAGGTTTTGAACTTTATACCCCCCCCGTCTCCTTGCAAAACAATACATCCTGGATAACCACTTTAATGCATTTATTAGGCTGGGTTCATATGATGCTTGTTTGGATAGATATTTTAAAAATAAAATAACTTTCCATATTAGGAATTCTGGGACAACCAGAACTTTCTGGTTCCTTAAAGGCTATGGGAACCTATGAGGCTGCATTTTCTTTTTATGCCCTAACGTTGTTCATAGCCTTTAAAGAGTTTGTCTCATGATGATAACTCTTGACTAGGGATGAGCGAACTCGAACTGTATAGTTCGGGTTCGTACCGAATTTTGGGGTGTCCGTGACACGGACCCGAACCCGGACATTTTCGTAAAAGTCCGGGTTCGGGTTCGGTGTTCGTCGCTTTCTTCGCGCTTTTGTGACGCTTTCTTGGCGCTTTTTGAAAGGCTGCAAAGCAGCCAATCAACAAGCGTCATACTACTTGCCCCAAGAGGCCATCACAGCCATGCCTACTATTGGCATGGCTGTGATTGGCCAGAGCACCATGTGACCCAGCCTCTATTTAAGCTGGAGTCACATAGCGCCGCCCGTCACTCTGCTCTGATTAGCGTAGGGAGAGGTTGCGGCTGCGACAGTAGGGCGAGATTAGGCAGATTAACTCCTCCAAAGGACTTGATTAACTGATCGATCTGCAGCTGTGGATCATTGAGCTGCTGATCCTCAATTGCTCACTGTTTTTAGGCTGCCCAGACCGTTTGTCAGTCACATTTTTCTGGGGTGATCGGCGGCCATTTTGTGTCTTGTGGTGCGCCAGCACAAGCTGCGACCAAGTGCATTTAACCCTCAATGGTGTGGTTGTTTTTTGGCTAAAGCCTACATCAGGGTGAAGCTGTCACACCAAGTGCATTTAACCAGCAATAGTCTGTTTATTTTTTGGCCATATACTACATCAGGGGCAAGCTGCGCCCGTCACCAAGTGCATTTAACCCTCAATGGTGTGGTTGTTTTTTGGCTAAAGCCTACATCAGGGTGAAGCTGTCACACCAAGTGCATTTAACCAGCAATAGTCTGTTTATTTTTTGGCCATATACTACATCAGGGGCAAGCTGCGCCCGTCACCAAGTGCATTTAACCCTCAGTAGTGTGGTTGGTCAAGCTATCACACCAAGTGCATTTAACCAGCAATAGTCTGTTCATTTTTTGGCCATATACTAAATCAGGGGCAAGCTGCGCCCGTCACCAAGTGCATTTAACCAGCAATAGTCTGTTCATTTTTTGGCCATATACTACATCAGGGGCAAGCTGTGCCCATCACCAAGTGCATTTAACCAGCAATAGTGTGGTTATTTTTTGGCCATATCCCAGTCTAATTCTGTCACTAAATCCATACCGGTCACCCAGCGCCTAAATACTAGGCCTCAAATTTATATCCCGCTAAATCTCTCGTTACCGCTGTCCTGTTGTGGCTGGGAAAGTTATTTAGTGTCCGTCAAAGCACATTTTTTGTTCTGGGTTGAAATACAATTCCCAATTTAGCAATTTAAAAATTTAGTGGTTTCTGCTGTATCAGAGCTATTTGAAATCTATCCCTAAAAGGGTATATAATATTCAAGGTGCACATAGGGTCATTCAGAATAACTTCACACACCCGCTACTGTGCATTTCCAAGTCTAATTCTGTCACTAAACCCATACCTGTCACCCAGCGCCTAAATACTAGCCCTCAAATTTATATCCAGCTAAATCTGTCCTTAGTGCTGTAGCTGGGCGAGTTATTTAGTGTCCGTTCAAGCACATTTCTTGTTCTGGGTTGAAATACAATTCCCAATTTAGCAATTTCATAATTTAGTGGTTTCTGCTATATCAGAGCTATTTGAAATCTATCCCTAAAAGGGTATATAATATTCAAGGTGCACATTGGGTCATTCAGAATAACTTCACACACACCCGCTACTGTGTATTTCCAAGTCTAATTCTGTCACTAAACCCATACCTGTCACCCAGCGCCTAAATACTAGGCCTCAAATTTATATCCTGCTAAATCTGTCCTTAGTGCTGTAGCTGGGCGAGTTATTTAGTGTCCGTTCAAGCACATTTCTTGTTCTGGGTTGAAATACAATTCCCAATTTAGCAATTTCATAATTTAGTGGTTTCTGCTATATCAGAGCTATTTGAAATCTATCCCTAAAAGGGTATATAATATTCAAGGTGCACATTGGGTCATTCAGAATAACTTCACACACACCCGCTACTGTGTATTTCCAAGTCTAATTCTGTCACTAAATCCATACTGGTCACCCAGCGCCTAAATACTAGGCCTCAAATTTATATCCAGCTAAATCTGTCCTTAGTGCTGTAGCTGGGCGAGTTATTTAGTGTCCGTTCAAGCACATTTCTTGTTCTGGGTTGAAATACAATTCCCAATTTAGCAATTTCATAATTTAGTGGTTTCTGCTATATCAGAGCTATTTGAAATCTATCCCTAAAAGGGTATATAATATTCAAGGTGCACATTGGGTCATTCAGAATAACTTCACACACACCCGCTACTGTGTATTTCCAAGTCTAATTCTGTCACTAAACCCATACCTGTCACCCAGCGCCTAAATACTAGGCCTCAAATTCATATCCAGCTAAATCTGTCGTTAGTGCTGTAGCTGGGCGAGTTATTTAGTGTCCGTTCAAGCACATTTCTTGTTCTGGGTTGAAATACAATTCCCAATTTAGCAATTTCATAATTTAGTGGTTTCTGCTATATCAGAGCTATTTGAAATCTATCCCTAAAAGGGTATATAATATTCAAGGTGCACATTGGGTCATTCAGAATAACTTCACACACACCCGCTACTGTGTATTTCCAAGTCTAATTCTGTCACTAAACCCATACCTGTCACCCAGCGCCTAAATACTAGGCCTCAAATTCATATCCAGCTAAATCTGTCGTTAGTGCTGTAGCTGGGCGAGTTATTTAGTGTCCGTTCAAGCACATTTCTTGTTCTGGGTTGAAATACAATTCCCAATTTAGCAATTTCATAATTTAGTGGTTTCTGCTATATCAGAGCTATTTGAAATCTATCCCTAAAAGGGTATATAATATTCAAGGTGCACATTGGGTCATTCAGAATAACTTCACACACACACGCTTCTGTGCATTTCCAAGTCTAATTCTGTCACTAAATCCATACCGGTCACCCAGCGCCTAAATACTAGGCCTCAAATTTATATCCCGCTGAATTTGAATACAATACATTGGGCCAAATAATATATTTGTTGTTGTGGTGAACCATAACAATGAGAAAAACATCTAGTAAGGGACGCGGACGTGGACGTGGACATGGTCGTGGTGGTGTTAGTGGACCCTCTGGTGCTGGGAGAGGACGTGGCCGTTCTGCCACATCCACACGTCCTAGTGTACCAACTACCTCAGGTCCCAGTAGCCGCCAGAATTTACAGCGATATATGGTGGGGCCCAATGCCGTTCTAAGGATGGTAAGGCCTGAGCAGGTACAGGCATTAGTCAATTGGGTGGCCGACAGTGGATCCAGCACGTTCACATTATCTCCCACCCAGTCTTCTGCAGAAAGCGCACAGATGGCGCCTGAAAACCAACCCCATCAGTCTGTCACATCACCCCCATGCATACCAGGGAAACTGTCTCAGCCTCAAGTTATGCAGCAGTCTCTTATGCTGTTTGAAGACTCCGCTGGCAGGGTTTCCCAAGGGCATCCACCTAGCCCTTCCCCAGCGGTGAAAGACATAGAATGCACTGACGCACAACCACTTATGTTTCCTGATGATGAGGACATGGGAATACCACCTCAGCATGTCTCTGATGATGACGAAACACAGGTGCCAACTGCTGCGTCTTTCTGCAGTGTGCAGACTGAACAGGAGGTCAGGGATCAAGACTGGGTGGAAGACGATGCAGGGGACGATGAGGTCCTAGACCCCACATGGAATGAAGGTCGTGCCACTGACTTTCACAGTTCGGAGGAAGAGGCAGTGGTGAGACCGAGCCAACAGCGTAGCAAAAGAGGGAGCAGTGGGCAAAAGCAGAACACCCGCCGCCAAGAGACTCCGCCTGCTACTGACCGCCGCCATCTGGGACCGAGCACCCCAAAGGCAGCTTCAAGGAGTTCCCTGGCATGGCACTTCTTCAAACAATGTGCTGACGACAAGACCCGAGTGGTTTGCACGCTGTGCCATCAGAGCCTGAAGCGAGGCATTAACGTTCTGAACCTGAGCACAACCTGCATGACCAGGCACCTGCATGCAAAGCATGAACTGCAGTGGAGTAAACACCTTAAAACCAAGGAAGTCACTCAGGCTCCCCCTGCTACCTCTTCTGCTGCTGCCGCCTCGGCCTATTCTGCTGCTGCCGCCTCGGCCTCTTCCTCCGCCTCTGGAGGAACGTTGGCACCTGCCGCCCAGCAAACAGGGGATGTACCACCAACACCACCACCACCACCTCCGTCACCAAGCGTCTCAACCATGTCACACGCCAGCGTTCAGCTCTCCATCTCACAAACATTTGATAGAAAGCGTAAATTCCCACCTAGCCACCCTCGATCCCTGGCCCTGAATGCCAGCATTTCTAAACTACTGGCCTATGAAATGCTGTCATTTAGGCTGGTGGACACAGACAGCTTCAAACAGCTCATGTCGCTTGCTGTCCCACAGTATGTTGTTCCCAGCCGGCACTACTTCTCCAAGAGAGCCGTGCCTTCCCTGCACAACCAAGTATCCGATAAAATCAAGTGTGCACTGCGCAACGCCATCTGTGGCAAGGTCCACCTAACCACAGATACGTGGACCAGTAAGCACGGCCAGGGACGCTATATCTCCCTAACTGCACACTGGGTAAATGTAGTGGCAGCTGGGCCCCAGGCGGAGAGCTGTTTGGCGCACGTCCTTCCGCCGCCAAGGATCGCAGGGCAACATTCTTTGCCTCCTGTTGCCACCTCCTCCTTCTCGGCTTCCTCCTCCTCTTCTTCCACCTGCTCATCCAGTCAGCCACACACCTTCACCACCAACTTCAGCACAGCCCGGGGTAAACGTCAGCAGGCCATTCTGAAACTCATATGTTTGGGGGACAGGCCCCACACCGCACAGGAGTTGTGGCGGGGTATTGAACAACAGACCGACGAGTGGTTGCTGCCGGTGAGCCTCAAGCCCGGCCTGGTGGTGTGTGATAATGGGCGAAATCTCGTTGCAGCTCTGGGACTAGCCAATTTGACGCACATCCCTTGCTTGGCGCATGTGCTGAATTTGGTGGTGCAGAAGTTCATTCACAACTACCCCGACATGTCAGAGCTGCTGCATAAAGTGCGGGCCGTCTGTTCGCGCTTCCGGCGTTCACATCCTGCTGCTGCTCGCCTGTCTGCGCTACAGCGTAACTTCGGCCTTCCCGCTCACCGCCTCATATGCGACGTGCCCACCAGGTGGAACTCCACCTTGCACATGCTGGACAGACTGTGCGAGCAGCAGCAGGCCATAGTGGAGTTTCAGCTGCAGCACGCACGGGTCAGTCGCACTACAGAACAGCACCACTTCACCACCAATGACTGGGCCTCCATGCGAGACCTGTGTGCCCTGTTGCGCTGTTTCGAGTACTCCACCAACATGGCCAGTGGCGATGACACCGTTATCAGCGTTACAATACCACTTCTATGTCTCCTTGAGAAAACACTTAGGGCGATGATGGAAGAGGAGGTGGCCCAGGAGGAGGAGGAGGAGGAGGAAGAGGGGTCATTTTTAGCACTTTCAGGCCAGTCTCTTCGAAGTGACTCAGAGGGAGGTTTTTGGCAACAGCAGAGGCCAGGTACAAATGTGGCCAGCCAGGGCCCACTACTGGAGGACGAGGAGGACGAGGATGAGGAGGAGGTGGAGGAGGATGAGGATGAAGCATGGTCACAGCGGGGTGGCACCCAACGCAGCTCGGGTCCATCACTGGTGCGTGGCTGGGGGGAAAGGCAGGACGATGACGATACGCCTCCCACAGAGGACAGCTTGTCCTTAACCCTGGGCAGCCTGGCACACATGAGCGACTACATGCTGCAGTGCCTGCGCAACGACAGCAGAGTTGCCCACATTTTAACCTGTGCGGACTACTGGGTTGCCACCCTGCTGGATCCACGCTACAAAGACAATGTGCCCACCTTACTTCCTGCACTGGAGCGTGATAGGAAGATGCGCGAGTACAAGCGCACGTTGGTAGACGCGCTACTGAGAGCATTCCCAAATGTCACAGGGGAACAAGTGGAAGCCCAAGGCCAAGGCAGAGGAGGAGCAAGAGGTCGCCAAGGCAGCTGTGTCACGGCCAGCTCCTCTGAGGGCAGGGTTAGCATGGCAGAGATGTGGAAAACTTTTGTCAACACGCCACAGCTAACTGCACCACCACCTGATACGCAACGTGTTAGCAGGAGGCAACATTTCACTAACATGGTGGAACAGTACGTGTGCACACCCCTCCACGTACTGACTGATGGTTCGGCCCCATTCAACTTCTGGGTCTCTAAATTGTCCACGTGGCCAGAGCTAGCCTTTTATGCCTTGGAGGTGCTGGCCTGCCCGGCAGCCAGCGTTTTGTCTGAACGTGTATTCAGCACGGCAGGGGGCGTCATTACAGACAAACGCAGCCGCCTGTCTACAGCCAATGTGGACAAGCTGACGTTCATAAAAATGAACCAGGCATGGATCCCACAGGACCTGTCCGTCCCTTGTCCAGATTAGACATTAACTACCTCCCCATAACCATATATTATTGGACTCCAGGGCACTTCCTCATTCAATCCTATTTTTATTTTCATTTTACCATTATATTGCGAGGCTACCCAAAGTTGAATGAACCTCTCCTCTGCCTGTGTGCTAGGCCTAAATATATGCCAATGGACTGTTGCAGTGGTGGCTGACATGAAGCCTGATTCTCTGCTATGACATGCAGACTAATTCTCTGCTGACATGAAGCCAGATTGTCTGTTACGGGACCTCTCTCCTCTGCCTGGGTGCTGGGCCTAAATTTATGACAATGGACTGTTGCAGTGGTGGCTGACGTGAAGCCTGATTCTCTGCTATGACATGCAGACTGATTCTCTGCTGACATGAAGCCAGATTGTCTGTTACGGGACCTCTCTGCTCTGCCTGTGTGCTAGGCCTAAATATATGCCAATGGACTGTTGCAGTGGTGGGTGACGTGAAGCCTCATTCTCTGCTATGACATGCAGACTGATTCTCTGCTGTCATGAAGCCAGATTGTCTGTTACGGGACCTCTCTGCTCTGCCTGTGTGCTAGGCCTAAATATATGCCAATGGACTGTTGCAGTGGTGGGTGACGTGAAGCCTCATTCTCTGCTATGACATGCAGACTGATTCTCTGCTGACATGAAGCCAGATTGTCTGTTACGGGACCTCTCTCCTCTGCCTGTGTGCTAGGCCTAAATATATGCCAATGGACTGTTGCAGTGGTGGCTGACGTGAAGCCTCATTCTCTGCTATGACATGCAGACTGATTCTCTGCTGACATGGAAGCCAGATTGTCTGTTACGGGACCTCTCTCCTCTGCCTGGGTGCTGGGCCTAAATTATGACAATGGACTGTTGCAGTGGTGGCTGACGTGAAGCCTGATTCTCTGCTATGACATGCAGACTGATTCTCTGCTGACATGAAGCCAGATCCTCTGTTACGGGACCTCTCTCCTCTGCCTGGGTGCTGGGCCTAAATTTATGACAATGGACTGTTGCAGTGGTGGCTGACGTGAAGCCTGATTCTCTGCTATGACATGCAGACTGATTCTCTGCTGACATGAAGCCAGATTCTCTGTTACGGGACCTCTCTCCTCTGCCTGGGTGCTGGGCCTAAATTATGACAATGGACTGTTGCAGTGGTGGGTGACGTGAAGCCTCATTCTCTGCTATGACATGCAGACTGATTCTCTGCTGTCATGAAGCCAGATTGTCTGTTACGGGACCTCTCTGCTCTGCCTGTGTGCTAGGCCTAAATATATGCCAATGGACTGTTGCAGTGGTGGGTGACGTGAAGCCTCATTCTCTGCTATGACATGCAGACTGATTCTCTGCTGACATGAAGCCAGATTGTCTGTTACGGGACCTCTCTCCTCTGCCTGTGTGCTAGGCCTAAATATATGCCAATGGACTGTTGCAGTGGTGGCTGACGTGAAGCCTCATTCTCTGCTATGACATGCAGACTAATTCTCTGCTGACATGAAGCCAGATTGTCTGTTACGGGACCTCTCTCCTCTGCCTGGGTGCTGGGCCTAAATATTATGACAATGGACTGTTGCAGTGGTGGCTGACGTGAAGCCTGATTCTCTGCTATGACATGCAGACTGATTCTCTGCTGACATGAAGCCAGATCCTCTGTTACGGGACCTCTCTCCTCTGCCTGGGTGCTGGGCCTAAATTTATGACAATGGACTGTTGCAGTGGTGGGTGACGTGAAGCCTGATTCTCTGCTATGATATGAAGACTGATTCTCTGCTGACATGAAGCCAGATTGTCTGTTACGGGACCTCTCTCCTCTGCCTGGGTGCTGGGCCTAAATATATGCCAATGGACTGTTGCAGTGGTGGCTGACGTGAAGCCTCATTCTCTGCTATGACATGCAGACTGATTCTCTGCTGACATGAAGCCAGATTGTCTGTTACGGGACCTCTCTCCTCTGCCTGGGTGCTGGGTAGTGTTGAGCGCGAATATTCGAAAAGCAAATTTTTTTCGCGAATATCGCAACTTCGCGATTTCGCGAATATTTCGAATATAGTGCTATATATTCGTAAAAACAAATATTCGTTTTTTGTTTTTCCCCCCCCCCCCCCACAAAATTACAGTACACATATAATTGATTGTTTCCCAAAGGTCCAACAGCTCAGATCTTACTCACATTGCCTAGAAAGTGATTGAGGCGCGAATCTTCGTAAGGCGATTTTATTAGCGCACATGCGAATATCGGCACGTCCCAGAACAGAGGCAAAGGGCTTTGCATTCATACATTAGTGAATTGAGTTGCGAATCTTCGTAAGGCGATTTTATTAGCGCACATGCGAATATCTACACTTGTCCCAGAACAGAGGCAAAGGGCTTTGCATTCATACATTAGTGATTGAATTGAGCTGCGAATCTTCGTAAGGCGATTTTATTAACGCAAATGCAAATATCTACACTTGTCCCCAGAACAGAGAGGCAAAGGCCTGTGCATTCATATAGTATAGCACCATATTCGCGAATACGTAGAACTTCGTAAAATTCGATTTACGAATATTCGTATTTTTTATTTTACTTTCCACCTTACAGATTACATTGATCTGTACTCTGTCAACTACTGTCATCACCCCCCACTGTATCTCGATTGATTCCCAAAAGTCTCACATTCCCTAGAAAGTGATTGAGGTGCGAATCTTCGTAAGGCGATTTTATTAGCGCACATGCGAATATCTACACTTGTCCCAGAACAGAGGCAAAGGGCATTGCATTCATACATTAGTGATTGAATTGAGTTGCGAATCTTCGTAAGGCGATTTCATTAGCGCACATGTGAATTTTGCATAGCATATGTATTATGCGATGCGAAAATTCGAATTATCGCATATGCGAAATAATAACGAATTTGAATGAATCGCGAATATTTTACGAATATTCTTTCGAATATTCACAAAATTTCGCGAATTCGAATATGGGACATGCCGCTCAACACTAGTGCTGGGCCTAAATTTATGACAATGGACTGTTGCAGTGGTGGGTGACGTGAAGCCTGATTCTCTGCTATGACATGCAGACTGATTCTCTGCTGACATGAAGCCAGATTCTCTGTTACGGGACCTCTCTCCTCTGCCTGTGTGTGTGCTGGGCCTAAATATATGCCAATGGACTGTTGCAGTGGTGGCTGACGTGAAGCCTCATTCTCTGCTATGACATGCAGACTGATTCTCTGCTGACATGAAGCCAGATTCTCTGTTACGGGACCTCTCTCCTCTGCCTGTGTGTGTGCTGGGCCTAAATATATGCCAATGGACTGTTGCAGTGGTGGCTGACGTGAAGCCTCATTCTCTGCTATGACATGCAGACTAATTCTCTGCTGACATGAAGACAGATTCTCTGTTACGGGACCTCCCTCCTCTGCCTGGGTGCTGGGCCTAAATATATGCCAATGGACTGTTGCAGTGGTGGCTGACGTGAAGCCTCATTCTCTGCTATGACATGCAGACTAATTCTCTGCTGACATGAAGACAGATTCTCTGTTACGGGACCTCTCTCCTCTGCCTGGGTGCCGGGGCCTAAATATCTGAGAATGGACTGTTCCAGTGGTGGGTGACGGGAAGCCAGATTCTCTGCTATGGAACCTCTCTCCAATTGATTTTGGTTAATTTTTATTTATTTAATTTTTATTTTAATTAATTTCCCTATCCACATTTGTTTGCAGGGGATTTACCTACATGTTGCTGCCTTTTGCAGCCCTCTAGCTCTTTCCTGGGCTGTTTTACAGCCTTTTTAGTGCCGAAAAGTTCGGGTCCCCATTGACTTCAATGGGGTTCGGGTTCGGGACGAAGTTCGGATCGGGTTCGGATCCCGAACCCGAACATTTCCGGGATGTTCGGCCGAACTTCTCGAACCCGAACATCCAGGTGTTCGCTCAACTCTACTCTTGACCTTATGCCTTTACCCTAATAAGGCATATATACATCAGACAGGATGCCCCCCCAGTTTACAGCCAAGGCCTTTACATGTATGACATTGACAGCTATATATTTGAATGGCCTCTGTAATGCTACAGGTGATAAAATGGGGTTATAGAAGATAAGTCTGTGACCATCAGGGGATTGCTACCCTGGCTTCTACAATATAAAAAATTTGTCTTAAAGGGCATCTGTCAGCAGATTTGTACCTAAGAAACTGACTGACCGGTTACACGAGCGCTTGGCAGCTGAAGGCATATGTGTTGGTCCCATGTACATGTTAAATGATGTTTAAATATATGCAAATGAGCCTTTAGGAGCAATTGGCTCAGCTCTCTGTGCAATGGCAATGCCCCCATTGCTCCTAGAGGCTCATTATAATATATTAAAATATCATTTTTCTCAGTCTTTTTATAGTTAGTGCATTTCAACAGGAGAGCCAGATTATATGATAGAGTGAGACTATTTTAGGAGGGGAAGGAAGGATGGATACTAGGGATGAGCGAATCGACTTTGGATGAAACAATCAAAGTCAACCTGCATAATACTTTGTTTGAATACTGTATGGAGCGAGCGTTCCGTACAGTATTAGAATGTATTGGCTCCTATGAGCCGAAGTTATTACTACTTTATTACAATTCTTACTGTAAAAAAAAAAAAAATTCACGAACTCGGGTTTGGTTCCAAGTGGTATCCCGCAAAGTAATAACTTCGGCTCATAGGAGCCAATACATTCTAATACCTTACATAGCACTTATCCCTAATGGATACCATCCTTGATAAAGGAATATGCCTTCTGCTGAAACTTGTTGGACAGAAGTACTGGTCACCTCGATTTGCAAGCAAGTCACCATCACCCATCACACAAGTAATTTCGCTTCTAGAGTGCCTGACCGTCTGGGGCAGCTCCATAATCTAGAGTCTAGCATCGCCTGAGAAATGTGCTACCAAGTTTACCCGGACATCTGGATATATCCACTACTCTATAGGAATACAGATACTGCCTCTCTATGAGCAGGACCTAACAGCCAGGAGTACAGGTACTTTATTGTATGTTGGGAAAGCGTACTGTACGGTAGAAAAATTGAGCACTCAGTATGCACCAGTTCGGCTATGTCTATGAAGGGAGTGCACATCACATTTTATAATTTCTTAGAACTAGCTGTTTGGGGCAGTCGCTAGGGCTCAAACAGTGGATGGAAGGCTCTATCCACTATGTAATTTCTGTCATTGGCGTACTGGAGCTTAGCTCCCATTTTCTTTAATGGTAGTTCATCTACAGTATGTCTGCATGGCCACTGGACCATGGAAGGAATCGTGTGCTTCCAGATACATCAATTGTATATTTCCTGGGCCAGCGGATGCTTAGAATAGCTGATCAGTGGAGATGTCAGGTACTGGATCCCTATCCATCTGATATTGATGTTCTAAACTTTCATATTTGCTTACTACTTAAAGAGAGTGCAAACTGCTGCAGCCGTTTATTTTACAGCCAGACACAGGATTATAAAATGGAGGAGGGGGGAATGGATGATCTTCTGGGGCAGATAACTATAATGGATAGATAATGTGAAATCAAAGGTTGTGACTTTTCTCAAGCAGTATCAAAATACAATGGTGCTTAGTGCATATATAAAGGCCCCACAGGGTAATTGATTGTAATATATCATTTTACAAAAATACAATCTCATGACATGATCAAAAGAAACCATCATATATGTACAAAATATTATATGAATGTGTCTATTTGGTCTTCGTAAACAGCCATTTCAAGCTGCTGAGAAAATGACTGAAGCTCTATTCAATCGGTCAGAAAGTCCACAAATACCTGCCCCATTAATGACAATGTTATCTAATATCTCCAGGATTTCTAGAAACCATTACATACACGTTTGTGAATAATGATATAACATTTTGTAAGGCTACTTTCACACTAGCGTTCGGGTGTCCGCTTGTGAGCTCCGTTTGAAGGGGCTCACAAGCGTACCCGAACGCATCCGTCCAGCACTAATGCATTCTGAGTGGACGCGGATCCGCTCAGACTGCATCAGTCTGGCGGCGTTCAGCCTCCGCTCCGCTCAGCAAGCAGACACTTGAACGCTGCTTGCAGCGTTCGGGTGTCCGCCTGGCCGTGCGGAGGCGTGCGGATCCGTCCAGACTTACAATGTGAGTCAATGGGGACGGATCCGTTTGAAGATGACACACTATGGCTCAATCTTCAAACGGATCCGTCCCCCATTGACTTTACATTGAAAGTCTGGACGGATCCGTCTGAGGCTACTTTCACACTTAGAAATATTTTAACAATATAATGCAGACAGATCCGTACTGAACGGAGCCACCGTCTGCATTATATGAGCGGATCCGTCTCAGACGGATCCGCTCTGAACGCAAGTGTGAAAGTAGCCTAAGACTGTCAGAGAAAAGACAGATAACTTAAAGGAAATCGGTCACCAGGATAATCGCTATTGCAGTAAAGCCTTAGACTAATAGCACTTAGTACCTTATTTCCAGATGTGTCTTTATTTCAGCAATAGCTGTTTTCTATCTTCTGAAAATCCAGTTTATTGGATATGCAAATGAGCCAGTAAGGTGCCCAGAGGGGCATTACTGTTGCAGGAAGGAGCCCAGGCACGCCTCCTGCTAGTGCCCAAGCCCGCCTCTAATGCTGGGAGCAGGGAAAAGGGGGGGCAGAGTTATGGCTGGAATGTGATGTAGGAGGGGTGGGCGGATACATTGTGGCAGGAGACGTGTCTGGGCTCCTTCCTGCAACAGTGACGCCCCTCTGGGCACCTTACTGGATCATTTGCATACCCAATAAGCTGGATTTTCAGAGGATAAAAAACATCTATTGCTGGAACAAAGGCACATCTGGGAATCAGGAACTAAGTGCTATTAGGCAATGGCTTTACTTCAATAACGATTATCCTGGTGACAGATTTCCTTTAATAGATAAGTTGATTCTAAAAACTGACCTAGTCCACAAAAAAGCAATGGAACATTGAGTGGACAGAGCCATATTGTCCCATGTAAAACCCTTAAACTAAACTTGTCAGGTTTTTAGTGAGTTTTTAGAGCAGGATGTGAAAGAGGGAGAGAAGCAGAGCTCCATGATATTTGGCTTATATGATTTGGAGCGAGTAGAGTAAACTTTGATAGGACTCCAACCAGAGACAATGGGTGTCCCAGGATGGAAACTTAAAGTGGCTATGGAAAAAAAAACTAAAAGTAGCCCGATGTTGTAGGCGGGTCCAAACCAAAAAAAGGTGGAGTAATACAAGTAGGCAGGGACAACAGAAGTAGTCGGGGCTAGTAATATCATAGTGCAGCACAAAATACAGCCCTAGCAAAACCAAATACGGTTAAAGCACAAAATACTGCTGCATCCCTATGTTACCATCCTGAGGACTTGAATTCAGGAGGGCACCTAGAGCCGCCGGTCAAGTACATAAGTCCCTGATGCTCCTAGCATTAAATAATGCTGAGAACATCAGATCATTATGTACCTGGTTGGAAGGGCAGTGAGAAGGGCTTGGGTGGCCCCCTGGGCATTGGCCAGACCCTGTTGGGTCTATGGCCAGTCTTTCCTTGTAGTGTCCTGATAACCCTGCCCACAAATGATTGACAGAGCTATATCAGTGTGTATACAATCATCCACTCTGGAAGGGGTAATGGGAATTTTCATTGGCTCTCCTAGTGGTCCTGTTAGGATTTACTCTGCTTTGTACTCACAAATTCAGCTCCAGAGTTGACACTCTGTTTTAGTTACTGCATCATCATCACTTTTGTATTTTTTTTTTAATTAGTGGCTGGATATATAATAGAGTCAGGGTACTTTCACACTAGTGTTTAAGTTTTCAGGTATTGAGATCCGTCATAGGGGCTCAATACCAGAAAAAAACGCTTCAGTTTTGTCCCCATTCATTGTCAATGGGGACAAAACTGAACTGAACCCACGGAATGCTCCAAAATGCATTCCGTTCTGTTTAGTTGCACTGGAGAGCAAACCGCGAGATGTATTTTGCTTTCCATCCTGTATCCGGCATTACCCCCCAATACAAGTGGGGACGGATCCGTTTTCTCTGCCACAATCTGCCACATTAGAAAACGGATCCCTTCTCCACTGACTTTCAATGGAGTTAATGACAATGGCAATGTTAAAGATATGTTAAAGATAATACAACCGGATCTGTTCATAACGGATGCAGACGGTTGTATTATCAGTACAGATCCTTTTTAAAACACATTGCATGAAATGTCCAGTGCACCAGTGTACTGACTAGATGTCTGGCTATGCCCACATAGCACAGCACGTGAATTTAGGAATGTGATTAGTAATGGAATTACTGCACTTTACTCTCCAAGTCCAAAAGGGTCCTGAAGAGCAACATGATTTGATTTCCAAAGTGTTAACTAATAACTTCACGATGGAATCACAAACCATAATTTTCTCTACTTAGGTGGCAACTGTAATATTGACCCTCCTAGAATGGATCAGAGTTATATATATCCACTAACACAGAATACACATTGCATACCTAATGAACAAATATATAAATAAGGGAAAATATAATTGTTGGCTAAAACTTATCATGAATTAAATATTTAAAAGTATTGGATGATGTAATCATTTGAGAGAAGGAAGACTTAAGAAAAACAACCGACTAGTAGAGTTTACAATGCATAGACCACCATAAGTTGCTCAATATTAAAGGAAAATCACAAAATATTCACATTTAAAAGAACTTCCAATAGACAAAAATGAAGAATTGTTTAGGCTCACTAGCATACCTACACTAGTATATAGGAGATTCCATCTGCTTCTTCATACTTTTGTATAACAATCAACTACACAATTTTTCAAGCAGCTTATGGATGTGAGGATGCATTGAATACATAATATAAGGAGATCATCTCAGAAGAACATGTATGCCACTACCATTAACCTACTATGAAAACAGAGTCATGACCAACATCAATCATGACCCTTCTGTGTAATTTGGGTATATGTGCATGAAATTTACAGTTTTAACAGTACAATACTAGCTACCTATTTTTCACATATGCTTTCAAGCACATACCTATTTTATCAGCTTATAAGCTTATCAAACCATATAATAATGGAATGGAAATGGAAGACTTACTTAACATGTTTGTTAGAACCCTAATAGACGATGACTTTTTTTTAACAGTTCACCCAATTGTGTATAAAATTTAAAATCTAGAGCACTTTATACAATTATATGTTTGAGATCTTACCTGGCTGTTTCCTTCCATTCCATATCATGTCCATCAACAGATAAAAGTTCATCAAGCTCAGTGAAGAGCTGTGGAGGAGCTGGGCCATCATCATCTTCTCCCAAGATAAAGCGAATGCGCTCTGCAGCTGGGGAGACTGTAGAGGTGAAAATACTTCGATTAACAGCCTGATCGATAACAACTGAAATGCGACTCTGCGCCCTCTTGGTTTCTCTACAAGCATTCAAGGTGTTCTCTAGATCTTCTTTATCAGAGGACATAATTACTAAGAAGAACCCTCAACTGAGACCTACTGGCCTATGTGCCTTGAAATGTCAATGTAGTTTCAAGTCTACAGGGCAAGCAACTCTTTGGAATACAGTACAAAAGATTTGACCAACTTAATAAGCTAAGGCAAGCAAACTTAATATTTATATGGCAGGAAACCAGTTCCAACCAAACCAGCTTGGGCAATGGGACTGGATAGGAGCATCTATCTAAAGGCTCTCCTCCCTCCCATGTAAAATGAAGCATTTTCATTGGTCTGATGGTTTAGGGACTTATTACCGATATGGCAATGTTTAACAAGAGACAGTCTGCTCTTTACATGTGGAATAGGACAGAATACATTATGTTAGGCATCAGTGCACTTGCAAAACAGCTTGGGGTCAATTTTTACACAGCTAACGGCAGTTTTTTTTTTTTTTTAACATTACATTAAAAAATGATGTTGCCTGAAACACTGCCATTTATTTGTATTACTAGTCAACATTTTTACAGCTTCTGTCAATGACGTTGGATTTGATGTTTATAGATTTCTACTGCTACTGCATGGAGTCAGAAGCTTTTATTTCCAGCAACATATTCCCAAAATGTTACAACTACAGTACATAATTTGCACACCTAAATTATTCTACAAGTCCTTCTCCTGGCTAATGGCCTGTATCTTTGACTGTTGTGAATACAATTTCGCTACTGTGTTAATAGAAGGTCATTTGCATTATTTCAGAACAGTGCTCAGAATGTAAAACTGTACAAAATCAGCAAAGAAACTGTTGCAGATGGAAGGCAACATGCGTACAAAGATTATCTAGGACAACATAAGAAAATAATTTTTTTATAACTTTATATCAGCCATTTTGGAACCAAAACATGATACATTATAGACCTACATCTCACATTTCATTCCATTAGTGGACACAGGGGAATGCTATAAAATATAACCAGAAAAAAAAAAAGAGTTTTTCATCTGTGAAATCAAACAATTACCAGAAAAGAGCATTTTAAATCTGCAATTATAAGTCCATTACAGTATGACAGTACTCACAGGATTAATGTCCTCTCTGCTGAAAATACAGAGATTGCTTTATCCTTTTACGTTCTAATCTTTAGTTACCACTGATGGACATTCATATACAAACATAATAAAATGTAACCTTTCCCAGTATATTCCTTTATAAATTTCTCATGTTACACGTGTGATCAAGTTTCATTGGTTTATGGCCATGATTCTACCTATCAAATGTAAAAACTGCATTTAAAGTGCAGCACATCATTTTTGTTTTCGTTTCTACACCTTTACAGTTCGATTTATGACTACACTTCTTAGATTTTAAGATTTTTACAACCTCTCACAAAACATTTCATTACTACTGTCTGACTTTCCAGGTTTTATTGAAATATGCTCAGTGCAGCTAAATTCAACCATGAAAGAACAATTACAACTCTAAGAAATAAATTTAGGGGAACATTTATTAGGACTGGCATTTTAGATGCTGGTCTTAATAAAGCCCTGCATTGGCGGTGGTTCCGCCGGATTTATGAAGAAGTGCCGGCCTTTTCATAACTTCTTCGAATCCACAGCCCCCTCCTAGCTGTCTTACATTTAGACCATTTTCTATGCCTAAAACAGGAATAGAAAGCGGTAAATGAGACAGGCCTGCCGGCCCTTCCCCTTCCCACACCACGTCCACTTTTATAGACCTGCCGTGAGCGGGGAAAAGTCGCAGATTGTGGTGCAAAGAACCTTTGTGCTGCAATCTGTGCCAGAAATACACCTAGTTTAGGTGTATTTCTGTTCAATAAATGTCCCCCATAGTTCCAACAAATCATGTGAGATCATTCCCTACTTACATGATTGGTAGTGTTGAATGACCAAATCAGCAATATTGTATAACGTAAAGGAGTTTTCCACCCCAAATATACAAATGTTCGAATATTAGTATATCAGAAGTCAGAACAGTACCAAAGTTTGGTGAATTTTATTTAGTTATGGAGACAGATATTTTTTTCTATTCTGTTGAGGAAGCCATTTTTGCAAAAGTAAAAAGTTGTCAAACTGGTTGTCACCTTTCAATTGGCTTCTCCAAAAACTGATGGCAAATTGATACTTTGCTATTGACAGAAAATATTGACAAATACACTTGAGTGGGTGCAGCACTGAAGTAACCAGCTCGATACACAACACCGTGGACTGAGTTGTGTAGTTCCAATAAAAATCCTGGAGAATGACTTTATAGGATCGGCTGCTAACGTCTAACGTGCTAGATATCACAGGGCAACTTCTGAGGTCATGTGGAGTCTTTGTAATAGTGGGTCAGAACTAGTTTAATGGCAAGAGGAAAACTTACATAATATACAATCTAATGTTAGGGCTGACCGATGCACATTTGGGTAGTCCACAACTCCACAGGTCTTCTATATCTTGGCACAGCAGATGTACTATGTTAGTAAGTCGGCAAGGTATTGAGCCATTTATAGGCTGAATATGTTCAAGCTAAAGAACACCCTATTCTCATTCCTTGTGCTAAAAATACTATGTCACAGACTGGTCAAAGAGCAAAATGTCATGTAATGTAGACTGTATCTGCCACGAAATGATTTAGCAGTGTACGTGTAGTTCTACATAGCAATATTTTATTTTAAGTCTGCTTCAGTACATTTTCATTTCCTCGTTATGTTTACTTTTACTGAACAAGGACCTTTCAACTCTTGACATTTTATATGCAGTAAGATGATATATAAATTATTAACTTTTTTATTTTAGATTTTTATTAGCTTTTTTCAATATATTTTCATGTTCAGTACAATGTGTTTGCGCTTTGTATTGTGATAATGAACTGTTTACACTGAGCCTGGTGAACTATGCAGCCCACCCACAAAACGTGCTGTTCTATCCTACCAAATAAAAAGCAATATTATTGAAGATATTTATAGTGCAATTAATTGACTTGGAGAAATGTCTGTTTCTCAAATCAATTGTATCTTTATTTTACAGGACCCTCTGTGGAAGCTAGTTGAATCCACAACCTGCAGCAACATTTACACAGCTCCGAAAAAGGCACAGAGCCCAGGGAGCGTCTATAGATTTCAATGTAATCCAACAGGCCTCTCCATCAGTTACCACCACCCCATCACACTCAGCTCAGAAGGTCCCTATAGGATATGTTAAAAAGGGTTCTCTAAATTATTGTTCGCTAATGTTTTGTACATCCATAGATCCTTAAAGGGTTGTCTCACTTCAGCAAGTGGCATTTATTAAGTAGAGTACGTTAATACAAGCTACTTACTAATGTATTGTGATTGTCCATATTGCCTCCTTTGCTGTCTGGATTAATTTTTCCATCACATTATACACTGCTCTATTCCATTGTTACAGACCACCCTCAAATCCATCAGTGGTGGCCATGCTTGCACACTACAGGAAAAAGCGTCAGCCTCTCTGGTGGCTGGGACCATGAGAGCGCATATAGGCTAGTTCTTTTTCCTATATAGTGCATGCACGGCCACCGATGCTGGTTTGCAGGGTGGTCCGTAACCATGGAAACGAGCAGGGTATAATATGATGGAAAAATGAATCCAGACAGCGAAGGAAGCAATATGGATAATAACAGTACATTAGTAAGTTGCTTGTATTAACTTTCTCTACATGATAAATGGCACTTACTGAAGAGAGACAACCCCTTTACAAACGTATTATATGCAAATTAAACTAACCAATTTTCTAATAGAACCCAGTACTATGATCTATTTCTTTCTCATTTACTTTATCATGTGGTATTACAACCTTAATGCAAAACAATTTATGAATGGGGACATTTATTAAACCAATGTATTACATGCTGGTCTTAATCTATCACCACAAATATTAAGAGACGCACACCTCTTTATAATTGTGGTCCGCGGACCAAAATGGAAATCTACACTATACCAGTTACCTGGTGTAGAATTTAATAAATGTGCCGGGCCAGCTATAGCCACCCTTCCACCACCTATTCATCGCCTGCTCCACAAGCTTTTTGTAAAAGTGGTAATCAGGATCCTAAACCCCTAAAATTTGCACAATTTTGCAAGGTCATGAGATCCTTCAAATCTTTGTGACTTTTTAATGCCAGTTTAGAGGCTCTGTCCCCCAAAGCATTTACACCAAACTAAAGAATGATTAATTCTCATTGTGTATCTTGAATCTTTAATACACCAGTCAGATCAAATGTTTCTGCAATGACAGAACGTGAAGATTCTTCCCATAGATTTGTGCCCATCGCGCAGAGGTGGCCATACAATTGTGCCAGCTGCATAACAGTGCCCACAGAGTAAGTTAGTCCAACAATTCTATCAGTGCCTCTGTAACATATTTGCCACCTCCATGGTCCTTCGCTTCGCTCTTCTCCAATAACAGAAACAGCAGCCAGTTAGCAGCCACTCATGTAGTTACCCCTTCATGTGGCAATCTCTGGATTATCAGGGCAATTTGGTTGCATGTTTTTTAGTTTGTGACAATTGCAGAAGATGCCTAGTGTCTTGTGACATCTCCTTGTTAAAATTCCATAAGTTGAAGCCTATACTCCCTTGTGTGTAAAAGCTAGACAATATGTAACAAGTAAATGAGGAAAGATATGGAAGGCTATAAAGCGTTATAGGAAGGTGTGAACTATGGCATCCAAGCTGTCTGTTTGTACACCTTTTAAGAGAAGTAATAAAACTTTTTAAAACACAATGGGAAGAATGTACAGTATTAAGACTGGTGTTTCCTACCCTAATACTATTAACAAATGATGTTGGAATATGATGCACCCAAAATCATCATGAGGTAATAATTATGGCATGTTGTCAGGATGTTGGCGTAGATTTCTGGTCTAATGTGCTGCAGTGTTGTAGCGCACATGCTGCTAATGAGTCTACTGGCCATGCCTACCCCAGCCTATGCCCCATCTACTTATTTGTAGAAGTGGCAAGGGTGGAGTAAAAGAGCAAAATGTCACAAATTTTGGCTCACACTTGCACCAAAAATCGTCACTTTTGTATGCCAGAAAGCTGGTGTACAAAAATAATGTCTTCCCTCCATTATATTAGTAGGATTTCTGTCTTCATTTAACAAGATTAGGCTGATTAAATGACAATTGAAGTGTCTAGAGATGAGCGAATCGAAGTTGACAAAGTGGAATTCGATTCGCACCGAATCCGAATTTCCTCACGCTTCGTGGCTGCTGCACGTGTTAGGACATGGAGCAAGGAACTCTGGGAATGAGGGATCACCCACGATGCCATGCATACAGCCAATCAGCAGCCAGCCCTGTGATGTCACAGCCCTATAAAAAGCCTCAGCCATCTTGGATTCTTCCATTTTCCAGTGTACTTAGTGCAGGGAGAGACATCAGCAGGCGTTAGGAACAGTGGTAGAAAAGACTTTAAAACTTTTATTTTGCTGTAAGGTTGTTCAGGGACAGCATGGGGAGGAATCATTCTACATTATTGAAGCAGAACAGGGTTCAGTAGGGGAGTTTACAGCCTGGGTAATAGGAACAATCCTATTACACCTTGCTGCACCGACTGGGGATCTAAATTGCCATTATACAGCTCTGTAATTCCAGCAAACCGTTCTTGTTATTGGGGTGCAAGTGCTGTTTGATACAGTCCATATAAAAAAGAACATTGATTCCAGCTCACCAATAAACGCACGTGCAACGGAGAAGCCGGCCCGACCTCGTAGTACAAAGCTTCAAATGAGGAATTTCCAGCACGTAGTTAAATGGAATCTTGCACAGTCTTTATTTCATATTGAAAAGGTACACACAGTGTAGTGGACACAGACCTCCAACATTTCCCTTTAGACCGACATGTTTCGAGCCAGCGGGCTCTTAATCATGATCTGTTTGATACAGCCATTAACAGGGTTTATTACAAGGAAATATTTCTATGTCTTATTTGCCCTTGTGCGGTGCAGTTATATGTTCTAAAGCCCCTTTTTGGCGTGTATAAGTGGCACAAAAATATATATAATTAGCCGTTCTGCGGTGCAGTTATATGTTCTAAAGCCTTTTGTGGCGTTTTAAAGTGGAAAAAAGTAAGGGCCTATTTGCCATTCAGCGGTGTAGTTATATGTTCTAAAGCCCTTTTTGGCATGTATTAGTGGCACAAAAAAGTATTTGCTGTTGTGTGGTGAAGTGAGAAAATTACAGCCCTTTTTGTTGTGTATTAGTGGCAAAATATATATATATTTGCCGTTAAGCGGTGCAATTATATATTCTAAAGCACTTTTTGGCGTGTATTAGTGACAAAAAAATATATATTATTTGCCGTTCAGTGGTGCAGTTATATGTTCTAAAGCCCTTTTTGGCGTGTATTAGTGGCACAAAAAAAAGGATTTGCCGTTGTGTGGTGAAGTGAGAAAATTACAGCCCTTTTAGCGTGTATTAGTGGCCAATAAAAAATATATTTGCTGTTAAGGAGTGCAGTTATATGTTCTAAAGCCGTTTTTGATGTGTATTAGTGGCCAAAAAATATATATTATTTGACATTCAGCTGTGAAGTTATATGTTCTAAAGCCCTTTTTGGCGTGTATTAGTGGCAAAACAATATATATTATTTGCCGTTCTGCGGTGCAGTTATTTGTTCTAAATCCTTTTGTGGTGTGTATAAGTTTAAAAAAGTAAGAGCCTATTTGCCCTTCAGCGGTGCAGTTATATGTTCTAAAGCCCTTTTTGGCGCGTATTAATGACACAAAAAAAGTGTTTACAGTTATGTGGCAAAGTGAGAAAATTACAACCCTTTTTGGTGTGTATTAGTGGCAAAAAAAATATACAGTGCCTTGCAAAAGTATTCACCCCCCTTGACTTTTATTTTATTACATTACAGCCTTAAGTTGAATGTTTTGTTAATCTGAATTTTATGTGATGGATCAGAACACAATAGTCTAAGTTGGTGAAGTGAAATGAGAAGAATATATAAATAAAACTATTGTTTAGAAATAGAAAAGAGAAAATTGGCATGTCCGTATGTATTTACCCCCTTTGTTAGGAAGCCCATAAAAAGCTCTGGTGAAACCAATTACCTTCAGAAGTCACATAATTAGTGAAATGATGTCCACCTGTGTGCAATCTAAGTGTCACATGATCTGTCATTACATATACACACCTTTTTTGAAAGGTCCCAGAGGCTGCAACACCTAAGGAAGAGGCATCACTAATCAAACACTGCCATGAAGACTAAGGAACTCTCCAAACAAGTGAGGGACAATGTTGTTGAGAAGTATATGTCAGGGTTAGGTTATAAAAAAAATATCCAAATCTTTGTTGATCCCCGGAGCACCATCAAATCTATCATAACTAAATGAAAAGAACATGGCATAACAGTAAACCTGCCAAGACACGTCCGCCCACCAAAGCTCACGGACCGGGCAAGGAGGGTATTAATTAGAGAGGCAGCACAGAGACCTAAGGTAACCCTGGAGGAGCTGCAGAGTTCCACAGCAGAGACTGGAGTATCCGCACATAGGACGACAATAAGCCGTACGGTCCATAGAGTTGGGCTTTTTGGCAGAGTGGCCAGAAGAAAGCCATTACTTTCAGCTAAAAACTAAAAGGCACATTGTGAATTTGCGAAAAGGCATGTGGGAGACTCCCAAAATGCATGGATGAAGGTGCTCTGGTCAAAAATTAAACTTTTTGGCCATCAAAGAAAACGCTATGTCTGGTGCAAACCCATCATATCATCCAAAGAACACCATCCCTACGGTGAAACATGGTGGTGGCAGCATCATGCTGTGGGGATGTTTTTCAGCAGCCGGGACTGGGAAACTGGTCAGAGTTGAGGGAAAGATTGATGGTGCTAAATACAGGGATATTCTTGAGCAAAACCTGTAGCACTCTGTGTGTCATTTGAGGATAGGACGGAGATTCACCTTTCAACAGGACAATGACCCCAAACACACTGCTAAAGCAACACTTGAGTGGTTTAAGGGGAAACATATAAATGTATTGGAATGTCCTAGTCAAAACCCAGATCTCAATCCAATAGAAAATCTGTGGTCAGACTTAAAGATTGCTGTTCACAAGCGTAAACCATCCAATTTGAAGGAGCTGGAGCAGTTTTGCAAGGAGGAATGGGCAAAAATACCAGTTGTGAGATATGGGAAGCTCATAGAGATTTATCCAAAGCTACTTGGCGCTGTGATTGCTGCAAAAGATGGCTCTACAAAGTATTGACTTTAGGGGGGTGAATAGTTATGCACATTGAGATTTTGTCCTATTTGTTGTTTGCTTCACAACCAAACTTCTTCAAAGCTGTGGGCATGTTCTGTAAATTAAATAATGCAAATCTTCAAACAATACATGTTAATTTCAGGCACCAAAATATGAAAAAAGTCAAGGAAAGTGAATACTTTTGCAAGGCACTGTATATTATTTGCCATTCAGCGGTGCAGTTATATGTTCTAAAGCCATTTTTGGCATGTATTAGTGGCAAAACAATATATATTATTTGCCGTTCAGCGGTGCAGTTATATGTTCTAAAGTCTTTTGTGGCGTGTTAAAGTGGAAAAAAGTAAGGCCCTATTTGCCATTCAGCAGTGTATTTATATGTTGTAAAGCCCTATTGGTGTGTAATAGTGGCACACAAAAAAGAATTTTCAGTGTGGTGAAGTGAGAAAATTACAGCCCTTTTTGGTGTGTATTAGTGGCAAAAAAATATATATATATATTTGCCGTTCAGCGGTGCAATTATATATTCTAAAGCACTTTTTGGTGTGTACAAGTGGGGAAAAAAAAGGTCTCATTAGCCAATATGTGGTGAATTGAGAAAATTTATTTTTTGGGGTCTTTTAATTTCCTTATTTATTTATTTGATCTAACAGTATGTCAGACAGAGAAGTGCCAGGTCCTGCACAGGGGAGAGGCAGAGGCCTAAATGTTTCTGGCGCAGGAACAGGTCACAGCAGAGTAAGGGGGTGTGGCAGCAGGAGTTGCAGCGAGATGCCTGAGCTCCTGGTGACATCTAGCGGTCGTGTCTTGACCAACAACTCAGCAGTTCTTGAATGGTTGACTCAGTCATCCACTTTGCCCTAAGTGACAAACACCCCCAGCCAAGAGTCGGTGGGTTAATCATACACAACGCTAAGTTGGCATGGCCTGGGAGCAGGCCCTGTGCCCTCACCTGTCCTCAACCTGCCTCTGTCCTTTTCTGTTCTCTCAGCCAGACAAGTATTATATGCTGTATGCTCAGCTCCACTATACAGCGAGGATGAGCTACTAGAGGACAGTATGCAGCTACAAGCTTTGGAGGAGACATCCGCCGCTTCCTCCGGTAGGCGGGCAAGTAGTGATGAGGAGAGCGACGTGGGAGCTGCTGTTGCGAGCGATCGGGCTCCTGACCCAGAGACATAAGTGACGTGCAGACAGTATTCGATGATGATGCAGCTGATCGCTGGGAGCCGGGTGAATTAGGGGCTTCATCATCATTGGGAGAAGATGGTGGCAGCTTGCCCGTGAGGCAGCGGTGGAGCCAGCAAGTCGCTAGCGTGGCCGGGAGTCAGCAGGGTGGCAGCAGTGGGAGGTCAGGAGCCAAGCGTACCCGGGGTAGACCACCCACTTCGCAGGAGCCTACCTGCCTGGAAAATAGTGGTGCAGGGGTTGACAGAAGCAGCGGCAGTAGCAGTCAGTCAGTATGGAGTGTTGGGGGTAAAATCACCTTCTCGGCTGTGTGGCAGTTTTTTGTTAAGCCGCCGGAGGAGGTGAATATGGCCATTTGTAGAATCTGTGGGCAAAAGGTGAAGAGTGGCCAGGGTGCCAATGTTGGCACCACGGCCCTGCGTCAATATATAGTGTCACCATAAAGTGGCCTGGAAGAACCGTGGCTCCGATGTGGTGGTCCAGCCTGCCGCAGCAACCGCTGCATCACACAGTGGCATGCACCCGATTTCAGGCAGTCTCATCCTCTGCTGGTCCTGATGCTCCTACTTCTCCTCTCATCCAAAAGCGCAGAAGCTTAATGTGCTCCTGTCCAAGTTGCTGGTGCTGCAGTCCCTCCCTTTCCAAATGGTGGACTTTGCACTTTTCAGAGAACTGATGGCTTGTGCCAAGCCGAGGTGGAGAGTCCCAAGCCGTCATTTCTTTGCCAAAAAGGCAGTACCAGCCCTGCACACGTATGTAGAACAAAAGGTGGGCCAGTCGTTGAGCCTGTCTGTGTCTACCAAAGTGTATGGCAGTGCCAACGTGTGGAGCTGTAACTACGGTCAAGGACAATTCTTGTCCTTTATGGCCCACTGGGTCAATGTGGTTTCTACACAGCCACACCAGCAACTTAACCAGGTGACGCCGCTTCCGCCTCCACGTTCTCACGCGGTTGGCCCTGCAACAATGTCCACCTCTGCCTCCTCATCCTCCACCATGTCCTCAGCCTCCTCTGCAGGGACAATTCACAGTGCCCCTCCAGCATACCACATGTGCAGGGCACGGCAGTGTCACGCTGTCCTGCACTTCATTTGCCTGGGCGAACAGAGTTACACAGAAAGGAGCTGCTCCGTGTCCTTCATCAAGAAATCGAATCCTGGCTTTCTCCGTGACAATTCAAAATCGGAACCATGGTGACCGACAACGGGAAGAACATGGTGTCAGCGCTGCATCAAGGAGGGCTGAGCCATGCATGGCACATGTGTTCAATCTGGTTGTCAAGTGGTTCCTGAACTCTCCCACCCATCTGCAAGACATCCTAAAAATGGCCAGGAAACTTTGCATGCACTTGAGCCACTCGTACACCGCAAAGCACACCCTCCTTGAGCTGCAGCAGCAGAACGGCATCCTCCAAGATAGGCTGATATGCGACGTATCCACCCGTTGGAATTCCACCCTCCATATGATGGACCGACTATACGAACAGAGAAAGGCCATAAACGATTTCTTTAATGATCCAAGTGGACAGGAGTACTCCCCTGTGTAACTTCGATGTCAGCCAATGGCAGCTCATGCGTCACACATGCCGTTTGTTCAGGCCCTTTAAGGAGGCCACCTTATTTGTCAGTCGCCAGGGCTACAAGATTAACAACATCATTCCACTGCTTCATGTCCTGGAGCAGATGCTGGTTTATCTGGCTGGTCAGGGGACTGGAGATGTGGTGCCTAGATCTCATGGCCACATGAGCCCTGTGGGGGCTGAACTGGAGGCGGAGGAGGACATTTGAACACAAGCAATATGTAGAGAAATGGGTGGTTTTTATAAACAGGTGACAAGAGAAGAGGAGCAGGAGCAGCCAGAGGAGCTACAGGGCGATGAGGAAGACGAGGCCAAGGACCCAGACACACCGTGGAAGTATGCAGTGGAGATGGAGGTAGGGAGTCCCTCCGAGTCACTTGCACAAATGGCCCGATGCATGCTCACTTGCTTGCGTAGTGACAGCCGAATTTTTAGCATTCGGCAGAGGGATGACTTCTGGCTCTCCACCCTGTTGGACCCTCGCTACTGGTCCAAAATGAGGGCCTTTTTTTATGACTGCTGAGAGGGAGGACAAACTTAACTACTATAGAGACATCATATGTAGTCATTTGGCTGCTGCCTATCTGCCCCATCGTTCATCATCTCGCAGGTCTGACCGGGGGGGGGGGGCCCTATGCGCTCACTTTCCTCTGCCAAGGCTGCAGTGTCAGGGTGGGGGGTTAGAAGCAGTTCCAATTCCATCAACAGCAAATTGAGTCTAGAGTCGCTGATGAGCAGCTTTCTTCACCCGCCTAGTGAAGAAACTACTCACCAGCAGCAGCAGCTAGACCTGGAGCAGGACCTGAACCAGCAGGTGGTGGTATACTTGGACAGCACTCTGCCACCCCACAATGAAGATCTGCTGGACTACTGGGCAGCCAAACTGGATTTGTTGGCGCTACTGGCATCGTTAGCTCTGGAAAAGCTGTCCTGCCCGGCCAGTAGTGTGGCTTCTAAGCGGGTGTTTAGTGCGGCGAGGGCCATAGTTAGCCCAAAAGAACTCCCCTGTCAATCCAAAATGTGGAGAGACTGACCTTTGTCAAGATGAATCAGGCGTGGATCAGCCAGGATTTACACCCACCAATGCCTGATGCATCAAGCTAGATCATCCATGGTGCCACACCAACACTTTGACAAAAGAGACCGGTTTCTTCTGGCTACCTGCCTCAGCGACTATTCTGATCCTGCCACCCACCTGATGCCACACATCTGATGCCAAGTGCTCCTTCTTTCATTCAACATCTTCAGCTGGTACTGGTATTGCCACCCACCTCCCCACTCTGTCAACGGGTCCCTCTGTGGTCTCCTGATGCTGCTGCCACCTCACCACTCAAGTCTCCTAATGCTGCTGCTCCCACCTCCACACTGGCATTGTGCCACTCTGTGGCCTCCTGATGCTGCTGCTACCTCCACACTGTCATTGTTCCACTTTGTGGCCTCCTCCTGATGCTGCTGCTGCCACCTCCACACTCTGTCATTGTGCTACTCTGTGGTCTCTTCATGCTGCTTTCACCTCACCACTATGTCATGGGGCCACTTTGTGGACTCATGCTGTTCCCACCCTCCCCTAGGCCACTATTTTGCTTTTCGGCCTGGCTGACATTTTCATTTATTTTGTCCTTTTTTTTGATCTGTCAGAAGGAAGGAAAAATGAGATGCACAACGGATCCTGTCTATGTAACAGCTGTAAGGCCTGCATGACATGGTCCCTATTTTGCATCAGAATTGGCTCATGATTTGGTAGCCCAAAGCAGGAGTGGGTACAAAACACAGACATGCAAATATTCCATTCACGTGTCATTTCTGTTTTGGATCCACTCCTGTTTTTTTTTTGCTTTAGCATTATTAGCAATACTGATGGATTACTGACCAAATGCTTACCGAGTGAAGGCGGATGCTCCACAGACAGGATAAGTTTTTTTGGGGTTATTGTTCGGATGGATCAGAGGAAGGGCAAAATAATCAGTGACGTCAACACAAACTTACTGCTGACACCCACTCCATTCTGTTGGGAGGGGGGGGGGCATTACTTGTATAAGTGTTTTATAGAACAGGTTCTGTAGAAATCTATGTGGAATAGGTGAATTGGTGTAAAAGGAGTGCGCTCTTTCGCGCTATAGTAGGATCTTGGGTCTCTGCACGGTCTTTATACCTGGCGCTAACATTGACGTGTAAGGCTGAGTTTACACTTGAGTTATTTGGACTGTTTTGGCCCCGTGACTGCCCAAATAAGTGAAGTGTGCAGTGATTCTAAGAGCGACGCCTGTCATCTGCATGTCATACTGACTCACAGTATTGTTTCACTACCACAGTAGACTCCCTAAGCGTGTTACTGCAAGGCACAGTGTTCTACACCACTATAAAGGCTCTCTGCAGCCAGGAAATAGCTGTTTTTAACACAATTCACCACAAATAAATTTGGATCAAACCATTTCGGAAAATTCTCCGAACTAGCCGAATAAAAATTTTTGAGAAATTCGCTCATCTCTAGAAGTGGCGAAAAGTAGCTCAAAATTCTTGACACTTAGGCCAAGATTGGGTAGGAAGTACACTTTTGCCACAGGGGGCTTAAAAGGGTTTTCTGAGATTTTTTAACTTATCAGTGGGGGTCCGACTCCCGGGACACTCACCGATCAGCTGTTTGAGAAGGCACATGCGCTCACAGTAGCGGCATTGCCTTCTCTCAGCTCACCAAGCACAGAACCGTACATTGTACATTGGATGTTCTTGGCATTGCAGCTCAGCCCTATTCCTTTCAATCGGGCTGAGCTGCACCTAGGTCATATGACCAATGAATGTGATGTCACATGGTATAGGCAAAGCTGCGAGAAGACTGTGGCGCTGCTGTGAGTGCTGGTGTGTTCGTAAAACTGCTGATCAGCAGGAGTTCTGGGTGTCGGACCCCCTTAGAAAAAACACTTAAAAAGAGGATCTCTTGACTTTTTTTTTTGACATTATTATGGCAACCTAGAGTTACAAGAATAGGTGAATTGTTACTGCATGGGTTATGTAAGACAGACATGTCAGGAAGAAGAGGTTACAAGTCCTCTTTAAAACAAGTGCCCTGCTTCTCTTGTCATTACATATACACACCTTTTTTGAAAGGTCCCAGAGGCTGCAACACCTAAGGAAGAGGCATCACTAATCAAACACTGCCATGAAGACTAAGGAACTCTCCAAACAAGTGAGGGACAATGTTGTTGAGAAGTATATGTCAGGGTTAGGTTATAAAAAAAATATCCAAATCTTTGTTGATCCCCGGAGCACCATCAAATCTATCATAACTAAATGAAAAGAACATGGCATAACAGTAAACCTGCCAAGACACGTCCGCCCACCAAAGCTCACGGACCGGGCAAGGAGGGTATTAATTAGAGAGGCAGCACAGAGACCTAAGGTAACCCTGGAGGAGCTGCAGAGTTCCACAGCAGAGACTGGAGTATCCGCACATAGGACGACAATAAGCCGTACGGTCCATAGAGTTGGGCTTTTTGGCAGAGTGGCCAGAAGAAAGCCATTACTTTCAGCTAAAAACTAAAAGGCACATTGTGAATTTGCGAAAAGGCATGTGGGAGACTCCCAAAATGCATGGATGAAGGTGCTCTGGTCAAAAATTAAACTTTTTGGCCATCAAAGAAAACGCTATGTCTGGTGCAAACCCATCATATCATCCAAAGAACACCATCCCTACGGTGAAACATGGTGGTGGCAGCATCATGCTGTGGGGATGTTTTTCAGCAGCCGGGACTGGGAAACTGGTCAGAGTTGAGGGAAAGATTGATGGTGCTAAATACAGGGATATTCTTGAGCAAAACCTGTAGCACTCTGTGTGTCATTTGAGGATAGGACGGAGATTCACCTTTCAACAGGACAATGACCCCAAACACACTGCTAAAGCAACACTTGAGTGGTTTAAGGGGAAACATATAAATGTATTGGAATGTCCTAGTCAAAACCCAGATCTCAATCCAATAGAAAATCTGTGGTCAGACTTAAAGATTGCTGTTCACAAGCGTAAACCATCCAATTTGAAGGAGCTGGAGCAGTTTTGCAAGGAGGAATGGGCAAAAATACCAGTTGTGAGATATGGGAAGCTCATAGAGATTTATCCAAAGCTACTTGGCGCTGTGATTGCTGCAAAAGATGGCTCTACAAAGTATTGACTTTAGGGGGGTGAATAGTTATGCACATTGAGATTTTGTCCTATTTGTTGTTTGCTTCACAACCAAACTTCTTCAAAGCTGTGGGCATGTTCTGTAAATTAAATAATGCAAATCTTCAAACAATACATGTTAATTTCAGGCACCAAAATATGAAAAAAGTCAAGGAAAGTGAATACTTTTGCAAGGCACTGTATATTATTTGCCATTCAGCGGTGCAGTTATATGTTCTAAAGCCATTTTTGGCATGTATTAGTGGCAAAACAATATATATTATTTGCCGTTCAGCGGTGCAGTTATATGTTCTAAAGTCTTTTGTGGCGTGTTAAAGTGGAAAAAAGTAAGGCCCTATTTGCCATTCAGCAGTGTATTTATATGTTGTAAAGCCCTATTGGTGTGTAATAGTGGCACACAAAAAAGAATTTTCAGTGTGGTGAAGTGAGAAAATTACAGCCCTTTTTGGTGTGTATTAGTGGCAAAAAAATATATATATATATTTGCCGTTCAGCGGTGCAATTATATATTCTAAAGCACTTTTTGGTGTGTACAAGTGGGGAAAAAAAAGGTCTCATTAGCCAATATGTGGTGAATTGAGAAAATTTATTTTTTGGGGTCTTTTAATTTCCTTATTTATTTATTTGATCTAACAGTATGTCAGACAGAGAAGTGCCAGGTCCTGCACAGGGGAGAGGCAGAGGCCTAAATGTTTCTGGCGCAGGAACAGGTCACAGCAGAGTAAGGGGGTGTGGCAGCAGGAGTTGCAGCGAGATGCCTGAGCTCCTGGTGACATCTAGCGGTCGTGTCTTGACCAACAACTCAGCAGTTCTTGAATGGTTGACTCAGTCATCCACTTTGCCCTAAGTGACAAACACCCCCAGCCAAGAGTCGGTGGGTTAATCATACACAACGCTAAGTTGGCATGGCCTGGGAGCAGGCCCTGTGCCCTCACCTGTCCTCAACCTGCCTCTGTCCTTTTCTGTTCTCTCAGCCAGACAAGTATTATATGCTGTATGCTCAGCTCCACTATACAGCGAGGATGAGCTACTAGAGGACAGTATGCAGCTACAAGCTTTGGAGGAGACATCCGCCGCTTCCTCCGGTAGGCGGGCAAGTAGTGATGAGGAGAGCGACGTGGGAGCTGCTGTTGCGAGCGATCGGGCTCCTGACCCAGAGACATAAGTGACGTGCAGACAGTATTCGATGATGATGCAGCTGATCGCTGGGAGCCGGGTGAATTAGGGGCTTCATCATCATTGGGAGAAGATGGTGGCAGCTTGCCCGTGAGGCAGCGGTGGAGCCAGCAAGTCGCTAGCGTGGCCGGGAGTCAGCAGGGTGGCAGCAGTGGGAGGTCAGGAGCCAAGCGTACCCGGGGTAGACCACCCACTTCGCAGGAGCCTACCTGCCTGGAAAATAGTGGTGCAGGGGTTGACAGAAGCAGCGGCAGTAGCAGTCAGTCAGTATGGAGTGTTGGGGGTAAAATCACCTTCTCGGCTGTGTGGCAGTTTTTTGTTAAGCCGCCGGAGGAGGTGAATATGGCCATTTGTAGAATCTGTGGGCAAAAGGTGAAGAGTGGCCAGGGTGCCAATGTTGGCACCACGGCCCTGCGTCAATATATAGTGTCACCATAAAGTGGCCTGGAAGAACCGTGGCTCCGATGTGGTGGTCCAGCCTGCCGCAGCAACCGCTGCATCACACAGTGGCATGCACCCGATTTCAGGCAGTCTCATCCTCTGCTGGTCCTGATGCTCCTACTTCTCCTCTCATCCAAAAGCGCAGAAGCTTAATGTGCTCCTGTCCAAGTTGCTGGTGCTGCAGTCCCTCCCTTTCCAAATGGTGGACTTTGCACTTTTCAGAGAACTGATGGCTTGTGCCAAGCCGAGGTGGAGAGTCCCAAGCCGTCATTTCTTTGCCAAAAAGGCAGTACCAGCCCTGCACACGTATGTAGAACAAAAGGTGGGCCAGTCGTTGAGCCTGTCTGTGTCTACCAAAGTGTATGGCAGTGCCAACGTGTGGAGCTGTAACTACGGTCAAGGACAATTCTTGTCCTTTATGGCCCACTGGGTCAATGTGGTTTCTACACAGCCACACCAGCAACTTAACCAGGTGACGCCGCTTCCGCCTCCACGTTCTCACGCGGTTGGCCCTGCAACAATGTCCACCTCTGCCTCCTCATCCTCCACCATGTCCTCAGCCTCCTCTGCAGGGACAATTCACAGTGCCCCTCCAGCATACCACATGTGCAGGGCACGGCAGTGTCACGCTGTCCTGCACTTCATTTGCCTGGGCGAACAGAGTTACACAGAAAGGAGCTGCTCCGTGTCCTTCATCAAGAAATCGAATCCTGGCTTTCTCCGTGACAATTCAAAATCGGAACCATGGTGACCGACAACGGGAAGAACATGGTGTCAGCGCTGCATCAAGGAGGGCTGAGCCATGCATGGCACATGTGTTCAATCTGGTTGTCAAGTGGTTCCTGAACTCTCCCACCCATCTGCAAGACATCCTAAAAATGGCCAGGAAACTTTGCATGCACTTGAGCCACTCGTACACCGCAAAGCACACCCTCCTTGAGCTGCAGCAGCAGAACGGCATCCTCCAAGATAGGCTGATATGCGACGTATCCACCCGTTGGAATTCCACCCTCCATATGATGGACCGACTATACGAACAGAGAAAGGCCATAAACGATTTCTTTAATGATCCAAGTGGACAGGAGTACTCCCCTGTGTAACTTCGATGTCAGCCAATGGCAGCTCATGCGTCACACATGCCGTTTGTTCAGGCCCTTTAAGGAGGCCACCTTATTTGTCAGTCGCCAGGGCTACAAGATTAACAACATCATTCCACTGCTTCATGTCCTGGAGCAGATGCTGGTTTATCTGGCTGGTCAGGGGACTGGAGATGTGGTGCCTAGATCTCATGGCCACATGAGCCCTGTGGGGGCTGAACTGGAGGCGGAGGAGGACATTTGAACACAAGCAATATGTAGAGAAATGGGTGGTTTTTATAAACAGGTGACAAGAGAAGAGGAGCAGGAGCAGCCAGAGGAGCTACAGGGCGATGAGGAAGACGAGGCCAAGGACCCAGACACACCGTGGAAGTATGCAGTGGAGATGGAGGTAGGGAGTCCCTCCGAGTCACTTGCACAAATGGCCCGATGCATGCTCACTTGCTTGCGTAGTGACAGCCGAATTTTTAGCATTCGGCAGAGGGATGACTTCTGGCTCTCCACCCTGTTGGACCCTCGCTACTGGTCCAAAATGAGGGCCTTTTTTTATGACTGCTGAGAGGGAGGACAAACTTAACTACTATAGAGACATCATATGTAGTCATTTGGCTGCTGCCTATCTGCCCCATCGTTCATCATCTCGCAGGTCTGACCGGGGGGGGGGGGCCCTATGCGCTCACTTTCCTCTGCCAAGGCTGCAGTGTCAGGGTGGGGGGTTAGAAGCAGTTCCAATTCCATCAACAGCAAATTGAGTCTAGAGTCGCTGATGAGCAGCTTTCTTCACCCGCCTAGTGAAGAAACTACTCACCAGCAGCAGCAGCTAGACCTGGAGCAGGACCTGAACCAGCAGGTGGTGGTATACTTGGACAGCACTCTGCCACCCCACAATGAAGATCTGCTGGACTACTGGGCAGCCAAACTGGATTTGTTGGCGCTACTGGCATCGTTAGCTCTGGAAAAGCTGTCCTGCCCGGCCAGTAGTGTGGCTTCTAAGCGGGTGTTTAGTGCGGCGAGGGCCATAGTTAGCCCAAAAGAACTCCCCTGTCAATCCAAAATGTGGAGAGACTGACCTTTGTCAAGATGAATCAGGCGTGGATCAGCCAGGATTTACACCCACCAATGCCTGATGCATCAAGCTAGATCATCCATGGTGCCACACCAACACTTTGACAAAAGAGACCGGTTTCTTCTGGCTACCTGCCTCAGCGACTATTCTGATCCTGCCACCCACCTGATGCCACACATCTGATGCCAAGTGCTCCTTCTTTCATTCAACATCTTCAGCTGGTACTGGTATTGCCACCCACCTCCCCACTCTGTCAACGGGTCCCTCTGTGGTCTCCTGATGCTGCTGCCACCTCACCACTCAAGTCTCCTAATGCTGCTGCTCCCACCTCCACACTGGCATTGTGCCACTCTGTGGCCTCCTGATGCTGCTGCTACCTCCACACTGTCATTGTTCCACTTTGTGGCCTCCTCCTGATGCTGCTGCTGCCACCTCCACACTCTGTCATTGTGCTACTCTGTGGTCTCTTCATGCTGCTTTCACCTCACCACTATGTCATGGGGCCACTTTGTGGACTCATGCTGTTCCCACCCTCCCCTAGGCCACTATTTTGCTTTTCGGCCTGGCTGACATTTTCATTTATTTTGTCCTTTTTTTTGATCTGTCAGAAGGAAGGAAAAATGAGATGCACAACGGATCCTGTCTATGTAACAGCTGTAAGGCCTGCATGACATGGTCCCTATTTTGCATCAGAATTGGCTCATGATTTGGTAGCCCAAAGCAGGAGTGGGTACAAAACACAGACATGCAAATATTCCATTCACGTGTCATTTCTGTTTTGGATCCACTCCTGTTTTTTTTTTGCTTTAGCATTATTAGCAATACTGATGGATTACTGACCAAATGCTTACCGAGTGAAGGCGGATGCTCCACAGACAGGATAAGTTTTTTTGGGGTTATTGTTCGGATGGATCAGAGGAAGGGCAAAATAATCAGTGACGTCAACACAAACTTACTGCTGACACCCACTCCATTCTGTTGGGAGGGGGGGGGGCATTACTTGTATAAGTGTTTTATAGAACAGGTTCTGTAGAAATCTATGTGGAATAGGTGAATTGGTGTAAAAGGAGTGCGCTCTTTCGCGCTATAGTAGGATCTTGGGTCTCTGCACGGTCTTTATACCTGGCGCTAACATTGACGTGTAAGGCTGAGTTTACACTTGAGTTATTTGGACTGTTTTGGCCCCGTGACTGCCCAAATAAGTGAAGTGTGCAGTGATTCTAAGAGCGACGCCTGTCATCTGCATGTCATACTGACTCACAGTATTGTTTCACTACCACAGTAGACTCCCTAAGCGTGTTACTGCAAGGCACAGTGTTCTACACCACTATAAAGGCTCTCTGCAGCCAGGAAATAGCTGTTTTTAACACAATTCACCACAAATAAATTTGGATCAAACCATTTCGGAAAATTCTCCGAACTAGCCGAATAAAATTTTTGAGAAATTCGCTCATCTCTAGAAGTGGCGAAAAGTAGCTCAAAATTCTTGACACTTAGGCCAAGATTGGGTAGGAAGTACACTTTTGCCACAGGGGGCTTAAAAGGGTTTTCTGAGATTTTTTAACTTATCAGTGGGGGTCCGACTCCCGGGACACTCACCGATCAGCTGTTTGAGAAGGCACATGCGCTCACAGTAGCGGCATTGCCTTCTCTCAGCTCACCAAGCACAGAACCGTACATTGTACATTGGATGTTCTTGGCATTGCAGCTCAGCCCTATTCCTTTCAATCGGGCTGAGCTGCACCTAGGTCATATGACCAATGAATGTGATGTCACATGGTATAGGCAAAGCTGCGAGAAGACTGTGGCGCTGCTGTGAGTGCTGGTGTGTTCGTAAAACTGCTGATCAGCAGGAGTTCTGGGTGTCGGACCCCCTTAGAAAAAACACTTAAAAAGAGGATCTCTTGACTTTTTTTTTTGACATTATTATGGCAACCTAGAGTTACAAGAATAGGTGAATTGTTACTGCATGGGTTATGTAAGACAGACATGTCAGGAAGAAGAGGTTACAAGTCCTCTTTAAAACAAGTGCCCTGCTTCTCTTGCCTCCCCAAGTTATGTTCTCTATGGGTTTCTCATAGATTACACAGACACTGCATCATGACATATAGCCAATAGCAAAGACTCCATGAGCTGATGATGGCTGATGAAGTAGTATCAGCAGTATACGGCCACAGGTGATGGAAGGAGTCTTGCCGCCTTTAGTACAAGCTATGATTATTCTCAGAACTCCCAGAGAAGTGAATGGAGCATGCTGGGAGTCGTAGTTTCACCACAGCTGGAGTGCCGGAGGTTGCTGATCCCTGATCTAGGTAATGAATGGTGTTTATGGGCCAACCCCTTTAAGTCACTGAAAAAATTACAGTATGACTCAAAAGGCAGGGCTTTATATTACAAAAAAACACCATATTACTGGTACACACTGAAACACATTTAAGGACATGATAATCACCCAGGTCAGGGATAGGCAAACTGCGGCTCTCCAGCTGTTGTAAAACTACAAATCCCATCATGCCCTGATCTAGGCTGATAGCTGTAGGAAGACTGGGCATACTGGGAGTAGTAGTTTTACAACAGCTGGAGAGCTGCAGTTTGCCCACCCCTGACCTAGGTTATGCGACTTCAAGTTACGCTAACCTTAATTCAAAGTCCAAGTGGTCACTTGTTCTAACTAAAACTAATTTTGTGAAGAATCTAAATTTGCTTGTTAATAGCCTGACTTCTCTACTAAGCAGAACTTTAATTACAGCTTTACGCCCATTTACCCCCTTCCTGCCCATCTAACATGCTATTTACATCATTTTAATGGGGTAAGGCTAATTGAGCTGTTAGAAATATATTAGAACCAATGTTAATTATTGTTAAATTGTTCAGAAGAAACTCGGAAAGCCTGGGGTGATTTCACAAATTCTACTAATCTAACTCAGGGAATTCTTGTAATTAGTAAAATGAATTGCTTTGGTTGGTGCGTATCATATGACTTCTTCATGGAGGCAGATTATAGTGTTTGCAGGTCATAAATGTGCAGAACACTTTCTAGATTGTGACCTTTACTTGTGTTCTGCCTTTCAGAGCATAGGCTGACAATATTGAATGTTGGCCAACCTCTTGTTTCTGACTTTCTGATGTATTGTGCACCTGCAGACAAAGGACAAGACAAATCCGAATGTACTGCTGGAGATGTTGTTGGTAAGTATTGCACATTTTTATTACTTTTCTACTTATTCATTTTTCAAAAGGTTACAATGTTCCATGTATGGTACAATTACTCCTAATATTATTTTCTATGAGAAATATTAGTACGAACTTATGTTTTTTCTACAAAATTCTACAAACTTGTCAATGTATGTGTAAAGGTATATAAAATGAGCTATGCAAAAATAAGGGTACGGCCACACAGTCAAGTTTCCTGAAGCAGTTTAGAAGCCAAAATCAGGATTGGATACGGAAAAAATATAGAAATTATCAATGACTGATACAACTTCTCTTTTTTGAATTTACTCCTGGCATTGGCTTCTAAAACTGCATCAGGAAACCTGACCTTGTGGCCATATCCTAAGATAGGGATGCGCAACCTGCGGCCCTCCAGCTGTTGTCAAATTACAACTCCTATCATGCTCTGATGTAGGCTGATAGCTGTAGGCTGTCTAGGCATGCTGGGAGTTGTAGTACTGCAACAGCTGGAGGGTCACAATCTGGATTACATACAATTATGAAATGAAGCACTCAGATTGTATAAACAAAGGCCTTTATAGCTTATTGTAAATTGGGGCGGCAGTTAGTTTTTTTTACATACTATATCCATACTATATCCAATATATTTTTTTTATTTACACGTTTTACTTTTTTGAATTTGTATAAGGAATGTAAAAATGTTCAATTTTTCAAAAATTCTTTTTTTCATTTTTTTTATTCCATTCACATAGACATATGAGGGCTTGATCTTTGCAGGGCAAGTTGTTCTTTCTAATGGCACTAACATTTGATATTGCATATGATGCATTGGCAAGCTGGAAAAAAATTACAAATGCGGTGCAATTGGAAAATAACACACAATTACCCCACAGTGTTATGGGTTTCGTTTCTAGTCTTTTCCCTGCGTGGTAAAACCTACCTGTTACCATCATTCTGCTGGTCGGTAAAATTACAATGATACCACATTTAAATTGTTTTTCTTGTGTTTTAATACTTTGAATAAAAATAGAACTTTGGAAGAAAATATTTTTTCTTCGCATTTCTATATTCTGACCCCCATAACTTTCTCATATTTACATCTATGGAGTGATGTGAGGGCTTGAGTTTTTTCGGGATAATCTGTAGTCTTCATTGATACCATTTTGGGGTGTGTATGACTTTTAGATTACTTTTTATAAAAAAATTTGTGGGAGGTAAAATGACAAAAAAATAAAAACAATTTAGATTTTTTTTTCAGTTACAACAGTCACCGTACTGGATAAATACGTTTATAATTTAATGATATGGGTATTTTGTGACTTGGCAGTGCTATTGGATGGCATGGGACTTTAACTCTTTCATGACCAGGCCCAAAAAAGGCCTTAATGTCCACGCAACTTTTTGTGATTTTGGGCATGTGGTGGTTTAGTGACCATAGCTTTTTTGTTTGTTTGACTATCAAAATAATTTTAGCGATTCTTTTTTTTTTTACTTGACACTTGGGAATTTTTATTAGTGTTTTTTGGGGTTTAATTTGGAGTAAAAATGCTAATTACTATTAAAAAGTATATTTTTTTATTATAGCTTTTTATTTCTTAAATATTAAAACTGACACAAAATGAATTATGGCAATGGGTTCCCTATTTTGTAATGCTCATTTTCATATATAACATGTATAGGTTTGAGAGAATGGGGCGACTATGGTGCCGATTTCTGTTAGCGACAGCATTTTTTATTTATTTTTTATTTTATTTTTATTTATATTTTAATTTCTTTTTGGCACATAATATGTCCCCCAGGAGGTCAATAAAAGACCTCTGGAAAACACTGACACAGGACACAGGAGCCCCAGTTACAGGGGAAAACAGCCCCCTGTGGGGGCATGACACACATGCAGAGCTGATCAGGGTCTCCTTGAACCCTGCAGCTCTGCTCCTGCCCCTGCTCCAGACACCCCCTGGGGTCACGTGACTGCCGGGACAAACAGAGGAAGCGGCTTCCTGCTCCCTCCACCATACACTCATACAGCGCTCTCCATCCGGCACAGGAGAAGGCAGAAGCAGTAATAAACCGCTCCTGTTTTTTCCTCAGGGTCCCTGCTGTGTCTGTCAGCCGGGACCCGACCTACTCCTGCTAGATGATCAGCTGGAATTAAAGCGCTGCCTGCACGTGTATATACGTGCTATCTGCACAGGGCGTGTACAGATAGGACGCATATGCAGAGTGGGCAGTCGGAAAGGGGTTAACATGCCATCTTCAGACTCATTATGAGGCAGGACTCCAAAAGGGAAAATAGCTGTGGCAGGACTTGGAACATTCAGAAGGCCTGAGGATGCCACAGCAACCAAACTGTTTTTGGTGCAGGAGAGCCATTTGGGCCGGGGGAGCACAGCGATTTCAGGGAAAGACCTTTCAGATTCCATGGTCACAACTGACCACAGCATCTGAGGGGTCATAAAAAAGTCACTGATTGACATTATCATCAATAACAGAATTTTCCTCCACGTGCCAGTGTAAAATAGCAGCAACAAGTTTGCTATGGTGCCCACTTAGCTCCTGAGGGGACGCCATATTTAAAGTCGTGACACCTACTTTATATGCACAGAAGATGTCAGTAAGGGGTTAAAGAGGTTGTCTGGTTTCATGATATTGATGACCTATCTTCAGGATACATCATCTATATCATATCGGAGGAGGGCTGACTCCTGGCACTACCACTCAGTTAAGTTGCTTGAATGGGCCGTGGTGCATGTGCTGCCTCCTCTTTAATGTTTACCTGCACATCATCTACTTTGCAGGGTAATTACAGGTTACTCCCCCATTCAAGTGAATGTGACAAAACTGACATTAATGACCTATCATGTGATCAATATCATGAAACTGGACAACTCTTATTTTTAGTGTTACATGAAAGCAATTCAGATGAATGACTGAACATTTAATACATGGAAAGGCCGGGTCGACACAAATGAGAGCTGCTTTCCACTGTAGATTACAAAGGGGATCCCAAGCAGGGGAACCCAGTCTATTATATTTCTATTCCCTAGTGTATGGACATGTGTCGTCTTCAGGAGACAAACCATTTAATATTTCTTGCATCTATAGAACTAATAATATGACTAGAGAAAACAATCCATATTGATATTAGTGAACCATTACTGTTAGTAGGACATTAAGTGGTGAGTACAACAGCTAAACCCTTCGTTCAATGTAAGAGCCATGCATGAAGTATGCGAGACCCCTTTAAAGGGGGATTTTCATCTGGGAAAATAATGGTATATCGCTAGGATATGCCATCAATGTCAGGTAGGTGTGGGTCCCATGTCTGTGACCCACACCTATCTTCAGAACAGGACCATGAGCAGTCACTCTACGTTCACAGCTATGGGAGTTCTGAAAATAGCTAAGTGCTGGCTTGACTATTTCTGGCAGTCTCATGGAGGTGAATGGAAGGGTGATTGTGCTTGCACAGACTGCTCACCGTTCCCTGCTATGGGACTTCCTAAAATAGCCAAGAACGATGAATGGAGAGCACTGCAAATGCGCAGTGTGCTCTTCGTTCTCTAGATAGGAACAGGTCCTGGAGGTGCGACATGCACCTATATGACATTAAATATCTTAGCGTATATATCTTGGCATATCTTAGCGCAGGGGTAGGCAACCATCGGCTCCCAGCTGTTGTGAAACTACAACTCCCAGTATGCATACTTGCTCTGCTCTTCTAAGAACTCTCATAGAAATGAATGGAGCATGCTGGGAATTGTAGTTTCACAACAGCTGGGAGCCGGAGGCTGCCTACCCCTGTCTTAGCGACATGCCGTCAATGTCCCAGACGGGACAACCCCTTGAAGTATGACGTGGGGAGAGTGGGCTAATGAATTTAGTTCTAGACAAAACTTAATTTCCAGAATTGGGCAAGTGACGTTCTTTAAATCATTTATAAATAAAATATGAAATATCTATACACAAATGTCCCACCTCAGCATTCTTGCCACATAGAAAACATGTCAAAAAAAGTCATACAATTATGATCAATAAACTGGACTCGACATTTTAGAAATACAGTATAAGCCACGCTTCTCTTTGCAAGAAAAATTCAATAATTAACCATTATATGACATTAATGGGTAAATGGTTATCTGCTAGAAAGACAAAACCTTTTGCAGTTATTACGTCAAATGTGATTGTGAAATTTAAGAATGTGCGATCTCAAACATATTGATTATTAACCCATTAACTGCCATTGTCATTAGTATGATCCAGAGATAGGAAATGGCATAACTTTAGTCGTTAACTTGCATTTACTGTACCTCTATTATGAATTTAGAAAACTGTTAGAAGATGCTAATACTCTTTTAGGGTCTATCATTTGCACATCATAATAACATCATAATAATTTTGTCATTTCCATTAATGGAAGCCATTGTAGCAGCAGGATTAAATTCTAATATTTAGAGAAAATATTAAAGAAGACCTGTCAGTTTACCACCATAAATGGTCACAACAGGTGACCTAACAGTCTTTTCAAACATGCCCGTATTCTTCTTCAGGTACAGCAAATGTGCCAAAAACAAGTCACACAATGTAGGATAATGAACTTTGGAGAGTCAAAGGGGCGTTCACATTGTACATAAGAGCCATGCTGTCTAACCCTGCCCCTCCAGCCTTGAATGACATCCCACAGCTGCTGCAGTCACCACCAGGGTCTCAAATCGTATGCATGCACCATTGCTTTATACTCCCTGGACATGAGCAGAACGACAGACTGCACCTGGCTCCATCACAGCACACCTCATGGTGCCCGAGGAGTACAAGACAGCTGGGGGAGTGTAAATCATCACTGGAGGGATGGGGTGGACACCGGACAGTATGACTCCTCTGTACAGTGTTGAACACCCACTTGAGTCTTTGCAGTTAGAACAGAGCACACGACAGGGGTTATCTATCAGGTCATCTATTTAGGGTGGTAAAATGACCTTAGAGACTCCCTTTAAATGCAATAGTAATGAGGCTAAAGATGCTTCTCAAATAAATAACACAACACAAAAACATGACATAAAGTGTAAGATGAATGCAGTGTTACAACTCTATTCTACATTCAGCAAGGATGCATGTACAAGAGAACCAGGTAATTTTTTGTTGTTAATGCCTATCATTACACCGGTCATCTGTGTGCATTGAAGGGTTCCTTTGTGTAGGGTCCTGAATGTACAGACATCAGATTCATTCAATGTTCAGATGCTTCTTTTTTCCCCAATTTCTTGAAAATACTGAATCTCTTGGTTAGGCCTCATGCACACGAACGTGTTTTGTTTCCGTAATAAAGTAATAAAATTAATAAAGTAAAAAAGAGAAAAAGACCCTTTCCCCTTATTTTATAATAAAAAACAGAAAAGAAAAAAAAACACATATTATGCACCGCCGCGTCCGTAATGACCAGCTCTATAAATATATCACATGATCCACCCTGTACGATAAACACCATAAAAAATTTAAATAAAAATAGTGTAAAAAAAAGCCATTTTTGTCACCTTACATCACAAAAAGTGCAACACCAAACGATCAAAAAGGCGTATGCCCCCAAAAATGGTATCAATAAAACCGTCACCTCATCCCGCAAAAAATTAGCACCTACCTAAGACAATTGCCCAAAAATGTTTAAAACTATAGCTCTCAGAACATGGAGACACTAAAACATAATTTATTTTTTTTGTTTCAAAACTGCTATTATTGTGCTAAAGTGAACCACTCAGGTTAACACCGTAAAAATAAATAAAAAATGTGTAAAAAAAAAAGGAATTTTTGTCACATTGCATCCCAAAAATTGCAACAGCAAGTGATCAAAAAGGCGTATGCCTCCCAAAATAGTACCAATCAGATTGTCACCTCATCCCACAGAAAATGAGACCCTACTTAAGAGAATCGGTCAAAAAATAAAAAAGCTATGGCTCTCAAACTATGAAGACACTAAAATATGATTTTTTTTTGCTTCAAAACTGCTATTATTGTGCTAAAGTGAAAAAAAAAAAGTAGACATATTAGGTATTGCCACGTGCGTAACGATCTGCTCTATAAAAACATCACATGACCTATTCCCTCAGGTAAATGCTGTAAAAATTAAAAATAAAACGGTGCCAAAACATCAATTTTTTTGTTACCTTGTCTCACAAAAAACGTAATATAGAGCAATTAAAAATCATATGTACCCCAAAATAGTACCAACAAAACTGGCACCTTATCCCGTAGCTTCCAAAATGTGGTCACTTTTTTGAGTTTCTACTGTAGGGGTGCATCAGGGGGGCTTCAAATGGGACATGGCATCTAAAAACCAGTTCAGCTAAATTTGCATTCCAAAGACCATATGGCGTTCCTTTCCTTCTGCACCCTGCTGTGTGCCCGTACAGCAGTTTACGATCACATGTGGGCTGTTTCTGTAAACCGCAGAATCAGGGTAATAAATATTGAGTTTTATTTGGCTGTTAACCCTTGCTTTGCTACTGGAAAAAATGGATTAAGATGTAAAATCTGCCAAAAAAGTGAAATTCAGAAATTTTATCTCCATTTTCCATCAATTCTTGTGGAACACCTAAAGGGGTGCATACCTTGAGGGGTGTATTTTCTAAAATGTGGTCATTTTTGTGTTTTTTCTATTATGTAAGCCTCACAAAGTGACTTCAGACCTGAACTGGTCCTTAAAAAAGTGGGTTTTGAAAATTTTCAGAAAAATTTCAAGAGTTGCTTCCAAACTTCTAAGCCTTCTAACATCCCCAAAAAATAAAATTTAATTTTCAAAATTATCCAAACATGAAGTAGACATATGGGGAATGTAAAGGAATTACTATTTTTGAAGGTATTACTATCTATTATAAAAGTAGAGAAATAGAAATTTGGAAATTTGGTAATTTTTCTGAATTTTTGGAAAATTTGGTATTTTTTTATGAATAAAAATGTTTTTTTTTAAACTTATTTTTACCACTGTCATGAAGTACCATATGTGACAAGAAAACAATCTCTGAATGGCCTGTATAAGTAAAAGCATTTTAAAGTTATCACCACATAAAGTGACACGTCAGATTTACAAAAAATAGCCTGGGCAGGAAGGTGAAAACAGGCTCGGGGTTGAAGGGGTTAATAATATTTTTTTTTTCTTTTGAATATTAGTACATGTGCATAAATTAAACATTTTGATATATAGTATCTTATTAGAGGAAAGAAGAACTTTCCAACCCCTCGGTAGCACCCCTTTCCTACCTACTTGTACTTTGGAGGAGGTTACTGCACACAGACATATTGCATCTCTGTTTTGTATGAAGCTGTCACCAAGTGGGGATAGTGAGCCCGCAGATAGGTACATCTGTTTTTGGTGGGTTTGAGTTGCAGTAGCGAAAGTGACAAAACAAGTTCTGGCGCAGCACACCCTGCAGGATCCAGAGAAAGAGAGGCCGCCACAGAGAAATGAGGTCTATTAGCAGGCCAGAGGAGGTTACCGATGATGCAGAGAGGTCCAAGTCACCCTGCTTAAAAGGGATAAAAATACCCAGGCAGTTGCCATGGCAGAGTTAGAAATGGAACATAATTGGGGTATTGTGCTAAAGGGTTATGACAGAGGTTCCCAGAGAGATATAAACTCTGGATTGTTGGGGGCCCACCCTAAAGACTAATAAAGGGGATGTCCAACGACGCTGGAAAAGCAATTTTAACTGTCCAATCCCCTGCAAATTGTTTCTAGTGTCAGACCACCCCTTTACTGAAAGGAGTTGCAGGCACCAGGACACTAACTGTGTGCTGAGATTGGGAGGATAAGCCATGAGCAACAGGCAAGAGAGAAAGATTGGCCTATCCATATTAACTGTACAGAAATGCCCAGGTATAAGCGCCAAGTGTGTCAGCTGGAGAGACAACTGTATTTAGGCACCTTGTGTGATACTGCCTGCAATATTAATTTATAAGGACTCTTCACTGTAAGTTTCCAGATTAGGAAGAATAAACTTGTTTGGAGATTGCATTAAGCAGTTGTTCTTGACCTTCTTATGGAACCTACTTGAAGTGAGGTCTGCACACTTGTAGAACGTAATATTGGTGTCTGTGGAGGACTTGCCAGTAGCTAAATATAGAAAAGTAATCCAAGGTACTCAGTATGATGTAAATTAGATCATAATTGTATTAATATGATTGAATCTCCAAGACAAGATCCAGGTAAGAGCAGGTAGTATACAGGTCCTTCTCAAAAAATTAGCATATTGTGATAAAGTTCATTATTTTCTGTAATGTACTGAAAAACATTAGACTTTCATATATTTTAGATTCATTACACACAACTGAAGTAGTTCAAGCCTTTTATTGTTTTAATATTGATGATTTTAGCATACAGCTCATGAAAACCCAAAACTCCTATCTCAAAAAATTTGCATATTTCATCCGACTAATAAAAGAAAAGTGTTTTTAATACAAAAAAAGTCAACCTTCAAATAATTATGTTCAGTTATGCACTCAATACTTGTTCGGGAATCCTTTTGCAGAAATGACTGCTTCAATGCGGCGTGGCATGGAGGCAATCAGCCTGTGGCACTGCTGAGGTGTTATGGAGGCCCAGGATGCTTCGATAGCAACCTTAAGCTCATCCAGAGTGTTGGGTCTTGCGTCTCTCAACTTTCTCTTCCCAATATCCCACAGATTCTCTATGGGGTCAGGTCAGGAGAGTTTGCAGGCCAATTGAGCACAGTAATACCATGGTCAGTAAACCATTTACCAGTGGTTTTGGCACTGTGAGCAGGTGCCAGGTCGTGCTGAAAAATGAAATCTTCATCTCCATAAAGCTTTTCAGCAGATGGAAGCATGAAGTGCTCCAAAATCTCCTGATAGCTAGCTGCATTGACCCTGCCCTTGATAAAACACACTGGACCAACACCAGCAGATGACATGGCACCCCAGACCATCACTGACTGTGGGTACTTGGCACTGGACTTCAGGCATTTTGGCATTTCCCTCTCCCCAGTCTTCCTCCAGACCCTGGCACCTTGATTTCCGAATGACATGCAACAGTCCAGTGCTGCTTCTCTGTAGCCCAGGTCAGGCGCTTCTGCCGCTGTTTCTGGTTCAAAAGTGGCTTGACCTGGGGAATGCGGCACCTGTAGCCCATTTCCTGCACACGCCTGTACACGGTGGCTCTGGATGTTTCTACTCCAGACTCGGTCCACTGCTTCCGCAGGTCCCCCAAGGTCTGGAATCGGTCCTTCTCCACAATCTTCCTCAGGGTCCGGTCACCTCTTCTCGTTGTGCAGCGTTTTCTGCCACACTTTTTCCTTCCCACAGACTTCCCACTGAGGGGCCTTGATACAGCACTCTGGGAACAGCCTATTCATTCAGAAATTTCTTTCTGTGTCTTACCCTCTTGCTTGAGGGTGTCAATGATGGCCTTCTGGACAGCAGTCAGGTCGGCGGTCTTACCCATAATTGCGGTTTTGAGTAATGAACCAGGCTGGGAGTTTCTAAAAGCCTCAGGAATCTTTTGCAGGTGTTTAGAGTTAATTAGTTGATTCAGATGATTAGGTTAATAGCTCGTTTAGAGAACCTTTTCATGATATGCTAATTTTTTTAGATAGGAATTTTGGGTTTTCATGAGCTGTATGCCAAAATCATCAATATTAAAACAATAAAAGGCTTGAACTACTTCAGTTGGTGTGTAATGAATCTAAAATATATGAAAGTCTAATGTTTATCAGTACATTACAGAAAATAATGAACTTTATCACAATATGCTAATTTTTTTAGAAGGACCTGTATAATAGCCACTGAATCACGAAAGCGGACATTTCAGTCCCATCGGGACCTTCCTTAATATCACAACCTGTGGCACAGAGGGAGAGCAAATTGCTGCTGTCTGGAAGAAAAAGGTCTAAAACCATGCAAAGGGATTAAAAAAGACCCTTAATATGCGGGTTAGCCATAAAAATTCTAAAAGAGCTGCATTTAATTTTTAACTAAAGCTGCCTAAAGGGGATTGTAATTTTGGGATTACAATATTATACAGCTACGGCATGTTGGGAAATTTTTATCGGTAGAGGAAACTACTATATCGTTCTGTTGTAATCCATACTTTCCTGCCACATACATTTAAAGGAGTTAGCTGACGGATAAATGAACTGGTAGCAGTATGGTAACACTACCGCTCACTTGTTTTCTTTTGGGACCGTACCATTCATATGGGAACCAACATTAAACAATGAATGGAAGTGAAATGAGGTGTGTCTATGGTTTCAGTTTGCTGTAAGAGTCCCAATGTACCCTCTTAACCCTCCCCTCCTCTACGTACTCTGATCTCTTATCAGTGTGGGATTTCAGATTCATTCTTCCCTTATTACACCAGGTCAAGCGTGGACAGAGCAGACCTAAGCCAGCGAAATAAAGAGTGGCTTCCAGATACACTTCTCGTATGTAAATGACATCATTCATTCCAAACAATAAGGGTCCATAAAAGTGTCAAATGGAAACCGGGGCAGAAGAAAACTATAGAACAATGCTTTACATTATGTCCAACTACAAATAGCATTACTTAGTGGATCCTATAATTTAGGCAGTCTGTCAGGGTTCTTACTAGTTCCTATGAATATGATTGGTAATAACATTTTTAGAATTGACCTAATTAAAGAGGTTTTCCGATACTTAGATATTCATGGTCTATCCTCAGAATAGGTCAGAAATATCAGATTGGTGGGGGTCCAACACATGGCACTCATTGATTAGCTGTTGTGGGCAGTCGTCAGTGCCAGAAACTATGCAGTGGATAAAGCTGGAAGTAAGAGGCTCCATCCATTGTGTCCACTGTGTCCACTTCAGCTCAGCCACCAGTGAAGCTCAGAAGCAGCACACCAGCACCATAGACTACACAATACACTGAGCCTTCCCTCCACTGTACAGTTTTCAGAAACAGCTGATCGGAGGCGCTGGGTGCTGGACCCCTGCCGATCTGATATTGATGACCTATCCTGAGGAAGATTTCTGATGATTAATATATGGATAGATCAATTTGCCTGTCATCCCATCAGATATCCAAGTCATAATATCCAAGTACCAGAAAATCCCTTCAATGGCAAAAGCAAGTTTTGTGTGATGTGGTACAACTCAGCTGACACTCCATGTGAAAAATGCTATTGGAATTTTTGGGATTGTCACAAGGTCACATGACCTTGATTTTACCACAGTTTACTCTGATTTTATGTCACCACATAGTTCCAGCCTTCAGGGTGTTTCACCTCAAGAGATATAGGAAAACTGGTATCTCAATATCAGCATTATTCAATTTTTGCTGATGATTAAAGGGGTTTTATACTGATGATCTATCCTCAGATCTTTTTGTTGATAGAAAGTTAGTAGATAGATAAATAGATAGATAAATAGTAGATAGATAGATAGAAAGAAAGAAAGAAAGAAAGAAAGAAAGACATTAGATAGATAGATAGATAGATAGATAGATGGAAAGAAGAAAGACAGTAGATAGATAGATAGATAGATAGATAGATAGATAGATAGATAGATAGATAGATAGATAGAGAAGAAAGCTAGATACTGTAGATGATGATAGATAGATAGATAGATAGAAAGCTTCTCCTCCCAGCCTGTTCCTGGTCAGAGGAGTTGGCACTGCTGAAGGAATTACTACTAGTTACAGCCCCCTGCCCCCTCCGCTCTCTTATTCTATGGCTAGCTGTGGTGCCTGTTAACCCTTACCCTCTTATCCAGCAGCTGGTGTTTATGCAGCCAGATATTCCCAGGGTTGGTGTAAATGATGCAGTTGTGTAGTCAGGGCCAAAGTCGGAGAGGGAGGGGGAGGGTTGTCAGGCCATGCAGTGCTTGGATCTGGCCTAGTACAGGGTGCTCAGTCCTGCCTTGTGCCCACCCCTCTAGCTGCAGGACTGTGTGATGTGTAGTATGTACTAGTGTGTGATGTGTAGTATGTACTAGTGTGTGATGTGTAGTATGTACTAGTGTGTGATGTGTAGTATGTATTAGTGTGTGATGTGTAGTATGTACTAGTGTGTGATGTGTAGTATGTACTAGTGTGTGATGTGTAGTATGTACTAGTGTGTGATGTGTAGTATGTATTAGTGTGTGATGTGTAGTATGTACTAGTGTGTGATGTGTAGTATGTACTAGTGTGTGATGTGTAGTATGTACTAGTGTGTGATGTGTAGTATGTACTAGTGTGTGATGTGTAGTATGTACTAGTGTGTGATGTGTAGTATGTACTAGTGTGTGATGTGTAGTATGTATTAGTGTGTGATGTGTAGTATGTACTAGTGTGTGATGTGTAGTATGTACTAGTGTGTGATGTGTAGTATGTATTAGTGTGTGATGTGTAGTATGTACTAGTGTGTGATGTGTAGTATGTATTAGTGTGTGATGTGTAGTAAGTACTAGTGTGTGATGTGTAGTATGTACTAGTGTGTGATGTGTAGTATGTACTAGTGTGTGATGTGTAGTATGTACTAGTGTGTGATGTGTAGTATGTACTAGTGTGTGATGTGTAGTATGTAATAGTGTGTGTGATGTGTAGTATGTACTAGTGTGTGATGTGTAGTATGTACTAGTGTGTGATGTGTAGTATGTAATAGTGTGTGTGATGTGTAGTATGTAATAGTGTGTGTGATGTGTAGTATGTAATAGTGTGTGTGATGTGTAGTATGTAATAGTGTGTGTGATGTGTAGTATGTAATAGTGTGTGTGATGTGTAGTATGTAATAGTGTGTGTGATGTGTAGTATGTAATAGTGTGTGATGTGTAGTATGTACTAGTGTGTGATGTGTAGTATGTACTAGTGTGTGATGTGTACTATGTAATAGTGTGTGTGATGTGTAGTATGTAATAGTGTGTGTGATGTGTAGTATCTACTAGTGTGTGATGTGTAGTATGTAATAGTGTGTGTGATGTGTAGTATGTAATAGTGTGTGTGATGTGTAGTATGTACTAGTGTGTGATGTGTAGTATGTACTAGTGTGTGATGTGTAGTATGTATTAGTGTGTGATGTGTAGTATGTATTAGTGTGTGATGTGTAGTATGTAATAGTGTGTGATGTGTAGTATGTAATAGTGTGTGTGATGTGTAGTATGTAATAGTGTGTGATGTGTAGTATGTACTAGTGTGTGATGTGTAGTATGTAATAGTGTGTGTGATGTGTAGTATGTACTAGTGTGTGATGTGTAGTATGTAATAGTGTGTGTGATGTGTAGTATGTAATAGTGTGTGTGATGTGTAGTATGTAATAGTGTGTGTGATGTGTAGTATGTAATAGTGTGTGTGATGTGTAGTATGTACTAGTGTGTGATGTGTAGTATGTACTAGTGTGTGATGTGTAGTATGTACTAGTGTGTGATGTGTACTATGTAATAGTGTGTGTGATGTGTAGTATGTAATAGTGTGTGTGATGTGTAGTATCTACTAGTGTGTGATGTGTAGTATGTAATAGTGTGTGTGATGTGTAGTATGTAATAGTGTGTGTGATGTGTAGTATGTACTAGTGTGTGATGTGTAGTATGTACTAGTGTGTGATGTGTAGTATGTATTAGTGTGTGATGTGTAGTATGTATTAGTGTGTGATGTGTAGTATGTACTAGTGTGTGATGTGTAGTATGTACTAGTGTGTGATGGGTAGCATGTACTAGTGTGTGATGTGTAGTATGTATTAGTGTGTGATGTGTAGTATGTACTAGTGTGTGATGTGTAGTATGTACTAGTGTGTGATGTGTAGTATGTACTAGTGTGTGATGTGTACTATGTAATAGTGTGTGTGATGTGTAGTATGTAATAGTGTGTGTGATGTGTAGTATCTACTAGTGTGTGATGTGTAGTATGTAATAGTGTGTGTGATGTGTAGTATGTAATAGTGTGTGTGATGTGTAGTATGTACTAGTGTGTGATGTGTAGTATGTACTAGTGTGTGATGTGTAGTATGTATTAGTGTGTGATGTGTAGTATGTATTAGTGTGTGATGTGTAGTATGTACTAGTGTGTGATGTGTAGTATGTACTAGTGTGTGATGTGTAGTATGTACTAGTGTGTGATGGGTAGCATGTACTAGTGTGTGATGTGTAGTATGTATTAGTGTGTGATGTGTAGTATGTACTAGTGTGTGATGTGTAGTATGTACTAGTGTGTGATGTGTAGTATGTATTAGTGTGTGATGTGTAGTAAGTACTAGTGTGTGATGTGTAGTATGTACTAGTGTGTGATGTGTAGTATGTATTAGTGTGTGATGTGTAGTATGTACTAGTGTGTGATGTGTAGTATGTATTAGTGTGTGATGTGTAGTATGTAATAGTGTGTGTGATGTGTAGTATGTACTAGTGTGTGATGTGTAGTATGTACTAGTGTGTGTGTAGTATGTATTAGTGTGTGATGTGTAGTATGTATTAGTGTGTGATGTGTAGTATGTACTAGTGTGTGATGTGTAGTATGTACTAGTGTGTGATGTGTAGTATGTACTAGTGTGTGATGGGTAGCATGTACTAGTGTGTGATGTGTAGTATGTATTAGTGTGTGATGTGTAGTATGTACTAGTGTGTGATGTGTAGTATGTACTAGTGTGTGATGTGTAGTATGTATTAGTGTGTGATGTGTAGTAAGTACTAGTGTGTGATGTGTAGTATGTACTAGTGTGTGATGTGTAGTATGTATTAGTGTGTGATGTGTAGTATGTACTAGTGTGTGATGTGTAGTATGTACTAGTGTGTGATGTGTAGTATGTATTAGTGTGTGATGTGTAGTATGTACTAGTGTGTGATGTGTAGTATGTATTAGTGTGTGATGTGTAGTATGTATTAGTGTGTGATGTGTAGTATGTACTAGTGTGTGATGTGTAGTATGTACTAGTGTGTGATGTGTAGTATGTACTAGTGTGTGATGTGTAGTATGTACTAATGCGTGTAATGTGCAATATGTGTCGGTATGTAATGTGTGTAATATGTGCCTGTATTTTATAATGTGTGTAATATGTGCCTGTATATAATACAGAATATATTAAATGTACTTTATTTTGTACAGTGTGTGGTGGCATCAGTGGCCGTATACATTATACAGCAATTATTCAGATTGACCCCAGTGTAGATTAAGAAAAGGGATTGACAGAAGCAGCAGAGAGCTGTACTCCATCAGTCCTATAGATCCTCCACCGCAACCATTCTAATGTGGACACGGGTGAAATAAAAAGAACCCTTCTCCTTTAGATTACTGTATATGCCATTTTTGATAATAAAAAATTGTAATAAAATAGCCCCCCCCCCACCTCATTGACATAAGTGCTATATTTCGGATATCTATAACGGATTTAAACCAGACAACTGGCATAAATACATTGATAAATCTCCTGGATATTATAAACCTGTCTGCCTGCAGCCACCGCTCACAGCATAGTATTTTACGTAGTTGCTATTAAATGCAATGGAAGCTTTAAAAAAAATCTGTTTTGCAGAAGCAGTTCAGTGCCTGGGCTCGCCTCATTCCCTGGGCCCCACAGCAGTTGCATAGCCTGCGTCCATGGTAGGTACACCACTAGTACTAGTGCTGAATAATCAAAAAATTAAATAAATAAAAATCAAGGAGAAAAATCTGGGAGTAAATCAGTGCTGTGCTTTTTAACTTTTTATTTGAACGTTTTAGGAAAAGTCAGGAATTAGCATGAAGTAGCCTGTTCCTGTATATTAGTGCAACATGTTCTCACAATGCACAAAGACACACAATGAAAAGGAATAATACTCTTCTACAAGCTGCTAATAAACCATAGGGTATTAAACGAAAAAAGATTTACCTTGTAAACACGACCGCTGCACCTGCCAGGGAACAATACAATCCTCGCTATTGTGTCTAGCGGGCACGTCAGTCTCCTGACTGAGGCTTTTTGAAACAAAATATAATTTACCTTTGAGGTGTCAAAGACATTAACGCCTTAAGCATGTATTCAATTACAACTCTGATACGAATCTACGCCTTTCCTAATCATTTTGCTTTCCTCGCCGTGTCATTCGTTTCTGATTCATCTTTTCCTTTATAGCACCATTTTTCTGGCACATAACGATCTCTAAATCCCATAAACAGACATCGATTTAAACCATTATGTTTTAGCTACTTGCTGCTACAATTAGATGGAGCGTAGGAGCTTAATGAGTGCAATAGCTCCCTCCAGTGGTGGATGCAGGCTGCCAGAAAGCTGGTTTACATCTTATTTATGCAGGGCTTTTTAGCCCTATATCACAAAAAGAAAAGCTCTAGCCAATGTAATTTAAAGATATATTAAAGGAGTTGTCACCCTTATTAAAAATACATGCTCTTCAAGGCAGAAATTGTGATAAAATAATATAACGATGTATACTCACCTATCCTTTCCCACTGCTACCAGTGCTGCTGATCCAATCCTCCCTGCTTGCCTTTGTTTAGCTGCAGTAATAGTGTGCTGTATACTCCCCATAGGTGTATGAGGCCTTATATTTTGTCAGATGATTTGCAGTTAAGCCCCAATTTGGGATATGCTGATTTTTTTGACCACTGTTCATTGAGCACTATAAATACTGTGATGACTTTTTTGTTATGGCTTTAAGGGATACCAAATAAGTAAATGTTCCTTACCGACATTTTAAATCAATGGGATTGTTGAGTCTGGGGGATGTTTCCTACAGACTCCTCCCCCCCCCCCAGTGTGGATGGATGCATTCTGATATCATACTTACCTGATCCCGTCAGCTGAGTTCCAGCTCCATCACTGCCCTCCCAGCTTTGCAGGTTCCAGCTCTGGATGTTGACACAGGTCACATGACCATTTCAGCCAATGACTGACTGCAGCAGTCACGTGTCACTGGATGAAATGAAGCATGGATGACACATGATCACTGCAGCCAATCATTGGCTGCAGTGGTCATAAGACCTGCCTCAAGCTAATAAAAATGAAAAAAAAAAAAAAATGTGAACACATGCCATATACTGTATGTGCCCTCTAGAATCACCCAGGTAGCCTATGTAAAAAATCCATCAAGGTTCAGCTGTAATACGACACCAAAGTGAAAATTAATATCAAATTAACAAATAGATACAACACAATAGATACTAACCCTTATTAGGCTTATAGCGTTGGATTATATGAGATTACCAATACTACGCTATGCTATTAGGTGAATTTGGCAACAGCTTTTTTAGGCTTGACCATCCACTAACTAACCCAATGCCCGGTAAAAGTTATGGCTGGCTATACATTACTAGTTTTTGTGGTGAACCAAATATATGAAAGGCAGTGATATAGCTTGAAGCTCCTGGTCTCCAATGCAAAATCTGTAATAGGTCCTCCACCTACCATGTGTTATCTCTAATAATGGCGTGTTCTTATGTAGCAGAGGGGTCACCTCAGGCACTAGGGTCCTGGTTAAAGGCTTTGTCCGAGATTTTGATATTAATGGCTTATCCTTAGACTAGGGAATCAATATCAGATCAGCAGGGGTCCAATGCAAAGCCCCTCCCGATCATCTGTTTGAAAAAACATGGTTCTCCGGTGAGCACTGTGGCCTCTTCCTAGACCAGTGAAGTCATGTTCATCAGTTACATGGCCTAGGCACAGCTCAGCTCCATTCAAGAGAATGGGGCTAAGCTGCAATACCAACCACAGCCACTACCCAATGGACGCCATTCTGCTTGCTAAGCGGTGTCTCACCAAGAACAACAGTGCGGTCGTAGTGTCGGATCTCCACCAATCTGATATTGATGATACCTGTATATGCCGAGGATAGGTTATCAATATGAAAACCCCTCTGAATCAGGTGGCTAAGGAAGTGGAACCGAACTCCAGGCAGACAATGAGTAGAGAGCTGGTCACTCAACTATCTACATTGAGGTCTATGCTCTATGAGATTTATGAAAACCTTGGCTGGAGGAAGAGAGTTCAAGGGAAGCCCATCCTCTCTGAGGATATGTCATAAATATTTAAGATGGATGTATAATTTCTTACCCAAGTGAAGACATTATCATGTTCTTCCATCTGCACCTCTTTTTTTTGGTGCCCAATTTAATAACGTTTATACTAACCTTGCCGTTTTTGGAAAGTGGGTGGAAACGTGGACACAGTTAGTTATGTTAATAAGGCATACTCCAGAATTATCAACTGCAGAAAAGGAGAGATCTTCCTCCAGCGGGGGATGGTATAAGAAATTGAAGTAATATCTTAAAGCAAAAGTGTTATGTATCAAACGAGGTGCACTATATATTTGACACAACTGACTTCACCACTCATTATAAGTTCTCATCATGCCGTATGTTCTTATGAAACAATTTTCTAAAGGAAAATAAACCAAAATGCCACCATTATGGTCTTTTGTGTCTGCGTCTGTGCTTCAAGCATAGCTCCTGCATGTCTTTGTAGATAGGAAGATAAAATATACACAGACTTAAAAGGGTTGTATAACTTTTGAATATTTCATTCATTTTCAAGATTTCTATTTCTTTTTAGTACAGGGAAACACATTTAGAGCCCTAAACTCCTTCCTAACCACATAAGGGGTCATTTATTATACTGAAATACGCCTATATTAGGCATATTTCAGATGCAGATCGCGGCGCAACTAACACTGTTAGTTGCGCCATTATCTGCGGCTTGTTCCCGCTCACGCCAGGTCTAAATTTGTGGGCGGGGAAGGGAAGGGGTCGGCAGGCCCATCTCATTTACAATTTTTTACGTCAGGTTTAGACGTGGAAAATGGTCTAAATGTAAGATAGCTAGGAAGTGGTCTTACATTTAGAACTGGTGCTGGATGCGCTGATGTTATGGAGAGGCTTGCGTCTCTTCATAACTTCTGCGGATCCTCTGCCATGCTATGGGGCTTTATTAAGACCAGCGACTAAAACGCCTGTCGCAATAAATGTGCCCCATATTGCCTCCACAGCAGTTAAATTGGTCAAAAAAAGACACAGGTCAATTATCCATCATCCGTAAAACACAGATAAAACACAGGTGGCATCCGTGTTGTGTCAGTTTTTTTTCATGGATCTTTAGACTATAATACGCATGATAGATCCGTGAAAACGGACAAAATAGAGCATGCTTCCATGCTAAAACATGGACCCAATAAGATAAGCATCTAGCCCATTTTAACCCTTTAAAAGGCCTTTAGATTTTTTTTGTTTTTCTTTTTTACTCCCTGTCTTCCCGTAGCCTATTACCTTTATGATATTTTTTGTTCACATACACGTTGAGGGCTTGTTTTTTGTGAAACAAGTTGTACTTCCTAATCGCACCATTTTATTTTGCATATGATGTAGTGGGAAGCTGGGAAAAATCCAAATCGTGTGGAATTGGAAAAAATGCAATTCTTCCATAGTTTTATGGAATTCGTTTTTACTGCATTCTCTATACAGTGAAACTGTCCAGTTACCTTCATTCTCTGGGTTAGTAAAATTACAGAAATACCCCATTTATAGAGTTTGTTTTGTGTTTTAATACTTTGAAAACCTTTTAAAAAATATTTGTTTTTCTGTGCCTTGCCATAGTTTGATCTCTTTTTTACTTTTACGCCTATGGAGCTGTGTGAGGAATCACTTTAAGTTTTTGTCAATACCATATTGGAGTGTGCATGACATTTCATCACTTTTTATGTATTTTTTTTATTTTTTTGGGACTTGAAGCAACAAAAAAAAGCACATCGACCAGGATATTTTAAAAAAAATTAATTTTAATATTGGGTAGGGGGGATGGATATATATATATATATATATATATATATATAGATCCATGAAGAAAATCTGGCAGCACTCCCTTCAATAGTAATGCAGGGTGCCCGTGGTGGTCCCTCGACTCAGGACAGGAGACAAATGAAGAAAGTCCGCAGCACTCCTTAAGGAGGGCTGCGGACTTTCTTCATATACATATATATATATATATATATATATATATATACAGTACAGACCAAAAGTTTGGACACAGCTTCTCATTCAAAGAGTTTTCTTTATTTTCATGACTATGAAAATTGTAGATTCACACTGAAGGCATCAATACTATGAATTAACACATGTGGAATTATATACTTATCAAAAAAGTATGAAACAACTGAAAATATGTCATATTCTAGGTTCTTCAAAGTAGCCACCTTTTGCTTTGATTACTGCTTTGCACACTCTTGGCATTCTGTTGATCAGCTTCAAGAGGTAGTCACCTGAAATGGTCTTCGAAAATAAAGAAAACTCTATGAATGAGGTGTGTCCAAACTTTTGGTCTGTACTGTATATATATATATATATATATATATATATTTTTAGCACTTTTTAAAGTTTCCCTAGGGATCATCTAATAGCTTCTCCCATAGAAGATGAAGATGATTTAACATTGCAGTCTATGTGAGAGTCATTATGGAGATTTTATTGGAACTTTTCCATGTTTAGATTTTCTGAAAAGGAGCATATAAAAAAAATATCTGTTAGCCCTACAGCTTCTTCTAATTAGTTAGTTATGATTGGTGACATAAAATAAGTGCTGGGAACTGGAAAGTAATGACTTTCACACTTTAATTGAGACATGATTCATACAATGACAAGCAACTGTGAAAGTATGAAGGGTGGAAGAATAAAGCACATTACTATATTGAGTTTTTAGAACTTTTCACTGCTGTTGATATGGAGGGTTATAGCCGATACATATATATTGTGACTTCCAAATAATGTAAAAGTATCTGTTTTGAGTCCCTATGAACATATCCATGTAGTTTAATTGTAAAACCTTTTCATGGGACTAATAATAATCTAGCAAAGTTCATCTGCTCATCTGACTTTTCTGGTCTCCAATAGAAAATAAAGATAAATCTACACTGTTGTACTTTATCATATATGAACCACGGCGACCTGCATGCTGTGTGTAGTGGCCTCATTTGGACACTATGCAGTTAGCTCCCAAGCTCCCTCTAGTGGCAAATGCAAGTAGCCAGCATGTTATGGAGGGACACTGTGCATTCCAAATAATGTAAAACAAAATAATCTGTCTTAAGGCCCCATATACAAACTACGTGCATGTAGCTGCACTGTAAAATCTGAGCTTTTCATGTGACTAATAATGATTAGTGTTGAGCGCGAATATTCGAATAGCGAATTTTTCTCGCCAATATCGGCACTTCGATAATTTGCGAATATTTTGAATATATTGATATATTCGTTAAACTAACCTTATTATTTTTTATTTTTTCATCTGAACCCATTAGTGATAGTAAATGTAATGGGCTCAGATGAAAAAAATAAATAAATGAATATTCGTATTACGAATATAGCGCTATAGTCTACATATTCGACAATTCTACCAATCCAAACCAATAGGAAAGTTGCTTAACGCCCTTACGCGATTAGATTAATGCGCATATTTAATTGGCGATTTTTCGCATAAGATAAACTATATTAAATAATGGAGAATAATCTAATTCAGTACTGACTATAAGATATTTTAGCCTTCTCACATTGGCCCACAAGCAAAAAGCAGGCCGGTAATGGAATATTACTTGTGGGCCAATATGAGAAGGCTAAAATATCATATTCAGTACTGAATTAGAATATCCTTCATTATTTAATGTAGTTTATCTTATGCGAAAAATGCGCATGAGCACACGAATATTTCAATGCCGATTTTTCGCAATAGAATAGCATTGTACGAATATAACGAAGTCTCGAATTAGCGAATATATCACGAATATTTAGAGTAATATTCGTAAAATATCGCTAATTCGAATATGGCAACTGGTGCTCATCACTAATAATGAAGTTCATCTGTCCAGCCTCTCACTTGACTTCTCTCATCTCCAACAGAAAAGCCTACACTGTTGAACATTACGAAATATGAGCAGGACTCTTGTCCTTCAGGTCACTGGCGAAGCAGAAGTGTGACGTCTCTTCCATGGTCATATGCAACACCGCTGCTATTTATTGGCCATAGCGGAGACATGTCCCTGACCAGCATGTGACCATTGAGCCTCTTGGCAACATGTCATGTAACCAAGGAAAGGGTGTCACACTCCCAGTTACAGGGGACCAGAAGAATGGGAGCCTCGGTGCTGGAGTTCATGTTTTTCTATTCTGTTACCGAGTTTAACAACCCTCACTAAAATGTCTCTTTGGCTTGGACTACCCCTTTAAGCATTCTAACAATACTAACATCTCTAACTATCCAGTCAGACAATAGTTGTATCAGCTCTGTATCTGTATTATTTTTAGTTAACATTTACATTGTAGACCTGGATGTCGGCCAATACAGGACTGCACACCCAGGTGGACAAATTCTGCCTACATGGCAGCCTTTGTAAAAAACCATTGATACGTTGCCTGAAGGCAGACATCATGTCTTGCATGTCACTCATTTTACTCCGTGCTAACAATGTCCATTTTCCATGGACATTTTGAACTGGAAGCAAATACTGTGTTCCTTTCAATTAGGTTTTTAGGGGCTTTAAACTTTGCAGCCATCAAGAATAATAACATACATAAAGGTGACAAGAATAGTGCTTTCTGTATTACATAGTGTTGTTATCATTAAGCTGACTGACACAGTGACAAGGTGTGAACAGTGACATCCACTGGCTATACTGTGACACTGACCTTCAATGACACCAGGTAGAGCAGTGAAGCTGCATAGGCGAGCCTCTATGAATCATACTTAAGCCTCTACAACATTACTGAAGGATTTATTCTGCTCACTTACATAACTGGATCATATGGACTGAGAGTAAATTATTATCCCAATGCCCGCTAATGATGCTTATAGAGAAAAAAAATTAAAATACTCATTAATCCCTAATTATTTTGTACAAGCAGCATTTGCTATAGGAAGTAACTAATGAAAAAGTATTTTCAGTTTTAATCGAGATTATTAATAATAATAATAATACTTAGGGAATAATTTCTTTAAAACGTTGCTAGTACATACTGTATTATCAATGTCCGATTGTCCAATCAGTGATGGTTGAACCTCTGTGACCGCACCATTTCTGTTTTGTGTGTGGTGTGGTGTGGACCCATTTTTGACTCGAAGGGCTTTCGTGTGCTTCTGGGTCCATGTGGCCACACCACACAAGATAGGACATGTTGTATCTTTGCCTGCAACTTGCGGATCACAGACCCGTTGAAGTCAATGGGTCCACACCGGGATGCAAGGTGCAAATGGCCAGTGTTCATGTTTTGTGGATCTGAGGTTTGCAGTCCATAAAACAGACACGGTCATGTGAATAAGGCTTCACAAAGAGGCAACTAGCCCAAGAAGGTGGCATGTCTTTTTGACTCCTGTTGTCTCTACTCTGCTTCTGGATCTGGCATTGTTGGTCATTAGCAACAATGGGCCAGCTAGTCTATCTCATGAAGTAAATGTTTTTTTCCAGGATCCCTGTCAACCAGAGAGTGCCACAGGTACTGCAGTGTTAACCCAGGCATAGTCCTTCTAAACATGTGGTACCACAGCCCAACCCCATTCCATTCCACTGGTCAAACACTGGTGACCTATCCAAGCTATCCAGACAATCATTATGTTAGTCCTGGAATTCCCTTTCTCCTATCCAAGTTGGAAATAGCTTTAAATGAAATGCAGTAGCATGTTAGCTATGAGAAACTTTATATCAGGAATGGATGAATATTGTGAGAAAAAACTGCAGACAGTATTATTTACTACATGCAGTGAAGCACTAAATCAGTGATGGTGAACCTTTTAGAGACCGAGTGCACAAACTGCAACCTAAACCCACTTATTTATCACAAAGTACCAACACGGCAATTTAACCTGAATACCAATATAGTATATCTTCCATGTACTTTATCATTTAGCTATAATAACCGCCTACATTCAGTGCGCTGCCTGTGCCGTTCATAGCACGCCCTTCGTTGATGAATGGCAGGAAAAGTCTAAGGCTTATTGGTACACCATAGACTTTTTCCAGGGTGTGGGTGCCCACAGAGAGGGCTCTGAGTGCCGCCTCTGGCACCCGTGCCATAGGTTCGCCATCACTGCACTAAATAGTCCATGGTCTATAAAACACCCTATTCTTCCCTTGCCTTGCTAAGTCATCTGAAGCTTAATATCAGCAGCAGGAGGAGTAGTGTTAGCTACAGTTAATCAGTCTACTAGCAGTAATCATATTGTTTCTCCAAATTACATAACAGAAGGATTCCCAGTCATTAAAGGGTTATCTCACTAAGAAAACCTGTTTCCTTGGCCTGTCTACATTGCAGATACTTTCTGTAGAATACCAGCTCTATTTATTACAGCCTTATGCTTACTATACCTGCAGGAACTATGCATTGCGTGATATCCCAGTAGGCAAGAACATAGCAATTAAGATTAGAGAAGTTGACATAGGGTAAAATCTGCTAGGACCTTGGAAGGCGGCAGTTAGTGAATTAGAGAAAAGAGGAAGGTTATGACTGTTAAATATGATCTTTCCTTGAGTTTTACCCTAAAAATGGCCCCTGGACCCTCTGTTTTCCTTTATACATGGAACTTTACCTACTATTTGTTAAGGCAGTGGGTGTGGAACCATTGTGTCAACCAACAGATTTCACTTTGGTCTACTCCTAAGGGTGTGATCCTGGCAGTCCCCTGGTTTACACCTTTTTGCTACAGGAGAATCACCAGGCCCCTACCTCCAGGAGAAGTCTGAATGATTGACAGCTGACCCACTGAGGTCATGAAACACTGATGCACAGCACCGAAAGATCAGACATGAATGTAGTCAGGGACAGCTTGAGGGTAGGCAGTGAAGGGTCAATACGTAGACCAGGCACAAGTCAATTCAGGCAGAGGAGGGTCAATATCCATAAGTCCTAATGCTAATAGAAAACAAATGAAAACAGCACCCTTTGCAGGAACAAGCAAGCGAGGTATCCATTGTTTAGGCACCCTCCCATAGGGGAATAAACCTTAAGCGCCCAGAGGTGACCAGCCATTGGCTGGTGTTAATTAGGGTGTGTGTGCTTGCCCTTAAAAGGCAGGAGAGTTCATGTTTGCGCCCAATGAGCAGAAGAGAGAAGTTGGCTGCAGCCTGCTGGAGAGAACAGTCAGGCAACTCCAGCAGCTGGGCCTGCTGCAAGGGAGTAGAAGAAGGGTGATGGATCGGGTCGCTGAAGCAGAAGAGAGGAAGGGAGCAGAGCGACACTAGTGTCCTCCCAGGAGACCAGGGTAGTGGCCGCCAATATAATACAATTCCTGCACACTCAATTGTGATTGCTAAATGCTCCACGTGGAAGTGGACTCTTTCAGCTGACAATTACTTTATCTGAGTCACATTTTAATCCACCCGTATCCCTCCCAAACCATTCCCTCCCCTGTATAGATTCTTGCTTGGACTATATTGGCGGTGATTTATCTCCCCAAAAACCCAACAGCCAGATCCCTATTTCCCCTTACATCTAACATTAGTGGAAAGTCTGGATACCCCTATACACATTAGATGATTGTCGAGTCCCGACAAAATCTGCAGATTTGGCCAACATTGATCTGTACCTTGTATGGCCAGCTTTATTATCAGATGGCTTCTTCTCTTCTTGGAGAATGCAATTCTTATAATTACATTATGTTAGGTAATATCTACTTATGGAATTGTCTACTTATGAAATCAACAATTCAGTATATAACGCCAACATGAAGCTTGACTGAGCCTGCTATGCCTCGTATGCTCTAGACCAATTTGCCCCATTTCTTGCTAATTTGCTTTCACATCATTGATGCCTCCTTGGCTAAGCAGAGACACTAGGCAACAGAATGAAGGATCTTTTCATCTGGGTGATTCTTTCTCTGGTTCAAGACAGAGTTTACATTTACTAAATAAATGATACCACTTGATGTGGAAAGGCTAAGAAAAATCTAAAGAGAAAAGGGGGAAAAGTAGAAAACAGTAGGCGGAAATAAAGAATGAGTGGACTTGGCAACCATCAAAGGCAGCTCTGTGTGACAGCACAAAAAAACAGTTCGCCAGGAGCTTGGTGTTCACTTCCTGTGTGAAAATTGCACAGACGGCTATTGTTCCTTATGAACATTAGGAAAAGTCTCACCAGGGCATATAAAAGCGTGTTCTGGACATACAGTAGCATATAGAAGTACACGAGATGATAGCGCTTACCGCATCTTGGGATAATATGCCAGTGGAGTATTAAACACAAATCTGAACAATGTCACACACTTAAGTATCCATTGTAATAATCCAGTAAAGAATAGTAGAAGAGGAATAGTGGTCGACTGTTCAGGACTGACTGACTGGTTAATAGGCCTTTCACAATGTTGCAAGATACTGGCACCAACTACAAGAATAGGTAATAAATCCCTGGCTTCAAACCAAGTGATTTCCAAAAAGTATTCATCGCTCTTAGGTATTTCCTGGGATAAAACATTCCAGTTCACAATAAAAAGTTACTAAGATGCTGTCTGGTCAACAACTCAAAAAAATCCATCTGTTTTGCGTAACTATATATGAAAATACTGCAAACTGTATAAATAGAAGTAATATCAGGCTTGATCAGTGAAAGCACCCATTAAAGGAATGAAAAGCTCATTAAATGTGTTTTATTAACCTCAAGTGTATAATGGCTATTGTGAGAACTAAGGGCCCCCTGATCTTTCATACCCAGGGGTCCAGTTCATAATAATACAACAAGGCATATAATACACCAAGAACTTATCACCAATGAACAGACAACAGTGATAAACAAAAATGCTCCAGGGCCTACCAGACACCAAACAGATACTTATCGCCTATCCTATGAATAGGTGATAAGTTCTTATGGTGAGACAATTCCTTTAAAGTTCTCTACCATTACTTGTGAGATTAAGGTGTAAACCAAAATACTTGATGACCTATCACATTCTACTGAAGCTGATTACATAAAGGTTACAGCGTTCAGAACTCTCTGCAGCTATTTCATGAAGCCACGACACTCACTGGAGCTCCAGCAAGCATTGTGGTTTCCTGGCAGCTCACCAAGCAGAGCACCTTGAGCATAGGTCATCAATATCACTTCCCAGATAACCCCTTTAATTATTTTATAACATTTAGTGATTTTTGGTAACAATAAAATAGTTTATAAGGCTGAAAAAAGACAATTGTCCATCCAGTTCGGCCTGTTATCCCGCAAGTTGATCCAGAGGAAGGCATAAAAATAACTGTGAGGCAGAAGCCAATTTTCTTCACTTTAGGGGAATAAAAAATTCCTTCCCGACTTTAATCAGGCAATCAGAATAAGGCCTCATGCACACGGTCGTTGCCTGGCCATGGCCGTATTGCGGCCCGCAATATGCGGGCACAGGCTGTGTGCTCCCTGCATCGCGGATGGGGATCCATTCACTTGGATGTGGAACATGTTCTATTTTTTTACAGTGTGGACGTATCACTGACCCATTCAAGTTGAATGGGTCTCGATCCAGCCCGGCCACTGCACGGATGTTGCCCATGCATTGGGGACCGCAAATTCCGGTCCCCAATGCACGAAACAACCGCGCAACAGCCGTGTGCATGAGTCCTAACTCCCTGGATCAACGACCCCTCTCTAGTAGCTATATCCTGTAATATTATTACACTCCAGAAATACATCCAGGCCCCTCTTGGACTCTTTTAGTCACAGTCCTGGGGATAAACAGATGATGGGGGAGATCTCTGTACTGACCCCTGATATATTTATACATAGTTATTAGATCTCCCTTCAGTCGTCTTTTTTCTAAAGTGAATGACCCTAATTTTGATAATCTTTCTGGGTACTGTAGTCCACCCGTTCCAGTTATTACTTTAGTTGCCCTCCTCTGGACCCTCTCCAGCTCTGCTATATCTGCCTTGTTCACAAGAGCCCAGAACTGTACACAGTACTCCATGTGTGGTCTGACTAGCGATGTGTAAAGTGGTAGGACTATGTTCTCATCACAGGCATCTATGCCCATTTTGATGCAACCCAATATCGTATTGGCCTTGGCAGCAGCTGCCTGACACTGGTTTTTGTAGCTTAGTTTGCTGTTTATTAAAATTCCTAAGTCCTTTTCCATGTCAGTGTTTCCCAGTGTTTTACCATTTAGTATGTACTGGTGACTTATTCCTTCCCATGTGCATAACCTTACATTTGTCAGTGTTAAAGGGGTTGTCCGGGTTCAGATCTTCCCCCCAGCAGTGTGTTCCGTGACGTCACCAGCTCTGATGGGCCGGCTTTAGCGCTGCCCTAGCAGCCCTAAGGAGAGCCCAGTTCGCCACCGTAACTCCTGAAAATGTCTTTGCTCTGCGCGATTCAGCATGAATACTCCGATGCTCTTGTAAGGTGGGCTGCCTGGGTGAAACTTTGGGTATGTCTAGGTTCAGCTCTGAACCCGGATAACCCCTTTAAACCTCATCTGCCACTTATCTGCCCAAGCTTCCAATCTATCCAGATCCATCTGCAGCAGTATATTGTCCTTTTAAGTGTTAATTACTTTACACAGTTTAGTGTCATCTGAAAAAATTTATATTTTACTGTGCAAGCCTTCTACAAGATCATTAATAAATATATTGAAGAGAATAGGGCCCAATACTGGTAAATTTTTTTAATTAAAGCAGACAACCCCTTTAAACTTAACAGGAGAGAAATTCCCACCTATTGCATGGACATCAGGATAACTTGTGTACAGGGCCGGAATTGGGGGGGGGGGGACAAACTGGGCAATTGCCCAGGGTCCCCATCCTCTAAGTGGCCCCCTGCTTCAGTGCTCCTGTTCAGCTGAACGTCCCTGGAAGCTGACGGGCGGAAAGCTGAAAAGCTGCACTTTACAATCCCCCTGAAATGTGCTCTGATATTAAATAATAATGGCTTAGACATGCTGGGAGTTATAGTCATCTCCTGTTACACCTCCTGCGGTAATGTGCTCTGAATTAGGGCCGGGACGATGGATAGGGGAGGGTAGAGGGTAGTCATCCGCCTAGGACGCCACTTCGCTACACATAAAGCCCCCCTTTATGGCCGTCCAACTTCACAAGCCTCAAGCCACTAGGTTTCGAGCCTGTGAGGCATTAGAACAGCGCAAGCCGCAATTACATAAATGTGACCTCCTGCGCTGGGTCTCGAATGATGACTTGATCATGCGAGACCCGGAGCAGGAGTGGTGATGTCACTGGGACCGCATGCATCAGGACGCAGCAACACAAGCTACAGATAACTGTGGTCTGCATCGCAGACAACGGTGGGGAAAATAGGAGTGAGGTTTTTTTTGCTTTTTTTGTACTAAATGTCTTCACTGCTGGGGGCACCAGGGTAGGGGGGAAGGAGATCATTATATATAACTTGCACTACTGGGAAGGAATGGAGGAGCATTATATACTGGCACTATATTGGAATTAGTGGGTAGTACTACAGAGGGACATTAGAGCCACTGGGTGCATTATGGTTATATTATTACTATTAGGGTACTGTAGGGGCGCCCAGCACCCCTGCCGATCAGCTGTTCGAGGAGACGGCATGCGCTGTGCGCACATGCCGTCTCCTTTCTCTCTTCCTGCTCACTGCTGTATGTCTATGGGACAGCACGCGCCATCTGCTCAAACTGCTGATCGGCGGGGGTGTCAGGTGTTGGATGTCGGACTGTGTTTTTAGCACATTATTACAAGATTTGGGGCCCCACTTTAGATTTTGCCCAGGGCCACATTTTGTCTAAAACCGGCCCGGCTTGTGTAAAAAGACAGCGAAAGAAACTACATTGGCGACCTGATTAATATTCGGCCTGCCATTGATTTATGAACTATGATGTTATCAGAAGCTCTCCATAGGACTAAAGGTAACATGATCATAATGCACAGAACACAATTCAGTTCTACTGCATCTGTAGAAACCCATCTGAACTAAGGTCTCTTTCGGGTAAAGCGCATTGGCTTCTACTGCATGTTCATTACATGTGTATTTGATCTTCTTTCCGTGTCAGCAAGTGACATTTACTTCCTCGTATTTCCAAATATCTTGGAAGAAAGGCAGGGTATTCCATCTGACTGCTTCGGAAACACTGGCTCCTTGTAACGCTGATCTCCGTTCACCACTGCTAGACATGGCTTTGTAGCAGAGGTCAGCATAATGACCTCTGCCATGAACTGTGATGCCCACAGTATCAGAATGCAGCATAGCCGAGATGAGATCTATCCTACTGGCTCAAACTTGTTAACACAATTACTGGCTAAACTGCCACATAAGCTAAAATCATGAAAGAAGACTATTGTTAAATCTAACTTTGCAAATAAGATTACGTGGAATTTACTTTCAAGGGAAAGCTGGATTTTCGGTGTGAAAATGTTAAAAGCAAGATTCGCATTACCCAGGCTCATGTAAGAGTCCCAATACAATGTCAGAGCAAAGGACAGGAATGCTTGAACAATTGCATTGTACATGGAGGGGATGCAGATGGGAATATGGGAGGGCAGCTACATATTTCACAAGATTTCCTCTGCAGCACCTTATAAATACATTGAATGCAGACAGGCTCTGTAAGACGTCTGAAAATACTTATTAACCTATTTTCTCTACTCAGCTTTCCCTGCAAGGCCTCTCCATGTAACATCCTCAGATCTGGCTCTCATCAAAGAAGCCATCACTCGCATCCTTCCTCCTTTCTCCAGCCTAAAGCATGTGCTCTTTACATAAGATGCCGTCCAAAAAGAACAAGACCTACAGCATGAGTGGCACAAGTAGGTCAGCAGTCTTTGGGGGAAATTACCATGAGCGGAATCGTTGAAGTCAATTTTTGCTTGAATCCGCATTGGCCTAATAGGCAGCAAATTTATCAAACATTGCACATCATTCAATAAATTTGGCGCATAGCACTTTAGAGCACTAGAGGAAGATTGCAACTTTTGAAAAAGTTTGCAGTCCCACCGACTTTTCAAAAGTGGAGGAAAATTTTTGAAAAATTGATTCTGCGCAAAAAATGTGTGTCTTGATGCCTCCACATTTCTGGCTCAGGGGACTGACAAAATTATACCTAAATATGTTAGGGCACTCAAGGTCCATGGACCATGTGGATAAATATTAAAGATGTTCCCATAGAAACCATATTACTGGCTTAATTTTCTAATCTGGGGTTGGCCCATGTGAAAAATTTGCTGTCCTAAAGCTAGGATATGCCTTCAATGTTGGATAGGTGTGGATCCAACCTACTATCTAGAGAAAGGAGCCCCTGAAGTGAAGTGAAGGAGAGCACACCGCACGTGCACAACGCACACTCTCCATTTATAGCTGTGGAAGATCCCCAAGTCGTGAATAAAGACTGCTCCATTCACTGCTATGGGCCTACTGGAGCCAGCCAGCGCTCGGCTATTTTTGGAACTCCCATAGCGGTTACAAAGGGTGACTGTGCATGCGCGGCTGCTTTCTGTTTACTTCGGGGGTCCCGTTAAGGAGATAGGACTGGGACCGAAATGTGGGATGTGCACCCGACATTAATGGCATATTCTAGCTATAAGCCATCAGTGTCCAAGATGGGAATACCCAAATTCCTCAACAACTGTAAGCCAGTTTTCAATAAGCAAAATCAGATTACGATATTACTGCATAAAACATCATATCTGCTCGTTTCATAAAATTTTGTTAATAATTTTTTTAAAAAATGATCTCTTTAGAAGGGGAAACTGTCTTAACACAACTTATGAGATATCATCTGTGGACTTCCACCCCTACTGAGTTCTGAATTGCATAGGCTGCAATGCTCACGATTACAAGCTGTGTGACGGACATATCTACGAACAGGGTCAAGTGGGTCTTTACAGCTGACTAGCACCATTGGGTCCAAGCTCATAAATGGTTATCAATGGTTTCTGCAACATGGCAGAAAAATATTATGATGATGTCCTCTTTTAGCTGTAATCTCTGAGATAAGTATATAGTAGTATATAATATAAGTAAGAGCGTATAAGATAAAAGACTTAATACAAATACATAAAACAGCTATATTCATAAAACGAGATAAATAAGACAGAGAGCCTTGGTGCTTGGTAATACTGCCTACGAGCGATGATAAATGAGAACTTTCCACTGCGTCCAATACAATTCACAATTAGGGCACATCACTGGTTTTCATTATCACATAATTAAATATAGAGGAGACAATAAACAGTCTGAGAAGATGAGCAAATATTGAGACAGACTGGCTGCTCTTTAGAGAGCCCAACACATGATTAAAGAGCAGAGGATGCTGTACCTACAAGTATAGGTTGATATGTAGCCTCGTACGGTTGAGTGCCTATAAAACACATCATTATCCTAGACAAGTAATCATGAAATAATCCTCTATTCATTTCTTCTTGTAAGAAACAATAAGATCTATTTAGAGTAAATATACGGACAACGCACAAGCTTCGTCTATTTATTTTAAGAAAATGCTCTAGTGGTTACACCTGCACATACTAAAATGTCTGTCTGGCGAGGTGGAGCACACTGCAAGTAAAGTAATGTACCTGTGCGCACATGCCGCCAGTCAGTGCCTGGGACGTAATGGCCTTAGACATATATATAATTGCTTATGCAAGGAATGCGAGCATTTGTTCCGGGGCCTTCAGATTCATGAAAAAATCGGAAGGAGCCAGGATAGAGCCCTATAGACTAGGGTTTAGTATTTTGAATGGTACTCCTATCTATCCTATTTTTTTCATGCATGGCCTGAGAAAGTGGGATGGCTTATGCACATTTATATAAAGTGGGGTTCTTGGGCTTAGAAGTGTGCCACGAATGGGGATGCAGATGTTAGGAGGTACAGCATATCTCTGTGTAAAAGGCAGCTAGTGGAGGCCATAGAGTAGAATGATGCGGTAATTCACTGTAAATCATGTTGCAACCTGGCACTTAAAGGGTTTATCCCACAAATTTAAATTCATGTCGTTTACTCACTTATATGCTTATTAGCGTTGAGCGCGAATTGCGAATTTTAATTGCGAATATCGCCACTTCAAGAATTTGCAAATATTTAGAATATAGTGCTATATATTCGTATTCGCGAATAGTGTTGAATATTCTAATCGCGAATTTATCGCGAATATATCACATTGCCGATTTTCGCAATCAAATAAACAAAGACCGGAGATCACAAATTTTCGAATTTGCTAATTTATGGCGAATATTCGGCCAAAAATTATTTCGCGAATTCAATTATTGCCTATGCCGCTCATCACTACTGCTTTCTGTGGGTGGGTAGAAGCTCATCAAGTATCTGAAGCTCCCAGGATGCATTGCAATTAGCTCTTGTTAAACCCTCCCGCCCCTGCATTGAAAATAGTTTCTCAAGTACAGTCCCAGAGATACATAAGCTATGTGTTGCCAACAAAATGATCTTCTTACCTGTCTAGGGAAAGAATCAGCTATACACTTCTATAAATTCAGCAGTAGGGATGATAAAATGAAAGGTACCGTATATCTGGGCTGGTTCATCTGCTTCTCTATAAGATCACTATACCAGCACTGATGAGACGGGAGCAGGGAAGCTACTAAATACGTATTTTAGTCCACCACTGAATGCAGGAGAAAGTGGACCAGAAGAATAAACAGCAGGGGGCGCTGCCATTGAGGAAAATGTAATGCAAATGAAAAAATTAACAATGGGGGCCATTTATCATCCACTGTACGCTAAAAACCTGGCGCACATCCTGGTTACACAAATGTTTGTGACCTTTTTGAGGGTTTAGAGCCCCCTCTCCATTCATCAGTGGGCAGAGCAAGGGAAGGTATAGCTAGCCTGGCACATTTAGCATAATCCATGCAAGGAAAATGGCGAAGATTATACCAGGTCCCTTGCTGGTGTAGATTTAAGTTTTGGTGCACAGACCTGCAAATAAACGCCACAAAAGGTGCATCTGACTTCATCAGGGAATAGATTTAGATTGACGTGATGTCCCCCTAAATTTTTATTGCATGTATATTGCAATAATACTTCATTTAAAATGCTCTATTCACTACATAGTAATACTTTTCATGAGTTTAACTTTAATATGTTTACAACATGGTTGCAGCAAACTTTAAAGGGCATCTTTACCCAGTTTTTGGCTGCCCCATATGACGACAGCATAAACTGCTGATATATATATCCTGATTGCTTTTTTGGCCCAGTAGTTTTCTTAAAATCCCTAGTGAGAAGCTCCAATGCTAGCCAAGCACTGGAATATGCTCAATACAAAGCAGGAGCGCTGGCTTCCCGATATTCATCACTCTGGTCTCTATCTCTAGTTTCAGATAGGGCAGCATAAAACTGGTGACAAAATCCATTTTGAACTGAGACAACACAACAAAGCCATCGTCAACTGGATATTAAATATGTGAAATGAATGTTTGCTTTATCTGTAGAATAAAATATGCATATATTTCACAGGTAACAATGTAAAGTGGGTGTCTACAGTTGACAAAATAAAAAATCATTTTTTTTCCAAAAACAGCTCCTTCAGTCTGTTGTATGTGATATTACAGTTAAAGGGGTTGTGCCATAAGCTACTTTTCAAAGTGTATTTTCATCAATTACTCTAGCTCCCATTCCTTCTTGGATAGTTTTTTTCCCCCTAACATTTAACTTATTAGCAGTTTTCTTTTATCCCCCATGCTTGAATCCTAATTCCTGGTTTGTCATGTATATGCTTTAGGGCAATGAGATATATCCTAACATCAGCAGATCATGTGCCAGCAACCATACCCTTTGTACATACCAAAGACATATCCTACGTTCTAAATTACAAGGCTCCAATGGCATCAAGGGCAAAATTGTTCCAGTGGGAAGGGAGTCATGTAGAATATCAAAGAAGACCAGAATTTTCTCAGAAATCAATTGCTGCAGAAATCGATTGGTTCAAAAGTTATCAACACAGAAGTTGCAACAACAACTGGCAACGTTCCTTGTGATGCACAGCTATTTGATGTGTTCAATGTGTTGTCCCTTGGGATGAACACAGAATTTTGAACTTTGAAGTTTTGAACTTTTTGTGTTGATAACTTTTGAACTACAAGAGATATTGCAAATCTTATTGTGGCAATAGATTTCTGAGAAAATTTGGTCTTCCCATTGTAAAAATTTGCCCTTAATCCAATATGGCAGCTTTCAAGATGGCGACCATGTTCTGGATATAGCCCAAAAGGTAGACCCCCTCACCCTTTACTTGCTGGGGTATTCAAATATTTAATTTTCCAATTTTTCGGGGAAAAAAAAGGATGTCCTGAGACTTTTGACTCACCCTGTATAAACAGATTTGCCACAGGGTACAATGGTAGGCTAACTGTAGAAGAAGGCAGTTGTGATAAATAGTGATATATCTGTTGGGGTACATTTATATTAATGGCACAAACCCTTTAAGTACCATTCACTTGAAAGGGCACCAGCCGCATGCCAGACACAGCCTACAATGACGGCACTGGTTTTGGAAACAGTCTTTTTTTCTAAATCTGGTCAATTCCTTTAAATATACTGAAAGAGTTCAACCCAAGTTGATTAATATCTCAGACGTATCACTTAAAACATTAGAAGAACGCCTCTGTGTCTCTGTCCTCCATAATAATGTTAATACATTATACATTATTATAATAATTATAATGTTAATACATTATTGATTATAATGCTCATTATGGTTTAAAGGAGCCATTTACATGCATCATTCCTCATTGTATTACTCACCAGTCTTCAATTCTTACATAACCAAATGGTCCAGTGGACCACCGTGTTAACATTGTGACTGTGTTCTCTACTTACTTAGGGGTTTAAGGATGTTAGAGCTGTGGTCATCGGCATTTTCTGTATCAGATTTTTCGACATCTGAATAATTTTCGGATTTATCCTTCTCTTTTTTGTCTTTGTGGGTGGTTCTGCGTCTATGACGTCTCCTCCTCCGATAGCTCTTAGGAACATGTACTCCAATGTAGACAGTGTGATGACCTAAGGAAAAAAATCAGAAGGTGTTAACATCATACTGGTAGTGGATGACTACAAATATTTGGAGGGTATGGAATGCAAGTCTGTTGACAATTATCATCATCCCTTATGTGTGCTGACATTACTACCAGCAGAGGTCGCAATAACGCCTGTACAAGCGTCATAGACGCCTGTTCAGGCCATTTTACTCCCTGCAAAAAGTCTAAGGCGTACCGATACGCCTTAGACTTTTTCCCTACCATTCATCAGCACTGTGAGCGGCACAGGCAGCGCAGCGATGCTGCTGCCTGAAACAACCAATAACAAGGCTCCTTACAGTGAGGAGCTTTGTCATTGGTCAGTTTGAGCTGGCTGCCGGAGCTTATGACACACCGCTCTGAAGTGATGAAGGAGGCGCGCGATCCTCACTGGCAGGGTAAGTGGCCTTGCTGTGAAATATAGTGGGGGTCCTGATCTGAGCACCTAGTTTTTCTCTAAAATGATGAGTCTTAAGCGCTCAGCCGAGCGCTGTCTCTCCTCCCTGCTGAGCGCAGTACTGAAGACGGCCTCAATAGAAGGTCTAGGGGACTGTCTTCACTACCGCTCTCAGCAGTGAGGAAAAGTGGCTGAGCGCTTCAGACTTCTGCTTATAGAAGTCAGCGAGGCTTCATGGACAAGGGCGTGTCACGGCTCCATACAACCTCCATAACGGACAGACCTGTCACCCATAGACTTCTACCTATGTCACCTATCAGCTTCCCTATGAATCCATCAAGGATGATTCATTGCAGCACGTTCCATAAGACGCTGAACTAGACATATTGTGTGCTATAAGGATTTCTTCTGTAATGTGGTGCCGCATGGTGGCACATGGTGCTACAAGGACTGCATGTGGCCATTTACAGCCTCCAGGACATACAGTCCCTCTGCCAAGCGCATGAAGTCTTCGCTGTAAGACTGTATAATCCAATAACCACAGCGGTGGTGGCAATTTTGTGGCATTATCTGGTGGCATGAGATAGGGCAATGGGTCATAGAAGACGAACTCCCCTTTATAGCAAGATCAAGCATAACACAAAATGACAGCCTCTAGATCAGGGATCAGCAACCTCCGGCGCTCCAGCTGTTCTGAAACTACAACTCCCAGTATCCTCCTTTCACTTTTTTAGGGGTTACAAGAACAGCTGAGCTGGAGTCCCAAAGGTTGCTGCACCCTAGATCTACAGGCGAGCCTGGTGGTTATCATTGCGTGATGTCATCATCCAGATCCACAACAAGTGACTGTGGCGGTGCAGGCACCTGGCACCAGAGGTATCTGCCTAGGTCTTTCACTTGTGCCCTTGGCACCAGCATGCACCACCATCCATTGTGCCTGTGTCCTGGGCCAGGGCCTCAGGTCTATTCAGAGTCTAACAACAGCCCCAGTGGCACCGACATACCCACCTGAGAGTTGATCTACAATCACGTAACTTTGGTGGGCAGCAAAGGCCACGTGAATGATGGCAAACCCCAGTGACCAGCGGCACAGAAACAGCAGCAAAAACTTTAGGGATTGTCCCAAGATCAACACTATTTACCTATCCATACTTGACCCAGAGAACACTAGAACATGGTAACCACTAGAACATGGTAACCAAGGTGGGACCCCCAGCGATCATGTACTTGAAGGGGACATGTCTGTTTTAGTAACGACTTGCATTTCCCATGCAATAACAATTCTGGGGAATCAATTCTTGTGACTCGATATTGTACCATTACTCTATTATTCCTACTAGAACTTATGAGCAAATTGCTATTAGTCTGCAATAAAGGTCCAGTGGGGGGTACCAGTTGACAGCACTGATTGAATATCAGGCTGTGCAGTGACACCCCCATCTGGACCTTCACTGCAAACTGCTAGCAAGTCATTCATAACTAATAACAGGAATAACAGAGGAATTGTGCAACATGAGGTCATAAGAATAGATGTTCCAGGATTGTTATTACATGGGGGGTGCAAGTAGTTTCTAAAACAGACAAATCCGGAGAGGTGAGGGGTCCTCTTTAACGACAGGTGATTAATATCGATCTTAGGACAAACCTTTTAAACCTCATAAAATCACTGCAACAGTTTCCTCAGTGGTGCCAACCCCCTCAGCGCAACAGTGACCTCAGTGGTGCTGACCCCTCAGCACAACAGTGATCTCAGTGGTGCCGACCCCTCAGCACAACAGTGATCTCAGTGGTGCCGACCCCTCAGCACAACAGTGACCTCAGTGGTGCCGACCCCTCAGAGCAACAGTGATCTCAGTGGTGCCGACCCCTCAGAGCAACAGTGACCTCAGTGGTGCTGACCCCTCAGAGCAACAGTGATCTCAGTGGTGCCGACCCCTCAGAGCAACAGTGACCTCAGTGGTGCTGACCCCTCAGCGCAACAGTGAGCTCAGTGGTACCGACCCCTCAGCACAACAGTGATCTCAGTGGTGCCGACCCCTCAGAGCAACAGTGACCTCAGTGGTGCCGACCCCCTCAGAGCAACAGTGATCTCAGTGGTGCTGACCCCTCAGAGCAACAGTGACCTCAGTGGTGCCAACCCCCTCAGCGCAACAGTGACCTCAGTGGTACCGACCCCTCTGCACAACAGTGATCTCAGTGGTACTGACCCCCTCAGAGCAACAGTGACCTCAGTGGTGCCGACCCCTCAGCACAACAGTGATCTCAGTGGTGCCGACCCCTCAGAGCAACAGTGATCTCAGTGGTGCCGACCCCTCAGAGCAACAGTGACCTCAGTGGTGCTGACCCCTCAGCGCAACAGTGAGCTCAGTGGTACCGACCCCTCAGCACAACAGTGATCTCAGTGGTGCCGACCCCTCAGAGCAACAGTGACCTCAGTGGTGCTGACCCCTCAGAGCAACAGTGATCTCAGTGGTGCCGACCCCTCAGAGCAACAGTGACCTCAGTGGTGCTGACCCCTCAGCGCAACAGTGAGCTCAGTGGTGCCAACCCCCTCAGAGCAACAGTGACCTCAGTGGTGCTGACCCCTCAGAGCAACAGTGACCTCAGTGGTGCCAACCCCCTCAGCGCAACAGTGACCTCAGTGGTACCGACCCCTCTGCACAACAGTGATCTCAGTGGTACTGACCCCCTCAGAGCAACAGTGACCTCAGTGGTGCCGACCCCTCAGCACAACAGTGATCTCAGTGGTGCCGACCCCTCAGAGCAACAGTGATCTCAGTGGTGCCGACCCCTCAGAGCAACAGTGACCTCAGTGGTGCTGACCCCTCAGCGCAACAGTGAGCTCAGTGGTACCGACCCCTCAGCACAACAGTGATCTCAGTGGTGCCGACCCCTCAGAGCAACAGTGACCTCAGTGGTGCTGACCCCTCAGAGCAACAGTGATCTCAGTGGTGCCGACCCCTCAGAGCAACAGTGACCTCAGTGGTGCTGACCCCTCAGCGCAACAGTGAGCTCAGTGGTACCGACCCCTCAGCACAACAGTGATCTCAGTGGTGCCGACCCCTCAGAGCAACAGTGACCTCAGTGGTGCCGACCCCCTCAGAGCAACAGTGATCTCAGTGGTGCTGACCCCTCAGAGCAACAGTGACCTCAGTGGTGCCAACCCCCTCAGCGCAACAGTGACCTCAGTGGTACCGACCCCTCTGCACAACAGTGATCTCAGTGGTACTGACCCCCTCAGAGCAACAGTGACCTCAGTGGTGCCGACCCCTCAGCACAACAGTGATCTCAGTGGTGCCGACCCCTCAGAGCAACAGTGATCTCAGTGGTGCCGACCCCTCAGAGCAACAGTGACCTCAGTGGTGCTGACCCCTCAGCGCAACAGTGAGCTCAGTGGTACCGACCCCTCAGCACAACAGTGATCTCAGTGGTGCCGACCCCTCAGAGCAACAGTGACCTCAGTGGTGCCGACCCCCTCAGAGCAACAGTGATCTCAGTGGTGCTGACCCCTCAGAGCAACAGTGACCTCAGTGGTGCCAACCCCCTCAGCGCAACAGTGACCTCAGTGGTACCGACCCCTCTGCACAACAGTGATCTCAGTGGTACTGACCCCCTCAGAGCAACAGTGACCTCAGTGGTGCCGACCCCTCAGCACAACAGTGATCTCAGTGGTACTGACCCCCTCAGCGCAACAGTGACCTCAGTGGTGCCGACCCCTCAGCGAAACAGTTACCTCAGTGCTACCGACCCCTCAGCACAACATTAATCTCAGTGGTGCCGACCCCCTCAGAGCAACAGTGACCTCAGTGGTGCCGAACCCCTCAGAGCAAAAGTGACCTTAGTGGTGCCGACCCCCTCAGCGCAACAGTGACCTCAGTGCTACCGACCCCTCAGCACAACAGTGATCTCAGTGGTGCCGACCCCCTCAGAGCAACAGTGACCTCAGTGGTGCCGAACCCCTCAGAGCAAAAGTGACCTTAGTGGTGCCGACCCCCTCAGCGCAACAGTGACCTCAGTGGTACTGACCCCCTCAGCGCAACAGTGACCTCAGTGGTGCCGACCCCTCAGCACAACAGTGATCTCAGTGGTGCTGACCCCTCAGCGCAACAGTGACCTCAGTGGTACCGACCCCTCAGCACAACAGTGATCTCAGTGGTACTGACCCCCTCAGCGCAACAGTGACCTCAGTGGTACCGACCCCCTCAGCGCAACAGTGACCTCAGTGGTGCCGACCCCCTCAGAGCAACAGTGACCTCAGTGGTGCTGACCCCTCAGCGCAACAATGACCTCAGTGGTGCCGACCCCTCAGCGCAACAGTTACCTCAGTGCTACCGACCCCTCAGCGCAACAGTAATCTACTAGAACTTATGAGCAAATTGCTATTAGTCTGCAATAAAGGTCCAGTGGGGGGTACCAGTTGACAGCACTGATTGAATATCAGGCTGTGCAGTGACACCCCCATCTGGACCTTCACTGCAAACTGCTAGCAAGTCATTCATAACTAATAACAGGAATAACAGAGGAATTGTGCAACATGAGGTCATAAGAATAGATGTTCCAGGATTGTTATTACATGGGGGGTGCAAGTAGTTTCTAAAACAGACAAATCCGGAGAGGTGAGGGGTCCTCTTTAACGACAGGTGATTAATATCGATCTTAGGACAAACCTTTTAAACCTCATAAAATCACTGCAACAGTTTCCTCAGTGGTGCCAACCCCCTCAGCGCAACAGTGACCTCAGTGGTGCTGACCCCTCAGCACAACAGTGATCTCAGTGGTGCCGACCCCTCAGCACAACAGTGATCTCAGTGGTGCCGACCCCTCAGCACAACAGTGATCTCAGTGGTGCCGACCCCTCAGAGCAACAGTGATCTCAGTGGTGCCGACCCCTCAGAGCAACAGTGACCTCAGTGGTGCTGACCCCTCAGCGCAACAGTGAGCTCAGTGGTACCGACCCCTCAGCACAACAGTGATCTCAGTGGTGCCGACCCCTCAGAGCAACAGTGACCTCAGTGGTGCCGACCCCCTCAGAGCAACAGTGATCTCAGTGGTGCTGACCCCTCAGAGCAACAGTGACCTCAGTGGTGCCAACCCCCTCAGCGCAACAGTGACCTCAGTGGTACCGACCCCTCTGCACAACAGTGATCTCAGTGGTACTGACCCCCTCAGAGCAACAGTGACCTCAGTGGTGCCGACCCCTCAGCACAACAGTGATCTCAGTGGTACTGACCCCCTCAGAGCAACAGTGACCTCAGTGGTGCCGACCCCTCAGCACAACAGTGATCTCAGTGGTACTGACCCCCTCAGCGCAACAGTGACCTCAGTGGTGCCGACCCCTCAGCGAAACAGTTACCTCAGTGCTACCGACCCCTCAGCACAACATTAATCTCAGTGGTGCCGACCCCCTCAGAGCAACAGTGACCTCAGTGGTGCCGAACCCCTCAGAGCAAAAGTGACCTTAGTGGTGCCGACCCCCTCAGCGCAACAGTGACCTCAGTGCTACCGACCCCTCAGCACAACAGTGATCTCAGTGGTGCCGACCCCCTCAGAGCAACAGTGACCTCAGTGGTGCCGAACCCCTCAGAGCAAAAGTGACCTTAGTGGTGCCGACCCCCTCAGCGCAACAGTGACCTCAGTGCTACCGACCCCTCAGCACAACAGTGATCTCAGTGGTACTGACCCCCTCAGCGCAACAGTGACCTCAGTGGTGCCGACCCCTCAGCACAACAGTGATCTCAGTGGTGCTGACCCCTCAGCGCAACAGTGACCTCAGTGGTACCGACCCCTCAGCACAACAGTGATCTCAGTGGTACTGACCCCCTCAGCGCAACAGTGACCTCAGTGGTACCGACCCCCTCAGCGCAACAGTGACCTCAGTGGTGCCGACCCCCTCAGAGCAACAGTGACCTCAGTGGTACCGACCCCTCAGCACAACAGTGACCTCAGTGGTGCCGACCCCCTCAGAGCAACAGTGACCTCAGTGGTGCTGACCCCTCAGCGCAACAATGACCTCAGTGGTGCCGACCCCTCAGCGCAACAGTTACCTCAGTGCTACCGACCCCTCAGCGCAACAGTAATCTCAGTGGTGCCGACCCCCTCAGAGCAACAGTGACCTCAGTGGTGCCGAACCCCTCAGAGCAAAAGTGACCTTAGTGGTGCCGACCCCCTCAGCGCAACAGTGACCTCAGTGGTGCCGACCCCTCAGCGCAACAGTGACCTCAGTGGTGCCGACCCCTCAGCCCAACAGTGACCTCAGTGGTACCGACTCGTCAGAGCAACAGTGACCTCAGCTAAATTTAAATTGTCTTAATTTGCTATTTATGCACGGAAGACAGTTCTACAGTACTAGTAATGGTTTCCCTGCATAAATAGCAACCCCTTAATGTTATGTAGGCCTTCATATTAACTATTTGAATTACTGTAACTTTCATACTCCTCATCGGCTGAAAATACTCCTCAAAAATGGTAAGAGGAGTATTTTTACTCTTCCAGAAAAAATGTATTGTGACCTCTGAATACCAGTATTTCATCTTCTGCAGGTTTGTGACTATTCTAATATTATGTTTTTACTTATATTAATAACTAATATGAATTATATTTTGTGCAGCTTGAAAATATTGGGGGAGAGTTATCAACAGGGGAATTCAGTTTTACAGGAGTCTGCATTACTGTAATTTACACCAAATTTATCAAATGCCCCATGATGTTTCATAAATTTGGTTCATCTAAAAGTCTAACACTTCTGTCTTGAGATGTTACTCCACTTTCTACACCATCCCTTTAGCACTGTGACAATTTTTGAGAGAAAAAAAAGGTCTTAGTTGAGAGATCTGGCATGAATCAACTTAACAGGCTAACCATGACCACTTTCTAGCCCACCTTTCAAATCAAGATTGGTGTAAAAACATAGGTAAAAACATAGAAGTCAAAAAAGGCACAAAAAAGGCACAAAAAAGCCCAATTCTGGGACTTTTTTAAGCCTGAACTGTGAAGTGCAAGACTTGGTAGTTCCCCCATTATATACCACGTTTTACCTTGGAATAGGCCATCACTTCCTGAAAAGTGAGGGTTTGACCTCCACTGATCTTCTGAATGAAGAGGCTGTGGAGCTAGTTCAAGGGGTTGTCCCTAGATGCAAACAGGATAGGGGCTAAGTATCTGATCAGCCCAGCTAGTTTCAGCAGTTTCATAGTGAAAGAATGAGGCAGCATGCTTGCTTAGCAATCTCAAGACCTCCATTGTGGTGTTCCTCGGGGGTCCTAGAAGTCAGACCTCCATGAAACTGATACTCATCCCATATCCTCTGGATACAGAATATGCTTGTATCTTGTGACAACCCTTTTAGGCTTTTTCCCTGCCAGGCAGCAATCCAGTCTACCCACTTTACAACATAGCCATATTCACTTGAAGGGATCTATGTTGTAGTTACCTGCACAGCAAGTGGAAGGGAAAGCCAATGGGCAAGGAAAAGGCTGATGTGAGTTTGGTTAGAAAATGTATCTTTGGGAATAGTAAGGACAGTTGAAGGGAGGGGAAAATCGCAGGCAAAGATTTAGGGGGAATTTATTAAGTGTATGTGAGGTTAGTTTTTAGATTGGAATAGCTATGCGCCTGCACCAAATTGAGAAAATGGCACACAGTTATAATACATTTGGTGCAAGTGCAATGTGTTTGCACCTATTTCAGTAAAAGTACACAGGAGGATGCTTGTCGTGAAGGGAACTTTTTAGAAACTTTTTAAAAGGTTGCACTTCATAAATGAGTCACAACAGTGATCAACTCTGAAATTCTGACCGTATGTATTTTGTAGTCTGCAAAAAAACGGATTCGCAAAAAATACCGATGACATCCGTGTGCATTCCGTATTTTGCGGAACGGAACAGCTGACCCTTCATAGAACAGTACTATGCTTGTCCGTAATATGGACAATAATAGGACATGTTCTATTTTTTTGCGGAATGAAAATATGGACATACAGAAACAGAATGCACACGGAGTAACTTTTGGGTTTTTTGCAGACCCATTGAAGTGAATGGTTCCGAATCCCCCCCAAAAAAGGGATGGACACAGAAAGAAATACGTTTGTGTGCATGAGCCCTTATGCCTGTGTTACACCATCGGATTATCTGACCAATTTCTGTCCAATCAGACCAATAGTTGGTGCGTATAACAAAAGATCTGTGTGTGTAATAGGCCATCTGACCAGTGATTGACAGAAAATCTGTCAGATAGTCTGTTGGTGTAATACAGCCCTTAGTCCCATCTGGCCATGGAAACTACAAACCCTTTACTATACTACAAAGTGGTGCCTTGAGCAGGTAAGTGATCTCATTATTGCAGCATTCAAACATTTGTAAAATAAAAATTGCTAATATTCCGTCACTGAATGTACATGTTTGACCATCCGTGCATAACTATGCGTGTTTTCCAGGGTAATCTTTCATAAAATCCTGTCTGATAATGGCTTCTTCATCTCCAGGGTTCACACAAAGGTTTAATTCCAGGTAAGTACTATTTATTTCGGGGGCTAGATGACAAGTATCACCCTTTCTAATGTATGTTAATGCCACTTAACACTGGATATTAGGCCTTCCTGAGGCACCTTAAATGTGTTCTCATAATTCAATATAAACAATCCATTTCTAGAAATAGCCAGCTGTGTCTTCTCAGAAAGACTTTCAGCAAATATAAAGGAGTCCAAAAAAAAAAAAAAAGAAACAATGAAAATGAAATACGATCGACTGGAATAGTTCCAGATCATTTGAGTTCAGTTATTAGAAGCAGATTGTTCTCATGAGAAAGCATTATTCTAAACCAGATAGGAAGTGTGCTTGGAATACACAGGCAAAATAAGTAGTGTGGATTGTTTCCTGCAAGTCACCAGGAGGAACAGCAGGGTATTAACTGATCTCTACATATGATAACCGAAATTATCCATCTGAGCGCTCCCACCCAGAGCCTGGATATAAGTGGCACAGCTATGGGGATTACAGCAGGGTTTTCAATCTACTCAAAGCCATACCTGTTTGCCAAGCAGCTATCCCCCTATACACAAGGAAGCCTAGCTCAGCCTAGCCTACATTTGTACTGAATGAGCAGACAGTAGCAAACTGCTACCAGAAACCTCTGGCAATTACTTTTCTACTCGAGAACAAAAGGATCAGGCATGTTGAAATCTAACAGTCTGATCCTTATCTCCCCACCATCAGACATGGAGGGATAGTTGGGAAGTTGGAAGCCCCTATACACAACAGTTGGCCCATATACAGCTAATGTGTACAACCAGCGTAAAGAGAACCTGTCACCAGTTTTATGGTGTCCTAACTAAGGGCAACATAAATAAGTGACTGATTCTCTTAGCAAAATGCCGGGTCACTTTCTTTAATTGACCCAGTCAATCTGCTAAATTCTTGTATTGAAAAAGCTCCAGCTCATAATGATGAGTCTTGAATATTCATGAGCTCCTGACTCTCCCCGCCCACCTGCCGCTGATTGACAGTTTGTTTCCATATGAATCAGCAGCAGGTGGGAAGGGGAGTGGCTATAGCTGTTAATTTAATAAACGCTGGACTCAATGACATCACGCTGGACTCAAATAAGCTCATTAGCACGCGGCATGTGGCATCTTTGTGTGTACATTATGAGGTAACCATCTGTCACACCAGTAAGTGAATACATCTATGGTACTTTTTAGTAGTTAATGATTGTATATAATTAGTTAGATTATAATCAAATATCCACATGACAGGTTCCCTTTAAGCCAGAAATCATGGACAGACAGGCGGACAGTTATCGATACGATAATTACAGTAATCCACACCAGCTCTTCCAGCTTCAAAAACATTGAACACATGCATTTTTTTTATTACAGACACTGAACAAAAGTCTATGTGTACATGAATTTCTTCACGGTTGACAAATGTGATGTAAAGAAATTAAATATCATAGCTGAGCCTCAATGCCTAGATAGCCTCACAGGTCCGGGACAAGGGATAAGCAGCATAGGCAGCTGCCTATAGCATCATTGAAGGTGAGGGTACAATTTATGGATAAACAAAAAATACAAACAATATGGGGTAATTTATCAAACTGGTGTAAACTAGAACTGTCTTAGTTGCCCATAGCAACCAATCAGATTCCTCTTTTCATTTTCTAGAGGAGCCGTGAAAAATGAAAGGTGGAATCTGATTGGTTGCTATGGGCAACTAAGCCAGTTCTGCTTTACACCAGTTTGATAAATGCCCCAAAATAAGTCTCACACTACCTAGATAAATATGCACACGGGCAAAATGAGACACAAAGTGAATCCAGGCCAATTAGCTGTTCATCTGATGACTATCATGCTGAACTGGATAGGATTTTAAAACCCTGCCTGGAGCCTCAATATTGCCCCACAAAGTGCCAAATGAGAGACACACTTGAAAATGCACCTCTATATAGCCGTTTACAACAGATGATGTATGTCATATGATGATGTCCATGACTTCAAATAACTTTCTCTGTCACAGTTATGCTTAGCGGTCAAAAGAAATGTAGACAGATTGTCTTTAATGGAACTTTCCAGGTTCAGGATATTGATAGCCTTTCCTCAGCACAAGCCATCAATATCCAATCAGTGGGGTCTGACCCTCAGCGCCCCCACCGATCATCTGTTTGAGGGAGCAGTGGCACTCATTTAAGTCAGAAAAATACATTGCTATAATATGTTAAATATTATATTCATCAAGATGAAGATGTTTCTTCTGGCCTTGCAGTACTGTAAGGGGGACAATGTAAAACGCTTGTGAGTCCCACCATTAAAATGGTAATGCTACAAATATCTGACATTAAAATACCTCAACTGTATTCTACTACTACATAAGTCAGAGCTCCTGCTGCTCTCCACACCCAAGGCCAATTATTGTCCACAACTGTTCCAACCCACGCTATAAAGCCTGGCAAGCATCTGTCATTTAGGCAGGGAGACCTTCAGATGTAACTCCCATGCAAAATATAGGTTCCATGGAGAAGGTTCACTGTACCCATGCATTGGTTGTAATGTACACATTGACCTGAGTTTACGTTGTAATAGATGTATGATGGATTTAATAGCATTTGCTGCCAGTTCCCCTATGTCTTGCCTTCTGGCAGTGAATGGGTCAGGCTTCCTTCTTTGATCATCTATAATGCGCACATGTGGTCAGAAGATTAAAGAGATTGTCTAGTACTGTTTGCAACACATTAGAACATTAGGCCTCCAGGCTTATACAACAGTGTGTCTCTTAGAAGGCCCAAACAAAGCCATGACATGCTGCAGACTTTACAATAAAGGTGTTCATCTCTAATATCTCTAATATATGACCAAACATCAGTGAGTAGCAGCAAAGATAGATAGATATAGATAGATGATAGATATAGATAGATGATAGATATAGATAGATACTGTAGATGATGAGGTAGATATTAGAAAGATAGATTGTGCATAGATAGACAGACAGACAGATATGGTATAGACAGATCTGAGGTAGATAGATATGAGAAAGATAGATACAGTTGAAACCAGAAGTTTACATATATTATATAAAAGATACATGCATGTTTTTCTCAATATCTGACATAAACCTTTCCTGTTTTTGGTCAATTAAGATTACTATGCCTTTAAACCATTCTGGACTGCCAATATGATGATGTCATGTTTGGAAGCTTCTGTTAGGTTTGTTGCCAACATCTGAGTTAATTAGAGACACACCTGTGGATGTATTTAAATGCACACCTGAAACACACTCTTTATATAGCATCATGGGAAAGGCTAAATACATCAGCCAAGATATGGAAGAGAATTGTGAACTTGCACAAGTCTGGCTCAACCTTGGGTGCAATTTCAAGATACCTGAAGGTGCCTCGTTCCTCTGTACAAACAATTATATGCAAGTACAAACAGGAAGGGAATGTCCACCCGTCATACCGCTCAGAAAGGAGATGAACCCAGAGATGAACATGCTTTGGTCTGACATGTGAATATCAACCCAAGAACAAAAGCAAAAGACCTTGTGAAGATGATGGAGGAAGCTGGTAAGATTGTGTCAATATCCACAGTGAAACAAGTACTGTATCAAGATGGGCCGAAAGGCCACTCTGCCAGGAAGAAGCCATTACTCCAGAAGAAACATAAAAAGCCAGATTAATGTTTGCAAATGCACATGGGAACAAAGATCTATATTTTTGGAGACATGTCCTGTGGTCTGACGAAATTAAACTTTTTGGCCATAATGACCATCGTTACGTTTGGAGGAAAAAGGGAGAAGCTCGGAATCCTAAGAACACCATCCCTACTGTGAAACACGGGGATGGAAGCATCATGTTGGGGGGTTGTTTTGCTGCAGGAGGGGCTAATGCACTTCACAAAATAGATGGCATCATAAGAAAAGAAGACTATGTGGAAATACTGAAGCAACATCTCAAGACTTCAGCCAGGAAGTTAAAGCTTGGGCGGAAATGGGTCTTCCAAATGGACAATGACCCGAAGCATACTGCCAAACTGGTTACAAAGTGGCTTAAGGATAACAAAGTCAATGTTTTGGAGTGGCCATCATACAGCCCTGATCTCAATCCTATTGAAAATATATTGGCGAAGCTGAAAAGGCAGGTGCGAGCAATGCGACCAACAAACATAGCTCAATTACATCAGTTTTGTCAGGAGGAATGGGCCCAAATTCCGACCAACTATTGTGAGAAGCTTGTGGAAGGATATCTAAAATGTTTGACCCAAGTCATACAGTTTAAGGGCAATGGTACCAAATATTAATGAAATGTATGTAAACTTTTGACTTTGCAGAAAGAAATAAAAATGCCTTAAAACATTCTCTCTCTCTCATAATTCTGGCTTTTGGCAAATAATAATAATTATGGTAATCCTAATTGACCAAAAACAGGAAAGGTTTATTCTGATTTCATGTCAGATATTGAGAAAAACATGCATATGTGTCTTATATATAGTGTATGTAAACTTCTGGTTTCAACTGTAGAGAGACAGATAGATAGATAGATAGATAGATAGATAGATAGATAGATAGATAGATAGACAGATATGAGGTTTATGAGGTAGCTATAAGAAAGCTACATAAATAGACAGACAGACAGATTTGGGATAGACCGATTTGAGGTAGATAGATATGAGAAAGACAGATACAGTACATAGATAGATAGAATATTGTACATAGATCAAAATATAAATAAATAGATAGATATGAGAAAGATAGATACTTTAGATGACGATGATGAATATATAGATAGATAAAATAATTGATAGATAGATATACATAGAGAAATGAGATGGATACAATCGATAGATAGACAGATGAGATAGATAGATATAAGAAAGATAGATATTGTACATAGATAGATAGATAGATAGATAGACAGATATGGGATAGACCGATTTGAGGTAGATAGATATGAGAAAGACAGATACAGTACATAGATAGAATGGATATTGTAGAGAGATAGATAGACATAGATTAGATAGATAGATAGATAGATAGATAGATAGATAATATGTGCAGTGGTAGTATCACACTGGCCATTCAAATACATGAACAGGACTGATCCAGCAGAGATATACATATTATTGTAGAGCCTAATTTCCGATGGATAACATCTGTTAGATATATCACAAACATTGGCAAGCGTTAACTGCTAGAGCTCCACCATGCTCATATACTGTAGGTGTAGGGCTAGGACCTAATGTCTGATTAAAGTGCCATACAAAGGCTATAGCGCTGTGCCAGCATAATTATCACCTACTGTTGAGTGCAATCCTTTATGGAGAGGTTGTATGTCTTATGAGTCGTCAAGGACTCAAGATAATAATTGTACTTCAAAGCTTCCAGTAACACAAGCTACTGAACGTGCAGTTTCATTCATACTGCATCAGACTCGACAAGCTCTCCACCCACCCCACCCTGAAATTACTGTAGTTATTGTTAAAATATTGTGCCACCCACCCACTCTTTTAGATTTTTATTATTCAATTATTCCTGGGAGTTTTTATGTGACATGTGTGCTTTATCGAATATGAGGTTTTCCGCCATTTAGGCTGTGTGCACATCACGTTTTAGTCCCACGTTTAACGTATGAAATAAATCTATACCTTATATGGATGCCTCTTAGGTATGTCATACGGTGGCATCCGTTACAATAGAGTTCCATTGTAACAAAAATATACATTATTACGTTTTTTGCTGGACTCTGCAGGATGGAAAGGCGTAGTGTACTATGCTTTTGTATGTTCTTTTTCCTCAATGTACTGTATATAGTAAAAGTAGGATGACTGTGATGTGAATAGCCCCTTAATCTGTCTTTTTGCCTGACCCCAAGAATGAGCAATACAAAAATTCTTACCAATTTAGCAATAATTGTGACAGAAATATTGACTAGATACATATATTTTAAGGAGGTGACCTCCTATCTACATCAACATGTTAGCACAGGACAGGCTGTGAGCAACACCTCTGAATTCTTGTGTATACTGCGTGTGACCCCGTGCACTGAAATCGCTCGGGGTTACAGAGTTGTCTGCATCTGATCATGCATTAACATTGGTGGGTGTCCAAGCTGTGCACTGCATAGCAAGTTGGCTCTTATACCAATACCTCAGACCAATACAAGCGCTTGACTACTTAAAGGGATCCACCAAACAGTGAGCTCTTTGTACTGTTAGAGTAGGGGAACTAGTAGTGTAACCCCCTCTACAACATTCATATGATCCAAGTATTTTGCCCGCTTTAAAGAGTAAGGGTTGGCTAAAACATGTGCTAAACAGAGCCAGAACAGCTTGATGGAGTTCACCAGATACTGCTGCCCCCGGACACACTGACTATAATGGGATCTGGTGGGGATCTAGGCCAAAGGCCACTGGAAGGCAGCCGGATCCCATTTTAGTCAAAGGGGTCCAGCAGTGAATGGCAGTATCCGGCTTGTCAAGCTCCGGTGAACTCTGTTGAAACAGCCTGCTAGATCTGAACCTACCCTAACTGTTAGATCAGAACCTACCCTAACTGTAATTTCAAAACCCATTTGATAGGTCATAGTGACATGTCAACAGTTTTGATCGGTGGGGTTCTGTGTGATTAACTCACACTGATCTCTTAAAGGGGTTGTCCAGGTTCAGAGCTGAACCCGGATATATCCCCTTTTTCAACCAGGCAGCCCCTCTGAGATGAACATTAGAGCATTTCATGCTCCAGTGCTCTCCCTGGGCAGGGCAAGGGCTTTTTGTTTACATTTTTAAACTGCTAGGCAGAGGCTTACACCTAGCAGAGTTGCCGGTAACGTCACCGGCACTAATGGGTGGTCTTCAGCCCTGACCTAGCCGGTAACCCCTTTAAACAAAAGGGCAAAAGCACCCTGATCTCTACCAATCAAAACTTTTGACATCATGTTATGACAAGTCAAAAGTTTTTTGAGATGACACTTCAATCTTCAGGTCACCTTCTCACTAAGCCCTGATCTTAGTCTTCATGCTTACACACATGCCTAGAGTACAGAAGTTCCTAGTACTATTACACATGATTAATGATTTTCAGATAACGTAATAACAGAGTAGAACTTCTGACAACAGCAACAGGATTAAATGCTGTCAAAGTCACCGAAAACAGAACTGCCATGATCTCATGGGGATTGTTTGCACCCTGAATTTATTTGACAGCCATTTACACCTCTCCCTTATTATGTGTATACTAAGCAGTCACCAGCTGTTTTCTCCAAAGATGCAGAGCAAAAGACATTCACATTCAGTTCTTCTCCCTGGGAAACAGTGTTTGGACGCTCACTCCACTTTCTGAGAAGACAGCAGTGATGCCAGAGGAGCCTGGCTACATGATAACACTGCAACATTCAGGAGAACATCCAGGATCTGGCTGCTTTCTATTGTTTGCATAGAAACATCTCAGCCCTGCTTTGCTTTTCCTCAATAACTACCACCCACTAAGACTGCTGTGCTCCAAAACAGTAACTACCAATATGTCTGTCAGTATCTCAGAAGAGTGGATAAAAGTGCTACTACAGGTTATAGTCATATACATTAACCCGAGAACTCAAGTTTAAATGGACCACCTATTATGGTACTGCTAAAAAAGGACCTAAAGCCTGTTTCCCTCTTCTATGACCTCTGGGCTAATTCCCCATGCCCCTGCCTCCTAACAACACTGTTCTTCTGTAGATGGGAGTCTTGTCCAGGTTCTTGCCCCCACAATAGCAAAGAGGAAGGCCCCTATTTCTTCAAGAGCCCACAGCATTATAATGAACTATGCCAATAGTACATACTGCCTTGCAGATTTATGAAAACTAAAAGAAAAGGGTCTGTGTTGTTTTTTTTTTTACTTCAGGCTACCGATGTTTTTTAAGAAAATAAGAACTGCTTTCTGACGAAGAATGAAGAATCATTGTTGCACTTGAAACTGTACAGCAAATCCAAAGAACTTGGATATTGCAACACAAACAGGAGTTTACCTTGTGTCAACAGGTAAGATGTGAGGTGCCTATAGGTGGAAGCAAGAATTTAAAAAATAATGCATTATAGCATGTATTAAAGGTGTCAAACCAGTATCTATATGAAATATAGTTTCATATAAATCTCTTGTGGTCAACATTTATGTAACAGAAGAGGACCTTTCTGCAAATTTTCTGTTTCGTAAAATGTCAGAAGATCGCTTGAATTGAGGTTTGGGCGATAGGACCCTCTGGATCACTAGAATCAAGTTCACAGTGCTCAGAAGTGGGTCTCGTCCCCTTTGTTCTTCATTGTCTGGACCTCCACCAATGCTATATATATCTTGTGACCAGCCTGTCTCTGACTGAATCTACATTAGTCACACTAGATCCCAGACAACTATTCACCTACATGTGCAGAGGAAGCCACTTTCTGGCCACGATATACTCAATACTATTCCAGTAGAGGTGCATTTTTCTCTTTGTATGCAGTATATACAATAAGGGCAGGAGATCTGTTGGGAGGCCCCTTTTAAAAAAAAAGAGAATGCCCACCTTTTAGCACCATTTAATTTTAGGTCCAACATTCTGTCCTAATCAAATATACTGTATATATTCCCCTGAAATCCACTTTGAGTACAATGAGAACATTTGGTTGCTTTCAGTCACATCTTAAGGGGCGTTATGTATCTATAGTATAGTGTTGCATTATTGTGTTCAGTTTATAAGCACTACTCGGTAAGATCTTAAGCTCCCTCTAGTGGTGACTGAAGGGAGACAGAATTTGAACATGTAATAATCTATTCCGATGCAATAATTTTTGCAAAAATGGTATCAGAGAGGGAAATGGTGAATACGCACATTACTAATACCCCACCACTGCTGTTAGGTCACTACTCTGGTCCCTGCACCTCTCCACTTCCTTTTCCTGGGCTCAATACAACAGTTGAACTGCCTGCTCAGCCAAACATTGGTAAGATGAGTACTCAATGCCATTATTATTTAAAGGGGTTGTTCACTCTTGGGGACCTTTTCTGCTGCCATCGTGATGGTACCTATGGTACCTATGGTGGAAATCATACTTTCCTGATTCCTGTCACTGGATTTCAACTCCATTGTCCCCCCCCCCTTTGGTGCCACATATGTTGGATCTCCCCACATCAAAATCTGGCTTGTGGCCATTGCAGCCATGACTGGACACATCAGTGACAAGTCATTTATGCATCATGTGACCCACTGACATGACTCATGGGTAACACACCACCACTGCGGGCAGTTATTGGTCTGGCCAAGCTGGGGCTCTGCAGAAAAGGTCCCCAGGGTTGAACAACCCCTTTAAGATCATCACTCTGGAACAACAGTTTAACACTCGATGTCTATGCAATATTTATTAAGAAGGTTTATGCTGACACTAATATTTTACATACTACGTATTTTAGCGCAGCAAATCTAGTTTAGTATTGTTTATTTGTTCCACAGAGTACAATGTATAAAGCCATAGGAAACAACAGAGCAACCTGCTTCTGCATTTCCTCCTAGAGGTCATCTATCTGGAAGCTAGCTGATCTTCTATATACTGTCCAAGACAGTCACATGACAGTCTGTCATTTAGTAATCGAAATGCAATCTAGACATTAAGATACAACTGTTTCCATTACGTTACTGAAGGGTGTTCCATAAGTGGTTGATTTAATCTATTCATAATTATTCTGTTTGGGCAGTGTACGATACTTCCTGATCTATGATGATTGTGCAGATAATTAGTAGCATTACAGGAACTGACAAAACATGCTAATGTCACAACCATATGGGAAGTTTCATGTATTCTACCATCTCTTCTAGTGACCTACAAAGCATTGTACAGAGCTGGCAGCAAAGATGACATGTTCGGCTGTTAACCTGGAGATTTACACTGGGTTTCCGAAAAGCTTATTGTAGATGGCTGGGCAATGAGTCAAGAAAAATATAGTGATTTGCCAGCACTGAGAAGCCATGTATACAGGAACAAGAGTGGCTTGTTCATAGCACACATCCAAGCACTGACTCGATGACAGAATGCATTCAGTAACAATGGACACAATGTTGGTTAAGTGCCATAGATTAAAGTGACCCTCCATTTTTATGTATCCTTTGTCATTATTGTGACCACCAGGTAATATCCAGAGTAACTGCTGTGTGCAGCAAGAACAGTAGCTAGATGGGCTGGGAGTGAATCAACAAGGTCCTGGTAGGTTGTCACAGGTATCTGGAGCCGTGCTCACTGTAGTGCATCCCACAGCTGCTGGAGGATCCATGGAGTGAACATGACAATCGAGGTGGTACCACAGATGCACAATTGGGTTCAAGTCTGTGGAATTAGGGGGTCAGGGTAGTACTTGTATGTCTTGGTCATGCTCTTCAAACCAATGTCGGACATTTCTAGCTGAGTGACAAGTCACATTGTCTTGCTGGAAGATCCCATGCACCCAAGGAAGACAATCAGCATACTTGATCTGCAAGGTTGGATTCCTCATACCCAATGGAGAGTGCCTTCCACATGGATGAGTGAATACTACAAAAACGCACACAGATTGGCCTACACCACTCTTTTTAGAAAAAGATGGCTGGACCACTTCATATAACAATCAACTACCTTTTGTGTCACCCAACTTCCTCATAGATTGTAAACTCTTGCCAGCAGGGCCCTCACACCTAGTGTTTCAGTTGTATATTAGCCGGTAACTTTGTGATGTTTTGTACATGAACCCTCTAAATTTGTAAAGCACTGCAGAATATGGTGGCGCTATATAAATATTATTATTATAATTCTCCAAACCATAACGCTGCCACCACCAGCTTGTGTTCTTCCAGTAATGGTTTCAGTGTGTTTGTTCTCTGATGTTTCTTGCCTGACAAGCCAATGTTCATCTGTTTAATGAAGCAGAAAACGGGACTGAGCAGAGGACCAATTCCGATACGGCAGGAAAAATTGAAGCCTTTTCTGCCGATGCAACTCCGTTAGCAGAGGTGCAGTGACCATCCATCTGCTTTGGAGCCCCATACGCAGTAGGGTTCAATGAGCTGTTGTTTTAGACACATGTGTGGTAGACCCCTGGTTCATTTTGGTGGAGAGATGAGTGCCGGTCTGCCCTTGCGCACTTTCGTAGCAGATGTTCTCCTCTTATATCAATGGCACGTGGTGCTCCACAGTTTCCACATCACTCATTCACAATGGTGTCATTTGATCACTAACGATACACTTTCACCACAGCAGTAGTGATGAGCGGCAGGGGCTATATTAGAATTTGCAATATATTTCACGAATATTTGGGTGAATATTCGTCATATATTTGCGAATTTGAGATTATTTTCTTGATTGCAAAATGCAATATTCGCGTAATGAGCGCGAAATACAGGCGTGGGTCACTTTTGCTCCATTTTCCAAGCTGCTAGAAGTTTCCTGAGACTGGAGAAAATAGTTGGCATGGCAGAAAATAAAAAATGGCTTTATATGCAGTTAGAGTGCTCCTATATATTTGCGATTGACCTAATCAGCACTAATGATGCAAATATTTTGTCGCAATACGTGAAACTTCACATTTTAGCAGGTCTGCATGTATGTATGGACAGCAGAACCTATCACACTACCTAACACCATGTACTGCAACAGCTACACTATATCAGGATATAACCTACACTGACTATCTGTATTATATATATATATATACAGTATATAATTGGAAAGGGAGGATAAAATGACAATTGTAGGTGGCATGGTACCACCCTCTGGCTCTTCATGTATACAGATGTAGCAAACATTACCTTAACATGTAAGGGTACTTTCACACTTGCAGCAGGACGGATCCCACAGGCTGTTCACCATGTCGGATCCGTCCTGCGGCTATTTCGCCGTGCCGCCGGACCGCCGCTCTGTCCCCATTGACTATAATGGGGGCGGTGGCGGAGCTCCGGCGCAGCACGGCGGTGCCCGGCGAAAGGCCGCCGGACTAAAATTACTGCTTGTCAGGCTTTTTAGTCCGGCGGCTTTAGCCGTGCACCACCGTGCTGCGCCGGAGCTCTGCCCCCGTCCCCATTATAGTCAATGGGGACGGAGCGGCGGTCCGGCGGCACAGCGAAATAGCCGCAGGACGGATCCGACATGGTGAACAGCCTGTCGGATCCGTCCTGCCGCAAGTGTGAAAGTACCCTAACACTTTTATTTTTGCCCCAAACTTTAAACTGACACAACACAACAAAAGCCAATAAAAACCTCAAGTTAAAGTTTTCTGTAACTGTGTATTGACCACTTTAAGGGGGAAATCTATTAACTCTATCGTTATATCGACACGAACATGGCATTGAACATCTGTGTGACGTACTTTGCAACTTTTGGGGCTTTTGTTAATTAATAAGAAAGTGAGGCTTAGCGCGTGGGGTGAAGCCTCCAGAACCCGCTGGATTTACTGCAATGGAGATTTAAACTGGTATAAGTTACATCTCAAGTCTATGGCAGAATTGAGCTTCTGGTGCAAGGAGGGTCACAGATGTGCCTCAGTTATTAGGAGGCATGTAGTAGGGAGCGGTGGAAAGCAGAGGTGGGACCCTTAGAAAAGAACCAATGGCAGGAGATATTAGCGAGGACCCCGCTGATCTCACTCAGTGTAGCCTACAGGTTATCACATTTCTACCCGATTCACAGGGTTTATAAAACTCCTCATTTCCTATTTGATATTGGATTCTAGATGTGGGGAGAAGGGGGCAGATATGATGCATATGGTGTGGTCATGCTCAGTTCTAGCGGGATTTTGGAGCTCTGTGGTACAACTTTTAATTCTCTTTGCTCTGTTACACTTGATATGACCCCCTTTGTATGTGTATTGGAATATGTGAAGGACTTGCCAGTCACAGAACCCGGTAAGGTGGCAGTGGCCAGAATGCTGTATATGGCTCTCAAGCTAATTGCTCAGCATTGGCTAGATGAGTGACGTCCTAGTAGAACTGAATATATAGCCAAGATTATCTGGCTACTTAACCTGGAATTTGGGATTGATAGGAAGCCCCTCCCTAGCTAAATTTGAGAAACTATGGGCACCTTGGATAGATTCCTCTGGATTGGCTTCCTGGGAACTTCAAAGATATTGTCTGGTCCTGGTGTGATTTGTAACCATGATGGCACTCTGCATTTACACCAATGATGAGAGTGAGGCTGGAACAGTGATTGGAAGTCCTCAGTCTAAGTTTCTATCCGTGCGACGTGCACCTGTGCATTTTTTTGCAGTTGTACTGAGCTGGAGATGTGGCTGACTCCAGTTAGTCTTGCACCCCTGACCAGCCTGTCTGCCCCATAGGCTGATTTTGATTGGTGTAAGTATAAAGCTGTAGCCTGCTCTCCCTGCACCAGGAGAGGTATGGGGTAGGCTCAGCATGCATGATGGTACCTGCATTCCCTAGATTTAATGGAGGCTATTATGGCACCAAAAGTGGTAAAAGGCAGAGTGGACCCAGCATGCATGTGGAACCTGCATTCCCTGTATTTTATGGTGGCCAGAGTGTACTATAACAGGTAGTATTTAGTGTTAGGTTCCTATTTTATAGAGATCGCCTTGATGACGGCGGACAGGCACAAATAATTTTGTACAAAATATATTTGCCAATAATCTCAAATTTATAAAATAAGAATAGCATTAGCACCAGAATATTTTCTATATCTATGGCATTATTGTAGTTTTTTTGTGTGTGTGGTGCTGTTGCATTGTGTTCTTTTCTTTGTGTTTCTAGCCATAGCGGTGTGCACCTTCGCATTGGGATGTGCTGACTGACCCACTTTTTTTGAAGTTTCTATCTGTAATACGCATGGTACAGTAGGTGAAGGTGAGATGAGTCTTTTATCTATAGAAACTACAGCTGTGAACATGTATGACGAGGAAGGGGTGTGTGGGAGAGAGATGCCTATGCACACAAGATTGCTGTTACTGTACTGTACTGTAGCAGATAGAGAGCATCTTTTGGACAATGTGAGGGGGTGGGAAGGGTTATGTGGAGGGGGGGGGGGGGTTATGTTCATTTATCAAAATGTAAAAAAAAAACATAATTAAAAAAAATGTAAATAAGAGGCAGCTGCTGTGTCTTAGGCATCACATTTGGCCGTACAGGAGATTAAGACTGGCGTGGAAATGCCAGGCTTGATAAATCTCTCCAAGTGTCATGTTAGCTGTTGCTACATCTGTACATCTGTACTGCAGAAGAACATACTTCACTGACTATTTTTAAACAATGCTGCAAAACACAAAGACCTTGAAGAATGATTATAAAGTGTATTAGTGCACAGTGATCATAGAGTGTCTTCTTATGTGGTAGAGAGGCCTTTGGGCTCCTTCAGGCACTAAAATCCAGATGTGAATGCCAAGCACTATACCAGGGATCAGCAACCTCTGGGACTCCAGATGTTCTGAAACTACAACTCCCAGAATCCTCCTTTCACTTCCATGGTTACAAGAATAGCCAGGAAAGTTTGCATGGAGCATGTAGCTGCAACCCTGTAACTACAATGTGCAAGTTTACAGCAATGTCCAAACCTAATATTAAATATTCAAAATTATATTTTTATCCCTAGACCCCTCACTGTCTTAATCATCCACATAAGCACGGAGATGGAAATGCGGAATAGTCCGCTATTCATGGTATACAGTATGTTATGTGTTATTCAGTTTAAACTACAGCTAGGATATCAATTTTACCATTTCATTTTCCAGTATCATTTCTTTAGTATTTTCAGGATAATTAATCAACCCCTTACACCTATGTAGGTTAGAAAAACACACAGTGCACGCAGAGGAAAAACACATTAAAAATTAAACCACTGGCTTCCTGTGGAGCAGTGTGTATTATTGATGCTTTTCATTATGGCTAACTTCATTTTTTATTTTTCAAATCTGTTTATCAGTGATCTACCACTACAGGTATAATTCCAAATAACGGTAGCACATGGTGTTTTTATTTTTTTTTTTTTATAAAATAGTAGCGTATTGGAGACTTTTAAAAGAAAACTTTAGCATTATTTCTTATTTACACAATTTATTTAAAAGGGGACCTCTCGACATGCAACCAAGGCATCTGAGGTGGTAGTTCTGCAGATCTAGGCCGTTAGAACAGGAGCCCTGTTGTCGTAAGTTGGGCTCCCGCTCTTCTTGACGTGGGAGACCATGCAACACATCGGCCTCTTTCACATGGGCGAGATTTCTGCATGCGTGCAATGCGTAAAGTGAACGCATTGCACCTGCACTGAATCCGGACCCATTAATTTCTATGGGGCTGTGCAGATGGATCATGGTGATGGATCATGTGACGGACCATGTGATGAGTGCAGTGACATCACCACAGGTCCTTTTCCTCCTGGGCATCAAAGAAGAAGACAGAAGAGAAGCCAGGCTACGTGAATGGATGAGGTGAGTTAAATTATTTTCCATTATAACCATGTTATAAGGGCAAATAATAAAATCTACACAACACCTAACCCAAACCCGAACTTCTGTGAAGAAGTCCGGGTTTGGGTGCCAAACATGCCGATTTCTCTCACGCGCGTGCAAAACGCATTAAAACGCTTTGCACTCGCGCGGAAAAATTGCTCATTTTTGCGCGACTCATCCGCTTCTTATCCAGCCCTCACACGCGACGCCCGTGTGAAAGAGGCCTCAGACTAGGCTGCCTTAAAAAAGCGGCGGCCTAGCCTAAGGGCCCGTAATGATTGGCGCCAGAAGCTGTGTTCCTGAGCGCTCGTCATCAGTAAGGTTCAGGCTTTTAGTTTAAGCAGTGTATTCACCTAAAATTGTCACTGTATGTTTAACAGCTAATATCCACAGTTGCCTTATGTGTAATCTAAAAACACGTCTTCCCAAATTTAACCCTTTTACATTTATCTGCCTGCTTCTGCATTATACCTCAGAAATTGATCCCTTTATCCAACAGTATCCATCACACTCCATGCACCCAAATGCACTACATACTATTCTATACAGAGATACTAGTTGGGTGACTTGCTCATGCAGATGTATGCATACTATCTTGTTCTATAAAGATGTCTGGAGTGGACAAGCCCTTTTTACTTTTTGTGCCATCCCTCTTTCCTTGTAGATTGTAAGCTCTTACGAGCAGGGCCCTTTCTTGTTTGCCTTGTTGGTTGGTTTGTTTCTATGGAATGTATGATTTTGTTTGTACATGTACCCTCTGTAAATTGCTGCAGAATATGTTGGTGCTATAGAAATAAGATTATTATCCTACAACAATGCACACCACAGGGGAATCATATGCGATAATATCCCCGGACATACAAAAGTCGTAGAATTGTTCTGCAATTAAGGTCTATTAAACATGGATTACAAGGCAGAAAGTAAGTGCTGAGTAATTGCCTGGTAATTATCTAGTTAGTCTACTTTCACACTAGCGTCAATATTTTCCAATATTGAGATCCGTCAGCAGGTCGCAATACCGGAAAAAAACGCTTCCGTTTTGTCTCCATTCATTGTCAAAGGGGACAAAACATAATTGAACAGAACGGAGTGCTCCAACATGCATTTTGTTCTGTTCTCAAAAGCTGTGGTTTGTTTTCCGTCTTGGGATGTGGAGCAAAACAGATCCGTCATGACCCACAATGCAAGTCAATGGGGACAGATCCGTTTTCTCTGACACAATAGAAAACAGATCAATCTCCCATTGACTTTCAATGGAGTTCATGACGGATCCGTTTTGGGTATGTTAAAGATAATATAACTGGATCCATTCATAACGGATGCAGATGGTTGTATTATCTGTAACGGAAGCGTTTTTGCTGAACCCTGCCAGATCCAGAAAAAACGCTGGTGTATCTGCATCTTGCAAATGGACACCCACCCTTCTGCCAAGATCTGCAGCTCAATTCACAAGGGGCACATCTCTATCCATGGGCTTTAGTATAGCAACCAGATATACTTTATATCCCTGGATCAACAACCCTCCTCCAGAAGTTTAGTAACTAGGATCTGCAATATTACTTTATTCAAGAAATGCATTCAGGTCCCTTCTGAACTCGTTTAGTGAATTCACCATAACTTCCTCACGCAGGGGGTTCCATAATCTCCCCAAAGTTCTTTCCTTTTATATATGATCCTGGCAATTATCATCACACAGAGGTACCTGTCACAGCCAGGCCAAGATGCCTGAGGGGGCCCAAACTCTTCACATAAGAAGACACCAGCACAGGTTACAGATTCTGTAACCTTATAATGACTCAGGCCTGATGTATAATATACATCCTCTAATAGATCAACTACTGGCATTACACATCACACGGACAGGACACTCTATAAGAAAACCAATCCAAGGGCTCATGCTCAAGAAATGCACAGGCACCAGCCGTGCGGCCGCCGTTTGCGAATGTGGACCCATTCACTTGAATGGCTCTGCGATCTGCAAGATCCAGTCCGCAACGCAAAAAAATGTGAACATGTTCTATTTGTTTGCAGTGTGGAGGCACGGGCTGAAATCCCACGGAAGTGCTTCTGTGGGCTTCCGCTCAGTGTCTCTGCTGCACACCGCTCCCGCTCCATATCTTGCGGATTGCGGACACATTCAAATGAATGGGTTCGCAGCTGTCATACAGCGTGCACATGGCCCGTAAATTTGCGGACCTGCTGTACGGGCACGGACCGCGCTCAGACATGTGCATGAACCCTATATACTTTTGTTACCCATATATTATAAATATACTAAATTGTATCATTTTCCCAACATTATAGCAATGTCATATGACCAGGGGCACAGCTATAGGGGAAGCGGTTGCTTTGGGGCCCTGACCCAGAAAGGGCCCATCCAGGAGGAGGAGGACTAAAGGATTTGGTCAGGGCCCCCTCAACAGTATTACACAATGAAATTATATACAGTGACAGTATAGACCAGGGATGGCCAACCTGAGGCTCTCCAGCTGTTGCAGAACTACAACCTACAGGTATCAGCCTACAGAAGGGCATGGTGGGAGTTGTAGTTTTACAACAGCTGGAGAGTCGCAGGTTGACCATGCCTGGTATAGACAGTGCATAAAACGGATGGAACAGCTGCCTGGCCTGGTCTGAGAGAGCGATCTTTACTAGCCACAGGAATGGGGGCAGCATGAAGGGAAGGGGTTGCGAAAAAAATTACTGGGGGAGGGGGGCCCCATTCAAAAATTTGCTTTGGGGCCCAGTCATTTCTAGCTACGCCACTGCATATGACATAAAATAAAACCCAAGGTAGCCCAGAAAACCTTCACCACAGGAACCATGTGGCAATAGCAGGTAGGATAAAGGTTATAGTTGTAATGTAGACCTTATTTTAAATGTACAGTATAACCCCAAAAAACACCAGCAAAAATGAAGTTAGCCTTTAACTTTTACAGTAAATTGAAGCAATGAAAAGTAACTGGAACACTGAAGTAGACAAGTAAATATATTTTTATAGCATGGGCTATAGGACCATAAAACTTTACACGGAAAGTTACTTGAATTCAGGAAGGACATATGAAGTATTAACTTTTGCTACATTTAACTGTAGGCTCACCATTGGTGACGCCCTCGATTTTTATATTTCTAAGAAACAAAACAACACAATTACGGATCTGTAAAACGGATAACAAAAAGTGGGGGTAGCAAATAAATAAAGTAACTGTATGGCGGCACGGTTACATGTCTTATAAAGATACATGATTGAAACATGTTTCCACAATCCTATGTTCCACTTTAAAGGGGTTTTCTAGGACCATGCTATGGTATAACAAATCTGCTCAGGTAGTTGCTTGCCTCATTTACATCTTCCCCATGATTTTTCTTTTTCTCTCCTGACCCGTTTTCACCATGTACTGTAAATCAATCACTCTGGTTGGCAACATGGTTATCCAGAATGGTCCATCCTTTGGCTAGGTCTTCAATATTTGATCAGAGGAGTTCTGACTCCCAACTCACATGAGCGCCATTCACTTAGGTACTGCGCCAAACATATGTTTTTGACTGTGCCTGGTACTGCAGCTCAGTCCTATGCACTTGAATTGGACTGAGCTATGGTGAGATGCAGTACTAGGCACCACACACACAGCGGTCAATCATTGATGGCCTAAACCAGGGGTGCACAACCTTTTTTGGTCTGAGGGCCACATTGTCACATTGCTATATTTCAAGGGGCCAGCATCAGCCGATTACACAGGCCAATGTAAAGTGACTGGGGAGGAATGATCGCTATCACACTCATTCCTCCTCCGTTTAGTTATATTGATTATCGCAGCATATCCCTGATTACACAGAGATTATACCGGCCAGTTATCATGAATGAGCGCTCTTATGAACACTTGTTCCCAGTAATTGACCTGAATATCTCGCAGTGTATTAGCGGCTTAAAGGGATTTCCCAGTAAAAACTAATTTCTATCAAGTTTGTGCAGCATGGCCCCTGAAACTGAAGAGTTAGGCCTCATGCACACGACCGTTGTTTGGGTCCGCATCCGAGCCGCCAAAACGGCGGCTCGGATGCGGACCCATTCATTTCAATGGTGCCGCAAAAGATGCGGACAGCACTCCGTGTGCTGTCCGCATCCGTGGCTCCGTTCCGCGGCCCCGCGAAAAAAAATATACGTCCTGTTCTTGTCTGTGCTTTGCAGACAAGAATAGGCATTTATATTGCCGGCGCCCATTCCGCAAATTGCGGAAGGCAACACGGGCACCTTCCGTTTTTTGCGGATCTGCAATCGCGCATACAGAGACAAGCGAACGCCCATTGTCGCGCGTTCCCGCTAAAGTCTATGTACGGGAACGTGCGACAAGACGCCCCAAAGAAGCATCGGGCGTTTTACAGCGCGATCGTACGTGCTGTAAAACGCTCAGGTGAGAACCATTCCCATAGGGAATCATTGGTTCTTGCCTGTTGAGCGTTTTACAGCGCGTAGGAACGCGTTGTAAAACGCTCAGGTCTGAACCCAGCCTTATACTTACCTGCTCCCCGGGCTGTTTTTACGTGGCAGAGCATGACCATGGTCACATGCACCTCTCCAGCCAATCACTGGCTTCAGCAATGATGTGGCCACAAGCAGCGTGTCACTGCTGAAGCCTGTCATTCACTCTAGCGGTGTATGTGACCATGGCCATGCACTGACAGGTGTAAAAGTGCAGGAACCGGAAGATGGAGGCAGAGGGGGTCAGAGCGGCATGAAGCAGGTATGTATCAATATTCTGGTTCAGGGGCCATGCTGCAGCAACTTGTAAAAAGTAATTTTTACAGGAAAAGGGCGACATTTCCTTCCTGTCTCCTATTCATAAATCAGCGATTCCGCTCACTGGTTATTACCACCTCCTGCCAGTTACAGGCGCCATGCAATAACCAGTAAGCATTTTCCCTTACTAGAGGTGAAAGAGCTTTTTGGTTAACACTGAAAAGACGTGTGATTTAGCGCACGTGGTAATTCGAACGGTTGTAATTTTTTGCGTTGGGACTATCAAAATAATTTTTGCAACAATTTTTCACTTGACACATAAGGCCTTATAATTTTTATTTTTTTGTTTTATTTGGGGGAAACTGTACAAAACATTTTTTTAAATAATTTTTTTTTCAAACTATAGCTCCTTATTCTTTAAATATGCAAACTGCCACCAAAATAAATTATTATAATTAGTTCCCTATTTTGTGTCGGTCGTTTTGTTCTATATTTATTAATATTTGATTGTATTTTTTTTTTCATAATTGGTTTATTACTTATTTAAATATATTTTTGCCACATAATATGTCCCCCAAGAGGTCATAAAAAGACTGTTGGGGGACAATGAACACTTTACTATTTTGCACTTTTTGCTTGTATTTTATTATATTTTTTATTTTTTATTTTCAAATTTCTTTTACATATATAATTTTGCCACATAATGTCCCCCCAAGGGATCATAAAAAGACTGTCAGGGGACAGTGAACACTCTTATGTTGCAATTTTTCCTTTTATTTTATTTTTATTTATTTTTATAATTTTTTGGCCACATCATATTTTATTTTATTTTTTCTTTTATTTGTGTTTTATTATATTTTTGTCAATTTTTTCCCCCATAATTTTATAACTTATTTTTTAAATATATTTTTCCACATAATTTGTCAATGAAAGGCACTATTTCCACTGTAACTGGGGAATCCCAGTTAGGCTGAGTTCACACGGGCGAGATTTCCGCGCGGGTGCAATGCGGTAGGTGAACGTATTGCACCCGCACTGAATCCGGCACCATTCATTTCTATGGGGCTGTGCACATGAGCGATTTTTTTCACGCATCACTTCTGCAATGCTTTAAAATCGCAGCATGCTCTATATTCTGCGTTTGTAACGCAGGACAGGCCCCATAGAAATGAATGGGGCTGAGTGAAAATCGCAAGCATCCGCAAGCAAGTGCGGATGCGGTGCGATTTTCACTCATGGTTGCTAGGTGACAGTCTATTCACTGTATTATTTTCTCTTATAACATGGTTATAAGGGAAAATAATAGCATTCTGAATACAGAATGCTTAGTACAAGGGCAATTGAGGGTTAAAAAAATAAAAAATAAATTAACTCACCTTGTCCTCTTCATCGCGCAGTTCCCGGTCTCTTCTGATGAGCTGTCGGCTAAAGGACCTTTGGTGACGTCAGATCACATGCTCCAATCACATGGTACATCACCACGGTGATGTACCATGTGATTGGAGCATGTGATCTGACGTCACCAAAGGTCCTTTAGCCGACAGCTCATCAGAAGAGACCGGGAACTGCGCGATGAAGAGGACAAGGTGAGTTAATTTATTTTTTATTTTTTTAACCCTCAATTGCCCTTGTACTAAGCATTCTGTATTCAGAATGCTATTATTTTCCCTTATAACCATGTTATAAGGGAAAATAATACAATCTACACTACAACTAACCCAAACCTGAACTTCTGTGAAGAAGTTCGGGTCTGGGTACCACAGTCGGTTTTTTATCACGCGAGTGCAAAACACATTGCACCCGCGTGATAAACACTGAACATCGGAACGCAATCGCAGTCAAAACTGACTGCAATTGCGTACCCAATCGCGCGGGTTTGCCGCAATACACCGGGACGCATCCGGACCTAATCCGGACACGCCCGTGTGAACCCAGCCTAAGGCTCTGTCGTGCGGCGCTGTAGGTAGAAACACAGGAGATCGCATGATCAGCGGGGTTTCTGTCCAGGAGAATGGGGGCTGCAAACCTTGGGCAGCATGGTGGCTCAGAGGTTAGCACTGCGGAATATAGCAGCGCTACATAAGTGAGCAAAATAAATACGGGGGGGGGGGGGGGCAGCCATTTAAAGTGCATGGCATCTAACTGAAATGCATATTTGGAAGGCGCCCTTGCTGAGAACATGGATGCTGATTGGCTAGCAGCAGCTCACTTTCAGGTCCATTCCAGCAGCATGTTAGATCTAAAATACTGCTCCCCAAACTCTCCTTCTATAGGGGTTCAATAGTGCGATCTCTGCCCTTGGCCATATAAGTGGGGCTCCTGGGGACGGAAAGCCCTTGCTTGGGTTTAGTAATGCTAGGGATTATTAGAATTGGCTACAGAACCTGCATGTTAATGAAGCTGCTTTCACCATTGTGTATATTAGATTCTCAGCTGCTTCTGACCTCATTGCTGCTGATCCTGCTTCCTACCGACATGCAACAAACACTACAACTCCGCCAGATGCTTAACAAATCTTGGAAACAATACAAGGCATCTAGCGTGCTAAGTACACTTATTGTGACGCAGGCCTCATAATATAATGTGGCAGAGAGCCAGGGATGATGATGAACTACCTCAGAAACAGATATATTTACCCTTTGTCCCTTTTGTGAAATTTCCACTGCGGAGCAAGACTTGTCAAACTTGATTTAAAAGACATCATCCTGAACAGCAGGAGAGAATGTCATGGTGGCTCCGACAGGAAAGTCACAACTGACTCAAGAGCTCAAGTAAGGGCCCTTTCACACGAGCGAGTTTTCCGCGTTGGAGCAATGTGTGACATGAACGCACAGCACCCGCACTGAATCCTGACCCATTCATTTCAATGGGTCTGCGTTTTTTTCACGCATCAGTTTTGCATTGCGTGAAAAACGCAGCATGTTCTATATTCTGAGTTTTTCACGCAGCCCTGGCCCCATAGAAGTGAATAGGGCTTCAGTGAAAAATGCATTGCATCCGCAAGCAAGTGCAGATGCAAGCAATACGTTTTTCACTGATGGTTGCTAACAGATGTTATTTGTAAACGTAAAGTTTTTTTATCACGTGCTTGAAAAACGCATCAAAGCGTGTTTCACCCGCGCAGAAAAAACTAAGGCCTCTTTCACACGGGCGTCATGTTTTTTGCCCGGATAAGAGGCGGGTGTGTTGCGGGAAAATGCGTGATTTTTCAGCGCGAGTGCAAAACATTGTCATGCGTTGCACTCGCGTGAGAAAAATCGCGCATGTTTGGTACCCAAACCCGAACTTCTTCACAGAAGTTCGGGCTTGGGATTGATGTTCTGAAGATTGTATTATTTTCCCTTATAACATGGTTATAAGGGAAAATAATAGCATTCTGAATACAGAATGCTTAGTATAATAGGGCTGGAGGGGTTAAAAAAAATAAAAAAGTTAACTCACCTCATCCTCTTGGTCGCGTAGTTCCCGGTCGGTCCGTTCTTTAGCTGTGGGCTGAAGGACCTGTGGTGATGTCAGATCACATGCTCCATCACCATGGTGATGGACCATGTGATTGGAGCATGTGATCTGACATCACCACAGGTCATTCAGCCCACAGCTAAAGAAGAGACCGACCGGGAACTACGCGACCAAGAGGACAAGGTGAGTTAACTTTTTTATTTTTCTTAACCCTTCCAGCACTATTATACTATGCATTCTGTATTCAGAATGCTATTATTTTCCCTTATAACCATGTTATAAGGGAAAATAATACAGTGAATAGACTGTGACCTAGAACCCATGCGTGAAAATCGCACCGCATCCGCACTTGCTTGCGGATGCATGCGATTTTCACGCAACCCCATTCATTTCTATGGGGCCTGCGTTACGTGAAAAACGCACAAAGAGGAGCATGCTGCGATTTTCACGCAACGCACAAGTGATGCGTGAAAATCACCGCTCGTGTGCGCAGCCCCATAGAAATGAATGGGTCAGGATTCAGTGCGGGTGCAATACGTTCACCGCACGCATCGCACCCGCATGGAAAACTCGCCCGTGTGAAAGGGCCTAAACAACTGAACGCAATCGCAGACAAAACTGACTGAACTTGCTTGCAAAATGGTGCGAGTTTCACTGAACGCACCCTGAACGCATCCGGAGCCAATTCATCAGCTCGTGTGAACTCAGCCTAACGCTGGGTTCACACCTGAGCGTTTTACAGCGCGTTCCTACGCGCTGTAAAACGCTCAACAAGGAGAAACCAATGCTTCCCTATCGGCATGGTTCTCACCTGGGCGTTTTACAGCGCGTACGATCGCACTGTAAAACGCCCTACGCCCCAAGAAGTACATGAGCTTCTTTGGGGCATCTTGTCGCACGTTCCCGTACATAGACTTTTGGGAACGCGCGACAATGGGCGTTCGCTTGTCTCTGTATGCGCGATTGCAAACGCCCGTACAATCGCGCATACAGAGCGCTCCATCGCGAACGCTCAGGTGTGAACCCAGCGTTAGGGTGGTAGAGCTTGTCAGCACCCTATTACAATGAAAGGGAATCTGTCACCAGCCACCTCCCCATTCAGCTGTATGGACACATAGCTGTGGTTCACCTGATTAAAACTTCTATGAAGAAGTTCGGGTTTGGGTACCAAACATGCCGATTTTTCTCACGTGCGTGCAAAACGCATTACAATGTTTTGCACTCCCGGGGAAAAATCACGCATTTTCCCGCAACGCACCGGCATCTTATGCGGGAAAAAAACATGACGCCCGTGTGAAAGAGGCCTAAGTGTTTGGTGCAATGAGGGAGTCACCTATGCTCTTCTTGCACGCAAGCTCCAGTCATTTCTGTCACCAGCCCCTCCCTTGCTGCTTTGTCACCGCCTGGTCCTCTCAATAAAGTAGCGAGGGAGGGGCTGGCCAGAGAAAGGAGTGGAGCATCAAACACCTAATTTGCATATTAGGGAAAGTATCTCAACTAATAGTAAGGGCTCATGCACATGGCCATACACTGTAAGTGTCTTATGGTCTGCAAATCGCAAATCTGCAAAATACGGATCCCAGCCGAGTGCATGCCACCATTTATTTTTTTACTTCTGTAGAAATGTCCTATCCTTGTCCACAAAACAGACAAAAATAGGACACTGACATGGACATGTGGATGTGGATAGCACACAGTGTGCTGTCCGCATATTTTGCAGCCCCTTTGAAATGGATGGGCCCACATCCGATCTGCAAAGAATACGGATTGGATGCGGACAGAAACAACAGCCATGTGCATGAGCCTTAACATACTTTATAAGAGCTCATGCACATGACTGTATGTATTTTGCGGTTTGCAAAACACTGATCCGCAAAAATATGGACATACAGAAACGGAATGCAGGAGGAGTAGCTTCCGTTTTCTGCGGACCCATTGAAATGAATGGTTCCGCATACAGTCCACAAAAAAAAACAGAACGGACAAGGAAAGAAAGTACGTTCGTGTGCATGAGCCCTAAGGCCCCTTTTACACGAGCGTGATAGATTAGGTCAGGATGTGTTCAGGGTGCGTTCAGTGAAACTCACAACATTTTGCAAGCAAGTTCAGTCAGTCTTGGCTGCAATTGCGTTCAGTTGTTCAGTTTTTTCCACGCGAGTACAATGTGTTTTCATGCGTTTTTCACGCGCGTGATAAAAAACTGAAGGTTTACAAACAACATCTCTTAGCAGCCATCAGGGAAAAACGCATTGCATTCGCACTTTCTTCAGGATACAATGTGTTTTTCACTGAAGCCCCAATCACTTCTATGGGGCCTAGGGCTGTGTGAAAAACGCAGAATATGGCCTCATGCACACGACCGTGCCGTTTTTTGCGGTCTGCAAACCGCGGATCTGCAAAAAAACGGAAGCAATATAAATGCCTATTCTTGTCCGCAAAGCGGGGACAAGAATAGGACATGTTATTTTTTTTAGCCACGGATGGGTCCGTCAAAACGGCGGCTCGGATGCGGACCCAGACAACGGTCTTGTGCATGAGGCCTATAGAACATGCTGCGTTTTTTGACGCAATGCAGAACTGATGAGTGAAAAAAAACGCTCATGTACACAGACCCATTGAAATTAATGAGTCAGGATTCAGTGTGGGTGCTATGCGTTCACGTCACGCATTGCATCCGTGCAGGAAAACTCGCTCGTGTGAAAGGGGCCTAAGGCTGTAAAAAGACATACATACAGTGCTGCCCATAATTATTCATACCCCTGGCAAATTTTGACTTAAAGTTACTTTTATTCAACCAACAAGTAATTTTTTGACGGGAAATGACATAGGTGTCTCCTAAAAGATAATAAGACAATGTACAAGAGGCATTATTGTGGGGAAAAAACATTTCTCAGCTTTTATTTACATTTGAGCAAAAAGTGTCCAGTCTACAATTATTCATACCCTTCTCATTAATCAATAGAAAAGCCTTTATTGGCTATTACAGCAATCAAACGCTTCCTATAATTGCAGACCAGCTTTTTGCATGTCTCCACAGGTATTTTTGCCCATTCATCTTTAGCAATGAGCTCCAAATCTTTCAGGTTGGAGGGTCTTCTTACCATCACCCTGATCTTTAGCTCCCTCCACAGATCCTCAATTGGATTCAAGTCTGGACTCTGGCTGGGCCACTCCAAAACATTAAAGGGACACTGACAGGCCCGATAAACATATTTAGATATTCCTATGCAGTCATAGATCTATTAAAGTGTATTCCAATCACATAAGAGTGCCCCCTGTCTGCATTTTAAACCATGTAAAAACAACTTTATAATCATCTGTCAATCACCTTCCTTTATGCCCAAGGGGCGCTTTTTCACATTTCTTTATGCCCAAGGGGCGTTTTTACTCCTACCTTTGTGCCCAGCCGCGCCCCAACTGTCGTTTCCTAGCGCCGCCAAGCTCATTATTATTCACTGCGCTGGGCGGCTTTTACAGTCCCCGATCCTGCGGAGCAGGCGCAGCAGGAGACGCTGGCATTGAGTAAGGGACGCAGGCGCACTGCGAGTGAGGGTGCCGGGCAAGTTATCCGGCGCACGTGCAGAAGGTACAAGTGAGGCCGATGCCCATACATTTCTATTGGGCATGCGCCGGCTCGGCAGGATCGGGGACTGTAAAAGCCGCCCATCGCAGTGAATAATAATTAGCTGGGCGGCGCTAGGAAACAACAGTTGGGGCGTGGCTGGGCACAAAGGTAGGAGTAAAAACGCCCCTTTGGGCATAAAGAAATGTGAAAAAACACCCCTTGGGCATAAAGGAAGGTGATTGACAGATGATTATAAAGTTGTTTTTACATGGTTTAAAATGTGATTGGAATACACTTTAATAGACCTATGACTGCATAGGAATAACTAAATATGTTTATCGGGCCTGTCAGTGTCCCTTTAACGTTGTTGCCTGCTAACCATTTGTTCACCACTTTTGCTGTGTGTTTTGGGTCATTGTCATGCTGAAATGTCCACTGGTGCCCAAGGCCAAGTTTCTCTGCAGACTGCCTGATGTTGTCGTTGAGACTCCTCATGTATTGCTCTTTTTTTCATGGTCCCGTTTACTGTGATTAGGTTCCCTGATCCATTGGCTGAAAAACACCCCCAAAGCATTAGGTTTCCACTGCCATGTTTGACAGTGGGGATGGTGTTCTTTGGGTTGAAGGCTTCTCCTTTTTTACGCCAAATGAAAGAAACATCATTGTGACCAAATAATAATTTTTTTGTTTCATCTGACCATAACACAGAGGACCAGAAGTCTTCTTTGTCCAGATGAGGCCAAGCGAGCTTTTATGTGCCTTATCTGGAGAAGTAGAACCCAGCAGTGTGCAGTGTTGGTTGGATTGTCTGCCTTGAGACATTGCCACCAGCAGAGCCCAGATTCACCAGGATGGCCTTGGTGGTGATCCTTGGATTCTTTTTCACCTCTCTAACTATCCTCCTGGCCAGCACAGGTGTCACTTTTGGCTTCCGACCACGTCCTCTGAGATTTTCCACAGTGCGGAACATCCTGTATTTTTTGCTCAAATGTAAATAAAAGCTGAGAAATGTTTTTTTTTCCCCACAATAATGCCTCTTGTACATCGTCTTATTATTTTTTGGGAGACACCTATGTAATTTCCCGTCAAAAAATTACTTGCTGGTTGAATAAAAGTAACTTTAAGTCAAAATTTACCAGGGGTATGAATAATTATGGGCAGCACTGTACATCCAGTCCGACCTGTTATCCTGCAAACCTGATACAAAGTAAGGCAAAAACCAGCAAAGCTCTACCAAGTGCCGAAGGTTTCTTGCTATTAGCAACCAATCACAGCACAGCTTTCATTTCTCATAGTGCTCTTGAAAAAGAAAGCTATGCTGTGATTGGTTGCTATGGGCAACTGTGATCGTTTCATAAATCGGCCTGAAATGTGCCTGATGCACAAGTATTTTATCATGAGAAAACTCTGCTTGTATGTGAGCAATTCGCTAATGACTCCCTTTTTAATGAAGGAGTTAATAGACGTGGCTACTGGTAAATACATTTTACCAAAGCGAAAGAAAGGCCTAATGTAATATGGATTATTCATTATGTTAGCATTTCCAGAAAGCACGAGCTAATATTCAGTAATTACATTATCTTACTTATACCGAGATGCACTGTAGGAAATGTTGTGCAAAAATAGCATCTACACTGGATACCGAGCCGAGGAAATCTGTGTATTCATATTCACTGCGTTCTCGTGACTAATGGCCCCAAACGGTAAGCGTTCCTTATATGTCAGATGCTTCACATTGTAATGGTTTATGTAGATAGCGGAGTCATAAAAGAGAAGTCTACTCTCTTGTACATTTTTTTAGTTTAATTCCTTACAGATTTAAAGGGCTTGTCCAGGATTTCTGGCACGGACTTCTGGCGCCGAAGCTACTGCAGAACAGCTTATCGGCCGGGTGAGGGATGTCAGACCCCCCGCAAATTAGACAGCGATGGCCTGTTCTCAGGGTAGATAAAATCCTGGCCAACCCCTCTAAGACCTCTGCTTGCTGTCACTGAATGGGACCGTTCTTGTTTACCTCCAGCGGCTGAAAACCCATGCAGCCCTAACATTTAACTTAGCTTGCTACAATGTTTGATACTGCGAGGCAATCCTTTGTTCACTAAGCACAGTGTAGGAACAAGCTTCCAGTCTGGAGTTTAGGTTGAGGGTCACCATCACAGTAGTAATAAAAGAAAGGCACCCGATGCTGGACATTAAAGGGGAATGATTTAAAATGGCCGCTAGCAACCTGTCCTAGAATGTGAGCAGGGCTGGTTGCCTCTACTTGCAGAGCTGTCTATGGGGTGAGGGTTGGGGAGCGTCACTACACACTACACTCCAGCACTTGCATATACTACATATTGGTGAGTGTTCCTGTCAGGCTGCTCAGCCATGATGACATATCATAGGCAGAATCACATCATTACCATCTATTGTCGAGCAGTGTAGTGTGTAGTGAGGCCATGTCCCCTCCCACCTAGGCAGCTCTACGAGTGGTGGCAACCAGTCCTAACAATATTCAAGAACAGGTTACTGGCAGCCATTTTAAATAATTCCCGGAAAACCCCTTTAATTGCTGCCTCTCAGCTGTAGTCCTTGCATTTAGGAGAAGTGAACAGGCTTTATAAACATGTTCATTTGTGATCATGCCTTTAATTGAAACTACATGGGCCCCAGTTCAATAATGTATTCCCAGGACAGTCAGGAACTGCCAACCCATGACACTTAGGCTAGGACTACATGGCGACTTATAGTCACGTAATATTAGGATGAAGCGTTAACAGTCACACACTGGATTTCTGCAAACTGTCACGTCATGTTTGTGTCAACTTGTGGGCATTCACTATTAGGTGCGATGTACTGTAGTAGCGCAGCACTGCAATTTTATACTGCGTGATTACATGTCGCTATGGGTACCACATATACGTCACATTAAAAGAGACCTGTGACATTAAAAATTGTGTTTAATTGCAGCATGTTATAGAGAAGGAGGAGATGAGCAGATTGATATATAGATTTGTGGGGAAACGTTCATTATAACATGTAATTTATACTTTTATATTGCTAATTCTATGCTTAGGAGTCCAGTGGGCGGTCCTAGTCAGTGATTGACAGCTATCTTTGTGTGTATACTCATGCAGAGAAGGCATGAGTAGGACCACCCACCGGACTCCTAAGCACAGAATGGATTTAAATGTATAAATGATAAGTTCTACTGAATCTTTGCCCATAAAACTATATATCAATCTGCTCAGCTCCTCCTGCTCTATAACATGGTACCTGTAGATTAAACATTACCGTCATGGTGACATACTCCCTCCAATGGTAAAAATGGCCCAGAGGTTGAGGTTCGGCTGGTCAAGTGGAAACAATGGATCTACTACTACATTTATTATTATTATTTTGTCGTTAATCACTGACAGCAAACATTTATTATGAAAATGGTGCAGAAACTGAAACACAAAGGGTGTCATTTATTAAGACCGGCATTTAGACGCCGGTCTTAATAAACCCTTGCGCTGGAGGTGGATCCGCTGAACTCATATAGAGGCACAGGCCTCTACATAACTATGGCACATCCACCGCTTCCTTGCTGGCCTAAATTTAGACCATTTTCTACGCCTTGCGGCCTGTCCCCTCCGACGCCCACACCAGGCCACCCGTTTTTAGACCTGGCGTGAGCGGGGAAAAGTCGCAGATTGTGGGGCAAATAACCTTTGGGCCGCAATTTGCGACAGATATACGCCAGAAAATTGTAAATAGTAAATGACCCCCGAAGTGTATTAGAAAGTTGTAGAACAGGTCATTTACCATAAAGGCCATAAAGCAATATTACCATACAGCTAGAAAACAGTTTTTAGGCAGTTTTTTCTGCTTGGCTGAATGCATGAATTATATATGCTGTTTCTCATCAATATAATGTTCATCAGTTACTAAGATTTCCTTCAGACATAGACGCCTTGAAATTCCCCCGCAGCTATTTCCTCCAACTGTATCCGCATTTCTCTGTCAACTACGTTGACCTGAAGTTAGTAAAGGCAGCTGTCTGCCCCTCCTACTACAGCAGTCAGCATTCATTCACACAGCGAGGTCTATACACCAGCTGCACATTCAGCAGAAGTATGTGGCGGTCATATATCATTAGTGTCTGTGATACTCCACTCTTAGGCCTCTTTCACACGGGCGTCATGTTTTTTGCCCGGATAAGAGGCGGGTGCGTTGCGGGAAAATGCGCGATTTTTCTGCGCGAGTGCAAAACATTGTCATGCGTTTTGCACTTGCGTGAGAAAAATCGCGCATGTTTGGTACCCAGACCCGAACTTCTTCACAGAAGTTCGGGCTTGGGATTGATGTTCTGAAGATTGTATTATTTTCCCTTATAACATGGTTATAAGGGAAAATAATAGCATTCTGACTACAGAATGCTTTGTATAATAGTGCTGGAAGGGTTAAAAATAATAAAAAAGTTAACTCACCTTCTCCTCTTGTTCGCGCAGATGCCACTCTGTTCTTTAGCTGTGGACTGAATGACCTGAGGTGACGTCAGATCACATGCTCCAATCACATGGTCCATCACCATGGTGATGGAGCATGTGATCTGACGTCATCAAAGGTCCTTTAGCCCACAGATAAAGAACAGACCGGCATCTGCGCTAACAAGAGGAGAAGGTGAGTTAACTTTTTTATTATTTTTAACCCCTCCAGCACTATTATACAAAGCATTCTGTATTCAGAATGCTATTATTTTCCCTTATAACCATGTTATAAGGGAAAATAATACAGTGAATAGACTGTCACCTAGAACCCATGCGTGAAAATCGCACAGCATCCGCACTTGCTTGCGGATGCATGCGATTTTCACGCAACCCCATTCATTTCTATAGGGCCTGCGTTACGTGAAAAACGCACAAAGAGGAGCATGCTGCGATTTTCACGCAACGCACAAGTGATGCGTGAAAATCACCGCTCGTGTGCACAGTCTCATAGAAATGAATGGGTCAGGATTCAGTGCGGGTGCAATGCGTTCACCGCACGCATCGCACCCGCACGGAAAACTCGCCCGTGTGAAAGGGGCCTTAGGCCTCATGCACAGGACAGTTTTTTTTTTCCGTTTCCGTTCCGTTTTTTGTGTTCCGTACATGGTCCGTATACGAAACCATTCATTTCAATAGGTCCACAAAAAAAACTGAATGTACTCTGTATGCATTCCGTTTCCGTATTTCCGTTCTGTTCAAAGATAGAACATGTTCTATTAGGCCTCTTGCACACAACCGTATGGCTTTTTCAGTATTTTGCGGTCCGCAAAAAAACAGATCCACAAAAAAAAAAAGATGACGTCTGTGTGCGATCCGTTTTTTGCGGAACGGAACAGCTGGCCCCTGATAGAACAGTACTATCCTTGTCCGTTATGCGGACAATAATAGGACATGTTCTATCTTTAAACGGAACTGAAAAACGGAAATACAAAAACGAAAGGCACCTTCCGTTTTTTTTGCGGATCCATTGAAATGAATGGTTCCTTATACGTCCCATATACGGAACGCAAAAAATGGAACCTAAACGGCAAAAAAAAACTTTTGTGTGCAAGAGGCCTTATTGTCCACATAACAGACTAGGATAGTACTGTTCTATCAGGAGCCAGCTGTTCCGTTCCGCAAAAAACAGAATGCACACAGACGTCATCTGTATTTTTTGCGGATCCGTTTTTTGCGGACCGCAAAATACTGAAAAAGCCATACGGTCGTGTGCAATAGGCCTTATACCGTACATTGTGCAGGCCTCAGTATACAATACTGTATGTCAAATAAAAATGGTGTTTCTGTGGCCATCGACCTCACATTCAACTTACTATGCCAAATGCAATGCCCATCTGCAGCGGTCCAACCAATCCTAGTAGCGCCTAGTAGCGCCTCTCTACAGTACAATACAGTACTACATGTCCTGTACTGCTCTTTACCTGCAATAGGTAAGCTTCTTTGGACACCAGGATAGCTACCTCCATGTATGTACTGTGCAGTAACCTGAAGAAGGTGTCCTTAGTACAGTCCTGATCAAACGTTTAAGACCACTTGAAAAATGGCAAAACATCATATTTTACATTGTTGGATCTTAACAAGGTTCCAAGTAGAGCTTCAACATGCAACAAGAAGAAATGAGAGTGAGACAAATAATTTTTTGAGCATTAAATTAATTGAAAATAACGATTAAACTGAAACAGGTTGTTTTTCAGCTGATCCAAATTTTAGGACCACATGCCTTTAAAAGGCCAAATCTGTGCAAAGATGTGGATTCATTGTCATTTTCTGTCAGGTAGTCACACGTTGTGATGACAAAGGCAAAAAAAACTCTCCTTTTTTGAAGGTGGTCGGGTTGTTGAACTGCATAAGCAGGGTCTCTCACAGCGCGCCATCGCTGCTGAGGTGGGACGCAGTAAGACAGTCATTTGGAATTTCTTAAAAGATCCTGAGGGTTATGGAACAAAAAAGTCAAGTGGAAGACCCACAAAAATTTCATCAGCACTGAGCCAGAGGATCCAATTGGCTGTCCATCAAGACACTGGACGATCCTCGACCCAAATTAAGGCCCTTACTGGTGCTGACTGCAGCCCATAACCATCAGACAGCATTTGGGACTGAAGGGCTTCAAAAACAAAAAACGTCTTCAAAGACCTCGTCTCCTTGAACGCCACAGAACTGCTTGTTTGGACTTTGCAAGAGAGCACCAAACATGGGACATTCAAAGAAAGTTTTATTCTCTGATGAGAAAAAATTTAACCTTGATGGTCCTGATGGCTTCCAACGTTACTGGCATGACAAGCAGATGCCACCTGAGATATTTTTTCTACGCGCCACAGTGTAGGGGGCGCCATAATGGTCTGGGGTGCTTTTTCCTTCAGTGGAACAATGGAGCTTCAGGAAGTGCAGGTTTTTCAACAGGACAATGCTGCAGTACACAATGCCTGCAGGTCAAGGGACTTCTTCCAGGAGAATAACATCACTCTTTTGGCCCATCCTGCGTGTTCCCCTGATCTAAATCCCATTGAGAACCTTTGGGGATGGATGGCAAGGGAAGTTTACAAAAATGGACAACAGTTCCAGACATTAGATGGCCTTCGTGCTGCTGTCTTCACCACTTGGAGAAATGTTCCCACTCACCTCATGGAAACGTTTGCATCAAGCATGCCGAAATAAATTTTGGAAGTGATAAACAATAACGGCAGAGCTACTCATTATTGAGTTCATGTTTGGAAGTTGGATTTCTGTTTTGGGGGGGGGGGTTAGTTTTTTTTGGAGGTGTGGTCCTAAACGTTTGATCAGCTGAAAAACTGCCTGTTTCAGTTTATTCGTTCTTTTCATTAAATTGAATGATCAAAAAATATTTTGTCTCACTCCCATTTCTTCTTCTTGCACGTTGAAGCTCTACTTGGAACCTTGTTAAGATCCAGCCATGCTAAATATGATTTTTTTTGCCATTTTTCAAGTGGTCTTAAATGTTTGATCAGGACTGTTTAGTAAAGGGGTTGTCCCACAAAAAATATTCTACATTTTCAAACCAGCACCTGGATCGGAATACTTTTATAATTGCTTATAATTAAAACTTTAGTATAGCCACTGAGTTAGGCCTCATGCACATGGCCATTGCCCGGCCGTGCCTGTATTGCGGCCCGCGGGCATGGCCGCGTGCACCCGCATCATGGATACAGACACAATCTTTTTTTTTTGCAGTGTGGACGGATCACAGACCTATTCAAGTTGAATGGGTCTGGATCCGTTGCAGCAGCCACGTGGATAGTGCCCGTGCATTGGAGACCACAAATTGCAGTCCTCAATGCACAAAATGGCCGAGCAATGGCCGTGTGCATGAGGCCTCATTCAGTAAAAGGTATTTGTATAGCACAACCTGCTGTTTGCTCTTTTTACAATTTTTCTGTCCTGCTAAATCCAAGTTGATATCACCGTTTAGCTTTCTGTTCTTCTAATCCACAAGAAGGATCCTGTGAAAAAACGGATCCTGTTGCATCAGTTGTCACCTGTTTGAGCCATTTCCACCTGAGATCCGTTTTTTTTAGATGGGGGGAAAAAGTACTGCAAAATGACTCAAAAGGATGACAACTGATGCAACAGGATCCGTTTTTTTTCGACAGGATCTTGTTTCTTTTCTCTCTTTTTCTGATGGATTAGAAGAATAGAAAGCTAAACGGTGATGTGAACTCAGCCTTAGGGCGGGTTCGCATCGGCGTTATTGAATTCCGTTATAAGTTCTGTTATAACAGAGTTTTAGGACGGAATGCAAAACGGAAGCCTTTAACCCTTTCATGACCGGACAAAAAAAGCCTGAATGTCCAGGCAACTTTTTGTCATTTTGTGCACTTGGTGGTTTAGTGACCATAGCTTTTTTATTTGTTTGACTTCGAAAATTATTTTTGCGATTTTAATATTATTTTTTTTTACTTGACACGTAGGGATTTTTATTAGAATTTTTTTTAGATTTTTTTAGATTTAATTGGGAGGAAAACCGCTAATTATTATTAAAAAGTAATTTTTGTTTTAACTATAGCTTTTCATTTCTTAAATATTAAAACGGACACAAAAGTTAATTATTGCAATGGGTTCCCTATTTTGTGACGATCGTTTTCATATATAACATGTATAGGTTTGAGAGAACGGGGCGACTATGGTGACGGTTTCTGTTAGCGACTGCATTATTTATTTATTTTTTTTACATTTGTTTTATTTGTATTTTTTATTTATTTTTTACTTAATAATATGTCCCCCAGGAGGTCATTAAAGACTCATACAGACTTCTGGAGGCACTGACTTTTTATTTTATTTTATTTTTTCACTGTTTCCACTGTAACTAGGGCATCCACAGGAGTCCTAGTTACAGGAGAAAACAGCCCCCCGTGGGAGCATTACAGACAGGCAGAACTGATCAGGGTCTCCTTAGACCCTGCAGCTCTGCTCCTGCTCAAGACACCCCCTGCGGTCACATGACCGCCTGGACTAACAGAGGAAGCCGCACTGCTGCTTCCTGCTCCCTTCACAATGTGCTCAGGTACCACTCTCCTGCCGGCACAGGAGAAGGCAGAAGCAGTAATAAACCGCTCCTGTCTTCTTCTCAGGGTCCCTGCTTTGTCTGTCAGATGGGACCCGACCTGCTCCTGCTAGATTGCAGGAGCAGTAGCTTTAATCCCAGCGCTGGGAATAAAGCGCTGCCAGCATGTGTATATATATACGTGCTAGCTGCATGGGGCTTGTGCAGATAGCTTGTATATAACCGTATGGCAGTCGGGAAGGGGTTAAGAGGCTTTCCATTTTGCTCCATCCTACTACATGTCTATGGAGCCAAATAATGTTTCTGTTACACATGATGGAAAAAATAGTCCTGTCAATTGGACTATTTTATTCATCATATATAACGGAACCAAACGGAACCGTTATTTGGCCCCATGGACATATATTAGGACGGGGCAAAAGGGAAAATTCCTTTTCTCTACACAATAAATGCCACTTGCTGAAGTGACACAATCCCTTTAAGCTGATGGGACAACACTACAGGGAGTGCAGAATTATTAGGCAAATGAGTATTTTGACCACATCATCCTCTTTATGCATGTTGTCTTACTCCAAGCTGTATAGGCTCGAACGCCTACTACCAATTAAGCATATTAGGTGATGTGCATCTCTGTAATGAGAAGGGGTGTGGTCTAATGACATCAACACCCTATATCAGGTGTGCATAATTATTAGGCAACTTCCTTTCCTTTGGCAAAATGGGCAAAAAGAAGGACTTGACAGGCTCAGAAAAGTCAAAAATAGTGAGATATCTTGCAGAGGGATGCAGCACTCTTAAAATTGCAAAGCTTCTGAAGCGTGATCATCGAACAATCAAGCGTTTCATTCAAAATAGTCAACAGGGTCACAAGAAGCGTGTGGAAAAACCAAGGCGCAAAATAACTGCCCATGAACTGAGAAAAGTCAAGCGTGCAGCTGCCAAGATGCCACTTGCCACCAGTTTGGCCATATTTCAGAGCTGCAACATCACTGGAGTGCCCAAAACCACAAGGTGTGCAATACTCAGAGACATGGCCAAGGTAAGAAAGGCTGAAAGATGACCACCACTGAACAAGACACACAAGCTGAAACGTCAAGACTGGGCCAAGAAATATCTCAAGACTGATTCTTCTAAGGTTTTATGGACTGATGAAATGAGAGTGAGTCTTGATGGGTCAGATGGATGGGCCCGTGGCTGGATTGGTAAAGGGCAGAGAGCTCCAGTCCGACTCAGACGCCAGCAAGGTGGAGGTGGAGTACTGGTTTGGGCTGGTATCATCAAAGATGAGCTTGTGGGGCCTTTTCGGGTTGAGGATGGAGTCAAGCTTAACTCCCAGTCCTACTGCCAGTTTCTGCAAGACACCTTCTTCAAGCAGTGGTACAGGAAGAAGTCTGCATCCTTCAAGAAAAACATGATTTTCATGCAGGACAATGCTCCATCACACGCGTCCAAGTACTCCACAGCATGGCTGGCAAGAAAGGGTATAAAAGAAGAAAATCTAATGACATGGCCTCCTTGTTCACCTGATCTGAACCCCATTGAGAACCTGTGGTCCATCATCAAATGTGAGATTTACAAGGAGGGAAAACAGTACACCTCTCTGAACAGTGTCTGGGAGGCTGTGGTTGCTGCTGCACGCAATGTTGATGGTGAACAGATCAAAACACTGACAGAATCCATGGATGGCAGGCTTTTGAGTGTCCTTGCAAAGAAAGGTGGCTATATTGGTCACTGATTTGTTTTTGTTTTGTTTTTGAATGTCAGAAATGTATATTTGTGAATGTTGAGATGTTATATTGGTTTCACTGGTAAAAATAAATAATTGAAATGGGTATATATTTGTTTTTTGTTAAGTTGCCTAATAATTATGCACAGTAATAGTCACCTGCACACACAGATATCCCCCTAAAATAGCTAAAACTAAAAACAAACTAAAAACTTCTTCCAAAAATATTCAGCTTTGATATTAATGAGTTTTTTGGGTTCATTGAGAACATGGTTGTTGTTCAATAATAAAATTAATCCTCAAAAATACAACTTGCCTAATAATTCTGCACTCCCTGTATAGAAATAGGTTTTCATAACTAATTTTAAATAAGGCCCTGGCAACTGGAAAACAAAACAATACGGCCTAAGTGATATGTCCAAGATGACATCACATTCCTTGGTTAAATATCATTCATAAAAGAAAATTTCAACATGAGGGCTTTTATCAGAATTCATATAACAACCTTTTACTAAAAGGAATGTTTAATGGTTTCACACATATAAGTATTAAAGCACAAAATTAAAATGCATCAACAATGGAACCGCTAGTAAAAATAATTGTTAGCATGATGGGTCTGGAGACATGAGAGACATCCCATGTGGACATTTATAACATGTTGATAGGATATGCCAAAAATGTCTGATAGATGTGGGTCCCACTTCTTGGACCAGCTCCTAACTCAAAAACGGGGTCCTCTTATGAGTGGAGAACATGACACACTTGCATGCTGTCCTCTCTATTCACTGATATTGGATTCTTTAAAATTGTTTGAGATGCTCTCTATTCATGGTGAGGCCCCATTCTTTCCATGGGAGTGGGTTTCAGCCTATTAATATGCCAAATATGTCCAGATGGGACAACCCCTTTAAGACTAGTATTAGAGTGACTTTCTAGTACAGGGTATGTTGTTTAAATGGTCAATCATACATAAATCTGTGCAACTATTGATGATTACAACTGAACTCATTGTGGAGGTATCTAAATGTTATCTAAAAGATACACGGTCATTCATAGCAACCAATCATGGGGCAGCTTTCATTTTTCAAGAGTAGAATGTGCAATGAAGGCCACGTTGTGATTGGTTGTTATGGACAATATAGTTGTCAGGTCTCTTCGTTTCATAAATCTTCTGTTTTCCATGAAACAATAATGCGGCTGGGAAGACCCACGCACCCAGTTTTGGACCTTCTTGAGTTTCTTTGGACTTTTTCATACACTATCAGTTTCACTTACAGTAGGTCCTACATCACATGAAAATAAATACGTATGGATGGGCCATCAATATCAGATCTGTGGAGCTTGAGGCAGAAGTCTCCTTCACCATCTCTACTAAGTAGACGCTGTGCAATGAGGCAACCACATGTAAACAATGAAGAGGCCATCACTATACTAGAATGGGAAAACCACTTCAAGATGGTACAATGCAGGTGACATTTGCTATCAGTAGAAAATCTATCAGTGTTTTCTTAATGTTATTTTCAAACCATGAAATGAGATGCTAAAATGCCCGTGTTAATCAAAAAAGCTTCGTCAACTTATCTGGGCCAGATGATCCCAGCCTTAAGAACTGCTTAAGAACAGCTTTATTTTCTTTTTAAAGATATGCATCTCATCCAGAAAATTGTGAATCCCAGACCTCACTGTCATATATCTACTATATGTTTCACAAGGTGTCAACCCTTTTATGTTACCTTTTTGCCTAAACTCTTATTGACTCTTTACTGTGTTTTATGAACGAGAAGCCAAGGTGTTCTGTATGGAGGCAAGCCACAGGCTACCCAAGATATGTCTTAAATCCACTTCCGAAAATGTCAGATAATGTCAGGTAAGTAAAACAAGGTTGTCAGATGAAAAGTAATAATCTTTAGAACCAAAATTGGGGGTCATACACCTAAATATATATATTTGATTACATCAAATCTAGGTTGTTACAGTTTTTTATTGTTTCTTAACATTTTGTATTATATTGTGCTGACCAGTGTGGCAAGTTAAAATTTGTTTCTATAACTTTTTATAGGCCATCTTGATAGATGAGGGTCTGACCTCTTTCACAGTGCCCACTGGTGAGGGTGCCACATGAAACTAAGGATAGGTCATAAATGTTTACATAAAGGAGAACCCTGTTAACAGCCATCATGCCCCATCTTTAATTATGAAAGTCTTACTTTAGATGTCCCAGCTCAATCAACCCACATTTGTCATTTAGGTCTTCTAGCAAAAAATTGATATCAAAGGTCCTACTGTCTGGACTCCACAATCACCTGTTTTATTTGGGAGGACCATAGTGTGAACACTCATTATCTCTTTAGCAATTATCAACAATAGGAATAAATATGCGTAACAAATTTTAATGGAAGCCAATAGTCCTCCATAGTCAATAGCACTAAAGCTAAATTCTTGAGATCACCACCCACATGGGCGCTGCAATGGCACCTTAATAGTTGTCATCCCATTTTTCCAGAAACTCATATAAAGTATGTATGAATCATCTGAATAGCATTTACAATTTATACTCTGGTATCAATACATTTTGACATGCAAGTTGTTACATAGTTGATTAGATTGTAGACAAAGGTCCATTAAGTTTAACCCATAATCCTACTCTGTTAAACCAGAGTAAGGTAAAAAACAAACAAAAAAAAAAACCCTATGAGGAGTTCTTCAATTGCCCCATATTAGGGGAAATCTTGCTTCCCAACTCTAAATATGAATACATAACCTCAATCAACAAAACTTGATTTTTGTTCTTACCTTCCACCTCCTCTTCATCACAGACATGCTTCAGGAATGAAGCCCCTCTGTCCAGAACTGCTTCATCCTCCATCCTGTAGTGGTAAAACAGAAAAAAAGAATGCTCAGACCTCTCTTTGAGCAAACTTCCTGACAAGCCCCTACTCTTAGGCAGGTTAACCTGTTCACTGCTGCTCATATTATATGAGGAGGCCTCTCTCCTGATTCTGGTCTCTAGAACCCCTCTCAAATAAGTCCACCTCAGAAGGCCTTATGATCAAGATGGCCAGTGTCATTGGAATCCGAGAGCTTTAGAGATGACAGGTATATCAAAAGCATAGTCCCAGTCAGAAGACATTTATGTCTTTTTAAGTTGCACTTATACTTCTTGCAAATTCTGTTTTTCCAAAAATACTCGGTAGTAGTCCATGGTTTCTATACGCAGCAGAAAAAGATATGCAGGGAGCATTTCAGGTATGGTCTTCCAGTCCACACACATGCAGGAAAGCCTGGCTTACTCCAGTGTCTTAATACTTCTGTACTGAGCGGCACGATTTGTATCACGTGCTAGGATGACAGAAAGCTGACATCTGAGGATTAGGCAGGGTTGCCCAGCTAGCACAGTTAGAACAGTGCAGGAGATCCATGGGCACTTCTCAAGAATTTGTAAATTTATAGCTGTAGCCCAAAGTCACAAAACAGTAAAATGTTCCTAAGCACAGAACAATCCATGGGTATAAGTGTATTTACTGGGTTTGGACTGTCCTTAATGATTTCAATACCCTCATATATTGTGATGCTCCAATTATAAGTGGGGGTGACTCAATAAGAACCCACGGGTCTGATAGGTGCAGGTCCCACCTCTGGGATCCACACATACAAGAAGAACGGAGCAGGAAAAATGAATGGAGGGTGCACTGAAAATGAATGGAGGGTGCCAAAAATAGCAGAGCTGCCCCAAAGAAATGAATGGGGGCAGGGGCCATGCGGTGTGCTCCCATTCACTTGTATGGGAGCAGCGGGGAGCAGCGTTTGGTGGTTGACGGACTCTCCACCACGGGGTCCTCCAGCCACAGCTCTCCCCACTCCGTTCTCCTTGTAGGTGCGGGTCCCAGAGGTGGCATATCGCTAGGATGTGATGAGGATACCCCTTTAAAGAGGATCTGTTACCACAAAATGCAGTGCAATTTGAAAGCACCATGTAAGGCTACTTTCACATTTGCGTTTGGTGTGGATCCGTCATGGATCTGCACAGACGGATCCGTTAAAATAATACAACCGTCTGCATCCGATCAGAACGGATCCGTTTGTATTATCTTTAACATAGCCAAGACAGATCCGTCTTGAACACCATTGAAAGTCAATGGAGGACGGATCCGTTTTCTATTGTGCCATATTGTGTCATAGAAAACGTATCCATCCCCATTGACTTACATTGTGTGTCAGGACGGATCCGTTTGCCTCTGCATCGTCAGGCGGACACCAAAACGCTGCAAGCAGCGTTTTGGCGTCCGCCTCCAGAGCGGAATGGAGACGGAACGGAGGCAAATTGATGCATTCTGAGCGGATCCTTTTCCATTCAGAATGCATTAGGGCAAAACTGATCCATTTTGGACCGCTTGTGAGAGCCCTGAACGGATCTTACAAACGGAAACCAAAACACCAGTGTGAAAGTAGCCTTATAGAGCAGGAGAAGCCCAGCGGATTTCTTTGTAAGTAGCAGGTGCAATGACAGGGAACAGCGATTGTGCCTTCATTGTACCCCTCAGATGCCACGTTCATAGCTGATTGCGGTATCTGACCGTAATAACACAGTGTAAAGTAAAAAATTTTTGTATAAAATCCTACTTACCTCATCCATTTGATCGCGACGAGCCAGCCACCATCTTGATTGAAGATACAGTGCGAAATCTTGTGCGGCCCGTGATCACATCGGCTAGTGTGGTGATCTCATGCGTCATTGCTCACAAGATTTTGCACAGGCGGTGGCCGGCTCAAACGGATGAGATGAGCATGATTTTTTAAATTTTGTACTGCTATTCAGGGAAAAATCGATTCGTTACCACGAAGCATAAAGAAATCCGGCTTCACAACAAATCTAATTTTGCCTGAAATTCGGATCAAATTCCACTTCGTGGACTTCGATTAGCTCAACACAAGCTATCTCTCTATGTACACATACCTACAATGCTATCAATCACTGATAACCCCTCCCTCCTGTACCAATAGCTGTTAGACAAAGCAAAGATATAAAGGTTTTATTGAATCTTTTTCCAGAAAACTATATATTAATCTGCTCAGCTCCTCCTGCTCTATAAAATTCTGTCTCCAGATTGCACTGCATTTTGTGGTGACAGGTCCTCTTTAAAGGGGTGCTCCAGGAATTAAGAAAATGAAAAAACCTAAATATTACTTTATAAATATATTCCCAAATATCTTTCATTAGTTATATTGACTCATTTTGTCTGGGGAGCAGTCATTATGAGAAATAAAATGGCTGCCGTCCTACTAGTACACACAAAACCTGTCCTAATCACATAGCAGGATACAGCCACATCCCCACCTCCTCTCTGTACTTCATGTCTCCTCATGAACTCCATTCCTACAGAGATTAATCTGAAGATCATATTAAACTGTATTCAGGATGATAATCCCTGACAAGCAGAGCAGAGAGGAGGATGAGGCAGCTCCTTAGCTGAGTGTTGTGAAGTAACTTGTCCTTCTGTGTGATTAGGACAGGTTCTGTGTGCACTAATAGGACGGCAGCAATTTTATTTCTCCCAATGATTGCTCCCCAAAGAAAACAAGTCAATATGACTAATGAAAGGTATTTGGGATTGGGAATATATTTATAATAAAGTAATATTTACGTATTTTCATTTTCTTAATTCCTAAATAACCCCTTTAAATATTGCTTTATTATAAATATATTCCCAAATGCCTTTCATTTGTTATAATGGCTTTTTTGTCTAGGGAACAATCATTAGGAGAAATAAAATGGCCGCAGTCCTATTAGTACATACAGAACCTGTTCTAATCACACACAAGACAAGTTACTTCACAACACTGAGGTAAAGATCTGCCTCATCCTCTCCTACTTGTCAGGGATTATGATCCTGAATACAGCTGATAAGAACCTCAGCTGAATCTCTGCAGGAATGGAGTTTATGAGGAGACATGAAGTACAGAGAGGATGGACAGGAGAGGCTATGGTTATGGAGACTGCAAAAAAAAGTGCTACTGCTCATTATTCACACTTCCACCCTACTGTCTGTACTTCATGTCTCCTCATTAACTCCATTCCTACAGAGATTCAACTGAAGATCTTATAAGTAGTATTCAGGATCATAATCCCTGACAAGTAGGAGAGGAGGATGAGGCAGCTCTTAAGCTCAGTGTTCTGAAGTAAGTTGTCCTCCTGTATGATTAGGACAGGTTTTGTGTGTACTAATAGGACGGCAGCCATTTTATTTCTCCTAATGATTGCTCCTCCGACAAAACAAGCCATTATAACTAATGAAATGTATTTGGGAATATATTTATAATAACGCAATATTTAAGTATTTTCATTTTCTTAATTCCTAGTAATAAGATGAGGAATTCAGCAATCTTCTACTTATAAAAAGAAGAGGTTCAGTCAATCTTATGGAATTGTTAGCTACATGACTCCCTTATGTAATGATCTAAAAAAGCACCAACGTTGAAGGGTCACTCTAGGTAACACATCGGAAGCCTACAGAGGAGAAAACTATGACACTCGCTTTATTACTTGCGAAATACTTTATATGTATGGAGAAACAAGGAAATGACGAAGATAAATGTTTGTTCTAGATAATTAAGGGAAGTTTTCATTCGTATAATGCAATAAATTAATCATATTCATTAAGGAATGCTGCATACTTGTTTTATAGGAAACCAGCAGATTATTTTTACTGGCATTGAAGTTACTGTAATAAAAGAGTATACTGATAGGAAGTAAGGAGGACCCTGCTCTTTACTGTACCCTACAACTGCATAGGGGGTTCTACATATATATGGCTAGAGTTACACGGCGACACTAGAGAGTAGAGGTGATCCTATAGAAATGAATGGGATCGCAGGGCACTGCTGTATTTTTTGCGACTCATGCTGAGATCCCATTCATTTCTATGGGATCAATGCTGCTCTGCAATCCTGGCGGCGACCAGTTTCACTGTGTAGCCCTAGCTGAAACATGTCTACAACAGAAAATGATGACAAAAGTCAGAATAAGGTGTAATATCTATTAAACTATTGCACTTTTCTTATTTTTTGTTGTACTAGAAAAATGGCAGACCATCTAATGTGGGAACCCAACTCTCCTCTGAGGGCAAGTGTTAGGGCTCATGCACCACAACCATATGTATTTTGCTGTCCGCAAAAAACGGATCTGCAAAAAAAATGGATGACGTCTGTGTGCATTCCGTATTTTGCGGAACGGAACAGCTGGCCCTTAATAGAATAGTACTATCCTTGTCCGTAATGAGGACAATAATAGGACATGTTCTAGTAACTTCAGTTTTTTTTTTTTTTTGCGGATTGAAATGAATGGTTCCACCATACGGTCCACAAATAAAACAAAACAGACATGGAAAGAAAATACTTTTGCGTGCACGAGCCCTTAGGGAAAGGAAGGATTGGAGTGTTGGATTTCAACAATCCTTTGTTCTCACAGGTGATATGCCTGAAGTGTCTTTCTCTCCAGATTGAGAACACATGCATGCTTGGCCGAGTGAGCAGGTACATATATTTATTTTAATATTGGGAGCCTATAGATTATGTATCCCACTACATACAGTATGTATATAGTCTCAGCCTTTTGTCAGAGGTATACGTCAGGAACCTTTGTGAATAGGGCCTCTGCTAATGGTCATCTGCATGAATTTCTCCAGTGAGCCTGCTGTTGGTGAACTTACCCTCATAGCTACTCTAGTTCACAAGTGAAACACCTGACACACATTGTTTACCTAGGGCTGTGACGTGTCACATTTTGAGGTGGTTTCTGCAGTTGCACAATGCATTGCTACAATGACAGTTCCCGTATCAATACTTATGTGTCAGCGCTATCTGTGCCACTTCCTCTCAAGAGCTGTAATCTCTCCACAGTGCTATTGTTTGATTGGAATTAATGCAGCAGAGAGCTTAAACATTGCAGAGATTTACATAAAATGACACACTAAAATATGAAAAGCCGAAAGGCAAATGGTCCCACTGCCTGAGAGGTCCACAGACTACCCTGTCACATTACAAGACAGAAGTGGGTCACAGATTTGGTAATTGTACAATACAGAAAATTCCCATATACATTGGATCTGCCATGGAGTTCACGTTCTGCATTTCTCCTGAGCAGCTAGTCTATTTGTAGCTATTGAGAAGGACAGTTAGGGACCTGGGCTGACCAATTCAATAGCACCAAATAATTAGCTACGATAATGGGACTAAGTTAACATCCCTAGGGTATAGGGCAAACATAGGGTTAATTTATGCAACCCTAGTGATCTAGGGCAGTTAAGAGGTCACTCTCTGTATCCCTGGTTGTCTATAGCAGAGAAAGGGTTTTAGTCCAGGAACCCTTGTGGTCTAGGAGAGAGAAGCAATTTATTAGCAGCATCCCTGATGATCATGGGCAGATAAGGGTTAATAACTCCATCCCTAGTGGTGATCTAGGGCAGTGACGAGGTTAATGTCAGTATCCTTGGTGGTCTACAGAATGATTTATTGCCTAGTATCTGTTTTAGTCTAGGGAAGAGAAAGGGGTAATGTCAAAATGGGTATCAATTAATCCTTCATACCTGAGGTCCAGTGGTTACTCTCAAGACTCCAGCATCGTCCACGCTGAAATAGGAAGCTGGACACTGATACTTTAACTTCTTCTTCTCTCCCTGCACTTATCATAGCTCAAGGAAACTGGAGGCTCACTACTGTGGAGGGGTCCCCTCTAAAGAAGGTTTTATACCAGTCAGAGGTGGAACTACTGCCATAGCAGCTGTAGTGGCTGCTACAGGACCCTCAATGGCAGAAGGGCCTCGGCCTTAATGGATGTCTGTCATCCATTACAGTCCTGGCTTTATTTCCTGGCCTGTTCTCTCCCCAGCAGACGCAATGAAGTGGCATCATAGCGCCAGCTGGGTTGCCAGGGGCAAGCGAGAGAGTGATGCTCTGCTGGTGTGCTCTTCCATTCTGAGCGCCTGCTGCTAGGGAGATCAGGATGTATTCTGTTCATCGGGGGAACAGGGCTAGGCTTTATTCTATTTTATTAACACCACAGGAGCTTAACTAATGTAAAGGGGGACTAAGGGGGAACACTACTGTGTGGGAGCACTACTGCATGGGGGGCAGTAAGGGGCATTATACTGTGTGTTGGCTCCAAAAGGTCATAACTACTGAGCGCACTAAGGGGGCTTGCTACGGTGAAACAGGCTCTAAGTGGGCAAAACTACTGTGAGGGGGTACAAAAGGAGCATTATACTCTGTGGGAGCACTAAGGAGGCATTATACTGTGTGTGGGCACCAAGGGGCGAAAACTGCTATGTGTGGGGAAACAAGGGAGAATAACGACTGTGTGGGGACACTAAGGGGGCATAACTACTGTGTGGGGGAACAAGGGTGCATAACTACTGAATGGGGACACTAAAGAGGCATAACTACTGTGAATGTGGCACTAAGGGGGCATACTACTGTGAAGGTGGCATAACTACTGTGAAGGGAGCATAACTACTGTGAATGGGGCATAACTACTGTGAAGGAGGCATGTGAAGGGGGCAATAAGGGGACATCATTACTGTGTGAGGGCACCAAGTAGGCAGTCTACTGTGTGGAGACACTAAAGCTACAGGTGCATAATTATTGTAAAGGAGGCATTAAGGAAGCATGCTACTGGGAAGGAGCCAATAAGGTGGCATAACTACTGAGTGGGCAGGGGGGCTGTATGGCGAGCATGGGAGGTTTTGAATAGCTGCAGGAGTGGGGCTTGCTGGCCCATTCAAAAATTTGCTATGGGGCCTAGCCTTTTCTAGGTATACCCCTGACACCAGTGGAGGGTTAGTGAAGGGAAGGGTAATCAAGGGGGCAATGGGAATACAATGAGAGTACTGTAGCACTGGTTGGCCATATACAGTGTCACTATAGAAAAAACACCTTGAAGAAGACAACTGATTAGTACTAGACCCCCCTGTCTCATGATGAATCTGTAGTAAGTAGTAGATCTTCCTCCTTACCATGTAAATGACTGTGGCCTCACACTGTCCCTGAGCCTGATATACTGCACTATAAAACTACTTAGAATTGACAGTATCGTACAATCAAATAAACTCCTGTACGAGCACCTCCCTACAAATACACATTTCTAATCAGCTTATGCTAAACTCTAATTCTCAAGCTGTGATTCACCAGCGATGAGCAACTGAAACGGCAACATTAACCAGTTATTACCTTGATTCTAGTTCCTGCAATGAACATACATAGAGCTGAAAATTGTAGCCTACCATATGTCAGTTTTACTATACTTAAAACTCAGCCGCCCTGTAGATTAAGACCTGGACTTTTGGTTGCACAAAAACTAGTTTGCAGAAAGCAAGTCATGAAAACCAAATATACATTTCCTTGTAGGATGTTTGAACATGTCCGGGAAAGTTACATTTCCAGGAGTTACGTAAGGGTACGTTCACACGTGACTAATTAGCTGCAGAATTTCTGCTTGTAATCTGCATCAGGAAGAAACCCAACAAATGCAGATTAGATGCAGATTTCATTCTTTACATTGGATGAAATCCGCTGTATAAAGTGACATGTTGCAGAATTAACTCTTTCATGACCGTAATTTATAAAAACTTTTCTTTTTTTTTAACTTTTTTTTATAGTTACCATAGGGAACTATAACAAGCAATCATTGGATTGCTTTTCTCATAGACTCCGATGCATTAGGCAGAGGCTCCACAGAAATAACTAAGCGGTAACCTCCTGTCTCACAGGAGGACAGGGGCTGCTGTTAACAAACTCGGGCTGTGCTCAGGGGACCACAGTATCTTAAGTGTTAAATGTCTGCGATCAACATTACTGCCGATCACGGACATTAGCCGGCACCCCTGCGGCTATGGCGCTCGTGCCACTTAAGAGCGGGTGCCATATCTAATGTCCCGACTGCTGATGATGTAATGATAAATAGCTGTATGGCGGTTGGGAAGGGGTTAAAATCTGCACCACTTGTCAGTTTCTGCTGCTGAGTTTTTCAGCCACTTGTGAATGAGAATTGTTAAAAAAAAAAAGAACCAATATACTAATCTAATTAAATCATTAGTCATATTTGACATGTGGTCAGTTACAGCTGTAGTCCCATCTCGAGCCTTCATGGCCAAGATGGGGATAACCACAGTAAGCGCCAGACAGGGGTGGACAGGCCTAGGTTATAGCTACACTGCAATTCTGACCTCAAAATCTGTTGTGTAACCAAAGATTGCAGTGTAGTGGGGCTGCCATAGGAAAGGGGTCGCAACGTGACTCGCGCATTTGCTGCACCCACAACATACAAATCACAAAAAGTCCAGCAGTGTTGAATTGTTTGTGATTCGCGTATCACAGTCGCAGCAAAAAGCGAACTGTGACCTCATTTATTCCTATGGTAGTCCCATTACACTGCGATCTTTGGTCGTGGCCAAAATCGCCATGTAGACGTAGCCTTAAGGAAACATCAGAGCGGCAGGTGCCCCACTATTTCTGTAATTCCTATAGCAGTGAATGGAAGACATGGAAACAGCCAAGATGGGACAACCTCTTTAAGAACCATCATCTGACATTAGACTATGTTAGCATCATGTCATTTCCCTACCAGGTAATTTTTCATCCGTTCACGTTGGCTCTGTATCCTTTAGGCAACTCATTACTTTGAGAATTTTGTTTTCACATCAGATTGATTTAGTTCCAGAATGGTCAGGCTTTGTACAGATGGACGTCAACATGTGTACTATAGTAACTATATAAGAGAGTTTTTTAGAATATGAAATAAGATTAAACCCTAAAAAAATTGTAAACCATGGTTAAAATAAATGAATAAGGGTGGGGTATAGGTCCAGGGAGTCTACGCTAACATATACTGGAGAAGGATTGGTGTCCACATGGTACCTGACGAGTAGGCACTAACAAGCTTGATATTTAAGTTGTAATCCTATATATTGTACGAAGGGATTGAAGTACAGTAGCTGTCTCGTTAGTTTGGTTCTAGAGGGAGCAACATGTAATATTTATAAGCAGGGGTGCACCACCAATGGGGCCATGTGAGGCAATCACCTCAGGCAGAACCAGGTAGGGGCAAGAGGGGGGCGTCGGAAGGGCCATGGGCTGAAGGGACGGGGTTAGGTTAAGAAATTGGCATTGAGAAGGGGGGGGGGGTGTTTCAGTTTTCGCCTCAGGAAGCAGAAAGGCTAAGTGCACCCCTGTGTATAAGGTAATAGTATTCCTCAATGATACCTTACAAAAGAGACGGAGGGACTCATCCTCGGCCTACTGTCCCTTCTGTTAGCCAATAATACAAGAGGGGGTATTGGAACTATAGCCATTTCAATAAGCCCCATATCAGTCTCAGGAGATTTGTGGATATACCGTGAGTGGTGAAGCTGGTGGTAATTGTAGTGCTTATCCATCTCTGTTTATCTTCTTCTTCTTATATGAGATTAAAAGTCTCCTAATTTAAGGTATTTACGTTTTCTTATGTTTTACAGCTTTTTTGTGATAATCCTTTTTTCTATCAGCAGTACACAAAACAAAGGATTTACAGTGAATTCCCTTACCTGTAAAGAGGAATTTTAATTCCTGAAATGCATCATTACCAACGCTTACGGAGATTACTATAAAAATAATGGCACCCATGAAATATAACACAGTGTCACACAAGTCAATGGAGTAATATTCATGTATGAAATTTTAGATCAAATGTATAATTCTCCATAAAGTTTAATTTCTGCAATTAAATGACTCATCCCTTTAGCTAATTCCTTTCCCTTGTTTGCTCTGATGCTTTATATGTAGAGGCAAAGTGAATAGGGTGCAGTAGTAGGGACTGAATAGAATTAGAAAGTTCTGGGACATGTTTGTCAAGTAAAGTAACTACGGTAAGTGTTTTATAACTGTGTCCAATAAGATAGCGTTCATACTGCTACATACGCTGAACCAGCACCAGAGTATACATAATCAAAGCGGGACTGAAGTCAGATACTCCTTTCAGGGACTACATAGCTTTCCATTAACAAGACAGGAAGGAAGGAATGTGACATGTGTATTACAGTCCTCATTTATGTCCAGCAATCAACATGGAAAAATACACTTAACATGACATGTGTCTAATTTTATTACAGCTAAGAAAGCAATCACAGCAAACGGATGACAGGACTGCACGTAGAGAATATTTTAGCTGCTGAATTGCATCTACACAGACAAGGACTAACCAATAACTGTATTTACAAGTGCAAAATCCCAGTCCTTTTGAGGACTTCTAGAATAAAAATCTATTCACGTGCTGTAGCCACATCAAAGTTTTTACTGTGATTTATCCAGGGGTGAAATGAGAACTTAAAGTGGCCCTGGAAAAAACAAACTAAAAGTGGCCCTATGTTGCAGGTGGGTCGAAATTGATAGAAGGCGGGGCAACACAAGTAGACAGGAACAACAGAAGTAGGTGGGGCCTGCAATATTGGCAGCACAAAATACCGCCCCAGCAGATCCAAATACCACAGCGCAGTACAAAAACCTGCTGCCCCGCCGCAGTATAGAACTGTATCACTGTTCTGAGGATACAGTTGAGTTCAGAAGGGCACCTGCGGTCATTGGCCAGGTGCATAAGTGCCTGATGCTCCTAGAATTAATAATGAGAGCTTCGGATGGTTATGTATCCAGTTGGCAGTCGTGAGGAGGGCTTGGGCGCCTCCCTGGTTATCGGCTCAGTGGGTAATTTCCCTGTAAGGTCTATGGCCAGTCCAAATGAAGGGAGCGCTCACTTTGATATATATGGATATATTGTATATAAATAAATCAAAATATGTAGAGTATTCTCACCTGTCTGGTGCCTATAGACAGAAGCAACTAAAAGACAACTAAAACCTCATCATTTTATTATTTACCTTATGCCCAGTTTTATGGCCCAGATTTATATAACATCATGACAAAATTTGTAGGATTTGATGTAATTTCGGAAAATTTTCACCAAAAAAGCTACGTGACCGTGATGTGTGAATAACCCTAAATATAAATCCTTGAGTCATTCTCTTCTGACAGATAAAATTACTAATTCCCTAAAATTACAATTCTCATAGGAGTTGTAACCAACCTTTCCAATGTGGCTGTTTCTTCAGTTACCCATTCTTTGCTCCCTTATTATTACATGGTTAGAAAGATTTACCATTGACGAGTCAGGAAAAGTTAGAATTGAGGCCAAATTGGTTGTCACCCAGAGTCTTCAGAAAAGAAAATACCAAAGGTTTCCATGCACCTTCAATAGCGCATTTGGCCGGCAACTATCTCTCTCGACTTCTCCATACACTGAAAACTAACTTGTTTTCAGTGAGGAGAAAAAGTTGCTGATAGATACTTCTGGTGGGGGCTAACCTGGATGCCTTAGGAAATGGCTAAATAGAACATTCCCATTACAATGCACTTGTATCCACAAAGGTCTCCACAGTGCTGCACCCCGTACATCTCCCTAATTTCTCTTTACCACCCTACCTGTGCTCTCCTCTCTGACAATGATTTATGACTAATATCCACCATAACACGAACCCCTCACTCCTGTCTTCAAGACGTCTTCTGAGCTGCACCAGTTCCCTGGAATGCCTTACCCCAAGCAATTAGGTTGGGGCACTCACAACTCCTACAGTTTTAGGCGCTCCCTAAAAACACATATTTTTCAGGGTGGCCTATAACATCTCCTAATGTAATTCTCCTCCATTCACTCCCCTTCAACATTATTCCTCAGAACCTGATCCTTCATCCAACAGTACGTACTGCACTCAAAAGCACTACAGATATTGACTGGTGACGGCTGGACCACTGTACAAAACAAGCACTTTTTACCTTTTGCGTCACCCCCTGTCTCCTCATAGATTGCAAGCTCTCATGAGCAGGGCTCCCATTCCTTCTGTTTTAATTGTTGACTTGTTACTCTGTAATGTTTGATTTTGTTTGTACATGAACCCTCTGATTATCAAGTGCTGTGGAATATGTTACCGCTATATAAAGATTATTATATTTATTATTATTACCATTAATATTAGGAGAATATGGTCTTAGCAAATCTCCTTTACAATCTGTGTGAATCCTGGTACTGGCATGCTTATCTCAAGGGGCTAAACACTAGAGAAAACAATAGACCAGTGAGAATTTCAGCAGCTGGATTTTCAGAAATAAAAAAAATAAAAAACTTTTAACGCTTACAATATACCATAAAATGCTTAGTAATATAAAATAACATTGAGATCTCTAATTAACCCAAAAAAATCAACATAAACTAAGAATGACAACTGTCCTCACCAACCATAACATACAGCAGGTAGCAACAGACTTCGGGGTCATCAGTAACAATGGTCGTACATACTTTGTACCAGGTTTCGGATATCAGGCCATGACAATATATATGACCTAATAAACTAGGCTGTTTTATTAACAGTCACTCTTTTTAAAATATAGATGACAGAAAATTCACCTTTTGGTAGTAAGCCTCTTCTGTCTTATATAACAGATCAGATGGACATTTGGGCTCGTGCAGCTTTCATGAAAGCGGATATTTATGGACCAATGCCAGTGGGAAGGTCTGAACAAATGAATCAATCAGATGAAGTGCAAAAGGTTGTCATTAAAGAGCCGCATAATCAGTAAAATAAATCTATGATGAGAATCCTAGTACTGAGCAATGTCTGCAGGAAACCCTGAAGTCCCTATGCATATTAATCAGGGATGTGAATGTAATAGTATAAAGTATAAAATAATCCGACATGCTCGGGCCTGGCGTGAAGCCAGATTTGGAGACTTTTATGGATACTCAGCCAAGACTAGAGTAACATGACCTCCAGAGCCGCAATGTCAAAAGGTCACCTTCGGCAAATTCAAAAAGTTGATGACCTATCCTCCTCAGGTCATCAACGTCTAAAAGCTGGAGTTCCCTTTTAATATTATAAATATAGTGAGCATGAGAACAGAAAAGATAAAATAAAAGGGATAGGTCATCAATAGGATTGAGCGAATCGAGCTTTGGATCATAGATCCGAAGTTAATTTGTTAAAAAACATAATTTACGCTGTATTCCTTTCTGTGCATTTAAAAACACAATCAGCTGTTTGAAGAGAAAGCAGCATTCGTACCAGCGCTGCCTTCTCATCCCTGTTCACGTGAACAGGATGGAGCAGTCCCATTGAAGTCAATGGAACAGCGTAGGTGTAATGACACCTGACTGCTGTGGCTGCGACAGCGAGCAGGTAAACAGAGAAGGCAGTGCTAGTACAAGCGCTGCTTTCTCTTCAAACAGCTGATCTGGGGAAGTGCCGAGAGTCGGGTCCCTTCCGATTTCATATTGATGACCTTCAGATAGGTCATCAATATAAAAAAAAAAGCTGCCAACCCCTTTAATGACTTCAAAAACTTTGAAAATGTGCCTTTTATGCTGATTCTGCCTTTCCATGAATACCTTCATCAGAAGTGTAGCTAGAAAAATGGACTCGGCATGTGCCCCAAGTGCTGCTTTTTGTAGGAGATGACGAGAAGAAGCTGACGGAGCTGGCAGACAGATAGCCCTGCCGGTGGGGCCTGCACTGCTGTTTTTAAATCCTGGATTTAAAATCAGCTTTCTATGCCTTAAAGGGGTTGTTTGTGTAAAAAAAATAAAACAGGCTGAAAATATTTAGAAAAGGAATAAAAATGTAATATCTCGCCCGTTCACTGCTGCACCCATTCGGATACACCCAAGTCCCATGCCCGTCACATTTTCTCAAGAGACTCCAGGAAAAGTAGATATTCAGGGAAACCAGAAAATGTCAGAATGGGAGCAGTGGGGGGTCAGTTAGGGGAGTATCATTTTTATAATTTGTTAAGCCAGGGAAGAAGAGCCATAGAGGGCAGATTTCTGTAGGCTTCTCCCCACCTAGCTTAGCTTGATTGACAGGTCTCTCTCTCTGTGTTTGTAGGGAGAGGCCTTTGAATCAAACCGATCCAGTGGGTGATGTCATCCTTTGGCATTATCATCTGCAAATGTATTAACCCCCAGTGTCCACAGGCCTGGAAGTGTAGCATGATATGAGCTATTCTTTACTGGTTACAAACAAATCTCTGCACCCCATGCGGTTTGAAAGGGGTGCTCACGCAAACATCCAAATTTGGCAATATGAGGAGCAATATTTTTTTTATATCTTTCTGAGTTGAAAAGTATTTGACAGTACAATAAACTCAGTTACCATTGAAGGTTATGCCTCATGCTTCATAAAAATCCTCAGCAGTGAAGGCAGATAATATAGACCTTGGAATGAATAAACTGGTTGGAAATAGCTATATGTGCATATCTGTCAGCAATTATATCTGCCTTCATAAATGGTAGACCAAAGAAACCACCAGGATAGTGTAAAAGTATATGCACCAACAGTCCTGTTTTTCACTAGACTGTCCTGTAAAGAGTATAATGGTAATAAGAAAAGTATCATGAATGTGATATTAATCACCATTAAAAGAAATGCATCATGCCTTGAAAAGTCTTGAGTTACCAGCATCTCTTTTAGATTGTGTGGTGCTTGATGGAAAAATATTGGAGGTCATTTACAAAGGACTTATGTCTGTTTCCCAGCAATAAACAGTAGCACAATGTGGCACAAATGGCACACATGGCATTTTGCTTAAAATAAATTGCTACTTAAAAAATTTTTATGACGCTCTCGCAGCAGTAAAACTGCTTCACTAGCAGCTATAAGAACGCACACACAAAGGCAGGCTGCGGGATGAGGCCACCCTAGCGCCACTTGCCTGTGCCATCAATCGCTTAGTCAATGTTCACCTAAGTAGCAGGAGGTTTAGGGCTAGTGAACAGTGACAACCCATTTAAATAATTTCTCAATCAATGGGAGGAATTTATCATGAAGGAAATTATTAAAGACAGTTTTGCAGAGAGACTTTTAAAAATTCTCTCACTCAGTCGATAAATCTGCCGTACGCTGTTTTACTGCAAGTCAGGAAAGTTGTCAAAGCAATAATTATGTAAATTTGGAATTTAAGCCCTTCCGAAAGAAAACTATAAAACAGTAAAAAAAAAACATACGTGGTATTGCCATAAAAGTCTGACTATTAAAAAAATAACATTACTTGTGGTTTATGGGGAACACTATAAAAAGTATATGTTGTACATAATTAAGTACTGATTGGTTCTGTCCCCTTTAATTATTATATCACTTCTATATTCTTTGTAATGATATTTCTTGTAATATAGTGAGTTAGGGATAGTTACATATACAAAAAAAAGAGACATGTGTAGTGCACACTGGACATCCTTAGAAGGAGGGGCTGAAGGGTATAAACCTTTGTGCACAAAGACAAATAACTGGGGCTCCACTGAGAAGGTCATACAGGTAGGATGTTGTAGGTCACCAAGGGGCATTTATCATGTTCAACATGGGTTGCGTGGCGACAGGAGCTCCCCTCTATATTGTATTGTGTAGGCCAGGTGATTGATTAATATTTATTCTGTATGTGATTTGTCTGTTTTACCCTATATGTAATCACACTTAGTAAATAGTTTTATCACTAAGTATATTCATTTTCAAATCATCAAATTCACATTAAAACAAAGTACAAGGCCAGACTGCTTTTTGGTCACCTCATCTTAAAAAAAATTATAAAAATGATCTAATGTTTGTAAGAATTGCTGAATTTCAAAAAGTTATCTGACAGTGGATTACACCACTCTTTCCATTAAAAACATATACACGCTCAGCTGGTTTTATTTTTTTTACACAAACAACTTCTTTTAGGCATAGATAGTATACAGTATGTGTATGGGGGAGTCAGGAGGAATAGCTGTTGGCCAAATATGTGTATGGCTAACAGCTATAGTCAAAACCACTGAAGCAAGGCCAAACTGGAACAGAGAGTGTCCCTGTAAGTAGCAGTGCCTTCCATATTGTGCACAATAATAATAATGCTGCTCACAGTAGTAATAATGCCCCATAGTGTCCTCATTTGTCTACTAAATGGCCCCAGTAGTAATCCCCCTAAAGAACCTCCAGTAGTAATAAAGGCCCCTAAAGTCCCCCCAGTAATAAAACGACCCCCTAAAATGCCCTCCATAGTAATAAGAACTCCTAAAGTGCCCCCAGTAGTACTAAGGCCTCCTTAAGTGTCCCTAATAGTAATAATGCCCTTAAAGTGCTCTCAGTAGTAATAACCCCCCCCCCTAAAATGCACCCAGTAGTAATAAGGCCCCTCCATAAGGCTCTCTGTAAAGCCCCCAGTAGTAATAAGGCCCCCCTATAGTGCCCCCAGTAGTTATAATGCCTTCTATAGTACCCCAGTAGATATAATGCCTCCTGTAGTGCCTCTAGTGGTTATAATCTCCCCCTGTAAAGGCCCAGTTCTTATAATGTCCTCTTGTAGTGTCCCTAGTAGTAATAAGGCCCCTTTATATTGTCCCAGTACTTACAGTATGATGCTCTCTTTACTGCTCCAGTAGTTATAATGCTGCTCTATAGTGCTTCAGTACTTATAATGTCCACCTGTAGGGCCCCCTGTAGTTATGAAGCCCCTGTGAATTGCCCCAGTACTAATAATGTTCCCCTGTAGTGGCCCTAGTAGTAATAAGGCTCCTGTACAGTACTTTAAGGCCCTCTGTAGTACTGCAATAGTTATAATTCTGCCTACATTGCCCCAGTACTTATATCCTCCTGTGGTGCCCCCAGTAGTTATATTGTCCCACTGTAGTGTCCCCAGTAGCTAGTTGCCTATGATTGAAGGGCAGGGCTCGTTTTTATACCCTAACACACTATTCAACTAGATTACTGTTCTGAGGACAGTGATGCAATTCTATCTGCAGCAGCCATTGGACAAAATACCTGGCCCAAGCCGGTGTGTTTTATCTTAGTCTCAAAAATGGTAGGTTCACTCCGGCAGTGACCCAGCTGGCATTTTTCAGAATTGCCAGATGGGCAGTCTGGCCCTGCACTAAACAAATAATTTTGCTGGAGACACATTCGCTGCTGGAGACACATTTGAGATGGACTTATAGACATTCTATTGAGTCCCTCTTCAGCAGTAAGGAGAGACAGCTCTCTGTGTAAGCGATTATTTTGTCCTTATCTGAGTGATCGGTGGGGTCTCAGCACTTGGACCCCCACTGATCAAAACTTTTACACAAAGGTCCTTTTACATAGATTATCAGGGATTATCATGTAATTATCAGACACAAACCAAATGTTCCAGATAATTGTCTAATCGTTAGAGGAGATGTAGGGTACACTTAGGGCTCATGCACACCGCCACAAGTGTTTTGTGGTCTGCAAATCGCAGATCCACAAAACACAGATCCCGGCCGAGTGCATGCCACCATTTATTTTTTATCTGTAGAAGTGTCTTATCCTTGATCGCAAAACAGACGTACTGATGTGGACAGCACACGGTGTGCTGTCCGCATCTTTTGCGGCCCCATTGAGATGAATAGGTCCACATCTGATCCACAAAAAATGTGGATCGGATGCAGACGGAAACTACAGCCATATGCATAAGCTTATACACAAGCAATCGCCTCAGAAATTGGTTGTCCTCATAAAAAATGATTTATAGACAGCAGATCCCTGTTTACACAGCACAATTTGCTGTACAGAAAAGATAATTTTAGGTACCGGCTGAAGGACATGATCAACCAACGACTGAGCTTTTTATCATTAATGGAGTGATCACTGCCATCTTTTACACAGGCCAATTATCGGGAATGAGAGCCTCTACAAATGCTCATCCCTGATAATTTGCAAATTTTGGGTGATTTTTCACCCTGCTTACCACCGTTTCAAAGGGGGGGGGGGGGGAGTCTAAGGCGCAGAGCCGGGCCTAGGTGGTCTGGTCTAGTTTTCATAATTTAATTAAAAAAACTGACAGATATTATACCTGAAATCTACACCAGCTTGAGTTGGCATACTGTAGATTTCAGGTCTGGTACACAGACTTATCAGGCTGAGTGACTATCATTAGCGCACCTGATGCCAGTATGGAAGTATGGCACCTGTTTTAATAAATGTCTTCATATATATTTATACATTTTTTACCTTAGCCAGGGTCGAGGGTCCTTGGGGGAGTGCGCTATTTGAATTTTTTTGCAGCAGAAAGGTTAGGTACCACCCACCTAAATATTGATGCAAACCATGTAGACTTTATGTCAATGGGATTTCCTAATGGCAGTGTCCTCTTTTAGCAGAATAATACCCAATAATAATACTGCAGAAAAGGTTGAATGGTTTGAAAAACATGGCAAGGAGTTGACTTGGCCTCCAAGGTCCCCATATCTCAATCCAATCACACATTTGTGGAATGTGCTAGAGAAATAAGTCTGCATAACCTGATGCTATACCTGTGCATAACAAATACTGAAACCTCTACTTGAAATGCAACATACAGGTGTACGGTCTCTCTCCAAATAGCAACAAATTTTCGCAAAAAGACCTGGGCTATTATTCTAAAACATAACTTTTACTGAATATAATTAAAATAAGTGTACATTACTGTTAATAACGTGGTGAGATATACCAAAACAAATGATGCAACATAACCAAATGCACCTGCAAGCCAATAATTCCAGAATGGTAAATGGAAAGATCTTACCTGACCCGGATTAATGGGATGTCTTTTATTTCTTTGCCAGGTGCCGTCCTTTATTAGCAAGCAGGAAGTGGGTGCTCTTGTCTGAGTTACTTGAATAATGACGAGACCTATAAGGCCCTAACTAAAGTCCATACCTGATTAGTGGGTAGGGGGCTGGTAGTCCCTGCCTAACAAAATACAGAGCACCCGCCCCGACAGGGGCGACCCCATCGGGAACCTGTCCCTATATGGGGCTATGGGGCCTAAACCTCAATCTGTCTCTCACTTATGTCCTGACATGCCATGTTTCGTTCCACAGGGGGACTCTTCAGAGGCAATAAAAGCGAAGAGTGCACTTTAAAAAAGGACAAAAAGTTACAAAACAAAAACAGGTTAAAAAATGCCCAAGTGGGCCAAACTGTGCTGAAATGTATAAAGCTAAAGACAGTACCACTTGGAATGTGAGAATTTTTTATCTAACAAACACTTCCTAGAAAGAGCAAAAAAGGACAGTGGTCCTATCAAAAGCAAAAATAGGACAGTGGTCCAGTCATAATGGGTAAGGAGGGGGATAAATGTCCCCACCAAACCATCGTCTCACCGCCAGAAGTAATAACGCAGGGAGAGAGGAGCCTCCAGTCATAATGGGTAAGGAGGGAGATAAATTTGTTTATACCTGTGCATAACCTCATAAACAACCATACAATCAGTATATCTCTCTATAACCGTAAACACCATCATACAGTCAGTATACGTACCTCTGTACAACCTCGCAGGTCACTCTGTAACATGGGCCTATAGATTCATACTGCTTTCACCAAATTCAGATTTTTCTAGACTTCTGGGAGCATTTATGAAAAGTGGTATGCCAGTCTTGACCTCCTTTAACACCCCTCTCCACTTTTAAAAGTGGGCTGGGATAAAGACCAAATTCACAGATTAGATCACTTTCAAAAGGAAAAGAAAATTTGCCAGTTAAAACCAAAGCAAAAATTCCTTTATGGCAGCTCCATGGGCCATAGACACACTGGTCAGGAGGTCATTGTACAAGGAAAGAATAGATAACGCTCTGACAATCATCTGTTGTAAATGATGGATCCTGTCTTATCTATACACGAAGGAGATATATCCTTATCATTACAGGCAGGTTTAGAAGAATATATAACTGCAGTAAAGTGATCTGTACAGATCAAGAAGTAGCGCCTATTATTAGGCTTAGCGACCAGTGCAAAAACTGCAGGATTTTTGGGCTTTTGTTTAAATATAGATGTTGACTTGGAAAATTAAAAATAACATCACCCAAAATGCTATAAAAATACGTTTAACATAAAAACGTGATTTAAACAATAGGTCATTTTCTGATGACACATTCTCTTTAAATCTCATCAATCTTCTGTGACAATCACAAAAGTTGCAAAAATGTTGCAACTCCAAGCCAGGCCAAGTCTTAGGCATACTTTAAATGATATAGGAGTAAACCACATAGCACTTGTGCCCAGTACATTATTACTGTACACCATTTCACAAAGCAAACACAGCAGTGACGTAACTAGAAATGACTGGGCCCCACAGCAAATTTTTGAACGCCCCACCCTAGCAACTTCTACGCAACCCCCTGCTCTTGTGCAGCCCCCACTCCTGAGGCTGGTCAAGATCACTGTCTTAGACCAGAACCCGCAGGCGCTCCGTTCGTTTCCTACACAGATATACTGTCACTGTATATAATTTCATATTATGATATTGCTGAGGGGGCCCAGTCAATAAATTATTTTAGTCCTCCTCCTGGGTCCCCCCAAAAATGAGGCTACCTGGTGCTATGTTAAAAAAATATATATCAATTCCAGTGCAGCAACTTTCAATGGTGACAAAGTACAACAGCGTAGTGTAATATAATGTATCTTATCAGAGGCAGCACATTGAACCGGTAAAGTCAAGAGAGAGCAGGAATATCTTCAATGAATATCTTGTGCTCCTTGCTGCAAATCTGGCGGACCCTCCCAGGCTTTGATTGCTGCAGCTTTATAGCGATACCTATTGAAGTGCAAATATATAAAATGGTGTGTAACAAATATTAAAATAATGAAACCTTCCAGCAGGAAAACGCCTCTATCAAACCACAGTATTACATTACACAAAGAGGTTTAGATGTTTGTACGCTTTAGATATGCTGTACATGAAATAGAAAAACGGGAGAACTTCACAGGCAGGAACGATGTGACCAGGGCAGGTATGGAAAGTACACTTTGTGCCAATGCCCTCACCTGTATTGTATGTTGTGCGGTAAGGCGCCAGCACATAGAGATCTTAGAGAGGTCTTCTCCCAGAGATCAAGCAAAGTGGACCAAGTGGGGACAGATATTGAACATTTACAGAAAGAAAGACTTGTATATTGTTCTAGAGCTCCCTTAAGGAGTGCTCAGGGGTGATTCACAATGGATGGCTTGATATTTTATTGTGTTCATACTGTTCATGGACTGAGGCTTTCGGATAAAATAAAAACAAACACAATCTAATATGTGGCAAATGCAATACATAAGAATACATAGGGTAAAATTCACCAGGTGATTAGAGGTCACAGTTCATATATGGAGTTTTAGGATGCATATTTTGCTTAACCTGTTCTAAAGCACCATTTTTGCTACATAGATGCATAATTGGTAAGGTAGTAAAAAGACACAGGTCCATCAATTCCAACCTATAATCCTACTGTGTTGATCCAGAACAGGGATGGCCAACCTGAGGCTCTCCAGCTGTTGCACAACTACAACTCCCAGCATGCCCACACTGCCTATAGCTATCAGCCTACAGCAGGGCATGGTGGGAGTTGTAGTTTTACAACAGCTGGAGAGCCACAGGTTGGCCATGCCTGATCCAGATTATAATGCCCATATTAAGAGAGAAAAAATCCAAATCTCCAAATCTGGCAAGCAGAATAGATCCCTGAGTCATCAGCTCATCTCCATAAATCTGGTACCCATAACCTAGACCTGTGAAGGTTCTCATTTATCCAGGTCATGGTATATCTGTAAAGAATAAATCAAGGCAACTGGACGTACTGTAGATTTCTTGAAAACGTTTCACTCGTTCTTCCAACATGGGGTCAAAGGTCTTGATTCCATTATCCTAATTGGAGTCAGTTGGTGATAAAGACTTCCCAGAAAAAGGTGTCAAGACAGCATTGTATGTGGCAGACAATAGATGTCTAACCCCCCCGCCTCTATTTAAGCTTGGCTTCTCCATTTTTACGTAGATGGCCTCCTTCACACCTCGTTTGTACCACTCGGCCTCCTTATCCAAAACACGTACTTGACTGTCTTCAAAGGTGTGACCTGTTCCTTTTAGATGTAAGTACACGGCTGAATCTTGACAAGAGGTTTTGGCTCTTCTATGCTGGGCCATACGCTGATGTAGTTGTTGTTTTGTTTTGCCGATATACAGTTCTGAGCATTCCTCATTGTACTGGACTGCATACACAATGTTGTCCATCTTGTGTTTAGGCATTGTGTACGCAGTCCAGTGCAATGAGGAATGCTCAGAACTGTATATCGGCGAAACAAAACAACAACTACATTAGCGTATGGCTCAGCATAGAAGAGCCAAAGCCTCTGGTCAAGATTCAGCCGTGTACTTACATCTAAAAGGAACAGGTCACACCTTTGAAGACAGTCAAGTACGTGTTTTGGATAAGGAGGCCGAGTGGTACAAACGAGGTGTGAAGGAGGCCATCTACGCAAAAATGGAGAAGCCAAGCTTAAATAGAGGCGGGGGGGGGGGGGGGGGGGGTTAGACATCTATTCTCTGCCACATACAATGCTGTCTTGACACCTTTTTCTGGGAGGTCATTATCACCTACTGACTCCAATTAGGATAATGGAATCAACACCTTTGACCCCATGCTGAGTATAATGACCTCTGACCGCACGCTGGGTATAATGACCTCTGACCCCATGCTGGGTATAATTACCAGATGTTGATTCAGTTACATATTTATTCCCAGAGAATTCTTGTACAGTCACTCAGAATTAAGAAAGCTCGTTGGAAGAACAAGTGAAACGTTTTCAAGAAATCTACAGTAAGTCCAGTTGCCTTGATTTATTCTTTACAGACATAACCTAGACCCTTCTTGAACTTGTAGGGGAAGCAGAAGACTCTAAGGCCCCTTTCACACGGGAGTCGAGGTCCAGATGCGTGGGTGCAATTTCAGTCAGTTTTGTCTGTGATTGCATTGCGTTGTTCACTTTTTTCGACACAAGTGCAAAGCGTTTTAATGAATTTTGCACGCGCGTGATAAAAAACTGAATGTTGGTACCCGGACCCGAAACCGGACTTCTTCATTGAAGTTCGGGTTTGGGTTCAGTGTTCTGTAAATTTTATTATTTTCCATTATAGCATAGTTATAATGGAAAATAATAGCATTCTTTAATACAGAATGCTAAGTAAAATGACCATTGAGGGTTAAAAAATAATAAAAAAATGACTCACCTCATCCACTTGATCGCGCAGCCCAGCCGTTATCGTCTTCTTCTTGCAGGACCAGCGAAAGGACCTGCGCTGACATCATGGTGCTCACCATGGGGTGAGCATGGTGTCGTCAGTGCAGGTCCTGCTGAATGAAGATAGATTAAGTGGATGAGGTGAGTAATTTTTTTAATAATTTTTTTATCCTCAGTGGTCATTTTACTTTACATTCTGTATTTTAAAAAATGCTATTATTTTCCATTTGAACCATGTTATAATGGAAAATAATAAAGTAAATGGACTTTAATGGGGTCCCGGGGCTCATCCCTATTTATTCACCTTTATTCCTTAGCAACCATCCGTGAAAATCGCATTGAATCCGCACTTGCTTGCGGATGCTTGCGATTTTCACTTCTATGGGGCCTGCGTTGCGTGAAAAATGCAGAATATATAACATGCTGCAATTATTATGCAACGCACAAGTGATGTGTGAAAATCACCGCTCATGTGCACAGCCCCATTGAAATTAATAGGTCAGGATTCAGTGCGGGTGCAATGCGTTCATGTCACTCATTGCACCCGCGTGGAAAACTCGCCCGTGTGAAAGGAGCCTAAGAAGTAGGTTTCAAGCACATTACTTTTTTTTATCCAGGTGCTATGCACATTTTTTGAGGATGGCACCCTGACCCATTCATTTCTATTTGGCCGAATGCATGTGCCAGTGTATTACAGTATTGCGGCGGCAGCAGGAAGCGCACGACGTCATAGCAACCAATGACGCCGTGCGCTCCTGCTCTCAGCAGGAATCCAGCCCGTGGTTCCACGAACCGCTCAGGGCCGTGAAACACAGCCGTGTGCATTCGGCCAATCGGCCTTTCTATGTGACCCCGTCAGTGCTGGAAGTTCAGACCAGTAGCTGCGTTGCGGACTCGTAGTGACTGCTCTGCAAGGGGCCTAAGGGCTCATTGAGACGGCTGTAGTGTTTTCCGGTCCGCAAATTGTGAATCTGCAAAACACGGATACCAGCCGTGTGTGTTCCACATTTAGCAATAAATAGGACATGTTCTATCTTTTTTGTGGGACTGCAGAATGGAACTACTGATGCAGACAGCACACGGTGTCCTGTTCGCATCTTTTGCGGCCCCATTGAAATGAATGGATCCATACCCATTCCGTAAAATTGCGGAATGAATGCGGACCCATTCATACAGTTGTCTGAATGAGCCCTAAACAATAATCAGGGCTAAAGGATTAGTTGAAATCTGGATTAGGCCATGTTCACACACTGTTAGGCCTCATGCACACGTGGCCCATATTGTGGCCCGCAAACAGAGGCAGGCACCTGCTGTGTGCTCACCGCCATCACTTGAATGGGTCTGCAATCTGGAGGTGCAGTATGGGACGGAGGCACGGAAGCACTACGGAATGCCTCCACACTGCAAAAAATAGAACTCGTTCTATTTTTTGCAGTGCGGACGGATCACGGACCCATTCAAGTTGAATGGGACTGGTTCCATCACGGCAGCCGCACGGATAGTGCCCGTGCATGAGGCCTTATGTTACTGGTTTAGGTCAGGAAATTCTACATCATAAGTGTCCATAGCTGACCTTTTGGCATACATATGGGTTGTATATGTTCGTATAACTTTTGTACAGTATTGAAAGGATATTGGAGTAGATTTATCAAAACTGGCGCACAGGGAAATCAGCTTAGTTACTCCTAGCAACCAATTAGATTCCTCCCTTCATTTTTCAGAGCTCCTTTTGGAAAAGAAAGAATCATTATGATTGGTTGCTAGAGGCAACTACAGTAAGCCAGTTTTCCTTTACATTAGTTTTGATAAATCTCCCTCATAGTGCTGTCATACAGCATACTTATAACCATACCAAACAGTGGCCAACTAGCTGTTGCGCCTCAATCTGCGCCTGAAATACGCCTAATATACGCGTATTTTGGCTTAATAAATGACCCCCTAAGTGCCTACACTATGGTGTAGTGTTTTACATAAAATATTCAAATAATAGTGCTATACAACGTCTGCAGAATTACATTAGACAAAGATTTGGGGTGATTACAGGTCTTGTGAAAAGAAATAGTTGTGGCATCCAGTAACAGGAGTGAAACTGAAACTTCATATGGAAAACTAGGATATATGGTAGGTCAGAATCAGAGTAGATAAAAGATAGATAGATAGATAGATAGATAGATAGATGGATAATAGATAAATGGATAGATAGATAGATAGATAGATGGATAATAGATAAATGGATAGATAGATAGATAGATAGATAGATAGATAGATAGATAGATAATAGATAAATGGATAGATAGATAGATATATTAGATAAATTGATAGATATAGATAGATAGATTGATAATAGATAGATAGATGAGATAGATATATGAGATAGATAGATAGATAGATAGATAGATAGGTGAGATAAATAGATAGATATGACATGATAGATAGATAGATAGATAGATAGATAGATAGATATAGGAGATGATAGATAGATACATGAGATGATAGATAGATAGATAGATAGATAGATAGATATATGAGATGATAGATAGATAGATAGATAGATAGATAGATAGATAGATAGATAGATAGATATAGGAGATGATAGATAGATACATGAGATGATAGATAGATAGATACATGAGATGATAGATAGATAGATAGATAGATAGATAGATATAGGAGATAATAGATAGATATATTGATTGATAGATAGATAGATAGATAGATAGATAGATAGATATAGGAGATGATAGATAGATAGATAGATAGATAGATAGATAGATAGATAGATATAGGAGATGATAGATAGATAGATAGATAGATAGATACATGAGATGATAGATAGATAGATAGATAGATAGATAGATAGATAGATAGATAGATATATGAGATGATAGATAGATAGATATATGAGATGATAGATAGATAGATAGCTAGATAGATAGATAGATAGATATAGGAGATGATAGATAGATGGATAGATAGATAGATAGATAGATAGATAGATAGATAGATACATGAGATGATAGATAGATAGATACATGAGATGATAGATAGATAGACATATGAGATGATAGATAGATAGATAGATAGATATATGAGATGATAGATAGATAGATAGATAGATAGATAGATAAGATGATGGATAGATAGATAGATACATGAGATGATAGATAGATAGATACATTGATAGATATAGATAGATATGAGATAATAGATAGATGATAGCTAGATAGATAAATAATACATAGATATATTAGATAGATAGATAGATAGATAGATAGATAGATAGATAGGTAAGATAAATACATAGATAGATAGATAGCTCCTGCCCGTACTCCGTTCTCAGCGGCCCCATTGATAGAGTGCACAGTCCATACTCCGTACACCGCTTAGAAGTCAGCAATGTGGAGAATAGTGAGTTTAAAGCGCACAGGAAATCAGTAAATCAATAATCAATAAATACTGTATATTAGAATAACTGTAATTTTAGAGCATTTGGGAGATTTAAAAAAACTTCATTAAAAGTTTAGTTACTCTTTAACTAAGAACAGTAAATATTATATTGAATTGTTAACACAATATATGGCATGAATCTATTGGGAAACCAACTTGTAATCAGCCACATCTGTGTGAAACTGTCTGCAATGACTGGTTCTAATGGGCTCTGAATGTGCAACAGTGCGCTATAGGAGCAGGGCTTCACAGCCGCTGATATTAGAAAAAAAATCTGAAAAATAAACTGTCATATCTGTCAAACTAATACCACAACAACAAAAAATGCTGAGGTGACAAAAAATATTTTAGCGAAGCTAAACCTTGTTATTTTCTGCTGACGTTTAGACACTGGGGCAACAGGAAGAGACATGTGTCAAGTCAAATAAAGCTAGAATAAAGATACATGCTATAATCACACAAACAATGAAAAAGATTTTACTACAGAAATGTGTGACAAAACTAAAAGATGGCAGGATAGGAGGTCAAAAGCCCCTAGATGCAAATAGAAGGATCCACGAGCCAAACCAGGGATATGATACTTGAAACTGTGACATACTCTTACATGTGGCAAACTCAGCACTCATCGTCACCACGGAAAATGACCTTAAAATAACGTCTTTACAATTAATAAGGGTGTTTGCAATACATTGTTTTCAACTATACAATTATGCGTCTTTATGATGGTTTTGTTTTTAATAATTTGTAAGTAATCTGTCAAATTGCCAGCTAATCCAAATTTTCTCAAAACAGGCAGATTTGAGATAGATAGATAGATAATAAATAGATAGATAGATAGATATGAGATAGATAGATAGATCTGAGATAGATATGAGATAGATAGATGATAGATAGATAGATAGATAGATAGATATGAGATAGATAGATAGATCTGAGATAGATAGATATGAGATAGATATAAGATAGATAATAGATAGATAGATAGATAGATAGATAGATATGAGATAGATAGATAGATAGATATGAGCTAGATAGATAGATCGATAGATAGATAGATATGAGATAGATATGAGATAGATATGAGATAGATAGATAGATAGATAGGAGATAGATAGATCTGAGATAGATAGATATGAGATAGATAGATCTGAGATAGATAGATAGATAGATAATAAATAGATAGATAGATAGATATGAGATAGATAGATAGATCTGAGATAGATAGATATGAGATAGATATAAGATAGATAATAGATAGATAGATAGATAGATATGAGATAGATAGATAGATATGAGATAGATATAAGATAGATAATAGATAGATAGATAGATAGATATGAGATAGATAGATAGATAGATGTGAGCTAGATAGATAGATCGATAGATAGATAGATATGAGATAGATATGAGATAGATATGAGATAGATAGATAGATAGATAGGAGATAGATAGATCTGAGATAGATAGATCTGAGATAGATAGATCTGAGATAGATAGATCTGAGATAGATAGATATAGAGATAGATAATAGATACATAGATATAAGATAGACAGATAGATAAGTAGATAGATAGATACAGGGCCGGGCCGACACAGAGGCTGGGGAGGCTCCAGCCTCAGGGCGCAGGCCAGCTCCCCAGCCTCTGGGCGGCAGGCAGGCCACTGACCACGTCGCTGCTGCTGCCGCTCCTGCCGGGCTGCCCGCCGCACTGGAGGGCGGAGGGTGAGCACTTGGCACTGACTTACGTGCTCCCTCCCGGCTCCGCCTCCTGGCTCGGCCGCTCCGCTGCTCTGGTCTCTGTGGTGGATGATGATTAATAACAAACATACATATCTAAATGGCGGGGGGGGGGGGCTTGACTTGAGTCATCTACTGATCAGTGATCATCAGAGCATTAGAGCTGCAGGAATAAATAACATCTAAATGTCTGGTGGGGTAGATGGGGGGGGGGGGGGGGTTGAGGTGGGTTAGATGATCTAACCCAGCCCCCCTTCCTCCATCAGCCCTTGTCCTACCACCCCATCTACCCGTACCCCTGCAAAACTTGCTAGTTTTTATTTTGTCTTGTTGACAGGATTATGTTTATTTATATTAAGATGATGTGGTTATTGTCTTATATGACTTGTTTTTGCACTTCATTTCTATCTTTATATGGATCTAAAGAGGTTGTGCATTTGTTTACAGCTACAGTTAATTGGTACATTACACTGTGCATATTTATGTGTGATTACAACAGTAAGTATTTAGTAAAGACTCCACAAGTTGGGGGGGGGGGGGCGCACTTGGGCAGCCCTGGATAGATAGATAATTAATAGATATTAGATAGATAGATAGATAGATCAATAGATAGTGTAAGAAGGTACAAGGAATAATCGTGGATGATAGGTATGTGTCACCGAGGTTCCTGGCCTCGGTGGAGTAAAAGCCGGTTTTTATGTGTCAGCAGCAGTTGCTGTTTGACACCTTGATACTTAGTATGGCTGTATAGCTGATCCGGGACGGCTCTTACTGGGAGTAGTCAAAGTGCTGGGTGGGTGACTACTCCCCACGTTCCAGGCCGGGTTTTGCCAGGCATAAAAATCAGCCAGCAATGCCAGGTGGAGAGGATTACCTCCGTCTGACAGTGAAGCTCAGGAGGTCTGAGGGCTGTGTTGGGATCCGCGACTTGAGCCGGGCTGGAGGGCTCAGACCCCTGTGAGGGCAAACAGAACGCCTAACGCCTGCCTGTGGACTTGACAAGGCAGAGCTTCCAACAGGGTATAAAGCTAACACCCAGGAGTAAAGGTGACTGTTTTGTATATGAACTTTTAATGTGTGTGAATGATCACCAAGCAACTTGCGTTTTTGTTTTGCTTTCACGTGTGAATAAACACTGATGTTTTGAACCAAGAACTTGTATTTTGCCTCTGTGCTGCACCCGCTAATCCTAACTACCAGAGCGAATCCCCACAATAGATAAACCGACATATAGAGAGGTAGATAGATAAATATATAGATAGATAAATATATATATGTGTGTATATAGATATTATATCGGTAGAACCAATCCAAAATTGCTTGAAACAACTAACACTAATAACTGCATCTTTATATTTGATTCATTATCTATTATGGAGAAAAATATTAATGTAGATGATAGACAGATATATGATAGATAGATATGAGATAGATACATAGACAGACAGATATGTAGATATGAAATTGATCATTCTGCGATAGATAGACAGAGAGACAGATAGATGATAGATAGATAGATAGATAGATAGATAGATAGATAGATAGATAGATACTGATCTCACTGCCAAGCCATATTGTCTATTTGCATCCTTATTTAAAATTCGCACATACTAGGAAGAAATTCAGGCGGGAATAGCAACATTCTGATCATCTGATTCAAGATCTAAACACAAAATCTACAATTCTGGAGCAATGAGGATTTGCCCACCACTAACTGTCATGTGGGGTCAGCAGACAGTGCACCTTTAAGCCACAAAGTTTTAATGATCAAAAAAACTAATCTCATTTGGCCAGAGAAGTAGCCTGGACCTCACAGAGGGTAAATGTTCTCATGGGATAATGCAGCCTATTACACTGAGCTCCTCTAGATACAATAACACAATCCAATCTGACACTTCTACTCAGGTCACTACTTCACATACATCTTATGATTCAGGGTATTATGCAACCAAACTGACTTCAAACATTTATGCAGCAATGAAACTTCTACTTCATAAAGCCGACTAAAATACAAGATAAGCCTTTTACTTTCCAGATGGAGCTGGAACTGGCCCAGTATGTACAATGACAACTGATCTCAATTGTGGGACTGAAACGCAATACCTTCAGGAATGCCTCTCACTAAAGCACTGTGAGGTTTGTGAATTCTTACCATGGTCTAGAACTGACGTCTAACTTCACTGCTAGTTTTGCCTTGTTATAAAGGCATTACACTGAGGTTGACAGTTTTGAACTAGGTCTTTTACAAACCCACTACTTGAGCAGGTTAGGGCTGCGGCGGCTAATCATGGGCCAGAGTGAGTTCATGAGACACTGCAGGCGGCGTCACATGGGGGCAGGTCGTCGGCGGTGGCCCCAGTAAGTGCGGCGCAGACACGGAGGTCCAGGCCCCTAGAGAGGCTGAGCCCTGATGTTACCCCTCGAGTTTGGCAGCGCCTAGAGAGGCCCTTAAGGGACCCTCCAGTGCGGCAGTGGGGCTGTGCTACCCGTAGCCATGCTGGGAGGATTCCCGCACGGCGGTCGGGCTCTGCGGGAGAGGGATGGGTTAACCTCCACCCCGTCTCCCTGAACATGCAGGAGGGTGGAATGGCTGACTATTGATGAGCGGCAGGGGTCATATTCGAATTCGTGATATTTCACAAATATTTTTTAGAATATTTGTTGAATATTTGTGGATTCGAATATTTGTTATATTCAACTTTTTTTTTTTTTACTTTTTTAAATCGGCAAGGTAATGATTGCGTAATATGCAAATATTACGCGATCAATACAGGCGTGGGTCAAAAACGAATATATAGCACTATAGAATATAGTGCTATATATTCGTTTTTTAGAATATTCGTCATTTTTTTCCATCCGAAGTTATGATTTCTCCCTGCTTACGTTGCTTGCAGGTAAAGCTCATCTTGTTTGTTTCATTTCAAATCCATTGTTGTGGTGTATGGAGCCAAAAATGTTAGAATTGTGTTGATGTCCCAATATTTATGGACCTGACTGTAGGTAGATGGGAGTCTGCTTGTTTTTGTTCCTATATTCATCCTCATTTGCTGTCGCATTGTGAGACAATGGGTAGCAGTTTTTAGATTATTTTGGTTTGTGGGCGGGACACGGTACATGTTGTGGTTGTATGATCGGGTTAATTTTAATTTTATATTTTGCAGGGTCCGCCCCGTGCTTAGCCTGGATTTTTGATCATTCCTACGTGTATAGGGGAGCACAAAGAGCGCATGTGCGCAGGACTGGAAGACAATTGGGTTTCGAGGCCAGCGAATTACAGGTTCGTTGGATTGGCTTACGCCGCTTGTTGCAGGGACGGATGCTTCCAGAATTTTGTTTCTATGTTTCTCTAGCTTGTCCTCCGGATATTGTGGCATTGCATGCAGGTGGGAAAGACTTGGGCATTCGTCGATCCAGAGACGTCATTAGGGACATCAAGTGACACTTGCTTAGGTTGTAGGCGGAGTTTCCCTCATTGTTGGTGGTTTGGTCAGACATAGTGGCGCGTCGGGTTTGGCGGTCTGCAAGGTCGTTTGACAAACTGAACAAAGCTTGGGCGAAAGTCAATAAGGAGGTAGGCCACTTTGTACGGCCACAGGGTGGTTTTGTTGTGCAGTATAAAAAATTAGAGGAGGCGTCAACAATGTTTTTGAGGCGTGATAGGGTCCATCTGAATCATGTGGGGATTGAACTGTGGACATTAAGGTTGCAAGATGACCTGGAAGCGGCTTTCAAGGTTTGGAGGGACGAGCATAGGTCCCACCAGACGAACACCTATGTTTGTCTGGTAGCAGGAAAAAGGGGGATCCTGGGAGGCAAAAAATTGGAATAGGTGCATAGCTCTATCTCTTTCGGCGTGCATCTATGAGGTTTGTGGTTAATGGAAAGCTGGGGGACCCTGTTTGGGCTAATGCAGTGTCCCAGGGGGTCAGTAGTGTATGCTGGGCTTTGTAGTGCAGATTGACCACTAACCTGGGATCCACTGTCGTCTTCAATTGGGGCAAATACTGGAACAGGCAGGTATTGAACAGTTCGTGACGCCAGTGTCAATTAAACGGTGACACGCCGTGTATGGTATTGTAGAAGAATGAAGCAAGCATAGGATAGCCAACAAAAACTGGAACATTTACTGAATATCAGTGAATACAGCTGGTTCTTGAAAGTACAGAATGGCCGGTCTTAGCAAGGCATTATGCAGAGTGTTGATTACAGGAGATGCAGTACAGGCGGCTTGCTCACTATTCCTGACTGGTCCTGCTACATGTGACTTTCTCTCCAAGGTCTAATGCCCTTTATCTGGCGTACCCTTGAAGCTGTCCTTATCTAGTACCTCCTCTGTTATCTTGAGTACCTCTTGCTTTATCTGATCGGCCTCTGTGGTAATCTGTGTCTTGGCTGGTGGCTTGCTTATGCTGCTTCAGCTAAACGGATGATGACTCAGGAGGGGAACCTTTTCCTTGGATCCGGAACCCGGTTACAGGGCCTTTACTACCCTCTCCTAGCCGGCAGGCTTCAGGCCTGCTATGCTCTCACAGGCCCATAGCCTGGCCTTCCCTCAGACACAGGATCATTTCTGACCTCTGCTCCCACTGTCTGACCCTCTACTACTACTTCCTGACTGGGCCTTATATAACCTAGGGTTCCCTAGCTCCCTCTAGTGACTCAGAGCTGGAACTACACCCTAGCCGGCCTGCAAATGCACGTTTCACAGTAACAGGAAAATACATAGCATGACATTATAAGATATTCTATACCAACCTCCCCTTAAATACAGGGGGAACGACAATACCCAAGTGACCCTTCAGTAGTGACGGGGTATTACTCTCCCGTACACTACACTAATAGCCTTGCAGGGGTATCATTTCAAGGAGTTGGTGCCCTTGGGTCGGAGAGTGCGGCCAAGGGTAAAGTTGGATTAAACCTCGATCATAAGTGGAGGTTCGCAAGTGGCGAATATGGTTTACTTTGATTGCCTTCTAGGATCCCCTTCGCATCATATAGAAGTATTCTGGGACAGGAAGGGAAGGAAAAGTTTACATGTTGGATTAATGTTACAATGGTTACAAGGTATATGTACAATGCATGGTAATTATTGTTTTGTTAATAAATTGCCGCTACGGCTTTTACACCAAGTCAGACTGTGGAGTCTTCTTTGGGTTAACAGTTTAAAAGGGGATACGAGCCAGAGAATCTTCCATCCCAGGAAGTCACATGTGTGATATGGAGCATATCTGCCAGGTCTTTCATTTGTTTAAACACACATTATAGTAATACAGTACATGCATAGACTATTAATAGATCAGATTGAACTTTCTAAGAACCCCCTATACACCAGTGTGCTGCAGGGTTGAAATCTATCCAGAAAAGGGCCCTGTTGGCATCTTCTCTTATAGCCGTGTTGGAGAAGGGACTAAATAAAGCAAAGTTCATAAGTCACTCACACGTGGACAGGCTTGCAGAACTGAGATCATGTATTCCTTAAAGGAAGGAACACACACAGCACCATGTGGCTTTCAGTGTAACTGATAGGGACTCCTCAGCTCTTCTCCCCACATCACATTCATAGACATCACCAGCCACGTAGCCTATGGGATCCTGAGCCAAAGACATAGATGAGGCAACCCATCTGCAGGCCCATTCAGTGAACTATTAAAATCCATAACGATGTCTAAGTAATGTGATGATAGCTGGGATGACGACCACAAATAAATATTCAGCGCAAGCATATATATAGTAGACCAGGGAGAACTCCTGAAGGCTACGGCTACCTGTTAATTCAAAATAGTGAACCTTAGCCATCCAGGTGCTTTTTCCACACCATTCCTTATAAATAGCAATACTCTAAGGCGCCTTGCAGACGAGCAAGTTTTCCACACGGGTGCAATGTGTGATGCAAACGCATTGTTCCCGCACTGAATACGGACCCATTCATTTCAATGGGTCTGTGTACATGAGCGTTGTTTTTCACGCATCACTTTTGCATTGCGTGAAAATCGGAGCATGTTCTATATTCTGAGTTTTTCACGCAACACTGACCCCATAGAAGTGAATGGGGCTGCGTGAAATACGCATCGCATCCGCAAGCAAGTGCAGATGTGATGCGTTTTTCACTGATGGTTGCTAAGGAGATGTTGTTTGTAAACATTCAGTTTTCTATCACGCGCGTGAAAAACGCATCAATGCGCATTTCACCCGTGCAATAAAAACTGAACAACTGAACGCAATCGCAAACAAAACTGACTGAGCTTGCTTGCGAAATTGTGCAAGTTTACTTGAACGCATCCGGACCTAATCCGTATCGTTCGCGTGAAAGGGGCCTAAGGGTATGACCACACAGTCAGTTTTCTATATGCAGTTCTGGAAGCCAAATCAGGAGTGGATTCAAAAATGAGAAGTCGTATTTGTCCTTTAGACTTTCTCTCCTCTTGTGATCTACTCCTATCTTGGCAAGCAGAACCTTGTACCGTGTGGTCATACCCTAAGCAGTTTACTGTTCGGCATACTACAAAAAGTTTAGTTGCCCATACACGTGATATAAAGTTGGATAAAATAGCAGACTCCTGTCTTCCCAAAATTTGATCCTTTTAGTTTGAAAAATACCAAGTGTATGGCTGCCTTCAAACTCTGCACAGCCCCAAGGAGTTATTTTTAAAACTCTATGATTGGCAGGTTTAATGTATTATGTTGCTGGTAGGATCATTTAGATTAGATAACTGCTGGGAGAAAATTGTTCAGAAGTTACCGTATCTCATTGATCTTCCTAATAACACGCACATTTAGCTCAGTTAACCAGTTGGAGGGCGGAGGTGTAAGCGGCCATTGGACACCATGGATGCCGCTAATCTCAGTCTGAAGGCCATATTACACCTGAAGATAATCGCTAAGATTATCCCTAACAAGCGTTCAGGCAGATCGTGCCGTGTAATCACTATCTATGGGGACGAGCGATGGCATGAGCGATCGCTCCTCAGCATACTAAGGAGGAGATCGTTGCATGTAATAGCAGCAGTCTCCTAAACTAGCATGCAGGCAATTGTCAGGAAGGTATTTTTCCTTCCTGACAATTGTCTGCTTCATCTGCAAGTGTAATAGGACCCCAAAGGTGGACTTAGACTGCCCGATTTTCGGGCAGGTTATCGGGAATGAACGTTTCTGCAAATGCTCATTCCCAACAATCTGCCCATCTAAATGTGCCGCCGATCACCCGACAAAGGAGCAAAATGCTTGTTCATCGGGTGATCCTATCGTTTGTGCAGGCACATCTATCATCGTTCCTGTCGAAACAGAGATCTGCTGCCCAGAAACAATGATTCTGTGAGGGAGATCGTTGCATGTAAATGCGGTGGTCTCCTTCACTGAACGAGCAGCTGACTGTCAAGAAGGAATGTCTCCTTTCTGACAATCGTAACATCGTGCGGTGTAAACCCGCCTTAACAGTGGATCAGAAAAACCGAACACAGCCAATCCATATAGACAATGGGGTTTGCATACTGTATCTATAGGAAGAACTGAACCATTTGAACAGCAGTGTAGTGTATCTGATAGTATACAACCAAATAAAGGAAACCAGTGGAGCAGTCTTCTTCGCGACATATGTGCTAATACAGGTTATCTGAGTTAGGAGGGCCGTAGACGTGACTGTTTTCCAGATTATTTTGTATTTGGCTGCTATTCTTATACATTAACCTAATTAGAAAGGACAGTCTGTGATATTTAGGAGATCTAATTCTGGTTTCCTAATGAGTCTTCAGTACAAATCTACCACAGAAGGGTTCAGAAACATACACCTGTCTGCATTAACACCAGATTCACCTCGTAAGGGCTCATGCACACAAACGTATTTTCTTTCCGCTTCCGTTCCGTTTTTATGGCGTTCAGTGGGGCTGTAGACAATATGGAAGTTACTCCGTGTGCATTCCGTTTCCGTTTGTCCGCATGGCCTTTCCACACAAAAGTAGTGCATGTCCTATTATTGTCTGCAAATCACGGTCTGAGGCCCCATTCAAGTCAATGGGTCCGCAAAAAATATGGAACGCACACGAAACACATCCGTATTTCATCTGTATTTTGCTGATCCATCCTGTAGAAATGCTATGCCCAGCCCATATTGCTCATGTGTTTGGTAATTAATAAATTATTGTTTCCGTTACAGATCCGCAAAAAACGTATCAAATATGGAAACCATACGGATATGTTTTGTGCAATAACGTAACGGAAGAGGATTTAAATCAGAGGAAAAAAAAACTCTGATACAGAACAACGGATCAGTGAAAAATGGACCGCAAATCAACAACGGTCGTGTGCATGAGCCCTAAGACTCACATTTGTGGAGCGTTAAGTCTATCAGCCTACATTCATTAATATGACACACAACAGACCTTTTAGCTTCCATCTGATACCTCACATGAAGGCTCATGGCTTCTAGGCCCATCCTAAAACTACTGTACCTGTACATAATATACCTTTAATATAATGATAATACGACCTGTTCATGACAATTCAGCAAACCACATTGATACAACACAAGGAATTTGCATCCACCAAGACTGACTTGTGTGGTAGCTACCGAACAGCATTTAAAAACTGGACTGAAGAAGATCACTGGAAAGCAGAATGACTTCCTGAGAACCCGACACAACCATTTTCACTACTTAACATATGGAAAGCTTTCAGTAAGGCTTTTCTCAATCATTAACCCATAAACCAATGGTTTCCAACCTGTGGTCTACACCTCCCCCTACAACCACAACGACTACATACATTTGGCGACCACTGATTATAGACCTGAGGGCTCATGCACACAGCCGTAAGTGTTTTGCGGACTGCAAATCATGGATCCGCAAAACACAGATCCTGGCCGAGTGCATGCTGCCATTTTTTTCACACTCCTCTAAAAATGTCCTATACTTGTCCACAAAACGAACAAGAATAGGACATGTTCTACCTTTTTTGCGGGGCTGCAGAACACACTTTTGCAGCCCTATTGAAATTAATGGGTCTGCATCCGATCCGCAAAAAACACGGATCAGATGTGGATAGAAACTACGGCCGTGTGCACAAACCCGTAGTCTTTTTTACTAACATGTTTCAATTATTTTAGATGTTAACATAAGGAGTTCAGAGGTTCTGCCCTCGATGTCCACTGGTGTCACGGTGTAGATGACGGCAGTAGTCAGACCTTTATTGTAGTAGTCATCAGTAGAGAACTATAAACTGCAAATTGATATACCGCGCAATCTCTGCAAACAAAAGCCGTGCCACCACTGTCCATTAAGAAGAGGTTCTATGCAATGTTTTGTAGTGTTTGTGATGTGTGGACTATAAAAGTCATTTTGCGGACATAGTCTCCCTATCTTGTTGCGGAATGGACATACTTACCACATCTGTATTTACGTTCCACTTATACTTAGTCGCCAATGCGGACCACAGACCCATTGAAGTCAAGGGGTCTACAAAAAATGCAGATGCAACACAGACGGTATATGTATTTGGTGGACCACAAAATACATACAGTCGTGTGCATGAGGCCTTAATACTAAGTACCACTACTGTACATGAAAATTATCACTGTCGAGTCAGCTCTGGAGATCTGAAACTGCTGAACGACACTTCCAGGGCACATTACGGGTATGAAGTGACTACCCAGGTCCAGTCTCCCCGTTGTATGCACCTTTGAAATGAGATGATCAGATAGATTTTCAAGGGTATTCCAGGAGAAAACATTTATTGCCTAACCGCTGGTGACATCTGTTAGATTGGTGGGGGTCTGACTCTTGGGATTGATAGGATGGGAGACCTCAGATTGCCCCATGACGAGGAGACATTTGTATGGAGCAACAGTCTAAATACGTAGTAAAGCCTTATTCACTCGCCAGTGTTTTAGTCAGTGATTGTGAGCCAAAACCAGGAGAGATAAGGTAGAAAAGATCTGCATCTGTTCTGTGTTTAGAGCCACACTAATCATGAGGTGTCCTAGAGGTTGGTCTGCTACCATTTTCACATTTCCCACCTATCCAGTGGATGGATGTAGTCTGCTGGAATACCCCTTTAAGTTTTGCAAGAGCCAACAAATACATGTCGGAGTTGTCGGTAAGATCCAAGAAAACGTGCAGCACACTGAGACTTTTTTCGTAGTTTATGGAACATCTTTGACCTTTGAGAAACGTTGTGCAAACTGAACTGTGGGATCAGGACGGGTTCTGCATGTGATCTCGGAGAAGTTGTGCTCTTTATAGTCTCTGTGCACATATAATGAAGCCTTTTATTATGAGGAGAAGTCATCAGGCTTATGGTAGCTTGCACATGACCTATGTATGCGTCCTACATGCCTCATGGGTCTCCTACTAACCTATAGGACCCTTGTTTCGGTCCACTGTGCCTTTCTCACAAAGCCTCTTTAAATCTTTCTTAACCCTTTCCTCTGCCTGCGATGGCTGACGTGCTGCGGTATGCTGGTATTATTTTGATATTAAATGAGCCTTACAGGGCATCAGGGCTAGGTAGCAGTGTATTGCACATGATCCCTAAAGCTGTATTACGCTGCACATGATCTTTAAGCGCCCATGCCTAGCATGTCATTTAGAAGCAGTCGGCACCTGCTCTCTGGTTGCACTTGCTGTGCCAGGAGGAGGGTGCGTGGCTGGTGCTGCATGGTGCCTGCTCAGAGCTCTTAGTCCATCGTTTTACATCATAGTCAACCAAATAAAACATGTAATGAACTGTTGTCAGATCCATCAGCCCGTGTATTACTGTACCTAGAAATATTCTATATCGCTCAATTGTGCGCGTATAGAAATTTTAGGTAGATAATGCGATATGTGTTGCTATTGCTACAATATCACGTGTTGTGACATACAGCGTATACTATATCACAAATGTAGATACTTTTAGCGCAACAAAACCACATTACAGTAATACAACAGATGGCGTAAAAGTGAGAGGTGTCAAGATAATGCTGGGTACATCTGTAGGTATGCTGGATCCCATTTTCCCACACCCTCGTAAAGAGTTGTCGCAGCTGTTCTACGCGCATAGACAGTTGTCATCAACCCGTGGTTGTTGCAGAACTCCTACTTCCAGCATGCTGAGAATAGTAGTTCCTCAACGGCTGGAGAGTCGGAGGATGGAGAGCACTTTCCTACAGGATTACAGGTGTAGTAAGGAGGACCACTCTTACCTTGAAGTTGGTATGATGTCACCACAGTCCTACAACCTGCTCCTCTTGTCACATCCACGTGTAGCTCCAAGTCGATTGATGAGAGTAATAGGGGAACGGTAGTGAAGCTGTTTGAACAGGTTTAGACCATGGAAGTAGCTCCAACAGAAGAGCAAGCAGGACCAGCTGCTACTGATTCGGCAAGGGGAGCCCCCCTTCTCCTGGCTAGGTCCTAACTACTGTCCTGCCTGAGTCGGACACTTGGAATACTATGAGAAGGAATGATATAGCAGAGCTGAGGAGGGTACGGTGAAGGTGAGGTGAAGCATTAGGGTGTAGAGGGAATGAAGCACAACCCTGGGAACACTACAGCTTTGCTATTGAGACTCCTGTGGTTTCACATTTAATAGTGACATGAGCCTTCCTCCCCCCTCACTATTCCCTCCCTCCTTGAGTTACATTGCAGGGAAGGAGTGGCTTGGGCAGGGCAGGGAGGTAATAATATGGGCACAGCTCCTGGTCCTTGCACTAGCTTCTCTCTAGCACACAGATTAAACCTTTACCTTTATAGCCTGATTTAGTTACACAGCCTGTAGCAGCTGACAGGATCCCAGGCCTCCATGCTTCCTCCTCAGCCTTCTTGGGACAGATCACCTCTCAAGTTGCCTCAGTGGTGGCTGGCTGGAGTGAACTCATGAAATGCTTCAAGTGTGTATGCCTCCCTTCTCTCCTCCCCTGGCAATCTAGTATTTATTAACCATGAATTATTTAGTGTGGGCGCCGGGAGGGATGGAGGAGGTGGTGCTGGTGAGAGGAAGCAAGTTTCCCTGCTACCTGTGACTAATTCACATAGGTCACCTGGGTGAGGTCACCGAGCAAGGATGCACGGTGTCCAGTCACTTACTGGTTCACAGGCTGATGTTCCAGCAGGTGGTACTTTTTAGCTGACACTGCCCTGTAGGGCTGCAGTGGTGGTGCCAACTGCTGATGTTGCTAGGATACAGAGTCACATAGCAAGCAGGGTAATAAGAGTTCTCTTCACACATACAGTAGTTCATTCGATGCCCACTTTTTAGTTCAGTGCTTGGGTGAAATAATCGTTAAGGCGTACCTCTCAACTTTTGAAAAGCATAAAGAGGGACAATATGTGCGGCACACGTAGGCCATATTAGGCCATGCCTCTAACTCTGCCCAAAACATAACTGTACACACCCAATCCCATCTAGCCCCCTTACTGCCCCATATAGTAAATATTCCCCCTTTATGTCACCTCACAGTAGTTATGCCCACATTGTGCCCCATCACAGTAGTAGTGCCCATACTGTGCCCCCTTCACAATAGTTATGCCCACATATGCCCCCGTCAGTTATGCCCAAATATGTGCCCCATCACTGTAGTTATGCACACATGTGCCCCCTTCACAGTAGCAATGCCCACTTTGTGCCCCCTCACAGTAGTTATCCCCACATGTGCACCCTTCACATAAGTTATGCCCACATGTGCCCCCTTCAGAATAGTTATGCCCAGATGTGCCACATTCAGAGTAGCTATGCTCAGATGTGCCCCCTTCACAATAGTTATGCCCAGAAGTGCTGCCTACACAGATGTTATGCCTACATGTTCCCCTTAAGTAATGTCCACATGTGCCCCCTTCACAGTAGTTATGCCCACATGTGCCCCTTCACAGTAGTTATGCCCGCATGTGCCCCCTTCACAACAGTTATGCCCAGATGTGCCACTTTCAGAATAGTTAAGCCCACATTGTGCCCTGTCACAATAGTAGTGCCCACACTGTGCCCCCTTCACAGTAATCATGCCCACATTGTGCCCCTCACAGTAGTAATGCCCACATGGCCCCCCTTTACTGTACTAATGCCCACATGTGCACCCTCACAGAAGCAATGCCCACATTGTGCCCCCTCACTGTAGTTATGCCCACATGTTCCCCTTCACAAAAGGTATGCCCTATTGTGCCTCCTTCACAATAGTTATGCCCAGATGTGCCCCCTTCACAGTAGGTATGCCCAGATGCGCCCCCTTCAAAGAAGTTATGCCCACATGTGACCCTTTCACAATTGTTATACCCAGATGGGCCACATTCAATGTCACGGACGGTGTACAGGAAACAAGACAATGCAACATGCATATATGACTCACTGGATCCAAAGCTAAGGAACCAAAAGGGAGACCCCTGCACAAGACCTGACACTTTCCCTGGCTGCTCAGCCTATGCAAAAATCCCAAAGGTGGATGGTTGCATATCCACGTACCTCGACTATATAACACCTGAACACCATAACAAAAACAGAGACAGGTGCACTATGCGGTCTTACTAACCCTCATACTGATGTAAAATTGAGAATTAGCCAACATATCCTGCTTGGAGGACATGTCTGAGCCCGAGCACCACGCCAAGGTTTCTCAAGTAGCTCGGGAACCTAACGCTAAACCTACCTGGGCCGTATGGGCAATACCAGGAGCCAGTGGGCGAATTACAGGTGCGCAAGGTCCGACTCAAAGCAATCTCCCAGTAACCTCCAGCATGTGACCATGCATACAATGGGAGGAGGCAGAGAGCTCTGAGCCCCACCCAAGACTGGCTGATATAGCCCGGGCCTCACATGTGCACCAGAATGCTGCCTGTGGATGGAAATAAAGGCACATTCAGACTAGGAGTTTCTACACCTCCAAAAATTCAGAATACAAACTACAAATTGGTGTGGTATTAAAAAGCAGGAAGTGCTCAACCCCATATGCAGTGGTGCATCTTTACTGGGGGGGGGCAGATCCTGCACTTGTGGCCCGTTGCTAATGGCAATCCCCAGCAAAAATGCATACAATGGAGGATACCTGCAGCGGACCACAAGTACCACAATGGACATCCTACACAGGATAGCAATTGTGTGGATGTGATAAGCAGTCAAAATAACATAACAAAAACAGAGACAGGTGCACTATGCGGTCTTACTAACCCTCATACTGATGTAAAATTGAGAATTAGCCAACATATCCTGCTTGGAGGACATGTCTGAGCCCGAGCACCATGCCAAGGTTTCTCAAGTAGCTCGGGAACCTAACGCTAAACCTACCTGGGCCGTATGGGCAATACCAGGAGCCAGTGGGCGAATTACAGGTGCGCAAGGTCCGACTCAAAGCAATCTCCCAGTAACCTCCAGCATGTGACCATGCATACAATGGGAGGAGGCAGAGAGCTCTGAGCCCCACCCAAGACTGGCAACGGGCCACAAGTGCAGGATCTGCCCCCCCAGTAAAGATGCACCACTGCATATGGGGTTGAGCACTTCCTGCTTTTTAATACCACACCAATTTGTAGTTTGTATTCTGAATTTTTGGAGGTGTAGAAACTCCTAGTCTGAATGTGCCTTTATTTCCATCCACAGGCAGCATTCTGGTGCACATGTGAGGCCCGGGCTATATCAGCCAGTCTTGGGTGGGGCTCAGAGCTCTCTGCCTCCTCCCATTGTATGCATGGTCACATGCTGGAGGTTACTGGGAGATTGCTTTGAGTCGGACCTTGCGCACCTGTAATTCGCCCACTGGCTCCTGGTATTGCCCATACGGCCCAGGTAGGTTTAGCGTTAGGTTCCCGAGCTACTTGAGAAACCTTGGCATGGTGCTCGGGCTCAGACATGTCCTCCAAGCAGGATATGTTGGCTAATTCTCAATTTTACATCAGTATGAGGGTTACTAAGACCGCATAGTGCACCTGTCTCTGTTTTTGTTATGTTATTTTGACTGCTTATCACATCCACACAATTGCTATCCTGTGTAGGATGTCCATTGTGGTACTTGTGGTCCGCTGCAGGCATCCTCCATTGTATGCATTTTTGCTGGGGATTGCCATTAGCAACGGGCCACAAGTGCAGGATCTGCCCCCCCAGTAAAGATGCACCACTGCATATGGGGTTGAGCACTTCCTGCTTTTTAATACCACACCAATTTGTAGTTTGTAACACCTGAACACCCTACAATAGTGAGGGGACACGACCACCGGCTCCCTACACCAGACACGGAGGGAGTCAGGGTCACCTGGGATCCAGAAAACAGAAAATAACAGATAAATGTACAGCACTTAACTTAGTAGCAGACTGGGAAATAGGATCAGCATGCACACACACTCCAGGAAGAAGTATAAGCCGCCCAGTAATGCATTATGGGGAGGAATTTAAAGGGAAGCAATCAGTCCAACTACATGACAGCTGAGAGAGGCTAACGAGATGAGGAACTGAACACCACAACAAAGAAAACTCAAGGAGGAGGTTCTGAAAGGCTTCTGTCAGAGCTTCTCAGCTGTCTGGTTGTGACAGTACCCCTCCATCTACGAGTGGACTCCGGACACTCAGAGCCCACCTTCTCAGGGTGGGACCTATGGAAAGCCCTGATGAGACGAGAGGCCTTAATGTCCGTCACTGGGACCCACATCCTCTCCTCAGGACCATAACCCTCCCAATGAACAAGGTACTGAAGAGAACCGCGGACAAGACGAGAATCCAAAATCCTAGAGACCTGAAATTCAAGATTCCCATCAACCATAATCGGAGGAGGAGGCAAAGGCGAGGGTACAATGGGTTGAACATAAGGTTTCAATAAGGACTTATGAAAAACATTATGGATCTTCCAAGTCTGAGGACGATCAAGACGGTAGGCAACAGGATTGATGACAGACAGGATTTTGTAAGGCCCAATAAACCTAGGACCCAACTTCCAGGAGGGAACCTTCAATTTGATATTCTTGGTAGACAACCACACCAGATCACCAACATTCAGGTCCGGACCAAGCACACGTCTCTTATCTGCCACACGCTTATATCTCTCACTCATGCTCTTTAGATTATCCTGAATCTTTTGCCAAATAGATGACAAAGACGAGGAGAATCTGTCCTCATCAGGTAAACCAGAAGACCCCTCTCCCGAGAAAGTCCCAAACTGCGGATGAAACCCATATGCACCAAAAAATGGTGACTTATCAGAGGACTCCTGACGACGGTTATTTAAAGCAAACTCAGCAAGGAACAAAAAAGAACACCAATCCTCTTGATTCTCCGCCACAAAACAGCGCAGATATGTCTCCAGATTCTGATTGACGCGCTCTGTCTGGCCATTCGACTGCGGGTGGAAAGCAGAAGAGAATGACAACCAAACCTCCAAGCGAGAACAGAAAGCCTTCCAGAATCTGGAAACAAACTGCGTGCCCCTATCAGAGACTATGTCTGAAGGAATACCGTGCAATTTGACAATGTGATCAATAAATGCCTGCGCCAGCGTCTTAGCATTGGGCAAACCAGGAAAAGGGATGAAATGCACCATTTTGCTAAAACGGTCCACCACCACCAGAATCACAGTCTTCCCCGAGGAACGAGGCAGGTCCTTTATGAAGTCCATGGACAGATGTGTCCAAGGACGGGAAGGAATGGGTAAGGGAAGGAGAGGACCTGATGGCCGTGAATGAGGGACTTTGGCACGAGCGCAAGTCTCGCAGGCTGCCACAAAACCCTCAACCGACTTACGAAGCGCAGGCCACCAGAATCTCCGAGCGATGAGATCCAGTGTGGCTCTTGCCCCCGGGTGCCCAGCAAGGACCGTATCGTGGTGTTCCTTAAAAATCTTGTGTCTTAAAGCGAGAGGCACAAACAATTTCCCAGGAGGACAAAGATCAGGAGCCTCTGACTGGGCTGCCTGCACCTCTGCCTCCAATTCAGAAAAAAGAGCAGAGACCACCACACCTTCAGCCAAAATGGGACCCGGGTCTTCAAAATTCCCGCCTCCCGGAAAACAACGTGACAGGGCATCTGCCTTCACAGTCTTAACTCCAGGGCGGAACGTGACAACAAAATTAAACCTAGAAAAGAACAAAGACCATCTGGCCTGTCTCGGGTTCAGACGCTTGGCTGACTCCAAGTAGGCCAGATTTTTATGGTCAGTAAATACGGTAATAGGGTGTCTGGCTCCCTCTAGCCAATGGCGCCATTCCTCAAAAGCCAACTTGATGGCCAACAATTCCCTATCTCCCACATCGTAATTTCTCTCTGCGGAGGAGAGTTTTTTTCGAGAAAAAGGCACACGGTCGCCATTTGGCAGGAGAGGAACCCTGAGACAAGACCGCCCCCACACCCACCTCAGAAGCATCAACCTCAACTATGAAGGGTAAAGAAATATCAGGTTGCACCAAGATGGGAGCGGAAGCAAAACTCTCCTTGATATTAGAAAAAGCCTTACGCGCCTCTACTGACCAAGAAGAAAAATCTACCCCCTTTCTGGTCATATCAGTGAGTGGTTTAACAATAGAGGAATAATTCAAAATAAACTTCCTGTAATAATTGGGAAAGCCCAAAAAATGCATCAGCGCCTTCTGATTCTCAGGAAGCTCTCACTCAAGCACAGCGCGGACCTTCTCGGGGTCCATGCGAAAACCAGAAGCGGAGAGAAGAAACCACAGAAATTGAATTTCTGGAACCGCAAACACACATTTTTCCAGTTTCGCATATAATTTATTCTCCCGCAGGATGAGCAAGACCTGACGTAAATGTTCCTTATGAGTTTTGAAATCAGGAGAAAAAATCAAAATGTCATCCAAATACACTAATGCAAATTTTCCCATCAAATGATAAAAAATGCTGTTCACGAAATGCTGAAAAACGGCTGGGGCATTCATCAAACCAAAAGGCATAACCAAATTCTCAAAATGGCCCTCAGGGGTATTGAAGGCCGTCTTCCATTCGTCTCCTTCTCTGACCCTGACCAGGTTGTATGCCCCTCTTAGATCTAATTTGGAAAATACTTTAGCCCCAACAACCTGGTTAAACAGGTCCGGGATCAGAGGAAGCGGATAAGGGTCACGAATAGTGATACTGTTCAGCTCCCTAAAATCCAGACAAGGTCTTAAAGAACCATCTTTTTTCTTAACAAAGAAAAAACCAGCGGCAACAGGTGACTTCGAGGGTCGTATGTGTCCTTTTCTCAGACTCTCAGAGATATAAGCACGCATAGCGATCCTCTCAGGTTGGGAAAGATTGTATAAACGAGATTTAGGCAGCTTGGCGCCTGGGATGAGATTAATAGGGCAATCGTACTCCCTGTGCGGGGGAAAATCCTGAACTCCACTCTCAGAGAAGACATCCGAAAATTCAGAGAGAAAAGATGGTACAGTCTTAGTAGCAACCTCAGAAACAGATGTCGTGAGGCAATTCTCTCTGCAAAAGTCACTCCAACCATTTATTTGCCTCGCTTGCCAATCAATGGTGGGGTTATGTTTAGTGAGCCAGGGTAGCCCCAACACTAGAGGAGTAGGCAAACTGCTAAGGACGAAACATGACACATCCTCAACATGAGCATCACTCACAATTAAATGGATATTGTGAACTATGCCCTTTAATGATTTCTGAGAAAGTGGAGCGGAATCAATAGCAAAAACAGGAATATCCTTTCCCAAAGTGCGCACCTGGAAACCATGAGTTATTGCAAATTGATTATCAATGAGATTGACAGCTGCTCCACTATCCACAAAAATCTCACAAAAAATGCTCTTGCTCTCTAGCGCCACCCTAGCAGGCAGGACAAAACGGGAACTACAAGCAAACTGAAAACCTTCAATTTCCGCCTCAACCCTGCCAATAGTAACAGACGGAACATTTTTAAAAGATTTTTTCCTGTTTGTTTCTTTATTACTCCCAGAAAACTGCCTGAATCTCCTAGAGGGACAAACATTTGCCAAATGATTTATACCTCCACAACAAAAACAAACCCTCCCATGCGAGCTGAATCTTCTATTGTCAGAAGCAATCAACCCCCGCTGCATGGGCTCCTGCTCAGAAGGGGCTGACAGCGACCGAGACCCCTGCGCACAGAATGAGACCGCTGCACTGTCCTGGGACTGAGTATGACAGGAAGGAGATATCTCTCCTCTCTCTCTAAGACGCCTGTCAATACGAACGGCCTGAGACATAGCAGAGTCCAAGGAAATAGGCCTCTCATGAAAGGCAAATGCATCTTTCAATCCCTCTGAAAGACCATGGCAAAATTGACTTCGGAGTGCAGCATCATTCCAACCAGTATCAGCTGCCCATCTCCGAAATTCTGAGCAGTATATCTCTGCGGATTGTTTACCCTGGCATAATAGACGTAGTCTAGACTCAGCCAGAGCAATACGATCCGGATCATATATCTGACCCAGGGCTAAAAAGAATTCATCCACTGAACGGAGAGGCCGTGCCCCCTCCGGCAGCGAAAAGGCCCTGGACTGAGCGTTACCCCTGAGCAGCGATATAATGATCCCCACCCTCCGTTCCTCATCACCAGAAGAATGGGGAAGAAGGCAAAAATGGAGTTTGCAAGCCTCTCTAAATCGCACAAAATTCTCACTACCCCCGGAGAACTTATCCGGGAGCGAGATCTTAGGCTCAGAACAAACTCCATGAACGCAAGCTGAACCGGTCACTTGAAGCTGAGAAAAAGTCTTACGGAGATCAGCTACCTCCAATGAAAGACCCTGGAAGCGTTCAGCCAAAAGTGAAACCGGATCCATGCTTGAGACGGTTTTGGCGGCTTATAATGTCACGGACGGTGTACAGGAAACAAGACAATGCAACATGCATATATGACTGACTGGATCCAAAGCTAAGGAACCAAAAGGGAGACCCCTGCACAAGACCTGGCACTTTCCCTGGCTGCTCAGCCCATGCAAAAATCCCAAAGGTGGATGGTTGCATATCCACGTACCTCGACTATATAACACCTGAACACCCTACAATAGTGAGGGGACACGACCACCGGCTCCCTACACCAGACACGGAGGGAGTCAGGGTCACCTGGTATCCAGCAAACAGAAAATAACAGAAAAATGTACAGCACTTAACTTAATAGCAGACTGGGAAATAGGATCAGCATGCACACACACTCCAGGAAGAAGTATAAGCCGCCCAGTAATGCATTATGGGGAGGAATTTAAAGGGAAGCAATCAGTCCAACTACATGACAGCTGAGAGAGGCTAACGAGATGAGGAACTGAACACCACAACAAAGAAAACTCAAGGAGGAGGTTCTGAAAGGCTTCTGTCAGAGCTTCTCAGCTGTCTGGTTGTGACATTCAGAGTAGTTACACTCAGATGTGCCCCCTTCACAGTAGTTATGCCCAGATGTGCCCCCTTTACAGAAGTTATCCCTACATGTTCCCCTTAACAAGTTATGTCCACATGTGCTCCCCTTCACAGTCGTTATGTCCACATGTTCCCCTTCATAAGTTATGTCCACATGTGTCCCCTTCACATTAGTTATGCCCAGATGTGCCCCCTTCACAGTAGTTATGGCTGGATGTGCCCCTTCACAAGTTATGCCCACGTGTTCCCTCCACAGTATTTATGCCCAAATGTGCCCCTTTACAATAGTTATGCCCACATGTGCCCCTTTACACTAGTTATGCCCAAATGGGCCACATCATACTAGATATGCCTACATGCCCCTTCATGCTTGTTTTGGCCAGATATGTGCCCCTTTCACAGGAAGAAAAAAAACTGTAAAGACTCACCTAGTTCCTCCCTGTGTTCCCCAGCAGTAGGCAGGATACTGTCACACATTGCACTGATGGGCTGTGTATGAGGAGCACAGGCTGATTCCTGGCGTTCATTGCTCCTCCTACACAGACCAGCAGTGTGGATTCCTGGCGTTCATTGCTCCTCCTACACAGAGCAGCAGTGTGGAGCTGAATGGTAAAGTGAGGGGCAGATGGCTCCATACTTCACCATTACAGGCAACCGTCTCTGCGTCCTATGGATGCAGATACAGCTGAGAGTGGGACATACCTCAGCGGTTCGGGGGCCGCGGGACAGCAACCAAAACCGGGGACTGTCCCGCTGGATCCTGGACGGTTGGGAGGTATGTTCAGGCATTAGGGTGAGATCCAAGTGCCTATGTCCATAGGAGCCATCAGTACAGCCACGTGCAGATGATTTTCAGATGAGGATTTGTCATGGATTGTGCAGCTCAGTGCATATTTTTACAGCTCTGATTAAGTTCAATGATAGCGCTATAATTTCCTATGCACTGAGCTCCCCCTAGTGCTGCATGCTGAGAGTCACTTTTATCATGTATTGTGTGAAAGGAAGGAAGGAGTTAGGGCTGTATAACTATGCAACGTGGATGGACTGGGGTGGACTGAAAACCTAAAGTGGCCCTGAAAAAAACCCTAAAAGTGCCACCTTGTTGTCGGCTGGTCCAAATTGACAGAAGGCAGGGCAACACAAATAGACAGGGACCAAATAAGTAGACATGGCCAGCAATACCGAAGAGAAGCACAAAATACCACCCCAGCAGAACCTAATACCACAGTGCCGCCCAAAATACTGCCACCCTCGCCACAGTATTCTACTGTATCATTCATTATCCTTAGGACAGCAATACAGGTGAATTCAGGAGGACACCTGCAGGTGCTGGCCAGGTGCATTAGTATCTGATGCTCCTAGCATTAATTAATGCTTTGAGCATCAAATCGTTATGTACCCGGCTGGTGGCCACGAGAAGGACTTGGGCAGCCCCCTGGCCATCTGCCCACTGGGAATATTTCCTATAGGGCCTATGGCCAGTCCGCCCCTGTGGAGCATACCTCATTATATTCTATATGCTAATGCCATTGTTGCCCAATATGAACTCTCACTATATGATACAGCATTTTTCCAGGTTTATTATTATTGATTCATTTGATATAGGAATCATACCACTAACTATGGACCTTGTAGTACGCAAGATCATTTAGTATGCACTATTATCTTAGTTAGCATTACGAATAGAACGACTCCTGCAGTTTGTACCGAACCAATACTTTTCTCAGTCTGTTTTAGTAGAGGAATCATGCGACTCATAATGAATGTTGAATAATGTAACATAATAAACTATTCTACTTAATAATGTAATCATCCTTTTGCTCCTCAGCAATGACAAACACTTTGATTAGCACTAGGGATGAGCGAACTCGAACTGTATAGTTCGGGTTCGTACCGAATTTTGGGGTGTCCGTGACACGGACCCGAACCCGGACATTTTCGTAAAAGTCCGGGTTCGGGTTCGGTGTTCGTCGCTTTCTTCGCGCTTTTGTGACGCTTTCTTGGCGCTTTTTGAAAGGCTGCAAAGCAGCCAATCAACAAGCGTCATACTACTTGCCCCAAGAGGCCATCACAGCCATGCCTACTATTGGCATGGCTGTGATTGGCCAGAGCACCATGTGACCCAGCCTCTATTTAAGCTGGAGTCACATAGCGCCGCCCGTCACTCTGCTCTGATTAGCGTAGGGAGAGGTTGCGGCTGCGACAGTAGGGCGAGATTAGGCAGATTAACTCCTCCAAAGGACTTGATTAACTGATCGATCTGCAGCTGTGGATCATTGAGCTGCTGATCCTCAATTGCTCACTGTTTTTAGGCTGCACAGACCGTTTGTCAGTCTCATTTTTCTGGGGTGATCGGCGGCCATTTTGTGTCTTGTGGTGCGCCAGCACAAGCTGCGACCAAGTGCATTTAACCCTCAATGGTGTGGTTGTTTTTTGGCTAAAGCCTACATCAGGGTGAAGCTGTCACACCAAGTGCATTTAACCAGCAATAGTCTGTTCATTTTTTGGCCATATACAAAATCAGGGGCAAGCTGCGCCTGTCACCAAGTGCATTTAACCCTCAATGGTGTGGTTGTTTTTTGGCTAAAGCCTACATCAGGGTGAAGCTGTCACACCAAGTGCATTTAACCAGCAATAGTCTGTTCATTTTTTGGCCATATACAAAATCAGGGGCAAGCTGCGCCTGTCACCAAGTGCATTTAACCCTCAATGGTGTGGTTGTTTTTTGGCTAAAGCCTACATCAGGGTGAAGCTGTCACACCAAGTGCATTTAACCAGCAATAGTCTGTTCATTTTTTGGCCATATACAAAATCAGGGGCAAGCTGCGCCTGTCACCAAGTGCATTTAACCCTCAATGGTGTGGTTGTTTTTTGGCTAAAGCCTACATCAGGGTGAAGCTGTCACACCAAGTGCATTTAACCAGCAATAGTCTGTTCATTTTTTGGCCATATCCCAGTCTAATTCTGTCACTAAATCCATACCGGTCACCCAGCGCCTAAATACTAGGCCTCAAATTTATATCCAGCTAAATCTGTCCCTAGTGCTGTAGCTGGGCGAGTTATTTAGTGTCCGTTCAAGCACATTTCTTGTTCTGGGTTGAAATACAATTCTCAATTTAGCAATTTCATAATTTAGTGGTTCCTGCTATATCAGAGCTCTTTGAAATCTATCCCAAAAAGGGTATATAATATTGAAGGTGCACATAGGGTCATTCAGAGTAACTTCACACACACCCGCTACTGTGTATTTCCAAGTCTAATTCTGTCACTAAATCCATACCGGTGACCCAGCGCCTAAATACTAGGCCTCAAATTTAATTCCCTCTAAATCTCTCGTTACCCACCGCTGTACTGTTGTTGCTGGGCAAGATATTTAGTGTCCGTCAAAGCACATTTTTTGTTCTGGGTTGAAGTACAATTCCCAATTTAGCAATTTCATAATTTAGTGGTTTCTGCTATATCAGAGCTATTTGAAATCTATCCCAAAAAGGGTATATAATATTGAAGGTGCACATAGGGTCATTCAGAATAACTTCACACACACCCGCTACTGTGTATTTCCAAGTCTAATTCTGTCACTAAACCCATACCTGTCACCCAGCGCCTAAATACTAGGCCTCAAATTTAAATCCCTCTAAATCTCTCGTTACCGTTGTCCTGTTGTAGCTGGGAAAGTTATTTAGTGCCCGTCAAAGCACATTTTTTGTTCTGGGTTGAAGTACAATTCCCAATTTAGCAATTTCATAATTTAGTGGTTCCTGCTATATCAGAGCTATTTGAAATCTATCCCAAAAAGGGTATATAATATTGAAGGTGCACATAGGGTCATTCAGAATAACTTCACACACACCCGCTACTGTGTATTTCCAAGTCTAATTCTGTCACTAAATCCATACCGGTGACCCAGCGCCTAAATACTAGGCCTCAAATTTAATTCCCTCTAAATCTCTCGTTACCCACCGGTGTACTGTTGTTGCTGGGCAAGATATTTAGTGTCCGTCAAAGCACATTTTTTGTTCTGGGTTGAAGTACAATTCCCAATTTAGCAATTTCATAATTTAGTGGTTTCTGCTATATCAGAGCTATTTGAAATCTATCCCTAAAAGGGTATATAATATTGAAGGTGCACATAGGGTCATTCAGAATAACTTCACACACACGCTTCTGTGCATTTCCAAGTCTAATTCTGTCACTAAATCCATACCGGTGACCCAGCGCCTAAATACTAGGCCTCAAATTTAAATCCCTCTAAATCTCTCGTTACCCACCACTGTACTGTTGTTGCTGGGCAAGATATTTAGTGTCCGTCAAAGCACATTTTTTGTTCTGGGTTGAAGTACAATTCCCAATTTAGCAATTTCATAATTTAGTGGTTTCTGCTATATCAGAGCTATTTGAAATCTATCCCTAAAAGGGTATATAATATTGAAGGTGCACATAGGGTCATTCAGAATAACTTCACACACACGCTTCTGTGCATTTCCAAGTCTAATTCTGTCACTAAATCCATACCGGTGACCCAGCGCCTAAATACTAGGCCTCAAATTTAAATCCCTCTAAATCTCTCGTTACCCACCGCTGTACTGTTGTTGCTGGGCAAGATATTTAGTGTCCGTCAAAGCACATTTTTTGTTCTGGGTTGAAGTACAATTCCCAATTTAGCAATTTCATAATTTAGTGGTTTCTGCTATATCAGAGCTATTTGAAATCTATCCCTAAAAGGGTATATAATATTGAAGGTGCACATAGGGTCATTCAGAATAACTTCACACACACGCTTCTGTGCATTTCCAAGTCTAATTCTGTCACTAAATCCATACCGGTGACCCAGCGCCTAAATACTAGGCCTCAAATTTAAATCCCTCTAAATCTCTCGTTACCCACCGCTGTACTGTTGTTGCTGGGCAAGATATTTAGTGTCCGTCAAAGCACATTTTTTGTTCTGGGTTGAAGTACAATTCCCAATTTAGCAATTTCATAATTTAGTGGTTTCTGCTATATCAGAGCTATTTGAAATCTATCCCTAAAAGGGTATATAATATTGAAGGTGCACATAGGGTCATTCAGAATAACTTCACACACACGCTTCTGTGCATTTCCAAGTCTAATTCTGTCACTAAATCCATACCGGTGACCCAGCGCCTAAATACTAGGCCTCAAATTTAAATCCCTCTAAATCTCTCGTTACCCACCGCTGTACTGTTGTTGCTGGGCAAGATATTTAGTGTCCGTCAAAGCACATTTTTTGTTCTGGGTTGAAGTACAATTCCCAATTTAGCAATTTCATAATTTAGTGGTTCCTGCTATATCAGAGCTATTTGAAATCTATCCCAAAAAGGGTATATAATATTGAAGGTGCACATTGGGTCATTCAGAATAACTTCACACACACCCGCTACTGTGTATTTTCAAGTCTAATTCTGTCACTAAACCCATACCTGTCACCCAGCGCCTAAATACTAGGCCTCAAATTTAAATCCCTCTAAATCTCTCGTTACCCACCGCTGTACTGTTGTTGCTGGGCAAGATATTTAGTGTCCGTCAAAGCACATTTTTTGTTCTGGGTTGAAGTACAATTCCCAATTTAGCAATTTCATAATTTAGTGGTTTCTGCTATATCAGAGCTATTTGAAATCTATCCCTAAAAGGGTATATAATATTGAAGGTGCACATAGGGTCATTCAGAATAACTTCACACACACGCTTCTGTGCATTTCCAAGTCTAATTCTGTCACTAAATCCATACCGGTGACCCAGCGCCTAAATACTAGGCCTCAAATTTAAATCCCTCTAAATCTCTCGTTACCCACCGCTGTACTGTTGTTGCTGGGCAAGATATTTAGTGTCCGTCAAAGCACATTTTTTGTTCTGGGTTGAAGTACAATTCCCAATTTAGCAATTTCATAATTTAGTGGTTTCTGCTATATCAGAGCTATTTGAAATCTATCCCTAAAAGGGTATATAATATTGAAGGTGCACATAGGGTCATTCAGAATAACTTCACACACACGCTTCTGTGCATTTCCAAGTCTAATTCTGTCACTAAATCCATACCGGTCACCCAGCGCCTAAATACTAGGCCTCAAATTTATATCCCGCTGAATTTGAATACAATACATTGGGCCAAATAATATATTTGTTGTTGTGGTGAACCATAACAATGAGAAAAACATCTAGTAAGGGACGCGGACGTGGACATGGTCGTGGTGGTGTTAGTGGACCCTCTGGTGCTGGGAGAGGACGTGGCCGTTCTGCCACATCCACACGTCCTAGTGTACCAACTACCTCAGGTCCCAGTAGCCGCCAGAATTTACAGCGATATATGGTGGGGCCCAATGCCGTTCTAAGGATGGTAAGGCCTGAGCAGGTACAGGCATTAGTCAATTGGGTGGCCGACAGTGGATCCAGCACGTTCACATTATCTCCCACCCAGTCTTCTGCAGAAAGCGCACAGATGGCGCCTGAAAACCAACCCCATCAGTCTGTCACATCACCCCCATGCATACCAGGGAAACTGTCTCAGCCTCAAGTTATGCAGCAGTCTCTTATGCTGTTTGAAGACTCCGCTGGCAGGGTTTCCCAAGGGCATCCACCTAGCCCTTCCCCAGCGGTGAAAGACATAGAATGCACTGACGCACAACCACTTATGTTTCCTGATGATGAGGACATGGGAATACCACCTCAGCATGTCTCTGATGATGACGAAACACAGGTGCCAACTGCTGCGTCTTTCTGCAGTGTGCAGACTGAACAGGAGGTCAGGGATCAAGACTGGGTGGAAGACGATGCAGGGGACGATGAGGTCCTAGACCCCACATGGAATGAAGGTCGTGCCACTGACTTTCACAGTTCGGAGGAAGAGGCAGTGGTGAGACCGAGCCAACAGCGTAGCAAAAGAGGGAGCAGTGGGCAAAAGCAGAACACCCGCCGCCAAGAGACTCCGCCTGCTACTGACCGCCGCCATCTGGGACCGAGCACCCCAAAGGCAGCTTCAAGGAGTTCCCTGGCATGGCACTTCTTCAAACAATGTGCTGACGACAAGACCCGAGTGGTTTGCACGCTGTGCCATCAGAGCCTGAAGCGAGGCATTAACGTTCTGAACCTGAGCACAACCTGCATGACCAGGCACCTGCATGCAAAGCATGAACTGCAGTGGAGTAAACACCTTAAAACCAAGGAAGTCACTCAGGCTCCCCCTGCTACCTCTTCTGCTGCTGCCGCCTCGGCCTATTCTGCTGCTGCCGCCTCGGCCTCTTCCTCCGCCTCTGGAGGAACGTTGGCACCTGCCGCCCAGCAAACAGGGGATGTACCACCAACACCACCACCACCACCTCCGTCACCAAGCGTCTCAACCATGTCACACGCCAGCGTTCAGCTCTCCATCTCACAAACATTTGATAGAAAGCGTAAATTCCCACCTAGCCACCCTCGATCCCTGGCCCTGAATGCCAGCATTTCTAAACTACTGGCCTATGAAATGCTGTCATTTAGGCTGGTGGACACAGACAGCTTCAAACAGCTCATGTCGCTTGCTGTCCCACAGTATGTTGTTCCCAGCCGGCACTACTTCTCCAAGAGAGCCGTGCCTTCCCTGCACAACCAAGTATCCGATAAAATCAAGTGTGCACTGCGCAACGCCATCTGTAGCAAGGTCCACCTAACCACAGATACGTGGACCAGTAAGCACGGCCAGGGACGCTATATCTCCCTAACTGCACACTGGGTAAATGTAGTGGCAGCTGGGCCCCAGGCGGAGAGCTGTTTGGCGCACGTCCTGCCGCCGCCAAGGATCGCAGGGCAACATTCTTTGCCTCCTGTTGCCACCTCCTCCTTCTCGGCTTCCTCCTCCTCTTCTTCCACCTGCTCATCCAGTCAGCCACACACCTTCACCACCAACTTCAGCACAGCCCGGGGTAAACGTCAGCAGGCCATTCTGAAACTCATATGTTTGGGGGACAGGCCCCACACCGCACAGGAGTTGTGGCGGGGTATTGAACAACAGACCGACGAGTGGTTGCTGCCGGTGAGCCTCAAGCCCGGCCTGGTGGTGTGTGATAATGGGCGAAATCTCGTTGCAGCTCTGGGACTAGCCAATTTGACGCACATCCCTTGCTTGGCGCATGTGCTGAATTTGGTGGTGCAGAAGTTCATTCACAACTACCCCGACATGTCAGAGCTGCTGCATAAAGTGCGGGCCGTCTGTTCGCGCTTCCGGCGTTCACATCCTGCCGCTGCTCGCCTGTCTGCGCTACAGCGTAACTTCGGCCTTCCCGCTCACCGCCTCATATGCGACGTGCCCACCAGGTGGAACTCCACCTTGCACATGCTGGACAGACTGTGCGAGCAGCAGCAGGCCATAGTGGAGTTTCAGCTGCAGCACGCACGGGTCAGTCGCACTACAGAACAGCACCACTTCACCACCAATGACTGGGCCTCCATGCGAGACCTGTGTGCCCTGTTGCGCTGTTTCGAGTACTCCACCAACATGGCCAGTGGCGATGACACCGTTATCAGCGTTACAATACCACTTCTATGTCTCCTTGAGAAAACACTTAGGGCGATGATGGAACAGGAGGTGGCCCAGGAGGAGGAGGAGGAGGATGAGGAAGAGGGGTCATTTTTAGCACTTTCAGGCCAGTCTCTTCGAAGTGACTCAGAGGGAGGTTTTTTGCAACAGCAGAGGCCAGGTACAAATGTGGCCAGCCAGGGCCCACTACTGGAGGACGAGGAGGACGAGGATGAGGAGGAGGTGGAGGAGGATGAGGATGAAGCATGGTCACAGCGGGGTGGCACCCAACGCAGCTCGGGTCCATCACTGGTGCGTGGCTGGGGGGAAAGGCAGGACGATGACGATACGCCTCCCACAGAGGACAGCTTGTCCTTACCCCTGGGCAGCCTGGCACACATGAGCGACTACATGCTGCAGTGCCTGCGCAACGACAGCAGAGTTGCCCACATTTTAACCTGTGCGGACTACTGGGTTGCCACCCTGCTGGATCCACGCTACAAAGACAATGTGCCCACCTTACTTCCTGCACTGGAGCGTGATAGGAAGATGCGCGAGTACAAGCGCACGTTGGTAGACGCGCTACTGAGAGCATTCCCAAATGTCACAGGGGAACAAGTGGAAGCCCAAGGCCAAGGCAGAGGAGGAGCAAGAGGTCGCCAAGGCAGCTGTGTCACGGCCAGCTCCTCTGAGGGCAGGGTTAGCATGGCAGAGATGTGGAAAACTTTTGTCAACACGCCACAGCTAACTGCACCACCACCTGATACGCAACGTGTTAGCAGGAGGCAACATTTCACTAACATGGTGGAACAGTACGTGTGCACACCCCTCCACGTACTGACTGATGGTTCGGCCCCATTCAACTTCTGGGTCTCTAAATTGTCCACGTGGCCAGAGCTAGCCTTTTATGCCTTGGAGGTGCTGGCCTGCCCGGCAGCCAGCGTTTTGTCTGAACGTGTATTCAGCACGGCAGGGGGCGTCATTACAGACAAACGCAGCCGCCTGTCTACAGCCAATGTGGACAAGCTGACGTTCATAAAAATGAACCAGGCATGGATCCCACAGGACCTGTCCGTCCCTTGTCCAGATTAGACATTAACTACCTCCCCATAACCATATATTATTGGACTCCAGGGCACTTCCTCATTCAATCCTATTTTTATTTTCATTTTACCATTATATTGCGATGCTACCCAAAGTTGAATGAACCTCTCCTCTGCCTGTGTGCTAGGCCTAAATATATGCCAATGGACTGTTGCAGTGGTGGCTGACATGAAGCCTGATTCTCTGCTATGACATGCAGACTAATTCTCTGCTGACATGAAGCCAGATTGTCTGTTACGGGACCTCTCTCCTCTGCCTGGGTGCTGGGCCTAAATTTATGACAATGGACTGTTGCAGTGGTGGCTGACGTGAAGCCTGATTCTCTGCTATGACATGCAGACTGATTCTCTGCTGTCATGAAGCCAGATTGTCTGTTACGGGACCTTTCTCCTCTACCTGGGTTCTGGGCCTAAATTTATGAAAATTGACTCTTACAGTGGTGGGTGACGTGAAGCCTGATTCTCTGCTATGATATGAAGACTGATTCTCTGCTGACATGAAGCCAGATTGTCTGTTACGGGACCTTTCTCCTCTGCCTGGGTTCTGGGCCTAAATTTATGAAAATTGACTCTTACAGTGGTGGGTGACGTGAAGCCTGATTCTCTGCTATGATATGAAGACTGATTCTCTGCTGACATGAAGCCAGATTGTCTGTTACGGGACCTTTCTCCTCTGCCTGGGTTCTGGGCCTAAATTTATGAAAATTGACTCTTACAGTGGTGGGTGACGTGAAGCCTGATTCTCTGCTATGATATGAAGACTGATTCTCTGCTGACATGAAGCCAGATTGTCTGTTACGGGACCTTTCTCCTCTGCCTGGGTTCTGGGCCTAAATTTATGAAAATTGACTCTTACAGTGGTGGGTGACGTGAAGCCTGATTCTCTGCTATGATATGAAGACTGATTCTCTGCTGACATGAAGCCAGATTGTCTGTTACGGGACCTTTCTCCTCTGCCTGGGTTCTGGGCCTAAATTTATGAAAATTGACTCTTACAGTGGTGGGTGACGTGAAGCCTGATTCTCTGCTATGATATGAAGACTGATTCTCTGCTGACATGAAGCCAGATTGTCTGTTACGGGACCTTTCTCCTCTGCCTGGGTTCTGGGCCTAAATTTATGAAAATTGACTCTTACAGTGGTGGGTGACGTGAAGCCTGATTCTCTGCTATGATATGAAGACTGATTCTCTGCTGACATGAAGCCAGATTCTCTGTTACGGGACCTCTCTCCTCTGCCTGGGTGCTGGGCCTAAATTTATGACAATGGACTGTTGCAGTGGTGGCTGACGTGAAGCCTGATTCTCTGCTATGACATGCAGACTGATTCTCTGCTGACATGAAGCCAGATTCTCTGTTACGGGACCTCTCTCCTCTGCCTGTGTGTGTGCTGGGCCTAAATATATGCCAATGGACTGTTGCAGTGGTGGCTGACGTGAAGCCTCATTCTCTGCTATGACATGCAGACTAATTCTCTGCTGACATGAAGACAGATTCTCTGTTACGGGACCTCTCTCCTCTGCCTGGGTGCCGGGGCCTAAATATCTGAGAATGGACTGTTCCAGTGGTGGGTGACGGGAAGCCAGATTCTCTGCTATGGAACCTCTCTCCAATTGATTTTGGTTAATTTTTATTTATTTAATTTTTATTTTAATTCATTTCCCTATCCACATTTGTTTGCAGGGGATTTACCTACATGTTGCTGCCTTTTGCAGCCCTCTAGCTCTTTCCTGGGCTGTTTTACAGCCTTTTTAGTGCCGAAAAGTTCGGGTCCCCATTGACTTCAATGGGGTTCGGGTTCGGGACGAAGTTCGGATCGGGTTCGGATCCCGAACCCGAACATTTCCGGGATGTTCGGCCGAACTTCTCGAACCCGAACATCCAGGTGTTCGCTCAACTCTAATTAGCACCTTCAGTTCATATTTATGTTTATGCTCATCTCTTCGCTACAAAGCTCTGTATACACTCAAGACTATATGCCATTATATCTAATTTGTATGTTGTATTGATTTACTGTATATGCGCATGTATTCGGATGAGGATCCTATGTGATTGTATTTGTTTATGCAGCTTTAGTAGTTACTACATGCATCATACATGTTTACATGATATCATACATGTGACCAATGCTGTGGTCTAGTCACATGATATTATGGAACTAATCAGTAAACTCCCCTTAGGCGTGTGGCTTTATAGTAGGACCCTATATTGGATTTTCCTATATACACAGTCGAGTCACATTATTAATATCCAAAGTAACCACCGTGTGCAGCAGGCGGTCTGGGAGTGACTCGATAAGGTCCTGGCAGGTTGTCACAGGTGTATAGAGTCATGTTAACTGCAGTACATCACACATGCCACAAAAACGCTCCTCAGACCATAATATTGCCACCAGCAGCTTGTATTCTTCCAGCAATGGCTGCAAGGCATTTGTTCTCTTATGGAGATGGGGGCTTGTACTATGCTTTGCTATGCGACTGCAACTGACAGCGGGTGTGGACCCTCCCAACTAACCAGTTTGACTTTGGACTAAACCTAAGAACATTATCCTGGCGGTTCCCTGGTATTGACCGTTTAACCCCTGTACAGGGATCTGAACTTTGCAGCAGGAAACCAACCTTCTAGAGTAGTCCTGGTGTAATTGGCAGCTGACTCATGAAGGCGGAAGCACCAAGGTATCAGGCAAAAGGTGTAATCTGAATATAGTTCTTGGACAGGTTCAGCACTTGCAGATAGCTAATCCAAAGTAGTGGTAGGGAGCAAAACAAGACACAGGCAAAGCTCAGGGCAAGAGATATGAGAGCAGAATTGATAGTCACCCTGGGTAAGATATACGGGTAGTCAGACACGAGAGCACATCTTCGCTGGCTACTGGACACTAGAACAACCTACGCTCAGACACCTTTCCACTAAGGAGGGCACCTTAAAGGGGTTGTCTTACTTCAGCAAGTGACATTTGTCATGTAGGGAAAGTTAATACAAGCTACTTACTAATGTATTGTGATTGTCCATATTGCTTCCTTTGCTTGCTTGATTCATTTTTCCATCACATTATACACTGCTCATTTCATGGTTATGACCACCCTGTGTCACGCCCTGCCCTGTGAGAGGCCTGAGAAGATCGGACAGACTTGCCACATGTGAGTCTATCTGACAGATTGTTCTGTTTCTCTTTGTTATGGTTTTGGGCAGGATCCCACCTCCCCACAGGTTCTGCTCATTAGCCATTTAGTGGTGCTATTTAAACCCACCTCTCACTATAGCCCTTGCAGTTTATATTTGCTTCTGGAGTTCTCTGCTGGTGTTTGTTGGATCTCCTGCTCCCCGTCCGTCTTAAGCTAAGTCCTACTCCTTCCCTTTTGTTGTGTGTTCTGGCTAGGCCTCAGGAAGATGCTGGTTCCTGCACCTTTCGCTAGGAACCGGTTGTCTGATCTCCAGCTCCCTAGCTGAGGGTTTGTTTCAGTTTCAGCTCGACTTAGGTTCCAGCACATGAGCACTTCCACCCTAACGCTGGGTTCTGACCTGAGCGTTCGGAAACGAGCGCTCTGTATGCGCGATTGTACGGGCGTTTACAATCGCGCATACAGAGATTGGCGTTCACACATTGTCGCGCGTTCCCGAATTTCTATGTGCGGGAACGCGCGACAAACGCCCAAAAAAAAGCTCAAGCACTTGTTTGAGCGTCGGGCGTTTTACAGCGCGATCGTACGCGCTGTAAAACGCCCAGGTGAGAACCATTCCCATAGGGAATCATTGGTTCTTGCCTGTTGTGCGTTTTACAGCGCGTAGGAACGCGCTGTAAAACGCTCAGGTGTGAACCCAGCGTAAGGATTTGGTCATGTTGTCAGTAGAGATGTCGCGAACGGGCGAACCGCCATTGACTTCAATGGGCAGGCGAATTTTAAAACCCACAGGGACTCTTTCGGGCCACAATAGTGATGGAAAAGTTGTTTCAAGGGGACTAATACCTGGACTGTGGCATGCCGGAGGGGGATCCATGGCAAAACTCCCATGGAAAATTACATAGTTGACGCAGAGTTGGATTTTAATCCATAAAGGGCATAAATCACTTAACAATCCAATTTTTTTGAACAACGTGGTTTAAAACATCCAGTGTGTGTATACGATCAGGTATGATGTTGTATCGATCAGGTAGTGTAAGGGTTACGCCCGCTTCACAGACATTGACAGACCAAACTCCCCTTTTAATGCACCGCAAACCACCGCAAACAGTCCATTTGCCCAACCGCAAACTTCCCATTTGCACAAGGTTGGATACCAAGCTAGCCATGTCCCGTTGATGTCATTGAAGGTTTCTTCCTCCACCCAGCCACGTACAACACCAAGGGTCCCGGAAAGTTGAATTGAATAAATTTTTCGAATGGGGAGATGTTTAAAAAAACGCTGGCTCCCTCCCCTTTGTTTGAATCCACGGTCACTGCATCTGTGCCGTGCAATTTACTGTCCCACCCGATATGAGTGCTATTTTCTATAGTTCTCTCTTCTCATCAGTTTAATCCCTGTTACGTCCCCAATCTGGGGTCCATTTATTAAATGGATTTTTCGAATGGGGAGATTGTTAAAAAAATGCTGTCTCCCTCCCCTTTGTTTGAATCCACGCCACAGTCACTGCGTCTGCGACGTGCAATTTACTGTCCCCAGGGCCGGCCTTAGGCCTTTAGGCGCCCTGTGCGAGAAAGCTTTACAGCGCCCCATGGTGACCACGCCCCTCAGTAACCACGCCCCTCAGTAACCACACCCCTCAGTAACCACACCCTTTCAGTGGTCACACCCATTTCTCCAATATCTGCTCAATTTAAGATTGAGCCATATGGTGTCATCTTCAAGCGGATCCGTCCCCATTGACTTACATTGTAAGTCGGAACGGATCCGCTCGCCTCCGCACGGCCAGGCGGACACCCGAACGCTGCTTGCAGCGTTCAGGTGTCCGCTCACTGAGCGGAGGGGAGGCTGAGTGCTGGCAGGCGGATGCATTCTCAGTGGATCCGCCTCCACTGAGAATGCATTAGGGCCAGACGGCTGCGTTCAGGGCCGCTCGTGAGCCCCTTCAAACGGAGCTCACGAGCGGACACCTGAACGCAGGTGTGAAAGGAGCCTAATGTGGTAGTGTTACCTGCAGTCCTATGTAAAACCACAGATAACACTAGTGCTGATAATGTGGTAGTGTTACCTGCAGTCCTATGTAAAACCACAGATAACACTAGTGTAGATCATGTGGTAGTTTTACCTTAGTCCTTATTGTGCCTTCCTGTGTCTATCGCACGGACTCCATGCTGGCGGCGCTGCCTCCTCTTCCTTCTTCCTCCGCACAGAACGTTCTGATGCAGCTGCGTCAAGACATAGGAACAGTGGGCATGGTGATGGTGACACACAGGGACAGACACACACAGTGGCATTGGCACATTTCTCCCTGTCCCCTCCAGATGGGCAGCATCAGCACATCTCTGTCCCCCCCCCCCGCGTCACCATGGCATTGGCACATTTCTCCCTGTCCCCTCCAGATGCGTCACCATGGCATTGGCACATTTCTCCCTGTCCCCTCCAGATGGGCAGCATCATCAGCACATCATGTGCTGATGCTGCCCATCTGGAGGGGACAGGGAGAAATGTGCCAATGCCATGGTGACGCGGGGGACAGATGTGCTGATGCTGCCCATCTGGAGGAGAAATGTGCCAATGCCATGGTGACGCGGGGGCGGGACAGAGATGTGCTGATGCTGTCCATCTGGAGGACAAATGTGCCAATGCCATGGTGATGCGGGGGCAGGGGTGGGACAGAGATGTGCTGATGCTGCCCATCTGGAGGAGAAATGTGCCAATGCCATGGTGACGTGGGGGTGGGACAGAGATGTGCTGATGCTGCCCATCTGGAGGGGACAGGGAGAAATGTGCCAATGCCATGGTGACTGGGGGAGCGGGGGTGGGGGGGGCAGAGATGTGCTGATGCAGCATCAGCACATCTCTGCCCCCCCCACCCCCGCTCCCCCAGTCACCATGGCATTGGCACATTTCTCCTCCAGATGGGCAGCATCAGTGATGCTGCCCATCTGGAGGAGAAATGTGCCAATGCCATGGTGACTGGGGGGGGGGGACAACAGAGACTCTGTCCCCCCCCCCCAGTCACCATGGCATTGGCACACTTCTCCCTGTCCCCTCCACTTGGGCAGCATCAGCACATCTCTGTCCCGTCCCCCCATCCCCCATGGCACCGTTGGCACATTCACATAAATCATAATCATTTCTCCAAATAAAAAATACCTACTTGTTGTTCTCTAGCTGTAGACTAGTGCTGCCGCGTGGGCCTTGCTGACTCTGCTGGCTGGGCGCGCTCTGTCTCCTCTCTGAAGGCGGAGCTCAGTGGCTATGCTCCAGCAGCCACTGGTCTGCTCTCTTAAAGAGACAGGCAGGCCAGCCAGGCAGCAGAGCGGAGCTCAGAGCGGCCGCGAGCCCCGCCCCCTCCTCACTCCTTCAGTCCGGACCGGAGCGCAGTGTGTGTCATACTGTGAGTAGTGTGACTGAGTCTGTGTTGTAAGTCCGCCGCCCGCCCGCAGGCCCTGCCCCCTGAAGAATAAAGATTCGCGTCACTGCGGGCTGCCGCCCGGCGCCCTGTGTGACTGTGTTGTAAGTCCGCCGCCCGCCTGCAGGCCCTGCCCCCTGCAAAATAAAGATTTGCGTCACTGCGGGCTGTCGGCCGCCCGGCGCCCCTGTTGCTATGGCGCCCTGTGCGGCCGCACAGCCCGCACACCCCAAAGGCCGGCCCTGACTGTCCCACCCGATATGAGTGCTATTTCCTATAGTTCTCTCTTCTCATCAGTTTAATCCCTGTTACGTCCTCAATCTGGGGTCCATTTAATAAATAGATTTTTCGAACGGGGAGATGGTTAAAAAATTGCTGGCTCCCTCCCCTTTGTTTGAATCCACGCCACAGTCACTGCGTCTGCGCCGTGCAATTTACTGTCACACCCGATATGAGTGATATTTCCTGTAGTTCTCTCTTCTCATCAGTTTACTTCCTGTTACGTCCCATATCAGGGTGGGATTGCCTTTTGTGAAAAAAAATTTAGGCCGGGTATCTTCGACTGCCTTCACAGTGACAGACCAAACTCTGATACACCAAACTGAATTGATTTTAGGAACCGGGAGATGGAAAAAGCAGCTTGGTCGGTTTTCTTACTCCCAAGTTGGGGCACTGCGCGTGCACGGAGCAATGTGCTGTGACACCCTATATGAGTGGTGTCTTAACTAGTACTATTCCTATTAGTTTAATCCCTGTTACGTCCCCTATCCGGGAACGTGTGCCGAATTGATTAACCATTGTCGAATTAACGAACCATTACGACATCCTGGAATAATTTAGTTCTGAGCTTTGTACTTGATTTGTATTGGAATTGTTGAGGATTTTTTAAATTGTCTGCATTATTTCTAATAAACTATTAAGAGACTTTATTATGATTTTTTTATTTTATGTATTAAAAACCCACCCATACAACTTAAAAAAAGATAAATTAAATTTTTTTAGTTTTTTTCTATGAAAAAACATCCAGCCGACCCGATCGCTATTGGTCTGATCATAATGAAGCAACGGCCTTATCATCTGGGGTGTGGCAACATTGCCAACACACTCATAAAGGTGATGATCGCTTCATTGTGATACGCAAGCCCCTTCACCACAACAAGGTAACGATCACGAAAGGGGAATTGACACTTGTATGTGCCTTTTTTTTGTTTTGTTTTTGCAGCCACAGTGCAGCACCAGAGACCAGAAAAATTTGGCATGTACACATGCCTGAAAAACAATGTTATTGTTGCAGCCGCTGTTGTAGCAGCGGCCGGAAAAATTGATGTTTTCAAGGCAGAAAGGTGACTAAAACATTGCGGCTTGAACCCTAGCTGGTGGCGGAGAATTCACGAAAGTCATCCAGTATGCAGACATTAAATACAGCAGCGTGGGGACCATTTTGAGGCCAAGGCATGTCAGGCCTTTTGTTGGTTAAACGTATCCCCTACTGTCAGTCCCTTCGGGATCCATGCCTCATTCATCTTAATGAAGGTGAGGTAATTAACACTTTTTTGACCGAGGCGACTTCTTTTGTCAGTGACAATGCCTCCTGCTGCACTGAAGGTCCTTTCTGACAGGACACTTGAAGCGGGGCAGGCCAGAAGTTCTATCGCAAACTGGGATAGCTCAGGCCACAGGTCAAGCCTGCACACCCAGTAGTCAAGGGGTTCATTGCTCCCCAGAGTGTCGATATCTGCAGTTAAGGCAAGGTAGTCTGCCACCTGTCGGTCGAGTTGTTCTCTAAGGCTGGATCCCGAAGGGCTGTGGCGATATGTAGGACTGAAAAAGCTCTGCATGTCCTCCATCAACAACACATCTGTAAAGCGTCCTGTCCTTGCCGCCGTGGTAGGAGGAGGATTACTTTGACCTCTTCCCCAGTTAGATTCCCGTTGTGCTGTGACATCCCCCTTATAAGCTGTGTAAAGCATATTTTTTAGTTTGGTTTTGAACTGCTGCATTCTTTCTGACTTCCGGTAATTTGGTAAAATTTCCGCCACTTTCTGGTTATACCGGGGGTCTTGTAGCGTGGCCACCCAGTACAGGTCGTTCTCCTTCATCCTTTTTATACGAGGGTCCCTCAACAGACATGACAGCATGAAAGACCCCATTTGCACAAGGTCGGATGCCGAGCTACTCATTTCCCGTTCCTCCTCCTCACTGATGTCATTGACGGTCTGTTCTTCCCCCCAGCCACGTACAACACCACGGGTCCCAGATAGGTGACAACAATGAGCACCCAGGGATGCCTGCTGTGGTTGGTCTTCCTCCTCCTCAAAGCCACATTCCTCTTCTGACTCCTCTTCCTCATACTCCTCTTGCAGCGTTGCCGCAGGTCCGGCAAGCGATGATGACAAGGCTGTTTCTGGTGGTGATGGTGACCACAACTCTTCCTCTTCACGCTCATCTACAGCCTGATCCAGCACTCTTCATAGGGCACGCTCCAGGAAGAAAACAAATGGGATGAGGTCGCTGATGGTGCCTTCGGTGCGACTGACTAGGTTTGTCACCTCCTGAAAAGGACGCATGAGCCTACAGGCATTGCGCATGAGCGTCCAGTAACGTGGCAAAAAAATTCCCAGCTCTGCAGAGGCTGTCCTAGCACCCCGGTCATACAAATACTCGTTGACGGCTTTTTCTTGTTGGAGCAGGCGGTCGAATATTAGGAGTGTTGAATTCCAACGTGTCGGGCTGTCGCAAATCAAGCGCCTCACTGGCATGTTGTTTCCGTGCTGAATGTCTGCAAAGTGCGCCATGGCCGTGTAGGAACGCCAGAAGTGGCCACACACCTTCCTGGCCTGCTTGAGGACGTCCTGTAAGCCTGGGTACTTAGACACAAAGCGTTGTACGATGAGATTCAACACATGTGCCATACACAACACATGTGACAACTTGCCCAAATTCAATGCCGCCAACAAATTGCTTCCATTGTCACACACCACTTTGCCGATCTCCAGTTGGTGCGGGGTCAGCCACTGATCCACCTGTGCGTTCAGGGCGGACAGGAGTGCTGGTCCGGTGTGGCTCTCTGCTTTCAGGCAAGTCAACCCCAAGACAGCGTGACACTGTTGTATCCAGGATGTGGAATAGCCCCTGGGGAGCTGGGGGGGGTTCAGTTGATGTGCAGCCAGACGTCGCAGCAGAAGAGGACTTAGCCGAGGAGGTTATGGAAGAGGATGGAGTAGGAGGAGTAGAGGAGGTGGCAGTAGGCCTGCCTGCAAGTCGTGGCGGTGTCACCAACTCCGCTGCAGAGCCACACATTCCATGCTTGGCAGCCGTCAGCAGGTTGACCCAATGCGCAGTGTAGGTGATATACCTGCCCTGACCATGCTTTGCAGACCAGGTATCAGTGGTCAGATGGACCCTTGCCCCAACACTGTATGCCGGAGATGCCATGACTTCCTTTTCAATCACCGAGTAGAGGTTTGGGATTGCCTTATTAGAAAAAAAAAATTGTCCGGGTACCTTCCACTGTAGTGTCCCAAAAGCGACAAATTTTTTGAAGGCCTCAGACTCCACCAGCTGGTATGGTAAAAGCTGTCGGGCTTTTGGTAAAAGCTGTTCCGTCAAGCCAGCTGTCAGACGCCGGGCAAGGGGGTGACTCTGTGACATTGGCTTTTTACGCTCAAACATTTCCTTAACAGGCACCTGACTGTGGGCATATGAGATGGAACTGCTCATGGTGAGAGGCAAAGTGGCGGGTGGTTGAGAGGGGGCAAGGAGGACAGCAGTGGTTGACGTGGCAGAAGATGCTGGACCAGGAGGAGGATGGTGGCTTTGAGCTTGTGTGCTGCTTCTACTCATCATCATGTGTTGATCCCATAGGCGTTTGTGATGTGAGATCATGTGCCTTCGCAAAGCAGTTGTACCTAGGTGGGTGTTGGATTTCCCACGACTCAGTTTCTTTTGGCACAGGTTGCAAATGGCATCGCTGTTGTCAGAGGCAGACACACAAAAAAATGCCACACTGCTGAGCTTTGCAATGACAGCATTCTGGTGGTGGCAACAGCATGCATTGATTGGCGTGCTGTCTGGCTGACCCCGGGTGCCGATACATGCTGTCTGACTGTGCCACTAGCTCCTTGCGACGACCTCCCCCTGCTTCCAACTCGTCTCCTCCTTCTCTCTGTCTCCCCTTCTGAACTTTCCCCCACTTCTTCTTCTCTTCGAGCAGGCACCCACGTGGCATCCACGGACACATCGTCATCATCAACCGCTTCACTTGTATCTGACACCTCAGCAAAGGAAGCAGCAGCGGGTACAACATCATCATCATCATCATACTGTACGTTCATGTGTGTAATGCTGCCTGACTGAGACATATCCCTGTTATCTACATCCCCTGGCAATAATGGTTGCGCATCACTAATTTCATCCAACTGATGTGTAAATAACTCCTCTGAGGGATCAAGTGAAGCAGCTGTGGTGGCTGTGGTGGTAGTGGTGGTGGTGGCGGCGAGCGGGAGAGTGGTGACCAAAGCTGAGCTGGGGGAGGATGGTGTGTCAAGGTTTTTAGCGGAAGCTGTTGAAGATTGGGTGTCCTGTCTAAGCCAGTCAACTATTTTCTCAGAATTTTTTGGGTTCAGGGTACGTGGCCTCTGAACCCTGGGCATTATTCCAGGGCCAGTGGAAATCACAGCACCACGAACACAATGGCCCCTGCGGCATGGCCTGCCTCTGCCTGTCATTTTTTTATTAGATAAGTGTTACTATGCAAGGTACTGTGCCACTCTATATAAGTGGTGGGCAGTGGGCACAGTACAGTCTGTGTGGGCCTGACACACACTGACTTGTAAATATTATTAGACCACAGTTAAATTTTAAATAGATTTTTTTTTTCTGAAAGGTATTTGGGTGAATGACACCCTGTAACGGTATGAGTGCAGGCCTAGCCACTAGCCAGTGGACACAATACAGTATGTGTGGGGGCCTGACACACACGGGCTTGCAAATGTGATTAGATCACAGTTAAATTTAAAATAGATTTTTTTTCTGAAAGGTATTTGGGTGAATGACACCCTGTAACGGTATGAGTGCAGGCCCTCCTCTCACTGTGAATGCAGATTCCGAATTAATCTAAAATGGATGCTGTCCTGGAGGTGGGAGGGTCTGGGTGGGAGGGTCTGCTGCTGATTGGCTGGAATGTGTCTGCTGACTGTGAGGTAGAGGGTCAAAGTTTACTCAATGATGATGTATAGGGGGCGGACCGAACATCGCATATGTTTGCCCGCAGCAGCGAACGCGAACAAGCTATGTTCGCCGGGAACTATTCGCCAGCGAATAGTTCGGGACATCACTAGTTGTCAGCAGTCAGGGAAAGGCTCAGGGATTGTCAGGTGGTGACCTTTCCCTGTTCCCTAGCTTTGGGGCCTAGCCTGGTGTTTTGTTGCTTTTGTTGTATTTGGTTTGCTTCCCTTCCCTCACCTACCGTGACACCCTACAATCCATTAGTGGTGGCCGTGCTTACACACTATAGAAAAAATTGCCAGCCTCTCTGGTGGCCGGGACTGTGGGAGCGCACATAGGCTGGTGCTTTTTACAATAGTGTGCAAGAATGGCCACTGCTGATGGATTGCAGGGTGGTCGTAACCATGGAAACCGTGTGATGGAAAAATGAATCCAGCCAACAAAACAAGCAATACGGACATTCACACTACATTAGTAAATGGCTTGTATTAACTTTCTCTATATAATACATACTATTTGCTTAGTTGACACAACCACTTTAAGTACCAAGGAAAGGCCAGATATTGGCTGGGGCCACATTTGTAAGTCTAGGCACTGGCCCTAGGAGACAAGCCAGAAGGCTTAGCAGCACACACAGGCCTCAGCCTGTAGAAGTCACAGTCCGTGCCAGCGGCTGGAAGCACCGCCAGCTAGAAGTAGCCGGTGCACAGTAGAAAATAGGGGCCGGCTGGTAAATGAAGAATTGTCCCGGCCTACAGGTAAGAGCAGATGCACAGCAGGCATGGACCTATGATATCTGTGTACACCCCTGTATATACCTAGTTCTGATCTCAGATAAGAAGTGGATCCAAATGTATCCAGTCTAGGCAATGCTGGACAGGTGGACAACCAGGACTCTAACCTGATATTACTAGCAGAAAAAATTGTGCTGCTGTAGATAATTTTATCCAACAGAACAATATCTATACTGGATATAATTGTGTCCACATTTCAGCTAAGACCAAGACTGTGTTTGTTCCGGTGTGACATGCACTATGAATCTGCACCAAAATCTGCAATTAATCCACTGCAAAATCTGTTTGGAAATAGATACTTAAAAAGGTTGTTCGAGTTAAAAGCTGAACCTGGACATACCAATATTTTCACCCAGGCAGCCCTCTGATGCTCCAATGCTATCCCTTGCCCTGCGCAGGATCATGCAGGGCAAGGGCTTTTTTATTTACAATAACACACTTCCGGGCGGAAGCTTCCGCCCAGCAGTGTGTTTGGTGAAGTCACTGAAGACAAAAAGAAGAAAACATTTAATTCCCATCTTACTCTAGGTGGTATTGGTGGGGAGTCAGAAAACTTACTTTTGTCATTAACTGGTAGTAAACGATTTCTCCTGTTTGCCGCGGTGGCGCTAGAATCCAAAACTGTGGGAATTGAGGTGTTTATTGACAGTGGGGCAAGGGTTAACCTAGTCAATGGTCAGTTTGTCCGTTTGCATGGGTTGACAACAAGTGCATTAGAGAAATATATTTCGGTGTTTGCAATAAACTCCGCACCACTTACTCAGAAATGTTTGTCACAGATTGTTCTGGACATCCGTTTAAGAGTGGGTGATTTTCATCAGGAATCCATTTCGTGTTTTGTGCTGGAGGGTCTGCCTGCTCCGTTGGTTCTGGGTTTAACATGGTTAAGTAAACATAATCCTACCATTGACTGGCAAGCGAGACAGATTCTCGATTGGAGTGATTATTACATGGACAAGTGTCTTAATACATCTCTTTCTGTTTTGACCACTAATGTTCTTCCCTTTTCATTTCTGATTTTTCAGATGTATTTTCTGAGAGTGGTTGCCAGGGTTTACCCCCACAATGGGAATATGATTGTCCTATCAATCTTATTCCCGGAGCGAAGTTGCCCAAATCTAGGTTATATAACCTTTCTGAACCCGTAAGAGCGGCCATGCAGGAGTATATTGTTGAGAGTTTGGCTAAGGTAAATATTAGCCCTTCCAAGTCCCCAGTGGAAACAGGGTTTTTCTTTGTAAAGAATAAAGATGGAACTCCCATGTTTGGACTTCCTTGAGCTCAATCGGATTATGGTCTGTGATCTGTACCCCCTTCCTTTGATTCCTGACTTGCTTAACTAGATTGTTGGTGCCATGTTGGACCTAAGGGGGGCATATAATCTGGTCAGGTTAAAAGAAGGGGTTGAATGGAAGACAGCATTTAATACCCCAGAGGGTCATTTTGAGAGTCTGGTAATGCTGTTTGAGTAAACTAATGCTCCTGCGGTTTTCCAGCATTTTGTTAATTATATCTTTCATCATCTGGTGAGGAGTTTCTTGTTGTGTATCTGGATGACATACTAATTTATTATCCAGATATGGAGACTCATCAAGATCATGTGAGACAGGTGTTACAGATCCTAAGAGAGAATAAATTGTATGCTAAGATGCAGGGGCGTACATAGAAAACAATGGGCCCCATAGCAAGAATCTTAATTAGGCCCCCTAACCCCGCCCACTACCCTGGCCCATCCCTCCTCCTGCCCTGGCCCCTCCCCTGCCACCCCCCCCATTTGTCAATAAAGAAATGTATACATGACCTACTGAACACGTTAGGGACACTGGCGTAATTAGAAATGACTGGGACCCACAGGAAATTTTTGAACGGGCCTCACAGCAAATTTTTGAATGGCCCCCCCCCCCCCAGTTGTCCGGCACCTCTGCCTGGCAGAGACCCTAATACAGTGCAATTATTGTCCAATTGACAAGTCATGGAAATATTTGTATACTGTAATATGATATTTTAACACTGTCTATTGTCTAATGGACGATATTTGGACTGTATTAGGGAAGGGTCTCTGCCGGTCAGAGGTGCCAGACAACTGGGGGGGCCCATTCAAATTTGCTGTGGTTCCCAGTCATCTCTAATTACAGTGGCACAGGTCATGACTGGCTGTGGGCTGACTGTTTGGCTGGTGATACTGGCCAGGCGGGCAGCACAAGTCACTCTCAACTTCTTCTATGCTGGGTGTGCGCCTGCTGCCTGCCAGCAAAACACTGGGCCAATCAGCAGCAGGATCTTTGCACACTCCTAATGCTGATTGGCCCATTGTGTGAAGCTGTGCAGGCGCAAGAGCCGAGGGAGCGCACAGCTAGGCTCGGTACTAGGGAGTGCGCAGAGCCAGTGAGAATTCGGGAAGGGGAGGCCGGGACAGGTGTTATCGGCGGCGCTGGGAGCCGGACCGCCTCTGCCCCAAGCTTAGCCTGAAGTGAGTGCAGTTGCAGGGGGCGGGACATTCCGTGCACTCCGGGCCCCCCTGTGCCGTCAGCCCCACAGCAGAGGCGTACCCTGCCTATATTGGCGGTACGCCACTGCTAAGATGGAGAAGTGTGTATTTGCAGTTCAGTAAGTGCAATTCCTGGGTTACATAATCTCATCTTCAGGTTTTCGTATGGATCCAGAGAAAGTCCGTGCTGTGTTGGACTGGGATGGACCTGAAAATCTAAAAGCGCTTATGCAGTTTTTGGGGTTCACCAACTACTACCTTAAATTCATTTTGAAGTACTCGACTGTGGTTAAACCTTTAATGGACATGACTAGGAAAGGTTCAAATGTCTTAGTCTGGTCTGATGCAGCATTACAAACCTTTTCTGCTCCTATACTGGTGCTCCCGGATGTGCCACAGCTAGAGATGAGCGAATTTTTCAAAAATTCAATTCGGCTGGTGCGCCAAATGTTTCAAAACAATTGTCTTTGATCCAAATGTATTTGCTTTGCTGCAGAGAGCCTTTATAGGGGTGTAGAACACTGTGCCTTGCAGTAACACCGCATAGGGAGTCTGTTGTGGTAGTGAAAAAATACTTTGAGTCAGTATGACAAGCACATGATAGGTGTCGCTCTTAGATTCACTGCATACTTTACTTATTTGGGCAGTCATGGGGCCAAAACTGACCAAATAACTCAAGTGTCAACTCAGCCTTACAGGTAGATGTTAGCGTCAAGAAGAAGCGCACTCCTTTTACTCTAAGTCACTGATTCCCCATAGATTTCTACAGAACCTGTTCTATTAAACGCTTATAAAAGTAGAGCCCCTCCGGACAGAGTGGAGAGGGTATCAGCAGTAAGTTTGTGTTGACGTCACTGATTATTTTGCCCTTCCTCTGATCTGTCACAACAATAACCCCTCAAAAAATTGATCTTGTCTGTTGAGCATTTGCCTTCACTCGGTCAGCATTTGGTCAGTAATCCATCAGTACTGCTAATGCCAATGCCATAAAAAACAGGAGTGGATCTAAAAAAGAGATGACACGTGAACCGAATATTTGCATGTCTTCTGTGTTTTCTACCCACTCCTGCTTTTGGCTACCAATTCATAAGCCAATTTTGATGGGACCATACAGACCTTAAAGACCTCAAATAAATTATGTCAGCCAGGCTGAAAGCCAAAATAATGCACCAGTTATGAACAGCATGAGAAGTCCACAGAGTGGACCTATGACATAGTAGTGAGGTGAAAGCAGCATAAGGAGACCACAGAGTGGCCCAATGACAGGTTCTGGAGGTGGAAGCATTATGAGGAGACCACAGAGTGGTACAATGACAGAGTCTGTAGGTGGCGGCAGCAGCAGCATTAGGAGAAGACCACCGAGTGGCACAATGATTGAGTCTGGAGGTGGCAGCAGCATGAGTAGGCCACAGAGTGGCACAATGACAGAGTGTGGAGGTGGCAGCAGCATGAGGAAGCCACAGAATGGCACAATGACAGAGTGTCAATCGACCATGATACTTCTAGGGGAAGAACCTGCCTGGCATAAAAAGGCCTCTAGTAGCTACAGACAATGACAAGACAAAGCGTCAAGATAGCTTTGAGCCTGGAAGTTCATCAAGATACGTCACTAAAGATTTTACCGTATACTGTAAACTGCAGAGCTCACCACAGAATAAATTTTGTTTTTCGACCGAAATACTTCCATAAAGATTTTATACACATATAACCGCAGCGCTGAACCCTGAATATATATATTTTTTTCGACTGACATACTTCAATGAAGATTTTACCACATATTACTACAGTGCAGAACGCTGAATAAGATTAGTTTTTCCACCGAAATAAGTCACAAAAGATTTTACCGCATATAACGGAGCACGGAGATGGAGAGGGTGTTCGGATTCCCCCTGCACTATACGGGCGTCTCAGAAATGAATGGCTGCTCCTGACAGCAGCTACTGGGAATGTCATGGAGCGTCCCAGTCATCCGGCATCTATTCGCTGAAGGATGATTTTGAAAGTGTGTAGAAGACACACGGGGCCCCCACACTGCAGATTTATTACGGAGACATCATGGAGATTTTACCGCATATAACTACAGCGCTGAATGCAGAATAAAAAAAAATTCGACCGCAATACGTGAATGAAGATTTTAGCACATATAAGTACAGCTCTAAACACTGAATAAGATTTGTTTTTCCACTAAAATACGTCACAAAAGATTTTACCACATATAACTGCAGCGCTGAACTCTGAATACAATTTGTTTTTCCACCGTTTGCACGTTTGGCATATAAGGGGGATGTCAGTTAAGGGACTGCTGCAGCCGGACACCTCCTCTGCCAGTCAGGGGAATGTCAGCTCCAGTAAGCAGGGGACCAGGAGAGCAGGGAAATGCAGACTGGTGCTGGTAGTAGGAGACTCCATTATTAGGGGAACAGATAGGGCAATCTGTCACAAAGATTGTAATTGTCGAACAGTGTGCTGTCTTCCTGGCGCTAGAGTTCGACACATCACGGATCGGGTTGACAGATTACTGGGAGGAGCTGGAGAAGATCCAGCGGTCATAGTCCATATCGGAACCAATGACAAAGTTAGAGGTAGGTGGAGAGTCCTTAAAAATTATTTTAGGGACTTAGGTCAAAAGCTTAGGGCAAGGACCTCAAAGGTAGTATTTTCCAGAATACTGCCTGTACCACGGGCTACACAATAAAGGCAGCGGGAGATCAGGGAGATTAACAAGTGGCTCAAGAACTGGCGTAGGAAGGAGGGGTTTGGGTTCCTGGAGAACTGGGTTGACTTCTCTATAGGCTACAGGCTCTATAGTAGGGACGGGCTGCACCTCAATGGGGAAGGGGCAGCTGTGTTGGGGAGAAAGATGGCTAGAAGGTTGGAGGAGTGTTTAAACTAGGGACTGGGGAGAGTGAAATTACATTATAGGAGGGGAAGATAGTGCAGATAGAGATCGGGGGAAAGGCTGTGGGACTGGGGGAGGAATGGAAAGAGGGACTAGAACAGTTCAGAAGGCAAGGTGTAGGGTAAAAAATATACATAAAGCTCTCAAATGTATGTATACTAATGCCAGAAGAAAATCTACTACTAAACGAGATAGACAAGGCGGCAAATCATAATGAGATGGTTATTATGGGGGACTTCAACTACCCAGATATAGACTGGGAAACTGAAAGCTGTACATCCCATAAAGGAAACAGGTTCTTGGCAATAACCAAAGACAATTGCCTCTCTCAACTGGTTCAGGACCCGACTAGAGGGACGGCCATACTGGACTTAGTATTAACCAATAGGCCTGACAGAACAACAGATGTGCAGGTTGGGGGACACCTGGGAAATAGTGACCATAAAGTAATAATCTTCCAATTATCATTCACAAGAGCGTTTCTACAGGGAGGAACAAAAATACCAAACTTTAAAAAAGCTAAATTTAGCCAATTAAGAGAGGCCAAAGGCCTAACTAACTGGGACAAAGTCCTCAAAAATAAAAATATATCCACAAAATGGGATATCTTTAAAAGCATCCTAAAATCTCAATGTGAGAGGTACATACCATATGGGAATAAAAGGTTAAGGAAAAAAAATAAACCAATGTGGATAAATAGAACTGTAAAGAAAGCAATAAATGACTAAAACAGGAGGGTAGCACTGAAGCACTGAAAAACTAAGGAAAAAAATAGAACATGTAAAAAACTAATAAAAGCGGCCAAACTAGAGACTGAGAGATTAATTGCCAAAAAGAGTAAAACTAATCCTAAAATGTTCTTCAATTATATAAATGTTAAAAAGTATAAATCTGAAGGTGTCGGCCCTTTAAAGAGTAATGAGGGGGGAGTCGCAGAGAGCGACAAGGAGAAAGCAAAGCTGTTAAATATTTTTTTCTCCAATGTATTCACTGAGGAAAATAAACTATCAGATGAAATGCTGAATGTAAAAATAAATTCCCCATTAAAAATGTCCTGTCTGACCCAGGAAGAAGTACAACAGCAACTTAAAAAGATTAAAATAGACAAATCGCCAGGACCGGATGGCATACAACCCCGTATCCTAAGTGAATTAATTAATGTCATAGCAAGACCCTTATTTCTGATATTTGTGGACTCTATACTGACAGGGAATGTTCCACAGGATTGGCGCATAGCAAATGTGGTGCCAATATTTATTAACGATCTTGTAGAAGGCTTGCATAGTAAAGTATCAATTTTCGCAGATGACACTAAACTGTGTAAAGTAATTAACATTGAAGAGGACAGTTTACTGCTACAGAGGGATATGGATAAATTAGAGGCTTGGGCAGATAAGTGGCAGATGAGGTTTAACACTGACAATTGTAAAGTTATGCACATGGGAAGGAATAATGCAAGTCACCCGTACATACTAAATAGTAAAACACTCGGTAACACTGACATGGAAAAGGATCTAGGAATTTTAATAAACAGCAAACTAAGCTGCAAAAAACAGTCAGGCATCTGCTGCCAAGGTCAATAAGATAATGGGTTGCATCAAAAGGGGCATAGATGACCGTGATAAGAACATAGTCCTACCTCTTTACAAATCGCTAGTCAGACCACACATGGAGTACTGTGTACAGTTATGGGCTCCTGTGAACAAGGCAGACATAGCAGAGCTGGAGAGGGTCCAGAGGAGGGCAACTAAAGTAATAACTGGAATGGGGCAACTACAGTACCCTGAGAGATTATCAAAATTAGGGTTATTCATTTTAGAAAAAAGACAACTGAGGGGAGATCTAATTACTATGTATAAATATATCAGGGGGCAGTACAGAGATCTATCCCATCATCTATTTATCCCCAGGACTGTGACTGTGAAGAGGGGACATCCTCTGCGTCTGGAGGAAAGAAGGTTTGTACACAAACATAGAAGAGGATTCTTTACGGTAAGAGCAGTGAGACTATGGAACTCTCTGCCTGAGGAGGTAGTGATGGTGAGTACAATAAAGGAATTCAAGAGGGGCCTGGATGTATTTCTGGAGCGTAATAATATTACAGGCTATAGCTACTAGAGAGGGGTCGTTGATCCAGGGAGTTATCCTGATTGCCTGACTGGAGTCGGGAAGGAATTTTTTTATTCCCCTAAAGTGGGGAAAATTGGCTTCTACCTCACAGGTGTTTTTTTGCCTTCCTCTGGATCAACTTGCAGGATTACAGGCCGAACTGGATGGACAAATCTCTTTTTTTGATTCGGAAGATACTGGTCCGATATTGTCTGAAGGGGTAGTTATATCTGCCCTATACCCAGACCTTGAGGCAAAGGTGTTGGAGGCCCAGGGAGATGCACTGGATTCATGTCCTCCGGGGAAGTTGTTTATTCCTTCTGAATTACATCACAAGGTGTTTGAGGAACATCACTGTACGGTTCTTACAGGACACCCTGGGAGTAGATCCACTGTCGATCTCATCTCTCGTAGATTCTGGTGGCCGGGGTTGCATAAGTGTGTTGAGGACTATGTGTCTGCTTGTAGTACTTGTGCACGTGCTAAGGTGCTAAGGTGACACATACTCAGCCTTCTGGATCTTTATTTCCGTTGCCCATTCCGTCCCGACCTTGGACTCATTTATCCATGGATTTCATCACAGATTTAGAAAAGAAATGGTGGCTCTCTCACTGTTCCACTTCTGGAAAGGTGCACAACCCCACAGCACTCCCAAATGCTGGTAGAAAACGTGAATATAAAAATTGTGATGGGGGTCACTCAATATTCAGGCAAACACACGGTAGTTAGTATCCATATAAATTTTTATAGGCTACAAATAAATTTTATAGGCTACAAATAAACAGTTTTACATATAAAACATTTCATAAAAATTGAATGAATAAAATACACTTAAAATGCCGCACTCCAGTATATGGAAAGTCTCTCAAGAGTTATTTTCTAATAGCCCTGGACCATATCCAGGGACTATAACTGTTGGCAGATAGCTGCAAGTTCAATATTCAGGAGATAGCGATGATGGTAAAGATAAATCTCACAGTTATATTATATGGTGTACTTTACCGCTCCTGCAATGAATCCACATAGACGTCAAATTTTCAACAGGATATGCTGTTGTGAGCTGTAAGGACCTGTAGGTAGACTCTGTGTGTGAAGTTCCCCACGCAGTTAGTAGCGATGCTGCTCGATGTTGTCACGTGATGCGGTCACGTGATCTGTTTTTCCAGGCGGGGTTTTCAAACTTCTTTAACGCATGAACTATGAACCTGCGTTAAAGAAGTTTGAAAACCCCGCCTGGAAAAACAGATCACGTGACCGCCTAGTAAACCACGTGGGACGCCACCTAGGTCCTGGAAGGTCAGAGTGGCAACATCGAGCAGCATCGCTACTAACGGCGTGGGGAACTTCACACACAGAGTCTACCTACAGGTCCTTACAGCTCACAACAGCATATCCTGTTGAAAATTTGACGTCTATGTGGATTCATTGCAGGAGCGGTAAAGTACACCATATAATATAACTGTGAGATTTATCTTTACCATCATCGCTATCTCCTGAATATTGAACTTGCAGCTATCTGCCAACAGTTATAGTCCCTGGATATGGTCCAGGGCTATTAGAAAATAACTCTTGAGAGACTTTCCATATACTGGAGTGCGGCATTTTAAGTGTATTTTATTCATTCAATTTTTATGAAATGTTTTATATGTAAAACTGTTTATTTGTAGCCTATAAAATTTATTTGTAGCCTATAAAAATGTATATGGATACTAACTACTGTGTGTTTGCCTGAATATTGAGTGACCCCCATCACAATTTTTATATTCATCACAGATTTACCTAATTCTTCAGGAAAAACTGTGATTTTGGTTGTTGATCTCTTTAGCAAGATGGTGCACTTTATAGAATTGCCAGGTCTACCTAATGCTAAAACTCTTGCACAAGTGTTTGTCGATAACATTGTGAATTATCCTTCTGATGTGATTTCTGATAGGGGGACTTAGTTTGTTTCCAAATTCTGGAAGGCGTTTTGTACTTGTCTGGGGGTACAATTGTCCTTCTCTTCGGCTTTTCATTTTTGTCTTTAGCCGAGTTTGCCATAAATAACCATAGACAGGAGTCCACTGATAAGTTGCCCGATTGGGGGGCATATGGGTTCCACCCGCAATTTGGCACATTTTCTGATATGGAGATGTTGTGGTAAAATATTAATGGTTGTAAATCAGCTCACATCAAAGTTTGTGTAAGGAAAAAGGCAACTCCATCCTCCATCAGCCGCAGCCAGAGAACCACCCAAATGCTACCATCTTGATTGAATTCTCCTGAGCATCTCCTCCCTCCTCCTTGCCCAATGCGTCCTTTATTGACTAAAACAAAAGGTGTAAAAGGGGCTGGCCCAAGACAAGGATACAGGAAGTGATGACATATCAAAGGACAGGGAGGGGCAGCCAATGTGGCTGTGCAGACAATGGACACACCCCATCCTTGAACACCTGTATACAATAATCTACCATTACCACTGAGAGACATAATGACAATCTATAAAACACACACACACATCCTAAGATAAAATGTCTGAATAATAAAATTTCCACAACAGAGACTTCTGGTATACCTGAAGATGAACAATTTTACTCTTCTTTGTCATCTATTTGGCTTAAAATTCATATCAATAAATATGTATAAACGTATGGCTGACAAGAGACGTATGAATAACCTGGACCTGAGAGTGGGTGATTCTGTGTGGCTGTCCACAAGAAACATTAAGTTGAAAGTACCTTCTTGGAAGTTGGGTCCAAGGTTTATTGGTCCATATAAGATCACTGCCATTATTAACCTGGTAGCCTTTCATCTTGAACTTCCTCAGGCTTTGAAGATTCATAATGTGTTCCATAAGTTGTTGTTGAAGAAATATATCGAACCTTTTGAACCGTCCTCCTTGCCTCCCGCTCCTGTCATGCTGGACAGTAATCTGGAATTTCAGATCGCCAGGATAGTGGACTCCCAAATTCTCAGTAGATCCCTTCTGTATCTCGTTCACTTGAAGGGTTACGGACCAGAGGAGAGGATGTGGGTTCCCGCGGCCAACGTTAATGCTAGTCGTCTGGTGAAAGCCTTTCACAGAGCTCATCCGGATAAAGTCGATCCTGGGTGTCCGGAGGCCACCCATGAAAGAGGGAGGGGGTACTGTCACGGTCTCTCCCATGATAAGAGTCAGAAGATCTAAGAGACCGGCTGCACGTGATGTGATCTGACAGCCCCTTTGGTTTCAGTTGTTTCTGTGTTATTGCTGGTTATAACCACACCTCTTGTTTCAGGTGTAGCTTAAGTTGTCATTCCAACTCCTCTATTTAGTCTGACCTCATCATGCGGTTGATAGCTCCTTTCTGGTTTTGGTAATACTAGTGTTTGGTTTTCCACTTCCTGCTCATCCACATACTTTGGAGTTAAGTGTCTTTTCCTATTTTCTAGTTTGCTTTATTCCCCTATCTTTTGGTATTAGGCCTGAGAAAGTCTACTGTTCCTTCAGCTGAGAAGAAACAGGTCATCTTTTGTCCTGACACTATCTCCATGGCACTTTAGGGTCAGATAGGGCTGTAGGTTCCAGCGTATGAACATTCCTACCATCAAGGTCTGTGCATAATGATAGCAGTTAGGGCTTGGTCTAGGGATTCTCTAGGTGGTGACCTTTTCCTAGTTTCCAGGCCTAGTACCTTTTTCCTTCCCTCCTGTGTTCAGTGTGGAGTTTACTACCTACACCGTGCCGTGACAGTAGCAGGGTGCAGGAGTGGTAACACTACTCTGGGTAGTTACAAATACCCCTCTTCTAGTGCTTCCCTACATTATAATGCCCACTGTAGTGTTCCAGTCTGTATTAATACCCCTTGTATTATAATGCCCTGTAGTACTCTGACCTATATTAATATCCCCCTTGTTGTGCTCCCTGTATTATAATGTCCCACTGTAGTGCTCTGGCATATATTAATGCCCTCTTGTAGTACCCCCTGTATTACATGTATAATGCCTCCCTGTAGTGATGTGGCCTATATTAATGTCCCCTTGTAGTTCCCCCATATTATAATGCATCTCTGTAGTGCTATATCCTATATGAATGCCCCCTTGTAGTGGCCCTTGTATTATAATCTTCCCCTGTAGTGCTGTAGCCTGTATTAATGACCATCTTGTAGTGCCCTCTGTATTATAATGACCCCCTTTAATTCATGGACCTATTTTAGTGCCCACAGTAGAACCGACATATAAAAAAAATATTCACCTGACTCCTGTTCTCTGCCAACAGCTGCAATGTAGGCCACAAGTCTGTTAGGATGCAGTCGTGACCACATCGTTGCACTGCCTATGATTTTCTACTGCCTCCTAGACTGCAGGCATAGTGGCCTGTAGTCTATGAGGATGAACTGTGGTGATGGGAGCCATAGGCTCCAGTGGACTGTTGCAAACTTACCAGGTCACAGGCGGCAGATAAGTACCTCAGGGTCTGCATGTGGACTGTGGGATGCGTGTTGAGACTCGTGTTCTACATTTTCATTAATCTTAGACAACCCATTTAACTTAAGCATGCATTAGACTGGCCAATTGTCTGATAGTTTATCATTAAAAAGCATTAACAGGAATGCTTGTTAGCAGTGATCGGACAATCTCATACTGCCGCCGTTCATCGGGCAATCCAGATTTTCAAGCTTGCTTAAAAATCATTGTTCGGCAATGGCAGATCATGCTGTGTAATACCGATCTGCTGCTGAAAAACCAACTGGACAGCATGGGGACTAGTGATGGCATAATGATCTCTCCTTGCCATGCTGTGCAGGAGATCGCTGCATGTAGAAGCAGCGTTCTTCTTCATTGGCGAGCCTGCAATTGCTGTGAAGGAATGCTTCCCACCTGACAATCACCAACCTGATCTTATCTACGGCCAAGTTCACACTTCTGTTATTTGGTCAGTTATTTTGATCAGTTATTGTGAGCCAATAACTGATGGAAATAATTGACCAAATAACTGGTGTGTGAACTCAACCTAATACAGCCCTTGCTCCTTTTGCGGTATGCCAGACCTTGCAAGGGAATTATGTGTGAGGTCACGGTGTGAGCAATAGGTGGGCCGAGGTAAATACAGTTCTGGTTACTCACAGTTATGTCGTCCCTGGGCAGGCTCGCATAAGTAAAAAGGAGAATGGCACAAGGATTATCTGGGGCACGCTCTGGTGTAAGGGACACTGGCCAGATGGTGGTTTGAGGTGCCCTTGGTGGTCTGTATTAATGTGCTAGTGGCAAGGTCCCTTGTAGTCATGATGCCAGTACCTTTTGTATGGAGGTACAACCATTTACTATAGTGTTAATAGAGGAACTGAGTCTGAGGCAAGCAGGATGGAACTCAAAGTGGAACTTTACTGAAGATGACTCTTGATAATAACACATCCAATTCATTAACACAGTCTCAATACAGAGAGGTTGCTACTGCAGGTCCTCTGCTGACAGGTGTAACTGTCCCTCTCTAGAAATTAAATAAGCAAATTGTAGCCTTACTGGTAGTAGAGTTCAGGAATGGTCCTGGTTCAGGCTTGTGAAGTTGCCAACGTCGGATAAATCCTTCACGGTGGAGTCCAAAGGTCCTAAGGCACTAAGAAGATGTGTCCAATAACCCTTTGGGGGTCTCCTTTTTGTAGTGTTTTCTGGATAGGTAAAGTACTTCAGCTCTGGGCTGAGATATGGAGAAAGGATCCAAATAACAGGCTGCAGTTGACACAACTGGTCTCTCTCAACTACCACTGGAACTAGATCTAACTAGACTGAACTGGCTAGGCCTGAGCTGGACTATTTAAATGGGAGGTGGTATCTCCCCCTAGTGGTAGCTCAATGTAATTGAATGCTAATACACCTGTTAGCAGGGATGATGCATAAGGACATATGGCAGTTTAACAACAGGCTATAAAAGGCATATAAAGTATAAAAAGCATTAATACAACAATTTTGCAGTACCCATGAGGGTAGTGGGACACTGCATACCCCTCTTGTTTAACCTGTGTCGGCCTCTACACGAAGATGTAGGTCTCCTGAAAAATACAAAAAAGAACAATCCTCCAGGCATAAAGAACAGTACCATAACCCATATCAATACTTTTTCTTGGGATCTGAAAAGCAATTGGTTAGGCACAACTGTAAATTATCAGGCAATACATCAATAATCGTGGTAAACAAGTGGAAAGGGGCGTTGTTTCTTTTCTCTGAAGACTGATGAACATGGGCGCTGACCTGACACAGCGGAACAATAATACCAGGATAGTCCATAATGGGGAAAATAATGAACATGGTGAAAATCAGGAGGCTCACAGGGCATTAGTCCGTTTCCTGAGCATAGGGGATGTAAATATGATAAACCACACAGAGGCTCAGATGCGTTAGAGTCCATTTCCAGGCACAGTCCTGAACGTTGCATCAACAAAACAAATAAGACTCTAGAGAGTCCTTTGAGTAAGGCAAATAATCAGAGTCAAGAAGTCTCTTACTCAGGCTCTGTAGACTCATCAAGAAGCAGAAATTGTAATCCATATTAAACTGGAGTATCTGGTAGGTCTCTCCATTGATTCTAAATTAAATATTCCCTATAACGAGCAGGTAGTTGTCTCTTTGTAATCCGACTGGATCTGCGAAGTGGTGGTTCTTCTTTTTACCTTTGCTCAAGGGAACTTGGTCTTGCACTATTGAATTAACTATAAGTACTGATTAGGGAGGTCAAACCAGGTGAAGATCTGCGCTCCAGATTACCAAAAGTAAAGGCATGATTCAGGAGGTGGGTAATCTAAAATATAACATTTAATGATATTGCAGATAAAACATAGATTAATTCCTAGATAAAGTGTGCAATAACAAATTGTTATTGCACACTTTATCTAGGAATTATTCTATGTTTTATCTGCATTATCATTAAATGTTATATTTTAGATTACCCACCTCCTGAATCATGCTTGCACTATTGAAGCTTCTTCTTGAGGTGGTTCCTCTGGGTGATGTGACACTGTACTGATTGGAGCAGGCACAGCAATGTTTAACCAGGGTGTAAGGAACTATTGTAGTGGATCTGTTTCCTTCATTAGTTTTTCAACAGTTTGTATAGGCTCTACAGACTTAACTGGTAGTTCAGGCACTTGAACTGGAGTTTGAGGTTCCTCTGTAACAGTCTAATCTGGAAGAATTCCTCCTGGAGTATCTTTCTCCATGTTACACAATTTCAAGCGATTGCGATGAACTATTTGAGGTGATTTGTTTTCTCTGGTGATCTCATAGGTGTCATTTGCTGAAATGATGTAGGGAACTCTTTCCTACTTACTATCCAATTTGCTGGTGAGATGGTTGTTCTTTAGCCACACATAATTACCAAGTTCAAGAGGTTCTGCTTTGGCAGATTGGTCATAATCTTTTTGCTGCTTTTTGTGAGCATGTTCCATGCGTTGGTGAACAATTTCTTGTGCATCAGCTAGACATCTTTGGTGTTCGCTCACCCAATCAGTTTTAGGCAATGGATTGATTGCATCTGACACTTGTACGTCCAAACTATGGTCAGCAGGTAGTTTACCTTGCCGTCCAAACATGAGATAGTAAGGTGTATACCCAGTGGAACAGTGAATGATATTATTATAGGTATACATCAGCTGAGGTAGAAGAGTAGGCCAATCATTTCTGTTGGTAGGTGGCACAGCTCTAAGCATATCTATTAGGGTCTGGTTCATTTTTTCACAAAGTCCATTACATTCTGGATGGTAAGCTGTTGTTATGATTTTCTGGCAATTTTAAAGTGAACACAGTTCTTCGAAGAGTTGTGACTCAAAGGCAGATCCTTGATCTGTAAGGATTTTTTCTGGACATCCGTATGGTAACAGGAAATGTTTCCAGAAGGCATCTGCAGTTATTTTAGCGGTCAAGTCCTTAACAGGTGCGGCTACAACGAATTTGATGTAGTGGTCAATGATGGTCATAGCGTATGTGTAGCCTGAGCGACTTGGTTCCAGTTTCACATGGTCAATTGCAACGATCTCCAATGGTTTTTGGCTTACAATAGAATGTAAAGGTGCTTTTTGGTCATGCTTTTGACCTCGTCCAATAGCACAGGCGGAACACCACTTCTCAATGTCTTCTTTCATTTCAATCCAATAAAATCGTCTACGGACGGTAGCTTCTGTCTTATGCACGCCAAAATGTCCTGATTCGTCATGGTACATCTCAAGAATAATGCTTGCATCCCGACGGGGGGTTAGGATTTGGTATACTCTATCATAGGTCCCTGGATCCAGGCTTCTTCTCAATAGTAGGCCCTTCTGCAGAAAGAGTTATTTTCGGTGTCTCCACAGCTTCAACAGTTCTGGGTCTGCATTTCTTCTGCGGATTTTCTCAGGTGTTCCTCCACTGGTTAGGAAGTCATCTAGTTCTCTGATTACTCTACTTTCTAACTAAAGTTTGATCCATCTTTCCTTTTCAATTTGAGATTCTGGATTGTTCTGTAGATGGGGATTGAGAACTCTTTTATTTTTGATGGAGAGGATGCTTTGTGGGGCGAAGTTTTTGTAGAAATTAGGCATCTCCACTTCTTTCCAGACATCTACGTGTGTAGTAGGATCTTCCTTGGTAGGCAGGCGAGATAAGGCATCTGCATTCTCGTTGGATTTGCCCGTTCTGTATTTTACAGTGAAGTTGTAGTTAGCAAGGCGTGAGGCCCATCTTTGTTCTAAGGCACCTAGCTTGACTGTATTGAGATGCACTAGTGGGTTGTTATCGGTAAAAGCTATGAAGGGAGTTGCTGCAAGGTAGTCCTTAAATTTTTCGGTGACAGCCCACACAAGTGCGAGGAACTCTAACTTGAAAGAGCTGTAGTTCTGGTCATTCCTTTCAGCTCCTTTCAGGGATCTGCTAGCATAAGCAATTACTCTCTCTTTACCTTCTTGCACTTGAGACCGGACAGCTCCCAGGCCTTTATGGCTAGCATCAGTGTAAAGATGGAAGGGCTGTTGGTAATCTGGATATCCCAAAACAGGTGGTTTGGTAATCTTCTTCTTCAGGAGCTGGAAGGCAATTTCTCTGTCTTCATTCCACTCCACAGGTATCTGCGTCTTCTGATACTTCTTTGGGTGTCCTCTTAGGAGTTCCTGAATTGGCTCAGCAATCTGGGCGAACTGAGGGATGAAGCGTCTGTAGTATCCTGCAAAATTAAGGAAACTTGTCACCTCTTTTACTGTGGTAGGAGTAGGCCAATTCCGGACTGCAGCTAACTTTTCAGGATCTGGTTTAACACTTTCTCCACTGACAACATATCCCAGGTACTTGACTTCTGGCTTCAGCAGGTAGCACTTAGATGGTTTGATCTTAAGTCTATGTTTAATGAGGACTTGGAAGACTTCTGCAAGGTGTTTCAAGTGGTCTTTGTAGGATTTGGAATAAATAATGAAATCGTCCAGATAGAGTAGGAAAGTCTCAAAGTTTCTATGGCCTAAACAGTGTTCCATTGGTGTTTGAAATGTTCCTGGTGCATTACAAAGTCCAAAGGGCATGGAATTAAATTCGAATAAGCCCATGGGGGTGGTAAAAGCTGTTTTCTCTCGGTATTCAGGAGCCATTGGTACTTGCCAGTATCCACTGGTCAGATCAAGAGTAGAGAAATAGTCTGATGATTCCAGTGCTGTCAGGGATTCTTCAATTCTGGGTAAAGGATAGGCATCCTTGTGGGTGATTTGATTAAGTTTTCTGTAATCCATACAGAACCCGACGACAAGACCCGAGTGGTTTGCACAATGTGCCATCAGAGCCTGAAGCGAGGCATTAACGTTCTGAACCTTAGCCCAACCTGCATGACCAGGCATCTTCATGCGAGACACGGGCTGCAGTGGAGTAAGCACCTTCAAAACCAAGAAAGGGCTCAGGCCCCTCCTGCTCCCTCTTCTGCTGCTGCCTCGGCCTCTGGAGGAACGTTGGCACCTGCCACCCAGCAAACAGAGGATGTGCCACCAACACCACCACCTCCGTCAACAAACATCTCCACCATGTCACACCGAAGCGTTCAGCTCTCCATCTCCCAAACCTTGGAGAGAAAGCGTAAATTCCCACCTAGCCACCCTCGATCTCTGGCCCTGAATGCCAGCATTTCTAAACTACTGGCCTTTTAAATGCTGTCATTTAGGCTGGTGCAGACGGACAGCTTGAAACAGCTCAAGTCGCTTGCTGTCCCACAGAACGTCGTTCCCAGCCACCACTACTTCTCCAGGAGAGCCGTGCCTTCCCTGCACAACCAAGTATCGGATAAAATCAAGTGTGCACTGCCTAATGCCATCTGTGGCAAGGTCCACCTAACCACAGATACGTGGACCAGTAAGCACGGCCAGGGACGCTATATCTCCCTGCACACTGGGTAAATGTAGTGGCGCACTTCCTTCCGCCACCAAGGATCACAGGGCATCATTCTTTGCCTCCTGTTGCCTCCTCTTCCTACTTGGCTTCCTCCTCCTCTTCTACCACCTCCTCATCCGGTCAGCGACAGACCTTCACGACCAATTCAACACAGCCAGGGGTAAACGTCAGCAGGCCGTTCTGAAACTGATGTGTTTGGGGGACAGTCTCACACCGCGCAGGAGTTGTGGCGGGGTATAGAACAACAGACCAATGAGCGGTTGCTGCCAGTGATCCTCAAGCCCGGCCTGGTAGTGTGCGATAATGGGCGAAATCTCCTTGCAGCTCTGGGACTAGCCAGTTTGACGCACATCCCTTGCCTGACGCACGTGCTGAATTTGGTGGTGCAGAAATTCATTCATAACTACCCCGAGATGTCTGAGCTACTGCATAAAGTGCGGGCCGTCTGTTCGCGCTTCCGGCGTTCTCATCCTGCCGCCGCTCGCCTGTCTGCGCTACAGCATAACTTCGGCCTTCCCGCTCACCGCCTCATATGCGACATGCCCACCAAGTGTAACTCCACCTTGCACATGCTGGAGAGACTGTGCGAGCAGCAGCAGGCCATAGTGGAGTTTCAGCTGCAGCATGTATGGGTGAGTCGCACTGCGGAACAGCACCACTTCACCACCAATGACTGGACCTGTGTGCCCTGTTGCACTATTTTGAGTACTCCACCAACATGGCCAGTGGCGATGACGCCGTTATCAGCGTTACAATACCACTTCTATGTCTCCTTGAGAAAACACTGATGGTGAGGATGTGGGCCAGGCAGAGGAAGAGGAGGAGGAAAAGGGGTCATTTCTAAGACTTTCAGGCCAGTCTTTTAGAAGTGCCTCAGAGGGAGTTTTTTTTGCAACAGCAGAGGCCAGGTACAAATTTGACCAGCCAGGGTCCACTATTGGAGGACGAGGAGGAGGAGGATGAGAAGGATGATGCATGTTCACAGCAGGGTGGCACCCAACGCAGCTCGTGCCCATCAATGGTGCGTGGCTGGGGGGATACGGAGGACGCAGACGATACGCCTCCCACAGAGGACAGCTTATCCTCCTCTCTTGGCAGCCTGGCACACATGAGCGACTACATGCTGCAGTGCCTGGGCAACGACTGCAGAGTTGCCCACATTTTAACGTGTGCTGACTACTGGGTGGCCACCCTGCTGGATCCCCGTTACAAAGACAATGTGCTGTGCTTAATTCCCTCACTGGAGCGTGATAGCAAGATGCGCGACTACAGGGGCACTCTGGTAGAGGCGCTCCTGAGAGCATTCCCGACTGACGCCGGGGGACAAGTGGAAGCACAAGGCGAAGGCAGGGGAGGAGGAAGAGGTCGCCAATGCAGCTCTGTCAGCGCCAGCACCTCAGAAGGCAGGGTTAGCATGGCCAACATGTGGAAAAGCTTTGTCACCTCGCCACAACAACCGGCTCCGACTGCTGATATGGAGCGTGTTAGCAGGAGGCAGCATTTAACCGACATGGTGGAACAGTATCTGTGTACACGACTACACGTACTGACTGATGGTTCTGCCCCATTCAACTTCTGGTTCTCCAAATTGTCCACATGGCCAGAGCTTGCTCCATATGCCTTGGAGGTGCTGGCCTGCCCTGCAGCCAGTGTACTCTCTGAACCTGTATTTAGCACGGCAGGAGGCGTCATTACAGACAGACTCATCCGCCTGTCCACAGCCAACGTGGACAAGCTCATGTTCATTAAAATGAACCAGGCTTGGATCCCACAAGACTTGTCTGTACATTGTGCAGAATAGACAGTTCTAACAGCCTCAACCATCCATCCTTGTACTCAAGTGCACTTATTCCTTTATTTATTTTTTATATGTCCCAATATTTTGGGAATACCCAAAAGAGCCATTTTAGTGGCCAAAAGTTTGGGTCCCCATTGACTTTAATGGGGTTCGGGGTCAAGTTCAACTTTTTCTTGGCCGAACCTGCTGAACCCGAACATCCAGGTGTCCGCTCAACTCTAATCACAGGCTGGTTACCTCGGATGTGGACACAGCAGATTTCTCCTTTGGCATTGGCGAATTTCTGTTGTGCGCTTAGCACACGGATGGTCTGTTGTATGCTCCTTTTGGAGGCAGGTGAAGCAATAGGCATAGATTGGAGTAATGCCTCAAGCATTTTGTTGTAACAATTTCCAAGGACATTCATTCCTAGGACCACTGCAGAACCACCTTTGTCTCCTTCTTGTGTAACAATAACACCTTGTCTAGGTAGGGTAGTTTTTCCTGCTTGCAGAGTTAGTTCATAATAACCATGTATTGGTACGGGCTTCCCGTTGCTAGCTGTAAGATCCAACCAGGATTCTGGTGGTTGTGTAAGCTGGTTCTGGTCCCAGTATTTATCAAATGCAGGCCGTAGGATGGTAGTGACCTGACATCCGGTGTCCAGTAAGGCTACAAAAGGAATTCCGTTAATCCAGATTGCTACTTTTGGACGGGATCCTACATATCTGGGCATCCAGTTGGGATCTTGTGGACCTATTGTTTACCTCTCAAGGGGCGGTCCTCAGCCTCGAGGGTTTCTCTTTTACCTGCCAGCACATTGGTTCTGTATGTTCTATCATTTGACAGTAGGCGCAAATAGGTCGCATTGGAGCGGTCATTTTGGCGCCCGCCAGGACTTCTAGGATATATATCTTTGTAGTCAGGAGAAAAAAGTTTTTTTTCGTACAGGTCTCTTATCCTCCAATAATAAAGACTTCTCCCACTGTTCTAATTTCTGACACACCTTTTCCAGGCTTTTTGTCAAAAAGTTAACTTGTTCTGTCAAGGCTGCTACGGCATCAGGGTCTGGAATTTGGGCTACCTGACTGGCTACCAGACAACATTTTGAAGGTGTAGCAGGTGTGTGCACAAGAGTTTTAAGCAATTTTTGTAGGCTCTGGCTGTGGACTCATTCCCAGATTGCTAATGGCTAGCTCTTTAAAGTCTAGGAATGTGACACTTGGGTGTTGTGCGGCTAACATTCTTAACTAGCTTTTTAGATTGTCAGTGTTAACACCTTCAATTAATTGTTCCTTTAAAGTTTTGTCTGGGTTCTCTGCCTCACGGGGGTCTACCCAGGGGTCAAGTCCTGGGAAAAAAAGTTTTGGGAACTCACCCAAGATGCAATGCAACCCCCCCCCCCCGCATACAATCCCACACAGCAGCGCCCCCCCCCCCCCCCCACATACAATCCCACACAGCAGCGCCCCCCGCATACAATCCCACACAGCAGCGCCCCCCCCGCATACAATCCCACACAGCAGCGCCCCCCCCGCATACAATACCACACAGCAGCACCCCCCCGCATACAATCCCACACCATAGTCCCCCCATCATACAATCCCACACCATAGTCCCCCATCATACAATCCCACACCATAGTCCCCCCCATCATACAATCCCACACCATAGTCCCCCCACCCCATCATACAATCCCACACCATAGTCCCCCCATCATACAATCCCACACCATAGTCCCCCCATCATACAATCCCACACCATAGTCCCCCCATCATACAATTCCACACCATAGTCCCCCCATCATACAATCCCACACCATAGTCCCCCCCCATCATACAATCCCACACCATAGTCCCCCCCATCATACAATCCCACACCATAGTCCCCCCCCATCATACAATCCCACACCATAGTCCTCCCCATCATACAATCCCACACCATAGTCCCCCCCATCATACAATCCCACACCATAGTCCGCCCATCCCACATGGCACACCTCACAGAATTATCAGCCCCCTCCACAGGCTTCACATGTCCCTCTCAGGCAGACACTCTCCCCTGTCAGTGCTAAAGACACTGGTGCACAGAGCAGCCATGCCTGACCTTCCTGCTGTAATAGAACATCTGAAGCGCGCGCTGGCTGCCGACCCACGTGACCTAGAAATGTCACGTGATAGTGTGACGTCAGAAGGTCCGTTTGGTGTCTGGAGTTTAGACACTACCCTTCTGTTTGTATCGCTGTCCTGAGGACAGCGATATAAACAGATCACCATGGAGATGAGCGCTTCACTTCCACAATGGAAGCGCTCATCTCAGTGCCTGCCCCGCCGCCGCACACTGCCTGCCCCGCCGCACACAGATGAAAGGGAACGGCGTTCCTGCCATGAAAAAAGTGCAGGAACGCCGTTCCCACGCGTTCCCCCTGGACTCGACCCCTGGGTCTACCTGAACCACAGCTCTAAGGGCTTTTTGTAATGACAATGCAAAGTCTCTGAGTGACTCACCGGTTTGTTGTTTTGTGCTGAAGAACCTCATTTTGACTTCAGACATGGTCTTGGGTTCAAAGGTGGTGTAGAGTCTCTCAAAGATCTGTCCTAGGGTACTTCTTTCAGAGCTAGGCCAGGACTTCACCTCCCGGATGTGGCTCCTTCTAATTGGGCTAGAAGAATTTCCATTTGATTCTCTGTGGAAACAGGGTACAATCTGAACCAGGCACACATTTAAATAACAATATTACTCTGCAATAATCTCCGGCCTGCACCGGCCGATCGCTTCTTAAAGGGCCATACACCTGCAACGGTTGTCCATAGCAACCTCATTTAAAAAGTGTCCAAAATCAAATTTAGCCTGCAGCGTTTAAATAAACCATCATTACCATGTCTGTCCAGGAGAAAACCGCGCAGCCTGCCCTTAGCGGATCCCCAGGCACACATTTTCTCTTTAAAGTCCCTTAGGGTGTGAGTTTCACCAGAGTATCAGGGGAACCAAGGGGCCCCAAAGTAGTAGGGCATGGTTAGTGGCATCATGCTGGCTGCTGCAGCGGCTGGTGGTGGACTGGAGCCAGCTGCGGCTGCTGCAGGGGATCCGCTAAGGGCAGGCTGCGCAGTTTTCTCCTGGACAGACATGGTAATGATGGTTTATTTAAACGCTGCAGGCTAAATTTGATTTTGGACACTTTTTAAATGAGGTTGCTATGGACAACCGTTGCAGGTGTATGGCCCTTTAAGAAGCGATCGGCCGGTGCAGGCCGGAGATTATTGCAGAGTAATATTGTTATTTAAATGTCCCTTTATGGCTGATAATAGGCTCTTTATATATTGCAGAATTAAATTGGGGCTTGTACTTGCTTATTTCTCCGTGGAGGCTGGCTGACAGTCTCGATCCTCCTTTTCTCCTCTCCGCACCAAATCTCGCGATGCACGTAAGTACGTCACATGCAAGTCTCGTGCGTGCGCGATTACACAACAGAGGGGACGGTAACACACTTTGCATATAACCCGGCCTCTCTGGACCGTTACAAAATTGGTAGACAGCACTTTGAATATTCACTTTGTATAAGGGGGTGGTGCTAACGTTCTCTGCGCTGATAGGGCAATTAGAATTTCCCACCAAGCTGCTCTGTGATGGCGCATCAAATCACTACAAGTCCGTTAGGCGGCAATTTTGAATGCAAAACAGTCCCGTCAAATACAGCAAGCAGCGCTACAAACTTTTAAAAAATCCACAATTTCACAGTTTTAACAATGCGGTTTTGTAGTAGATGAATAGCGCAATACATGCAGACAGTCTCTAAGCAGATTTAACAGTTCTTTGGTCCAATAGAAGCAATAAATAGCTGGGGCTCATTCGCAATCGGCAATCCACGATTAAACAAGGGTATTTGTAAGTCCTGTTCTCACACAACGCCAATTTCAATTATTGCAGTGCACAACAGTACAACAATGCACAAGTCCAGTTCATTAAAGGCACAGAGGATATTTATCAGAAATCCTGCTCGTAGTGACACCAATTTTAATTATGCGGTATGCCAGACCTTGCAGGAGAATTATGTGTGAGGTCACGGTGTGAGCAATAGGTGGGCCGAGGTAAATACAGTTCTGGTTACTAATGGTTATGTCATCCCTGGGCAGGCTCGCATAAGTGAAAAGGAGAACGGTGGTCTGCATTAATGTGCCAGTGGCAAGGTCCCTTGTAGTCGTGACGCCAGTACCTTTTGTATGGAGGTACAACCATTTACTATAGTAGGAACTTTTATCTTTGGGGTCATCTGAAGGCAATTGTCTATGCTGTGAAGATACAAGATGTGCAGCACCTGAAACTATGGATACTGGAAGCCTGTGCTAGCATTTCTCCTGCGGTGTTGCTATCAGTGTGTGAAGAGTGGGAGAAGAGGGTTGCATTGACAATCCAACACAATGGGCAGCACATTGAACACATTTTATAAGTGGTCAGAAACTTGTAAAAAAAACTCATGAAAGAATAAAGTTATGTTAAAACCAAACACACCATTGTTTTTCTTGTGAAATTCCCAATAAGTTTGATGTGTCACATGACCCTCTTCCTATTGAAAAAACAAAAGTTGGATTCAAAATGGCCAACTTCAAAATGGCCGCCATGGTCACCACCCATCTTGAAAAGTTTCCTCCCTCACATATACTAATGTGCCACAAACAGGAAGTCAATATCACCAACCATTCCCATTTTATTAAGGTATATCCATATAAATGGCCCACCCTGTACTTTAGCTCTGGGCTGAGATATGGAGAATGGATCCAAATAACAGGCTGCAGTTGACACAACTGGTCTCTCTCAACTGCCACTGGAACTAGATCTAACTAGACTAAACTGGCTAGGCCTGAGCTGGACTATATAGACGGGAGGTGTAATCTCCCCCTAGTGGTAGCTCAGTGTAATTGAATGCTAATACACCTGTTAGCAGGGATGTGTCGCGGAAGGTGTACAGGAAACTAGAAGACACAAAATGAATATCCGACTCACTGGATCCAAAACTAAGGAACAAAAGGGAGAGCCCTGCATCAGACCTGGCTCTCTCCCTGACTGCTCAGCCTATGCGAAAATCCCAATGGTAGATGATCGCATATCCTCGTACCTCGATTGTATAACACCTGAACACCCTATAATAGTGAGGGGACACGGCCACCGGCTCACTACACTTGATACGGAGGGAGTCAGGGTCACCTGGATCCAGCAAACAGAAAAACACAAATGAATGAACAAAACTTATCTGTAGAAGACTCAGAAGTTAGGATCAGCATGCACACACTCCAGGAAGGAATATAAACCGCAAAGTGAAGCAGTCTGGGAAGGGATTTAAAGGGATGCAATCAGTGCAACTACATGACAGCTGAGAGAGGCTAACGAGATGAGAAAATGAAAGCAAAACAAAAGGAAGCTCAAGGAGTAGGTTCTGAAAGGCATCTGTCAGAGCTTCTCAGATGTCTGGTGGTGACAGGATGATGCATAAGGACATATGGCAGATATCCTTGTTTGACTTTCTCAGTCAGATCATTCACTGTGGCCAGGGAGGGAAAGGATGGTGCAATGCTCTTCTGACGGCATCTTTATCTAGGCCTATCAAAAGAACAAAAGATCTGTCATACTGTGACCCCAACTTCTACAATCTACTATTTTACTATCAGATAACATATTTTCCTCACACCAGCAATAACCAGCTGACCTGTTGCATGTGCACTTGGCAGCTGAAGGCATCTGTGTTGGTCCCATGTCGTTACACCTAGAGAGTCTGCTCTCTGCAACTGTCATGCCCTCTGCACTTTGATTGACAGGGTCAGGTATAATGATGTTTACATTGCCTGGCCCTGTCAATGAAAGTGCAGAGGGTGCAGCACTTGCAGAGAGAGCAGAGCCTTTAGGTGTAATGGTAACGCCCCCATTGATCCGAGAGGCTCATTTGCATATATTAAAACTTCATTTTTCTCAGCAATGTGGTCACATATGAACATGGGACCAACACAGATGTTTTCAGCAGCAAATCACACATCATATACTATCATATTTCACTGTACTTATACATTTTTCACATTTCTTTATTTTTCCTTTGTTGCTGCCCTAGTTCCCCCATAGGGGGAATAAGGTTTCTGATTCCAATTCCTTCCAGTGCAGACCTGGAGCTGAAAGCCTGGGGGAATGCCGGGCATGACTAGGTTTGGAGGGAGTGATAGGAAAGGTAGGCAAGTATAGGGTTAACATGTGGGCAGGAGGGGTTTAGGGGTGTGCTTTAGGTGTTATATAGGGGGAGTTGGAGTGGGAAAAGGTGCCATCTTGAGGGGACAGCAAAAGGTTAGCAGCCAGCCATGAACCCCAGTACCTGTGTTCGTGGATGTCTGTCCCAGGAGCGATCTCCGATTTGGAAGCGCTGTTGCCGCAGCTTTGGGCTATGGCAGTGAGCAGAGTAGTGGAGTGGTTACAGGAGTCCATCCAAGGATTCCTGCAGGGGTCAGGGGATGCAGGTGCCTCAGCTTCCCCCCGTTGCCGGCCATGGAGGACTAGGCCTCCGGCACGACTTAGTCCAGGCATCAGATCAGGAGGCCCTCCAGGGACCCTCCGGTACACGCCATTGGGTCGGAGCTCAGTGGCCCGGCGGTCGCGTGCCGGGAGGATTCCTACTGTCAGACGGGACCAGGGGAGGGGGAGGCCAGGTGTCTCCTCCTCAGCAGCAGATGGCAGGGACGCAGGACCGGGTTCGGCAGCTTCCCCAGGCGGTGGTGAGCATGCCTGGCATGGGAGGGCGAGTCAGTCCAGTCTGGTGAACGGCGGGGTCAAAATGGTGGCCCTGTGCTAAAGGATAGAGGCGGGTAGCATGTGGCTGGCCTGGAGTCGACATCAGCCCCTGCGGTGAAGCTGCGATGGCAGGGGAGGACACAGATGGTGCTGAAGAACCAAGGACATCCAGAGGAGAGGTCTTCGCCGGTCAAGGTCCACGGCATCACGTTGCGGCTGGTGGAATCACAGCGTCCACGCAGCTAGGTGAGACACATAGGGATTTCCTGGTTTCTTGTCTTGGGGCGAGGCTCCAGTAGTCGGGGGGGCCCTGGGGCGGCTGTCGTGGGCTGGCTGGGGGAGTTGCTATTGGGTCTACAGGATTTGGTTAAGGGGCTGGTAGGGACTGGGCCGGCGTCCGGGGCGCAGTTGCCTGCATGGGGTTTACCAGGGCTTGGGCCAGCGGGTAATAGTGTGATAGGGGTGATGGGGGGGAGGTGGCCGGAAACGCGTCTAGCAGATCGTCGGGGGCGGTTCTGCAAAGTTAGGCCGATAAGGAAGGGGAGAAAAAGGGGGCTAAGGATAAAGAGGAGCCTTATCCGGACAACCCAGCAAAGGGCAAGGTTTATGTGTGCTTTGAGGGGCCTCTGCGGGTCCATTTGAAGCCTGAGTTAAGAGAAAAGATTTGGAAAGGTGAGTACGTTGATATATTCTCGTTACTCCCACTGGAAAGATTTTATTTGGTAGGACCGGAGGGAGTATAAAAAGGAAGAGGAGGTATCGGTTGATTCCACAGATGTTTTCTAATTGGTTGCAGGCGTTTGTGATCCTGGCTAGCATTATTGGGGAGAAGGCGTCTGAGAACTGTTCTGCGCTTTTTTGTTACCTGGATGCGGTTCGGAAGGCATACCGGGTATATGGGGGCCAGGGATGGCTGTGATATGATGAGCAGTTTCGGCAACGGAAGGCGGTCTGTACGAGCATCCGTTGGGATCACAAGGAAATTGGCTTGTGGGTGATGGCTCCGGTTAGGGCAGGGCAGTCCTTTCAGGGAGGAGCCGGGGGTTCCGGGGGTTTTGGCGGCCTCTCAAAAGGGGTTATGTTTCCAGTTCAACGAAGGGGGATGCAAATATGGGGACAGGTGGAAGTTTAAGCACAAATGTTCCTCATGTGTGGGGAATCACGGAGCACAGAGGTGCTTCAAGGGACGCAAGAGAAAGAGTTGGGGGGATGCAGTGGGAAAAGGGGCGGATGACAATTTGGGTGGCCGAGATGGTGCCGTTTCTAAGTAGGTACCCAAATGCGGCGGCGGCAGAGTTCCTTTTGGCAGGTTTTAGGGAGGGTTTTCGTATTCAGTTCGTCGAGGGCGGGGTTTGGCAAGGGGGAAGAATCTGAGGTCGGCGGTGGAGTTTCCAGGGTGGTGTCTGAGAAGTTGCGGAAGGAAGTGGAGTTGGGTCGCATGGCAGGTCGCTTTGGGGAGTTGCTGATGCCGGAGTTAGGGGTGTCGCCCCCTTATGGTACCGAAGAGGGAACCTAACAAATTTTGTCTTATCCATCACCTTTCTTTTCCAAAGGGGAGTTCGGTGAATGACAGGATTGCGCCGGAGTTGTGTTTAGTGCTTTACACATCGTTCGAAGAAGCGGTTTGTTGGGTTAGGGAATATGGGCGGGGGGCTCTGTTAGCCAAGGTTGACATTGAGGCGGCATTTCGTCTTTTGCCTGTGCACCCTGAGTGTCAGCATTTGCTAGGTTGTTTTTGGGATGGTGTTTTTTTTTGTGGATAGGTGCTTACCCATGGGTTGTTCGGTTTTGTGTGCTTATTTTGAGTCGTTTAGTAAGTTTTTGGAATGGGTGGCTCGGGAGTGGTCGTGCTGGGGTTCCAACATCCATTATTTGGAAGATTTTCTGTTCATCGGCTGCCGAAATCGAATGGTTGTTTGGTTATGTTACGCTTCTTTGAGGCTATGGCGCATCGTTTTGGAGTTCCCTTGGCGTCTAAAAAAACCTACTACCGCGTTGAGTTTTTTAGGGATAGTTATTGACACGGTGGCGATGGAGTGTAGGTTGCCGGAGGATAAGGTGAAGGATCTACGGCAGGTGGTGGCAGCGGCATGCCGGCCCAAAAAGAGGTGGCTGCGGGAGGTTCAGTAGTTGTTAGGGAAGCTCAACTTTGTGTGCCATATCATGCCCATGGGCCGGATGTTTTGTAGAAGGTTGGCTAGGGCAACAGTGGAAGTCCAGTCCCCTCATCATTTTGTGCGGCTCCATCGGGAGCTGCGGGATGATTTTGGGGTGTGGGCATCCTTTTTGGAGATGTATAATGGGCGTTCATTGTGGATGGCGGACGTGATGGTGGCAGTAGATCTTGACTTGTTTACAGACGCGGCGGGGGGTATGGTTTCGGGGCTTATTTGCAAGGTCAGTGGTATGTGGGGGAGTGGCCAGCGCAACGGAGAGATGAGAGTTGGGTGAAGAATCTGGTGTTGGTAGAGCTCTTTCTCATTGTGGTGGTGGTGGCTATTTGGGGGGATTTTTTCTGGAATAAAAATGTGTGCTCCCATTGCGACAATTTGGGGGTGTAGAGTCCATTAATCACCTTTTGGCCATGTCACTGCCGGTTGTGCGCTTGCTGCAGCGCCTGGTTTTGGTTTGTTTGTCTTTAAATGCTTGGATAGTCATGGCCCATGTTCCTGGGGTGGATAATTCAATTGCGGATGCTTTGTCTCGTTTCCAGTGGGACTGATTTCGGGTGCTGGCACCAAAGGCGGACGTGGAAGGAACAGGCTTTCCTCAGGAATTGTGGAATCTGCCATTCGGTCGGAACACGATTTGGTGAGGGGGTCATTGGCGTCAGGTACCTGTGGGGCGTACAAGAAGGCATGGGATCTGTGGGGTACATGGAAGCAGCATTTTCAGTGGTGTGGGCTAGAGGAAGGGGTTTTGTTGCTGAAGTTTGTGGGACATTGCAGAGAGGAGGGATGGTCCAGGATGAACTAATTTATGGCAGGGTTGGCGTTTGGTTGCAGGAGTCGGGACATGCAAGATGTTACAAAATCATTTTGGGTGGTTCAGGCACTAAATGGCACAGTTGGGGCAAGTTTGTGGGTCGGTAGGGGAAGAAAAGTTGTTTAGGTTGGGTTTTTCTCTAGCATTTTTTGGAGCATTGCGTATTGGGTAATTGGTTAGCCCAAGCAGGTGCTGCGCTGTGGGCTTTGTGAAGGGAAGACGTGGTCTTGTTTCACGATAGGATTGAGTTTTGTATCAGGAGGTCTAAAACTGACCAGTTGGCCAGGGGATGTAGGGTTTTGTTTCCAGTGGAGGGATTGGTTGCGTGCCCTGTAAGGTGTCGTAGGGAGTTTGGGGTGCGGGGTGTTGGGGTTGAGGGGCCATTGTTGATTCATGAGGATGGATCATTCTTGTCGTGTTTTCCGTTCATAGCTGTTTTAAGAGGGTGTTTAAAAAGTTGGGTAGGGACTCCTCGCTATTCATTCCGTATTGGGGCGGCTATTGAGGTGGCTCGTAGGGGTCTGGGGGATGATGTTATTCATCGTATTGGGCGAAGAGAGACCATTCGGTTTCGGCCGGCGGTGTTATGACAATAGTTGGCTTGGGGTGATGAGTCAGGTTGTGTTTTGTATTTTGCAGGTGGTGCGGCTTGTCTGGTTTGGATTATGGGCCACTCCTATGTATCTTGGGGCATTGCGGGCGGGTGTCAGGCCGGATGGAAGGCAATTGAGTTTTTCAAGAGACGTAGCAGTGATTAGGTGGTTGGGGTTGAGGGGCATGCTGTGGAGTCGGGTGCTACCAGAGTTCCACAGGTTTGCAAGATTGGATACTTCCCCAGGGATCTTAGTGTTGCATGTGGGGGGCAATGACTTGGGAGTGCGCCCCTGCCGGGAGCTCACAAAAGATATAAAGTTCGATCTGCTTCGGCTGTGGGAGCAGTTTCCTGACGTAGTGATGGTTTGGTCATTGTGCCAAGGAAGCATTGGAGGGAGGCCAGGTCAGTGGAAAGACTGAACAAGGCACGGATAAAGGTCAATAGGGCAGTGGGCCGTTTTGTGGCGAGGAATGGCGGTGTGGTCGTCAGGCACAGGGATCTTGAGGCAGGGGAAGGGGCATTTTGGAGAAGTGATGGGGTGCACCTCAATGCAGTGGTTATTGATATGTGGTGTGCAGGGTTGCAGGACGGGATTGAGGTGGCTTTGCAGGTGTGGCGGGACACAAGGGGGTGAGCTGTTCTCCCCCTTGGGTCGTTGGCGGTGAGGGTCCTTGGAGTTAGTGGTTATGGTGGCTCTGGTGTGGTGGGGAAGGAGCCAAAGGAGGCTCTGGATTCCCTAGGGATTGGTTTATGGAGTGGCGTATGGCGGGTATCTGCCCTCGTTGTTGCCCATGGTCTATGGTTCTTCCTCTGAGCTGGGATTTAATGGCTAGAGGTAATTTGAAGGAGGGGCAGGGCAGTTACCCTTCAGATTTGCGAGGCTCCTGTGATTTTCAAGCCAGGTTTTAGGTTGGTAAGGTTCTGGGGGCAGGCCTTCATGTGGGAAGGCATTGGGCCCGTTGTTATTTAATATTTATGTTATTTATGTTTAATAATAAAATGGCTGCTGTGGCCAATAAAATCCACCTATGTTGTTGTGTCTTATTGGGGAAATGGGGTATGGGCAGGGGGAACGAATTGACAATACACTAGTCAAGTGCAGGCCAGATCTGGGGCTGAAAGCCTGGGGGAAGGCTGGGCATGACTAGGTTTGGATTGAGTGATAGGGAAGGTAGGCTAGTATAGGGATAACATGTGGGCAGGAGGGGGCAGTGATTTAGGGATGGGGTTTAGGTGTTATATAGGGGGAGTTGGAATAGGAAAAGGTGCCATCTTAAGGGGACAGCAAAAGGTTAGCAGCCCTCACCCACCCACCCTTAAAGGGGTTGTCCCACTTTGCTTTTTTAATCTTATCAGCAGTAGATGTCCTGATAACTTCCTGGTTCTCAGGCAGTTGAGTGAAGGCCACGCCTCCTCATGACTCACCCTGCGTGCTCGTTCATGTGTATGAGTCATCCACATGGAGCCGTATGTGAGGTCCCGCCCCCCCCCCCAGTATAATAAACATTGAGTGCGGCCCCCCCCAGTATAATATACATTTAGTGCGCCCCCCCCCAGTATAATATACATTCAGTGCGGCCACCCCCCCCAGTATAATATACATTGAGTGCGCCCCTCCCCCCCAGTATAATATACATTGAGTGCGGCCACCCCCCCCAGTATAATATACATTGAGTGCGCCCCTCCCCCCCCCCCAGTATAATATACATTCAGTGCGGCCACCCCCCCCAGTATAATATACATTCAGTGCGGCCACCCCCCCCCCCCCAGTATAATATACATTCAGTGCGGCCACCCCCCCCCAGTATAATATACATTTAGTGCGCCCCCCCCCAGTATAATATACATTCAGTGCGGCCACCCCCCCCAGTATAATATACATTGAGTGCGGCTCCCTCCCAGTATAATAAACATTGGTGGCGCAGTGGGAAGTGCCAATGGGGGTTAAAAAAATAAATAAAAAATTAACTCACCTCCTCCAATTGATTGCGCAGCTGCCGGTCTCCTGTTCTTTCTTTAGGACCTGTGAAAGGACCTTTGGTGACATCACTGTGGTCATCACATGGTACATCATATGATCCATCACCATGGTAATGGAGAAAAAAAGGGTTGAGAAAATCCAGCTTCAATTAAAAAGGAATAGGCGTTTATTCAGCTTGCGGTTAAAAACTCATCCGAGGATACAAAATAGCAGTCTTGTCTAAGCTTTTCGGGCTACTAGAAACAATTCCAGCCCTTCTTCATGACATAGAAAAACATTGAGAGTGAGACCTCTTATAGGGGAGGGTGCACCTGTGTTCACTAATGTTCCCACAGGCCTGTAACCGCCCCCAGAAAGAGGTACCACACCTTCAAGTTAACTCTTCATATGAAAATCAGTTTAGAGAAAAAAGAAAAAAACACATAAATATATAACCATATGTATGCATAGCGAAAATATATGTGGCCAATAGCTATGCACAAACTATGTCATACAAGGATGTACATATATAGTGGATACATGAAATATAAACTGAATATATAACAGTATTGTACCAAAATATAATGGAATATAATGGAGATCACATTATCAGAGAATTGAATACTATAACATTCCCAGAAAAGAGGAGTTCACATATCAGATCCCTGGTATGTGAGTTATTGCTGCATGATCAGATCAAGACGTTTATTGAGCCCCTCAGGTTGACGTGTATTCAGCGAAAAAATCCAGAAGGATTCTCTATTTAATAGTTTCCTTCTATAATCTCCTCCACGCTTAGGCAGAAAAACCTTTTCTATACCTTGTACTACCATGTCTGATGTGTCCCCATCATGGCAGACAGCAAAATGCAGACTAGCTGCAGACACATTGCGACTGCCATGATGGGGCACATCAGAGATGTGTTTGCGTATTCTAGATTTTATTGCATTAATAGTGCAACCCACGTATTGCAGTTTACATTTAGTGCAAGTGATCAAATAGACAGCATGGGTTGTATTGCAGTTGAGATACGCTTTCATAGGAAAAACTCTGTTATTTACTGTTGAGGAAAAGGTCTTGGATTTAACCATGTGTGTGCAGCAAATGCATCTGTGGTGTCCACACTTATAACTCCCCTTGGTCCTAAGCCACACAGGTTGCGACTTTTTCTCCTCTTGATATAGACTAGGACTGACATAGTTTGCAATTGTGGGTGCCCTTCTAGCTGCACATTTGACCCCATCTGCAACTATGTCAGTCCATTGACCATCATAAGACAGGACAGGAAAATGTTTTTTTATAATATGACAAATCTGTTGGTACTCTGTACTATATTGGGTCACAAACAAATTATTCCTTGTGTCCTTGTCCTTGATATTGCAGTTTTTATTTCTGTTTTTGTCTTTACTATTGGTGTCTATATCAAGAGGTGGAACCTCCCTTTGCAATGGATCTTGCTGTTTAGAATACAGGAGGGATCCCCTTTCTATAGTGGAGACCTGGGCTATGGCATCTTTTATGTGTTTTGCACTGTAGCCTCTTTTGCCCAGTCTGTGGGAGATATATCCAGCCTCCTCCATAAAGCTATTTTTATCCGTGCAATTTCTTCTTGCACGGATTATTTCCCCCCTGGGTATATTGGCAGTTACATGTTTTGGATGGCATGATGTTGCATGTAATGTAGTATTGCCTGCCATAGGTTTCCTGTATGTGCAGGTAGATACCTGACTGGTGGCGGGGTCCCCCCTCAGGCGCAAATCCAAAAAAGCCACCTCCAATGTGTCGTGATGGACACTAAAGGAGATGGTCTCCACACAAGAATTGATGTAACCACAAAAGGAGGGTATGGCCGCCACATCACCCGTCCAAATCAGGATCAGGTCATCAATGTAACGGCCATACCACCTGATGTGGTGCCAAAAAGGGTGGGTGTCACATCAGGTTGGCACCACATCAGGTGGTATGGCCGTTACATTGATGACCTGATCCTGATTTGGACGGGTGATGTGGCGGCCATACCCTCCTTTTGTGGTTACATCAATTCTTGTGTGGAGACCATCTCCTTTAGTGTCCATCACTAGAGTTGAGCGAACACCTGGATGTTCGGGTTCGAGAAGTTCGGCCGAACATCCCGGAAATGTTCGGGTTCGGGATCCGAACCCGATCCGAACTTCGTCCCGAACCCGAACCCCATTGAAGTCAATGGGGACCCGAACTTTTCGGCACTAAAAAGGCTGTAAAACAGCCCAGGAAAGAGCTAGAGGGCTGCAAAAGGCAGCAACATGTAGGTAAATCCCCTGCAAACAAATGTGGATAGGGAAATGAATTAAATTAAAAATTAAATAAATAAAAATTAACCAAAATCAATTGGAGAGAGGTTCCATAGCAGAGAATCTGGCTTCCCGTCACCCACCACTGGAACAGTCCATTCTCAGATATTTAGGCCCCGGCACCCAGGCAGAGGAGAGAGGTCCCGTAACAGAGAATCTGTCTTCATGTCAGCAGAGAATTAGTCTGCATGTCATAGCAGAGAATGAGGCTTCACGTCAGCCACCACTGCAACAGTCCATTGGCATATATTTAGGCCCAGCACACACACAGGCAGAGGAGAGAGGTCCCGTAACAGAGAATCTGTCTTCATGTCAGCAGAGAATTAGTCTGCATGTCATAGCAGAGAATGAGGCTTCACGTCAGCCACCACTGCAACAGTCCATTGGCATATATTTAGGCCCAGCACACACACAGGCAGAGGAGAGAGGTCCCGTAACAGAGAATCTGGCTTCATGTCAGCAGAGAATCAGTCTGCATGTCATAGCAGAGAATGAGGCTTCACGTCAGCCACCACTGCAACAGTCCATTGGCATATATTTAGGCCCAGCACACACACAGGCAGAGGAGAGAGGTCCCGTAACAGAGGATCTGGCTTCATGTCAGCAGAGAATCAGTCTGCATGTCATAGCAGAGAATCAGGCTTCACGTCAGCCACCACTGCAACAGTCCATTGTCATAAATTTAGGCCCAGCACCCAGGCAGAGGAGAGAGGTCCCGTAACAGACAATCTGGCTTCATGTCAGCAGAGAATTAGTCTGCATGTCATAGCAGAGAATGAGGCTTCACGTCAGCCACCACTGCAACAGTCCATTGGCATATATTTAGGCCTAGCACACAGGCAGAGGAGAGAGGTCCCGTAACAGACAATCTGGCTTCATGTCAGCAGAGAATCAGTCTGCATGTCATAGCAGAGAATGAGGCTTCACGTCACCCACCACTGCAACAGTCCATTGGCATATATTTAGGCCTAGCACACAGGCAGAGCAGAGAGGTCCCGTAACAGACAATCTGGCTTCATGACAGCAGAGAATCAGTCTGCATGTCATAGCAGAGAATGAGGCTTCACGTCACCCACCACTGCAACAGTCCATTGGCATATATTTAGGCCTAGCACACAGGCAGAGCAGAGAGGTCCCGTAACAGACAATCTGGCTTCATGACAGCAGAGAATCAGTCTGCATGTCATAGCAGAGAATGAGGCTTCACGTCACCCACCACTGCAACAGTCCATTGGCATATATTTAGGCCTAGCACACAGGCAGAGCAGAGAGGTCCCGTAACAGACGATCTGGCTTCATGTCAGCAGAGAATCAGTCTGCATGTCATAGCAGAGAATGAGGCTTCACGTCAGCCACCACTGCAACAGTCCATTGGCATATATTTAGGCCCAGCACCCAGGCAGAGGAGGGAGGTCCCGTAACAGAGAATCTGTCTTCATGTCAGCAGAGAATTAGTCTGCATGTCATAGCAGAGAATGAGGCTTCACATCAGCCACCACTGCAACAGTCCATTGGCATATATTTAGGCCCAGCACACACACAGGCAGAGGAGAGAGGTCCCGTAACAGAGAATCTGTCTTCATGTCAGCAGAGAATTAGTCTGCATGTCATAGCAGAGAATGAGGCTTCACGTCAGCCACCACTGCAACAGTCCATTGGCATATATTTAGGCCCAGCACACACACAGGCAGAGGAGAGAGGTCCCGTAACAGACAATCTGGCTTCATGTCAGCAGAGAATTAGTCTGCATGTCATAGCAGAGAATGAGGCTTCACGTCACCCACCACTGCAACAGTCCATTGGCATATATTTAGGCCCAGCACCCAGGCAGAGGAGGGAGGTCCCGTAACAGAGAATCTGTCTTCATGTCAGCAGAGAATTAGTCTGCATGTCATAGCAGAGAATGAGGCTTCACGTCAGCCACCACTGCAACAGTCCATTGGCATATATTTAGGCCCAGCACACACACAGGCAGAGGAGAGAGGTCCCGTAACAGAGGATCTGGCTTCATGTCAGCAGAGAATCAGTCTGCATGTCATAGCAGAGAATCAGGCTTCACGTCAGCCACCACTGCAACAGTCCATTGGCATATATTTAGGCCTAGCACACAGGCAGAGGAGAGAGGTCCCGTAACAGACAATCTGGCTTCATGTCAGCAGAGAATCAGTCTGCATGTCATAGCAGAGAATGAGGCTTCACGTCAGCCACCACTGCAACAGTCCATTGTCATAAATTTAGGCCCAGCACCCAGGCAGAGGAGAGAGGTCCCGTAACAGACAATCTGGCTTCATGTCAGCAGAGAATTAGTCTGCATGTCATAGCAGAGAATCAGGCTTCATGTCAGCCACCACTGCAACAGTCCATTGGCATATATTTAGGCCTAGCACACAGGCAGAGGAGAGGTTCATTCAACTTTGGGTAGCATCGCAATATAATGGTAAAATGAAAATAAAAATAGGATTGAATGAGGAAGTGCCCTGGAGTCCAATAATATATGGTTATGGGGAGGTAGTTAATGTCTAATCTGGACAAGGGACGGACAGGTCCTGTGGGATCCATGCCTGGTTCATTTTTATGAACGTCAGCTTGTCCACATTGGCTGTAGACAGGCGGCTGCGTTTGTCTGTAATGACGCCCCCTGCCGTGCTGAATACACGTTCAGACAAAACGCTGGCTGCCGGGCAGGCCAGCACCTCCAAGGCATAAAAGGCTAGCTCTGGCCACGTGGACAATTTAGAGACCCAGAAGTTGAATGGGGCCGAACCATCAGTCAGTACGTGGAGGGGTGTGCACACGTACTGTTCCACCATGTTAGTGAAATGTTGCCTCCTGCTAACACGTTGCGTATCAGGTGGTGGTGCAGTTAGCTGTGGCGTGTTGACAAAAGTTTTCCACATCTCTGCCATGCTAACCCTGCCCTCAGAGGAGCTGGCCGTGACACAGCTGCCTTGGCGACCTCTTGCTCCTCCTCTGCCTTGGCCTTGGGCTTCCACTTGTTCCCCTGTGACATTTGGGAATGCTCTCAGTAGCGCGTCTACCAACGTGCGCTTGTACTCGCGCATCTTCCTATCACGCTCCAGTGCAGGAAGTAAGGTGGGCACATTGTCTTTGTAGCGTGGATCCAGCAGGGTGGCAACCCAGTAGTCCGCACAGGTTAAAATGTGGGCAACTCTGCTGTCGTTGCGCAGGCACTGCAGCATGTAGTCGCTCATGTGTGCCAGGCTGCCCAGGGATAAGGACAAGCTGTCCTCTGTGGGAGGCGTATCGTCATCGTCCTGCCTTTCCCCCCAGCCACGCACCAGTGATGGACCCGAGCTGCGTTGGGTGCCACCCCGCTGTGACCATGCTTCATCCTCATCCTCCTCCACCTCCTCCTCATCCTCGTCCTCCTCGTCCTCCAGTAGTGGGCCCTGGCTGGCCACATTTGTACCTGGCCTCTGCTGTTGCCAAAAACCTCCCTCTGAGTCACTTCGAAGAGACTGGCCTGAAAGTGCTAAAAATGACCCCTCTTCCTCCTCCTCCTCCTCCTGGGCCACCTCCTCTTCCATCATCGCCCTAAGTGTTTTCTCAAGGAGACATAGAAGTGGTATTGTAACGCTGATAACGGTGTCATCGCCACTGGCCATGTTGGTGGAGTACTCGAAACAGCGCAACAGGGCACACAGGTCTCGCATGGAGGCCCAGTCATTGGTGGTGAAGTGGTGCTGTTCTGTAGTGCGACTGACCCGTGCGTGCTGCAGCTGAAACTCCACTATGGCCTGCTGCTGCTCGCACAGTCTGTCCAGCATGTGCAAGGTGGAGTTCCACCTGGTGGGCACGTCGCATATGAGGCGGTGAGCGGGAAGGCCGAAGTTACGCTGTAGCGCAGACAGGCGAGCAGCAGCAGGATGTGAACGCCGGAAGCGCGAACAGACGGCCCGCACTTTATGCAGCAGCTCTGACATGTCGGGGTAGTTGTGAATGAACTTCTGCACCACCAAATTCAGCACATGCGCCAAGCAAGGGATGTGCGTCAAATTGGCTAGTCCCAGAGCTGCAACGAGATTTCGCCCATTATCACACACCACCAGGCCGGGCTTGAGGCTCACCGGCAGCAACCACTCGTCGGTCTGTTGTTCTATACCCCGCCACAACTCCTGTGCGGTGTGGGGCCTGTCCCCCAAACATATGAGTTTCAGAATGGCCTGCTGACGTTTACCCCGGGCTGTGCTGAAGTTGGTGGTGAAGGTGTGTGGCTGACTGGATGAGCAGGTCGAAGAAGAGGAGGAGGAAGCCGAGAAGGAGGAGGTGGCAACAGGAGGCAAAGAATGTTGCCCTGCGATCCTTGGCGGCGGAAGGACGTGCGCCAAACAGCTCTCCGCCTGGGGCCCAGCTGCCACTACATTTACCCAGTGTGCAGTTAGGGAGATATAGCGTCCCTGGCCGTGCTTACTGGTCCACGTATCTGTGGTTAGGTGGACCTTGCCACAGATGGCGTTGCGCAGTGCACACTTGATTTTATCGGATACTTGGTTGTGCAGGGAAGGCACGGCTCTCTTGGAGAAGTAGTGCCGGCTGGGAACAACATACTGTGGGACAGCAAGCGACATGAGCTGTTTGAAGCTGTCTGTGTCCACCAGCCTAAATGACAGCATTTCATAGGCCAGTAGTTTAGAAATGCTGGCATTCAGGGCCAGGGATCGAGGGTGGCTAGGTGGGAATTTACGCTTTCTATCAAATGTTTGTGAGATGGAGAGCTGAACGCTGGCGTGTGACATGGTTGAGACGCTTGGTGACGGAGGTGGTGGTGGTGGTGTTGGTGGTACATCCCCTGTTTGCTGGGCGGCAGGTGCCAACGTTCCTCCAGAGGCGGAGGAAGAGGCCGAGGCGGCAGCAGCAGAATAGGCCGAGGCGGCAGCAGCAGAAGAGGTAGCAGGGGGAGCCTGAGTGACTTCCTTGGTTTTAAGGTGTTTACTCCACTGCAGTTCATGCTTTGCATGCAGGTGCCTGGTCATGCAGGTTGTGCTCAGGTTCAGAACGTTAATGCCTCGCTTCAGGCTCTGATGGCACAGCGTGCAAACCACTCGGGTCTTGTCGTCAGCACATTGTTTGAAGAAGTGCCATGCCAGGGAACTCCTTGAAGCTGCCTTTGGGGTGCTCGGTCCCAGATGGCGGCGGTCAGTAGCAGGCGGAGTCTCTTGGCGGCGGGTGTTCTGCTTTTGCCCACTGCTCCCTCTTTTGCTACGCTGTTGGCTCGGTCTCACCACTGCCTCTTCCTCCGAACTGTGAAAGTCAGTGGCACGACCTTCATTCCATGTGGGGTCTAGGACCTCATCGTCCCCTGCATCGTCTTCCACCCAGTCTTGATCCCTGACCTCCTGTTCAGTCTGCACACTGCAGAAAGACGCAGCAGTTGGCACCTGTGTTTCGTCATCATCAGAGACATGCTGAGGTGGTATTCCCATGTCCTCATCATCAGGAAACATAAGTGGTTGTGCGTCAGTGCATTCTATGTCTTTCACCGCTGGGGAAGGGCTAGGTGGATGCCCTTGGGAAACCCTGCCAGCGGAGTCTTCAAACAGCATAAGAGACTGCTGCATAACTTGAGGCTGAGACAGTTTCCCTGGTATGCATGGGGGTGATGTGACAGACTGATGGGGTTGGTTTTCAGGCGCCATCTGTGCGCTTTCTGCAGAAGACTGGGTGGGAGATAATGTGAACGTGCTGGATCCACTGTCGGCCACCCAATTGACTAATGCCTGTACCTGCTCAGGCCTTACCATCCTTAGAACGGCATTGGGCCCCACCATATATCGCTGTAAATTCTGGCGGCTACTGGGACCTGAGGTAGTTGGTACACTAGGACGTGTGGATGTGGCAGAACGGCCACGTCCTCTCCCAGCACCAGAGGGTCCACTAACACCACCACGACCATGTCCACGTCCGCGTCCCTTACTAGATGTTTTTCTCATTGTTATGGTTCACCACAACAACAAATATATTATTTGGCCCAATGTATTGTATTCAAATTCAGCGGGATATAAATTTGAGGCCTAGTATTTAGGCGCTGGGTGACCGGTATGGATTTAGTGACAGAATTAGACTTGGAAATGCACAGAAGCGTGTGTGTGAAGTTATTCTGAATGACCCTATGTGCACCTTCAATATGATCTACCCTTTTAGGGATAGATTTCAAATAGCTCTGATATAGCAGAAACGACTAAATTATGAAATTGCTAAATTGGGAATTGTATTTCAACCCAGAACAAAAAATGTGCTTTGACGGACACTAAATAACTTTCCCAGCCACAACAGGACAGCGGTAACGAGAGATTTAGCGGGATATAAATTTGAGGCCTAGTATTTAGGCGCTGGGTGACAGGTATGGGTTTAGTGACAGAATTAGATTTGGAAATGCACAGTAGCGGGTGTGTGAAGTTATTCTGAATGACCCTATGTGCACCTTGAATATTATATACCCTTTTAGGGATAGATTTCAAATAGCTCTGATATAGCAGAAACCACTAAATTATGAAATTGCTAAATTGGGAATTGTATTTCAACCCAGAACAAGAAATGTGCTTGAACGGACACTAAATAACTCGCCCAGCTACAGCACTAGGGACAGATTTAGCTGGATATAAATTTGAGGCCTAGTATTTAGGCGCTGGGTGACCGGTATGGATTTAGTGACAGAATTAGACTTGGAAATGCACAGAAGCGTGTGTGTGAAGTTATTCTGAATGACCCTATGTGCACCTTGAATATTATATACCCTTTTAGGGATAGATTTCAAATAGCTCTGATATAGCAGAAACCACTAAATTATGAAATTGCTAAATTGGGAATTGTATTTCAACCCAGAACAAGAAATGTGCTTGAACGGACACTAAATAACTCGCCCAGCTACAGCACTAAGGACAGATTTAGCGGGATATAAATTTGAGACCTAGTATTTGGGCGCTGGGTGACAGGTATGGGTTTAGTGCCAGAATTAGACTTGGAAATACACAGTAGCGGGTGTGTGTGAAGTTATTCTGAATGACCCAATGTGCACCTTGAATATTATATACCCTTTTAGGGATAGATTTCAAATAGCTCTGATATAGCAGAAACCACTAAATTATGAAATTGCTAAATTGGGAATTGTATTTCAACCCAGAACAAGAAATGTGCTTGAACGGACACTAAATAACTCGCCCAGCTACAGCACTAAGGACAGATTTAGCGGGATATAAATTTGAGGCCTAGTATTTAGGCGCTGGGTGACAGGTATGGGTTTAGTGCCAGAATTAGACTTGGAAATACACAGTAGCGGGTGTGTGTGAAGTTATTCTGAATGACCCAATGTGCACCTTGAATATTATATACCCTTTTAGGGATAGATTTCAAATAGCTCTGATATAGCAGAAACCACTAAATTATGAAATTGCTAAATTGGGAATTGTATTTCAACCCAGAACAAGAAATGTGCTTGAACGGACACTAAATAACTCGCCCAGCTACAGCACTAAGGACAGATTTAGCGGGATATAAATTTGAGGCCTAGTATTTAGGCGCTGGGTGACAGGTATGGGTTTAGTGCCAGAATTAGACTTGGAAATACACAGTAGCGGGTGTGTGTGAAGTTATTCTGAATGACCCAATGTGCACCTTGAATATTATATACCCTTTTAGGGATAGATTTCAAATAGCTCTGATATAGCAGAAGCCACTAAATTATGAAATTGCTAAATTGGGAATTGTATTTCAACCCAGAACAAGAAATGTGCTTGAACGGACACTAAATAACTCGCCCAGCTACAGCACTAAGGACAGATTTAGCGGGATATAAATTTGAGGCCTAGTATTTAGGCGCTGGGTGACAGGTATGGGTTTAGTGCCAGAATTAGACTTGGAAATACACAGTAGCGGGTGTGTGTGAAGTTATTCTGAATGACCCAATGTGCACCTTGAATATTATATACCCTTTTAGGGATAGATTTCAAATAGCTCTGATATAGCAGAAACCACTAAATTATGAAATTGCTAAATTGGGAATTGTATTTCAACCCAGAACAAGAAATGTGCTTGAACGGACACTAAATAACTCGCCCAGCTACAGCACTAAGGACAGATTTAGCGGGATATAAATTTGAGGCCTAGTATTTAGGCGCTGGGTGACAGGTATGGGTTTAGTGCCAGAATTAGACTTGGAAATACACAGTAGCGGGTGTGTGTGAAGTTATTCTGAATGACCCAATGTGCACCTTGAATATTATATACCCTTTTAGGGATAGATTTCAAATAGCTCTGATATAGCAGAAACCACTAAATTATGAAATTGCTAAATTGGGAATTGTATTTCAACCCAGAACAAGAAATGTGCTTGAACGGACACTAAATAACTCGCCCAGCTACAGCACTAGGGACAGATTTAGCGGGATATAAATTTGAGGCCTAGTATTTAGGCGCTGCGTGACAGGTATGGGTTTAGTGACAGAATTAGACTTGGAAATACACAGTAGCGGGTGTGTGTGAAGTTATTCTGAATGACCCAATGTGCACCTTGAATATTATATACCCTTTTAGGGATAGATTTCAAATAGCTCTGATATAGCAGAAACCACTAAATTATGAAATTGCTAAATTGGGAATTGTATTTCAACCCAGAACAAGAAATGTGCTTGAACGGACACTAAATAACTCGCCCAGCTACAGCACTAGGGACAGATTTAGCTGGATATAAATTTGAGGCCTAGTATTTAGGCGCTGCGTGACAGGTATGGGTTTAGTGACAGAATTAGACTTGGAAATACACAGTAGCGGGTGTGTGTGAAGTTATTCTGAATGACCCAATGTGCACCTTGAATATTATATACCCTTTTAGGGATAGATTTCAAATAGCTCTGATATAGCAGAAACCACTAAATTATGAAATTGCTAAATTGGGAATTGTATTTCAACCCAGAACAAGAAATGTGCTTGAACGGACACTAAATAACTCGCCCAGCTACAGCACTAGGGACAGATTTAGCTGGATATAAATTTGAGGCCTAGTATTTAGGCGCTGGGTGACCGGTATGGATTTAGTGACAGAATTAGACTGGGATATGGCCAAAAAATAAACAGACTATTGCTGGTTAAATGCACTTGGTGTGACAGCTTCACCCTGATGTAGGCTTTAGCCAAAAAACAACCACACCATTGAGGGTTAAATGCACTTGGTGACAGGCGCAGCTTGCCCCTGATTTAGTATATGGCCAAAAAATGAACAGACTATTGCTGGTTAAATGCACTTGGTGTGACAGCTTCACCCTGATGTAGGCTTTAGCCAAAAAACAACCACACCATTGAGGGTTAAATGCACTTGGTGACAGGCGCAGCTTGCCCCTGATTTTGTATATGGCCAAAAAATGAACAGACTATTGCTGGTTAAATGCACTTGGTGTGACAGCTTCACCCTGATGTAGGCTTTAGCCAAAAAACAACCACACCATTGAGGGTTAAATGCACTTGGTCGCAGCTTGTGCTGGCGCACCACAAGACACAAAATGGCCGCCGATCACCCCAGAAAAATGTGACTGACAAACGGTCTGTGCAGCCTAAAAACAGTGAGCAATTGAGGATCAGCAGCTCAATGATCCACAGCTGCAGATCGATCAGTTAATCAAGTCCTTTGGAGGAGTTAATCTGCCTAATCTCGCCCTACTGTCGCAGCCGCAACCTCTCCCTACGCTAATCAGAGCAGAGTGACGGGCGGCGCTATGTGACTCCAGCTTAAATAGAGGCTGGGTCACATGGTGCTCTGGCCAATCACAGCCATGCCAATAGTAGGCATGGCTGTGATGGCCTCTTGGGGCAAGTAGTATGACGCTTGTTGATTGGCTGCTTTGCAGCCTTTCAAAAAGCGCCAAGAAAGCGTCACAAAAGCGCGAAGAAAGCGACGAACACCGAACCCGAACCCGGACTTTTACGAAAATGTCCGGGTTCGGGTCCGTGTCACGGACACCCCAAAATTCGGTACGAACCCGAACTATACAGTTCGAGTTCGCTCATCCCTATCCATCACGACACATTGGAGGTGGCTTTTTTGGATTTGCGCCTGAGGGGGGACCCCGCCACCAGTCAGGTATCTACCTGCACATACAGGAAACCTATGGCAGGCAATACTACATTACATGCAACATCATGCCATCCAAAACATGTAACTGCCAATATACCCAGGGGGGAAATAATCCGTGCAAGAAGAAATTGCACGGATAAAAATAGCTTTATGGAGGAGGCTGGATATATCTCCCACAGACTGGGCAAAAGAGGCTACAGTGCAAAACACATAAAAGATGCCATAGCCCAGGTCTCCACTATAGAAAGGGGATCCCTCCTGTATTCTAAACAGCAAGATCCATTGCAAAGGGAGGTTCCACCTCTTGATATAGACACCAATAGTAAAGACAAAAACAGAAATAAAAACTGCAATATCAAGGACAAGGACACAAGGAATAATTTGTTTGTGACCCAATATAGTACAGAGTACCAACAGATTTGTCATATTATAAAAAAACATTTTCCTGTCCTGTCTTATGATGGTCAATGGACTGACATAGTTGCAGATGGGGTCAAATGTGCAGCTAGAAGGGCACCCACAATTGCAAACTATGTCAGTCCTAGTCTATATCAAGAGGAGAAAAAGTCGCAACCTGTGTGGCTTAGGACCAAGGGGAGTTATAAGTGTGGACACCACAGATGCATTTGCTGCACACACATGGTTAAATCCAAGACCTTTTCCTCAACAGTAAATAACAGAGTTTTTCCTATGAAAGCGTATCTCAACTGCAATACAACCCATGCTGTCTATTTGATCACTTGCACTAAATGTAAACTGCAATACGTGGGTTGCACTATTAATGCAATAAAATCTAGAATACGCAAACACATCTCTGATGTGCCCCATCATGGCAGTCGCAATGTGTCTGCAGCTAGTCTGCATTTTGCTGTCTGCCATGATGGGGACACATCAGACATGGTAGTACAAGGTATAGAAAAGGTTTTTCTGCCTAAGCGTGGAGGAGATTATAGAAGGAAACTATTAAATAGAGAATCCTTCTGGATTTTTTCGCTGAATACACGTCAACCTGAGGGGCTCAATAAACGTCTTGATCTGATCATGCAGCAATAACTCACATACCAGGGATCTGATATGTGAACTCCTCTTTTCTGGGAATGTTATAGTATTCAACTCTCTGATAATGTGATCTCCATTATATTCCATTATATTTTGGTACAATACTGTTATATATTCAGTTTATATTTCATGTATCCACTATATATGTACATCCTTGTATGACATAGTTTGTGCATAGCTATTGGCCACATATATTTTCGCTATGCATACATATGGTTATATATTTATGTGTTTTTTTCTTTTTTCTCTAAACTGATTTTCATATGAAGAGTTAACTTGAAGGTGTGGTACCTCTTTCTGGGGGCGGTTACAGGCCTGTGGGAACATTAGTGAACACAGGTGCACCCTCCCCTATAAGAGGTCTCACTCTCAATGTTTTTCTATGTCATGAAGAAGGGCTGGAATTGTTTCTAGTAGCCCGAAAAGCTTAGACAAGACTGCTATTTTGTATCCTCGGATGAGTTTTTAACCGCAAGCTGAATAAACGCCTATTCCTTTTTAATTGAAGCTGGATTTTCTCAACCCTTTTTTTCTCCATTGCCGCCCGCACCTGACACGGGCTGTCCGTGCTCACAACTAAAGGAAGGGCAGGTGAGAGCTGCTACACTCCTCTTTTTCTATATCACCATGGTAATGGACCATGTGATTAGCTCAGTGACGTCACCACAGGTCCTGAAGATAGAACAGGAGACCGGCAGCTGTGCGATCAATTGGTGGAGGTGAGTTAATTTTTTATTTATTTTTTTAACCCTCATTGGCACTTCCCACTGCGCCACCAATGTTTATTATACTGGGAGGGGGCTGCACTCAATGTATATTATACTGGGGGGGGGGGGCCGCACTCAATGTTTATTATACTGGGGGGGGGCCTCACTCAATGTTTATTATACTGGGGGGGGGGGGTGGCCGCACTCAATGTATATTATACTGGGGGGGGGGGGCGCACTGCGCCACCAATGTTAATACAAATGCAGGAGGTGGGTGCCGGAGTGAAATAGCCGGCACCCGACCTCTATGATAGGGGGCTGCGATCAGCGGCAGTTAACCCCTAAGGTCCCGCTCCCTGTCATAGAGGTCGGGTGCCGGCTATTTGATTCCGGCACCCGCCTGCTGTATTTGCGCATGCGCGGATGTGCGCGTACTTGTAAGAATGGAGAGGCGGCCCAAGTACTTGTTCAGCTGTTGTGCGCAGGCGCGGCACAGCGATGCGGCCGGACGAAAGAGGCCGTATCCATGGGATACAGAAAACAACAAAGGAATCGCTTTACATGATTTTTTGAATGAAAGGTAGCTTTTGGATAATAACATGGATAGGAAGATATGTTGTGTGGGGGTAAATAGATTAGATAAAACCTATTTTATGAAGTGGGACAACCCCTTTAAGCTGCAAGATTCGCTGAAAGTGATGTGGAGTTCTGGAAAGCGGGGGTTGGGGTATTATGGAAGGGGTGGACTTTATTTTGGCCAGGCAGGATGGTCTTTTGTCGTGGCGGCCAAGGCAGGGCGGTGGGGGGTCCTTGGAGTTAGTGGTTATTGTGGCTCTGGTGTGGTGGGGAGGGAGCCAAAGGAGCCTCTGGACTCCCCAGGGATTGGTTTATGGAGTGGCATATGGCTGGTATCTGCCCTCTTTGTTGCCCATGGTTACCAGTTCTGCCTCTGAGCTGGCGTTTAATGGCTAGTGCTAATTTGAAGGAGGGGCGGTGCAGTTACCCATCAGTTTTGCGGGGCTCCAAGGACACCCCCCCTCCCTGATTTTAAAGTCAGGTTTTAGGTTGGTAAGGTTCTGGGGGCAGGCCTTCAGGTGGGAAGGCCTTGGGTACGTTGTTATTTAATATTTGTTATTCATGTTTAATAATAAAATGGCTGCTGTGGCAAATAAAATCCACCTATGTTGTTGTGTCTTATTGGGGAAATGGGGTATGGGCAGGGGGAACGAATTGACTAGTCATGACAGATGCCCTTTAATTTCCAAAGGTACAGTAGTGCCAAAATGAAAAACAGCCAAAAATTCTTAAAGGGAATGTGTCACTAGTAAATTACCTATTATTTATAAATCATGTATTCATGTTTAACACATTTTTAAAGAATTTTTGGTGGTTATTTTTATTTTTCCCTGTCACTGACTGTATTTAAACAAAAAACATAAAATCCTACAGTTTTTGCACTAAGCCTAATATTTGGTGCCACCTCTTGGTCTGTACAGACCACTTTACTGCAGTTATCTGCTTATTGATACACAGAGGTGATATCATTACAGGCAGGATTATAATGACAGATAAGAGAAGATTCACCATTCATAATGGGTGATTGTCACAGCTTATCTATTCTTTCCTTGTACAATGACTTCTGCACTAGAAAACTCTCCCATAGAAGTCAATGAGGTCCCCTCCAGACCATTGTGTCTATGGCCCATGGGGCTGCCGTAAAGCAATTTCTTAATGCTTTGTAAATGCTGAGAACAGCTCAGGCAAGATGGCCGTCCTATAATCATATTCAGGAAACAGAATAAAATAATCTGCAATCAGAAATAAAAATATATTAGAAAAAGGCGATGTGTCACTATCTGGTTTTAACTGGCAGACAACATTTTTGGTGACACATTTCCTTTAAACAAATAGATTTCTATGAATATAGGGTTAAAAAAATACCCCTTTCTGACAAAAGTGCCCCTGTAATAAATGACACAGATCAGTTTGCCATTAACTGTTCACATTACAATTTTGTCCCCAGTTCAACATGGAAGTTTAGGGCCTCATTGTCAAAAAACATATCTGTTCACTTTATACTTTTTGTTACTGGACTCCGAAGGATGTAATACTACAGTACAGTACTTTTCCAACCATTTTTTTTTCCAGACAGATACTTTAAATGTGGGACAAGAACATGCTATGTTTACTATGTGCTGCGCCAAAAACAATCCTGGTATGAGTTATGACATTTACTTAGTATGGTGCCACCTAGTGTTCAGAGTGTATAGCAATATGCACATCCACCTACTGATGTTCAGTCCGTCTCCCCACAGCTCGGTCTCTGCATAATGATCCTCTGTTCAATGCGGAGCAGCCAGTAGGAATAGTGTTCGGCCCTGCTCGTCTGAAAGGAGGAAAGGCTTTGCATTAACATGGAAGTATAGCTGAATAGCTATAGCTTTTAGGATTTTTTTGTATGGAAATTATTCATGGGCTAATCCCTTTCAAAGTAACTATGTCCCATTGGCATCATGTGACCGTCCAGTATGCACATTGCTGCTCCATTCAAATTGTATAGGACAGCCACAGATAGCCTCTTACAGCCTTAGGGCTCATGCACATGAATGTTGTTCGGGCCCGCATCCAAGCCACATTTTTTGCAGCTCGGATGCGTCCCATTCACTACAAGGGGGCCGCAAAAGATGCGGACAGCACTCCTTGTGCTGTCCGCTTCCATTGCCCGGTTCCGTGGCCCTGCAAACAAATTAATTAAAAAATGCCCTATTCTTGTCCATTTTTGCGGAACGCACACAGGCGGCATCCGTGTTTTGGGGATCTGCAATTTGCAGACCGCAAAACACAGCGTGGTCATGTGAATGTAGCCTTACACTGTATGTATAATTTCACCCTGTGACTATAAAGCCATATATCCTGTATGCGCAGTAGCCTGTCACTTTTTTCTGCTTCTCTAACAGTTTTAGTCTAATTTGTCGCAAATATGCACTACATTTTTTTTTAAAAAGGGTAGCGTTTTGTACACAAAGGCTCAGAAAGGCAATATCCTCATTCATTGTAGCTGGGTTTTGCAAAGGACAGTACTTCAGAATCAAAAATGTGCGCCACTAACATGTATTTGCCACACAGCACAAATATTTTTTACATAATTTTGCTTGTCCTTTAATATTAGGACATGTTTGCCAGTTATCACAGTGCAGAAAAGAAATCTTCAAAATCTGTATAAAGCATTGTAATTGTTACTTTATTGTATTATTGCAGATTTATAAATGCACAAGTGCCTATCGGATGACCAAATTAAATGGGTTAAATGTGAATATCACTAGGATACTGAGCCCACCAAAATGACACAGGAGAAACCAAAAAATCCTTATTAGAACAACTAGTAAAAACATAGCTAAAATATGTCCAGGAGCAGACTAGGAACTTAAAGTCACCCTGAAAAAAAATAACTAATAGTGGCCCAAATTGTCAGCAGGTGGGGCAACAAAAATAGTCGGGGTCAGCAATATCATCATTTTCCCATCAGAACCATATGCCCCAGTGCAGCACAATACTGTATATTGCCCCAAAAGCTGTCCCTCTGTGGTGGCCATCAATAGATCTGTGTTCCTCCTCTAGTAGTCTCTAAGATATGGAGCAGGGGACTTAAAACGGGAGATGCAGGCCACAGCAGTTATATTCAGGAGGGCATGTGTGGTCGCTGGCTGGGTACATGACTACTTGATTCTGACAGTATTAATTACCACTGAGAGATCATTACGTACCTGGCCAGCGGCATAAAGCATGGCTTGGGTGGGCCCCTGGGTATCGGCCCACCGAGAAGTTTCCCTGTAAGGTCTATGACCAATCCGCCCCTGAACGCGGAAGTATTTACACAGATGAGGTGATGCGAAGGCTGTATATGTAAAAATTTTATGATTGTGGCATGCCTTAACCCCTTAGTGACCAGCCTATTTTGGGCCTTACTGACCAAGCATTATTTTATTTTTTCATTGTTTCATCGTTGCCTTCCAAGAGCCACAACTTTTTTAATTTTCCATCTATGTAGTAGTATGAGGGTGTTACGCTGAGCGCTCCGGGTCCCCTGCTGGCCGCGGAGCGCTCACAGCGTATGCCCCCAGGCAGCACTCCAGTGTCTCGGCGTGTGTGTCCACGCTCTCTAGGGCGCGCGTGCGCCGGGACTCTTAGATTCAAAGGGCCAGTGATTGGTGCCTGGTCCAAAAGGGATATTAAGGGTTAAGGTTTGTGAGAGGCAGTGCTGACTTAATTAGGCTGCACCTGTGCACTGCCCATTTATACCTTCTCCTCCCACAGCTTCCTGCCGGATCTTTGTGCCTTGTGCCTCAGAGAAAGCGTTCCACAGTGTTTGTTTGCCTTGCCTGTTGCCGAACCCGTTGCTACCGTCTACTCGCCTTAGAACCTTTGCCGCCTGCCCTGACCTCTGCTACGTCCGACTACGCTCTTGCCTTCTCCCTGTGTACCACGCCTTATCAGCTGCCAGAGAGGTCGAGTTGTTACTGGGGGACACGACCTGGTAGTTACCGCCGCAGCAAATCCATCCCGCCTTGCGGCGGGCTCTGGTGAAGACCAGTAACTGCTTAGAACCGGTCCTTTAGTACAACCCGCGCCATCGCCTCTCTGGTCCAGAGGATCCACTACCTGTCCTGCCGGTACGTGACAGTAAGATCCGGCCATGGATCCCGCTGATGTTCCCCTGCCAAGCCTAGCGGACCTCACCACTATTGTGGCCCAGCAGGGTCAACAGCTGGCCCAGCTGACCGCCATGTTGCAGCAGCTCCTGCCTTTTCAGCAACAGCCAGCTCCTCCGTCTGCTCCTGCTGCGTCACCTCCGCCTGCAGTTGCCACCGGTTCCAGAATCCGTTTGTCCCTACCAGACAAATATGACGGAGATCCTAAGCAGTGCCGTGGGTTCTTGTCGCAGTGCTCTCTCCACCTCGAGCTTCTGTCCGACCAGTTTCCTTCTGAGCGAGCCAAGGTAGCCTTTATTCTCAGTTTGCTGTCCGGGAAGGCCCTGGCCTGGGCTACACCACGATGGGACCGCGCAGATCCTGCCACCGCTTCCGTCCAGAGCTTCTGCCTAGAGTTCCGGAATGTTTTTGAGGAGCCTGCCCGGGTTACCTCCGCAGAGACTGCCTTACTAAATTTGACCCAAGGAGGTTCTTCCGTGGGTGACTATGCCATTCAGTTCCGCACCCTGGCCTCTGAGCTGAACTGGAACAATGAAGCCCTTTGCGCCACCTTCAAGAAGGGACTTAATAGTGAAGTAAAGGACGTTCTGGCTGCACGTGAGCTTCCTTCCACTCTTAGTGACCTCATCTTGCTGGCCACTAGGATAGACAAACGTTTCGCCGAAAGACAAGAGGAACTCGTCCTAGACGCTTTCCTCGTCTGGCTCCCGTTTTTCTGCGTCCACCTCAACCCGCTACTGGGCTTTCCGCCGTGGAAGCCATGCAGGTGGATCGGTCACGCCTGACTCCGCAAGAACGAAGCCGCCGCAGAAACGAGAACCTGTGTCTGTACTGTGCCACTACCGAGCACTTCCTTAGAGATTGTCCTCTCCGTCCACCGCGTTCGGGAAACGCTCGCACCTAGTAAACGTGGGAGAGGCGTTGCTAGGTTTGGATTCTTCCTCTCCACGTCTCATTATACCCGTGCAGTTGATCATCTCTTCCAAGTCCTCTTTCTCCGCAGCCGCCTTCTTGGATTCCGGTTCAGCTGGCAACTTCATTCACGCCTCCTTGGTTGATAAGTACCGTATTCCAGTAATCCGTCTACCCAAGCCGTTTTTCATCTCTACTGTTAACGGTGAGAGACTCTCTGCCACCGTACAGTTCCGTACCCAGCCTCTGCAGATGGACATCGGAATATTTCATACCGAGACTATAGAGTTCTTTGTCCTTCCCTTCTGTTCCTCCGAACTCCTCCTGGGTCTGCCGTGGCTTCAACGTCATAGTCCTGTCCTGAATTGGTCCACCGGTGAGATCCTGCGTTGGGGTTCCTCCTGTTCGGACCGCTGTCTCAAGCCTGCTCTGGTCAAACAGAACCCGCAAGTTTCTCCGCCTTCTGGGCTGCCCAAGCCATACTATTCCTTCGCGGATGTCTTCTGCAAGAAACAAGCTGAGGTCCTTCCTCCTCACCGATCCTATGATTGCCCGATCGACCTGATACCCGGTTCTACTCCACCTCGGGGCAGAATTTATCCTCTCTCACCTCCTGAGACTCTTGCCATGTCCGACTATATACGTGAGAACCTACAGAGAGGATTCATAAGAAAATCTTCTTCTCCTGCTGGGGCCGGTTTTTTCTTCGTGACAAAAAAAGACGTCTCCCTCCGCCCCTGCATTGACTACAGAGGTCTTAATAAAATTACCATCAAGAACCGTTACCCTCTGCCTCTAATCTCTGAGCTATTTGATCGTCTCCGAGGGGCTAAGATCTTCACAAAATTGGACCTTCGAGGGGCCTATAATCTGATCCGTATCCGGGAAGGAGACGAATGGAAGACCGCCTTTAACACAAGGGATGGCCATTTTGAGTATTTGGTGATGCCCTTCGGCCTCTGCAACGCACCTGCTGTCTTCCAGGAATTCGTCAATGATATTTTCAGGGACTTACTTTACACCTGCGTGGTCGTATACCTGGATGATATCCTGATCTTTTCCTCCAATTTGGATCAACACAGGGTCCATATGCAACAAGTTCTTACTCGTCTTAGGAGAAATCGCCTGTACGCTAAACTTGAAAAATGTCTTTTTGAACGGACCTCCCTGCCTTTCCTAGGATACATTATCTCAGCCCAAGGACTTCAAATGGACCCAGCCAAGCTCTCGGCGGTTCTGGATTGGCCACGCCCCTCTGGTCTCCGAGCCATACAAAGATTTCTGGGCTTTGCGAATTACTACAGGCAATTCATCCCTCACTATTCCACTCTGGTAGCTCCTATCGTGGCCCTCACAAGAAAAGGAGCTAACCCCAAATCCTGGCCTTCCCAAGCCGAGGAAGCCTTCCAGTCCCTGAAATGCGCCTTTGCCTCTGCACCCGTTCTCTCTAGACCAGATTCCACCAAGCCTTTCTCTTGAAGTGGATGCCTCCTCGGTGGGAGCCGGAGCTGTCCTCACCCAGAAGTCTTCCCGGGGCAAGACTTCTACTTGTGGCTTCTTTTCTAAAACATTCTCTTCCGCAGAGAGAAATTACTCCATTGGGGACAGGGAACTGCTGGCTATTAAATTGGCACTGGAGGAATGGAGACATTTACTCGAGGGCGCCACACATCCTGTGTACATCTTCACGGACCACAAGAACCTGGCTTATCTCCAGTCTGCTCAGAGATTAAATCCCCGTCAGGCTCGTTGGTCTCTGTTCTTCGCCCGCTTTAATTTTGAGATCCATTTCCGTCCAGCTTGTAAGAACATTAGGGCAGATGCTCTGTCTCGCTCCTCTGATGTGGTGGGCGACGAGTTAACACCTCGATATATTATCCCTCCAGAACGCCTTATAACAGTCGTTCCCGTGGACCTGCGCCTTCTTCCTCCTGGCAAATCCTACGTACCCCCACGTCAGCGGCTGCGAATTCTCAAGTGGGGCCACGCCTCCCCTTTTGCCGGTCATCCAGGGGTGCAAAAGTCTCTCCAACTAATCTCCCAAAGGTACTGGTGGTCTTCTCTAGAGAAAGATGTCTCGGACTTCGTCCAGGCCTGTATGATTTGCGCCCGGGATAAATCGCCTCGCCAGAAACCAGCGGGTCTCCTCTTGCCTCTACCCATTCCTGAAGTTCCCTGGTCTCACATCGCCATGGACTTTATTACAGATCTTCCCTCCTCCCATGGCCAGTCCGTTATTTGGGTCGTGGTGGATCGCTTTTCCAAGATGGCTCACTTTGTACCCCTGCCCGGTCTACCCTCTGCACCCATGTTGGCCAACCAATTTTTCCAACACATCTTCCGTCTCCATGGCCTTCCCAAACATATTGTCTCGGATCGTGGGGTACAATTCGTCTCCAAATTCTGGAGGGCTCTATGTGCTCAGCTCGGGATCAAATTGGACTTTTCTTCTTCGTACCATCCTCAGTCTAACGGCCAAGTAGAACGGGTGAACCAAATTTTGGGTGACTACCTGCGTCACTTTGTATCCTCACGCCATGACGACTGGGCTGATCTACTTCCCTGGGCGGAGTTCTCCTACAACTACAAACAATCATCTGCCTCTAACAAGTCTCCTTTCTTTGTCGTTTTTGGCCGTCATCCTCTTCCACCTCTGCCGCAGTCTCCCACTCCTTCTTCTGTACCTGCCGTGGACAGTCTTGTACAGGATTTTTCCTCCATCTGGCGAGAAACCCACGCTGCTCTCCTCAAGGCTTCCGCCCGTATGAAGGTTCAAGCTGACAAGAGACGCAGATCTCCTCCGGAATTTCGCCCGGGTGACAAGGTGTGGCTCTCCTCTAGGTACATCCGATTTAGGGTCCCAAGTTACAAGTTGGGCCCTCGTTTCTTGGGACCCTATAAAATCAAGAGTCGTATCAATCAAGTTTCTTATCAGCTCCATCTTCCTCCCTCCCTCCCTCCGAATCCATAACTCCTTCCATGTCTCCCTTCTTAAACCTGCTGTCTTTAACCGTTTTTCTCCCAAGCTTGTTTCTCCCACCCCTGTCGCCGGTACCTCCGATATATTCTCTGTCAAGGAGATCTTGGCGACCAAGATCTCCCGGGGAAAAAGATATTTTTTGGTCGACTGGGAGGGCTGCGGTCCTGAGGAGAGGTCATGGGAGCCGGAGGAGAACATCCTGGACCGCAGTCTCATCCGCAAGTTCTTCGGTACCAAAAAGAGAGGGAGACCAAAGGGGGGGGGGGGGGGTACTGTTACGCTGAGCGCTCCGGGTCCCCTGCTGGCCGTGGAGCGCTCACGGCGTATGCCCCCAGGCAGCACTCCAGTGTCTCGGCGTGTGCGTCCTCGCTCTCTAGGGCACGCGTGCGCCGGGACTCTTAGATTCAAAGGGCCAGTGCACCAGTGATTGGTGCCTGGTCCAAAAGGGATATTAAGGGTTAAGGTTTGTGAGAGGCAGTGCTGACTTAATTAGGCTGCACCTGTGCACTGCCCATTTATACCTTCTCCTCCCACAGCTTCCTGCCGGATCTTTGTGCCTTGTGCCTCAGAGAAAGCGTTCCACAGTGTTTGTTTGCCTTGCCTGTTGCCGAACCCGTTGCTACCGTCTACTCGCCTTAGAACCTTTGCCGCCTGCCCTGACCTCTGCTACGTCCGACTACGCTCTTGCCTTCTCCCTGTGTACCACGCCTTATCAGCTGCCAGAGAGGTCGAGTTGTTACTGGGGGACACGACCTGGTAGTTACCGCCGCAGCAAATCCATCCCGCCTTGCGGCGGGCTCTGGTGAAGACCAGTAACTGCTTAGAACCGGTCCTTTAGTACAACCCGCGCCATCGCCTCTCTGGTCCAGAGGATCCACTACCTGTCCTGCCGGTACGTGACAGAGGGCTTATTGTTTGCGGGACAAATTGTAGTTTTTAATGGCGCCATTTTGGGATATACATAACTTACTGATTACGTTTTATTAACTCTTTCTGGGAGGGAGATGGTAAAAAACAGCAATACCGCCACTGAGTTTTTATAAATTTTGCGGTGTTCATTTTTCGGCATAAATAATAACTTTATCCTCTTGGTCAGTATAATTAGAGCAATTCCAAATACATATAAGGGGTTATATATTAAGATTGGCATTTTAGACGCTGGTCTTAATAACCCCTGTCACTGATGGTGGATCTGCCAAAGTTATGTAGAGGTGCCGACTTCTACATAAGTTCGGTGCATCCACTGCCGGTCTAAATGTAAGCCAGCTTCATTGCTGGCTTAAATTTAGATAATTTTCTACTCCTAACAAAATTACAAATGAGGTGGGCTTGCAGGCCCGTCCCCTTCCCCGCCCACGCCATGCCCCCTTTTTAGACCTGGCATGAGCCGGAAAAAGTGGCGTATATGATTTAGTAAATGATCCCCATAGTTTATTCTTTTACCTTTTACTACTTTTGCTGAATAAAAACACTTAAAAAAAAAATGAAAATCTTTTTGCATTGCCTCTTCCAAAGGCCCATAAATGTTGTATTTTTCTTGATACCGAGCTGTGTGAGAACTTGATTTTTGCAGAACGACTTGTAGTTTTAATTGGTATCATTTTGGGGTATATAACACTTTTTGATAGCTTTTTATTACATTTTGTAGGTGGTGACTAAGCAAAAAGCAGCAATTCTGGCATTTTTTTATGGTGTTCAATTTACATGATATTTACATAGTGCGAGTTGTTACAGATGCAGTGATATCAAACAAGTGGGGGAGATTTTTTTTTTGTACATTTTTCGATTGAAAAATTTATTTTTTAATGAGGAACTGTATTTTATTTATTGGAATTTTTTGTTTAATACATGTTTTTTTTTTACTTTTTTAAAAATAATTTAATATTTTCACACTAACAGGCAATCTTTTTATTGCTTCTAAAATACAATACATTAAAATACAATGTACTGAAGGAATAGTGTAAGTGCTATACTGACATTGACCAGGAGACTGTGCAAGAGAGGCCCAGCCTGCTGGGGAACACTCAAGGCAGACTTGGGGCACGTTCATCAGTCATGCGGCCTAGCCACAGCTCAGCCCTATAGAAGTGGATCGGGCTGAACTGCAATACCAAGCACAGCTGCTATACAATGTACGGTGCTGTGCTTGGTGAGCATGGAGAAAACCACAGCACTCACAGAAGCGCCAGTGCCTTCTTGATCAGCTGATTGCTGGGGGTCCCATGTGTCGGACCCCCACCAATCATTAAAATCTTGGAAAACCTTTTTAAAGGCAAGATTAAAATGACAGAAAAGCAGGTAACTGCAGTACAGTGATCTGTACAGACCAAGAAGTGTCTCCTTATAGATGGATGGAAAATTAAAAATAACCATCAAAAATTCTTTAAAAATATGCTAAATATAAAATTGTGATTTAAACAATGGGTTGTTTTCTGATTACACATGCGCATATACTACTATTCTTTGACTGATATTTTGTTTTCCCCGCCACTACTGAGTAGTTGTCACACATTGCTGAAGTGGTGAACGAGGGTATCCTTCCATGCAACTATCCATCACTGTAAACTGCAATTTAAGGAGAGATTTCTCTTTAAAACATGACATTCTGTTATTGCACCAATTTAATGGGGAGCTTGTCATGCTGAATATGGTACCTGAGCTGAAGACATATTATATTATAGAGTAGGAGGAGCTGAGCAGATTAATATAAATATATATATATATATATATATATATATATATTCAGTGAGTGCAGAATTATTAGGCAAATGAGTATTTTGACCACATCATCCTCTTTATGCATGTTGTCTTACTCCAAGCTGTATAGGCTTGAAAGCCTACTACATAGAAACATAGAATGTGTCGGCAGATAAGAACCATTTGGCCCATCTAGTCTGCCCAATATATCTGAATCCTACTACCAATTAAGCGTATTAGGTGATGTGCATCTCTGTAATGAGAAGGGGTGTGGTCTAATGACATCAACACCCTATATCAGGTGTGCATAATTATTAGGCAACTTCCTTTCCTTTGGCAAAATAGGTCAAAAGAAGGACTTGACAGGCTCAGAAAAGTCAAAAATAGTGAGATATCTTGCAGAGGGATGCAGCACTCTTAAAATTGCAAAGCTTCTGAAGCGTGATCATCGAACAATCAAGCGTTTTATTCAAAATAGTCAACAGGGTCGCAAGAAGCGTGTGGAAAAACCAAGGCGCAAAATAACTGCCCATGAACTGAGAAAAGTCAAGCGTGCAGCTGCCAAGATGCCACTTGCCACCAGTTTGGCCATATTTCAGAGCTGCAACATCACTAGAGTGCCCAAAAGCACAAGGTGTGCAATACTCAGAGACATGGCCAAGGTAAGAAAGGCTGAAAGACGACCACCACTGAACAAGACACACAAGCTGAAACGTCAAGACTGGGCCAAGAAATATCTCAAGACTGATTTTTCTAAGGTTTTATGGACTGATGAAATGAGAGTGAGTCTTGATGGGCCAGATGGCTGCATTGGTAAAGGGCAGAGAGCTCCAGTCCGACTCAGACGCCAGCAAGGTGGAGGTGGAGTACTGGTTTGGGCTGGTATCATCAAAGATGAGCTTGTGGGGCCTTTTCGGGTTGAGGATGGAGTCAAGCTCAACTCCCAGTCCTACTGCCAGTTTCTGGAAGACACCTTCTTCAAGCAGTGGTACAGGAAGAAGTCTGCAAGGTAAGAAAAACATGATTTTCATGCAGGACAATGCTCCGTCACACGCGTCCAAGTACTCCACAGCGTGGCTGGCAAGAAAGGGTATAAAAGAAGAAAATCTAATGACATGGCCTCCTTGTTCACCTGATCTGAACCCCATTGAGAACCTGTGGTCCATCATCAAATGTGAGATTTACAAGGAGGGAAAACAGTACACCTCTCTGAATAGTGTCTGGAAGGCTGTGGTTGCTGCTGCACGCAATGTTGATGGTGAACAGATCAAAACACTGACAGAATCCATGGATGGCAGGCTTTTGAGTGTCCTTGCAAAGAAAGGTGGCTATATTGGTCACTGATTTGTTTTTGTTTTGTTTTTGAATGTGAGAAATGTATATTTGTGAATGTTGAGATGTTATATTGGTTTCACTGGTAAAAATAAATAATTGAAATGGGTATATATTTGTTTTTTGGTAAGTTGCCTAATAATTATGCACAGTAATAGTCACCTGCACACACAGATATCCCCCTAAAATAGCTAAAACTAAAAACAAACTAAAAACTACTTCCAAAAATATTCAGCTTTGATATTAATGAGTTTTTTGGGTTCATTGAGAACATGGTTGTTGTTCAATAATAAAATTAATCCTCAAAAATACAACTTGCCTAATAATTCTGCACTCCCTGTATATTCAAAGCCGAGAATGAGCAGGAATTTTATTGAAGTTTTTGTGCTTGCAGATTGCACTGAATTTTCAATGTAATAGGTTAATTTTAAGACTGTGTCATTTGTTGAGAATGCAATCCATTAATATAAAATGTTGATTATTTTTACTGCAATATATAAAACAACAGAATTTCAAACAATTCTCACAATATAAATCTATAGAAATGTGTATGATTAATTGCAGTAGTAGATGTACTAGAACATAAACATAATATAGCATTTCTGCTTGCCATGGGCATCACTAATGCATAACTCATATGTGGTAACCAATGGGAGGATGCATTATGCAGCTTTTATCTGTATATTTGTATAAATATAACCCACTTAGGATGGTAAGCATGGTAAGAGCTGAAGTGTGTGTACTTTTCTGTCCTACAATCGCTGTTAATAAGGTGATCTATACGGAAATATTTCATGGTTAAAGTGTAGCTCCGCAATCTGGATCACATTTTAGTGATGTATTATTCATAGACATCTGTGAGCATCCACAGGTAAGTCCACTGCTGGTACATTACTCATTTCCTCTGCACAGCCTCCATCTCATCCTTTCATATTGGAGAGGAAGTAGTTAGTGGTCCTAGGATATGACCCAAAGTTTATAAAGGAAGTATATACAGATGTTATTTTGAAGAAGAGAAAACTATACAAAAAATCTGTGTGGTTATAGAAAAACGTTTGCAGTATATTTGGAAATCAAATCAAACAGTAAGTTTAGCTCTTGTACTCCAGAATATTAGATAAAATATTATATCCACCTCTTCTGGCAGAGAGTTTCATAGTCTCACTGCTCTTCTATATTGGTGTAGATAAGATAAAAAGATGAGGGATGACCTAATAAGTATGTATAACTATATCAAAGGTGGTTATGTCAGCAGTCTGTGCCCACCACCACTTCTGTCCTACCAGTGGGCACAGCTACCACATCTCCTACTCGCTTTGTATGCCGGCAACTTGGACTCACCAGTGTTCCTCTCTTTCTACCTGGCGGTTACGAATTAGTTTGTCACAAATCGATATAAATGAGGTATACCCAGGCAACTCTAACTTAGAGTACGGCCACACAGAGTGGCAGTGCTGCGATGAAGAACCATGCAGCCAATTAACCTTCAGCTGACTTTCATTTAATATTGACGACCGCACTGTATAGTTATTCATTGTTAATGGCCGCATGACACATTTCAACAGGGGCTGTTGCTAGTATGGGGTTTGGATAGTTAAGTTGGGGGACAATATGCATATTATTGTTGTTCTTGCCTCCAATCTCCTGCAGGTTATTTCACAGTAAACACTGAATATTAATCACCTGTGGCATACCCACTTCTCCAACCCCAGCGCTCTCTTGCCCTACAGGTGGGAGCCCTTCTTCTGCCATCTGCTTTTCCTCCTTTTCCACATCATTTAGTATTGATGAGAATATGTCATCAGGACCATCCAGTTCCTCCTCTGTCTGCATCTTGCTGACTTTTCTAGGACATGGAGATATTGAAGGATGATTTGGAAGAAGAAAAGCCAGCAAAAGATGAAGATGGTCATCATTTAGACCTGGCCCCCCTAAAGGGGCAGACTGGATGGTATTGGTTGGCACACTGGCACCGGAATAATAAAGGCTTCCATATTATTGGTAGTGAATTGCATATCTTAGTTTACGACTGATGTAGGAAAAAATTTATAAAACTGACGAAGAATGTCTCCCTGCACTTTCCCTGCACTCTCCCTCCACTTTCCCTGCACTCTCCCTCTCTAATATTGTTCTATTAATCATTTCCAGCAACACTGTCTCTAGCGCATGAGCGTCGCCACATCACTGCCCATGCTTAGCTCACAGGACAATGGTGGAGACCGCGCAGGAGGAAGGTTATAGCTCTGGTTATAGCTCAAGTTATATTCTCGCACAGCTCTCTCCCTATTACATCTTAGGAGGCAGCTGAAGTATGAAAGTGAGCATGTGCAGACATTGCAGTGAGACGGACAAAGAAATAGGCGAAAAAAATAAACAGCAGGTGACACCGTTCAGATATATTTTATTGAATAACTCAATGGCTTTGCTAAATTTACATGCAATTACAAAAGCATTCAGATCCAGGTGTTGGTTTAAAAACTGAAGGATCTTTTTTATGGAACAAACCCTTTAATGAAAATTTTTGCAGGATACGTCCTCATGGTACTATGTGTCATTATTTATTTTGTCTGTTTCGTATACTTACACATCCCACGTCTATTCCTTTTTCCCACTGTACTGTCTGCTCAGCTCTTTTTATTAAAGGGATTGTCTCACTTCAGGAAATGGTATTTATTATGCAGAGAAAGTTAATACAAGGCATTTACTAATGTATTGTTATTATCCATATTGCTTTCTTTGCTGGCTTGATTCAATTTTCCATCACATTGTACAATGCTTATTTCCATGGTTACGACCACCCTGCAATTCATTAGCGGTGGCCTTGCCTGTACACTATAGGAAAAAGCACTAGCCTATGTGAGGTTCCATGGTCCCGGCCACCAGAGAGGCCAGCACTTTTTCCTATAGTGTGGAAGTATGACCACCATTGATGGATTGCATGATGTCGTGACCATGGAAACAAGCAGTGCATAATGGGATGGGAAACTGAATCCTGCCAGCAAAGAAAGAAAAATAGAGAAAAAAAATAATAATCGTAAGTGGCTTGTATTAACTTCCTATACATAACAAATGCTATTTGCTGAAGTGAGACAACCCCTTTAACCAGCTCAGCTCCCCTAGCTTAAACCCCCTTAATGACCAGACCACCTTTTACAATTCTGCACTGCACTACTTTCACGGTTTATTGCTCGGTCATACAACTTACCACCCAAATGAATTTTACCTCCTTTTCTTCTCACTAATAGAGCTTCCATTTGGTGGTATTTCATTGCTGCTGACATTTTTACATTTTTTTATATTAATCAAAATTGACCAAAATGTTTGCAAAAAAAAGAAATTTTTTCACTTTCTGTTGTAAAATTTTTCAATGAAAACTACATTTCTATATAAATTTTTCTCTAAATGTATTGTTCTACATGTCTTTGATTAAAAAAAATTTAATAAGTGTATATTTATTGGTTTGGGTAAAAGTTATAGCGTTTAAAAACTATGGTGCAAAAATGTGAATTTATGCACTTTGACTTTCTGAGCACCTGTCATGTTTTCTGAGATTCTACAATGCCCAGACAGTAGAAACACCCCACAAATGACCCCATTTCGGAAATTAGACACCCTAAGGCAGTAATGGCTAACCTAACTCTATAGAAATAAATGGAGCATGCTGGGAGTCGTAGTTTCACCACAGCTGGAGTGCCAAGGCTAGCCATCACTGCCCTAAGGTATTCGCTAATGGGCATAGTGAGTTCATGGAAGTTTTTATTTTTTGTCACAAGTTAGCGGAAAATGTTTTTTTTTTCTTACAAAGTCTAATATTCCACTAACTTGTGACAAAAAATACAATTTTACATGAACTCACCATACCCCTCAGGGAATACCTTTGGGTGTGTTATTTCCAAAATAGAGTCACTTGTAAGGTATTTATACTACCCTGGCATTTTAGGGGACCTAAAGCGTGAGAAGTAGTTTGGAATTCAAATGCGTAAAAAATGCCCTGTGAAATCCTAAAGGTGCTTTAGAATTTGGGCCCCTTTGCGTACCTAGGCTGCAAAAAAGTGTCACACGTGTGGTATTGCCGTACTCAGAAGAAGTAGGGGAATGTGTTTTGGGGTGTATTTTTACATATACCCATGCTGGGTGAGATAAATATCTCTCTAAAAGACAACTTTTCCCATTTTTTTTAATAAAAAGTTGTCAATTTACAGAGATATTTCTCTCACCCAGCATGGGTATATGTAAAAATACACCCCAAAACACATTGCCCTACTTCTCCTGAGTACGGCGATACCACATGTGTGACACTTTTTTGCAGCCTAGGTGCGCAAAGGGGCCCAAATTCCAATGAGTATCTTTTAGGAGGGCATTTTTAGGCATTTGGATTCCAGACTTCTTTTCACGCTGTAGGGCCCCTAAAATGCCAGGGCAGTATAAATACCCGACATGTGACCCCATTTTGGAAAGAAGACACCCCAAGGAATTCCGTGAGGGGCATGGCGAGTTCATAGAAGTTTTTTTTTTGGAATAAGTTAGCGTAAATTGATTTTTTTGGTTTTTTCTCACAAAGTCTCCCTTTCCGCTAACTTGTGACAAAAAGTTCAATCTTTCATGGACTCAATATGCCCCTCAGCGAATACCTTGGGGTGTCTACTTTCGGAAATGGGGTCATTTGTGGGGTGTGTTTACTGTTTTGGCATTTTGGGCGGGGCTAAATTGTGAGCAACCCTGTAAAGCCTAAAGGTACTCGTTGGACTTTCGGCCCCTCTACGCACCTAGGCTGCAAAAAAGTGTCACACATGTGGTATCGCCGTACTCAGGAGAAGTAGGGCAATGTGTTTTAGGGTGTATTTTTACATATACCCATGCTGGGTGAGATAAATATCTCTGTAAATTGACAACTTTGTATAAAAAAAATTAAAAAGTTGTCATTTACAGAGATATTTCTCACACACAGCATGGGTATATGTAAAAATACACCCCAAAACACATTGCCCTACTTCTCCTGAGTACGGCGATACCACATGTCTGACACTTTTTTGCAGCCTAAGTGCGCAAAGGGGCCCAAATTCCAATGAGTACCTTTTAGGACAGCATTTTAAGGCATTTGGATTCCAGACTTCTTCTCACGCTTTAGGGCCCCTAAAATGCCTGGGCAGTATAAATACCCCACATGTGACCCCATTTTGGAAAGAAGACACCCCAAGGTATTCCGTGGCGAGTTCCTAGAATATATTTTTTTGGGCACAAGTTAGCGGAAAATGATTTTGTAAAAGATAAAAAAAAGAAAAAAAAAAAACTTTTTCCGCTAACTTGTGCAAAAAAATAAAAAATAATTCTAGGAACTCACCATGCCCCTCACGGAATACCTTGGGGTGTCTTCTTTTGAAAATGGGGTCACTTATGGGGTATTTATACTGCCCTGGCATTTTAGGGGCCCTAAAGCGTGAGGAGAAGTCTGGAATATAAATGTCTAAAAATTTTTACGCATTTGGATTCCGTGAGGGGTATGGTGAGTTCCTGTGAGATTTTATTTTTTGGCACAAGTTAGTGGAAACACATACGGACGTCTGAATGGAGCCTTACAGGGGGGTGATCAATGACAGGGGGGTGATCAGGGGTTAATAAGTGACAGGGGGGTGTAGTGTAGTGTGGTGCTTGGTGCTACTTATTACAGAGCTGCCTGTGTCCTCTGGTGGTCGATCCAAGCAAAAGGGACCACCAGAGGACCAGGTAGCAGGTATATCAGACGCTGTTAACAAAACAGCGTCTGATATACCTTTCAAGGGTTAAAAAAATGATCGCCGCTGGCAGGCTGCAGATGAACTCATTTACCTTCGTATCCTGTGAGCGCGCGTTCACAGGAAATCTCGCATCTCGCGAGATGACGCGCCGGCGCGTCAAAGAGGAATAACCCGGCCGCCCGCAGGACGCAATCCTGCGTTAGGCGGTCGGGTAGCGGTTAAGGTTTGTGAATACCCACATGTGGTGGAGTGTTTCCTAATACTTTGTTTTTCCATAGAAAAGGTTCTCCCATCACTGTAAAATCTATGTGCTCGAACTAACTCTCCCAAAGGTAAGTATTTAAAAAGAACCTTTCACCGATCCTGACATTGTGAACTAAGTATACAGACATGGAGAGTGGCGTCCGGGGATCTGCACTTATTATTATCCCTGGGCGCCGCTCCGTTCTCCTGCTATGCCCTCCGGTATCTTTGGTCACTAAGTTATAGTAGGCGGAGTCTGCCCTTGTTCTGCTGTAGCGCTGGCCAATCACATCGCAGAGCTCACAGCCTGGGAGAAAATAACCTCCCAGGCTGTGAGCTCTGTGCTGCAATTGGCCAGCGCTACAGCAGAACAAGGGCAGACTCCGCCTACTATAACTTAGTGACTGAAATCTCCGCCTACTATAACTTAGTGAACAAAGATACCGGAGGGCATAGCAGGAGAACGGAGCGGCGCCCATGGATAATAGTAAGTGCAGTGAGATCCCCGGGTGCCGCTCTCCATGTCTGTTATACTTAGTTCACAGTGTCATAATCGGTGAAAGGTCCTCTTTAGTGATATTTATTGGAAGACAACTTCCTGCATGAAGTAATGAATTCCCAGTAATTGGTTTTCAATACAGATTGGTATTAATTAGTGATGATCGAACACCAAAGTATTTGGGTGTTCGAGCCGAACACATTGCTATATTCGTGTGCTCGGCCGAGCACCCGAGTATAATGGAAGTAAATGGGAGACAACCAGGCACCCCCTGCTCTGAAGAAGGGAGGGTGCCTGGTCCATTGGAAAAGGTCAGAAAGTGACAGAATCACTACTGAAATGGATCAGGAACACCATGGGGATGATGTCTGGATGCATCTTGGACTCCCAGGTTGCTGCTGGGAACCATGTTGTCCGAGTTGTACGCCAATTTTACAGACTGACAAAAATACGCACAAAACCCCCCCCCCCCAAAAATAAATTTTACAGGAATAATTGTTAGGAAACATTCTTTCCAGTATAGGCAAATAATGAGGAGAGTTGAAAAAGAAGTTGCGGCACTCACCGAAGTGTGTCAAAGCTTTCTTTTTATTGTAGCTTCCTTAGCAGGTAGCGAACAGGATCCGGGGCGGACACATAGTTGCAGACAGCGACGGCCGTTTCGCGCGCTAAGACGCGCTTCCTCAGGCCACTGGTTACGTCGTTGCGCTTCCATGCGCTTTATACAGGTGGGAAAAGGGGGACGGCCGACGCCGTCAGCAACGCCGTCAGCAAGTACCTCACTCCCACGGATGTGACGTATAAAATACAAGCAAAACAACAGGTATGATTGCAATCTGGAGGTTAATTGAGTCAGCAAAAGAGAAGGGGGCAAGGCCTATTAAACATATAGGGAAAGGGCGATTGTACGGGTGTACATGGAAAACAAGTGGCAAAATTACATCTCTTAAATTGCAGTCCACGAGGGATGGAATAACTAGTATAGGTAGCGGCAGTAAATTACGATTACCGACTAAGGACCATTCACCCGTTATATATATTTCTGGGCTTCATCAAATTAGCACAGTATATAATGAGAACCAAAGGGGGGAGGGTTCGCTTCTACATGGGAAGGACAAGTCGCAAAAAAGTCCCCTCTAGTATGAGCGCATGAAGGTTCATAGAAACACAGACATGTAATTTCTATCATTCATTCCCACCGCCTGCATGGCCTGCGTGCGCATGATCCACCTTGCCTCCCTCTGCAGGAGCAGGCGATGCCGGTCACCACCCCGAGGGATGGGGCGGACATGTTCTATGCCCGCAAAGGAGAGGCAACGCGGATACGCGCCGTGGGCCGTGCGGACATGCTCTATGAGGCGTGGACTGCCTCTGCCTGATCTAATTGAGCCAATATGTTCGCGAATGCGCTCAAAGAGGGGGCGAATTGTCTTTCCGATGTAGAAGCGTTTACAAGGACAGAAAACCACATACACTACATAGGACGTACGGCAGTTAATAAAATCCCGTACTGTGTGTGATACACCACCTACTGTTAAATACCTAGAGCAGACATTAAGTGCGCAGAAGGAGCAATGGCCACATCTAAAATTGCCCAAAGGTTTTTTCAACCAAATTTCATCACGAGGTGAAGAAAAGACACTTCTAACTAACTTGTCTTTAATTGTAGGGCATCTTTTGAATGTGACCAAGGGTCTATTTTCAGTGAAGCTATTAAGAGTGGGGTCTCCCTTGAGAAGGTCCCAATTTCGGTTTATAATCTGCCGAGCCATTTCAGCGACCGGGCTGTATTGAAAAGCAAAAGCAAAACGTGGGGATTTATTAGTGTTACTCCGTTCAATGAGCAAAGAATTGCGATCAAGTGAAGACGCTTTGGATAAAGCTGCGGAGACTTCTCGCAGTGGATAACCCCTACTAATGAGTCTGGCTCTAAGTTCCCCAGCTTGGCGGTGAAAACCTTCATCCGTGTCATTAATCCTGCGCAGGCGGACGAACTGCCCATATGGAACTGCGCGTTTGACTGAGGGTGGGTGGAAGCTGGTCTGGTGGAGGAGCGAGTTAGTCGCTGTCGGTTTACGGTGGCCACAAGTGTGTACCACTCCATCTTTTACCGTAACATGTACATCTAGAAAATCCAGAGCTTCACCACCAAAATTGATGGTGAACTTCATGTTCATGCGATTGCATGTGTTAAGATGATCAACAAATGCACGACACGACTCCTCGCTCCCCGACCAGACCAGAAAAACATCATCCACATATCTTAAAAAAAGGCCAATATGGCTCACATAGGGGTTATCCACTGCGAAAATATAGGTCTCCTCGAATACCGCCAGGTACAGGTTGGCGAATGTGCACGAGACTGGCGTGCCCATAGCCGTACCTAGTACCTGGCGGTACCATTGTCCATCAAATTGGAAGACATTGTTCGATAGAACAAGGTCCAGTGCCTTGTGGACAAAATCAATGAAGACCCCACTCTTATTGCTTCTACTCAGGACTGTGTCAACAGCCTTCAACCCAAGATCATGGGGGATTCTGGTGTAAAGACTCTCGACATCCAAGGACACGAGACTGAATTCCTCCCGCCACTCCACACTACGGAGTGCCCGGAGGAAGTCTCCCGTGTCCTTGAGATATGTCGGAGTACTCCCCAGTAGTGGTCTAAGGAGCCAGTCAATATAGCCTGATAGTGGTTCCAGCACTGAACCGATGCCTGCCACAATAGGACGTCCCGGAGGTCGGGTGAGGGATTTATGGATTTTTGGTACAAAGTACCAAGTGGGAATTTTTGGGAAGGCTGGCACGAGTTTATCCCTAATATTTTTAGGTAAAAATCCGTTGTATATGTACTGATCAATAAACCGACAGAGCTTGGAGGATATTTCAGGTGTCGGGTTCCCCCTTAACTTCATATAGACTGTGTTATCTCCCAACTGTCTATTAGCCTCCTCCATGTAATACTCCCTAGACATCAGGACCACATTCCCTCCCTTGTCGGCCGGCTTAATCACCATGTTTTTCTGCTTCCCTAGCCACAATAAAGCATGGGATTCTTCCACCGTAAGGTTGGAAGGTGCTGCTGGATACACCAACGCACGCATTTCTTTCAAAACTTGTTTGTGGAACAGGTCAATTGGTGAGCCGGCCGGCATGGGAGGAAGGAAGGTGGACCTGATGCCTCCTGTAAACCTACTAAAATGTTGTACTGCGTCTGTGGATTCATCTGGTTCAGTGCTGGAAAGGAAATGGATACAGGAAATTTCTTCATCACTGAATTTATCGGACAGATGAAAGTCAGTGAGTGACATAGTGGCGGGGACCTCCTGGGAGGTGGTTTCAGAGAATAATCTCTTAAGATATAACTTGCGGATAGACAAGAACAAATCTATCTCAAAATCAACCAGGCTGAACTGCCCAGGTAGGCTGTATCCCAGCCCCCGATTGAGGAGTGGGATACAGCCCTGGGGCAGTTCAAAGCCCGTGAGGTTGAGAACCACATTTTCAGGAGGTGTTTGGACAAAGAGTTCGTCAGGAACTACTGTCGCCAGGAGACCTGACGTCTTCTTCTTGTCGACTTTCTGGTTCCTCTTGCTTGCTGTTCCGCGTCTGCCACGCCCCCTTCTCGTGCCTTTTCTAAAGGGATTATTGTATCTTCAGCTTGATTGACTCCATTTCCCTCAGAGGCACTTGATTCTGAATCAGTGGCCCAGAAATTATGGCGTCCTCTTCGTGGGGCCCGTTTGGGACGATTTCGCTTTTTGCCCCAGTCAAAGACACGGTCAGCCTCATAGTCACTCTTATCTCTAATAAATTTGTCCCTCTTTCGGTCTTTAATGTCCGCTTGTGTGGCGAGTAATTTTTTATTGAGTCTTTTTTCGAATCCAAGAAATTGCGACTCCATGAGTCGTTTTTGTAACTCCTCCTTTGCCTTGCTTAGTTGTTCTATGACATGGGTATATTCTTGCTGGTCCCGTGTCAGTACCAGTTCCATGATCTCCAAGGAGAATCTTTGGTGTGCCGCTTTCCATTCCCCTATAAATAGGGGATCATCCTCGTACTGCACAATTTCTTTAAAGAGACGTAGGCCTCTCGGAACACGCCCACTTTCCTTATAGGACTTCAAAGACTCAATGGTCCAGAATAATCTGACTTCCTTGTCAGCAAGTTGAAATATTTTCGCTTCCAGACTTTTAGTGCTGGAAGTCTGTACATAATCCTGTTGGTTGCAGGTAACAAAAAATGTGTCCGCCCCTTGACGACCCAGAATAAGACTGCATGCGGTTTCGGATGCGGTTTCTATATCAGAAGTGGTGGCTTCAGTGTTTAATAAAGCGTGCTCTGCCATCTTGATACACGTAGTAATGGATATAGGGAGATGCAGATAATAATCAGGCGGCACTGCATACACTGATCACGCCGTATTGGAACCGGGCCACATGCAGTATAAATTGCTTCTCAATGTGGTGCTCAGCAAAACAGTGGCTTGATAGCAGACAAATGGCAAATAATGAGGAGAGTTGAAAAAGAAGTTGCGGCACTCACCGAAGTGTGTCAAAGCTTTCTTTTTATTGTAGCTTCCTTAGCAGGTAGCGAACAGGATCCGGGGCGGACACATAGTTGCAGACAGCGACGGCCGTTTCGCGCGCTAAGACGCGCTTCCTCAGGCCACTGGTTACGTCGTTGCGCTTCCATGCGCTTTATACAGGTGGGAAAAGGGGGACGGCCGACGCCGTCAGCAAGTACCTCACTCCCACGGATGTGACGTATAAAATACAAGCAAAACAACAGGTATGATTGCAATCTGGAGGTTAATTGAGTCAGCAAAAGAGAAGGGGGCAAGGCCTATTAAACATATAGGGAAAGGGCGATTGTACGGGTTTATGATCTTGGGTTGAAGGCTGTTGACACAGTCCTGAGTAGAAGCAATAAGAGTGGGGTCTTCATTGATTTTGTCCACAAGGCACTGGACCTTGTTCTATCGAACAATGTCTTCCAATTTGATGGACAATGGTACCGCCAGGTACTAGGTACGGCTATGGGCACGCCAGTCTCGTGCACATTCGCCAACCTGTACCTGGCGGTATTCGAGGAGACCTATATTTTCGCAGTGGATAACCCCTATGTGAGCCATATTAGCCTTTTTTTAAGATATGTGGATGATGTTTTTCTGGTCTGGTCGGGGAGCGAGGAGTCGTGTCGTGCATTTGTTGATCATCTTAACACATGCAATCGCATGAACATGAAGTTCACCATCAATTTTGGTGGTGAAGCTCTGGATTTTCTAGATGTACATGTTACGGTAAAAGATGGAGTGGTACACACTTGTGGCCACCGTAAACCGACAGCGACTAACTCGCTCCTCCACCAGACCAGCTTCCACCCACCCTCAGTCAAACGCGCAGTTCCATATGGGCAGTTCGTCCGCCTGCGCAGGATTAATGACACGGATGAAGGTTTTCACCGCCAAGCTGGGGAACTTAGAGCCAGACTCATTAGTAGGGGTTATCCACTGCGAGAAGTCTCCGCAGCTTTATCCAAAGCGTCTTCACTTGATCGCAATTCTTTGCTCATTGAACGGAGTAACACTAATAAATCCCCACGTTTTGCTTTTGCTTTTCAATACAGCCCGGTCGCTGAAATGGCTCGGCAGATTATAAACCGAAATTGGGACCTTCTCAAGGGAGACCCCACTCTTAATAGCTTCACTGAAAATAGACCCTTGGTCACATTCAAAAGATGCCCTACAATTAAAGACAAGTTAGTTAGAAGTGTCTTTTCTTCACCTCGTGATGAAATTTGGTTGAAAAAACCTTTGGGCAATTTTAGATGTGGCCATTGCTCCTTCTGCGCACTTAATGTCTGCTCTAGGTATTTAACAGTAGGTGGTGTATCACACACAGTACGGGATTTTATTAACTGCCGTACGTCCTATGTAGTGTATGTGGTTTTCTGTCCTTGTAAACGCTTCTACATCGGAAAGACAATTCGCCCCCTCTTTGAGCGCATTCGCGAACATATTGGCTCAATTAGATCAGGCAGAGGCAGTCCACGCCTCATAGAGCATGTCCGCACGGCCCACGGCGCGTATCCGCGTTGCCTCTCCTTTGCGGGCATAGAACATGTCCGCCCCATCCCTCGGGGTGGTGACCGGCATCGCCTGCTCCTGCAGAGGGAGGCAAGGTGGATCATGCGCACGCAGGCCATGCAGGCGGTGGGAATGAATGATAGAAATGACATGTCTGTGTTTCTATGAACCTTCATGCGCTCATACTAGAGGGGACTTTTTTGCGACTTGTCCTTCCCATGTAGAAGCGAACCCTCCCCCCTTTGGTTCTCATTATATACTGTGCTAATTTGATGAAGCCCAGAAATATATATAACGGGTGAATGGTCCTTAGTCGGTAATCGTAATTTACTGCCGCTACCTATACTAGTTATTCCATCCCTCGTGGACTGCAATTTAAGAGATGTAATTTTGCCACTTGTTTTCCATGTACACCCGTACAATCGCCCTTTCCCTATATGTTTAATAGGCCTTGCCCCCTTCTCTTTTGCTGACTCAATTAACCTCCAGATTGCAATCATACCTGTTGTTTTGCTTGTATTTTATACGTCACATCCGTGGGAGTGAGGTACTTGCTGACGGCGTCGGCCGTCCCCCTTTTCCCACCTGTATAAAGCGCATGGAAGCGCAACGACGTAACCAGTGGCCTGAGGAAGCGCGTCTTAGCGCGCGAAACGGCCGTCGCTGTCTGCAACTATGTGTCCGCCCCGGATCCTGTTCGCTACCTGCTAAGGAAGCTACAATAAAAAGAAAGCTTTGACACACTTCGGTGAGTGCCGCAACTTCTTTTTCAACTCTCCTCATTATTTGCCACTTGTCTGCTATCAAGCCACTGTTTTGCTGAGCACCACATTGAGAAGCAATTTATACTGCATGTGGCCCGGTTCCAATACGGCGTGATCAGTGTATGCAGTGCCGCCTGATTATTATCTGCATCTCCCTATATCCATTCTTTCCAGTATATTCAATTATATATGAAGTGCAAGTGCTGCAATAAAATTAAAAGCAAGAAGCACTCCGAAACAGGCTGTATATCACATAAAGGAGGGCCTCATTCACATTGTGGTACAATTGTTCAGCTAGTGGGACATCTACACTCATAAAGCCTATGCACTAAGTGAAAGGGCTGCCAAAAATTACAAGGAACCGGCACTCCAAAACACCCTTTGTTACACATAAAGGAGGGCATCATACACACCCTCGAAAAATGATGTTTGATGGCCTGCTGGTGACCCTAAAAAACATTTGGAGCAAAGGCCTGCTGATCTGACCATCTAAAACCTTAGGGGCGAGGGCCTGCTGCTGCATTTGTGACTCTAGATAACCTCTGGGCGATTGCACGTCCTCTTGACGGCGACTATCCATTTTGATGTCTGCCCTATCAACTTTCGATGTTCTTTTCTGCACCTACCATGGTGATCATGGGTAATGGGGAATCAGGGTTCCATGCCGGAGAGGGAGCTTGAGAAAGGGATACCACATCCAAGGGAGGTCAATGGATGAAATCTGATTGGGTGAAGAGGGTGGGTCAAGTTACTTAAGTTCAAGAATCGAAGGAAGGCAGCAGGCGCGCGACAATTACCCACTCCCGACTCGGGGAGGTAGTCACAATAAATAACAATACAGGACTCTTAAGATGTCCTGTTATTGGAATGAGTAATAAAAAAATACAGGGAATGTCACTGCAGTATTTAGGATGAGGAAACATTATACAGGAGAGGCCCTGCTGCCGCTTTGTTGACTCTAGATAAGTTCTGCCTGATCGCACGTCCCTGTGACGTCCACGATCCATTTTTATATCTTCCCTATCAACTTTCGATGTTCTTTTAAGCGCCTAACATGGTGACCACCGTTAACGGGGAACCATTGTTCGGTTTCGGAGAGGGAGCCTGATAAACGTCTACGGCTACTACTTCAAAGCAAGTCAGCATGAGTTGCGGGCCTACATGTAAGCTGACCCAGTAAAAGATTCGAGTTGCGGGCCTGCATGTGAGCTGAACCAGTTAAAGATTTGAGGTTCGGGCCTGCTGGTGAGCTAAGGTGGAACCAACAAACCCAACTTGAATTTGATAGCTGCATTAATCTGCAGGTGACAGTGATACAGCTCCACAGATTGTTTCCATCTGCATCTTTCTAAGCAATCTGTGGCCTTAGTCTTTTATCCAGAATCAGTAATTGTGCCACTATGTGGCCTCCTCATGCTGCCATCTCCACACCATGTCACCTTGCCACTCATTTGCATCACTATGCTGCTGCTGATGCAGCTTAAAAGGGCTTAAAGTGATCACCAGGCCCACAATCTAATTAAGGTTTTACGCACAAAACCAAAGTTAAAAAAATCTATTTTATAGGAAAAAGTGATTGAAAACATTCTTTCCTGTATATTTACTCATATATAAAGTAAGTCCTGCCAAAAATTACAATGAAGAGACATTCTGATACAACCTGTAGATCACATAAAGGAGGGCCTCATTCACATTGAGTTGTGGGCCTGCAGGTGAGCTTACCCTGTAAAATATTTTATGTTTGGGCCTGCAGGTGAGCTGACCCTGTAAAAGAATTGAGTTGCGGGCCTGCAGGTGAGCTGATCAAGTAAAATATTTTAGGTGCAGGCCTGCTGGTGAGCTAACCCTGTAAAACATTATATTCGAGGACCTGCTGCTGAGCTGAACCTCTAAAACATTAGGGGCGAGGGCCTGCTGCTGAACTTACCCAATAAAACATTGGGGGTGAGGGCCTGCTGCTGAACTGACCCTCTAAAACATTATGGGGGAGGGCCTGCTGGTGAGCTAACGCTCTAAAACATTAGGGGTAAGGGCCTGCTGCTGAGCTGACCCCCTAAAATATTAGGGGTGAGGGCCTTGTAAAGCTACAACTCCCACGATGCCCGGCTGTAGGCTGATACCTGTAGGCTGTTCGGGCATGCTGGGAGTTGTGGTTTTGCAACAGCTGGAGGGCCGCAGTTTGAGGATGCCTGGAGTACATTATAAATGATAGATTGAAATTGCCTTTATGTTCATCATCAGCTCAGCTCTCCTCTTGTGGAGTTGAGAAGTCAGGGGAAATCCAGGCCTTGTTAATTTTTATCTGAATCAACATGTCAGCATTGCCAGTGGACACGCGGATACGCTTATCTGTTCTAATGCCAGCAGCAGCACTAAATACACGCTCAAACAAAACGCTGGTGGCAGGGCAGGTCAGCACCTTCAAGGCGTAGAGCGCAAGTTCGTGCCACACGTCCAGCTTGGACACCCAGTAGTTGTAAGGCACTGAGGCATCATTTAGGATGCTGACATGGTCTGCTATGTATTCGTTTCCCTCCTTGTACCACTAGGCCGCACTTCAGGGTGAGGTTGCTGGCGGGGTGTCATAAAAGTGTCCCATGCCTTGGAGAGTGCTGCCATGCCTTTGTTGGAACTGCTGTGTTGCCTAAGTAGGTACGGACTCTGCCGCCAGCGTTGTCAGATGGAAAATTTTAGAGCAATTTTCCAACAAGGATCTTCTGGTATTGCACAATTTTCCTTGTCCTCTCCACCAGAGGAATGAGAGATAAGAAGTTCTCCTTGTAGCGGGGGTCGAGAAGGGTTAACACCCAGTAATCCGTGTTATCTAAAATGCGTATAACGCGAGGGTCGCTGGAAAGGCAGCCTATCATGAAGTCAGCCATGTGTGCCAGAGTACCAACAGGCAAGACGTCGATGTCGACATCAGGATGACTCTCCATCTCCTCATCCTCCTCTTCTGCCCATCCACGCTGAACAGATGGAATTAAAGTTCCATGGGTATTACCCTCAGTAGCAGAGGCAACTGTCTCCAGCTCCTCCTCTTCATGGTCCAATGTGCGCTGAAAAGATGAACTGAGGGTGGGCTGGGTACTTACCTGCATGTTTGTTGGCTGCTTAGCACTGCAGCCGTGAAACGTGCAGGGAGGAGACTCGAGCATGGCGCTCGAGCACATGTGATACTTGGCCGAGTACCGCCATGTGCTGAGCATAGCGATGCTCGAGCCAAACAAGTATTCGGCCGATCATGCTCGCTCATCGCTAGTATTAATAGTTTCAGTACTGTGATCCCCGATTAATTGTATATCCCAAAAAATAATGATATTTGAATGACTAGGAAAAGTAAATTTGAGGTTATCTTCATTGCAAGCCATGTATGAAGTGAGTGCTGGCCTCAGACTCTGACAACCCAGTCCATATAAGGAGCAGGTCATCAATATAGCACCCTCCCAAGATATGGATTAGAATGGATATACCATTGTCTCTCTTCCCACCAACATGTATACAGTTTGATGAATGAGGCAGTAAAACACTCCCCCATTGGAAAACCCTGTGTCTGCAAATAAAAAAAAACATGAAACATAATCTGTAACAGAAACTAAATACTTCTTACATTCATCGAAGTAGGTGGTGTATCTATCCAGCATATAGGACCATGCCATCATCAGAGCCTTTTGATGCAGTATAGTGGTATATAATGACACCACATCACAGGTAACCCATGAGAATTGCTCATTACATTGTATCTGTAACATGACGTGCAAAACTTTTCCAACCACATACATAAACGCTCCATCAAGGATCTTATTCCTGAGACAATAGGTCGAAACGGGCGTGGGGGGTGGGAAAACTTCCTTATGTACTTTCGGGAGTAATATTGGAATAACTAAGTGATCTATTTTCAACAATTCTATTTGTTTCATTGTCAATATCCCCAAAGTAACCTTCTCAAACAACAAATTCTCCAATGTTTTGGAAAAAATATTTGTCAAATCCTCCTGCAATTTACCATATACTGCATTGTCATGTTCATAACCATGTTCTCATACAGGGAGATTTTCAATGGCCATTTGTTCCTGTTTTGTAAGAATTTGTTTATACTGCTGTGAAGTAACTTCTTGTTTTATATTCTGTAGTTCCTGCTCCTCAAGATTCTGGAAAATGTCCATTGCCTCAGTACGGGAATGAACCAGATAAAAGGTAGGATTGGTAGTGTTCTATTAACAAGGTTGTGGGATATCATAACTTCCAGGTTCTTTTACCCTTAAAGATTTTAAATTCAGTAAAGTAAATTGTTCCGTTCACATCTGACCAATATATTTATTCTCAGCGTCCAGATCTTCTTGATCACTTTTTACAGATTATTTACTCTTGGGTCTTCACTGGAGATAAGCAAAATTTGTGAAAATTCAATTTGGCTGTTTTGAAGCACATTTCTTTGTAAGTAGCAGGCACAATGACGAGGAACGGCTAATGAGCCACAACTCCGTCATTGAACCCCTCAGATGCTGCGTTCATCACTGATCGCAGCATCTGAAATGAAAAATGAGGGCTTTTAGGGGTTAATCAGTTAAAAAAAATGAATTAATAATACTCACCTTGCACATTTAAGTGCAAAGAGGCCGCCGCAGCCACCCTGATTAAAGATAAAGTGCGAAATCTCGTGCAGTGTGTGATAACGTCATCACGGTGGCCGGCGTGGTGATGTCATACGTCACCACGCAAAAGATTTTGCATTGGGATCTTCACTCAAGATGGGCGCGGCGTCCTCTTTGTGCTCTAATGGATGAGGTCAGTATGATCTTTTTTTTACTGGCATGTCAGTGAAAATTGATTTGTTACCACGAAGCACAAGGAAATTTGGCTTTGCATCGAATCAAATTTTCCCTGAAATTCGGATCGAAATCCATTCATTACTAGTCTTCACAATTGAAAATATATGAGACTGTGTTAACATTTGTCCTCTATAGATAGGTTTAATCTTTGATGTGATGGACCGCTACAGCTGTGTTCGGCAGAGGACAGATAGGCTTACCTAGCCTTTTTAGCTGTGTATGACAACTGCACTATTCAGACCACGAATACGGATACAACAGCTGTTGCTGTGAAAGCTTTTTTTTTTAACATTGTTACAAAATCTACAGAATTTTATGGAGAATTATTGATATTTTAATGCATCAATAAATAAGCCTCTCTTTAGTAAAGTGCAAAATAGGACTAGTAGTACATACAGTAAAAGCAATTCACAGTTTCAAAGCAGATAAAATAGTCCAATCCTTCCCCAATAGCAGCGTATGGACAATGGCAATGATGAAAGTTGTACAGACGTGGACAAAATTGTTGGTACCCTTTGGTCAATGAAAGAAAAAGTCACAATGGTCACAGAAATAACTTTAATCTGACAAAAGTAATAATAAATTAAAATTCTATAAATGTTAACCAATGAAAGTCAGACATTGTTTTTCAACCATGCTTCAACAGAATTATGTAAAAAAATAAACTCATGAAACAGGCATGGACAAAAATGATGGTACCCCTAGAAAACACAGAACATAATGTGACCAAAGGGACATGTTAATTCAAGGTGTGTCCACTAATTAGCATCACAGGTGTCTACAACCTTGTAATCAGCCATTGGGCCTATATATATGGCTCCAGGTAATCACTGTGTTGTTTGGTGATATGGTGTGTACCACACTCGACATGGACCAGAGGAAGCAAAGGAAAGAGCTGTCTCAAGAGATCAGAAAGAAAATTATAGACAAGCATGTTAAAGGTAAAGGCTATAAGACCATCTCCAAGCAACTAGATGTTCCTGTGAGTACAGTTGCACATATTATTCATAAGTTTAAGATCCATGGGACTGTAGCCAACCTCCCTGGACGTGGCCGCAGGAGGAAAATTGATGACAAATCTAAGAGACGGATAATCCGAATGGTAACAAAAGAGCCTAGAAAGACTTCTAAAGAGATTCAAGGTGAACTTCATGCTCAAGGAACATCAGTGTCAGATCGCACCATCCGTCGTTGTTTGAGCCAAAGTGGACTACATGGGAGACGACCAAGGAGGACACCATTGTTGAAAACGAATCATAAAAAAGCAAGACTGGAATATGCCAAACTACATGTTGACAAGCCACAAAGCTTCTGGGAGAATGTCCTGTGGACAGATGAGACAAAAATCGAAGTTTTTGCCAAGGCACATCAGCTGTATGTTCACAGACGAAAAAATGAAGCATATCAAGAAAAGAACACTGTCCCTACTGTGAAACATGGAGGAGGCTCTGTTATGTTCTGGGGCTGCTTTGCTGCGTCTGGCACAGGGTGTCTTGAATCTGTGCAGGGTACAATGAAATCTCAAGACTATCAAGGAATTCTAGAGAGAAATGTACTAGCCAGTGTCAGAAAGCTTGGTCTCAGTCGCAGGTCATGGGTCTTGCAACAGGACAATGACCCAAAACACACCGCTAAAAACACCCAAGAATGGCTAAGAGGAAAAAATTGGACTATTCTAAAGTGGCCTTCTATGAGCCCTGACCTCAATCCTATTGAGCATCTTTGGAAGGAGCTGAAACATGCAGTCTGGAAAAGGCACCCTTCAAACCGGACACAACTGGAGCAGTTTGCTCATGAGGAGTGGGCCAAAATACCTGCTGAGAGGTGCAGATGTCTCATTGACAGTTACAGGAAGCGTTTGATTGCAGTGATTGCCTCAAAAGGTTGCGCAACAAAATATTAAGTTAGGGGTACCATCATTTTTGTCCATGCCTGTTTCATGAGTTTATTTTTTTACATAATTCTGTTGAAGCATGGTTGAAAAACAATGTCTGACTTTCATTGGTTAACATTTATAGAATTTTAATTTATTATTACTTTTGTCAGATTAAAGTTATTTCTGTGACCATTGTGACTTTTTCTTTCATTGACCAAAGGGTACCAACAATTTTGTCCACGTCTGTATTTCTCCTTCTCTTTGTTTCTTTAGACATGTTTTTGTTTTTTAATGGTTCTGTAAATTCCCAGACTAAAGAGGGCAGATTTAACATACGGGTGGCCAAACCATTTGGAAGTGTGGAAGGGTGTGTCCTTTGTTCCCCTCTGTGGTATGTTGGCTGGCTGGGACTTGTGGTGTACCCAGGATCCACTGTGATTTTCAGTTAAAAAAATAACTTTTCTGTTCAGTGATTTTTGGTACATTTGCAGCAGTTCCATATCTCTAAATCTGTAGTACCCTAGAAGGGGCACTACCATTCCTACACCTAGCTACTGTCTCTAATGGCTAGCAGAGAATGTCATCTGTGTGTTTATTTCCAGGTCCTCTGATACTGTGCTTTAATAATATTGCTATGTAACTGTTATGTATTATATTTCATGGCCTGTGCCTATTTTTTCAGCAGGTAGCAGTGTATCTGCAGCACATCACGGGTGCAACGTCGGCCAGGGGGTCCCTTTAAGATGTTATGAGAGTTTTTGTCATGACGCCAGTTGTATTTCAGCAACAAGGGACTAGATCCCCCTAAGTAGATGTTAGTGGTGAAACCCAGGTGTAGGAATGCCAGAGAGGTGTAAGGGTTGCCTATAATGTCCCTTTAGGTGTTGTGGATGTGCACGTGTCACGGTGCTCCTACCTGGATATCCTAAAACCCCCGGTGTGGTCGTCCGAAGAAGTGCAACTTAGATGGATAGGTGATGAAGGTGAGGATGAAACTGAGATTCTGATTAGTGATTCTGATTAGTGTGTTCAGTTTGTTTCACATAATCCTAATGAGTCTCCATATCTGGAGAATAAATGACCCTCAAAATGACCATCTGGGTTATTAAACGCCGTCTTCCATTCATCCCCTTCCTTGCTCCTGACCAGATTATATGCTTCCCTTAGGTCCAACTCTCGGAGAACACCTTGGCACCAACAATATGGTTAAACAAGTCAGGAATCAAAGGAAGGGGGTACGGATTGCGGACCGTAATCCGATTGAGCTCACGGAAGTCCAGACATGGCCTAAGAGTTCTGTTTTTATTCCTTACAAAGAAAAACCCTGCTGCCACTGGGGACTTGAAAGGGCTAATATGTCACTTAGCCAAACTCTCGGCAATATACACTCGCATGGCCACTTTTTCGGGCTCAGAAAGGTTATATAACCTACAGTAGATTTGGGCAACTTTGCTCCGGGAATAAGATTGATAGGACAATCATATTTCCATTGGACCAACAGAGCAGGCAGACCCTCCAGCACAAAACACGAAATGGATTCCTGATAAGAAGGTCTGACAGATGTTCTTCTCTACCTCTTGCATGACGTTCTTTGTTTTGGTTTCACTTTGTCATCTCCTTTCCTTCTCCCAGCTGTCACCTATTTACACTAATTGTCTCTCTTTATATTCCCTCCCATACTGCCTCACTTTGCGGTTTATACTACTTCCTGGGTGAGGCGTTCACTGCTGGAGGCTGCGGCTGCTGATTCCTCAGATAAGTATTTTTCCTTTATTTGTGTTTCTTTGCTGGCTTAATTCTAGGTGACCCTGAATCCGTCCATATTAAGTGCAGGGAGCGGGTGGTCGTGTCCCTTTACTATTATAGGGTTTTCAGGTGTCACACAGTATTAGGTACGTGGGCATGCAATAGTCTACAATAAAGACTTTTGCATGGGCATAGCAGTCAGGGAGAGCTCTAGGGGTTTTATAGGGCTCACCCATATGCTCCTTAGTTTGGGATCAAGCCAGTCGGATGTTTATTTAGAAGTTCCAGCTTTCTGCAAAACCATCTGTGACAAAAACAAACACCAAAATATTTTTCTCTTATGCACTTGTTGTCAACCCATGCAAATGGATGAACTGACCATCAACTAGGTTAACCCCTGCCCCACTGTCAATGAACACCTCAATTCCCACAGTTTTGGACTCTAGCGCCACCTCGGCAGACAGGTGAAATCGGGTACTACCAGTAAATGACAAAAGTAAGTTCTCTGACTCCACACCAACCCCACCAAGAGTAAGATGGGAATTAAACGTTTTTTTTTTTTGTTTTGTTTTCACCTTGACGCTGAACGCTGAAGGACAAACATTAACAAAATCTGTGACATTCAGTGTAATTTTTTTATGCCGCTGGTGACAGCGATATTTATCTGCGCTACATCTCCTGTGTAATGTGTGCGCAGCCTAAAAATATCTGTGACATCCAGTGTACTTTTTCTGTAGACAGTGTCTGCTGCGGACAGTTACATTACCTGCGCTACAGCTCCTGTATAACGTTTGCGTATCCGAAATATCAGTGACATTCAGTCTAATTTTTTTGCTGCTGGTGGAAGCGACATTACCTGCACTACATCTCCTGTGTCACGTTTGCGTGTCCTAAATATCAGTGACATTAATTCAGTGTAATTTTTTATTAGCCAGTGGTGACAGCGACATTACTTTCGCTATACCTCCTGTATAACTTTTGTGCAACCTAAATATCAGTGACATTCATTTAGTTTATTTTTTATTAGGTGGTGGTGACAGCGACATTACTTGCGCTATACCTCCTGTATAACGTTTGTGCATCCTAAATATCAGTGACATTAACCTGTTTAGGACATAGGGCATACCGGTTTGCCCTAATGTCCCCATCCTTAAGGACACAGGACGTACCGGTACGTCCTATGTATTTCCGATCACCGCCGTGCGGCGGGCGGTGATCAGAACAAGGTGCCTGCTCAAATCATTGAGAAGGCACCTTGGCTTAATGCGCGGGGGGGGGGGGGGGTCCCATCAATTCAGACCTGCGGTTTGCGGCTTTTTATGGTGCGGCGGCGGTGGGCGGTGAGGCAATCGGGTCCCCATGCAGCTGTAGGGGGGACCCGATGGCATGGAAGGCGCTGCCTTCTTGTGACGAGTCTGTGAGATCCAGCCCCCTGGATTTCACAGGCCGGAAGCTGTATGAGTAATACACACTGTATTACTCATACAGCCAATGCATTCCAATATAGAAGTATTGGAATATATTGTAAAGGATTAGACCCCCAAAATTTGAAGTCCCAAAAATTTAAAGGACAAAAAAAAGTTGAAAAAATAAAGTTTCCCCCCCAAAAAATAAAAAGTTTCAAGTAAAAATAAACAAAAATGTAATTTTCCCCAAATAAAGTAAAAAAAATTGTAAAAAATAGGGGAAAAGAAAAAAGTAGACATATTAGGTATCGCCGCGTCTGTATTGTTCGGCTCTATAAACATATCACATGACATAACCCCTCAGATGAACACTGTAAAAAATAAAAAATTAAAACTGTGCTAAATAACAATTTTTTTGTCACCTTACATCACAAAAAGTACAACAGCAAGCAATCAAAAAGGCGTATGCCCACCAAAATAGTACCAATCTAACTTTCACCTCATCCCGCAAAAAAATGAGCCCCTATCTAATATAATCGCCTAAAAACTGAAAAAAAATATGGCTCTCAGACTATGGATACACTAAAACATTATTTTTTTTTTGTTTAAATAATGAAATCATTGTGTAAAACTTACATAAATAAAAAAAGTATACATATTAGGTATCGCCGCGTCCGTAATAACTTGCTATATAAAAATATCACATGACCTAACCCCTCAGGTGAATACAGTAAAAAATAAAAATGAAAATGGTGTAAAAAAAAACATTTTTTGTCACCTTACATCTCAAAAAGTGTAATAGCTAGCGATCAAAAAGTCATACGCACCACAAAATAGTGCCAATCAAACCGTCATGTCATCCCGCAAAAATCATACCCTAACCAAGATAATCGCCCAAAAACTGAAAAAAAACTATGGCTGAAAAAAACATGATTTTTTTTGTTTCAAAAATAAAATCATTTTTTAAAACTTACATAACTAAAAAAAAGTATACATATTAGGTATTGCCGCATCCGTGACAACCTGGTCTATAAAAATATCACATGATCTAACCTGTCAGATGAATGTTGTAAATAACAAAAAATAAAAACGGTGCCAAAACAGCTATTTCTTGTTACCTTGCCTCACAAAAAGTGTAATATAGAGCAACCAAAAATCATATGCACCCTAAAATAGTACCAACAAAACTGCCACCCTATCCCGTAGTTTCTAAAATGGGGTAACTTTTTTTGGAGTTTCTACTCTAGGGGTGCATCAGGGGGCTTCAAATGGGACATGGTGTCAAAAAAACAGTCCAGCAAAATCTGCCTTCCAAAAACCGTATGGCATTCCTTTCCTTCTGCGCCCTGCCGTGTGCCCGTACAGCGGTTTACGACCACATATGGGGTGTTTTTGTAAACTACAGATTCAGAGCCATAAATATTGAGTTTGGTTTGGCTGTTAACCCTTGCTTTGTAACTGGAAAAAAATTATTAAAATGGAAAATCTGTCAAAAAAGTGAAATTTTGAAATTGTATCTCTATTTTCCATTAATTCTTGTGGAACACCTAAAGGGTTAACAGCATTTGTAAAATCAGTTTTGAATACCTTGAGGGGTGTAGTTTCTAGAATCGGGTCACTTTTTTGGAGTTTCTACTCTAGGGATGCATCAGGGGGGCTTCAAATGGGACATGGTGTCAAAAAAACAGTACAGCAAAATCTGCTTTCCAAAAACCGTATGGCATTCCTTTCCTTCTGCTCCCTGCCTGTATGATACTCCTGCTCCTGAGGGCAACAGCCTGAGTAGTGTCACTGGGCATGCGCCGAGCCCAGTGACGTAATCAGAGCGCTCTTGCCCTCTGGAGCAGGAGTATCGTACAGGCACAGGCACTCAGCGATACTGCGCCTGCGCAGGATTTTGGAGGCCAAGAGAGGAGGAAGCAAGGACTGTGCAGTGAATAAATAAATGACGTAGTGGAGGGGGCGGTGCCGTTCGGCAAGGATGTAGGAGTACAATTATTTCTTAGGAGGCGTGCTGGGCTTGGAAGAAAGGCGGGCTGGGCACTGCAGGGGGGCGTTACTGGGGACTAGAAAAGAGTAATAACGCCCCTCTGGGCACCTTGAGACTTAATTTGCATATCAGAAAAATCGCATTTTTATCTGAATGAAAAGTTGAATAAAAGAATGAAGGTACTTTATTGCACATTGCTATATTAACAGTATTATATGGTCAAAATAGGTGACAGATTCTCTTTAAGGTGAAATATGGCTGTGTCCTAAAGGGGTTAATTCAGTGTCATTTTTTTTATTAGCCGCTGGTGACAGTGATATTACTTGAGCTATACCTCCTGTATAACGTTTGTGCGTCCTAAATATCAGTGACATTAATTCAGTGTAATTATTTATTAGCCGGTGGTGACAGCGATATTACTTGCGCTATACCTCCTTTATAACGTTTGTGCAACCTAAATATCAGTGACATTAATTCAGTGTAATTATTTATTAGCCGGTGGTGACAGCGACATTACTTGCGCTATACATCCTGTATAACGTTTGTGCATCCTAAAATTATCTGTGACATTCAGTGTACTGTTTTCATAGACACTGCGGACAGTGACATTATATGTGCTACATCTCCTGTTTAACGTGTGCGCATCCTAAAAATATTTGTGACATTCTGTGTGTTTTATTTGCGCATACACTTACGAAACTTGCGCTACTGTACGTGTGACATACTTGTAAGCAGATATACCATTTAATATGCGCAAGGAAAGCAGTAAGGGACGGGGAAGTTGCCATGCTGCTTATGGTGCACGCAGAGGTCGTGGCGCTTGGTGCGGTGAAACTGTGCCTACTGCCAGAGCACAAGAGAAACAAGAAACACTCATCCACGATACCTAGCTTCCTGTCCCAGTTTGCAGGGCGGCGCAGGACACCACTCTCACGTCACATCAGTGCGACCAGGTGGTCGGTTGGATTGCTGCAGATAATGCTTCCAGTCGGTTAAGCACCACCCTGTCTTCCACAAAGTCCAGTCTCAGTAGCCAAGAGTCTGGTCAACATAATCCTCACCCTGATCCTCCTTCCTCCCACCATGGAGAGTCTTGGCAAACAAGTGATCCCACACTTGCATATTCCGAGGAGCTCTTTTCAGCGCCATTCCTTAATTTGGGCCTCTCGCCGAGCCCTCTTGAAAAGGAACATGAGGAGAGCTTGTGCCCTGATTCCCAAACTCTTGAGCATCCACAGTCAGCAGAAGATGGTGGTGGGGAAAGGCAATTAGTGTTTCATGAGGTGGATGATGATGATGAGACACAGTTGCCAATAAGTCAACCGCAATTAGTGTCTCAAGAGGTTTATGATAAGGATGAGACACAGTTGTCAATACCTGAGGTTGTGGTTAGGTCAACAAGTCAGGAGGATAACCAGAGTGAGGAAGTGGAAGAGGAGGTGGTGGACGATGAAGTCACTGACCCAAACTGGGAAGGTGGCAAGCCGAGCGAGGACAGCAGTACAGAGGGGGAGGGATCCACAGCACCACAACAGGCGGCAGTGGCAAAAAGGAGAAGGCAGGCCACACCAAACAGGCCTGCAACTGTTCCACGGAGCACCCCCTTGCGGAAATCTCCCTTTTCAAGGGGTAGGTGTTCCGCAGTCTGGCGCTTTTTTGAGGAAAGTGCAGACGATAAAAGAATTGTCATTTGCAATCTGTGCCATACCAAAATAAGCAGGGGAATGAATAATAGCAACCTCACCACCACCAGCATGAACCGCTACATGGCATCAAAACACACTAATAGGTGGGCCGAATGCCTGGGTCCACAATCAGTGTCTACGGGTCACACCACTGCCTCCTCTTCCCCTGTGTTATGTGATGGCCAATCCCCTGTCCAAGACGCAAGCCCGGATGCCTCCCACCGTGCACCTGGACCTTCGCAAGCACCATCAGCTAGCATATCCACTTCTGTGTCCCAGCTCAGTGTACAGATGTCTATACCCCAGGCCTTTGAACGAAAGCGCAAATACCCAGCCACCCACCCACAGGCCATAGCACTAAATGCGCACCTTTCCAAATTGCTGGCCTTGGAAATGTTGCCATTTAGGCTTGTGGACACTGAGGCTTTCTGCAGCCTGATGGAGGTGGCTGTCCCGCGTTACTCTGTCCCCAGCCGCCAATCTTTTTCATGGTGTGCAGTCCCAGCCTTACATCAGCCCATGTCCCGTAACATCACCCGTGCCCTGACCAACGCAGTTATTGGGAAGGTCCACTTAATGACTGACACATGGACAAGTGCTTTTGGCCAGGGACTCTAAATTTCCCTGACGGCACACTGGGTGAATGTTGTGGTGGCCGGGAGCGAGTTGTCACTTGGGATGGCACAGGTGCTACCGATGGCAAGGATTGCAGGGGATAAGGAACCAGAGTGAGCTGTGGCTCTCGCCACTCAACCTAGAACCAGGCATGGTTGTGTCTGATAATAGCCATAACTTGGTGGCAGCTTTGGAGCTCAGCAAGCTCACACACATACCTTGCCTAGCCCACGTGTTCAACCTAGTGGTTCAGCGGTTTCTCAAAACATACCCCAATTTGCCTGAGCTTCTGGTGAAGGTGCGCCGCGTGTGCGCCCATTTCCGCAGATCATTGCCAGCTTTCGCTGGTCTGGCAATGCTGCAGCAGCGCTTGCAATTGCCAGCTCACTGACTGTTGAGCGACGTGAGCATGTGCTGGACCTCTACGTTCCACATGTTGGCCAGGCTTTGTGAGCAGCAGAAGGCGGTAGTGGAATACCAGCTGCAACATGGTTATCGCCTTAATAATCAGATTCCGCTCTTCACCAACTCTGTGAGGTTTTACGCAACTTTGAGGAATCAACACAGATGTTGAGCGGCAATAACGCTATTATCAGTGCAACCATCCCACTTTTGTGTCTACTCAAACGCTCGCTGCTCACAATAAAGGTGGACACTTTGCATGTGGAAGAAGTGGAAATGGGGGAAGACAGTACACAGGGTGATAACCAGACCACCTTAATTTCGTCTTCTCAGCGCAAATTGGTGGATGATGATGATGAGGAGGAGCAGGAGAAGGTTGCCTCCGCTACAGAGGGTAGTACCCATAGCAGGTTTATTCCATCTGTTCAGCATAGATGGGCAGAAGAGGAGGAGGAGGAGATTGAGACTCCTGATTAGGACAGCAAAGTCTTGTCTGTTGGGACTCTGGCAGACATGGCTGACTTTATGTTAGGCTGCCTTCCCCATGACCCTCGCGTTGTATGCATTTTGGCCAACACCGATTACTGGTTGTTCACCCTTCTAAAACCCCCGCTGCAAAGAGAACTGCTTATCTCTCATTCCTGTGATGGAGAGGACGAGCAAAATGGTGCAATACCAGAAGGTCCTTGTGGAAAAATTGCTCCAAAAATTTCCAGCTGACAACGCTGGCTGCAGAGTACGTAGTTCCTTGGCCAACCGAGGAGGGGAGGGGAACACACAGCAGTTCCAACAGATGTAGGGCAACGCTCTCTAAGGCCTTGGACAGGTTCATGACACCTTGCCAGCACCCTCAACCTGATGTGCGACCTAGTGTCACAAGGAGGAAAGAATTTTGGAAGATGGTGAAGGAGTACGTAGCAGACCGTGTCAGCATCCTCAGTGATCCCTCTGTGCCTTACAACTATTGGGTAGACACGTGGCAAAAGCATGTATTTAGTGCTGCTGGGGGAATAATAACTGATAAGCGCATCCGACTGTCAAATGAAAATGCTGACCGGTTGACAAAGCCTGTATTGCCCTTGACTTCTCTACTCCACCAGTGTAAAGCGGCTGAACATAAAGGCACTCTAAATGTGGCTTTTATGGTGTATTGAATACACTGTATTCCCATGCACCCCTTCCACTACTAAAAAGGGTATATGGTTCAATCTCGCTTTTCTCATCCTCTTTCTCCATCATATCAACATGCTTATTAGGCTGCCCTCACTCCTAATGTTTTAGAGGGTCAGCTCAGCAACAGGCCCTCAGCCATAATGTTTTAGAGGGTCACCAGCAGGCCCTCGCCCATAATGTTTTTGAGGGTCACCAGCAGGCCCTTGCCCATAATGTTTTAAATGGTCACCAGCAGGCCCTTGCCCCTAATGTTTTATATAGTCAAATCAGCAGCAGGCACTCGCCCCTAATGTTTTAGAGGGTCAGCTTAGCAGCAGACCCTCACCCCTAATGTTTTACATGGTCATCTCAGCAGCAGACCCTCGCCCCTAATGTTTTAGATGGTCAGATCAGCAGCAGGCCCTCACCCCTAACGTTTTAGATGGTTAGATCATCAGCAGGCACTCGCCCCTAATGTTTTAGAGGGTCAGATCAGCAGCAGGCCCTCACCCCTAATGTTTTAGATGGCCAGATCAGCAGCAGGCACTCACCCCTAATGTTTTAGAGGGTCAGCTCAGCAGCAGGCCCTTGCCCATAATGTTTTAGAAGGTCAGATCAGCAGCAGGCACTTGCCCCTAATGTTTTACAGGGTCAGCTCAGCAGCAGACCCTCACCCCTTGTCACGACCATGGTCATGGTCGTGACTCCTGTAACCGCATGCAGTTGCCTGCGTTCTTGGTTGTGTTGTCAATCACAGGTGAGGGCTGAAGTATGTTGCCTCACCTGTGGTTGCCGCTGGCAACATTTTTATGTCGCAGCTTGCTGTTTGTGTATGCGGTTGCACCTGGCTACCTGTCTTTGTAGGTGTGCCTTTTATGTGTTTGGCGTGCACGAGGTTTAGGTGTGTGCACTGTGACACTTCCCTTAACTGGTGGCTGCCCGTGGCAACGTGTTCTATATTGTACATGTGGTGGCAGTGTCTCGGCCTTTTGGCTGACTCCCAGGACATGGTTGCCACGCATGTCGTTGCCGGTGGTAACAGCTCTAGTGTGTTTGTGTTTATTCCCCTTTAAGTGGTTTCACTTCCCTGGTTGGAGATGGAAGGGTTAATTCCCTTTCCTGTGTGTGTCTGTGTGGGTGTGGCCACTTTGGGCTATAAAGCCTCTTTGGAGACCTGAAGCTGAGGGGTTCTTCAGCCATGCTTTGCTGGAGACATCCTCCTGGTAATTCACCATCTGCCAGTGGGGGCCTCCCTTGTGGTCATAAGTTATGTCACACATGATGTTATGAAGGTGTGTTTTTGGTATGCTCGTTTATTGCAGCTTATGGTCCTGTGTTCCTGTGTGTTGTGTGGTGTGTGCTGTGTCCGTGTGTGTTCTTTGGACAGCAGCGCGTCTGCATGGGTTCCAGGCTTTGTGTCTGTGGCAGGTAGGTGCTATACTTGTTGCATTTACCTGCCATTGCCATAAGTTGTTTATGTTTCCCCTTTATTGTAGCCTGGCCTGTGAGACTCCTGTTCCTCCGTGCCTAGGAGGAACAGGTCGTCTTACCCTGCTCCTAGTTGAGGGCAACCCTGAGGGCTAGTAGGGACTTCAAGGTTCCGGAGTATGAGCCCTCCTACCATCAGGGTCGGCTCATACAGCTAGGAGTCAGGGTCAGAGTTAGGTATATGATAGGAGGTGACCTGCTCCCTGATCTCTGTCCTGGCCTTGCAGCGACTCCATCTTCTGGCATCGCACGGCTGAGGGTTTTCCCCATCCTCAGCCGTGACACCCCTATTGTTTTAGTTGGTCACATCAGCAGCAGGCCCTCTCCCTAATGTTTTAGATGGTCAGATCAGCAGCAGGCACTCACCCCTAATGTTTTAGATGGTCAGATCAGCAGGCCCTTGTTCCAATAGTTTTTGAGGGTCACCAGCAGGCCATCAATCATAATTTTTCAAGGGTGTGTATGATGCCCTCCTTTATGTGTAATAAAGGCTGTATCGTATTGCCGGTTCCTTGTCATTTTTGGCAGCCCTTTCACTTAGTGCATAGGTTTTATGAGTGTAGGAGTCTGACTATCTGAACAATTGTACCACAATGTGAATGTGGCCCTCCTTTATGTGATATACAGGTTGTATCAGAGTGCCTCTTCCTTGTAATTTTTGGCATCTCTTCCACTTTATATACAAGAATGTTTCCTAACAATTTTTCCTCTAAAATCTATTTTATCTTCGGTTTTGTGCGTAATATTGTAAGTCTGTAAAATTGGCGTACTACTCGGACAACATCATTCCCAGCAGCGACCTGGGAGTCCAAGATGCATCCAGACATCCTCCCCATGCTGTTCCCAAACCATTTCAGTGGTGTTTCCATCAATTTCTGACCTTTTCATGTGAACCAGACACCCTCCCCTCTTCAGAGCAGGGGGGTGCCTGGTTTAATGCTCGGGTTCTGCCTTTGACTTCCATTTTCCTCGGGTGCTCGGTAGGGAACCTGAGCATTCCGAGGTGTTCAACTCGAGCACCCGAGCACTTTGGTTCTCGACTAACACTAGTTACTAGATGACTGACAAAAAGTGAAAGTAGGATGCACACAGCTAGAAAAACAGTTAACCCTTTGTGACAGAATGTCTCAATATTTTTTATAAAGACCAATTGAAAAAAAGATTTTTATCCCCAAATGAGTAAAATGTAATTTAAAAAAATTGCCCCCAGAGGTGTATATGTTCTTTAAACTGGTCCTGTAAAAATAAAACTAAAAAAGGCCCCAATGTTGTAGGTGGGTCCAAACTGACAGAAGGAGAGGCAACACAAGTAGATGGTGCCAATACAAGTTGGCAGGGTCAGCAATACCATAGTGCAGCGCAAAATCTCCCTAGAAACTTGTCACTCTGTGGTAGCCATCAATAGCTGCTATATTCTGTCCTTCTTCTCCCCTAATTGTCTCTAATAAAGATATGGAGCAGGGGGCTTAGAAGGTGAGATACAGCACCAAGCCAACCCTACCTTTAGCATGCTGTCTGGACTTCCTCTAATAATAACCCTTGTAGTGCTCCCAATAGTATGTACCCGTCAGCGGCCATTATGATGGGTGGGACCAGACTAAATAGAGGAGTTGGAATGACCACTTAAGCTATACCTGAGACAAGGGGTGTGGTCATAACCATCAATAACACAGAAACAAGTGAAACCGAAGAGACTGTCAGATCACATCACATGCAGCTAGTCTGTTAGATCTTCTGACCCCTGTCACGGGAGAGACCGTGACAATATTTGGTGAAGTACTGGTCAAAACAGACAAAAATAGCCATATTGTCTCTTCACAGTTCAACCTAGGAATATAGTCAAAACAGTTTATGAAAACCATTTTCCTGGATCACTATCCAACGTAATTCTAGTGTTACGTTTTTTCTTGCTGTAAACTTTTCACAAGGAAGTACAGAGTTAAAAGAATAATACCGTACCATGACTTCTGTGGAACAACTTCCTACTAATCCCACAATGTTTAACCTGATTATTGAGCAGCTTGATGTCACATATGTGTCACTTAATTCTTCCTAAGTTCATTTACCTAGTAAGTTTCTACATTCCTTTATTTACTCATGACTTAAGAATCAAATATGATTACATTACTAGGCACAACACATAACAGCTAAACTTCAGAATACCCAGCATATTAGTTGATTATATGAAAATCAATTTAACTGGAAAACGGTTCTGTTATATAGGTGCGGAAGTGGAAAACAGACTAATGTCCACCAGGTTTAACTTTTCTCACTCTTTAAAGAACATCCTTACTGACTCCACAAAGATAATCCAATTATTTTTCACATGAACTCCACTCTTATTATCTATTGCTTAAATGGGTTATTAGTTCATGGTATTCATTACTTAGTTCAGGGCATCAGTATCAGATCAGTGGTGACCAACTAAATGGGACAAAAAGCTGTCATTATCGTTCGACCCCTACAATTTACATGGCATGCAGGTAAACATTGAAGAGAATGTAGACCTCTAAGGAGCATCATGGCTCCTTCAGACAGCTGATTGGGAGGGTGCTAGGAGTCTGATCTTCATTGATCTGATATGATCTATCCTGGCCTTCCATTTCTCTTGATCATCTTTGAGATGTTTCTATTTCTTGATTGGAGTCCACCTGTGGTAAATTCAGTTGATTGGACATAATTTAGAAAGACACATCCCTGTCTATATAAGGTCTGAGAGCCAACAATGCATATCAGAGCAATAATCAAGCCATGAGGAGGAAAGAACTGCCTGTAGAACTCAGAAACAGGATTTTGTGGAGGCACATATCTAGAGAATGGTACAAAATATTTATGCTGCACCAAAGGTTACCAAGAGCACAGTGACCTACATAATTCTTAAATGGAAGACGTTTGAAACAACCAGGACACTTCCTAGAGCTGGCCACCTTACCAAACTAAGTAATCAGGAGAAGGGCCCTAGTAAGAGAGCTGACCAAGAACCCAATGGTCACTCTGGCTGAACTCCAAAGATCCTGTGTGCAGATGGGAGAAACTTCAGAAGGTTTGGCCTCAATTCTAAGCAACATTACTGGAGGAAACAAGGCACTGGTAATCACCTGCCCAAACCATCCCTACAGTGAAGCATGTGGTGGTAGAATCATATTGTGGGTGTGTTTTTTAGTGGCTAGGATAGGTACATTGGTCAGAGTTAAGGGAAATATGAGCAGAGATTCACTTTACAACAAGCCCCTAATCACACAGCCAAGACGACACATAGCTTAGGGACAACTCTGTGAATGTCCTTGAGTGGCCCTTACTTGAACCCAATCAAGCATCTCTGGAGAGACCTGAAATTGGCTGTCCACTGACAGTCCACATCCAATCTGACATTGCTTAAGATGATCTGCAGAGAATTAAGGCAGAAAAACTCAAAATCCAGACGCGCAAATCACTGCAACTTCAACTAAGTACTGAGAAAAGGGCCTGAATACTTACTGTATGTCAATTCAATATATTAGGTATTCCTTTTCAATAAATTACCAAAGGTTTCAAACATTCTGTTTTCACTTGAGTGCAAAATGTTGGGAAAACTTGATTTTATTTTTTTTGCACATAAGTCTGCAACATAAACAAATGTAAAATAAAGTGAAAGGGGCTGAATACTTTCCAAATGCATTGTGTAAGCTATCTTAAAGGTATATAGTAGGTAAATGTCAAATACATCTTTAAAGAGGTTGTCTGTCAGTTTTTCAATTATCGGGGAGAAGTCAGGCTTGTTAAAGAAAGGAAAAAAGCTTAAAGGGGTTTTCTGAGACTTTCATACTGATCACCTATGCTCAGGGTATGTCATCAGTAACTCATTAGCGGAGGTCTGACACCTGAGACCCCCACTGATCAGTTAGCAGTAGTGCTGCGGCTTTCTCTCACCTTTTTGTAGGTCAGTGACGACACGTTCATCGGTCACATGGCCTAGGCACAGCTCAGCCCTGTAGAAATTAATGGGGCTAAGTATGATACCAAGCACAGCTGCAATACAAAGTACAGCACTGTGCTTGGTAAGCACATAGAAGAAAGCGGAGCCCACAGGTGTGCCTTCTCAAACAGCTGTGTGATATGAACAATTAATGTGATGTCATCACCTTCGGTGCGACAGAAACTAGAAGCCTCAGACTGTAACAGAGAATGTTTAGGAAAGTCTAGCAAAGTTTCCACATAGATTTCTACAGAACCTGTTCTGTTAAAGTTGAACCCCCCCAACAGAGTGGAGAGGGTGTCAGCAGTAAGTTTTTTTATGTCACTGATTATTTTGCCCTTCTTCTGATTCATCAGAAGAACAACCCCCAAAAAACGAATCCTGTCTGTTGAGCATCCGCCTTCACTTAGTCAGCATTTGGTTAGTAATTTATCAGTATTGCTATGGCCAAAAAGAAAAAAACAAAACAGGAGTGGATCCAAATAAAGATAACACGTAAATGGAATGTTTGCATGTCTTCTGTTTTTTGTACCCACTCCTGCTTTTGGCTATCAAACCATGAGCATATCCTGGTAATCACCTGCCCAAACCATCCCTACAGTGAAGCATGTGGTGGTAGAATCATATTGTGGGTGTGTTTTTTAGTGGCTAGGATAGGTACATTGGTCAGAGTTAAGGGAAATATGAACAGAGATTCACTTTACAACAAGCCCCTAATCACACAGCCAAGACAACACATAGCAGGGACAACTCTGTGAATGTCCTTGAGTGGCCCTTACTTGAACCCAATCAAGCATCTCTGGAGAGACCTGAAATTGGCTGTCCACTGACAGTCCACGTCCACATCCAAGGGTTATATTAAAATTTAATGTTGATAAGTGCAAGATAATGCACCTGGGACGTAAAAACCCAAGAGCAGAATATAAAATCAGCGATACAGTCCTAACCTCAGTATCTGAGGAAAGGGATTTAGGGATCATTATTTCAGAAGACTTAAAGGTAGGCAGACAATGTCACAGAGCAGCAGAAAATGCTAGCAGAATGCTTGGGTGTATAGCAAGAGGAATTACCAGTAGAAAGAGGGAGGTGCTCATGCCGCTCTACAGAGCACTAGTGAGACCTCATTTGGAGTATTGTGCTCAGTACTGGAGACCATATCTCCAGAAGGATATTGATACTTTGGAGAGAGTTCAGAGAAGAGCTACTAAACTGGTACATGGATTGCAGAATAAAACTTACCAGGAAAGATTAAAGGACCTTAACATGTATAGCTTGGAAGAAAGACGAGACAGAGGGGATATGATAGAAACTTTTAAATACATAAAGGGAATCAACAAGGTAAAAGAGGAAAGAATATTTAAAAGAAGAAAAACTGCTACAAGAGGACATAGTTTTAAATTAGAGGGGCAAAGGTTTAAAAGTAATATCAGGAAGTATTACTTTACTGAGAGAGTAGTGGATGCATGGAATAGCCTTCCTGCAGAAGTGGTAGCTGCAAATACACTGGAGGAGTTTAAGCATGCATGGGATAGGCATAAGGCCATCCTTCATATAAGATAGGGCCAGGGGCTAACCATAGTATTCAGTATATTGGGCAGACTAGATGGGCCAAATGGTTCTTATCTGCCGACACATTCTATGTTTCTATGCAAAATAGGGATCATGTGATACAGGCATTACAGCTGCTCCAAAGACAGGATCCGGTCAGAAGAAGGGTAAAATAAATGGTGATGTCAACAAGGCCAAAAAGGGAAAATGGCCGCCCCGTCATAGAGTGAGGAGGGTGGGAAGAGCATGAGAAGTCTACAGAGTGGCACAGTGTTGAGGTGGTGTCATGCCCTGCTCAGGTCATGTGCGGAGGTCTGCTAGGTTAGCAGCACATGTGTAGCCTTTTTGTTATTGTTTTGGAGTTGAGCTGTATCCGCCTCCCTTCAGGTGCACTGGGTGGGGTCGTTGGTATGAGCTTAAATTACGCCCACTCCCAGTGTCCTGTGTGGGTTATAGCTTCTGTCTTATTCAGAGGAAGGAAGGAAGGAGGGAAGGATTGCTGTTTCTGCTCAGTACAAGATAAGTTGGTTTTGTTTTCTTGTGATTGTCTGTCTAGGCTGTTAGAGAGACGCTTGCCCCCTCGAGGTCCCGAGGGAGCAGGTTGCCTCTTTCCCCCTTTCACCATCTTAGGGATTTTAGGGAATCTTCAGCCTAGGCATGAGGACACGTTTATTCCCACCTTCAGGGTCTGAATGTGGGCATAGAAGTATAGGAAATGCTGGTAGGGATTTGTCAGGAGGTGACCTTGATCCCCAGCTTCTTGCCTAGACATTTGTTTTGTTGTATTCTGTGTATCTTGTATCCTGTCCAGCGTGACAGGTGGCAGCAGTATAAGGAGACCACAGTGTGGCCCAGGGACAGAGTGTTGAGGTGGCAGCAGCATGATGAGACCACAGAGTGGCGCAGGGACAGAGTGTTGAGGTGGCAGCAGCATGAGGAGACCACAGAGTGAAGTGGCAGCAGCATGAGGAGACCACAGAGTGGTGAGGTGGCAGCAGCATGAGGAGACCACAGAGTAGTGAGATGGCAGCAGCATGAGGTAACCACAGAGTGGTGAGGTGGCAGCAGCATGAGGAGACCACAGAGTGTTGAGTTGGCAGCAGCATGAGGACACCACAGAGTGGCCCAGTTACATAGTGGAGAGGTGGCAGCAGCATGAGGAGACCACAGAGTGGTGAGGTGGCAGCAGCATGAGGAGATCACAGAGTGGTGAGGTGGCAGCAGCATGAGGAGACCACAGAGTAGTGAGGTGGCAGCAGCATGAGTAGACCACAGAGTGGCCCAGTGACAGAGTGTTGAGGTGGCAGCAGCATGAGGAGACCACAGAGTATTGAGGTGGCAGCAGCATGAGGCCCAGTGGCCCAGTGACAGAGTGGGGAGGGGGGCAAAAGCCTAGCCACTACCAACACAATATGTTGGGTGGCAGTAGGATCACCTGGTAGCAGGTGTGTGGCATCAGGCGGGTTGCAGCATCAGAATAGTAGCTGAAGCAGTTAGCCAGAAGAAACAGGTCTCTTTTGACAAAGTTTGGGTGTGGCACCATGGATTATCTAGTGTGATGCATCAGGCACTGGTGTGTGGAAATCCTGGCTGATTCACGCCTGATTCATCTCCACAAAGATGGATTCATCTCCTTGGGGTAACTATGCCCCCCGCCACATTAAATATCCGCTCTGATGCCACACTACTGGCAGTGCAGGAAAGCTTGTCCATGGCAAACTCGGCCTGTTGCTGACACAAATCAAGTTTGGCTGCCCAGTAGTCCAGGGGATCTTTGATGTGGGGTGGCAGGGTGCAGTCCAAGTATGCCACCACCTTCTGGTTCAGGTTCTGCTCCATGTCTATCTGCTGCTGGTGGTGAGTAGTTTCTTCACTAAGCAGGTGAAGAAACTGCTCATCAGAGATTATAGACTTCTAAACTAGACTTCTAAGCTGCTGCTGATGGAGCTGGTACTGCTCCTGCCCCCCCCCCCACCTCCTCAGAAGCCATGGCAGTGGAAAGTGAGCGCAGAGTGCCCCTCCGGTTAGACCTTCGTGAGGATGGGCGATAGAGCAGATAGGCAGCGGCCAACTGACTACATAGGATGTCTTGATAGTAGTTCAGTTTGTAATCCCTCTTAGTGAGTGGAAAAAAGGCCCCCCATTTTGGTCCAGTAGCGAGGGTCTAACATAGTAGAGAGCCAGTAGTCATCCCTCTGCCGAATGGTGATAATTCGGCTGACGCTACACAAGCAACTGAGCATGCATCGTGCCATTTGCGGAAGTGAATCGGAGGGCATCCCTGCGTCCATCTCCACTGCATACTGCCACGGTGTGTCTGGGTCATCTACCTCATGTTCCTCATCACCCTGTAGCTCCTCCAGCTGCTCCTCCTCTCCTCTCACCTGTGCAGCAAAACCACCCATTTCTCTACACATTGCTTGTGCGCGAATATCCTCCTCCTCCTGTCCTTCTCCTATTCAGCCCCCACAGGTCTCATGTGCCCATGAGATATTGGCGCCACATCTCCTGTCCCCTGGCCAGCCAGATTTAGCAGCATCTGTTCCAGGACATGAAGCAGTGGAATGATATTGTTCATTCGATAATCCTGGTGACTGACAAATAAAGTGGTCTCCTCAAAGGGCCTGAGCAAACGTCAGGTATCACGCATTAGCTGCCAGTGGCTAACATCGAAGTTACATAGGAGAATACCTTTCTCTTTTCTTATAGTCGGTCCATCATATGGAGGGTGGGGTCCCAATGGGTGGAAAAGTTGCATATCAGCCGTTGCTGGGGAACGCCACTCTGCATTTGCAGCACAAGGAGGGTGTGCTTTGCAGCATAAGAGTGGCTGAAGTGCATGCACAGTTTCCTGGCCATTTTCAGGATGTCTTGAAGCCCTCCTTGACTCACCATGTTCTTCTCATTGTCGGTGACCATGGTTCTGATTTTGAGTTGATGAGGAGAAAGCCAGGATTAAATTTTTTGATGGAGGACGCAGAGCAGTTCCTCTCCTGTGTAACTCTGTTCACCCAGGCAAACTAGCTGCAGAACAGCATGACACCACCGTGCACTGCACATGTGGTATGCTGGAGGAGCACTCTGAATTGTCCCTGCAGTGGAGACTGAGGACACGGTGGAGGATGAGGATACAGAGGCGGACATTGTCGCAGGACTAACGGCGTGAGAATGTGGAGGCAGCAGCGGCGTCACCTGGCCAAGTTGCTGGTGTGGCTGGGCATGAACCACATTTACCCAGTGGGCCATAAAGGACATATATTGTCATTGTCCGTAGTTACAGCTCCACAGTGCTATGCACCTTATTGGATACTGACATGCTCAAAGACTGGCCCACTTTCTGTTCAATGTACGTGTGTAGGGCTGATACAGTTTTTTCGCAAATAAATGACGGCTTGGGACTCTCCACCTCAGCTCAGCACAAGCCATCAGTTCTCTGAATGGTGCAGAGTATACCACTTGGAAAGGGAGGGACTGCAGCACCAGCAACTTGGCCAGGAGCACATTCAGCTTCTGCGCCACTGGATGAGTGCACGCATACTGTTGTCTCTTGTAAATCGCTTCGGTGATCGATTGCTGACAGAATGACTAACGAGGAGTAGGAGGAGGAGCAGGAGCATCAGGACCAGCAGATGATGAGAAGGACAGACAGCTCCCTTCGGCTGAGGTGGTGGAGCCTTGACTGCCTGAAATCGCGTGCGTGCTACTGGGTGATTCAGTGGTAACTGCGGCAGGCTGGACCATCACATCAGAGCTACGGTTCTCCAAGGCCACTTAATGGTGGCGCTGCATATGTTGACGCAGGGCCGTGGTGCTAACATTGGCACCCTGGCCATGCTTCATCTTCTGCCCACAGATTCAGCAAATGGCCATGTTCACCTCCTCCAGCGGCTTGACGAAAAACTGCCAGACCGCTGAGTATGGCATTTACCTCCCAACACTCGCTGACATCCTGCTACCGTTTCCTTCATGAACTCCTGCACCGCTACTTTCCGGGCAAGTAGGCCCCTGTGAAGCTGGATGTCTACCCCGGGCACGTTTGGCTCTGAACCTCCCACTGCTGCCACTCTGCAGACTCACGGCCACGCTACCACCTTGCTGGCTCAGCCACTGCCTCATGCGCAAGCTGCCACCCTTTTCTCTGATGATGACGAAGCTCCTTCTTCACTCGGCTCCCAAGTGTGATTGACTACATCATCATCCACTACTATCTGCAAGTCACTGATATCCCTCTCAACGGTCTCAGGGCCAGGAGCCTGACCGCTCGCAACACCAGCTCCCACACGACTCTCATTATCACTACTTGCCCGCCTACTTGAGGAAGCGGCGGGTCTCTCTTCCAGATCTTGGCTGGACAGTAGCTGCTGACTGTCCTCTAGAAGTTCGTCCTCGCTGAACAGTGGAGCTGAGCCTACGGCATGCGATACTTCTAGAGCTGATGGAACAGAAAATTACAGAGGCAGGTCCAGGACAGGTAGGGCCACAGGGCCTGCTCCCGGGCCATGCCAACTAAGACTTCTTTCACACAAGTGTGACGGATTAGGTCCGGATGCGTTCAGTGTGCGTTCAGTGAAACTCGCGCCATTTTGCAAGGAAGTCCAGTCAGTTTTGTCTGCGATTGCGTTAATTTTTTTCTGTGCGGGTGCAATGCGTTTTGATGCATTTTTCACACGCGTGATAAAAAACTGAAGGTTTACAAACATCTCTTAGCAACCATCAGTGAAAAATGCATCGCACCAGCACTTGCTTGCGGATGCAATGCGCTTTTCATGTAACCCTATTCACTCCTATGGGGCCAGGGCTGCGTGAAAAAAGCAGATTATAGAACATGCTGCGATTTTTGCGCATTGCAGAAGTGATACGTGAAAAACAATGCTCATGTACACAGACCCATTAAAATGAATGAGTCAGGATTCAGTGTGGGTGCAATGCGTTCATGTCACACATTGCACCCGTGCGGAAAACTCGCTCGTGTGAAAGTTGCCTAAGCGTTGTGTCAGAGGAACCCACCGACTCTTGGCTGGGGGTGTCTGATGTCACTTGCGATGAAGTAGAAGACCGAGTCAACCATTCAAGCACCGCTGGGTTGCTGGTCAAGACACGACCCCTAGATGACACCAGGAGCTCAGGCCTGTTGCTGCGACTCCTGCTGCGACCCGCCTCCCTTCTTCTGCTGCTACTTCTGCCTGCGCCTGAAACATTTTGGCCACTGCCCATTCCATTTAAAGGGCTTGTTACTTGTCTGTCTGACACTATAAAATAAAAGAATTAAATTTAATTAAAAGTAAAGGAATAAACTCCAAAAATGGCTGTATAACAATGTAAATTCACCTCAGGAAGGCTAATGAGACGCACAGTACTTGTATTTACTATAAATAAACCCTAAAAATGGCTGTATAACATTGTAAGTTCACCGCAGAACGACTAATGAGATGTACTTGTATTTACTTTAAATAAACCCCAAAAAAGGCTGTGTCACAAAAAATTCACAGCAGAACGGTTAATAAAACATACTTGTATTTACTATAAATAAACTCTAAAAATGGCTGTATAACAATGTAAGTTCAACGCAGAACGGCTGATAAGACATACTTGTATTTACTATAAATAAACCCCAAAAAGGTTGTGTCACAATCTAAATTCACAGCAGAACAGCTAATAAGTAGTGATTAGCGTGAATATTCCAATAACAATTTTTTTTTTGTGAATATCGCAACTTCGAGAATTCGAGAATATTTCGAATATAGTGCTATATAATCGCTATATTGAATATTCATCATTTTTTAACATCTGAAAACATGATTCCTCACTGCTTCTTGCTTGTGGGCCAATGAGTCATTGGCCCACAAGCAACTTAAGCAGGAAGGATCATGTTTCATATGGAAAAAAAAATTACGAATATTCTAAAAAACGAATATATAGCAATATAGCGAATATATTCATTATTTAGAATATTCGCCTTTTTTCCCCCAATCTGTACAGTTGTTCGCATACTCCTCCCGACAAGCGTCCCTGTCACCATGGGAAAACGTGAAAACTCGGATCCGATGGTATATTCTAACACACAGGCGTTCCCATGGTGACGAGGACGCTTATCGGGGAGTAGTATGCTAACAACTGTACAGATTGGGGGGGAAAAAAGGCAAATATTCTAAATAATGAATATATAGCAATATAGTGAATATTCGCTAAATACAAATATAGAGCAATTTAGCTAATATAGTGCTATAATATTTTTTTTTATAGTCTTTTTTTTTCTCTTCTGAACTTCAGATTTGGAAAACATTGACACTATTAAAAAAATATATTATAGCACTATATTAGCTAAGCTGTCTGAAGTTACTTGTGACATATATATGCAGCAATACCTTCTGTGTGTCAGGGGCAGAGATAGGAAGAATATTAGTGAAATGTTTTAGTTTTTTTTTCATAATCCACATTTTCAATACCTTGTGTGGTTGTCAGGCCCAGATATAGGGTAAAAAATGGAAATACAGAAAAAAAAATTCTCCCATAATCTATCCACATTTTTGCTGTCAACGGTGTAATCCGTGAATTGTGTGGTCTGCGCTTCAATACATTGTGTGGTTGTCAGGCCTAGATATAGGGAAAAAAAATTAAATACATAAAAACGATTTTATTCCCATAATCTCTCCACATTTTTGCTGTCAACGGTGTAATCCGTGAATTGTGTTGTGCGGTTCAATACATAGTGTGGTTGTCAGGCCTAGATATAGGGGAAAAAAATTAAAATTTTAAAACGATTTTTCTCCCATAATCTGTCTCCAACTTGACTGTCCGAGCTCCAGCACTGCAGTTTGGGGCTCGGACACTGCAGCACGGTGCCAGACGTGCTGTCATGCCAAGCCCCTTGGTGACTCAGCGTTTAGGCCATGCCCCTCTCATAATGTTTAGGCCATGCCCCCTCTCGACAGCCTGCTTTGGCCATGCCCCCTCAGGTCACACCTGAGTTATGCGCCCCGGTGATGTCAGCGCTTAGGTGATTAGCTCCCTATTTAAGGCTGCAACTGGCAATCACCTTTGCCAGTTATAGGTTTTTCCTTGCTGTGCTCTGCTGCATGTGTGTTATTTGAACTGTTGCTTTTGGACTTGACTTCGGCTATTCCTAGACCTCTCTCTTTCTGATTAGCGATTCTGTACCTTCTTCCTGTCCTGTATTGACCCTTGGCTTGTTATTGCTTCCTCCTTCCGCTTTGTGATTTTGTTGGTATTGATCTCCTGGTTTGACTGTTTCTGGCACGACTTCCCTTGGCGTTTGTTTGTCTGTCCTGTGTTTGAACAGGCACCTGTTTTGCAGAAACTTGGATTGTATCTCTGCACTTACCAGTAGAGGGACCGTCGACCATTTGTGGACTTGTCGCCTAGGACTTGTTCTGCAAGTAGGCAGAGTCAGTTGGCTGGGTTCAAGTTAGGGCTCACTCTGTGAGTGCATGTCCCTGCCTACGGTTGTGACATAATCTAGCCACATTTTTGCTGTTGTGTGAACTGCGCTTCAATACGTTGTGTGGTTGTCAGGCCTAGATATAGGGGGAAAAAAATGTATACAGAAAACGATTTTTCTCCCATAATCTATCCACATTTTTGCTGTCAACGGTGTAATCCGTGAATTGTGTGATCTGCGCTTCAATACATTGTGTGGTTGTCAGGCCTAGATATAGGGAAAAACGTAAAATACAGTAAACAATTTTTTCCCCCATAATCTATCCACATTTTTGCTGTCAACAGTGTAATCCGTGAATTGTGTGATCTGTGCTTCAATACCTTGTGTGGTTATAAATATAAATATAAACAACATCAGAAAACAGTGTTTGTACCACAGATCCCAATAATCTGGGCCTAAAATAGTGTCCATATTCTGTGTTTTTCTGTGACATATACTGTCCTGCATCAAAAAACTTTTGCGGACTGTAAAAAAATCTGCGCCTGTCACGGCTGTTTGAGAGTAACAAGAGCATACACAGTAAAAAGAGCTACTGACCGGACCCAAACTAGGGAAGATAAAGGGTGACCCCTGTCAGACCCTCAAAGCTCTCCCTATGCTGCTAAAGCACATGCCCGGATCCAAATGGTGGAACGAGGCATGCCCGCGTACCTAAGACTGATGACCACTGTAACCCCTACAATAGTGGAAGGGGCCCGGCCACCGGTGCCCTGCTCAGTATATGGAGGGAACCGTGGCCACCTCAGATCCAGTCAGAAAATAACCAGGTACACAACAATGTCTGCACACTTAGCTGAAGGAGCTGCAGCCGCAGAGAAGACGGATCCAAGGACAGCTGGCAATATCCGGAGTGCTTGCTGCAGCAGAACACAGGTCCAGAGAACTGATAGCTTACAAGTGAAGATACTCAAGCCAGAGCTACAACTGAAATGAGAAATATAATCCACGCCCTACAATAGGAGGAGGGGTGATTTAAAGGCAGGGAAATCAAACGCAGGAGGAACAGCTGGGAGTAAAGACCTCATCACAGGGGCGGAGAAACAGAGCAGTGAGAACTCCTCCTAGCTCTAAGTGACATCATCACAGGGGTGGAGAAACAGAGCTGTGAGAATGTCTCAAAGCTCTCGTAGTGACACTACCCCCCCCTCTACGGGTGGACTCCGGACACCCAGGACCCACCTTCTCAGGATGAGCCCTATGAAATGCCCTGATGAGGCGAGTGGCTTTAATGCCCGACACCGGAACCCACATCCTCTCCTCAGGACCATAACCCTTCCAATGAACGAGGTACTGAAGAGAACTGCGGACAATGCGAGAGTCCACAATTCTGGAAACCTCAAACTCCAGATTGCCATCAACCAAAATCGGAGGAGGAGGCAAAGAGGAGGGTACCGTGGGCTGGACATATGGTTTTAAGAGAGATCTGTGAAATACATTATGTATCTTCCAAACCCGTGGAAGATCAAGACGGAAGGCAACAGGATTGATGACTGACAAAATTTTATAAGGCCCAATAAACTTGGGACCCAATTTCCAGGAGGGAACCTTCAGTTTAATATTTCTTGTAGACAACCACACCAGATCACCCACATTCAGGTCCGGACCAGGCACACGTCTCTTATCAGCCACACGCTTATATTTCTCACTCATCTTTCTAAGATTACTCTGAATCTTTTGCCAAATGGTAGACAAAGACGAGGAAAATCTCTCCTCCTCAGGTAAACCAGAAAGAGCCCCTCCCGAGAATGTCCCAAACTGCGGATTGAACCCATATGCACCAAAGAATGGTGACTTATCAGAAGATTCCTGACGACGGTTGTTCAAAGCAAACTCAGCAAGAGGGAGAAATGAACACCAATCCTCCTGGTTCTCTGCCACAAAACAGCGCAAATATGTCTCCAGATTCTGATTGAGGCGCTCAGTCTGACCATTCGACTGCGGGTGAAAAGCAGAAGAGAAGGACAGCCGAACCCCCAGGCGAGAACAGAAAGCCTTCCAGAACCTGGACACAAACTGCGTGCCTCTATCGGAAACAATATCAGAGGGAATGCTGTGCAATTTAACAATATGGTCGACAAAAGCTTGCGCCAACGTTTTAGCACTGGGTAAACCAGGGAAAGGAACGAAATGAGCCATCTTGCTAAAACGGTCCACGACCACCAGGATCACCGACTTCCCCGAGGAACGAGGAAGATCCGTGATAAAGTCCATGGACAGGTGTGTCCAAGGACGGGAAGGTATGGGTAACGGGAGAAGGGAACCTGAAGGTCGTGAACGAGGGACCTTAGCGCGAGCGCACGTCTCACAAGCAGCCACAAAACCCTCCACCGACTTACGAAGAGCCGGCCACCAAAATCTCCGAGCAATGAGATCTACCGTGGCTCTACTCCTGGGGTGACCAGCAAGAACCGTATCATGATGCTCCTTGAAGAGTTTGTGACGTAGCTCAGAAGGCACAAACAACTTCCCGGAAGGACAACGGGCAGGTGCCTCAGTCTGGGTAGCCTGGACCTCGGCCTCCAAATCGGAATATAGAGCAGAAACAACTACCCCCTCCGCCAAAATGGGACCCGGGTCCTCGGAGTTTCCTCCTCCCGGAAAACAGCTAGAGAGAGCATCAGCCTTCACATTTTTGATCCCAGTGCGTAATGTAATGACAAAATTGAATCTGGAGAAGAACAGAGACCATCTGGCCTGTCTCAGATTCATACGCCTGGCCGACTCCAAGTACGCCAGATTCTTATGGTCGGTAAAAACGGTGATAGGGTGCCTGGCCCCCTCCAACCAATGGCGCCATTCCTCGAAAGCCAACTTGATGGCCAACAACTCCCTATCTTCCACATCATAGTTTCTCTCTGCCGGGGAGAGTTTTTTAGAGAAAAAGGCACAGGGTCGCCATTTGGCAGGAGAAGGGCCCTGGGACAAAACTGCACCCACACCCACCTCAGAAGCATCCACCTCAACAATAAAAGGTAAGGAAACATCGGGATGCACCAAGACGGGAGCAGACGCAAAACTCTCTTTAATCTTAGAAAAGGCTGCAAGCGCCTCCTCCGACCAAAAGGAAAAATCCGCCCCCTTTTTTGTCATGTCAGTAAGGGGTTTGACAACAGAGGAATAATTCAAAATGAACTTTCTGTAGTAGTTAGCAAAACCCAGAAAGCGCATCAATGCCTTCTGATTCTCAGGAAGCTCCCACTCAAGTACAGCACGGACCTTCTCCGGATCCATGCGAAAACCAGAAGCAGAGAGGAGAAAACCCAGAAATTGAATCTCCGTTACCATAAAAAGACATTTATCCAGCTTGGCATACAATTTATTTTCCCGCAGTATCTGCAGAACCTGAAAAAGATGATCCTGATGGGTCTGAACATCAGGGGAAAAAATCAAAATATCATCAAGATACACCAATACAAATTTCCCCATTAAATGGTAGAAAATACTATTAACAAAATGCTGAAAGACGGCCGGAGCATTCATCAGGCCGAAAGGCATAACGAGATTCTCGAAATGCCCGTTAGGGGTATTAAAGGCCGTTTTCCATTCATCCCCCTCTCTGACCCTGACCAGGTTGTACGCGCCTCTCAAATCCAATTTGGAAAACACCTTGGCCCCAACAATTTGGTTGAAGAGGTCCGGGATCAGAGGAAGGGGATAGGGATCGCGAATCGTGATACGGTTCAGCTCCCTAAAATCTAAGCAAGGTCTCAGAGAGCCATCTTTTTTTTTAACAAAAAAAAAACCCGCGGCAACAGGTGACTTTGAGGGACGAATATGCCCCTTATCGAGACTCTCGAAGATATAGGTTTGCATTGCGATTCTTTCCGGTTGTGAGAGATTGTAGAGGCGTGCTTTTGGCAGCTTGGCACCGGGAATGAGGTTAATGGGACAGTCAAACTCCCGGTGAGGAGGTAGCTCCTGAACACCGCTCTTGGAAAACACGTCCGAGAAATCAGAGAGAAATTATGGCACAGTTTTAGTAGACACCTCTGCAAAAGTCGCTGTGAGACAATTCTCTCTACAAAAGTCACTCCACTCATTTATTTGCCTTCCTTGCCAATCAATAGTGGGGTTATGTCTAGTGAGCCAGGGTAACCCCAAAACTAGAGGAGAAGGCAATCCGTTAAGGACAAAACAAGATATATCCTCCACATGAGTGTCACCTACAGCTAGCCGGATATTGTGAACAATGCCCTTCAGAGATCTCTGCGAGAGTGGAGCAGAGTCAATAGCAAAAACAGGTATATCCTTTTCTAATGTGCAAACCTGAAAACCATGCATGGCTACAAATTGAGTGTCAATAAGATTGACGGCCGCTCCACTATCGACAAAAATCTCACAAGAAATGACTTTGCTCTCTAGCGCCACCCTGGCAGACAGGAAAAACGGGAACTGCAGGTCAGAGGAAAAGCATCAATTCCTACATCAACTTTGCCCAAAGTAGCAGATGAAGCAGAATTTGATGATTTACCTTTTGAGGTTTTTCTCTTATTATCGCTCTAAGTACAGTTCAGGAATCTCCTAGACGGACAAACATTTGCCAAATGACCTATGCCCCCACAACAAAAACACACCATATTCTGAGGACTAAATCCTCTTTTATCAGGGGCAAGTCGACCTAGCTGCATGGGCTCCTCCTCAGAGGGGAGCGAGACAGGATGAGGCCCCTGCACACTAAATGAGTCCGCACCATTGCCCCTAGACTGACAATGGCTGGACAGAGAGGTCTTGTTTCTTTCTCTTAGACGCCTGTCAAGGCGTACCGCCAATGACATGGCAGACTCTAAGGACGTTGGTCTCTCATGGAAAGCAAACGCATCTTTCAATCTCTCTGAGAGACCATGACAGAACTGACTCCGGAGTGCAGCATCATTCCAACCTGAATCAGCTGCCCATCTCCGAAATTCAGAACAATAAAGCTCCGCAGACAGTTTGTTCTGGCATAAAACACGTACGTTCGATTCGGCCAGAGCAACACGATCCGGGTCATCATATATCTGCCCCAGGGCCACAAAAAATCTTTCCACGGATCGAAGGGAGGGATCCCCTGATGGCAGCGAAAAAGCCCAAGTCTGAGCATTACCCCTGAGCAGGGAGATGACAATCCTCACCCTCTGCTCCTCCTTACCAGAGGAGTGGGGACACAAGCAAAAATGGAGTTTGCATGCCTCTCTGAAGCGAACAAAATTCTCACTGCCCCCGGAGAACGTTTCCGGAAGTGAGACCTTTGGCTCACAACAGACTCCATGAGCCGGAGCAGAGCCCAATGCTTGTAGCTGAGTCATAGATTGACGGAGATCCGCTACTTCCAAAGAAAGACCCTGCATGCGGTCAACCAGGCCAGAAAGCGGATCCATGTCAAAAAGGACGGCTTTGGTGGATTATAATGTCACGGCTGTTTGAGAGTAACAAGAGCATACACAGTAAAAAGAGCTACTGACCGGACCCAAACTAGAGAAGATAAAGGGTGACCCCTGTCAGACCCTCAAAGCTCTCCCTATGCTGCTAAAGCACATGCCTGGATCCAAATGGTGGAACGAGGCATGCCCGCGTACCTAAGACTGATGACCACTGTAACCCCTACAATAGTGGAAGGGGCCCGGCCACCGGTGCCCTGCTCAGTATATGGAGGGAACCGTGGCCACCTCAGATCCAGTCAGAAAATAACCAGGTACACAACAAAGTCTGCACACTTAGTTGAAGGAGCTGCAGCCCCAGAGAAGATGGATCCAAGGACAGCTGGCAATATCCGGAGTGCTTGCTGCAGCAGAACACAGGTCCAGAGAACTGATAGCTTACAAGTGAAGATACTCAAGCCAGAGCTACAACTGAAATGAGAAATATAATCCACGCCCTACAATAGGAGGAGGGGTGATTTAAAGGCATGGAAATCAAACGCAGGAGGAACAGCTGGGAGTAAAGACCTCATCACAGGGGCGGAGAAACAGAGCAGTGAGAACTCCTCCTAGCTCTAAGTGACATCACCACAGGGGTGGAGAAACAGAGCTGTGAGAACGTCTCAAAGCTCTGGTAGTGACAGCGCCACATCTAGTCACAAAACCATTAATATGAAGAAGGCGAGCACTAAGGGACGGGGAAGTGGGAGTAATGCTGATGGTTCACTCAGAGGCCGTGGCCCTGGGCGCAATGAAACTGTGCCTGCTGCCAATGCACCAGAAAAAATATTTCACTGTACCCAGCTTCATGTCCAACTTAGCTGGGGGTCGCAGGACAACACTGTCCAAGTAGGACCATTGCGAACAGTTGGTCAGTTGGATTGCTGAAGATAATGCTTCTAGTTAAGCACCACCCTCTCTTCCACCAAGTCCAGTCTCTGTAACCGAGAGTCTGGTCAACCAAATCCTCTCTCCGATCATCCTTCCTCCCACCATGGAGAGACTTGCCAAACGAGTGATTCCCCACTCGGATATTCCGAGGAGCTCTTTCCAGCGCCACTATTACATTTGGCCCTCGCGCCCAGCATGCTTGAAGAGGGACCTAAGATATTGTGCCCTGATTCAGGCTTCACAGTCTCAAGAAGATGACGGTGGTGAACGGCAATCATTCCTTCACGAGTTTAAAGATGATGAGACACAGTTACCAATCACTGAGATTGTGGTTAGATCAAGTCAGGAGGATGAAAAGCGTGAGGAAACGGAAGAGGAGGTGGTTGACGATGAGGTCACTGACCCAACATGGGAAGGTGAAAAGCCGAGCGAGAATAGCAGTACAGAGGGGGAGGGATCTGCAGCACCGCAACAGGCTGGGATAGGCAGTGGGGCTGCAAAAGGGAGACGTTGGCCCACACCAAACAGGCCCGCAACTGTTACACCGAGCACCCCCATGCGTAAATCTACCTTGCCAAGGGGTAGGTGTTCCTCAGTATGGCGCTTTTTTGAGGAAGGTGCAGACGACAAAAGAGTGGTAGTTTGCAACCTGTGCCGTAGCAAAATGAGCCGGGGCGTGAACACTAGCAACCTCACCACCACCAGCAAGATCCGACACATGGCATTCAAGCACCCTAATAAGTGGGCCGAACACCTGGGTCTACAATCTGGGTCTGCGTGTCACACCACTGCCTCCTCTTCCCCTGTGTTACGCACTGCTGGCCAATCCCCTGTCGAAGGCTCAGGCCCGAATGCCCCTTGCCTTGCACCTGGACCTTCACATAAACCATCAGCAACAACATCCACTTCACTGTCTCAGTGCAGCATCCAAATGTCCATAACACAGTCATTTGAACGCAAGCGTAAATACCCACCCACCCACAGACCATAGCACTAAATTCGCAACTTTTGAAATGACTGGCCCTTGAAATGTTGCCATTTAGGCTTGTGGATACTGAGGCCTTCTGCAGCCTGATGTCGGTGGCTGTCGCTCAGTCCCCAGCCGCCGCTATTTTTCACGGTGTGCCGTGCCCGCCTTACACCATCATGTGTCCCAGAACATCACCCATGCCCTGACCAACGCAGTTACTGGGAAGGTCCACTTAACCACGGACACATGGACAAGTGCTGGTGGCCAGGGATGCTACATTTCCCTGACTGCACACTGGGTGAATGTTGTGGAGACCGGGAGTGAGTCGTACCCTGGGATGGCACAGGTGCTACCCACGCCCAGAATTGCAGGCCCTACGTCCATCAGGGTCTCCGCCAGAAGCTATATTACAGGCTACAACCCCTACTTCTCATCCTCCGCCGCCTCCTCCTCCACTTCCACCTCCAGTCATCCATCAGTCGCTAGCTGGAAGCAGTGTAGCACTGCTCTGGGTAAGCGCCAACAGGCCGTACTGAAGTTGATCTGTTTAGGGGACAAACAGCACACCGCTGCAGAGCTGTGGCAGGGTATAAGGGACCAAACCGAGCTGTGGCTCTTGCCACTCAACCTACAACCAGGCATGGTTGTGTCTGACAGTGGCCGTAACTTGGTGGCGGCTTTGGAGCTCAGCAACCTGACGCACATCCCATGCCTAGCCCACGTCTTAAACTTCGTGGTTCAGTGGTTTATCAAAACATACCCCAATTTGCAAGAGCTACTAGTGAATCCCTCAGTGCCTTACTACTACTGGGTGTCTAAGCTTGACACGTGGCACGAATCTGCGCTCTACACCTTGGAGGTGCTGGCCTGCCCTGCCACCAGCGTTTTGTCTCAGCGTGTATTTATTGCTGCTGGTGGCATTATAACAGATAAGCGTATCCGCTTGTCCACTGACAATGCTGACAGGTTGACTCAGATAAAAATGAACAAGGCCTGGATTGCCTCTGACTTCTCAACTCCACCAGAGGACAGCTGAGCTGATGATGAACATTACGGCAATTTCAATCTATCATTTATAATGTACTCAATCTACTGTAGTGTATTCCCAATGCACCTTTTCCAACACAAAAAAAGACCATATGGTTGAATCTAGTTTTCTCTTCCTCCTCATCCAGATTGTATATATTCCCTCCACTCAATTTTTTTTAATAGGGTCACCTCAACTGCAGGCCTTCAACTCAATTTTTTTTATAGGGTCAGCTCACCAGCAGGCCCTGACCCCTAATGTTTTAAGGGTCAGCTCAGCAGCAAGCCCTCACCCCTAATGTTTTAGAGGGTCAGTTCAGCAGCAGGCCCTTGCCCCTAATGTTTTAGAGGGTCAGTTCAGAAGTAGGCCCTCGCCCCTAATGTTTTAGAGGGTCAGCTCAGCAGCAGGCCCTCACCCCTAATGTTTTAGAGGGCCAGCTCACCAGCAGGTCCTCGTATATAATGTTTTAGAGCATCAGCTCAGCAGCAGGCCCTAACCCATAATGTTTTTGAGGGTCAGTTCAGCAGCAGGCCCTCGCCCCTAATGTTTTAGAGGGTCAGCTCAGCAGCGGGCCCTCACATATAATGTTTTAGAGCGTCAGCTCAGCAGCAGGCCCTAACCCATAATGTTTTTGAGGGTCAGTTCAGCAGCAGGCCCTCACCCTTAATGTTTTAGAGGGTCAGCTCAGCAGCAGGCCCTCACATATAATGTTTTAGAGCGTCAGCTCACCAGAAGGCCCTCGCATATAATGTTTTAGAGGGTCAGTTCAGCAGCAGGCCCTCGCCCCTAATGTTTTAGAGGGCCATCACAGCAGCAGGCCCTCGCATATAATGTTTTAGAGCATCAGCTCACCAGCAGGCCCTCGCATATAATGTTTTAGAGCATCAGCTCAGCAGCAGGCCCTCACCCCTAATGTTTTAGAGGGTCAGTTCAGCAGCAGGCCCTCGCCCCTAATGTTTTAGAGGGTCAGCTCAGCAGCAGGCCCTCGCATATAATGTTTTACAGGGTCAGCTCACCAGCAGGCCCTCACCCCTAATGTTTTAGAGGGTCAGCTCAGCAGCAGGCCCTCGCATATAACGTTTTAGAGCGTCAGGTCACCTGCAAGCCCTCGCATATAATGTTTTACAGGGTCAGCTCTCCTGCAGACCCGCACCTAAAATCTTTTACTTGGCCAGCTCACCTGCAGGCCCACAACTCAAATCTTTTACAGGGCCAGCTCACCTGCAGGCCCGCAACTCAATGTGAATGAGGCCCTCCTTTATGTGATATACAGGTTGTATCGGAGTATCTCTTCCTTGTAATTTTTGGCAGCATTTGCACTTTATATACAAGTAAATATACAGGAAAGAATGTTTTCAATCAATTTTTCCTATAAAATCGATTTATTTTTACTTTGGTTTTGTGCGTAAAACTTTAATTAGATTGTGGGCCTGGTGATCACTTTAAGCCCTTTTAAGCTGCATCAGCAGCAGCATGGTAATAAAAATGAGTGGCAAGGTGACATGGTGTGGCGATGGCAGCATGAGGAGGCCACATAGTGGCACAATGACTGAGTCTGGATAAAAGACTAAGGCCACAGATTGCCTATAAAGATGCAGATGGAAACCATCTGTGGAGCTGTATCACGGTCACTTGCAGATTAATGCAGACTAGGGCCGTAGCTATAGGGGAAGCAGGGGAAGCTGCAGCTTTGGGGCCCTGACCCAGAAGGGGCCCATCCAGGAAGAGGAGGAGGACTAAAGGATTTGGTCAGGGCCCCCTCAACAGTATTACACAATTAAATTATATACAGACAGTGTATAAAACGGATGGAACAGCTGCCGGCCCTGGTTTGAGAGAGCTATCTTTACTAGCCACAGGAATGGGGGCAGCATGAAAGGAAGGGGTCGCTAAAAAATTACTGTGGGATGGAACCCCATTCAGAAATTTGCTGTGGGGCCCAGTCAATTATAGCTATGCCACTGATGCAGCCGACAAAACAAGTTGGGTTTATCGATTAGAAAACCTTAATTCATTTGTGGGCCTGGTGATCAGTTTAAGGCCTTTTAGCAGCATCAGCAGCATAGTGATAAAAATGAATGGCAAGGTGACATGGTGTGTAGATGGCAGCATGAGGAGGCCACATAGTGGCACAATGACTGAGTCTGGATAAAAGACTAAGGCCACAGATTGCTTAGAAAGATGCAGATAGAAACAAGCTGTGGAGCTATATCATGTTCACCTGCAGATTAATGCAACCATCAAATTCAAGTTGGGTTGGTCGGTTCCACTTCAGCTCCGCAGCAGGCCCGCACCTAAAATCCTTTACAGGGTCAGCTCAGGGCCGGACTGGGGATAAAAACCAGTCCTGGAAAAAGTTGCATACCAGCCCCACAGCATTGCATCATTATTTACTTTATATATAGTTTATAAAAGGCGAAAGCATTCATTTTAAAACACGTGTGTAAACACAAATATTAAATTTGACCCACGATAGCTCTTTTGTAGAACCCCCATTGTTTATATTATCACAGTAGACCAGCTTTTTCTAAACAGGATGCGATAACGATATGTGATGCAATATTTTAAGGGAATTGTGCTAGAGGTCGATTTGCAGTGTTATGGGGGATCTGTGGATGGCACTGTTATGGGGGATCTGTGGATGGCACTGTTATGGGGGATCTGTGTATGACACTGTTATGGAGGGTATCTGTGGATGACACTGTTATGGAGGGGATCTATGGATGACACTGTTATGGAGGGTAGCTGTGGATGGCACTGTTATGGAGGGGATCTGTGGATGACACTGTTATAGGGGATCTGTGGATGGCACTGTTATGGGGGATCTGTGGTTGTCACTGTTATAAAGGATCTGTGGTTGGCACTGTTATGAAGGATCTGTGGTTGGCACTGTTATGGGGATCTGTGGTTGGCACTGTTATGGGGAACTGTGGTTGGCACTGTTATGAAGGATCTGTGTTTGGCACTGTTATGAAGGATCTGTGGTTGGAACTCTTATAAAGAATCTGTGGATGGCACTGTTATGGGGATCTGTGGATGGCACTGTTATGAAGGATCTGTGGTTGGCACTGTTATGAAGGATCTATGGATGGCACTGTTATGGGGATCTGTGGATGGCACTGTTATGGGGGATGTGTGCTATGACACATAGGGCCATGAGGGGGGCCAGCATAAGATGCTATACAGTTGCAAGAAAAAGTATGTGAACTCTTTGGAATGATATGGATTTCTGCACAAATTGGTCACAAAATGTGATCTGATCTTCATCTAAGTCACAACAATAGACAATCATAGTCTGCTTAAACTAATAACACACAAATAATTAAATGTTACCATGTTTTGATTGAACGCACCATGTAAACATTCACAGTGCAGGTGGAAAAAGTATGTGAACCCCTAGACTAATGACATCTCCAAGAGCTAATTGGAGTGAGTTGTCAGCCAACTGGAGTCTAATCAACGAGATGAGCTTGGAGGTGTTGGTTACAGCTGCCCTGCCATATAAAAAACACACACCAGTTCTGGGTTTGCTTTTCACAAGAAGCATTGCCTGATGTGAATGATGCCTCACACAAAAGAGCTCTCAGAAAACCTACGATTAAGAATTGTTGACTTGCATAAAGTTGGAAAGGGTTATAAAAGTGTCTCCAAGCCTTGCTGTTCATCAGTCCATGGTAAGACAAATTGTCTATAAATGGAGAAAGTTCAGCACTGCTGCTACTCTCCCTAGGAGTGGCTGTCCTGTAAAGATGACTGCAAGAGCACAGCGCAGACTGCTTAATGAGGTGAAGAAGAATCCTAAAGTGTCAGCTAAAGACTTACAAAAGTCTCTGGCATATGCTAACATCCCTGTTAGCGAATCTACGATATGTAAAACACTAAACAAGAATGGATTTCATGGGAGGATACCACAGAGAAAGCCACTGCTGTCCAAAAAAAACATTGCTGCATGTTTACAGTTTGCACAAGAGCACCTGGATGTTCCACAGCAGTACTGGCAAAATATTCTGTGGACAGATGAAACCAAAGTTGAGTTGTTTGGAAGAAAAACACAACACTATGTGTGAAGAAAAAGAGGCACAGAACACCAATATCAAAACCTCATCCCAACTGTGAAGTATGGTGGTGAGGGCATCATGGTTTGGGGCTGCTTTGCTGCATCAGGGCCTGGATGGATTGCTATCATCAAAGGAAAAATGAATTCCCAAATTTATCAAGACATTTTGCAGGAGAACTTAAGGCCATCTGTCCACCAGCTGAAGCTCAACAGAAGATGGATGTTGCAACAGGACAATGACCCAAATCATAGAAGTAAATCAACGACTAGAGTTGAGCGAACACCTGGATGTTCGGGTTCGAGAAGTTCGGCCGAACATCCCGGAAATGTTCGGGTTCGGGATCCGAACCCGATCCGAACTTCGTCCCGAACCCGAACCCCATTGAAGTCAATGGGGACCCAAACTTTTCGGCACTAAAAAGGCTGTAAAACAGCCCAGGAAAGAGCTAGAGGGCTGCAAAAGGCAGCAACATGTAGGTAAATCCCCTGCAAACAAATGTGGATAGGGAAATGAATTAAAATAAAAATTAAATAAATAAAAATTAACCAAAATCAATTGGAGAGAGGTTCCATAGCAGAGAATCTGGCTTCCCGTCACCCACCACTGGAACAGTCCATTCTCAGATATTTAGGCCCCGGCACCCAGGCAGAGGAGAGAGGTCCCGTAACAGAGAATCTGTCTTCATGTCAGCAGAGAATTAGTCTGCATGTCATAGCAGAGAATGAGGCTTCACGTCAGCCACCACTGCAACAGTCCATTGGCATATATTTAGGCCCAGCACCCAGGCAGAGGAGGGAGGTCCCGTAACAGAGAATCTGTCTTCATGTCAGCAGAGAATTAGTCTGCATGTCATAGCAGAGAATGAGGCTTCACGTCAGCCACCACTGCAAGAGTCCATTGGCATATATTTAGGCCCAGCACACACACAGGCAGAGGAGAGAGGTCCCGTAACAGAGAATCTGGCTTCATGTCAGCAGAGAATCAGTCTGCATGTCATAGCAGAGAATGAGGCTTCACGTCAGCCACCACTGCAACAGTCCATTGGCATATATTTAGGCCCAGCACACACACAGGCAGAGGAGAGAGGTCCCGTAACAGAGAATCTGGCTTCATGTCAGCAGAGAATCAGTCTGCATGTCATAGCAGAGAATGAGGCTTCACGTCAGCCACCACTGCAACAGTCCATTGGCATATATTTAGGCCCAGCACACACACAGGCAGAGGAGAGAGGTCCCGTAACAGAGAATCTGTCTTCATGTCAGCAGAGAATTAGTCTGCATGTCATAGCAGAGAATGAGGCTTCACGTCAGCCACCACTGCAACAGTCCATTGGCATATATTTAGGCCCAGCACACACACAGGCAGAGGAGAGAGGTCCCGTAACAGAGAATCTGGCTTCATGTCAGCAGAGAATCAGTCTGCATGTCATAGCAGAGAATGAGGCTTCACGTCAGCCACCACTGCAACAGTCCATTGGCATATATTTAGGCCCAGCACACACACAGGCAGAGGAGAGAGGTCCCGTAACAGAGAATCTGGCTTCATGTCAGCAGAGAATCAGTCTGCATGTCATAGCAGAGAATGAGGCTTCACGTCACCCACCACTGCAACAGTCCATTGGCATATATTTAGGCCTAGCACACAGGCAGAGGAGAGAGGTCCCGTAACAGACAATCTGGCTTCATGTCAGCAGAGAATCAGTCTGCATGTCATAGCAGAGAATCAGGCTTCACGTCAGCCACCACTGCAACAGTCCATTGTCATAAATTTAGGCCCAGCACCCAGGCAGAGGAGAGAGGTCCCGTAACAGACAATCTGGCTTCATGTCAGCAGAGAATTAGTCTGCATGTCATAGCAGAGAATCAGGCTTCATGTCAGCCACCACTGCAACAGTCCATTGGCATATATTTAGGCCTAGCACACAGGCAGAGGAGAGGTTCATTCAACTTTGGGTAGCCTCGCAATATAATGGTAAAATGAAAATAAAAATAGGATTGAATGAGGAAGTGCCCTGGAGTCCAATAATATATGGTTATGGGGAGGTAGTTAATGTCTAATCTGGACAAGGGACGGACAGGTCCTGTGGGATCCATGCCTGGTTCATTTTTATGAACGTCAGCTTGTCCACATTGGCTGTAGACAGGCGGCTGCGTTTGTCTGTAATGACGCCCCCTGCCGTGCTGAATACACGTTCAGACAAAACGCTGGCTGCCGGGCAGGCCAGCACCTCCAAGGCATAAAAGGCTAGCTCTGGCCACGTGGACAATTTAGAGACCCAGAAGTTGAATGGGGCCGAACCATCAGTCAGTACGTGGATTGGTGTGCACACGTACTGTTCCACCATGTTAGTGAAATGTTGCCTCCTGCTAACACGTTGCGTATCAGGTGGTGGTGCAGTTAGCTGTGGCGTGTTGACAAAAGTTTTCCACATCTCTGCCATGCTAACCCTGCCCTCAGAGGAGCTGGCCGTGACACAGCTGCCTTGGCGACCTCTTGCTCCTCCTCTGCCTTGGCCTTGGGCTTCCACTTGTTCCCCTGTGACATTTGGGAATGCTCTCAGTAGCGCGTCTACCAACGTGCGCTTGTACTCGCGCATCTTCCTATCACGCTCCAGTGCAGGAAGTAAGGTGGGCACATTGTCTTTGTAGCGTGGATCCAGCAGGGTGGCAACCCAGTAGTCCGCACAGGTTAAAATGTGGGCAACTCTGCTGTCGTTGCGCAGGCACTGCAGAATGTAGTCGCTCATGTGTGCCAGGCTGCCCAACGGTAAGGACAAGCTGTCCTCTGTGGGAGGCGTATCGTCATCGTCCTGCCTTTCCCCCCAGCCACGCACCAGTGATGGACCCGAGCTGCGTTGGGTGCCACCCCGCTGTGACCATGCTTCATCCTCATCCTCCTCCACCTCCTCCTCATCCTCGTCCTCCTCGTCCTCCAGTAGTGGGCCCTGGCTGGCCACATTTGTACCTGGCCTCTGCTGTTGCCAAAAACCTCCCTCTGAGTCACTTCGAAGAGACTGGCCTGAAAGTGCTAAAAATGACCCCTCTTCCTCCTCCTCCTCCTCCTCCTGGGCCACCTCCTCTTCCATCATCGCCCTAAGTGTTTTCTCAAGGAGACATAGAAGTGGTATTGTAACGCTGATAACGGTGTCATCGCCACTGGCCATGTTGGTGGAGTACTCGAAACAGCGCAACAGGGCACACAGGTCTCGCATGGAGGCCCAGTCATTGGTGGTGAAGTGGTGCTGTTCTGTAGTGAGACTGACCCGTGCGTGCTGCAGCTGAAACTCCACTATGGCCTGCTGCTGCTCGCACAGTCTGTCCAGCATGTGCAAGGTGGAGTTCCACCTGGTGGGCACGTCGCATATGAGGCGGTGAGCGGGAAGGCCGAAGTTACGCTGTAGCGCAGACAGGCGAGCAGCAGCAGGATGTGAACGCCGGAAGCGCGAACAGACGGCCCGCACTTTATGCAGCAGCTCTGACATGTCGGGGTAGTTGTGAATGAACTTCTGCACCACCAAATTCAGCACATGCGCCAAGCAAGGGATGTGCGTCAAATTGGCTAGTCCCAGAGCTGCAACGAGATTTCGCCCATTATCACACACCACCAGGCCGGGCTTGAGGCTCACCGGCAGCAACCACTCGTCGGTCTGTTGTTCAATACCCCGCCACAACTCCTGTGCGGTGTGGGGCCTGTCCCCCAAACATATGAGTTTCAGAATGGCCTGCTGACGTTTACCCCGGGCTGTGCTGAAGTTGGTGGTGAAGGTGTGTGGCTGACTGGATGAGCAGGTGGAAGAAGAGGAGGAGGAAGCCGAGAAGGAGGAGGTGGCAACAGGAGGCAAAGAATGTTGCCCTGCGATCCTTGGCGGCGGAAGGACGTGCGCCAAACAGCTCTCCGCCTGGGGCCCAGCTGCCACTACATTTACCCAGTGTGCAGTTAGGGAGATATAGCGTCCCTGGCCGTGCTTACTGGTCCACGTATCTGTGGTTAGGTGGACCTTGCTACAGATGGCGTTGCGCAGTGCACACTTGATTTTATCGGATACTTGGTTGTGCAGGGAAGGCACGGCTCTCTTGGAGAAGTAGTGCCGGCTGGGAACAACATACTGTGGGACAGCAAGCGACATGAGCTGTTTGAAGCTGTCTGTGTCCACCAGCCTAAATGACAGCATTTCATAGGCCAGTAGTTTAGAAATGCTGGCATTCAGGGCCAGGGATCGAGGGTGGCTAGGTGGGAATTTACGCTTTCTATCAAATGTTTGTGAGATGGAGAGCTGAACGCTGGCGTGTGACATGGTTGAGACGCTTGGTGACGGAGGTGGTGGTGGTGGTGTTGGTGGTACATCCCCTGTTTGCTGGGCGGCAGGTGCCAACGTTCCTCCAGAGGCGGAGGAAGAGGCCGAGGCGGCAGCAGCAGAATAGGCCGAGGCGGCAGCAGCAGAAGAGGTAGCAGGGGGAGCCTGAGTGACTTCCTTGGTTTTAAGGTGTTTACTCCACTGCAGTTCATGCTTTGCATGCAGGTGCCTGGTCATGCAGGTTGTGCTCAGGTTCAGAACGTTAATGCCTCGCTTCAGGCTCTGATGGCACAGCGTGCAAACCACTCGGGTCTTGTCGTCAGCACATTGTTTGAAGAAGTGCCATGCCAGGGAACTCCTTGAAGCTGCCTTTGGGGTGCTCGGTCCCAGATGGCGGCGGTCAGTAGCAGGCGGAGTCTCTTGGCGGCGGGTGTTCTGCTTTTGCCCACTGCTCCCTCTTTTGCTACGCTGTTGGCTCGGTCTCACCACTGCCTCTTCCTCCGAACTGTGAAAGTCAGTGGCACGACCTTCATTCCATGTGGGGTCTAGGACCTCATCGTCCCCTGCATCGTCTTCCACCCAGTCTTGATCCCTGACCTCCTGTTCAGTCTGCACACTGCAGAAAGACGCAGCAGTTGGCACCTGTGTTTCGTCATCATCAGAGACATGCTGAGGTGGTATTCCCATGTCCTCATCATCAGGAAACATAAGTGGTTGTGCGTCAGTGCATTCTATGTCTTTCACCGCTGGGGAAGGGCTAGGTGGATGCCCTTGGGAAACCCTGCCAGCGGAGTCTTCAAACAGCATAAGAGACTGCTGCATAACTTGAGGCTGAGACAGTTTCCCTGGTATGCATGGGGGTGATGTGACAGACTGATGGGGTTGGTTTTCAGGCGCCATCTGTGCGCTTTCTGCAGAAGACTGGGTGGGAGATAATGTGAACGTGCTGGATCCACTGTCGGCCACCCAATTGACTAATGCCTGTACCTGCTCAGGCCTTACCATCCTTAGAACGGCATTGGGCCCCACCATATATCGCTGTAAATTCTGGCGGCTACTGGGACCTGAGGTAGTTGGTACACTAGGACGTGTGGATGTGGCAGAACGGCCACGTCCTCTCCCAGCACCAGAGGGTCCACTAACACCACCACGACCATGTCCACGTCCGCGTCCCTTACTAGATGTTTTTCTCATTGTTATGGTTCACCACAACAACAAATATATTATTTGGCCCAATGTATTGTATTCAAATTCAGCGGGATATAAATTTGAGGCCTAGTATTTAGGCGCTGGGTGACCGGTATGGATTTAGTGACAGAATTAGACTTGGAAATGCACAGAAGCGTGTGTGTGTGAAGTTATTCTGAATGACCCAATGTGCACCTTGAATATTATATACCCTTTTAGGGATAGATTTCAAATAGCTCTGATATAGCAGAAACCACTAAATTATGAAATTGCTAAATTGGGAATTGTATTTCAACCCAGAACAAAAAATGTGCTTTGACGGACACTAAATAACTTTCCCAGCCACAACAGGACAGCGTTAACGAGAGATTTAGCAGGATATAAATTTGAGGCCTAGTATTTAGGCGCTGGGTGACAGGTATGGGTTTAGTGACAGAATTAGACTTAGAAATACACAGTAGCGGGTGTGTGTGAAGTTATTCTGAATGACCCAATGTGCACCTTGAATATTATATACCCTTTTAGGGATAGATTTCAAATAGCTCTGATATAGCAGAAACCACTAAATTATGAAATTGCTAAATTGGGAATTGTATTTCAACCCAGAACAAAAAATGTGCTTTGACGGACACTAAATAACTTTCCCAGCCACAACAGGACAGCGTTAACGAGAGATTTAGCAGGATATAAATTTGAGGCCTAGTATTTAGGCGCTGGGTGACAGGTATGGGTTTAGTGACAGAATTAGACTTAGAAATACACAGTAGCGGGTGTGTGTGAAGTTATTCTGAATGACCCAATGTGCACCTTGAATATTATATACCCTTTTAGGGATAGATTTCAAATAGCTCTGATATAGCAGAAACCACTAAATTATGAAATTGCTAAATTGGGAATTGTATTTCAACCCAGAACAAAAAATGTGCTTTGACGGACACTAAATAACTTTCCCAGCCACAACAGGACAGCGTTAACGAGAGATTTAGCAGGATATAAATTTGAGGCCTAGTATTTAGGCGCTGGGTGACAGGTATGGGTTTAGTGACAGAATTAGACTTGGAAATACACAGTAGCGGGTGTGTGTGAAGTTATTCTGAATGACCCAATGTGCACCTTGAATATTATATACCCTTTTAGGGATAGATTTCAAATAGCTCTGATATAGCAGAAACCACTAAATTATGAAATTGCTAAATTGGGAATTGTATTTCAACCCAGAACAAAAAATGTGCTTTGACGGACACTAAATAACTTTCCCAGCCACAACAGGACAGCGGTAACGAGAGATTTAGCAGGATATAAATTTGAGGCCTAGTATTTAGGCGCTGGGTGACAGGTATGGGTTTAGTGACAGAATTAGACTTGGAAATACACAGTAGCGGGTGTGTGAAGTTATTCTGAATGACCCAATGTGCACCTTGAATATTATATACCCTTTTAGGGATAGATTTCAAATAGCTCTGATATAGCAGAAACCACTAAATTATGAAATTGCTAAATTGGGAATTGTATTTCAACCCAGAACAAGAAATGTGCTCGAACGGACACTAAATAACTCGCCCAGCTACAGCACTAAGGACAGATTTAGCTGGATATAAATTTGAGGCCTAGTATTTAGGCGCTGGGTGACAGGTATGGGTTTAGTGACAGAATTAGACTTGGAAATGCACAGTAGCGGGTGTGTGAAGTTATTCTGAATGTCCCTATGTGCACCTTCAATATGATCTACCCTTTTAGGGATAGATTTCAAATAGCTCTGATATAGCAGAAACCACTAAATTATGAAATTGCTAAATTGGGAATTGTATTTCAACCCAGAACAAGAAATGTGCTTGAACGGACACTAAATAACTCGCCCAGCTACAGCACTAACGACAGATTTAGCTGGATATGAATTTGAGGCCTAGTATTTAGGCGCTGGGTGACAGGTATGGGTTTAGTGACAGAATTAGACTTGGAAATACACAGTAGCGGGTGTGTGTGAAGTTATTCTGAATGACCCAATGTGCACCTTGAATATTATATACCCTTTTAGGGATAGATTTCAAATAGCTCTGATATAGCAGAAACCACTAAATTATGAAATTGCTAAATTGGGAATTGTATTTCAACCCAGAACAAGAAATGTGCTTGAACGGACACTAAATAACTCGCCCAGCTACAGCACTAACGACAGATTTAGCTGGATATGAATTTGAGGCCTAGTATTTAGGCGCTGGGTGACAGGTATGGGTTTAGTGACAGAATTAGACTTGGAAATGCACAGTAGCGGGTGTGTGAAGTTATTCTGAATGACCCTATGTGCACCTTGAATATTATATACCCTTTTAGGGATAGATTTCAAATAGCTCTGATACAGCAGAAACCACTAAATTTTTAAATTGCTAAATTGGGAATTGTATTTCAACCCAGAACAAAAAATGTGCTTTGACGGACACTAAATAACTTTCCCAGCCACAACAGGACAGCGGTAACGAGAGATTTAGCGGGATATAAATTTGAGGCCTAGTATTTAGGCGCTGGGTGACCGGTATGGATTTAGTGACAGAATTAGACTGGGATATGGCCAAAAAATAACCACACTATTGCTGGTTAAATGCACTTGGTGATGGGCGCAGCTTGCCCCTGATGTAGTATATGGCCAAAAAATGAACAGACTATTGCTGGTTAAATGCACTTGGTGTCACAGCTTGACCAACCACACTACTGAGGGTTAAATGCACTTGGTGACGGGCGCAGCTTGCCCCTGATGTAGTATATGGCCAAAAAATGAACAGACTATTGCTGGTTAAATGCACTTGGTGACGGGCGCAGCTTGCCCCTGATTTAGTATATGGCCAAAAAATGAACAGACTATTGCTGGTTAAATGCACTTGGTGTGATAGCTTGACCAACCACACTACTGAGGGTTAAATGCACTTGGTGACGGGCGCAGCTTGCCCCTGATGTAGTATATGGCTAAAAAATAAACAGACTATTGCTGGTTAAATGCACTTGGTGTGACAGCTTCACCCTGATGTAGGCTTTAGCCAAAAAACAAACGCACCATTGAGGGTTAAATGCACTTGGTGACAGGCGCAGCTTGCCCCTGATGTAGTATATGGCCAAAAAATAAACAGACTATTGCTGGTTAAATGCACTTGGTGTGACAGCTTCACCCTGATGTAGGCTTTAGCCAAAAAACAACCACACCATTGAGGGTTAAATGCACTTGGTCGCAGCTTGTGCTGGCGCACCACAAGACACAAAATGGCCGCCGATCACCCCAGAAAAATGTGACTGACAAACGGTCTGGGCAGCCTAAAAACAGTGAGCAATTGAGGATCAGCAGCTCAATGATCCACAGCTGCAGATCGATCAGTTAATCAAGTCCTTTGGAGGAGTTAATCTGCCTAATTTCGCCCTACTGTCGCAGCCGCAACCTCTCCCTACGCTAATCAGAGCAGAGTGACGGGCGGCGCTATGTGACTCCAGCTTAAATAGAGGCTGGGTCACATGGTGCTCTGGCCAATCACAGCCATGCCAATAGTAGGCATGGCTGTGATGGCCTCTTGGGGCAAGTAGTATGACGCTTGTTGATTGGCTGCTTTGCAGCCTTTCAAAAAGCGCCAAGAAAGCGTCACAAAAGCGCGAAGAAAGCGACGAACACCGAACCCGAACCCAGACTTTTACGAAAATGTCCGGGTTCGGGTCCGTGTCACGGACACCCCAAAATTCGGTACGAACCCGAACTATACAGTTCGAGTTCGCTCATCCCTATCAACGACAGAATGGCTTAAACAGAAGAAAATACGCCTTCTGGAGTGGCCCAGTCAGAGTCCTGACCTCAACCCGATTGAAATGCTGTGGCATGACCTCAAGAAAGCGATTCACACCAGGCATCCCAAGAATATTGCTGAACTGAAACAGTTCTGTAAAGAGCAATGGTCAAGAATTACTCCTGACCGTTGTGCACGTCTGATCTGCAACTACAGGAAACATTGGTTGAAGTTATTGCTGCCAAAGGAGGATCAACCAGTTATTAAATCCAAGGGTTCACATACTTTTTCCACCTGCACTGTGAATGTTTACATGGTGTGTTCAATAAAAACATGGTAAAATTTAGTTATTTGTGTGTTATTAGTTTAAGCAGACTGTGATTGTCTATTGTTGTGACTTAGATGAAGATCAGATCACATTTTATGACCAATTTGTGCAGAAATCCATATCATTCCAAAGGGTTCACATACTTTTTCTTGCAACTGTGTGTGTGAATGACACACATATAGCATATTATGCTGGCCCCTCTCATGGCCCTATGTGTCACAGCATTACTTTATTAATGTCCCCTCATGTATCCTAAACCACGCACATAACTGTCTTTTTATGCAAAGTCTTTCTTTACTGCTGAAACAATGGCTCTCCTATTGAAACTCCTATTGCTACTGAAAATCACTAGCCTCTCTGTACTCAGCCTTCTGACACACAGCCCTGAACAGCCAAATGACAGCTCTGCAGTCCAGTGGCGTTGCTAGGGCTGGTGTCACCCGGTGCGGTAGAAAATGGTGTCACACAATAATTTTTTAGCCATTTATGGGGGCTATGGTGGTGCTACTGCCATAGGGGGCATCCGTTAGCTCAGCAGACCTCCCCTAGCAGTCAGAGCCTGGTCTCGGGAGGGGCACTTCCTAATTATTTTCTGTCCGCCGCCACAAACCAATGGTGCTTATAGAACAGACTACACAGTGTAGCGGTATACTGTATAGTGTGTGGGACAGTATATGTTATATGTGTATAACAAACATATTTCATATGAAAACTTACAGTTACTTGGCTTGGCCCTTGGGGATCTCGGACACCACTTCAACACTTCGCCGGGGGCTCGGAGGAGCTGATGTTGTGTTTTATCCTAATGAGAAAGATTTCATAATAAGGTTTTGGAGAAGGGGCAGAGGAACAGCAGAGCAGGGAGAGGATGGTGCTACTACTAGGGGGTCATACCATGGGGGAGTAATACCACCATAATGCCCCCCCCTAGTAGAAATAATTCTCCTTATAATGTGACAGTGCAAAAAATACCCCCTTGTAATGCCCCCAGTTGAGCTAATGTCCCCATTGTGCCCCCATAATGTCCCAGTATAAAATACTCCTATATAGTGCCCCCAGTAAATTCCCCATAGTGCTCCTCTCCCCCCTTCCTGCTAGTGCCCCAATAATGTACCAGTATAAAATGCCCCATATATAGTGCCCCAGTAGATGCCCTCAGCCTCTAATAGGCTGCCAGCCTAGTGTCCCCCATAATGCCCCCCAATAATATGCCAGTAAGTGTCCCCATAGATGCCCCCCATCATGTGCCAGTATCAAGTGCCTCTCCCCCCCACATGTCCCAGTATCATAGTGCCATCTCTCCCCCCCAATGTGCCAGTATCAAGTGCCTCTCTCCTTCCCACCCCCCATGTGCCAGTATCAGTGCCAAACCCCCCATGTGACAGTATCATAGTGCCATCTCCCCACCCCCCAAAAGTGCCAGTATCAAGTGCCTCTCTCCTTCCCACCCCCCATGTGCCAGTATCATAGTGCCAAACCCCCCCATGTGCCAGTATCAAGTGCCAAACCCCCCCATGTGCCAGTATCAAGTGCCTCTCTCCTCCCCCCCATGTCCTAGTATCATAGTGCCATCTCCCCCCAAAAAGTGCCAGTATCAAGTGCCTCTCTCCTCCCCCCATGTGCCAGTACCAAGAGCCTCTCTCCTCCCCACCATGTGCCAGTATCAAGTGCCTCTCTCCTTCCCCCCATGTGCCAGTATCATAGTGCCATCTCCCCCCAATGTGCCAGTATTAAGTGCCTCTTTCCTCCCCTCCATGTGCCAGTATCATAGTGCCATCTCCCCCCAAAAAAGTGCCAGTATCAAGTGCCTCTCTCCTTCTCACCCCCATGTGCCAGTATCATAGTGCCAAACCCCCCCCCCCATGTCCCAGTATAATAGTGCCATCTCCCCCCCCAAATAAAGTACCAGTATCAAGTGCCTCCCCCCATGTGCCACCATGTGCCAGTATCATAGTGCCATCTCCTCCCCCCCAAAGTGCCAGTATCAAGTGCTTCTCTCCTTCCTACCCCCCATGTGCCAGTAACATAGTGCCAAACCCCCCCATGTGCCAGTATCAAGTGCCAAACCCCCCCATGTGCCAGTATTATAGTGCCATCTTCCCACCCCCCAAAAGTGCCAGTATCAAGTGCCTCTCTCCTTCCCACCCCCCATGTGCCAGTATCATAGTGCCAAACTCCCCATGTACCAGTATCAAGTGCCTCTCTCCTCCCCCCATGTCCCAGTATCATAGTGCCATCTCCCCATTCCCCCAAAAGTGCCAGTATAAAGTGCCTCTCTCCTCCCCACATGTGCCAGTATCAAGTGCCTCTCTCCTCCCCCCCATGTGCCAGTATGAAGTGCCTCACTCCTTCCCCCCATGTGCCAGTATCATAGTGCCAACCCCCCATGTGCCAGTAACAGGTGCCAACCCACCCCCCCCCATGTGCCAGTATCAGGTGTCTCTCTCCTTCCCCCCATGTGCCAGTATCATAGTGCCAAACCCCCCATGTGCCAGTATCAGGTGCCAACCCCCCTCCCCCCATGTGCCAGTATCAAGTGCCTCCCGCTCCCCCCATGGCAGTAACAGTCGGGTATAAAAAAAAAAACACTTATACTTACCTCCATGTCAGTGATGCGATGCAGCCTCTTCCTGTATCTCCCCTCTCGCCATTACTCTTTAACATATATGTCCGACCTCTGCTCGCTATTCTGAAGGAGTATAACATCAGCTATGAGTCTTATGCGGACGATACACAGATCCTTTTGAGAGTATCGAAATCCGCTGATGACTACAAGCTCACGCAAGAAGGATTAAATAAGGCCAGGAACTGGCTAGCACATAACCACCTCAAACTCAACCCGACCAAGACTGAGCTTATTGCACTACATAAAACACCTGAGGCTGCCGCCCCGTCTATCTTTGGGGAAAACGTTGCCATCGCCACACAAGGAAAGAGTCTGGGGATAATCTTGGATCAAGAAATGAGCCTCCGTCCCCAGATTAAAGAAGTAATACGGAAAGCAAACTTCGCCCTATTCCTTCTAAAAAAAGCCCTACCGTTTTTCCCCAACACCTGCAGACAGGTCGTGGTGGGAGCTCTAGTCAACTCCCACCTGGACTATGGTAATGCAATGTATGCGGGGCTGCCAGAGAAAGATCTGGGAGCTCTGCAACACTGTCAAAACAGAGCCATCCGGCTCATCAAGAAACTAGACTGGACAGATTCTGTCACAAAAGCACGCAGGGAACTCCACTGGCTCCCAGTGAAAGAGAGAGTGCAGTTTAAGCTGTGCTGCTTAACACACAAAGCTCTCTACAAAACAGGTCCCATCTACCTGCAAAAAAAGATAACACGTCACCATCCTCCTAGAGAACTGAGATCCACCTCAGCCTCCCTTCTGTCGGTGCCAAGAACCCGCCTCAAGACAAGGGGGGACAGACGTTTCTCAGTATTGGCCCCCAAGATCTGGAACTCCCTCCCAGAACACATTAGAACAACATCAAACTACCTGGAATTTAGGAAGTTGGTTAAGACCTGGCTTTTTGTGTAGGATGACGTAGGGGCCCACCAATATAGCCGTCGACAAGCGATTCGATCGGATTGAGTTCCTCTAGAGCGCTATACAAGGACTTAGTAACATAACATATATGGAGTCAGTGCTTGTGTATTCTAATTTAGCCTGTGTTTCAGAAAAGTTTCTGCTGGGATTCGAACCCACGACCCTCTGTATCAAAGGCAAAGCATTTACCCACACAGCCATAAGAGCTGCATTACCACTGACTGGCAGACTTCCACTGTTATAGCTGGCTAAGTGTACATCTATACACATGACAGCTGCCCTAACACACCCAGCACTGCTATATCTCTATATGACAGCTGTCTCAGCACACTCAGCTCTGCTATATCTCTATATATGATGTACACTTAGCCAGCTTTAACAGTAGAAGTCTTGTATTTTTTCAGTCAGTGGTATTGCAGCTCTTATGGCTGTGTGGGTAAGTGCTTTCCCTTTGATACAGAAGGTTGTAGGTTCAAATCCCAGACACATCCTCTTGTAAATGAGAAGTGTGCAAGTTGCTGCTGGCTCGTCACTCTGTGTAATATACTGCGCCAACCAAGGAGCCTCCTTGTGGCAGTCAAGGCTACCGGCCTAAAATTCCTGGTAGGCCAGTCTGGCCCTGGGTCAGCTTACATGCAGGCCCTTGCATAAAATGTCTTACAGGGTCAGCTCACCAGCAGGCCCGAACCTAAAATCTTTTGCAGGGTCAGCTTACCTTCAGGCCTACAACTCAAATCTTTTACAGGGTCAGCTCACCTGCAGGCCCGCAACTCATGCTGCCTTGCTTTGAAGTAGTAGCCGTAGCTGTTTATTGAAAGTTGATAGGGAAGATATCCAAATGGACCGTGGACGTCACGGGGACATGCGATCAGGCAGAAGTTATCTAGAGTCAACAAAGCGGCAGCAGGGCCTCTCCTGTATAACGTTTCCTCATCCAAAATACCGCAGTGACATTCCCTGTAATTTTTTATTACTCATTCCAATAACAAGCATCTTAAGAGTCCTGTATTGTTATTTATCGTCACTACCTCCTCGAGTCGGAGTGGGTAATTGCCGCGCACCTCCGGTCTTCCTTCGATTTTTCTGCTTTAGTAACTTGAACCACCCTCTCCACCCAATTAGATTTCAGCCATTAACCTCCCTTGGATGTGGTATCCCTTTCTCAAGCTCTCTCTCCGGCATGAAACCTTGATTCCCAGTTACCCGTGATCACCATGGTAGGCGCAGAAAAGAACATAGAAAGTTGATAGGGCAGACATCCAAATTGATGGTCGCTGTCACGGGGACGTGCAATCGCCCAGAGATTATCTAGAGTCACCAATGTGGCAGCAGGCCCTCGCCCCTAAGGTTTTAGATGGTCAGATCAGCAGGCCCTTGCTCCAAATGTTTTTGAGGGTCACCACTCACCAGCAGGCCATCAATCATAATTTTTCAAGGGTGTGCATGATGCCCTCCTTTATGTGTAACAAAGGGTGTTTTGGAGTGCCGGTTCCTTGTAATTTTTGGCAGCACTTTCACTTAGTCCATAGGCTTTAATAGTGTAGGAGTCCCACTACCTGAACAATTGTACCACAATGTGAATGAGGCCCTCCTTTATGTGATATACAGGCTGTTTCGGAGTGCCTCTTGCTTGTAATTTTATTGCAGCACTTGCACTTTATATACAATTGAATATAAAGGAAAGAATGTTTCCTAACATTTTTTTCAGTAAAATTGCATCCAGACATTCATTTCCCGATCCATTTCGGTGGTGTTTCTGTCACTTTCTGACCTTTTCCAATGGACCACGCACCCTCCCTTCTTCAGAGCAGGGGGTGCCTAGTTGTCTCCTATTGACTTTCATTATACTCGGGTGCTCAGCCGAGCACACAAATATAGCAATATGTTTGGGACGAACACCTGAACACCAGAATACTTTGGTGCTCGATCATCACTACTAATAAGATGTACTAATATTTCCTATAATAAACCCCCAAAATGGCTGTATAACAATGTAAATTCACCACAAAACAGCTAATAAACGTACCTAGATACCCTATTAATACACTCTAAAAATAGCTGTATCACAAAGCACTTTTACCCCAATAACAAGGCAAGGTTTGCTGGAATTACTGAGCTATCATATAGTGCAATTTGGATCCCCAATTAGTGCAGCAAAGTGAAATAGTAATTACTCCTATTAGCAAGGCTTTACACTCCCCTATTGGTCCCTGCTCTTTCCCTATAGTGTGGATAATGCCTCCCTATTCTTTCCCAACGGTTTGCAGAATAAAGTCTTTCCTAGCACTGACCCTAGCACCTGTCACGTCTCTCCCTGCACTAAGTACACTGGAAAATGGCAGCAACCAAGATGGCTGAGGCAATTTATAGGGCTGTTACATCATAGGGGCTGGCTGGCTGCTGATTGGCTCCCTGCATGGCATTGTGGGTGATCCCTCATTACCAGAGTTCTTGGCTCCATGTCCTAACATGTGCAGCAGCCATTTTAGGAAAAAATGTGATTCGTTATTACGAAGCATGAGGAAATTCGACTTCAATGCGAATCAAATTTTTCCTGAAATTTGGATTGAATTCCACTTCATCAACTTCGACATCAACTTCGATTTGCTCATCTCTAGTTTTGATATATAGCTTTATGATCACTTATTATTGAATTTGATTTAGGGGTCCAGGTGATTTTTTATCGTTTATTTTTATATGTAAAATTGTGAATGGGGATGATTGAATTTTTAACCCCATTTTTTATGTATTTTTGAAAACAAACTTTTTTTTTTAAATGTTTTTGAACTTCTGATCATTTGAGGGGTTAGCTCCAGTCTTGGTCGGATGCATAATACAACTGGCCCCTACAATGTATGGAGCAGGCTTTGCTCCTTAGCTGCTCTACAGACCTCTCCCGCCATTATGATGTACATGTATGTCAAATGTCAGGAAAGGGTTAAAGGGAACTTGACAGATTCATACTGCCCTAACCCCTGGCAGCATGAAATACCAACAGGCTCCCTCATTAAAAAGAACTATGCTTTAATCTGAAGTGCTGCACGTTGCCGGAGACTTGTGTAAGAAGGTACCTGGAATCATTATGGATGGAAAGTATGTGTCAGTATTTTATGTGTCAGCAGCAACTATTGCTAATTGACACCTTGAGATTTAGCATGGTTGTCATAGCTGATCTGGGACGGCTCTTACTGAGAGTAGTCAAAGTGCTGGGTGGGTGACTACTCCCCATGTTCCAGGTCGGGTTTTGCCAGGCATAAAAACCAGCCAGCACTGCCAGATGGGTGGATTTACCTCCCTCTGACAGTGGAGTTCAGGAGTCTGTGTGCTGTGAAGTGAGGACTGTGCTGGAATTTGAGGTTTGAGCCGGGCTTGAGGACTCAGGCCCCTCTGAAGGCGAACAGGCCGCCTATGGACTTGATGAGGCTGAACTGCTAACAAGGTGTGAATTAACACCCAGGAGAAAAGGTGACTTTTATTGTTTATGGAGTTTCCTTGTGTGTGAACAAAAACCAAGCCACCTGTGTTTTGTGAAGCACCTTATCTGCATTTTGTTATACACCAATGTGTAAATAAACACCGCTGTTTGATTCAAGAACTGTGTACTTTGCCTCTATACTGCATCCGCTAGTCTTAACTACCAGAGCGAATACCCACACTTGTCAATCAAACTGATATGGGCAGGGAGAAGCTGGAGGAAAGCCACTCAATTAATGAAGTGTCCTACATATGTGTGTAAAAGGAACACTTTAAACATCTGCCTATGTATTTGCATTTTATGGTATTTCCTATTATCAGGCTGGCATTGTCATTTCACCCATTCACCCCTAGGTGGTGCTGGCACCACATAATATATATAGCTGCGGTGTGTCTAGTTTAGAGCAGAGTAGAGAGGAGGTGAAGTTAGCTAGTATAGTGTGTATGGAGGAGAGAAACAGGCATCGTCCACCACATAATCTGCTATTTCTACCCCTTGGTCATAGCCTGGCTAAGGAAGTACAGCGAACATTTATCTACAGCAGCCAAGCACAAGACTATAAGTCTATGTCTAAATATGAAGCAAGCCTAGTGAGGGTTACAGCTGAATCTAGCCTATGGACCTCATCAGCACAAGTGCCTGAGACACGAATGGATAATTAGCGCTCAGAATTGTCCTTATTCACTAGAAGCCTTCCGGGATATAGTGGAAACCTAAAAACCTGATTACTTCAGGAGAGCATCCTGCAAATAATGTAGCAGAAGATTGATGCCTGCCACGAGGGAGAACACCCTTATTGGATAGCTCAAGATAAGTAGAAAACAGCATATTTAGTACCAGAGTTTTCCCTGTCAAGTAACAGCGTTAGAAAATCCCTCCATTGATAATTGCCTAAACCTGATATAAGGATTATAATTACGTTAACATCTGAATCATTACTGGTGCTATATGAATGCACTTTATTGATGGACTGTAACATCTGCCTTGAGACTATTGACTCAAGTATATGTTCAATTGTTTTACAAAAACTGACTCTTCATTACTACTACTACACTCAACATTTTCACCTTACGGTGCTGGCGTCACGAACACTGGGGCCCAGCCACCAAAGCACCTTAAACACCTACACCATCAAGGGCACCTCAACTTCCATCTGTCTGGTGTTCCCTGCAATAGAGAGTGCCCCGGAGGATTTAGTGCTGTCTTCCCATCCACTGCACTTCTGGCCCAGGGAAGCTCTGCTAACCGTGAGTACATGAACTACTACCCCCATCGGCCCACCGTGAGCCTCACGTGTTTTCCCCTGCGGTCCGGCTCGCTGCATTAACACTTCCCTGTGCTCAGTTTTTTTTAAATATGTTTGCAATTAAATGACCAATTAATTCATCATATTGAGGGAGTCTGTCAGTATTTTAGGCATTTATAATTCACATCATTGGGCCTAGGGTGACCACACTGTAAAACTCAACAATAAACTTCATGGAGGAAGGAATGGGGAATATTATGGCCAGTGTCAGACTGGATCTTCTGGTGGGCCTAGGCTCTGACACAATGTTTGGCCTTACAAGCAGTACAGAATAATGCAATACACTTTTATATCATATTAATTTATCCATGTAAGTATATTTATTTTAAGGTATTCACCCAGAGTGCAGTTAGATTGTTACATAAATCATTGTTGTTTCCTAAACAGCAGTGATCCATAGAGAGACATTGGTGGAGGTAACCAGAAGATGACAATGCCATTTGGAGCCTATTTGCCATCACGCTCCATTTCTTAGGAAATTATTCACAAATTAACTTCTTAGACTTTATTGATGATACGTCCTGTGTATGTAATGGTAACAACAAGGTTGTACAGAAAAACGCTATAAAGCGTATACCGGTAGTTATAAAGTGTATAGTTAGAATCATTCCTTCTAGTGAGCCAAGGAAACTGCAGTTCAATAAAGAATAGGGCACTTAAAGTGTACCTAAACTTTTATAATTTTTTTAACTAAAAATGCCCTAAAATAATTTCTGTAATATCTTTTATTAATTGTTTATATTGTTTTACTAGCAAAACGGGCCTCCGAAGTTTGAGCCTTTCTATAGCACTTTTCACTGCAGCGCATATAATCCATACACCATAACTATGAAAGGGGTTTATGGATTCTGACTTCTACGATATGTGCTGCAGTGAGCATCATACTGGCAAAAGAACACATAGCTGCTCCTGCCTGTGCACCACATACTGTATATGGCTACAGTAGATGGATTCTGTATGCACAGCAGGGAAAAGAACTATAGAAAGGCCCAAACTTCAGGGTCCTGTTTTGCTAGTAAAACAAAATCAATTAATAAAATTATCATGAGGCGCCGGATTCACGCTCCCCCTCCTCAGTGCCGCCAGTGCCCTGTGTAACACCCCAGAGTTGTGTTACTACACGCCTCTACCCCGTTGTTATGTGTTAAGAGCCTTTACATTTGTCATCTGATATGATTTTGCTCATGTCTTCACAACTGTGCATTTAAAACTATGTTAAATGTAAATTTCCCTGTCATTTTCCATGTTCACCAGCAGGTGGCAGCAATGGATTGGTAAGGAACTAGTTTCAGTTTAGTATATCTAGGCTGGAATGGATTATTCCAGCTTGGCTCCCCCTCTGTGGAGGTGTGGACTGTTCCCACATCCTGCACTATGGGAGGAGAAGGAAGTTAGTGTGAGTGTGCCAGCCACCCCTGTTGGGGAAGGCTGTGTGATAGTTTCAGGAGATCCCCTGCCTAGAGAAGAAAGACAGGATCTTGTCTCAGATGAGACATTGATCAAATACCCAGACTGAGCCCTGCAGCCTCAGCTGGATGACAAGAAAGCAGACAATCTCCAGAGTTTCAGGACGAAAGCATTCCCTGAGAGCCTATCTGTGAGTAAAGTTCAGAGACCTAGGAGAAGCCATATTCCTCCTCAGCTAGTCAGTCCCCATACAGCAGCAGATAAAGAGAAGTGCAGAAGCCAAATTCCTGCCACAGTTATAGAGCTAACAAGCAGAAGTCTTTTCCTGCAAGCTCCTGATTTATAGTGCAGAAGATTTATTCCTGCCAACCATTGCCAAAACCTGCTGGGACCAAAGACCAAAGCTGTATTCTGCTTGGATGAAAGTTATCTTCAGTAAAAGGCAAGTTTGAATTTTACCTAAAGGTCTGGACATCAATTTCTGCAGCAAAATCCCTCTATTACTCATACTATCACTCCACTCAATTTATTGCAAGTGAGCCAGGAGTCCAGCCGTATCCAGGTAGGAGACACTATCTACACCACAATTATCACCACACAGAGACATTATAGGCAATCACTCTGGCATTCCTAACCTGGGACCTACGTTATAACACCTTGGCACGCTGCAATTGGCATCACAAACAAACTTCAAACTATTATCTACCCATATTCTGACCCACTGCATAAGTGGCGTCAGGGTCTACCCCGTTCCTGGTCACTGCACCTGAAGCTGGTACGGAATGAGGACGTGCTCTGCGTCCTCGTCTCCACAGCAACGGGGGGGGGGGGCAGGACCCGGCCGCGCTCAACTCCTTAGCATGGTTGGCGTCCTCCACTCCCATGGCAACTGTAAGGAGTCTGAGCGCTGAGCTGAGGACTCGGCACTCGACTGGTTGCAGGGGAATGAGTCATGTGGTGCTGGCCACGTCACATGACTCCTCTTCCCCCTATATATACAGGCAACCTGCTGGCCACAGGTTGCCTGGGAAAAAGGTCCTTTCCTGAGTTCTTCAGTGCAATTCCGTGGCTATTGACTCCCGACTCGTCTTCGTCCTTGCTTGCTCCTTGTGTCTGCCTTGCTTCTCCTTGTTTTTGACTTCTGGCTTGTTATTGACCCGTCTTTGCTCATCCACCTGGTACTGTAGTGATCTCTTGGTTCTTACTCGACTTGTTGACCATTCTATGTTTGTCATTCTTGTTTGTCCCTCTGCACTTACCAAGGCTAGGGAACGCCGCCCAGTTGTGCTCCGTTACCTAGGATGGATAGTGCAAGTAGGCAGGGACAGGGGTGTGGGTGGAGTCAGTGGTGCTCCCCCTTTTTGTGACAGATTCACAGGCCCACTTTACCACTATGGATCCCCTGCAAAATATGACAGATCATGTCCTGAACCTGGCCCAGATTGTTCAGGAGCTAGGAGAGAAGTTACAAGTTCAAGAAGTTGGCCGTAACCTCACTGTCTCTCCTCCATCCGCATTACAGATGGAACCCCATGTTAAGCTTCCTGAGTGGTTCCCGGGGGACCGCAAAAGTTTTCAAACCTTTAAGGAGAGTTGCAAACTATATTTCAGACTGCGACCCCATTCTTCTGGCCTCGGGCCACAGCAAGTGGTAATTATAATATCGCTGTTACAGGGTGACCCTCCAGGAGTGGGCGTTTTCATTCCCCCCCGACTCGCTGTGTCTTGGGTCAGTTGATGCATTTTTTCAGGCCCTAGGGGTGCTATACGATGAACCGCACAAAGCAATCGTAGCAGAGAGTCAGCTGAAAGCTTTGGTGCAGGGTGACCGACCGGTAGAGGAATACTGTACTCAGTTTAGAAAATGGTGTGTTCCCTCTGGTTGGAATGAACCTGCTCTCAAAAGTCAGTTCAGATCTGGTTTGTCTGAGACTCTTAGATATGCTTGTAGGTTATCCTTCCTCTGAGACCTTGGAACAAACCATGACTCTTGCGGTAAGACTGGACATACACATTAGGTAGAGACAGCGGGAACATTTGTTTTCTCCCCAGGTTATGTCCAAACCAGAGGTCTGTCCCGTGGGAATCAAGTCTGAGCCTTTTGCTGATGAACCCATGCAGATTGGTATGACCAGAAGAGACCCATGCCGCCGCCAGGGTACATGTTTTTACTGTGTTGACTCCGATCATTGGATCTGGCAGTGTCCCAAGATCCCTCCTTCCGGAAGATCACTCAAACCTGAGGGATGTAAAGACAAGGTACTCCCTGGGGAGGGTTAAAAGTAAATTATTAGTATCAGTTACTATTTCATTAGGGCCTAACAAGGGTTCAGGAAATGTGTTTATCGACTCTGGATCTGCCGCTAACTTTATTGATCTTAAGTTTGCTCTTCAGGTGGGGATCCCCATGTTTACCCTTTCCAGCCCTGTTTACATGGTAGCCATAGATACCACCCCATTATTGGGAGGAATGATCAAGTTTTACACTCCCGAAATAACTTTAACTGTAGGGGTGTGTCATACTGAGAATTGCTCTCTGTTGATCTTGGAAAATGTACCCGTTGATGTGTTTTTAGGTATGCCCTGGCTCTAATTGCATAACCCGGTGATAAATTGGGCCAGAGTGGATGTTGAAAAATGGGGCCCTAAATGTGATTCATGTCTACCTATTGTAAAAAAAAAAAAAAAAAACACGATCAGCAATATCAGTGGGACCCCTGGCCCTGTTGGCAGCTTCAAGTGCGGCCACACCTTATGTAAGTGCTGCACCAATATCTCTAATAAAATTAGAACCTTCAGGAGCAACAATACTGACGAGGATTTCCACATCAAAAATTTCATTAACTGCTCTACATCCTATGTGATATACCTACTGGAATGCAAATGTGGCTTACAGTACGTCGGCAGGCCTATCCAGGCCCTAAGGGAGCGCATCAATAAACGCCGATCCAACATCACTAAGGGGTACCTAAAACATAGCGTCTCCAGACACTACCTGGCCACCCTCAACCAGGAACCCTCCAAACTATCCATAACCCCTATAGAACATATAGAAGCTCATTGCCTGGACAGATACAGGACCCTCCAAAGACGTGAAATGTTTTCGATATTCAAACTCCACACACTTGAACCCAATGGACTTAATGAAAGCATGGAGATGCTCCATGAAGATGCTTTTAACTACTCTCGCCCATATATCTCACACCGCTGGGCCCCCTTCGCCTTTCCTCCCTGACCGCCCCCTCCCACTCCTTCCCGACCATATTCGGACATCCAGTCCGACACCATCTCATGCCAGTTCCTCACATTTCTGACCTCATCCGGCCCCTTATCCGGACATCCCCCTTATAGCCCCTTATCCGGACATCCAGTCCGACACCATCTCAAGCCTATTCTGCACATTATCACCATGAACTCATCATATCTCCCACTATATGATCACCCCCACATCCGGATCCCCCCCCCCCCCTTTCTTTCATCCATCTCTATATAGCTCCCTTCCTTCTCATCCACCCCATTTACTCAAGCTACATCCAATTGTACTGACAGCAACTCCCGTACACTCCCCTATCCCCCTACCCCCCTCTCAGGCCCTCCCATCATCTCATATCTCTTCAGCAAAAACATCCACCTATCTCTCACCCCATGACCCACTCCCACCCATGCGACCTTCCCAACAGTGTAGCTGACCCTTATGATTCATCATTAGACCCAGCCGTCATACCAACAGACAATCCCCATCATATCACGATTTTCACCTGACAGCACCAACTCCTATCCCCACTGTCACACCCCACCCCACACCACGGCACCGGCAACACATTGCAGCACCAGTCATCGCTGCGTCCACTCCGCCCCCCCCGTCCAGCCCCCTGTCACTACCCATTACCAGTTAAATACACCATTACAACGGCAGTGCAGCATCCAACCTCTAGGACCGCCCCTCCGACACGCCCCTCCTCCCTCCCACTGTCAACACCCTCCACCAGCAGCATACATAGCTCCAACAGCCGGCCGGTGGAGCTGCCCACTCCAATGACCGGCCATAGACATGCTCTGCCACGCCCCCTCCCACTTAGTCCTGCCTTTAAAACTTCTGGACTGAGCACGCTTATTCACACCGCAGGCCGCACGTGCAGAAGCGATATTACACCAGGACACTCACCGGCCGCATCCCTCAGGTAAACAACTGTTTTTAACCCTTATGTGCTCTGATTCTTCTGCAGCATGATGAATATTAGCTTCCTCTTTACCATTACCCATATCAGCTCCCCAAAAAGTAGCACTTACTGGAACTCTCACACCCAATAACATATTCTCACTATAGACATTATGCCGCCATCCAACCAGTACATCAGCATCCGCCCACCACTTCCAATCTGATATGAACTGACTCAGCACATCTTAGGATGCTCTCAGCACATCATAAGATGCTCTTTTATACACAATCAGACACAAATCAAATCTCAAACACCCAATTGAATATTACTTTATCATTTACCACAGCTGTGCCGACTGCTATGCCCTTGAAAAGGGATTTCAACAGGAGTGCCCCTCAGTAATCCTACGGTGACAAGGATACAGGTACCGACAATGCACCCTTTTTACTAAGTAACCTGTATACAGTATTTTTTAGATAACGATATCAACCGTCCCTATTTTCCAACAAGTGGTGACAGCACCCTTCGCTAAACGAGAGTAAAATTGTGCATGCACGTATTTATTTATTTAATAATTTATGTATTTATTTAGTATGTGAACCCTTTGGAATGATATGGATTTCTGCACAAATTGGTCATAAAATGTGATCTGATCTTCATCTAAGTCACAACAATAGACAACCACAGTCTACTTAAACTAATAACACACAAAGAATTAAATGTTACCATGTTTTTTTTTTAACACACAATGTAAACATTCACAGTGCAGGTGGAAAAAGTATGTGAACCCCTAGACTAATGACATCTCCAATAGCTAATTGGAGTGAGGTGTCAGCCAACTGGAGTCCAATCAATGAGATGAGATTGGAGGTGTTTGTTACAGCTGCCCTATAAAAAACACACACCATTTCTGGGTTTGCTTTTCACAAGAAGCAATGCCTGATGTGAATGATGCCTCGCACAAAAGAGCTCTCAGAAGACCTATGATTAAGAATTGTTGACCTGCATAAATCTGAAAAGGGTTATAAAAGTATCTCCAAAAGCCTTGCTGTTCATCAGTCCACGGTAAGACAAATTGTCTATAAATGGAGAAAGTTTAGCACTGCTGCTACTCTCCCTAGGAAAGGTCATCCTGTAAAGATGACTGCAAGAGCACAGCGCAGACTGTTCAATGAGGTGAAGAAGAATCCTAGAGTGTCAGCTAAAGACTTACAAAAGTCTCTGGCATATGCTAACATCCATGTTAGCAAATCTACGATACATAAAACACTAAACAAGAATGGATTTCATGGGAGGATACCACAGAGAAAGCCACTGCTGTCCAAAAAAAAACATTGCTGCACGTTTACAGTTTGCACAAGAGCACCTGGATGTTCCACAGCAGTACTGGCAAAATATTCTGTGGACAGATGAAACCAAAGATGAGTTTGGAAGAAACACACAACACTATGTGTGGAGAAAAAGAGGCACAGCACACCAACATCAAAACCTCATCTCAACTGTGAAGTATGGTGGTGGGGGCATCATGGTTTGGGCCTGGATGGATTGCTATCATCGAAGGAAAAATTAATTCCCAAGTTTATCAAAACATTTTTCAGGAGAACTTAAGGCCATCTGTCCACCAGCTGAAGCTCAACAGAAGATGGATGTTGCAACAGGACAACAACCCAAAGTATAGAAGTAAATCAACAACAGAATGGCTTAAACAGAAGAAAATATGCCTTCTGGAGTGGCCCAGTCAGAGTCCTGACCTCGACCCGATTGAGATGCTGTGGCATGACCTCAAGAAAGCGATTCACACCAGACGTCCCAAGAATATTGCTGAACTGAAACAGTTCTGTAAAGAGGAATGGTCAAGAATTACTCCTGACCGTTGTGCACGTCTGATCTGCAACTACAGGAAACGCTTGGTTGAAGTTATTGCTGCCAAAGGGTTCGACCAGTTATTAAATCCAAGGGTTCACATACTTTTTCCACCTGCACTGTGAATGTTTACATGGTGTGTTCAATAAAAACATGGTAACATTTAACACGTTAAGGACCTATGACGAGTATACTCGTCATGGAGCACTGCTACTTAGCGCTCCATGACGAGTATACTCGTCATGGCATTAAATTGTCACCATGTCTGCAGACATGATGACAGCGCTGAGTGCCCGGCTGCTACACACAGCCAGGCACCCAGGGTCAATGCCGAGGGGGTCCTGTGACCCGCCCGAATCGGCGATCGCTGCAAACCCGCAGGTCAATGCAGACTTGTAGTTTACAGCGCTTTCTGCAGTTTCTGATCAGAAACTTCAAAATGCCCAAACTAAAGATTTTTCACCCCGCACCCCTGAATGATTTTATGCGGCGGGTGGTGCAAGGGGGATAGTGGGCGTGGCGGGCGGTGCGGGAGGCTGCTATACCCACTGAACACCAATGAATATTCAGGGGGAGGTGGGCGGGGGATTGCGATCCCGCCTGCCGCACCGCCCGCCTCCCACACCGCCCGCAACCCCCCCCTGCACCACCCACCGCATAAAACCATTAAGGGGTTGACATCTGTGCTGCGATGTCAGCCGTTTAACCCTTTCCATACCGCGGTCCATACGGACCGCGGTAAGGAAAGAGTCAACAGTCAGGGAGCTCCCTGCCTCTCCCATCGGGGGGCTGCTGTGCCTTTGCAGCCCCCAGACAGGATGGGGTGACAGAGGGAGGGAGCTCCCCTCCTTCCCCATCCCCGTCTGCTCAGTTGTGGAAGACGGGGAAGGTTCCCATGGCAACAGGACGCCTTCTCAGGCATCCTACTGTCCATGCTGCTGAACAGATATGTGTTAAAGGCATAGATCTGTTCAGACAAAGAGTAAGTAAAATACAGTACAATACACTATATAGTGTACTGTACTGTATTATACAGACATCAGACCCACTGGATCTTCAAGAACCAAGTGGGTCTGGGTCAAAAAAAAGTGAAAAAGTACAAATCAAAAAACACATTTATCACTGAATAAAAAAAAAAAAATACACTACACATGTTAGGTATTGCCGCGTCTGTAACGACCTGATCTATAAAACCGTCATATTACTTTTCCCGCACGGTGAACACCATAAAAATAAAAAAATAAAAACTATGAGGAAATTGAAATTTTGCCCACCTTACTTCCCAAAAAAGGTAATAAAAGTGATCAAAAAAGTCGCATGTACGCCAAAATAGTACTAATCAAACCGTCACCTCATCCTGCAAAAAATGAGCCCCTACATGAGACAATGGCCCAAAAAATTTAAAAACTATGGGTCTCAGACTATGGAGACACTATAACATGATTTTGTTTGTTTCAAAAGTTATATTATTGTGTAAAACTTACATAAATAAAAAAAAGTATACATATTAGGTATGACCGCGTCTGTATCGACCAGCTCTATAATAATATCACATAACCTAACCCCTCAGATGAACACAGTAAAAAATAAAAACGGTGTAAAAAAAGCAATTTTTCGTCATCTTATGTCACAAAAAGTGTAATAGCAAGCGATCAAAAAGTCATATGCACCCCAAAATAGTGCCAATCAAACCGTCATCTCATCCCACAGAAAAATGAGACCCTACCTAAGATAATCGCCCAAAAACTGAAAAAAAAACTATGGCTCTTACACTATGGAAACACTAAAACATGATTTTTTTTGTTTCAAAAATGAAATCATTGTGTAAAACTTTCATAAATAAAAAAATTGTATACATATTAGGTATTGCCGCGTCCGTGAAAACCTGCTCTATAAAAATACCACATGATATAACCTGTCAGATGAATGTTGTAAATAACAAAAAAAAAAGTTCCAAAAAAGCTATTTCTTGTTACCTTGCCTCACAAAAAGTGTAATATAGAGCAACCAAAAATTATATGTACCCTAAACTAGTACCAACAAAACTTCCACCCTATCCCGTAGTTTATAAAATGGGGTCACTTTTTGGGAGTTTATACTTTAGGGGTGCATCAGGGGGGCTTCAAATGGGACATGGTGTCCAAAAAAACAGTCTAGCAAAATCTGTCTTCCAAAAACCGTATGGCATTCCTTTCCTTCTGTGCCCTGCCGTGTGCCCGTACAGCAGTTTACGACCACATATGGGGTGTTTCTGTAAACTACAGAATCCGGGCCATAAATAATGAGTTTTGGGGGGCGTGGCCTGGACGTCTACAGTGATGGCGGCGTGATCCCTGAGCTCCGCTGCTCCTGCTTCTAACTCAGGCCAAATTCGCTTACAGCGGCGCGTCACATGGGGAAAAAGTTACCCCTAAAGAAGCCCACTGCTCACCCGTCCTCCCGAGGGGAAAGAACCCTGGATACTTACCTTACCCGCAGCTCCCAGCCCCCGTCTACCCAGAGCGGCCTTCTCCAACAGTTCGTCACAGACACCATTACAGTGTCGGCGGCTCCCGCCTTCTCTATCACGGCAGGTGAGCACAACAGCGTGATCGCAGGGGAATCCTCTCTTTGCCCCCTGGCTGTAGACTTTGTGCCGGTTCGGCCCGCCGATACTTCTGGCCTGAGCCTGGAGTCTCCCGACTGGTTACAGGGCTCCCAGTTTAATACCACCATTATGCCGCCTAAAACGGCTGCTAAACAGGCCAGACAGCCTGCGACTACGCCAGCACGCCGCCGAGAGTAGGGAGACAGCCCTGATGCTGAGGCAGACACAGCCTCTGCCCCCTTACACCCCCCTGAAGATATAAATGTTTGGAGCCAACGTACAGCTTCTGGGGATGAGAATGGGGATGATCTCCCTTGTGCCTCCCAAGATATGAAATCTCTGCAGCAAGCATTACAGCAGATGCCCACAAAAGAGGACTTTAAAGTAATGGTGGCTGGGATACATGATGCCTTTAAGGCAGAAATTTCCTCTTTAAGAGTGGACTTTCAACAAGTGTCTTCTTGTGTAGATCAAATTGAAACGGAGCATGATGACACCAGACGTTATGTGTCTAAGCTACAGTCTATTATAGCCACTCAATCCCAAGCTATTAAAGAGAATACTAATCATCTGGAAGATCTGGACAACAGAGGGCGCCGTAATAATATACGGGTTAGAGGTCTGCTAGAATCGGAATCTGATGAGGACTTGGACATTATATTGAACAAACTGTTTAATCTGATTCTGGCATCCCAGACACCGCTGGCCATCAAACTTGATAGGGCTCACAGAGCGCTTCGGCCGAAAAACACTGCGTCACAGCCACGAGATGTGATCTGTTGCTTACATGACTTCCGCCTGAAAGAATCCATTATGGCCAAAGCTCGCGCCTTACGTACGATCTCTTTTAAAGGCTCAAATGTCCACCTATACCAGGACTTATCTTGGCTGACCCTACAGAAAAGGAGAAACTTTCAACCTCTTTTAGCATGTCTGAAAGATCTCAAAATCCCATACCGTGGGGGCTTTCCCTTTGCTTTAATTGCTACAAAGAATGGCAAAACCTCAGTTTTACGCACGTACGCACGCACGCAGACTTATCCCGTTTTTGTTCCTCTCTGGGCCTTAACACTCCGGTTCTTGATAATTGGGAGATCCCGGACCCTCCCCCAGCTCCTGCCCCATCATGGCACACAGTCCAGCGGAAAAGAAACCGACCTCCATCCCAAACGGGAGCATCTGGATCTCCCCTCCGTGACACGCCTCCTTGAAAGTTTATTTTTGAGGGATTGACCCCCTCTGAGGCCTTCAGATGACTGTTCTGAGCAGCAGCTCTTAGAGTTAGTGCAATTGTTTTTATTGCATTGTTTATCTCTCTTCTTGACCTGTTTTATCTCAGGTATTCCCTGAGCTATCATTCTTGCCTCGCCTGGTATGGCGTCCAGTCAGGTCCCTACCGACGGGACTCTATTTGTTGCCCTCTCTCTTTCCCTCACTCTAGATTTTGAGGTGGGACAGACACGGGCTATATTTTTCATTTTTTCTTGACTGGGTGGTTACACCCATTGTTCAGAATTATATATCATGTTCTTTGTCGTATATGTTGTCCTTTGTCTTCCCTTCTTCCCTTGTGTCTCTTCCCCCTAGGTTCCTTAATGATGCTGCAATGAGACGAGCTTCAGTATATGGAGGAGGATGCTCACTGCAGGGTCCCTCTCTGGTCATTGGCAAGTATTATTACACCAAGTACACCCATGATTAAGTGCATCTCCTTGAACGTAAAAGGTCTCAACTCTAATGCAAAACGACGTCTGACTCTCACTGAATGTAAATCTCAGAAGGCAGACGTTGTTTTCCTGCAGGAGACGCATTTTGACAGACAGGGCTCCTTTAAGTTTGCGGCCCGATCCTATCCACGAATATATTCAGCCAGTGCTGACACAAAAACTGCTGGGGTTGCTATTCTTTTATCTGCTACCTGCCCTATACAAGTTGAATCCACACGGATTGATGGCCATGGTAGATACATAATACTCCAGTCCTCCCTTTATGGTACCCCACTCATTTTATGTAATATGTACGCCCCGAACTCGAATCAGATCCCATTCCTGAGGAGGGTCTTTCGAGAACTAGAGGAATATCTGCCGGCAGCGCTTGTTGTAGGTGGAGATTTTAATATCGCTTTTTCAGAACACTGGGATAGACTGACCCCCGGAAATACACCACCGTCTAGAGCCCAACGGAAATTATCACGCCTCTTTAGAAAGCTCATTAGACAATATGCTCTGTACGATCTGTGGAGGGTCGATAATCCTTCAGCTAGGACGTATTCATTCTATTCCCACCCTCACCGGACTCATACCCGTATAGACTATTTCTTTGGGAATACACCTGCCCTTAGGATGATGACAGATGCTGAGTTAGGAAATATTACGTGGTCAGACCACGCACCAATTTCTGTCACGTTTAATCCAGGGGGTGCTCGTCCTAGAGTATGCCACTAGCGGCTTAATGAATCTCTACTAACTAAATTACCGACTAGGCAGGAGTTGGGAAGCTCCCTGGAGGAATATTTTGCTTTGAATCAGCCCTCAGCCCCATCTGTAGCCATATTGTGGGAGGCGCATAAGGCTGTTTTCAGAGGCAAGTGTATTAGTGTAAGCACTAGATTGAAAAGAGATTATAATCTCCGCTATAATAACACCCTGGCCCAGTTAAAACAGTTAGAAGCTCGTCTGGGGTCTCATCGCTCATGTCACTTATTACGACGTATTGTACTCCTCCGTATGCGATTGAGTGAAATGGCTTTGAAAAAAACGGTAAACTCCTATTGTATTCGCGGCAACGGTTTTATATGTGGGGGAATAAATCACACACTATTTTGGCCCGTCAGTTGCGGGAGTCAACCGCGACTACTACCCCAATGTCCATGAGAACGAGCGATGGAGGCATGGTGTACGACCCCAAAGCGATACTTGACCAATTTCAGAAATACTATGCTTCTTTATACTCCCTTACACCACAGGTACCCTCCGACCCAGTAGATCTCCAGACACTATTTGACTCTTTCTTGGCGCAGGGTAGTATACCCAAACTATCATCAGAAGCAAGGTCCGCGCTTAATGCCCAGATCACGATTGAGGAAATTTAAGGTGTAATTTCCCAGTTACCTAATGGCAAGTCACCTGGGCCGGATGGGTTACCCTATTCTTACTACAAGACATTTTCATCTCTTCTCATACCCCATCTGTGTACGCTTTTTAACTCATTCTTGCAAGGCACGGCTATACCAGAAACCATGCTCCATTCTCATATAACTCTTATTCCCGAAACCGGGAAGAGACCCCCTGGATTGCACAAATTACCGCCCTATTGCTCTTCTAAACTCTGATCTAAAAATATTCACCAAGCTGTTGGCAGACCGGTGGGCGTATTGGCTTCCGCGATTGATACACTCAGATCAGGTTGGCTTTGTGAGAGGCCGTCAGGGTGGAGATAACACGAGAAGGCTTATCAACCTAATAGATATTGTCAATAGGCAACATCAACAGGCATTACTATTGAGTCTAGACGCTGAAAAAGCGTTTGATTGCTTAAGCTGGCCGTTCATGTTTTCCACCCTGCAGGCTTTTGGATTCTCTGGTTCCTTTCTCTCAGCCCTCCATTCATTATATAGCCATCCTACAGCGACGATTAAATTACCATATGCAAACTCAGCCCCTTTCTTGATTAAAAATGGCACCAGGCAGGGCTGTCCGCTCTCCCCTCTCTTGTTTGTGCTTTGCATTGAGCCCTTAGCAGCAGCAATTAGGTCCCACCCGGACATTCATGGAATCATGGTTAATCAAGTCGAATATAAAATATCATTATTCGCAGATGATGTTCTACTTACTCTATCAAACCTACATATTACTTTGCCCAACTTATTTGGTTTGTTAACACTATATAGTCGGCTCTCCGGATATAAGATTAACTCCTCGAAAACAGAAGCCCTCCCTTGAATTTGCCGGCAGACGTCCTAACTACGCTACGGTCTAACTATCGTTTTCGTTGGCAAGATGCGGCTTTGCGCTATTTAGGTGTGAACCTGGCGGCCACATATTCTTCTATATATTCCCATAATTTCCCCGCCCTTTTTCGGGAACTTAAGCGTCAGATGAATAAATAGATGTCTCTTCCCATCTCGATGTTTGGCCGCATAGCGGCGGTTAAAATGTCTATTTTGCCAAAACGACTCTACCTATTTGAGACCCTCCCAGTACATGTACTATGGACGGAGCTACGGGCATTGTAGGCCGGTATATTTAAATTCATATGGAATGGGAAGAGACATAGGATAGCTAGTAATACCCTTATGGCCCTGAAATCTCATGGGGGATTGGCAGTTCCAGACATTGCCAAATATTATTGGGCCACGCATCTTAGACGGTTACCGGCATGGTCTAAACTCTATGCTTACTCCAGGTGGATGGAAATTGAAAAACTGTGGATTGCCCCGATACATCCTAACTCTTTGTTGTGGTCCCCAATTCCCCAAGTTCAACTACCAGAATTGTTAGGACCAATGCTACATACATGCAAAATAAGGCAATATTGTAAACACCGTTTCTCTCTGGTTTCCGAGAAGTCTCCTTTTTTAAACCTTGGTTTTCCAAGAAAATGTTTAGGTTTGCAGATATGATTGATTATAGAACGCTACAACTACTTTCATTTGATGAACTTAGAAGCTCTAGATCGCTTACGGAAGTTACTAGATATCAGTACTTGCAAATCCAACATTTGTTTACTACATTGTTTCACGCAAAACAGGTATCTATCCCCACGTCTTTTGAGAAGACGTGTAAGCTCTTGGAGTCAACCAAGGGTCTTATATCTGAAATATATGTGCTCCTCTCCTCCCCGGCCTCTCCTGCATCTATCCATCACTCATACATGTCTAAATGGGAATCGCTCTTGCACCGTTCTATTTCAGTGGATGATTGGAAGATAATTTGGTAGAGAGCTGCGATGACATCAACCTGTGTTATTCACAGAGAGAACACTTACAAAATAATGATGTTCTGGTACCACACTCCACAGTTATTGCATAAGTTTAATCCTGACATTTCGGATCGTTGTTGGAGATGCAACACGGAGGAGGGTTCACATATTCATATCTTCTGGGAATGCCGGATTCTAACCCCATTTTGGACCATGGTACAAGAAATCCTATACAGCTTGTTTGAAGTAAGGTTCCCCTAAGTTAATGTTATACATTTTGACTGCAGCCAGGCGTTTGCTGGCAAGATTTTGGAAAAGGACAGACTGTCCATCACGGGCTGAACTCATAAATAGTATATTAGAAGTCAGACGCCTCGAACATATGTCGGCTACATTGCTTACCTCGGTGGATAAATTTGACCAAGTTTGGAAGCAATGGGACATGGTGTTTCATGTCTCAAACTGACTGAGTCTCCACCTTACCCCACCCATCCTAACCCTAATGTGTCAAGTCTTGTCACTCCCCTTTGTATGTCCGAATCTTTCTTACAGTAAAATTTGTATAACTCTATATGGTTAACGCGAAATTAGACACTTTGTTACTTTGATAGCCTAAAAGCTCTTATTACAATACTACTCATTCATGACTATTGTGTATGTACTTTCTCAGACTTATTCAATGTAAAGATATATATGCATAGAAATCTGATGTATGCTATTTTTCTGCTCAAATGCCTTTAGCTGTATCTTGGTATCATGAGTAATGTACTCCAAAGCGATGTTTTTCTTGAATGCACATGTTTATTCTTGGAAAAATCGTCAATAAAAAGACAATTGATGAAAAAATTGAAAAAAATAAATAAATAAAAAAAAAATTTAAAAAAAGAATGAGTTTTGTTTGGCTGTTAACCCTTGCTTTGTAACTGGAAAAAAAATTGTAAAATGGAAAATATGCCCAAAAATTTAAATTCTGAAATTTCATCTCTATTTGCCAATAACTCTTGTGGAACACCTAAAGGGTTAACAATGTTTGTAAAATCAGTTTTGAATACCTTGAGGGGAGTAGTTTCTTAGGTGGGGTCACTTTTATGGAGTTTCTACTCTAGGGGTGCATCAGGGGGGTTTCAAATAGGACATGGCGTCCAAAAAGTCTAGCAAAATCTGCCTTCCAAAAACCGTATTGCATTCCTTTCCTTCTGCGTCCTATCGTGTGCCCGTACAGTGGTTTACGACCACATATGGGGTGTTTCTATAAACTACAGAATCAGAGCCATAAATATTGAGTTTTGTTTGGCTGTTAACCCTTGCTTTGTTACTGGAAAAAATGGATTAAAATGGAAAATTTGCCCAAAAAATTGAAATTCTGAAATTTCATCTCTATTTGCCAATAACTCTTGTGGAACATCTAAAGGGTTAACAACGTTTGTAAAATCAGTTTTGAATACCTTGTGGGGTGTAGTTTCTAGAATGGGGTCATTTTTGGGTGGTTTCTATCATGTAAGCTTCACAAAGTGACTTCAGACCTGAACTGGTCCTTAAAAAGTTGCTTTTTGAAAATTTGAGAAATTTCAAGATTTACTTCTAAACTTCTAAGCCTTGTAACATCCGCAAAAAATAAAATATCATTCCCAAAATGATCCAAACATGAAGTAGACATATTGGGAATGTAAAGAAATAACTATTTTTGGAGGTATTACTATGTATTATAGAAGTAGTGAAATTGAAACTTAAAAATTTGCTAATTTTTTCAAATTTTTGGTAAATTTTGAATTATTTTATAAATAAAAAAGAATATTTTTTTACTCCATTTTACCAGTGTCATGAAGTACAATATGTGACGAAAAAACATTCTCAGAATGGCCTGGATAAGTCAAAGCTTTTTAAAGTTATCACCACATAAAGTGACACTGGTCAGATTTGCAAAAAATGGCCTGGTCCTGAAGGTGAAAATGAGCCGGGTCCTTAAGGGGTTAATTATTTGTGTGTTATTAGTTTAAGCAGACTGTGATTATCTATTGTTGTGACTTAGATGAAGATCAAATCACATTTTATGACCAATTTGTACAGAATTCCATATCATTCCAAAGGGTTCACAAACTTTTTCTTGCAGCTGTATACATATATATATATATATATATATATATATATATATATATGAAAATTAGCCATCCCCCCCCCAACTATTAGGAACCTCTCATTAATTATTCATATTATTGTATCAACCTTTATATTTTTTAGACTTGATAAAGGGGTCTTGTGTTCCCCGAAACGAGTCGTCTTTGATAAATAAAAAATACTTTGTATCCACAATTGGGATGTGAATTGTGCCTTGTGTCCATCCGCTCGCCGCACAAGCAAGTGCAGACGAGCTCCCTTTCATATACCTATTGTGAAAGCTGGGGTCTCAGCAGAATCCAAGACATTACCTTCATTCATCGAGGAATATATGGATGTATTCTCCTTATCTGACCCCCTCATAGACCATATGACTGCACTATTGAACTAGTGGGAGGGTCTAGGTTTTCTAAGGGGCGGATATATGATTTATCTGGTCCTGAACGCAATTCCATGAGAGAATATGTTAAGGAAAATCTGATTAAAGGACACATTCGACCCTCTGTGTCTCCTATGGGGGTGGGATTCTTTTTTGTAAAAAAAAAAGGACGGAGGCCTTATTCCCTGTATTGACTACCGGGAATTGAACAAGATCACCATTAAGAATCAATATTCCCTTTCCTTTAATCCCGGATCTCTTCAATCAGGTTCTGGGGGCTTCTTGGTTTGTCCAAGACTCCAAGAACGCATCCTGCTGGTGAATTACGACCACCACCCATTCCTAGTAAACCCTGGTCACACAATTCTATGGATTTCATTACTGACTTGCCACCCTCTGAGGGTAAGTCGATAGTGGTCGATAGATTCATTAAAATGGTACACTTCGTTCCTCTAGCCAAGCTATTGAATGCCAAAACTCTGGCTTCTGTGTTTATGGAACAAGTGGTACGATTGCATGGAGTTACTGAAAACATTGTGTCTGACAGGGGTGCCCAGTTTGTCTGCAAATTTTGGAGAGCTTTTTGTGATGTGAGATATCTTTGTCCTTTATCGTTAGCTTTTCATCCCGAGACCAATGGACAAGTTTAGGCACACTTTAAATTCTGAGCAATGGACAGTTGATATCTACGTTGCTCCCCATTAGTCATATTTAATGACTTCAAGAGGATAGCAAAGCAGACCATGAGCACACATCAGTTTGTGCATATTCACTTTGCAAAGTGAAAAGTTAGCTGCTTGAAATGCAGACCTTTGGAGAGGGTGACTTTGTTCTGCATAGCTTGTACTTTTTGGCTCCCTTTCTTTATCTATTAAATGCATGAGTCACTTTTTAAGCAGGTACACACATTGGAAAGCCAATGGGTGTCAAGCTAGGTGATATAATATATCTTTATACTACTGTTAACAAAAGGACTATGTATTGGAAAACTTTGACCTTTTGAACAGATATTAACTTTAGGAGAAATAAAAACTGTCCATTTGCTTGTTTGCTTTTCAGATGCAATCTATCTCAGTTAAGCATGGGATAGGAAGGCGGGAAGACATTTTCTACAATAATCCGAGTTCATTTTACAGGAATGCACTCGTTTGACTGGACGAAATAACTGAGTGTTCCTGCATACTTCTCTCTAAAATATTTATTCATTTTCAGAGAGCTCTTCCGCAAACATTTTCCACATTCTCCACTAAACATCAGAGGTCTGCATACATTCCAAGTCTACGGAATCAACAGCAAAAGACCTGTTGTCAATGTTAAAGACCAGGAAAAAAACAAGAGAGATACTTGTATAGTCATAAAAGCAGGAGACTAATTTTGATGACAGTATGATCCTAACAAGTTAGTGTTAGGCTTTTAGCACTTTCCAAACAAGACCGGAAAAAGAAAGTAAATTACAACCCTAAGGGACTAAAAGAGGTGAAGGATAGCAAACCTTTTAATATCCCCTACATAAAAAAATTGTATGTACCCCAAAATAGCATCCGTAAACACTACCCTTCATCCTGCACAAAACCATCTCTCATACAGCTTTCTAGATGGAATTATATAAAAAAAATTATGGGTCAGAAAATAGCAAAGGTTTTTATTAGTGTTGAGCGAATGTTCGGCCCGAACACCATATATATATATATATATATATATATATATATATATTAACCGCCTCCGGACTGCCTCCGAACGCAAGATTTCCTGTGAACGTGCGCACACAGGAGCGCGCGTTCACAGGAAACGGCAGGTAAACGAGTGGATCTACAGCCTGCCAGCGGCGATAATTTTTTTGATAACAGCGTCTAATATACCTGCTACCTGGTCCTCTGGTGGTCCCTTTTGCTTGGATCGACCACCAGAGGACACAGGTAGCTCTGTAAGTAGCACCAAACACCACTATACTACACCCCCCACCCCCCTGTCACTTATTAACCCCTTATTAACCCCTGCTCACCCCATATAGACTCCCTGATCACCCCCCTGTCATTGATCACCCCCCTGTAAGGCTCCATACAGACGTCCGTATGTGTTTTGCGGATCCGCAAAACACATACGGACGTCTGAATGGAGCCTTACAGGGGGGTGATCACCCCATATAGACTCCCTGATCACCCCCCTGTAAGCCTCCCTGTAAGCCTCCCTGTCATTGATCACCCCCCTGTAAGGCTCCATTCAGATGTCCGTATGTGTTTTGCGGATCCGCAGATCCGCAAAACACGGACACCGCGGATCTGCAAAACACGGAAACCGGCAATGTGCTTTCCGCATTTTGCAGATCCGCACATTGCCGGAACTATATAGAAAATGCCTTTTCTTGTCCGCAATTGCGAACAAGAATAGGACATGTTCTATAGGCTCTACAAAAAACGCAGCGTTCGCCCGATCAGGCCTGATCTTGTGCGCACAATTGCGTTCAGTCCTCCCCACCGCAGTGCCAGAATTTTTTTTTTCTGATCATTGCAAAAACACCGTAAAATTGCTGCGGCGCTATAAAAAGATCACTTTTGAGGGGCATGGCAAGTTCATAGAAGAAAGTTAGCGGAAATTTATATATTTTTTTAGTTTTTTTTAGTTTTTTCTTACAAAGTCTCATATTCCACTAACTTGTGACAAAAAATAAAATCTCACATGAACTCACCCTCACGGAATCCAAATGCGTAAATTTTTTTAGACATTTATATTCCAGACATCTTCTCACGCTTTAGGGCCCCTAAAATGCCAGGGCAGTATAAATACCCCACAAGTGACCCCATTTTGGAAAGAAGACACCCCAAGGTATTCCGTGAGGGGCATGGTGAGTTCCTAGAATATATTTTTTTTGGCACAAGTTAGGGGGAAATTATTATTATTTTTTTTTCTCTTACAAAATCATTTTCTGCTAACTTGTGCCAAAAAAAATATATTCTAGGAACTCGCCATGTCCCTCACGGAATACCTTGGGTTGTCTTCTTTCCAAAATGGGGTCACATGTGGGGTATTTATACTGCCCTGGCATTTTAGGGGCCCTAAAGCGTGAGAAGAAGTCTGGAATCCAAATGCCTAAAAATGCCCTCCTAAAAGGTACTCATTGGAATTTGGGCCCCTTTGCGCATCTTGGCTGCAAAAAAGTGTCACATATGTGGTATCGCCGTACTCGGGAGAAGTAGGGCAATGTGTTTTGGGGTGTATTTTTACATATACTCATGCTGGGTGAGAGAAATATCTCTGTCAAATGACAACTTTGTCTTTTAGAGAGATATTTCTCTCACCCAGCATGGGTATATGTAAAAAGACACCCTAAAACACATTGCCCTACTTCTTCTGAGTACGGCAATACCACATGTGTGACACTTTTTTGCAGCCAAGATACGCAAAGGGGCCCAATTTCCAATGAGTACTTTCAGGATTTCACAGGGCATTTTTACGAATTTGGATTCCAAACTACTTCTCACGCTTTAGGGCCCCGAAAATGCCAGGGCAGTATAAATATCCCACATGTGACCCCATTTTGGAAAGAAGACACACCAAGGTATTCCGTGAGGGGTATGGTTAGTTCATGTAAAATTTTATTTTTTGTCACAAGTTAGTGGAATATGAGACTTTGTAAAAAAAAATAATAATAATCATTTTCTGCTAACTTGTGACAAAAAATTAAAACTTCCATGAACTCACTATGCCCATCAGCGAATACCTTAGGGTGTCTACTTTCCGAAATGGGGTCATTTGTGGGGTGTTTCTACTGTCTGGGCATTGTAGAACCTCAGGAAACATGACAGGTGCTCAGAAAGTCAGAGCTGCTTCAAAATGCGGAAATTCACATTTTTGCACCATAGTTTGTAAACGCTATAACTTTTACCCAAACCAATAAATATACACTTATTGCATTTTTTTTTATCAAAGACATGTAGAACATTAAATTTAGAGAGAAATGTATATAGAAATGTAGTTTTAATTGAAAAAATTTACAATCGAAAGTGAAAAATGACATTTTTTTGCAAAAATGTTGGTCAATTTCGATTAATATCAAGAAAAGTAAAAATGTCAGCAGCAATGAAATACCACCAAATGAAAGCTCTATTAGTGAGAAGAAAAGGAGGTAAAATTCATTTGGGTGGTAAGTTGCATGACCGAGCAATAAACCGTGAAAGTAGTGTAGTGCAGAATTGTAAAAAGTGGTCTGGTCATTAAAGGGGTTTAAGCTAGGGGAGCTGAGGTGGTTAAAGACAAAATGGGAGGCAGCACCGATCAAGGTTTGAAATGGCCGGGTGCACGCTCAAGGGAATAAAGCTTCCCCAAATATATACCCAAAATATAATGCGCCGAAAAGAGCAGCACTCCAACGCAGGATAAAATAAAATACAAAAAATGTATTCACCCATGGTGTAGCAGCGACATTTCAACTCCACAATTGAGCCTTTCTCAAGCTTGTGAAAGGCTCAATTGTGGAGCCGAAACGTCGCTGCTACACCATGGGTGAATAAACTTTTATCCTGCATTGGAGTGCTGCTCTTTTTTGCGCATTATAGATGTTTTTAGACATAATATATTTACATATATTATTATATATTTAAAATATATAAAATATTATAATATACTGTATGTAAATATATTATGGCTAAAAATATCAGTAGTAGTTTCCCACATATTATGCATTCATATATATCAGAAGTATGATTTTATCTATATATAGATAAAATCATATTTCTGATATATAGGAATGCATAATATGTGGGAAACTACTACTGATGTTTTTAGCCATAATATATTCCGTCAACGATGGACCCTTGCGCCTTCCTACAATATATATATATATATATATATATATATATATATATTATTATTTTTTTAAATATATATATATCTATATATATATATATATATATATATATTCCTACAATATATATATGTATATATGTATATATATATATATATATATATATATATATATATGACTACTCCCAGTAAGAGCCGTCCTGGATCAGCTATACAGCCATACTACAATAGCAAAAGTTTCAATCCGGGCCTCGGTGAAGTAAGAGCTGGTAATTTCAGGTGTCAGTGACAGCTAGTGCTGATTGAAACTTTTGCTATTGTAGTATGGCTGTATAACTGATCCAGGACGGCTCTTACTGGGAGTAGTCAAAAGTGCCAGGTGGGTGACTATGCCCCACGTTCCAGGCCGGGTCTTGACTGGCCTAAATCAAACCCAGCCAGCAGTGTCAGATGGGTGTGGAGCACTGTCAGTCTCTGTGTTTGAGATCTGAAGCTTTGTGCCGTGCTGGAGGACTGAGAGCCACACGCTGGGAAACAGGCCCCCTAAAGCCTGCTGTGGACCGCTGGAGATAAAACTGAAAACAAGGTGATTTTTGTTCTGTGGACTTTCTATTGTGTGAACTAACACCAAGACTGAAAAGTGTTGTTTTGTTTTGGCCTTATGTGTGAATAAACACTGAAGTTTTGCTTTACAAACTGTTTTTTTGCCTCTGTACTGCGTCCACTTACCCTGCCTACCAGAGCAGATCCCCACTATATATATATATATATATATATATATATATATATATATATATAATATTTTTTTTTTAATTACACATTTATTTTGTGCCATACATTTTTTACAATTATTTAAAAAATTATAAAATATATCAATTAAATTTAGCCTCTTTCAGAAGATTTTCTGCTGGGATTTTAACTCATAACCTTCTACATTAGAGCCAAGAACTTTAACCACTACACTATACAGCTACATGTTAACCTGCACTGAAATATGAAATTATACTTCTGCTGTATAGGAATACTTACTAGATGACAAACGTCTATGAGGTTTTCCTGACATAGTTTGGCATTCAGCTTTATAGCTGAGTGGTTAAAGTCCTTGCCTCTAATGTAGAATGTTGTGATTTTAAATCCTGGCAGAATCTTTTCATAATTAGAGGCTAAATTAGATTTAAATACACTGGGTGTCCCCAAGCACTGACTCCATATATGGACATAGCTATATATGGAGTCAGAGCAGGGACTCCTAAGTGGCGGACTCACACTGGGGGATTCCCTCACTGTACAGCGATCTTCTGCATAGACCTCAGAGGGACCTGGAACCCTCCCCTATTGGTTTCTCCTATTGACTCTGTAGAGCACCCGAGCATCGCAAAGTGTTCTACTCGAGCACCAGAGCACTTTGGTGCTCGATCAACACTAGTTTTTATTGCTTTAAAAGCAGTAAAATAAAATAAAACTATACAAACTTGGTATCACCATAGTCGTAGTGACCCGCAGAATAAGGACATCATGTAATTTTTAGGACAAACTGAATGCCTTAATATCAAGACCCAAAAAACCTTACCCAAATTTTGGGGTTTTTCAGTTCCATCCCAGAAAGAATTGGTAAATATATGGTAAATTATATGGTGCTATTAAAAAAATATGTGTCTCAGTGACCCTACAATAAACTACCCTAACAGTTCACGCAATATCTGCTCTCAAACGTGAAGAGATCTAGGTGGTATAGAGCTGGAGTATATGAAGTGTCACCCCTAAGGGATGCAGTTGGGATAAGGGTGGGGGGGGGGGGGTTTAGCTGTTATGTTAGGAGGTGTCCGAGGAGCGGATTTCAATTTAGTGATGTTTGTCATAAGATGTTGGCTATATTTATAACCTGTTTATGATCTGACTTTGTTACTGATTCAATTTATGTCAAATATTGTATGATGTATGGGAACTTAAGGGGAAAAAGGAGACACCTCTTATTTGTTGTATCTTTTACAAAATATATTACAATAAAAATTATGTTTGATAAAAAAATAAAGTGTCTCACCAAAACTAAGCCCTCATATGGCAATATGCACGGTTAGTTATAAAAGTTATTGCTCTTGGAATGGGGAATAAAAATGGGCCCTAGTCTGTTTGACTATATATGTACCGATTACTGCGTGACTTCTGGATTCTGACCCTTTGCTGCCTGACCTGACCTGTTCCTGGTATCAATCCTGGGCTGCCTGCACTGATACTTGGACTGATTTTATTTTGCACAAACTCTGCCTGCCCTCACCTTAGCTTGTCTATGACAACAGTTTTTGCCTGACACTTCGGTGCTTTCACTGGTGTCTCTTGACCCCCCACAGTGCGTCAGCAATGTACTGAACAGAAACTACTCCAAGAGGTAGAATCCTAATGGTTCCCCTGCAGCAGAGTCCAGATCTCTTTGTAGAGGTCAAAAGGTGATGATCAAGGGACTGCCTTGTGGTCATATAGCGTTTTTTTTTCCTTGTGGGGGAAACGTCACAACATTAGAACAGAACCACAGAGTAAGGCCTATTTCAACTCTGGATTTTTATTTTATGGATTCTCCTTTCAGAAGTTGATTAGAAAGGGATTTTGTATATTTAACCACCTCCCGACCGCTGTACGCGTATATGCGTCCGGGAGGTGGTTGCTTTACTCCTCCTGGACGCATATACGTGTCTTCTCGCGAGACGCGAGATTTCCTGTGAACGCGCGCGCACAGGCGCGCGCGCTCACAGGAACGGAAGGTAAGCGAGTGGATCTCCAGCCTGCCAGCGGCGATCGCTCGCTGGCAGGCTGGAGATCCGAATTTTTTAACCCCTAACAGGTATATTAGACGCTGTTTTCATAACAGCGTCTAATATACCTCCTACCTGGTCCTCTGGTGGTCCCTTTTGTTAGGATCGACCACCAGAGGACTCAGGTAGGTCAGTACAGTCCCACCAAACACCACACTACACTACACTACACTACACCCCCCCCCCCGTCACTTATTAACCCCTTATAAACCCCTGATCACCCATGATCACCCCATATAAACTCCCTGATCACCCCCCTGTCATTGATCACCGCCCTGTCATTGATCACCCCCCTGTCAGGCTCCGTTCAGACGTCCGTATGATTTTTACGGATCCACGGATACATGGGTCGGATCCGCAAAAAGCATACGGACGTCTGAATGGAGCCTTACAGGGGGGTGATCAATGACAGGCGGGTGATCACCCATATACACTCCCTGATCACCCCCTGTCATTGATCACCCCCCTGTAAGGCTCCATTTAGACGTCCGCATGATTTTTACGGATCCGATCCATGTATCCATGGATCCGTAAAAATCATGCGGACGTCTGAATGGAGCCTTACAGGGGGGGTGATCAGTGACAGGGGGGTGATCACCCTGATTAACCTGATCACCCCCTGTCATTGATAACCCCCCTGTAAGGCTCCATTCAGACGTCCGCATGCGTTCTGTGGATCCGATCCATGTATCCATGGATCCGTAAAAAATCATGCGGATGTCTGAATGGAGCCTTACAGGGGGGGTGATCAGTGACAGGGGGGTGATCACCCTGATTACCCTGATCACCCCCTGTCATTGATAACCCCCCTGTAAGGCTCCATTCAGACGTCCGCATGCGTTCTGTGGATCCGATCCATGTATCCATGGATCCGTAAAAATCATGCGGACGTCTGAATGGAGCCTTACAGGGGGGGTGATCAGTGACAGGGGGGTGATCACCCTGATTACCCTGATCACCCCCGTCATTGATAACCCCCCTGTAAGGCTCCATTCAGACGTCCGCATGCGTTCTGTGGATCCGATCCATGTATCCATGGATCCGTAAAAATCATGCGGACGTCTGAATGGAGCCTTACAGGGGGGGGGTGAGCAGTGACAGGGGGGTGATCACCCTGATTACCCTGATCACCCCCTGTCATTGATCACCCCCCTGTAAGGCTCCATTCAGACGTCCGCATGCGTTCTGTGGATCCGATCCATGTATCCATGGATCCGTAAAAATCATGCGGACGTCTGAATGGAGCCTTACAGGGGGGGTGATCAGTGACAGGGGGGTGATCACCCTGATTACCCTGATCACCCCCTGTCATTGATAACCCCCCTGTAAGGCTCCATTCAGACGTCCGCATGCGTTTTGTGGATCCGATCCATGTATCCATGGATCCGTAAAAAATCATGCGGATGTCTGAATGGAGCCTTACAGGGGGGGTGATCAGTGACAGGGGGGTGATCACCCTGATCACCCTGATCACCCCCTGTCATTGATAACCCCCCTGTAAGGCTCCATTCAGACGTCCGCATGCGTTCTGTGGATCCGATACATGTATCCATGGATCCGTAAAAAATCATGCGGATGTCTGAATGGAGCCTTACAGGGGGGGGGGATCAGTGACAGGGGGGTGATCACCCTGATTACCCTGATCACCCCCTGTCATTGATAACCCCCCTGTAAGGCTCCATTCAGACGTCCGCATGCGTTCTGTGGATCCGATCCATGTATCCATGGATCCATAAAAAATCATGCGGATGTCTGAATGGAGCCTTACAGGGGGGGTGATCAATGACAGGGGGGTGATCAGGGAGTCTATATGGGTGATCACCCCCCTGTCATTGATCACCCCCCTGTCATTGATCACCCCCCCCCTGGTAAGGCTCCATTCAGACATTTTTTTTGGCACAAGTTAGCGGAAATTTTTTGTTTGTTTTTGTTTTTGTTTTTTCTTACAAAGTCTCATATTCCACTAACTTGTGTCAAAAAATAAAATCTCACATGGACGCACCATACCCCTAACGGAATCCAAATGCGTAAACATTTTTAGACATTTATATTCCAGACTTCTTCTCACGCTTTAGGGCCCCTAAAAAGCCAGGGCAGTATAAATACCCCACATGTGACCCCATTTCGGAAAGAAGACACCCCAAGGTATTCCGTGAGGGGCATATTGAGTCCATGAAAGATTGAAATTTTTGTCCTAAGTTAGCGGAAAGTGAGACTTTGTGAGAAAAAAACAAAAAAAAAAAATCAATATCCGCTAACTTATGCAAAAAAAAATAATTTCTAGGAACTCGCCAGGCCCCTCATTGAATACCTTGGGGTGTCTTCTTTCCAAAGTGGGGTCACATGTGGGGTATTTATACTGCCCTGGCTTTTTAGGGGCCCGAAAGTGTGAGAAGAAGTCTGGGATCCAAATGTCTAAAAATGCCCTCCTAAAAGGAATTTGGGCCCCTTTGCGCATCTAGGCTGCAAAAAAGTGTCACACATGTGGTATCGCCGTACTCAGGAGAAGTTGGGGAATGTGTTTTGGGGTGTCATTTTACATATACCCATGCTGGGTGAGAGAAATATCTTGGTCAAATGCCAACTTTGTATAAAAAAATGGGAAAAGTTGTCTTTTGCCAAGATATTTCTCTCACCCAGCATGGGTATATGTAAAATGACCCCCCAAAACACATTGCCCAACTTCTCCTGAGTACGGCGATACCACATGTGTGACACTTTTTTGCAGCCAAGGTGGGCAAAGGGGCACCTTTCGGATTTCGCAGGCCATTTTTTACACATTTTGATTGCAAGGTACTTCTTACACATTTGGGCCCCTAAATTGCCAGGGCAGTATAACTACGCCACAAGTGACCCCATTTTGGAAAGAAGACACCCCAAGGTATTCCGTGGGGGGCACGGCGAGTTCCTAGAATTTTTTATTTTTTGTCACAATTTAGCGGAAAATTATGATTTTTCTTTTTTTTTCTTTTTTCCTTACAAAGTCTCATATGCCACTAACTTGCGACAAAAAATAAAAAATTCTAGGAACTCGCCATGCCCCTCACGGAATACCTTGGGGTGTCTTCTTTCCAAAATGGGGTCACTTGTGGGGTAGTTATACTGCCCTGGCAATTTAGGGGCCCAAATGTGTGAGAAGAACTTTGCAATCAAAATGTGTAAAAAATGCCCTGCAAAATCCGAAAGGTGCACTTTGGAATATGTGCCCCTTTGCCCACCTTGGCAGCAAAAAAGTGTGACACATCTGGTATCGCCGTACTCAGGAGAAGTTGGGCAATGTGTTTTGGGGTGTCATTTTACATATACCCATGCTGGGTGAGAAAAATATCTTGGTCAAATGCCAACTTTGTATAAAAAAATGGGAAAAGTTGTCTTTTGCCAAGATATTTCTCTCACCCAGCATGGGTATATGTAAAATGACACCCCAAAACACATTCCCCAACTTCTCCTGAGTACGGCGATACCAGATGTGTCACACTTTTTTGCTGCCAAGGTGGGCAAAGGGGCACATATTCCAAAGTGCACCTTTCGGATTTCACCGGTCATTTTTTACACATTTTGATTGCAAAGTTCTTCTCACACATTTGGGCCCCTAAATTGCCAGGGCAGTATAACTACCCCACAAGTGACCCCATTTTGGAAAGAAGACACCCCAAGGTATTCTGTGAGGGGCATGGTGAGTTCCTAGAATTTTTTATTTTTTGTCACAAGTTAGTGGAATATGAGACTTTGTAAGAAAAAATAAAAAAAATAAAATCATTATCATTTTCCGCTAACTTGTGACAAAAAATAAAAAGTTCTATGAACTCACTATGCCCATCAGCGAATACCTTAGGGTGTCTACTTTCCGAAATGGGGTCATTTGTGGGGTTTTTCTACTGTCTGGGCATTGTAGAACCTCAGGAAACATGACAGGTGCTCAGAAAGTCAGAGCTGTTTCAAAAAGCGGAAATTCACATTTTTGTACCATAGTTTGTAAATGCTATAACTTTTACCCAAACCATTTTTTTTTTGCCCAAACATTTTTTTTTTATCAAAGACATGTAGAACAATAAATTTGGCGAAAAATTTATATATGGATGTCGTTTTTTTTGCAAAATTTTACAGCTGAAAGTGAAAAATGTCATTTTTTTGCAAAAAAATCGTTACATTTTGATTAATAACAAAAAAAGTAAAAATGCCAGCAGCAATGAAATACCACCAAATGAAAGCTCCATTAGTGAGAAGAAAAGGAGGTAAAATTCATTTGGGTGGTAAGTTGCATGACCGAGCGATAAACTGTGAAAGTAGTGTAGTGCCGAAGTGTAAAAAGTGCTCTGGTCATGAAGGGGGTTTCACCTAGCGGGGCTGAAGTGGTTAAACTTGCCAACCAGTAGTACGCGTCGTCTTATTAATTCATTTAATGAGATTACATAACAGATAAGATTAATGTATTGTCAATTAAAATATCCTATTAATAATAGCAAAGAATGTACACCTTTCCTGCAATTAATTTAAGGCTTATATCTAAATGGCTGGTGCCTAAGAGCGTTAATAGACATAAATGACAATAAATCTTTCTTTCATTTGATGACTTAAGATCATTCTATAAGATACTTTTGTGCATAAAAGTAACACTTTAGGCTACTTTCACACTAGCGGCAGGATGGATCCGACAGGCTGTTCAGCCTTTCAGATCCGTCCTGCCGCTATTTAGCCATGCCACTGAACTGCCACTCTGTCCCCATTGACTATAATAGGGACGGGGTGGATCTATGGCGCAGCATGGCAGTGCATAGCGGAAGGCCGCCGGACTAAAAGTACTGCATGTCCGACTTTTTAGTCCGGCGGCCTCTCACTGTGCACTGCCATGCTGTGCCGTAGCTCCGCCCCCGTCCCAATTATAGTCAATGGGGATGGAGCGGCAGTCCAGCGGCACGGCGAAATAGCAGCAGGACGGATCTGACAGTGTGAACAGCCTGTCAGATCCGTCCTGCCGCTAGTGTGAAAGTAGCCTTACAAAGCACAATTCATTTCTCCAGCAAATGCTGAAAATGATTTATGGCACAAAATAATACCAAAGTCCAGTTTTAGGGTACTTTCACACTAGCGTTATTCTTTTCCGGTATTGAAATCCGGTAAAGGGTCTCAATACCGTAAAAAACGCATCAGTTTTGTCCTAATGCATTCTAAATGGAAAGCAACCCGTTCAGTATGCATCAGGATGTCTTCCGTTCCGTCCCTTGTATGGTATTTGACCGAACAAAATACCTCAGCTTGCTACGATAATTTTTTCGGCCAAAAACCCGGAACACTACCGCACTTGTCAGGTCCGATATTAATTTCCATAGAGATGTATCAATGACGGATCTGGTACTAAGTGTTCCGGAAATTGCCGCGTTGCCGGATCCGGTTTTCAGGTCTGCGCATGCACCGGGACATAGGAGGAGCTATTTTTGCTTTTGATCTTTGAAAAAAATTAAAAAGCAGATCTGTTATTCCGGATGATACCGGATAAGACGGATCTGGGAAAAAACATATTTAAATTTGCATACGGTTTGCCGGATCTGGCTAGTGTGAAAGTACCCTTAGATTAGGCATGCTCAACCTGCGGCCCTCCAGCTGTTGCAAAACTACAACTCCCAGCATGCCTGAACAGCCTACAGCTATCAGCGTACAGCAGCGCATTGTGGGAGTTGTAGTTTTACAACAGCTGGAGGGCCGCAGGTTGAGCATGCCTGCCTTAGATTGTCCTTAAGGTAAGGATAATCTGAGTAGTTCACCTGCACAAAAGATAACATTGATTTAATTACACAAATAGAAAATGTCCAATATCACACATACAGTACTAAGCACACACACATAACATACACATACACACACACACAATACACAGTACTACATTTTTTTAATATTTTATGTTGCAGCCTTGTGCTGAAATTTAATAAACAAGAACAAGTTTTTCCTCATCATTCTGCAATCAATACCCTATAATGACAAAGTGAAAACAGAATGTTAGAACTCTTTGCTAATTTATTGAAAAGGAATAACTAATATATTGAATTAACATAAGTATCCAGACCCTTTTACTCAGTACTCAGTACTTAGTTGAAGCACCTTTAGCAGCAATTACAGCTTCCATTCTTCTAGGGGATGATGCCACAAGCTGTGCACACCTGGATTTGTGAATATACTGCCATTCTTTTCTGCAGATCCTTTCAAGCAATGTCAGGTTGGATGGGACTGTCGGTGGACAGGCATTTGTCAGGTCTCTCCAGAGATGTTTGATTGGGTTCAAGTCAGGGCTTTGGCTGGGCCACTCAAAGACCTTCATAGAGTTATCCCTAAGCCAGTCCTGTGTTGTTTTGGCTGTGTGGTTAGGGTCATTGTCTTGTTGGAAGGTAATCCTTCAGCCCAGTCTGAGGTCCAGAGCACTCTAGATCAGGTTTTCATTAAGATTATCTGTATTCAGCTTTCCCTCATCCCTGATCAATCTCAGTCCCAACTGCTCAAAAACATCCCCACATCGCAATTATACCACCACCATGCTTCACTGTAGAGATGGTACCAGGCAGGTGATGACGCAGATGATGCTTAGCATTGAGGCCAAACAGTAAAATCTTAGTTTCATCAGACCAAATCTTGTTTCGTAGAGAGATGCTTTGTTGTAAACTCCAGTCAAGATTTCATGTGTATTTTACTGAGGAGAGTATTCATTCTGGCCACTCTGCCATAAAGCCCAAATTAATGGAGTGCTGCAGTGATGGCTGACCTTCTGAAATTTTTTACCATCTGCACACAGAATCTTTGGAGCTCAGCCAGAGTGATCACTGGCTCAGAGACAGACAGCACTCTGTTTATGCTTGTGAAATCAGTGAGACATACAAGAAAGACCGTTCATCAGGCCACACTGTAGCGCTGCTGACGGATGCCCCATTACAGCGCTACAGTGCGGCCTCATGAAGGGTCTTTCTTGTATGACCCGAAACGTTGCTTAATTATGACCGACTGAATAATAATAAAAAACTCACTGATTTCACAAGCATAGTGTCGGAACACAGAGTGCTGTCTGTCTCTATAAAATTTAAGTTCAAGTTCCTGAGGTGGAGCCAAGAATAAACTTAGATGTGCACCCGGAAGTGGCAGAACTATAGGTGTCTGTGCTGTGACCCGGCTAACTAAGACACTGGATCCATAACAGGAGGGGAATTAGGATAAATGAGATAACATATTTGCATCAATGCTAAGCAGTGGATACAGTGCTTGTTTAGTTTTGGGAGACTTCGGCTAAGAAGCGCACACTTAGCATTATGTGGTGTAGGGACACAACCCCCTATCACTCACAGGGCGATACAATCTATGATAGGATCACAGTGCTGTCATTCAACCCCTAAACATTCCTACTATGACATAAGTTATTTCAATTGGCTTGTTGAGTAGAGATGTCCCGAACTATTCGCCGGCAAACATCGCTTGTTCGTGTTCGCCGCGGCGGGCGAACATATGCGATGTTCGGTCCGCCCCCTATTTGTCATCATTGAGCAAACTTTGACCCTATACCTCACAGTCAGCAGACACATTCCAGCCAATCAGCGGCATATCCTCCCTCCCAGACCCTCCCACCTCCTAGCAAAAAGCAAGGACAGCATCCATCTTAGATTCATTCAGAAGCTGCAGTGTTAGTGAGAGCAGGGAGAGTGCTGCTTCTGCTGATTTAATAGGGAAATCGATAGCTAGGCCAGTGTTCTGTGTCCACTCCAGTCCTGAAAGACTCTGATCTGCTGTAAGGACAGCGTCCTGACAGCACCCCAAAAAGCCCTTTTTAGGGCTAGTACATCAGTCTGCTCTTTTTTTTCTCTGTAATCTAATTGCAGTTGCCTGCCAGCGCGTGTGTAAGGCTCACATCGTATACTGTGCCCACTACTGCCAGTGCCCAGTGACACCACTACCACTCTCATATCTTGTGTCACAGTAGCTTGCATTTATAAAAAAACAACACTTTTTTCACTGTAATATAATTGCAGTTGCCTGCAAGCGTGTGTGTCAGGCCTACAGCATGTACTGTGCCCACTACTGCCAGTGCCCAGTACAACCACTCATATCTGGTGTCTCAGTAGCTTGCATTTAAAAAAAATATATACAATTTTCACTGTAATATAATTGCAGTTGCCTGCAAGCGTGTGTGTCAGGCCTACAGCGTGTACTGTGCCCACTACTGCCAGTGCCCAGTTGCACCACTCATATCTGGTGTCACAGTAGCTTGTATAAAAAAAAATAAACACTTTTTTCACTGTAATATAATTGCAGTTGCCTGCCAGCGTGTGTGTCAGGCCCACAGCGTGTACTGTGCCCACTACTGCCAGTGCCACCACTCATATCTGGTGTCACAGTAGCTTGCATGCATAGTACAACTAATCGGAAAAAAAATGACAGGCAGAGGCAGGCCACCCCGCAGGGGCCGTCGTGGTCGTAGTGCTGTGATTTCCTTTGGCCCTAGAATAATGCCCAGTGTTCAGGGGCCACGTACACTGAACTCGAAAAGTTCTGAGGACATAGCTGACTGGCTAACACAGGACACCCAATCTTCTACAGCTTCCGCTCGGAACCTTAACACACCATCCTCCTCCAGCTCAGCTTCGGGCACCTCCCAAGTTACCACTCGCCCGCCTGCCGCCACCACCAACACTAGCACCACAGCTGCTTCACTTGATCTGTCAGAGGAGTTATTTACACATCATTTGGAAGAAATGAGTGATGCGCAACCATTATTGCCAGAGGATGTAGATAACAGGGATATGTCTCAGTCAGGCAGCATTACACACATGGACGTACGGTGTGATGATGATGATGATGTTGTACCCGCTGCTGCTTCCTTTGCTGAGTTGTCAGATACAAGTGAAGTGGTTGATGATGACGATGTGTCCGTGGATGTCATGTGGGTGCCCGCTCGAAGAGAAGAAGAACAGGGGGAAAGTTCAGATGGGGAGACAGAGAGGCGGAGGAGACGAGTTGGAAGCAGGGGGAGTTCGTTGCAAGGAGCTAGTGGCACAGTCAGACAGTATGTATCGGCACCCGGGGTCAGCCAGACAGCACGCCAATCAACACATAATGTTGCCACCACCAGAATTACTTCTGTTTAACGTCACTGGTACTCTATAAATATACCCTGAACGAGGGTCGTTGCTAGGGTCTCAAAATATCAAAATATGGCCCAGTTCTCTAAGTCGCCCCCCGCCCACCGCATTTTGCTGTACTTGCTATACAGCAGCACATACCTGTCACATCCAGTGCCTCCCAGGTGATGTCTCCTCCGATCTGGACAACTGTTATCAGCCGCGCCTCGTCTCTGCAGAGTGTATCACACAGACATCCTAAGTTCCTCACATTTCTATCATCATCTCGCAACCTGGAGTCACCACAGTGTTATCCTGCTGCTCGTGTGCCCCCCATTACCCCCAAATACTATCCTGAGGAAAAATGTGTGCCATACAGATAGTAGAAATAAGGCAGATCTATAAGTGTCTCCTATAGAGCACCCAGTAGTAATAAGAACACCTATAATGTCCCGTGGATTTATAATACTCCTACAGTGCCCCCAGTAGTTATTATGCCCCTACAGTGCCCCCAGTATTTATAATGCCCCGTGCAGTGCCCCCTGTAATTATATTCCTCCCTCCACCATACAGTCCAATGTAAATAACATCACACCATCTCTCCTGCCACCCTCCAAAATACAGTCCTATGTAAATAACATCACTCCCCTCCCTTCGGCCCCTCCAACATTTAGTACCATGTAAATAACATCACTTCCCTCCCTCCGCTATAGAGTCCCACCATTTCTCCAGCCCCCTCCATTATACAGTCCCATGTAAATAACATCCCTCTCTATCTACAGCACCCTCCAAAATACAGTCCCATGTAAATAACATCACCTCCTCCCCAGCCGCCTTCAACATACAGTCCCAAATAAATAACATCACCCCCTCAACATTCAGTCCCATGTAAATAACATAACTCCCTCAGACCCCTGTAACATTCAGTCCTATATAAATAACATCTCTCCCTCCCACAGCTGACATCAACATACAGTCCCATGTAAATAAAATCACTGCCCCCCTACAGCACCCTCCAAAATACAGTCCCATGTAAATAACATCACCTCCTCCCCAGCTGCCTTCAACATACAGTCCCAAATAAATAACATCACCCCCTCAACATTCAGTCCCATGTAAATAACATAACTCCCTCAGACCCCTGCAACATTCAGTCCTATATAAATAACATCTCTCCCTCCCACAGCTGACATCAACATACAGTCCCATGTAAATAAAATCACTGCCTCCCACAGCCGCCTCCAATATACATTCCCATGTAAATAACAGAATCCCCCCACAGCTGCCTTCAACATATAGTCCCATGAAAATAACATCACCCTGCCCCAGCCCCTCCAACATTCAGTCCCATGTAAATAACATTACTCCCTCCCACAGCCGCCATCAACATACAGTGCCATGTTAATAACATCACTCCCTCCCCCAGCCACCTCCAACATACAGTCCCATCTATATAACTTCACTCCATCCTACAGCCACTATCAACATACAGTCCCATGTAAATAGCATGACCCCCTACCACAGCCGCCTTCAACATACATTCCCATGTAAATAGCATCATCCCCTCCCCAGCCACCTCCAACACACAGTTCCATATAAATAACATCCGTCCCTTCAGCCCTAACATACAGTCCCAGTTAAATAACCCCAACTCCCAGCATCGCTATGCCTCACCCTTCACTTACCTCTCCTCATGTATCAGACATCACCACATCTTCCCCTAGGACTTCTCCTCTTCACTGCCATCCTCTCCTGCACTGGTCACATGATGGTGACATAATCGCAGGTCCTTCTCAACCACTGCCTGTTTTACTGGTCACATGACCTATGATGTTATCACAGGTCCTTACTGTGCATTAGATAAAATTGTATTGCCGCCCTGAGGATGGCAATACAGTTGTATCTAGCTGGTAGGCAGTACATTCGGGACCTGGGACAAAACATCAGGGACCCTGGCCCCAAATTTTTAAACCTAGCAATGCCCCTGCCCTAAACCTCTGTACATGCCGCATAAGCCCTGATACCCTTGTCAAAGCCGTGGCTGTGGTGAAACATGTCAGTCCTTTGTGTGTACATTTTAAGGGCTGGTAGGGAGGCATAGATACAACAGTAACTCCATGCAGAGGACTTCAGCCGGATCAGATATTTAGGAGCTGGATACAGGATTGTGTATTGTGACTAGCTGCTCAATGAATGAATGGACAATTCCAGGTGAAACTTAAATGGGGTTTCCAAGACTTAAAAGGGTTGTCTCATCTCTCCATTACTAAGGCGAGATGAGACACAGTCCCGTCCTTGTTCCGGCTGGGAAACAACAAATTTCTCCACCGTGTGCAGGATGGACATCAGCTACACGGGCTGGGAGTGACTCAATAAGGCCCTTGCATACCTTTGTAGCCGATGTTCACCTCTCATATCAATGGCATGTAGTGCTCTGCAGTTTCCACCTCTCTTATTCACAATGGTGCCATTTGTCCACTCATGATAGACTTTTACCCCAGTAGCATGCAAACAGTTCACAAATTACACAGTTTCCGAAATACTGTCACCCTTGGCCTGAAAGCCAATAATCATCCCCTTTTGCAACTCTGATAAATCGACAACAGTAACCAGGAACCTCCTGCTCTCTTAATATGCAGCCTGCAGGACACAGTGTGCATAATACAGTGACATCAACACTTACAGTGTGGACACTGCACACATATGATAGGAGGGAGGGAAAGTGGAAGCAACAGTCTTCCCTGTTTCTGTTGGAGACGAGATGATGTTCATTGAGGAGGACATGGTGGATAAGCGACTGGTGTGGGAACCAAACCGACACAATCGTGGAGGCGTCAATAGGACCTTGCCACGGTGCTGCATCGCCTCTGCCATAAAAAGCATTGACCCAGTGGGCCGGGAAAGACAAGTACTGTTCCTGCCTATAAGAGTTACTCCAGTGTGCATGGTAGCAAGGAGAAGCCCAAATTCTCCACCATGTGACAATACAAAGCAGGGATTGATTTTTTGGGAGAAATAATGGTGGCTAGGTACATTCCAGTGATGCTGAGCACACTCCATCAGTACCCTAAAGCCAGCAGAATCCACAAAGTAAGTACAGCAACGACTGCACCCCCAGCAACTTGGCCAGGCAGGAGTTCAGCTTGCACACCATTGGATTGCTGGGCATGTAGAGATGTTTCCATGGCTTATTTTAATCCTTCAGATTGCACATGCCTTTGCCTTCTGGCAATGTGGGTAAAAACTGCCAGACATATAGAGCTAGTGGCAGCCAAGCTTGGCTTAAGTCTGGGATGTTTTGAGCCTGTGCCCACAGCATCAGCAGCATCACCAGTTCTTGAGCTGACCATAATAGAAGCATTTCTGGCCCTGGCACAGGTACGTTACGTAATGATCTGATGCTCAACAGCCACAGGTGCACTCCGGAACTCGACTGTATTACCGTCCCCATGACGGTGATACAGTTAAACACTGTGGTTGGGGCGGCAGTATTTTGTGCTGCACTGTGGTATTTGGTTCTGCTGGGGGCAGTATTCTGTGCTGCATTATGGTATTACAGGCCCTGACAACTTCTGTTGTCTCTGCCTACTTGTTTGGTCCCGTCTTCTATCAATTTGGAACCATCTACAACATGTGGCCACTTTTAGTTTTTTTTTTCCAGGACTACTTTAAGTTCGCAATTCAACCCTACCCAGGCAGTTTTTGGGGAGATTCTGGCCTTACATTGCCTCTGCTCTTTATAGATGCTGATGTGGTCACCGCCCTCCTCCTGCGAAGTTAGCTCCTCCTCAACACCCCAATATGGCTCCCAGGTCCTTTCTAATACGCAATCATTCTAAGAGTCCTCAACCTCGCCACCACTTTTATTACATTGTGATATATCATTGTGGGCTCCTTTGCTCCCCACCAGATTTCCTACTCTGTATTTGCCAGAGTGCCACTGTCGCTACCCCTACTTCCTGGCTAAAAGCGTCACTACTACCACCACCAACACAGTTATGCTTGGGGACCCCCTGCCTCCTTTTAAACCTTCTTCTCATGGCATTCCAAACGCTAACCTCACACAAGTCATCAATAGGGAGACTCTCTTGAGTATCTTTCACAGCATGGGATTTTGTTGTCTCTTCTTAGGAAAAAAATAAAAAGGTACCCCAGTAATAAGGGGCAGTGAAGACAGAGAGGATGTAACTGGAAGGAGGAGTTGCAGGAGGAATACTGTGTGCCATTTGTCCGTGTGCCATCCGCATTTTTATTTTTTTTGAAGACCCATTGACTTCAGTGGGTCAGTTGAACGAATTTTATAGGCTAACATAAGACATGTTCTATCATTTACAGAACGGACATATGGATGCAGACAGCACACGGACCATATCCGTATTTTATCCATATCAGACCCTCTTCTTGACCCGTGGATACAAGGTTCTTCTTTGTAAAGAAGAAGATGGGGGCCTGCGTCCTTGCCTAGATTTTCGTGAACTAAATCGGATAACCCGACCTTTTTAATCAGATTGCTGGAGCGAAATGGTTTTCCAAAATGGATTCAAGGGGAGCCTACAATCTGATTCGCATCAAAGAGGGGGATGAGTGGAACACAGCGTTTAACACTCCTAAGGCGCATTATGAAAACCTGGTCATGCCATTTAGCCTGACTAATGCTCCTGCTGTCTTTCAACACTTTCTCAACCATATCTTTTGTCATCTTGTCGGCAGATTTGTGGTGATATATCTTGATGATATTTTGATCTATTCACCTGAACTGGGGACACACAAGGAAAAGGATCCGCATGACAAGGTACATGTCAGGCAGGTGTTGTAGATTTTACGGACAATAAGGCTACTTTCACACTTGCGTTTGGTGCGAATTCGTCATGAATCTGCACAGACGGATGCGTTCAGATAATACAAACATCTGCATCCGTTCAGAATGGATCCATTTGTATTATCTTTAACATAGCCAAGACGGATCCGTCTTGAACACCATTAAAAGTCAAAGGAGGATGGATCAGTTTTCTATTGTACCAGATGTGTCATAGAAAACAAATCCATCCCCATTGACTTACATTGTGTATCAGAATGGATCCGTTTGGCTCAGTTTCGTCAGACAGACATCAAAATGCTGCAAGCAGCATTTTGGTGTCCGCCTCCAAAGCAGAATGGAGACGGAACGGAGGCAAACTGAGACAAACTAATGCATTCTGAGCGGATCCTTTTCCATTCAGAATGCATTAGGGCAAAACTGATCAGTTTTGGACCACTTATGAGAGCCCTGAACGGATCTCACAAACGGAAAGCCAAAACGCCAGTTTGAAAGTAGCCTTATATGCTAAATTGGAGAAATGTGTACAATTCCTGGGGTATCTACTATCAGCTTCGGGGTTCCGTATGGATCCAGAGAAGGTCCGCACGATCCTAGAATGGGATCCTTCCTGAGAACCTAAAAGCTCTGCAGTGGTTTTGGGGTTTTGCCAATTTCTATAGAAAATTCATTCAGAATTATTCTGCAATTGTCAAACCCCTTACTGACATGACAAAGAAGGCAACTGATTTTTCTAAATGGTCTGACGCTGCTAAAACTGGCTTTTTCCTCTCTGAAGGAGAGTTTCACCCATACTGGTCCAGCCTGATGTTTCTCAACCTTTTATTGTGGAGGTTGATGCATCGGAGATGGGGGTGGTACTGTCCCAGGGTCCATCTCCAAGTAAATGCCATCCTTGTGCTTTCTTTTCTAAGAAATTGTCGTCAGCTGAAAAGAATTATGATATAGGCAACAGGGAACTTTTAGCTATTAAATTAGCATTTGAGGAATGGCATCACTTTTTGGAAGGGGCAGCTCAACCCGTCACGGTAATTACGGATCATAAAAACCTGATATACCTTGAGTCTGCTGAACGTCTTACCCCTAGACAAGCTAGGTGGTCTTTGTTTTCTACCAGATTTAATTTTGTTATTACCTATTGTCCGGAGGCAAAGAATACCAAAGCTGATGCGTTATCCTGAAGTTTTCCTGGAGGGGGATGTTGACGATCCGTTGACGATTTTACAAAAGTGGGTGGTTGTCTCTGCATTACACTCAGACCTGGAGCAGATGGTGTTGGAGGCTCAGGGGAACGCCCCAGTCTCCTGCCCCCCAGGAAAGTTGTTTGTGCCTTTTAATTTGCACCTTCAAATATTAAAAGAACACCATAACTCTGAATTCGCTGGACACCCAGGTAGTAGGGCAACCTTGGATGTATTGTCTCGTTGTTTTTGGTGGCCGAGGTTGCAACAGTATGCTATTGATTTTGTGTCTACCTGTATGACCTGTGCATGCGCTAAAGTCACTCATACTTGTCCGGCGGGGTCTCTGTTGCTACTTGTCATTCCCAACCACTGGCGCACCTACAGGGGGGGTCCAGCGGGTCTGGACCCCCCCTAGAACAACCAGGCAAAATATATTTTTTTTAATCCTTCAGGGCCGCACCGCCGATCACCACAGGCGGCGCGGCCCTGGATGTAATTGTGGCCCTGGATGTAATTGTAGCAGCGGCGGCGGCGAGGGGGCGGGGGGGGGGGCAGTAGGAGATGAGCGCTTCCATTGTGGAAGCGCTCATCTCCATATCTGTGCTGCGGCAGGGGAGGGAGAGGTATGTCCCTCCCCTGTTCTTCTGAAAGGCCGCAGGCACTAATGCCTGCAGCCTATCAGAGGCCGGCTCTGGCGGCGCGATGACGTCATCATCGCGCTGCCTGAGCCGGGCAGCACACAGCAGGGACATGGGCCGGAAGAGGCTGCATCGCATCGCTGCTGGTAAGTATCGGTGTATTCTTTTTTTTTTGAGGGGGGGGAGCTGGCACTATGGGGGCACTATAAAAGGGGAGAACTGCACTATGGGGGGCACTATAAAAGGGGAGAACTGCACTATGGGGGGCACTATAAAAGGGGAGAACTGCACTATGGGGGCACTATAAAAGGGGAGAACTGCACTATAGGGGGCACTATAAACGGGGAGAACTGCACTATGGGGGCACTAAAAAAGGGTAGAACTGCACTATGTGGGGCACTATAAAAGGGTAGAACTGCACTATGGGGGCACTATAAAAGGGTAGAACTGCACTATGGGGGGCACTATAAAAGGGGAGAACTGCACTATGGGGGCACTAAAAAAGGAGAGAACTGCACTATGGGGGCACAGAAAAAGGGGAGAACTGCACTATGGGGGCACAGAAAAAGGGGAGAACTGCACTATGGGGGCACAAAAAAAGGGGAGAACTGCACTATGGGGGCAATAAAGGGGAGAACTGCACTATGGGGGCACTAAAGGGGAGAACTGCACTATGGGGGCACTAAAGGGGAGAACTGCACTATGGGGGCACTAAAGGGGAGAACTGCACTATGGGGGCACTAAAGGGGAGAACGGCACTATGGGGGCACTAAAGGGGAGAACGGCACTATGGGGGGCAGTAAAGGGGAGAACGGCACTATGGGGGGGCAGTAAAGGGGAGAACGGCACTATGGGGGGGCAGTAAAGGGGAGAACGGCACTATGGGGGCAGTAAAGGGGAGAACGGCACTATGGAAAATTGAATTAGCACAGCACACTACACATGCCACATTTTTTTGCCTTTCGGACCCCCCCTAGACAAAATTCCTGGGTGCTCCCCTGTTCCCAACCTACTGACCTACCTACAGGTAAAACAGTTTTCCTGGTAGTAGTAGACATTTCATTGCCTTACCTGTGCTTTTATTAGTGAAATTGTGAGGCTTCACGGGGTCCCTTCCGATGTAGTTTTGAATTGGGGAACCCAGTTTATTTCTACATTCTAGAGAGCTTTTTGTTCTCGCCTTGGGATACATTTGTCCTTTTCCTCAGCCTTCCATCTGCAGTCGAACGGCCAGACTGAACGCACCAACCGAAACCTAGAGACTTACCTTAGGTGTTTTGTGTCAGAGTTTGCTATAAACAATCAGACCTTCTTTCCAGATCTTCTATTCTGAGCTCAGGTGGAGTTGGGGCAGCTGTTGCTGTGGAGCTGTTGGAACTTGTGCTGTCGGATCATTCCACATTAAATTTTTTAACAAGTCTAGAGGCATGAACATTCTTAACTGGTACCCAGGACCTTTCCTCTGGTCCATAGCCTTTCCAGTGCACCAGGTACTGTAAAGAGTTACGGACTCTCCTAACATCCAATATCTTGGAAACCACAAACTCCACAGAATCATTAACCATTACCGGCAGTGGAGCATACTGTGAAGGAACAACAGGAGCAATATGGTATGTCTTTTAAGCAGAGATTTGTGGAAGACGTCATGGATGTGGAAAGACTCGGGCAGTTTCAACTTAAAAGATACTGGGTTAATTACCACCGTAATCTCGTACGGACCTATAAAGCGAGGTGCAAACTTTTTGGAGGTCACCTTAAGAGGCAAATTTTTAGAAGATAGCCACACCTTCTCCCCAACCTGAAAATCCATCCTCTTAGAACGTTTGCTTTGATTTGTTGATTGTTTTGAGCTTTTTCTAGGTTCGACTGAACCCGAGCCCAAACTGTGCACAGTTCTGACGAGACCTTATCTGCCTCGTGTTTAGACGAGGAGACGGATGATCCAGAATGAAAATGAGGATGGAAACCGTCATTACAAAAGAATGGGGAGACACCAGCAGAGGAATTAACATGGTTGTTTATCGCAAATTCTGCCAAAGGAAGGTACTTGACCCATAATTGTTGATCATCTGAGACATATGACCTGAGAAACTGTTCCCCGGACTGATCAAGTCGTTCCGTCTGCCCGTTACTTTCAGGATGATAGGCAGACTAGAAAGACAATGAGATTTGGCACCTCTGACAGAATGCTCTCCAAAATCTAGACACTAATTGGACACCCCTATCAGATACAATGTTCTCGGGAATACCGTGCAAACGTGCAATTTGTTCTACATATACAGAGGCCAGGGTCTTAGCATTAGGAAGCTTAGAAAGAGGAATAAAATGTACCATCTTGCTGAACCTATCGAGCACTACCCAAACCACAGTTTTCCCCTCCGCAGGTGGCAGATCTGTGATGACATCCATAGAAATATGAGACCAGGGTCTACTGGGAATGGGTAGGGGTTGCAACTCACCAGCAACTCACTAGGGGTTTAAGACTTGGCACAAACCTCACAGGCCGACACATAGGATTGAACATCCTTGAATAGGGTGGGCCACCAGTAAGACCTTGATACCAGCTTTTTAGTACTCTCAATACCAGGATGTCCACAAAAAACAGAATCATGACACTCACCAAACAGCTGGAGACGGAATTGTTCGGGGACAAACAACTTATCTGTTGGTGTGGGTGCCGGGCCAGATGTTTAGCCTTAATAAGAGCCGTAAGATCTTGGGATAAGGCTGCTAAAAAGACATTATCTGGCAGTATGGTTTCAGGTGGTACGTCCGTAGGCTGAAACACACAAAAACTCAGAGATAAAGAATCTGCCTTCACATTCTTACTTCCTGGCCTGAAAGTGATGGAGAAATTAAAACGTGTAAAAAACAACGCCTATCTGGCTTGACGGTGATTCAACCTCTTAGCAGACTCAAGAAACATTAGATTTTTATGATCAGTGACAACGGTGACACAATGTTTAGCCCCTTCAAGAAAATGCCTCCACTCCTCAAATGCCCAAATGCCCAATCTCCCACGTCATAATTTCTCTCTGTGGGAGAAAATTTTCTGGAAAAGAAGGCGCAAGGCCTTAAATTGGTAAGACTAGAGGGGCGTTGTGAGAGGACGGCCCCTACTCCGTCCTCGGAGGCATCCACCTCGACAATGAAAGGTTTCTCTTGATCCCACTGAACCAAAACAGGAGCACTACTGAAGGCCGTTTTTAGAGTTTCAAATGCTTCAGTAGCTTCAACAGACCAGTTATCCAGGTCCACCCCTTTTTTGGTGTGGTCGGTCAAGGGTCTGGCAATTACCGAAAAATTCTTTATAAATCTACGGTAATAATTAGTGAACCCCAAAAAACGTTGTAAGGCCTTTAAGGACGATGGTCTTACCCAATCCATAATTGCCAACACCTTGCTAGGATCCATTTTAAAAGCATGAGGAGTGAGAACATATCCGAGATATAATATCTCTTGAACCCGAAAAACACATTTCTCCTGTTTGGCAGCCAATTGATTCTTCCTCAAAATCTCCAACACTTGTTTAACATGAAACACATGACTCTCAAAATGAGGGGAAAAAAATATAAACATCATCAAGGTAAACAATCACGAATTTACCCAAGAATTCTCTGAAAATATCATTAATAAAATTTTGGAACACCGCAGGCGCATTGCTGAATCCAAAAGGCATTACAAGATATTCAAAGTGTCCAACTGGAGTATTGAAAGCTGTCCTCCACTCATCTCCCTCCTTAATTCGAATTAAGTTATATGCCCCCTTTAAATAAATTTTAGAGAACCAGGAAGCCCCCAGTATTTGATTAAACAAATCTAGAATTAATGGGAGGGAGTATTGATTCTTAATCGTAATCTTATTTAATTCCCGATAATCAATGAAAGGTCTGAGCCCTCCATCTTTCTTTTTGACCCAAAAAAAATCCCGCCCCCATAGGAGATACAAAAGTCCTTTACTGAGACTCTCTTTAACATAATCCTCCATGGCCTTGTGTTCAGGTCTAGAAAGATTTTAGATTCGTCCCTTGGGAAACCTGGCACCCTCCACCAACTCAATGGCGCAATCGTAAGACCTATGGGGCGGTAGAGACTCGTGGTTTGAGGAGGAGAATACATCCATATATTCCTTTATGACTAAAGGCAATGTATCAGATTCTGCTGAGATCCCCACTTGCACCACAGACAAGAATGAGTCGCATCCCCCCATTCCACCAGTTCCCTCTTGGTCCAGTCTATAATGGGATTATGTAACTGGAGCCAGGGCATCCCCAGTACTACCTCTACTGGTAAGTTTTCAAGAACTAACAGGGAGCATATTTCAGAGTGACACCCCCCACAGTCAAGGATATCTCAGAGGTTAAATACTCTTCACAGTACCACCCACCGGGAGGGGGGGGGGGGTGGAATCGATAGCCATGATGTGGATTGGAGTAGGAAGTGTCAAAATGCCCAACCCTAATGCATATTTATGATCAATAAAGTTGGCAGCAGAACCAGAGTCGATAAAAGCATTACCAGAACATGTGTTATTTCCCATGGAGACAGTAATAGGTACTAGTAACTTACTCTTGACCACATTAGGAACTACCTGGTTCTTAGGCTCCACTGTCTTGGTTGATTAACCGGAGGAAGATTTCTTGGAGCACTGGTTAATCCAATGGTCCGAGTCGCCACAATAGAAACAAGCCCCTCGTCGGCGACGCTGATCTCTACGAGTCATCCCGACCTGCATGGGTTCCTCAGAAGAGATATTGGCTCTGCTCATAGGACGGACCTCCAGCTGGACCGCCTCCTGGGGAAAAAGAAAACGTTCCTGCTGTCTGTCCCTAAAACGTCTGTCAAGTCAAACAGTGAGGGTCATAGTCTCCTCCAATGTCTCAGGAAGCTAACTAATAGATCTTTAAAACCTGACCAGAACTGGCTTTTAAGGGCTGGTTCGTTTCAGCCAGAGGGAACACACCATCTTCTGAACTGGGTGCAATACTCTTCTGCAGGTTGATCTCCCTGTACCAAAGCCCTAAGAGCGGTTTCAGCTACCATGGTCCTGTCAGGTTCATCATATAGAGATTCCCAGAGCCTGAAAGAACACCTCGACGGAGCTGAGAGAACTAGCGTCGGAAGGCAAGGAAAAAGCCCAATCCTGGGGGTCGCCCTGTAATCGGGAGAAAACTATGCCCACTCGTTGGCTCTCAGAGCCGGATGACAAGGGGCGTAATCTTTAAAAAAAGCTTACAGTTTTCTTTGAAAGAAAGAAACTTTTTACGGTCACCAGAAAATAGTTCTGGAAGCTTTATCTGAGACTCCATATGATGACTAGATGAATGCAGAGTGGAGGCACTCTGTCCTGACTCATGTAAATGGAGTTTTTCCCCCAATTCCTGAACCATCTGAGTCAAATTGGAAACATGTTCTGTCAGTGTAACCAAAGGATTCATGGTAACCGTGGTAATTTGGGCCTGTTATTCTGTCACACACACAGGGGGTGGGGAAGTGACCACTGAGCTCAACCCGCGCCCCTGTCCCTGCCTACTTGCCTTGCAAGTCCTAGTGACAAGGGACAACTGGTCGACAAACCCTCAGCTAGGATAAGTGCAAGGAAGACAGAGTAGTCAAAACAAGCCGAGTCAGAAACCAAGAGAGCAGCACGGTACCAGAGGAGCAAGCGGAGAACGGCCAAGACCAAGGGATGATACGGACGGGTAATCAAAACACAAGCAGGAGACCAACAAACCAGGTAAGTATAATCGCAGGAAGGACCTCAATAACAGGCAATCTGTGGCCAGCAGATTGCCTGTTTAAATAGGGCGCTAATGCAGTCATGTGACGTGGCCAGAGTCACATGACTCTGAGTTCTAATACAGCCAAGCACCGAGTGAGCAGCTCGGCACTCAGCCCTAGTGTGGTTACCACGGGAACGGGTGTCACCGGGCGCACTGATGATGCGTTTGCGCCTCGGCCGTCCCTGCCTCCTGGAACCACGCACAGAGCACATTGTGACAGATGTCCCCGGGGTGGCATGGTACCTGGCAACAGATCTATGGGACAATTATATGACCTATGGGGAGGTAACACATCACCCCCCTGTGGACTGAACATGTCCTGGAAGTGATGGTAATGCTGGGGTAATGTACTTAATACTCCTGTGGAGGCTAGTGACAACTCCGGACGGATGCACCGAGTGAGGCATTCAGTACTCCACCGGCAAATCTGACCTGAGTGCCAGTCCACTATCGATTATGTAGTCTCAACCAAGGGAGACCCAAAATCACAGGAGTGGATGGCATGTCCAGGACAAAAAGGCTTAAAGTCTCCCAATGATCAGCCCCCACAGTTACCTCAGATCATCCTTCCTCCCACCATGGAGAGGCCTGCCAAATGAGTGATCCCACACTCGGATATTCCCAGGAGCTCTTTTCAGCCCCACTATTAGATTTGGCCCTCGCGGCCAGCATGCTTGAAGAGGGACCTGAGATATTGGGCCCTGATTCCCAACCTCTTGAGCCTTTACAGTCTCAAGAAGATGACGGTCTTCATCAGTTCAATCATCAGTTCATGAGATGGATGACGATGAGACACAGTTGTCAATCACTGAGGTTGTGGTTAGTTCAAGAAAGGAGGATGATCAGAGTGAGGAAGTGGAAGAGGAGGTGGTGGACGATGAAGTCATTGACTCAACATGGAGGGGTAATAAGCCGAGCGAGGAAAGCAGTACAGAGGGGGAGGGATCCGCAGCACCGCAACAGGCTGGAAGAGGCAGTGGGGTTGCAAAATGGATAAGTCGGCCCACACCAAACAGGCCCGCAACCGTGCCTGGTTGTAGGTTGAGTGGAGAGAGCCACAGCTCGGTCTGGTCCCTTATACCCTGCCAAAGATCTGCGGCGGTGTGCTGTTTGTCCCCTAAGCAGATCAGCTTCAGCACGGGCTGTTGACGCTCACCCACAGCAGTGTTACACTGCTTCCAACTAGGATGGCACAGGTGCTACCCACGCGGTACCAAAATGAGCTGAGGCATGAACACTAGCAACATCACCATCATCAGCATGATCCGCCACATGGCATCCAAGCACCCTACTTAGTGGGCCGAATGCCTTGGTCCACAATCTGGGTCTGTGGGTCACACCGCTGCCTCCTCTTCCCCTGTGTTATGAGCTGTCCAATCCCCTGTCCAAGACGCAGGCCCGGATGCCTCTCGCCCTGCACCTGGACCTTTGAATGAGCCAGCAGCAACAACATCCACTTCCCTGTCCCAGTGCAGCGTCCAAATATCCATGCCACAGTCATTTGAACGCAAGCGCAAATACCCACCCACCCACAGGTCATAGCACTTAATTGCCAAATTTCAAAATTACTGGCCCTTTAAATGTTGCCATATAGGCTTGTGGACACTGAGGCCTTCCGCAGCCTGATGATGGCCGTGGTCCCTCGGTACGCAGTCCCCAGCCGCCACTATTTTTCACGGTGTGCCGTGCCCACCTTACACCAGCATGTGTCCCAGAACATCACCCGTGCCCTGACCAACGCAGTTACTGGGAAGGTCCACTTAACCATGGACACATGGACAACTGCTGGTGGCCAGGGACGCTACATTTCCCTGACCGCACACTGGATGAATGTGGTGGAGGCCGGGAGTGAGTCGTAACCTGGGATGGCACAGGTGCTACCCACACCCAGGATTGTGGGCCCTATGTCCATCAGGGTCTCCGCAAGCAGCTTTGTTACTGGCTCCAATCCCCACTTCTCCTCCTCTTCTGCCTCATCCTCCTCCACTTCCACCTCCAGCTGCAATCATCTATCAGCTGGAAGCAGTGTAACACTGCTGTGGGTAAGCGTCAACAGCCCATGCTGAAGCTGATCTGTGGCGATAACGCTATTATCAGCGTAACCATCCCACTGCTGTGTCTACTCAAACGATCGCTGCTCACAATTAAGGAAGACACTCTGAATGTGGCAGATGAGGAATTGGGGTAGGACATCTCACAGGGTGATACCCAGACCACCCACAGTTTGTCTTCTCAGCACGAATTGGACCGTGAAGAGGAGGAGGAGATGGAGACTGTTGCCTCTGCTACTGAGGCTAGTACACATGGAACTTTAATTCCATCTGTTCAGCGTGGATGGGCCGAAGAGAAGGAGGAGAAGGAGGAAGAGGAGATAGAGAGTAGAGATGAGCGGACACCTGGATGTTCGGGTTTGGCAGGTTCGGCCGAACTTGAAAAAAAAGTTTGTGTTCGGGACCCGAACTTGACCCCAAACCCGAACCCCATTGAAGTCAATGGGGACCCAAACTTTTGGCCACTAAAATGGGTCTAAAATAGCCCTGGAAAGAGCTAGAGGGCTTAAGAGCATGGCAAATGCTCTGCAAACAAATGTGGATAGGGAAATTAATTTAAAAAAAACATAAAAGACCTTAAAAAAATAAAAATTAGGAATGATGTAGGAGGAAGAGGTTGAGGAGGCTGTGAATGGGTGGATATGGCCGTGTAGGCTCACGTGGCGGTCTAGGTGGAAGCGGCGGTGAAGGAGGAATAGATAGCCAACACAGATGTGTGTTATTTTGCATTTTTACATAGGGGTATCCCCAAAAATATTGGGACATATAAAAAAAAAAAGGAATAAGTGCACTTGAGTACAAGGATGGATGGTTGAGGCTGTTAGAACTGTCTATTCTGCACAAGGTACAGACAAGTATTGTGGGATCCAGGCCTGGTTCATTTTAATGAACGTGAGCTTGTCCACGTTGGCTGTGGACAGGCTGCTGCGTCTGTCTGTAATGACGCCTCCTGTCATGCTAAATACACATTCAGAGAGTACACTGGCTGCAGGGCAGGCCAGCACCTCCAAGGCATACAGGGCAAGCTCTGGCCATGTGGACAAATTCAGGCAAGGGATGTGCGTCAAACCGGCTAGTTCCAGAGCTGCAACGAGATTTCACCCATTATCACACACCACCAGGCCGGGCTTGAGGCTCACTGGCAGCAACCACTCGTCGGTCTATTGTTCTATACCCCGCCACAACTCCTGCGCGGTGTGGGGCCTGTCCCCCAAACACATCAGTTTCAGAACGGCCTGCTGACGTTTAACCCTGGCTGTGCTGAAGTTGGTGGTGAATAGAGTTGAGCGAACACCTGGATGTTCGGGTTCGAGAAGTTCGGCCGAACATCCCGGAAATGTTCGGGTTCGGGATCCGAACCCGATCCGAACTTCGTCCCGAACCCGAACCCCATTGAAGTCAATGGGGACCCGAACTTTTCGGCACTAAAAAGGCTGTAAAACAGCCCAGGAAAGAGCTAGAGGGCTGCAAAAGGCAGCAACATGTAGGTAAATCCCCTGCAAACAAATGTGGATAGGGAAATGAATTAAATTAAAAATTAAATAAATAAAAATTAACCAAAATCAATTGGAGAGAGGTTCCATAGCAGAGAATCTGGCTTCCCGTCACCCACCACTGGAACAGTCCATTCTCAGATATTTAGGCCCCGGCACCCAGGCAGAGGAGAGAGGTCCCGTAACAGAGAATCTGTCTTCATGTCAGCAGAGAATTAGTCTGCATGTCATAGCAGAGAATGAGGCTTCACGTCAGCCACCACTGCAACAGTCCATTGGCATATATTTAGGCCCAGCACCCAGGCAGAGGAGGGAGGTCCCGTAACAGAGAATCTGTCTTCATGTCAGCAGAGAATTAGTCTGCATGTCATAGCAGAGAATGAGGCTTCACGTCAGCCACCACTGCAACAGTCCATTGGCATATATTTAGGCCCAGCACACACACAGGCAGAGGAGAGAGGTCCCGTAACAGAGAATCTGGCTTCATGTCAGCAGAGAATCAGTCTGCATGTCATAGCAGAGAATGAGGCTTCACGTCAGCCACCACTGCAACAGTCCATTGGCATATATTTAGGCCCAGCACACACACAGGCAGAGGAGAGAGGTCCCGTAACAGAGGATCTGGCTTCATGTCAGCAGAGAATCAGTCTGCATGTCATAGCAGAGAATCAGGCTTCACGTCAGCCACCACTGCAACAGTCCATTGTCATAAATTTAGGCCCAGCACCCAGGCAGAGGAGAGAGGTCCCGTAACAGACAATCTGGCTTCACGTCAGCAGAGAATTAGTCTGCATGTCATAGCAGAGAATGAGGCTTCACGTCAGCCACCACTGCAACAGTCCATTGGCATATATTTAGGCCTAGCACACAGGCAGAGGAGAGAGGTCCCGTAACAGACAATCTGGCTTCATGTCAGCAGAGAATCAGTCTGCATGTCATAGCAGAGAATGAGGCTTCACGTCACCCACCACTGCAACAGTCCATTGGCATATATTTAGGCCTAGCACACAGGCAGAGCAGAGAGGTCCCGTAACAGACAATCTGGCTTCATGACAGCAGAGAATCAGTCTGCATGTCATAGCAGAGAATGAGGCTTCACGTCACCCACCACTGCAACAGTCCATTGGCATATATTTAGGCCTAGCACACAGGCAGAGCAGAGAGGTCCCGTAACAGACAATCTGGCTTCATGACAGCAGAGAATCAGTCTGCATGTCATAGCAGAGAATGAGGCTTCACGTCACCCACCACTGCAACAGTCCATTGGCATATATTTAGGCCTAGCACACAGGCAGAGCAGAGAGGTCCCGTAACAGACGATCTGGCTTCATGTCAGCAGAGAATCAGTCTGCATGTCATAGCAGAGAATGAGGCTTCACGTCAGCCACCACTGCAACAGTCCATTGGCATATATTTAGGCCCAGCACCCAGGCAGAGGAGGGAGGTCCCGTAACAGAGAATCTGTCTTCATGTCAGCAGAGAATTAGTCTGCATGTCATAGCAGAGAATGAGGCTTCACGTCAGCCACCACTGCAACAGTCCATTGGCATATATTTAGGCCCAGCACACACACAGGCAGAGGAGAGAGGTCCCGTAACAGAGAATCTGTCTTCATGTCAGCAGAGAATTAGTCTGCATGTCATAGCAGAGAATCAGGCTTCACGTCACCCACCACTGCAACAGTCCATTGGCATATATTTAGGCCCAGCACCCAGGCAGAGGAGGGAGGTCCCGTAACAGAGAATCTGTCTTCATGTCAGCAGAGAATTAGTCTGCATGTCATAGCAGAGAATGAGGCTTCACGTCAGCCACCACTGCAACAGTCCATTGGCATATATTTAGGCCCAGCACACACACAGGCAGAGGAGAGAGGTCCCGTAACAGAGAATCTGTCTTCATGTCAGCAGAGAATTAGTCTGCATGTCATAGCAGAGAATGAGGCTTCACGTCAGCCACCACTGCAACAGTCCATTGGCATATATTTAGGCCCAGCACACACACAGGCAGAGGAGAGAGGTCCCGTAACAGACAATCTGGCTTCATGTCAGCAGAGAATTAGTCTGCATGTCATAGCAGAGAATGAGGCTTCACGTCACCCACCACTGCAACAGTCCATTGGCATATATTTAGGCCCAGCACCCAGGCAGAGGAGGGAGGTCCCGTAACAGAGAATCTGTCTTCATGTCAGCAGAGAATTAGTCTGCATGTCATAGCAGAGAATGAGGCTTCACGTCACCCACCACTGCAACAGTCCATTGGCATATATTTAGGCCTAGCACACAGGCAGAGCAGAGAGGTCCCGTAACAGACAATCTGGCTTCATGACAGCAGAGAATCAGTCTGCATGCCATAGCAGAGAATGAGGCTTCACGTCACCCACCACTGCAACAGTCCATTGGCATATATTTAGGCCTAGCACACAGGCAGAGCAGAGAGGTCCCGTAACAGACGATCTGGCTTCATGTCAGCAGAGAATCAGTCTGCATGTCATAGCAGAGAATGAGGCTTCACGTCAGCCACCACTGCAACAGTCCATTGGCATATATTTAGGCCCAGCACCCAGGCAGAGGAGGGAGGTCCCGTAACAGAGAATCTGTCTTCATGTCAGCAGAGAATTAGTCTGCATGTCATAGCAGAGAATGAGGCTTCACGTCAGCCACCACTGCAACAGTCCATTGGCATATATTTAGGCCCAGCACACACACAGGCAGAGGAGAGAGGTCCCGTAACAGAGAATCTGTCTTCATGTCAGCAGAGAATTAGTCTGCATGTCATAGCAGAGAATCAGGCTTCACGTCACCCACCACTGCAACAGTCCATTGGCATATATTTAGGCCCAGCACCCAGGCAGAGGAGGGAGGTCCCGTAACAGAGAATCTGTCTTCATGTCAGCAGAGAATTAGTCTGCATGTCATAGCAGAGAATGAGGCTTCACGTCAGCCACCACTGCAACAGTCCATTGGCATATATTTAGGCCCAGCACACACACAGGCAGAGGAGAGAGGTCCCGTAACAGAGAATCTGTCTTCATGTCAGCAGAGAATTAGTCTGCATGTCATAGCAGAGAATGAGGCTTCACGTCAGCCACCACTGCAACAGTCCATTGGCATATATTTAGGCCCAGCACACACACAGGCAGAGGAGAGAGGTCCCGTAACAGACAATCTGGCTTCATGTCAGCAGAGAATTAGTCTGCATGTCATAGCAGAGAATGAGGCTTCACGTCACCCACCACTGCAACAGTCCATTGGCATATATTTAGGCCCAGCACCCAGGCAGAGGAGGGAGGTCCCGTAACAGAGAATCTGTCTTCATGTCAGCAGAGAATTAGTCTGCATGTCATAGCAGAGAATGAGGCTTCACGTCAGCCACCACTGCAACAGTCCATTGGCATATATTTAGGCCCAGCACACACACAGGCAGAGGAGAGAGGTCCCGTAACAGAGGATCTGGCTTCATGTCAGCAGAGAATCAGTCTGCATGTCATAGCAGAGAATCAGGCTTCACGTCAGCCACCACTGCAACAGTCCATTGGCATATATTTAGGCCTAGCACACAGGCAGAGGAGAGAGGTCCCGTAACAGACAATCTGGCTTCATGTCAGCAGAGAATCAGTCTGCATGTCATAGCAGAGAATGAGGCTTCACGTCAGCCACCACTGCAACAGTCCATTGTCATAAATTTAGGCCCAGCACCCAGGCAGAGGAGAGAGGTCCCGTAACAGACAATCTGGCTTCATGTCAGCAGAGAATTAGTCTGCATGTCATAGCAGAGAATCAGGCTTCATGTCAGCCACCACTGCAACAGTCCATTGGCATATATTTAGGCCTAGCACACAGGCAGAGGAGAGGTTCATTCAACTTTGGGTAGCATCGCAATATAATGGTAAAATGAAAATAAAAATAGGATTGAATGAGGAAGTGCCCTGGAGTCCAATAATATATGGTTATGGGGAGGTAGTTAATGTCTAATCTGGACAAGGGACGGACAGGTCCTGTGGGATCCATGCCTGGTTCATTTTTATGAACGTCAGCTTGTCCACATTGGCTGTAGACAGGCGGCTGCGTTTGTCTGTAATGACGCCCCCTGCCGTGCTGAATACACGTTCAGACAAAACGCTGGCTGCCGGGCAGGCCAGCACCTCCAAGGCATAAAAGGCTAGCTCTGGCCACGTGGACAATTTAGAGACCCAGAAGTTGAATGGGGCCGAACCATCAGTCAGTACGTGGAGGGGTGTGCACACGTACTGTTCCACCATGTTAGTGAAATGTTGCCTCCTGCTAACACGTTGCGTATCAGGTGGTGGTGCAGTTAGCTGTGGCGTGTTGACAAAAGTTTTCCACATCTCTGCCATGCTAACCCTGCCCTCAGAGGAGCTGGCCGTGACACAGCTGCCTTGGCGACCTCTTGCTCCTCCTCTGCCTTGGCCTTGGGCTTCCACTTGTTCCCCTGTGACATTTGGGAATGCTCTCAGTAGCGCGTCTACCAACGTGCGCTTGTACTCGCGCATCTTCCTATCACGCTCCAGTGCAGGAAGTAAGGTGGGCACATTGTCTTTGTAGCGTGGATCCAGCAGGGTGGCAACCCAGTAGTCCGCACAGGTTAAAATGTGGGCAACTCTGCTGTCGTTGCGCAGGCACTGCAGCATGTAGTCGCTCATGTGTGCCAGGCTGCCCAGGGATAAGGACAAGCTGTCCTCTGTGGGAGGCGTATCGTCATCGTCCTGCCTTTCCCCCCAGCCACGCACCAGTGATGGACCCGAGCTGCGTTGGGTGCCACCCCGCTGTGACCATGCTTCATCCTCATCCTCCTCCACCTCCTCCTCATCCTCGTCCTCCTCGTCCTCCAGTAGTGGGCCCTGGCTGGCCACATTTGTACCTGGCCTCTGCTGTTGCCAAAAACCTCCCTCTGAGTCACTTCGAAGAGACTGGCCTGAAAGTGCTAAAAATGACCCCTCTTCCTCCTCCTCCTCCTCCTCCTGGGCCACCTCCTCTTCCATCATCGCCCTAAGTGTTTTCTCAAGGAGACATAGAAGTGGTATTGTAACGCTGATAACGGTGTCATCGCCACTGGCCATGTTGGTGGAGTACTCGAAACAGCGCAACAGGGCACACAGGTCTCGCATGGAGGCCCAGTCATTGGTGGTGAAGTGGTGCTGTTCTGTAGTGCGACTGACCCGTGCGTGCTGCAGCTGAAACTCCACTATGGCCTGCTGCTGCTCGCACAGTCTGTCCAGCATGTGCAAGGTGGAGTTCCACCTGGTGGGCACGTCGCATATGAGGCGGTGAGCGGGAAGGCCGAAGTTACGCTGTAGCGCAGACAGGCGAGCAGCAGCAGGATGTGAACGCCGGAAGCGCGAACAGACGGCCCGCACTTTATGCAGCAGCTCTGACATGTCGGGGTAGTTGTGAATGAACTTCTGCACCACCAAATTCAGCACATGCGCCAAGCAAGGGATGTGCGTCAAATTGGCTAGTCCCAGAGCTGCAACGAGATTTCGCCCATTATCACACACCACCAGGCCGGGCTTGAGGCTCACCGGCAGCAACCACTCGTCGGTCTGTTGTTCTATACCCCGCCACAACTCCTGTGCGGTGTGGGGCCTGTCCCCCAAACATATGAGTTTCAGAATGGCCTGCTGACGTTTACCCCGGGCTGTGCTGAAGTTGGTGGTGAAGGTGTGTGGCTGACTGGATGAGCAGGTGGAAGAAGAGGAGGAGGAAGCCGAGAAGGAGGAGGTGGCAACAGGAGGCAAAGAATGTTGCCCTGCGATCCTTGGCGGCGGAAGGACGTGCGCCAAACAGCTCTCCGCCTGGGGCCCAGCTGCCACTACATTTACCCAGTGTGCAGTTAGGGAGATATAGCGTCCCTGGCCGTGCTTACTGGTCCACGTATCTGTGGTTAGGTGGACCTTGCCACAGATGGCGTTGCGCAGTGCACACTTGATTTTATCGGATACTTGGTTGTGCAGGGAAGGCACGGCTCTCTTGGAGAAGTAGTGCCGGCTGGGAACAACATACTGTGGGACAGCAAGCGACATGAGCTGTTTGAAGCTGTCTGTGTCCACCAGCCTAAATGACAGCATTTCATAGGCCAGTAGTTTAGAAATGCTGGCATTCAGGGCCAGGGATCGAGGGTGGCTAGGTGGGAATTTACGCTTTCTATCAAATGTTTGTGAGATGGAGAGCTGAACGCTGGCGTGTGACATGGTTGAGACGCTTGGTGACGGAGGTGGTGGTGGTGGTGTTGGTGGTACATCCCCTGTTTGCTGGGCGGCAGGTGCCAACGTTCCTCCAGAGGCGGAGGAAGAGGCCGAGGCGGCAGCAGCAGAATAGGCCGAGGCGGCAGCAGCAGAAGAGGTAGCAGGGGGAGCCTGAGTGACTTCCTTGGTTTTAAGGTGTTTACTCCACTGCAGTTCATGCTTTGCATGCAGGTGCCTGGTCATGCAGGTTGTGCTCAGGTTCAGAACGTTAATGCCTCGCTTCAGGCTCTGATGGCACAGCGTGCAAACCACTCGGGTCTTGTCGTCAGCACATTGTTTGAAGAAGTGCCATGCCAGGGAACTCCTTGAAGCTGCCTTTGGGGTGCTCGGTCCCAGATGGCGGCGGTCAGTAGCAGGCGGAGTCTCTTGGCGGCGGGTGTTCTGCTTTTGCCCACTGCTCCCTCTTTTGCTACGCTGTTGGCTCGGTCTCACCACTGCCTCTTCCTCCGAACTGTGAAAGTCAGTGGCACGACCTTCATTCCATGTGGGGTCTAGGACCTCATCGTCCCCTGCATCGTCTTCCACCCAGTCTTGATCCCTGACCTCCTGTTCAGTCTGCACACTGCAGAAAGACGCAGCAGTTGGCACCTGTGTTTCGTCATCATCAGAGACATGCTGAGGTGGTATTCCCATGTCCTCATCATCAGGAAACATAAGTGGTTGTGCGTCAGTGCATTCTATGTCTTTCACCGCTGGGGAAGGGCTAGGTGGATGCCCTTGGGAAACCCTGCCAGCGGAGTCTTCAAACAGCATAAGAGACTGCTGCATAACTTGAGGCTGAGACAGTTTCCCTGGTATGCATGGGGGTGATGTGACAGACTGATGGGGTTGGTTTTCAGGCGCCATCTGTGCGCTTTCTGCAGAAGACTGGGTGGGAGATAATGTGAACGTGCTGGATCCACTGTCGGCCACCCAATTGACTAATGCCTGTACCTGCTCAGGCCTTACCATCCTTAGAACGGCATTGGGCCCCACCATATATCGCTGTAAATTCTGGCGGCTACTGGGACCTGAGGTAGTTGGTACACTAGGACGTGTGGATGTGGCAGAACGGCCACGTCCTCTCCCAGCACCAGAGGGTCCACTAACACCACCACGACCATGTCCACGTCCGCGTCCCTTACTAGATGTTTTTCTCATTGTTATGGTTCACCACAACAACAAATATATTATTTGGCCCAATGTATTGTATTCAAATTCAGCGGGATATAAATTTGAGGCCTAGTATTTAGGCGCTGGGTGACCGGTATGGATTTAGTGACAGAATTAGACTTGGAAATGCACAGAAGCGTGTGTGTGAAGTTATTCTGAATGACCCTATGTGCACCTTCAATATGATCTACCCTTTTAGGGATAGATTTCAAATAGCTCTGATATAGCAGAAACGACTAAATTATGAAATTGCTAAATTGGGAATTGTATTTCAACCCAGAACAAAAAATGTGCTTTGACGGACACTAAATAACTTTCCCAGCCACAACAGGACAGCGGTAACGAGAGATTTAGCGGGATATAAATTTGAGGCCTAGTATTTAGGCGCTGGGTGACAGGTATGGGTTTAGTGACAGAATTAGATTTGGAAATGCACAGTAGCGGGTGTGTGAAGTTATTCTGAATGACCCTATGTGCACCTTGAATATTATATACCCTTTTAGGGATAGATTTCAAATAGCTCTGATATAGCAGAAACCACTAAATTATGAAATTGCTAAATTGGGAATTGTATTTCAACCCAGAACAAGAAATGTGCTTGAACGGACACTAAATAACTCGCCCAGCTACAGCACTAGGGACAGATTTAGCTGGATATAAATTTGAGGCCTAGTATTTAGGCGCTGGGTGACCGGTATGGATTTAGTGACAGAATTAGACTTGGAAATGCACAGAAGCGTGTGTGTGAAGTTATTCTGAATGACCCTATGTGCACCTTGAATATTATAATATTATATACCCTTTTAGGGATAGATTTCAAATAGCTCTGATATAGCAGAAACCACTAAATTATGAAATTGCTAAATTGGGAATTGTATTTCAACCCAGAACAAGAAATGTGCTTGAACGGACACTAAATAACTCGCCCAGCTACAGCACTAAGGACAGATTTAGCGGGATATAAATTTGAGGCCTAGTATTTAGGCGCTGGGTGACAGGTATGGGTTTAGTGCCAGAATTAGACTTGGAAATACACAGTAGCGGGTGTGTGTGAAGTTATTCTGAATGACCCAATGTGCACCTTGAATATTATATACCCTTTTAGGGATAGATTTCAAATAGCTCTGATATAGCAGAAACCACTAAATTATGAAATTGCTAAATTGGGAATTGTATTTCAACCCAGAACAAGAAATGTGCTTGAACGGACACTAAATAACTCGCCCAGCTACAGCACTAAGGACAGATTTAGCGGGATATAAATTTGAGGCCTAGTATTTAGGCGCTGGGTGACAGGTATGGGTTTAGTGCCAGAATTAGACTTGGAAATACACAGTAGCGGGTGTGTGTGAAGTTATTCTGAATGACCCAATGTGCACCTTGAATATTATATACCCTTTTAGGGATAGATTTCAAATAGCTCTGATATAGCAGAAACCACTAAATTATGAAATTGCTAAATTGGGAATTGTATTTCAACCCAGAACAAGAAATGTGCTTGAACGGACACTAAATAACTCGCCCAGCTACAGCACTAGGGACAGATTTAGCTGGATATAAATTTGAGGCCTAGTATTTAGGCGCTGGGTGACCGGTATGGATTTAGTGACAGAATTAGACTGGGATATGGCCAAAAAATAAACAGACTATTGCTGGTTAAATGCACTTGGTGTGACAGCTTCACCCTGATGTAGGCTTTAGCCAAAAAACAACCACACCATTGAGGGTTAAATGCACTTGGTGACAGGCGCAGCTTGCCCCTGATTTAGTATATGGCCAAAAAATGAACAGACTATTGCTGGTTAAATGCACTTGGTGTGACAGCTTCACCCTGATGTAGGCTTTAGCCAAAAAACAACCACACCATTGAGGGTTAAATGCACTTGGTGACAGGCGCAGCTTGCCCCTGATTTTGTATATGGCCAAAAAATGAACAGACTATTGCTGGTTAAATGCACTTGGTGTGACAGCTTCACCCTGATGTAGGCTTTAGCCAAAAAACAACCACACCATTGAGGGTTAAATGCACTTGGTCGCAGCTTGTGCTGGCGCACCACAAGACACAAAATGGCCGCCGATCACCCCAGAAAAATGTGACTGACAAACGGTCTGTGCAGCCTAAAAACAGTGAGCAATTGAGGATCAGCAGCTCAATGATCCACAGCTGCAGATCGATCAGTTAATCAAGTCCTTTGGAGGAGTTAATCTGCCTAATCTCGCCCTACTGTCGCAGCCGCAACCTCTCCCTACGCTAATCAGAGCAGAGTGACGGGCGGCGCTATGTGACTCCAGCTTAAATAGAGGCTGGGTCACATGGTGCTCTGGCCAATCACAGCCATGCCAATAGTAGGCATGGCTGTGATGGCCTCTTGGGGCAAGTAGTATGACGCTTGTTGATTGGCTGCTTTGCAGCCTTTCAAAAAGCGCCAAGAAAGCGTCACAAAAGCGCGAAGAAAGCGACGAACACCGAACCCGAACCCGGACTTTTACGAAAATGTCCGGGTTCGGGTCCGTGTCACGGACACCCCAAAATTCGGTACGAACCCGAACTATACAGTTCGAGTTCGCTCATCCCTAGTGGTGAAGGTCTGTCGCTGACCGGATGAGGAGGTGGTAGAAGAGGAGGAGGAAGCCGAGTAGGAAGAGGAGGCAACAGGAGGCAAAGAATGGGTCATTTTTGTATTTCTGAAAGTCAGTGGCACGACCTTCATTCCATGTGGGGTCTAGGACCTCATCGTCCCCTGCATCGTCTTCCACCTAGTCTTCCTCCCTGATCTTCTTTTCGGTCTGCACACTGCAGAAAGATGCAGCAGTTGGCACCTGTGTTTCGTCATCATCAGAGACATGCTGAGGTGGTATTCCCATGTCCTCATCAGGAAACATAAGTGGTTGTGCGTCAGTGCATTCTATGTCTTCCACCCCTGGGGAAGGGCTAGGTGGATGCCCTTGGGAAACCCTGCCAGCAGAGTCTTCAAATCCCAGATGTGCACTTTATGAAACAGATGTATTTTTTTCACCCCAGTAAGCAAAAAGCTGTATTTCTGGACTTGCAGACATGCAGATAGCCTGTGCTGGTGCACTATCGTTGTACAAAATGGCTGCCGATTATGTATTGATATTGACTAACTGAAGAAAAAAAAGTTTGTTTTCAGTAGTAGTACAAATTGTGTACTGCACCCACAAAACACTTTTGCTGTAGATCACTGAGTAAAGAAGCAGTTCTGAATCTTCATAAGATTTCTCCCTGATCTCTTTCTCACAGCAGCTGCAGCCTCTCCCTACACTAATCCGAGCAGAGTGACGGGCTGCGCTACGTGACTCCAGCTTAAATAGATGCTGGGTCACATGCTGCAGTTGGCGAATCACAGCCATGTCAATAGTAGGCATGGCTGCGATGGCCTTTTGGGGCAAGTAGTATGACGCTTGTTGATTGGCTGCCTTGCAGTCTTTCAAAAAGCGCCATAAAAATCGCCGAGCACTGAACCCGAACCCAAACTTTTACGTAAATGTTTGGGTTCGGGTCCAGGTGCCAAAAACCCTAAAGTTCGGTACGAACCCGAACTTTACAGTTCGGGTTCGCTCAACTCTACAGTTAAAAGTTTTATCTGCCATTTTCAGCAATGCTGGCAGAAACAGCAAGGTTCCAGTTGTCAGTAACAGCCAGGCTCCTGTGCCTGCCCAAACAGCGTGCCATACTTATATGAGAAGTAATTTCCTCCTACACCGTAAGAGTATGGAGGATGTCGGGAATTGATTAAACCTAACAATTCTGTCTAGATATACTACTACAGTTTTTTTACATCACTCCACTGCTGGAGAGAGTTTTAGACTTTTTGCAACTTTTTAAGAAAAAAATCACTGTGATAAATCTGTTGTGAAAATAATTAACATAGCTAACCAGTAACCACATCCACGTTTAAAAACTGGAGTGAATGATATAAAAATGGAAAAAGTCACACATTTTAGCACAAACACAATAAGCACAAAAAGTCACAAAGTCCTGTTTTGCTACATTTTAAATACAGAGGTCTGAAGTTCAGAGCATGATAAATTCTCCCTAAACTTACCCAGAAACTAAGAAAAGTGTTTCACAAAATCTCCGGTCTAAGCCAAAAACAATGGTCTACCTAGCAAGAAAGACAAAATATGAAAGTTGATTTATATATATATACATTGCTGCCCATAATTATTCATACCCCAGGCAAATTTTGACTTAAAGTTACTTTTATTCAACCAGCAAGTAATTTTTTGACTGGAAATGACATAGGTGTCTCCCAAAAGATAATAAGACGATATACAAAAGGCATTATTGTGGGGAATTTTTTTTTTCTTAGCTTTTAATTTAGATTTGTGTCCAGTCCAAAATTATTCATACCCTTCTCATTAATCAATAGAAAAGCCTTTATTGGCTATTACAGCAATCAAACGCTTCCTATAATTACAGACCAGCTTTTTGCATGTCTCCACAGGTATTTTTGCCCATTCATCTTTAGCAATGAGCTCCAAATCTTTCAGGTTGGAGGGTCTTCTTACCATCACCCTGATCTTTAGCTCCCTCCACAGATTCTTATTTGGATTCAATACTGGACTCTGTCTGGGCCACTCCAAAACGTTAATGTTGTTGTCTGCTAACCATTTCTTCACCACTTTTGCTGTGTGTTTTGGGTCATTGTAATGCTGAAATGTCCACTGGTGCTCAAGGCCAAGTTTCTCTGCAGACTGCCTGATGTTGTCGTGTATTGCTCTTTTTTCATGGTGCCGTTTACTGTGATTAGGTTCCCTGGTCTATTGGCAGAACCCCCCCCCCCCCCCCAAAGCATTAGGTTCCCACCACCATGTTTGACAGTGGGGATGGTGTTCTTTGGGTTGAAGGCTTCTTCTTTTTTACGCCAAATGAAGAAAACATCATTGTGACCAAACAATAAAATTTTTGTTTCATCTGACCATAACACAGCAGACCAGAAGTTTTCTTCGTTCTCCAGATGAGCTTTTGCAAAGGCCAAGCAAGCTTTTGTGTGCCTGGTCTGCATCTATGGAACCCATCAGTGTGCAGTGTCCGTTTGATTGTCTGCCTTGAGACATTGCCACCAGCAGAGCCCAGATTCACCAGGATGGCCATGGTGGTGATCCTTGGATTCTTTTTCACCTCTCTAACTATCCACCTGGCCAGCACAGGTGTCACTTTTGGCTTCCGACCACGTCCTCTGAGATTTTCCACAGTGCGGAACACCGTCTTATTATCTTTTGGGAGACATTTCCCGTCAAAAAATTACTTGCTGGTTGAATAAAAGTAACTTTAAGTCAAAATTTCACAGGGGTATACAGTCAGGTCCATAAATATTGGGACATCAACACGATTCTAAATTTTTTGGCTCTATACACCACCACAATGGATTTGAAATGAAGCGAACAAGATGTGCTTTAACTGTAGACTGTCAGCTTTAATTTGAGGGTATTTACATCCAAATCAGGTGAACGGTGTAGGAATTACAACAGTTTGCATATGTGCCTCCCACTTGTTAAGGAACCAAAAGTAATGGGACAGAATAATAATCATAAATCAAACTTTCACTTTTTAATACTTGATTGCAAATCTTTTGCAGTCAATTACAGCCTGAAGTCTGGAATGCATAGACATCACCAGACGCTGGGCTTCATCCCTGGTGATGCTCTGCCAGGCCTCTACTGCAACTGTCTTTAGTTCCTGCTTGTTCTTGAGGCATTTCCCCTTCAGTTTTGTCTTCAGCAAGTGAAGTGCATGCTCAATCGGATTCAGGTCAGGTGATTGACTTTGCCATTGCATAACATTCCACTTCTTTCCCTTAAAAAGCACTGTCCAATGAGTTCTGAAACATTTGGCTGAATATCAGCAGATAATATTGCCCGAAACACTTGAGAATTCATCCTGCTGCTTTTGTCAGCAGTCACATCATCAATAAATACAAGAGAACCAGTTCCATTGGCAGCCATACATGCCCACGCCATGACACTACCTCCACCATGCTTCACTGATGAGGTGGTATGATTAGGATCATGAGTAGTTCCTTTCCTTCTCCATACTCTTCTCTTACCATCACTCTGGTACAAGTTGATTTTGTTCTCATCTGTCCATAGGATGTTGTTCCAGAACTGTGAAGGCTTTTTTAGATGTCGTTTGGCAAACTCTAATCTGGCCTTCCTGTTTTTGAGGCTCACCAATGGTTTACATCTTGTGGTGAACCCTTTGTATTCACTCTGGGGAAGTCTTCTCTTGATTGTTGACTTTGACACACATACACCTACCTACTGGAGAGTGTTCTTGATCTGGCCAACTGTTGTGAAGGGTGTTTTCTTCACCAGGCAAAGAATTCTTCGGTCATCCACCACAGTTGTTTTCCATGGTCTTCTGGGTCTTTTGTTGTTGCTGTGAGCTCACCGGTGCGTTCCTTCTTTTTAAGAATGTTCCAAACTGTTGTTTTGGCCACTCCTAATGTTTTTGCTATCTCTTTGCAGTTTTTTTTTTTTCAGCCTAATGATGGCTTTCTTCACTGATAGCGACAGCTCTTTAGATCTTATCTTGAGAGTTGACAGCAACAGATTCCAAATGCAAATGGCACACTTGAAATGAACTTTGGACCTTTTATCTGCTCATTGTAATTGGGATAATGAGGGAATAACACACACCTGGCCACGGAACAGCTCAAAAGCCAATTGTCCCATTACTTTTGGTTCCTTAACAAGTGGGAGGCACATATGCAAACTGTTGTAATTCCTACACTGTTCACCTGATTTGGATGTAAATACCCTCAAATTAAAGCTGACAGTCTGCAGTTAAAGCACATCTTGTTTGTTTTATTTCAGATCCATTGTGGTGGTGTATAGAGCCAAAAATGTTAGAATTGTGTAGATGTCCCAATATTTATGGACCTGACTGTATATGAGACAAAAATTCAGCGAATTGTTAATATACTGTACATGTATTTTAAATTCCTCACTATTCCTTCTCAAAGTTTTAGTGTGCCTCTACTGTTATTTACCATTTTTCACAGCTTTAGGTGGTGTTTTTTTATTGTATACTTAAAGCATTTCCATTTCTGATACTTTACATAGATATTTTTTTTTTTTTTAAAACACTTTAAAAATCACTATACCCTGAGCATTGTGCAATTTGTCAAAAATGACAGAAAGACACAAACGCAACACAAAAAAAGGCAGTGAACATAAGTTTTACCTGTAGTAAATATAATAAAGTAACATCTGGAGATGTAAAAAAAATTTGCCAACAAGAACGTCACAAGAAAAATGCACAATATGGAAAACAACGCTAGCAAGATAGAGATTAGGACTAACATATGGAACACAGCTCTTAAATTCTACTGTGTGTGAAGCTTGCTTCAATATCTCACTGCCAGTGAATAATTAAAAATTTGGTGGTTGAGAACATGTCATGATTATACCTAATGGACACAAGAAACAAGAACACAATTTAAAATTCACATTACCTAATATAGTCTGCAATGGTCTGAAATTAAAATCCACATCCATCAATCATTGAGACAGTTTAAGGGGTTCTCCTGGAATTAAGAAAATAAAAATAATTAAATATTACTTATTTATGACTATATTCCCAAATACCTTTCATTAGTTAGTTATAATGGCTCTTTTTGTCTGGGGAGCAATCATCAGGGGAAATAAAATGGCTGCAGTCCTATTAGTACATATAAAACCTGTCCTAATCACACAGCAGGACAAGCTACTTCACAACACTGAGCTAAAGAGCTGCCTCTTCCTCCTTTCCTACTTGTCAGGGATTATCCTGAATATTGTTGATAAGATCTTCAGCTGAATCTCTGTAGGAATGTAGGAATGGAGTTCATGAGACAGCAACAAGTAAAGTCATAGTATGAAACTTTTTTATATTTTTATTTAACTGGGAGTAAGGGATGACCTTATAATTATTCCCTCCAGTAGCATAGGGTTGCTACCGTATTTTTCGCCGTATAAGACGTACCGGCGTATAAGACGCACCTAGGTTTTTGGGGAGGAAAATAAGAAAAAAAATATTTTTAACCAAAAGGTGTGCTGTGTGTTTGGAACTAATGGTGGTCTGTGGATGGCACTATTACTGGGGATCTGTGGATGACGGACACTGTTATGGGGTGATCTGTGGATGACGGACACTGTTATGGGGGGATCTGTGGATGACGGACACTGTTATGGGGGGATCTGTGGATGACGGACACTGTTATGGGGGGATCTGTGGATGACGGACACTGTTATTGGGGGAACTGTGGATGACGGACACTTATGGGGGGATCTGTGGCTTGCACTGTTACAGGGGGATCTGTGGCTGGCACTGTTACAGGGGGGGATCTGTGGATGGCACTGTTACAGGGGGGGATCTGTGGATGGCACTGTTATACATGTGTCATCCACAGACCCTCCCAGCCCATAACTGTGCCATCCACAGATCCCCCACCGCTCCAGTATACTAATATAATATGTCTTATTCAATTAATAGTTATTAAATATGCCTCTTTATTCCTAATAGTACCTTAAATCCTAAGCGTTTCAGTACAATGCCAGCAGGCCTGCTTCATTCATAAAGTAGGCGGCGCAGGCACGTGACATCAGGGAGTTACGCTGCCGCCCGCCGGCCTGCATACTACTGAAGCGCTAAGGATTTAAGGTACTATTAGGCATAAAGGGGCATATTTAATAACCATTAATTGAATATGACATATTATATTAGTATAGCGGCGGGGCGGGCCTATAGTACAGTGACTGCACCGCCCCGCCGCCCCAGCTCCTCCTCCCAGTCCCTCCCCGAGTCCCCGCTCGCTTTACATCGCAGCCTGCGATGTAAAATTGACAGCATTCGCCGTATAAGACCCATTTTGGGGGGAGAAAAAGTGCGTCTTATACGGCGAAAAATACGGTACCTTTTTGAGGTTCAATGGACAAATTAATGTTCATTGCTGATCTAGCATGTGTGTAGAGATAACATCAAGGAAAATCTTGGGAACCGTGTCAAGGGCCCTTTACATGGCCCGAGAATTTAAAGATAAATGCTAAAGAGCGATCATAGGAATGCTAGTTAGCGATTATCTGGTGGTGTAAATGTACCGCCGATTAACCGATGAGAACACTCCGGTGAAACACTCAATCTTTGGGTAATCCAATTGTTTGTGCACACACAAAAATCATTGTTGCCGGCAACAGATTGTGCTGTGTGAACACGATTTGCTGTCGACAAATAATGAGTTAGTATGGGGAAGAGCGATGGCACTACCAATTGCTCCTCCCCATACTGTGGAGGAGATCGCTGCATGTAAATGCAGTGGTCTCCTCCAACAGCAATAATCAGATTGTCAGGAAGGAACGCTTCTTTACCAATAATCTGCTGCTCTGTCGTCCTGTGTAAAGGGATCTTTAGCATGTAGCTAGAGAAGATAAAAATTGATAGTCCTCAGTCACTGATACCTAGCTAAATGAAAAGATTATAACAAATGGCATGTTTTGGAGACTACTTAGGTGTCTTCACATCTGCAGTGGAGGCTCTGGCAGGACAAACTACTACTGCATGCAGCAGTATGTTGTCCATGACCATGAGAATGCCAGAATGAATCCAAATATAGTGTATGGCATCTGTTAGGTGCTGTAGGTGTCCAGCATGTTTCAGAACAGAAAAACTGAATTCCGCTGCAGATCTGAACCTAGCCTAAGTAGTCGTGAAAGCTTCCTATTTGTATTCATCTTTTCAGTTAGCCATTAAAATAGTTATCCACTCATTTACAAGTGATTACCTATCTTCAGGATAGTTCATCACTATCTGATCAACAAGATTCTGATACCCTACACCCCCGATAATTAGGTGTTTTAAGGTAGCTCTGGTGGCACCAGAAGTACACAGCCCGTCAGTTGTGCAGCAGATAAGGCTGATTACTGCAGCCCCTGTTAATCAGTGTAACAGCAGCTGCTGTGCGCCTCTGTTCCTCTGCTTGCCGCCCCCCGTCCCAGGCGTTCAGCATTGATCTGCGGCCGGTGCGCGCATTCACCGCTACAGTCCTGGTCTCTGTCTGTGTGGGTGCTGTTGCTCTGGGATCCGCTCCACAGTTTGCTCTCAGCCCTGGCCACAGCATGCTTGCTGCCTGTTTCCTGCAGCACTTCCTTAAGGGACAGCGCATGTCACTTCCTGGGCTTTATGGGTTAGGTCATGTAACCTCGCTGACCTATCCTAGCCCTCCTGCGCATATATAAGTGGCTCAGACCCCTTCCCAGATGCCTCAGTGTCAAGGTGCTTGTGTCCTGGCTTCTACTAGTGTTCCTGTTTTCCTAACTTGTATCTGTATTCCTGCACTCTGCTAACTGTTAGATCCCTATCTGCTTGCCTTGACTCTCCTGTTGCTGACCTGGATTGCCTGACCTGTACCTGTGCCACATGCCCTGACCTTTTGCCTGTCTGACTACGCCTCTGCCTCATGCTTTGGTCCTGCACCTCTGGTACCTTTCTCAGGTACCTTTTGGTCTGCCTCGACCAGCTGCCTTGTGTGCCTATCCTACTCAAGAGGTATAGACCTGTGGTGTTCCCCTCTGGAAAATCTATCCCCACCATCAGGGGTACTGTGAAGATCCAGGGGTTCACTTAGACAACGCTCTTAGAGGAGGTAGGACACATGGCACAGTGGGTTCACACCTGCTGGTTCGTGACAATCAGATAGTGATGGCTTATCTGAGGCTCTCCATTTTTTATCTTTACTAGTGATAGTGCAATTAACATTAAAAAGGGATATGTCCTTGTTTTGTATATATGGAGTGTGGGTATTCAGAATCATTTCCTGTGGAGGGCCCAGTATGAGCTTTAACCTTATAATGTAAATTACAAGAAGAAACTAAGCTATAATGCAATTTACTGAAATGTGGAACAATATAGTCTATGTAAAAACAAACACCATGTTCCAACATAATTAATTATTTTTATATATGGATGATTGCCACTGCTCCATGTCCTGAGGCAGTAAAGAAAGAAGCCAATCTTTAATAAAGATGGGTGTATATGCATGCATCAAGCACATCATGTTAATTAAGTTCTGTTACCATATTTCATTCATGGCACTCAATGTAACTCTTGATGGGTCCTTGCAAGCAGCGTTTTGGTGTCCATCTCCAAAGCGGAATGGAGACTGATCGGAGGCAAACTGATGCATTCTGAGTGGATCCTTCTCCATTCAGAATGCATTTTAATGCAAACTGATCAGATTGTGAGAGCCCTGAATGGATCTCACAAACGGAAAGCCAAAACACGAGTGTGAAAGTAGGCTAACTTTTAAATGACAGACCGCTGAAATCAACTCACCTATCTCTACTTTATGCTGCAGTTAGTATGGGCAGCATAAAGTTGATGACAAGTTCCCTTTAATGACCGTTCAAAGACATTTCTGTGTAAACTTATTTGTTAGACTTCAACACGAGCATAGGCCAAGACATTTAGAGACTGGAAGGAAATATCTTATTAGCAAAACTATGGTACTATAGAACTGTATATCTACACTAACTTTACTGATTCAAATGGCTTGTGTAAGTCCACCAGTCAAATGTGGTCATTTTTGTTAAAGTTCAGAAATATACCAAATGGGGAAGCCAAGATGAGGTCCAAAAAAACATATTAAAGGGGTTATCCCATGACAGACATCGTATAGTAAACACCAATCTCTTTCTAACAAAGCTAGAACCAGCCCTGTACCTCACATGGATCCAGAGATCTCCCCATTCAATGCTCTGCTAGATTGATATCAAGCTGGCAGCTCAAAGGGCGTGTCTTCTCTGCTGCAGCTAAGGGGGCGTGTCCATGATCTCCCTATCCCAGCTCAGGAGCCAGTTGAAGGATGAAACTGAGCATGTGCGGCCATCTCAGTGAGCAGGTCAAAGAAATAAGAAAAAAAGATCAAAGAGCAGGTGGCGCTACACAGACACATTTTTTTTGAATAACTCAGTGGCTATGCAACATTTTAATTACCTGCAATTACAAAAGAATTCATATCCAGGTGATGGTTTGAAAACTGTAGAATATTTTTTTGTGGGACAACCCCTTTAAGAATTCAATATTAGGGGGGTGAGTGGGAGATAGACTGGAACATCACCACCAGCACTAACATAAAGGGACACTCTTTAAAGGGAATCTGTCAGCTCCAGAACACCCCCTGGCGTAGCTGTATAGTGCAAGAGATACTAAGTCCAATTATGTCATTTTTATCTTCATACTCACTTACATTCTGCCATTGTGCTCCGACAAACCAGCAGTAAAATGCATTAGAAGGACTCTTCTTTAAGTCCTCTCCATTATGTGTGCAAGCAGCGGAGTCCTCTCAATGCATTTTACTACTTATGAGAGAGGCTTAACTGTGATAAGTGGGTGAAGCGCCTCCCCTGACCTAGCTGGCTGTGTTGTGCCGGAAGCCAGGAGCGAGGGTAAGCCTAGTAGTGGGCATACCCTAAGGGGAGTGTTTGAGAACAGGGGGGGTGGGTGGGTGTGAACAGAAGCGCCCTGAGGAGCTAGGGGCTGGAGCTTAAGAAGGTAAGTTGCCCCTCCCACAAATTCAGGCTGACTTTTCAGCCTTCCACTTATGAGAGAGGCTTAAAGGGAACCTGTCACAGGGATTTTGGGTATAGAGCTGAGGACATGGGTTGCTAAATGGCCGCTAGCACATCGGCAATACCCAGTCCCCATAGCTCTGTGTGCTTTTATTGTGTAAAAAACCTGGTTTGATAACTATGCAAATTAACCTGAGATGAGTCCTGTAGGTGAGATGAGTCAGGGACAGGACTCATCTCAGGTTAATTTGCATATGTATCAAATCGTTTTTTTGACACAATAAAAGCACACAGAGCTATGGGGACTGGGTATTGCCGATGTGCTAGCGGCCATCTAGCAACCCATGTCCTCAGCTCTGTACACAAAATCCCGGTGACAGGTTCCCTTTAACTGTGATAAGTGGGTGAAGCGCCTCCCCTGACCTAGCTGGCTCTGTTGTGCCGGAAGCCAGGAACGAGGGTAAGCCTAGTAGTGGGCAAAGATAGACGAGGAGAGCAGAGTAGTGACCAAAAGCTTTTAATTCCACTCAGAGGGCAAGACTACAAAACGCCTGGGAAAGCTCTACATTCGGGTTCGGTATGTATCTTGTGAAGCAGGAAGAGCGCCAACGACCCATGCATTTGATCACGTGCGCCGGGACCTCGTTTTTTTATGTTGAGGACGCGGCCCCTATTCGGAGCGAGTGTCCTGTGATGGCCAGTCGGTTATGGCTGAGACCTGAGGCAGGACACGAACTGAATTGACGTCAGGGGCCCCCCACGCCAAGGAAGCAGCGGACCATCTAGGGGGGCATCTTGCAACAGGGCTAACAATTGACGGAGGACCATGACCGGCCACCAATCGTTCGAGGTTTAAAACCTGACCTCCGAGGGAGGCCCATGCTGATTGGCCTTCATGAAAGGGAGCCAGAGGACAAAAATGGTCATGGGCCCAGGACAACTGCCGCACCTGCAACCCCTGACGTTTAGGGAAGGTGCTGGTAAACTCACCTGGCCTGAGGAACCCGTAAAACCCGAGATACATGGCTGCCTTAATAATTAAACTAGGAGAGTGCCCAAAAGAATGTCTATCCAGTGCGGACGACAGTCTCCCAAACATCTCGCCGGAGACAGGCTTTCTACGGGCGGTAGGGGCATCCCCGCACCTCTGGATCCCCCTAAGGGCTGCTTTGACTGCCTGCACTGAAGAAATGGAACCTCCATTTGGATTATGAAGCATGGCGCAGTGCTGTATCCCCGCTAGGTACAGCCCGATGGTGTTAAATGACAGCCTGAGATTTGCGGTGACAGTGGGCTATGAACGCCAGGGTGTAGGAGACATCGTTCAAGCCACCTGCGGGTGGGACCTTGAAAAACTTTGGAAACCTTGACGCCGGCTTGGTAGTTTCCTGATGGTACAGGAAAACCTCTGAGCGTTTCAGGCAAATATATTGGATCCTGACCGATTTAGGCAAATGCGAACAACCTGTGGGAAATAAGACCTGAGCGATTTCAGGGAAATACGTGACCTGAGTGAATTAGGAAAATACATAGTAACATAGTACATAAGGCCGAAAAAGACATTTGTCCATCCAGTTCGGCCTGTCATCCTGCAAGTTGATCCAGAGGAAGGCAAAAAAACCCTGTGAGGTAGAAGCCAATTTTCCTCACTTTAGGGGAATAAAAATTCCTTCCCGACTCCAATCAGGCAATCAGAATAAATCCCTGGATCAACGATCTCTCTCTAGTAGCTATAGCCTGTAATATTAATACATACACCCTGGAAATACCGTCAACCTGAAAGAGACAGGAAAATACAAACCTGAGCGATTCAGGGAAATACATGACCTGAGTGATTTCAGGGAAAATACGTAAAACCTGAGTGACGCGGGTAAATACATAAAACCTGGGTGATTCAGGTAAATACATGAAACCCGAGCGATTCAGGGGAATACATAAAACCCGAGCGATTCAGGGAAATAAGACCTGGGGTGCGTCAGAACCCCCCCCCCCCCGGAAAACCCCCCAAAAAATATATATATATATATTTCCCCCTTTTTTTTTTTTTAAGCGGTGGCCGAGTGACCGGGCGAGAGCGGAAAGGAAACAGGAATGACTATGGTATAAAAAGGATCGCAACCTACCGGAATCCACGGACAGCGCTGCCAACTCTTCGGCGACACTGAAGACCTAGGAATGGAGGCTCGTGATGAATGAAGGAAGGCTCTGAGCTGCGGAGGTGCATAAAGCCGCCACCCGGCTGGACCTTACCTGAAACCTGGCACCGTGGAATGACCGGACACGGAGACGCCCTGCGACACAATTGAGGATGGATCGAAATTCCGGTGGCCTGAGGCCCTGCTTACCTGAAATAAACTAGCGTTGGTACGAGACCCGGAGAGAGGTGTGATCTGGTGGCACTGGAATGAAGCGACGGAGAATCAGGGCCCGAAGTCGCGCTGCATGCAACAAGACCTGCGGGAAACAGAAATCCAGACATGCCGGACACGAACCAGGTAACCAGGAACCAGCCGGACCCTGCTGAGAAACCCCCGAGAGTTCCAGGCAGACGCATGGAACCTGAGCGATTCAGGCAAATACATTGAATCCTGAGCGAATCAGGCGCTTACCTACACTTTTCGTGAAGATGACGGACCCTGGGTGCGTCGGGCATTACCTTGAACCTGGGTGGACCTGGCCACCACCTACCCACTGAGAGACCCCGGAAAATACATAGACGCCTGAGCGATTCAGGGGAATACATAACCAGACTGTTCCTGGAAAAATATGCAATAACTATATGTGACCGGAACGTAGTACGACTGCGAGAAGGCTTGTGTCGGTCTGAGTAACGTACCTGGGATTAGAGGCTACTACCTGTACTGATGTCTTGGGTTACCTGACCTTGGTCCAAATGTCGTACAAGTGAACGGTCAGAACACGTACCTGAGAGGACAAATCCATAAAGTTCGGAAGGGAAAGAGAACATAACTGGGGAGGATGACAGGCCTGGGTGAACCAGGAGACAGGTAGGTGTGAGCCTGGGCGAACCAGGAGACAGAGGTAGTTGTGTGCCTGGGCGATCCAGGAGGCAGAGGTAGTTGCGTGCCTGGGCGATCCAGGAGGCAGAGGTAGTTGCGTGCCTGGGCGATCCAGGAGGCAGAGGTAGGTATGAGCCTGGCGAACCAGGAGACAGAGGTAGGTGCGTGCCTGGGCGATCCAGGAGGCAGAGGTAGGTATGAGCCTGGACGAACCAGGAGACAGAGGTAGGTGCGTGCCTGGGCGATCCAGGAGGCAGAGGTAAGTATGAGCCTGGACGAACCAGGAGACAGAGGTAGGTGCGTGCCTGGGCGATCCAGGAGGCAGAGGTAGGTATGAGCCTGGGCGATCCAGGAAACAGAGGTAGGTGCGTGCCTGGGCGATCCAGGAGGCAGAGGTAGGTGCGTGCCTGGGCGATCCAGGAGGCAGAGGTAGGTATGAGCCTGGGCGATCCAGGAGACAGAAGTAGGTGTGAGCCTGGGTGATCCAGGAGACAGAAGTAGGTATGAGCCTGGCGAACCAGTAGATGAGACAGCAGCATATAACATGAAGTACATACATATAACACATGGCACTGTCGACCCCATAGAATAGATGACTGCAGTGAGCGTTTAGTGACCGCTGAATGGGTAGGGCGTGCAATGATGGCCTAGCCTACTAGACCCCCGTTTTTTTTGAACACCGTGCTGACCTAGGTCCCTTCCAGCCCAGCAGGGACCCCGGGGCCCTCCCCCTAAATGAGGAACCGAGGATGACTTGCCTTCCTCCCGCTGCCGCACGGCGGGAGTGCGTATGAAATGGCTGGTGAATTTGAGCCTACCGATTAATTAGTATATATATATATATTTTTTTTTCTTGCTGTTTGTGGGCATGGGCCGTCGTTGCCCAGGGGCTAGATACCCCTGTTTGCCGCGTGCAGCCTGTTTCGGCGGGGGTGCCAGCCTGGGGGCAGTAGACCTGATAGTGAGGCCAGAATCAGGGAGTAATAGAAGAAGGGGAGGGACCCAGAGGGGACAGGAACGACTTAGGTAGGAGCCAAGGCACGGGAGCCGCCATGGCATGAATCGGCCGGGCCTGAATGGAGATTCCGGCGTGCGCTCCACTCCGGAACGCATGCCGAATCCGTGACCAGGCCCAGGCCTGGCTGAGGGACTCCGGCGTGCACTCCAAGCCGGAACGCACGTCGAACACGTGACCAGGCCCAGGCCCGGCCGAGGGACTCCGGCGTGCGCTCCAAGCCGGAACGCACGCCGACCACGTGACCCGGCTCATGCCTGGCGGCGGATTTCCGGCGTGTGCTCCATGCTGGAACGCACGTCGGCCTGCAGCGGAGCCTGAGGATCAAACATTGTCAGTATATTGATATAGGTACTCAGCGAGATCAGCAGTGAGTACCATAGCCGCTCCTAATTATTGTATTTCTTATAGATGATTACAAGTGTGGTCCCCTTGATTTTAAGTAACGATAAAGTAGTTTGTTTGCATTTTGGCCTCCCTTTAAGTAGCTGAGACGTGTAACTTCAGACTTGTCCCCCGCTGCTCATTCCTCTCCCGTGTAATTGTATAGGAAGCGCATTGCAGCTGGAGTGCAAACTTTAAACCTATGTAGCTTAGTTTGTGACCAGTTCAACCTGGCTGGCTCAGGATGACATCAGTGGGATGCAGAAGCACAGCAAGTCTGAACCAGTCTTCGGGAGGGAGTTTGGACGGGAAAGACAGGAGAGAAACAAGCAAAGAGAAACAGGAAGAGAGAAACAATTTGGGGCAGAAATGTGTATCGGCATGCGTTCCACGCTGGAACGCATGCCGACTCAGGGAGCCGGAGGTATGTGACCGCCGCTGATGGAGCCCTTGTGGCGCATTGTTTGCACAGAATTACCTCTCCTGTAGACGTGACGGCAGCGTATGAAAACGAAACGAACGAACCAGATGAAAGCAACTCACGACGTGCACGGATGCAGTACCAGAGCAGGCGACTCCCTATCCAGGTGTGAACAGAAGCGCCCTGAGGAGCTGGGGGCTGGAGCTTAAGAAGGTAAGATGCCCCTCCCACAAATTCAGGCTGACTTTTCAGCCTTCCACTTGTTTTATCAGAGCACAGAGCCTGAATACAAGTGAGTATGAAGATAAAAACTACCAGACTCAGCGGATCCGCAAAACACAGACACCTTCAATGTGCGTTCCGCATTTTGCGGACCGCACATCGCCAGCACTAATAAAATATGCCTATTCTTGTCCGCAAGACAAGAATAGGATATGTTCTATTTTTTTGGGGAACGGAATTGCGGGTCCGGAAGTGCGGGTCTGCAATTCCGTATCCGGGCAGCACATCGTGCAGCCCCATAAAAAATGAATGAATGGGTCCGCAATTCAATTCCGCAAAATGCGGAACAGAATTGCGGACGTGTGAATGGGGCCTTACAGATTCCCTTTAATAAAACGCTATACAGCATTGTAAGGGATTTCAGTTTGTTCATGTGTTGCATTGAGTAAATGGCAAAATTCTTCTGTACAACTGAAAACAATTTGATCATATCCATTTGACCCAGCTGCAGGGATCAATATGACAGAGAGCTTTGACATACTAAACCGAGCTGTTTTGTAACACAAACTGCTTATTTTTATAATAAGATATTAATATCAAATCTTGAGGGCCTGACTGTTGGCACCTCTGCCAATTGGCTAATTGAAAGAACACTGTGAGCACAATGCCTGGTAAATAAAGATGGTGTGATGAACCGCGCCTCGCAGCCCCGCCTGACATCACTGTATGTCGGGATCACGTGGTATGGTCTCGGCAATGGTTACCAAGACATGACGTTACGCCCTCCATGGGACTACGTAAGGCCAGCTTTACACAGACACCTCCTGTCCATACGGGCACAGGGAGGCATGGGGAGTGAGAGAGGGTGGCCCACGTGACTTCCAGCATGGCAAAACACAACACTCACAACCCTGACAAGCTGAGAGAGCCCTTTCACTGCACTAGTGAAACAGAGCCCTGCCAACCCGGTAGACTGCCACCAGTTCCTCGTTTGATATAAGCCTGGTCCGTTAACGGGATTATATTGGGCCAGAAACCAACCCAGGTAGCATGTACTGTAATACCGAGACACAGACGTGGGGATTCATGGATCGAGATAAAGAACAGAGCAAGATTAAATTATATATTTAATTGCTTTAAGGGCGCACTAGACACAACACTATAAACACAGATTATATACAATGGTCCGATATGCAAATACAGATGATGGTGCAATCAAAGTTAACAGATGAAAATCAGTTACCATACAGTGCCTTGCAAAAGTATTAACCCCCCTTGATTTTTATATTTTTTTGTATTTTGTTACATTACAACCTTAAGTTCAATGATTTGTTAATCTGAATTTTATGTGATGGATCAGAACACAATAGTCTAAGTTGGTGAAGTGAAATGAGAAAAATATATAAATAAAACTATTGTTTAGAAATAGAAAACAGAAAATTGACACGTGCGTATGTATTCACCCCCTTTGTTAGGAAGCCCATAAAAACCTCTGGTGCAACCAATTACTTTCAGAAGTCACATAATTAGTGAAATGATGTCCACCTTTGTGCAATCTAAATGTCACATGAACTGTCATTACATATACACACCTTTTTTGAAAGGCCCCAGAGGCTGAAACACCTAAGCAAAAGGCATCAGTAACCAAACACTGCCGTGAAGACCAAGGAACTCTCCAAACAAGTAATTACAAAGTCAAGGTTAGGTTATAAAAAAATATCCAAATCTTTGATGATCGCCAGGAGCACCATGAAATCTATCATAACCAAATGTAAAGAACATGGCACAACAGCAAACCTGCCCAGAGACACCTGCCCAGCAAAACTCATGGACCAGGCAAGAAGGGAATTAATCAGAGAGGCAGCACAGAGACCTAAGGTAACCCTGGAGGAGCTGCAGCGTTCCACAGCAGAGACTGGAGTATCTGTACATAGGACGACAATAATCAGTTCGCTCCATAGAGTTGCGCTTTTCGGCCATCAAAGAAAATGCTATGTCTTACGGAAACCGAACACATCACATCACCCAAAAAACTCAATTTTTCAGCAGCCAGGATTGGGAAACTGGTCAGAGTTGAGAGAAGGATAGATGGTGCTAAATACAGGGATATTCTTGAGCAAAACCTGTACCACTCTGTGCATGATTTCAAGCTAGGACGGAGGTTCACCTTCCAGCAGGACAATGACCCCAAACACACGGCTAAAGCAACACTTGAGTGGTTTAAGGGGAAACATGTAAATGTGTTGGAATGGTCTAGTCCAGGGATGCTCAACCTGCGGCCCTCCAGCTGTTGTAAAACTACAACTCCCATGATGTCTTTCTGTAGAATGATAGCTGTAGGCTGTCAGGGAATGATGGGAGTTGTAGTTTTGCAACAGCTGGAGGACCACAGGTTGAGCATGCCTGGTCTAGTCAAAGCCCAGATCTCAATCCAATAGAAAATCTGTTGACAGACTTAAGGATTGCTGTTCACGAGTGCAAACCATACAACTTGAAGGAGCTTGAGCAGTTCTACAAGGAGGAATGGACAAAAATCCCAGTGGTAAGATGTGGCAAGCTCATAGAGACTTATCCAAAGCGACTTGGAGCTGAGATTGTCGCAAAAGGTGGCTCTACAAAGTATTGACTTTAGGGGGGTGAATAGTTATGCACATTTACTTTTTCTGTTATTTTGTCCTATTTGTTGTTTGCTTCACAATAAAAAAAAACATACATCTTCAAAGTTGTAGGCATGTTCTGTAAATTATATAATGTAAATCCTCAAAAAAATCCATATTAATTCCAGGTTGTGAGGCACCAAAATACGAAAAAAAAAGTCAAGGGGGATGAATACCATTGCAACGCACTTGTATATGTTGTAGGCATTTAAAGCTGTAAATTTGTATGGTTGGTTTCTACAGTCACACGGAAGGCTGTGATGTAAGCAGGATTTCCAGGTCCCTCCAAACACAATACCCGGTTTGACCACCTTTCAGAAAAGACTATGCCACTGCCCTGCAGGGGCACTTACCCTTAGTTGGTCATGCCCCTGCTTCCCTCTGGCAGGATCCCACTCTCCCTCCCTTTGGCCTGGCAGCTAGAAATGCAAAAACACATTATGGATCATAGCTCCTCACCAGAAGGTCATAGGTAGATGTTTTTGGTGCCATTCTTGTAGCGAATGGCGAAGTAGTACTGCTGAAGCACAAGGCTACAGCGTAGCAACCTCCCATTTGTTTCTGACCCACAGAGTCGACCTGACCAAGCGTCGGTCTGTACTATAAACGGCCATGTGAAGTTGGCTGCCTGTAGTACAGGGAAGATGGAAAGGGCGGTCTTCAGCGCCCGGAACGTCGTCTCAGAGTTGTTTGTCCAATAGACTGTGGAGGGCAGCATCTTCTTGGTGAGTAGGGAAGTCCCGAACTCTTCACCGGCAAACAGTTCCCGGCGGACATTGCTTGTTCACGTTCGCCGCGGCGGGCGAACATATGCGATGTTCGGTCCGCCCCCTATTTGTCATCATTGAGCAAACTTTGACCCTGTACCTCACAGTCAGCAGACACATTCCAGCCAATCAGCAGCAGACCCTCCCACCTCCTATCAAAAAGCAATGACAGCATCCATCTTAGATTCATTCTGAAGCTGCAGTGTTAGTGAGAGCAGGGAGAGTGCAGCTGCTGCTGATTTAATAAGGAAATTGTTAGCTAGGCCAGTGTATTCAGTGTCCATTCCAGTCCTCAAAGACTCATCTGATCTGCTGTAAGGACAGCGTCCTGACAGCACCCTAAAAAGCCCTTTTTAGAGCTAGTACATCAGTCTGCTTTTTTTTCTTCTTCTCTGTAATATAATTGCAGTTGCCTGCCAGCGTGTGTCAGGCCCAAAGAGTGTACTGTGCCCACTGCCAGTGCCCACCACTCATATCTGGTGGTGCAGTAGCTTGCATTTAAAACAGTAAAACAATTTTTTCTCTGTAATATAATTGCAGTTGCCTGCCAGCATGTGTCAGGCCCACAGAGTGTACTGTGCCCAGTGCCCACCACTCATATCTGGTGGCGCAGTAGCTTGCATTTAAAACAGTAAAACAGTTTTTTCTCTGTAGTATAATTGCAGTTGCCTGCCAGCGTGTGTCAGGCCCACAGAGTGTACTGTGCCCAATGCCAGTTCCCACCACTCATATCTGGTGGCGCAGTAGCTTGCAGTTAAAACAGTAAAAAAAAATTATCTGTAATATAATTGCAGTTGCCTGCCAGCGTATGTCAGGCCCACAGAGTGTTCTGTGCCCAATGCCAGTGCCCAACACTCATATCTGGTGGCACAGTAGCTTGCATTTGAAACAGTAAAACAATTTTTTCTCTGTAATATAATTGCAGTTGCCTGCCAGCGTGTGTCAGGCCCACAGAGTGTACTGTGCCCACTGCCAGTGCTCACCACTCATATCGGGTGGCACAGTACCTTGCATGCATAGTACCACTAATCTAAAAAAAATGACAGGCAGAGGCAGGCAACCTCGCAGGGGCCGTCGTGGTGGTGGTGCTGTGATTTCCTTTGGCCCTAGAATAATGCCCAGTGTTCAGAAGCCACGTACCCTGAACTCGAAAAGTTCTGAGGACATAGTTGACTGGCTAACACAGGACACCCAATTTTCTACAGCTTCCGCTCGGAACCTTGACGCACCATCCTCCTCCAGCTCAGCTTCGGGCACCTCTCAAGTTACCACTCACCCGCCTGCCGCCACCACCAACACTAGCACCACAGCCGCTTCACTTGATCTGTCAGAGGAGTTGTTTACACATCAGTTGGAAGAAATGAGTGATGTGCAACCATTATTGTCAGAGGATGTAGATAACAGGGATATGTCTCAGTCAGGCAGCATTACACACATGGACGTACGGTGTGATGATGATGATGATGTTGTACCCGCTGCTGCTTCCTTTGCTGAGGTGTCAGATACAAGTGAAGCGGTTGATGATGACGATGTGTCCGTGGATGCCACGTGGGTGCCCACACGAAGAGAAGAAGAACAGGGGGAAAGTTCATATGGGGAGATAGAGAGGAGGAGGAGACAAGTTGGAAGCAGGGGGAGGTCATCGCAAGGAGCTAGTGGCACAGTCAGACAGGATGTATTGGCACCCGGGGTCAGCCAGACAGCACGCCAATCAGGAAGGACATCACTTGGTTCTTGATCCTGGGAGTGGGCCAGGATACGATGGCATCCAGTTTCCCGGGTTCTGGTTTCAAAGCCCCCCTGCCTACCCGGTGCCCCAGGTAGCAGACCTCACTCATGCCCAGAGGGCACTTTTCTGGCTTCATGGTCAAGCCTGCCTGGCAGATCTGCCTGAGAACCTGCATCAGATGCTCTTGGTGATCATCCCATGTGGGACTGAAGACAGCAATGTAAGCCAGGTATGTGGATTTCCCTGGGCGTGATCCAGGGTGACCAGGTACATCACAACATTGAGCCACTGGTGCACTAGGTATGGGCCTTCCCAAGCCACCTTAAGCTTGTGTTGAGGTACAGGGACCAGCACCCATACTTTTTGACCCACCTGGTAGGTCCTCTTACAAGCATTCTGGTCAGCCTGGGCTTGAGCCATATTGTTGTGCAGCAGCCATGACAAGGCCTGCATTTTGTCCCGGAAGCGCATGACATACTCAAAGACCGACACCCCAGGGGTGGCTACATCTTCCCATGCCTCTTTCTTAATGACCCCTAGGTGTCCGGCCATCGGAATCCCATGCGCAACCTGCAATAACTCCGCCCTGAACAGAGAAGGTACCACTAACTGTTGGTCCCTGGGCCACGCCTCCGGTGAGCCCTGCTGGACCGTGACTCGGTACAGCCGTCCTTGGTCCCAGACCACACGCTCGAGATCTATGTCTGAGGGAGGCTGTGCCGCATTCTCCTTGAGAGCTTTCAGGCTTGCATCAGCCGCTAATGCTGCATGAAATACCTAACTGGACCTGGTCAGAATAGACGAGACTGCCACATCCTCTGTCAGTTCCTGGGACCTGTCTCCTGGCCTCCGTCTGACCCGACAGCTACTTGGTCGAAAGTGGGAAAGCCATCAGACCCCTGTGGGGCCCCTAGGGCCCTAGCGCTCCCACTGTGCATGACGACAGCAGCCATGGCCTGTTTCCCCTCTGCTTCTGCCTAAGTTGCCAGTCCAGAGGGACTAACCCTGCCCTCTGACATCCCGGTTGTGGATGAACCCTGCACTGTGGCCTTACCTGGGAGCCTTACTTCTTCTGGGACAGCCCTGACCTCATTTGCATCTGCAATGGACCCACTAAGCGCCTTGCCCCTTAGGAGGTTTCTACGAAATATGTCCCTCTTATAGAGCAAGTAAACATGACGCCAGTTGCAGTTAAGCAACGAGGACATGTAGTCCCCTTTGTATATGGTAATGTTGGTACCCAGGGTAGGATTGCCAGAGTGGTGTAGGGTGGCCTACAATGTCTCTGTAGATGTTGTATACACGTGTCACGGTGTTCCTACTTGGATGTCCTTGGATCCCAGACGTGAAGTGTTCCGTAGCAGTGCAAAAAGGGTAATTGAAATTGGATGATGAATAAGTAGAATAAATGGAGTCCAGACTTGTAGTAACGTTGAACACAGCTTTACTTGGCATAAATGGTAATCCAGACAGTTTCCAAATGGTATCTTGGTCATCAGCAGGCATTGGTGTAATCTGGCAGGCAAATGCTTCTCTGCAACAATCTCAGCTCTGCTATGCGAGCTGGAGTAAATAGGAACTCTTCCTCTTCTGCTGGAACTTAGTTTAGCTGTCTGTAGTCTGTCTCTTACTTTAATCCTAGGAACTTCTTGTCATGGCTTTGAGTACCTCAACTTCTAGCTTCAGCTTGGATGAAGGCAATGCAAGCCCAGGAGGGGACAAACAACCATGTACATATTGCAGGCAGGTCCTGCAGGCCAAGCAGAGCAGGCAGTGCTCCGCTAGCCGACACACAACCTTTCCCTTAGGGGGATGGACTAGACTGCCCACTGACTAACTAAACTCCTCCCTCTCTAGAGAGGGCTGGAAGGGAATTGGAAGGTTCCTCTCCATGGAAACTAACACTGCCAATGTTGCTGCCACCTGCTGGTGAACCAGGCATATGACACGTCAACATAACATTGGCAAGGAAATTCATATACACATGGCTGACAGATGAGTTCTGCAGAGCATTGCACAACAGGTAGGGGAAAGATCCTGTGTGTATCAGCAGTGTCATTGTACAGCTGGCACTTGTAGTCCTACACATATAACATGCTGTTGAGTCTCCCAGCAGGCAGAAATGTCACTCAGGGCAGACTAATTCACTCCCTTTGCAGAGCAGGAGGAGGGGCAGAGACTGTTGTTATTGCAGGTAAACAAAGGGCCAGAAGAGAATCAGGGAAATGAGGAAAAAATTATTATTTTTTACCTAAAACTTGCTTAGCCTAGTTATATATTGCTGCCTATCAGATTTACAGTGCTATTTATTTATTTTTTTCATAATTCGGACAACCCCTTTAAGGGTGCTACCACACGTTATGGCTGTGCTGCGTTTTTTTGATATGGCAAAAATAAAAACTGCCCAAAAATGCATTAAAGGGAAAATACAGCAAAACTGAGTTACAGTAATTACAAAATAGAGTTATATTAATGAAATTCAAGTCTGTAGTTGTTACAAAAGCCGCATGTTTTTTTCTGCTGCATCAAAAACACAAAACAACCACAACGTGTGCCAGCATCCTACGCCAGTCAAAATAATGTGGCTACATCTGTATTGATTCCCACCACAGGTCCAGCAGAAAAGGTCCCAAGGGGTGAACAACCCCTTTAAGGACTGAGGCAATTCATTTTTGCGTTTTTCTTTTTTCCTCCTTGCCTTCCAAGACACATAGCTTTTTTTTTTCTGTTCACACAGCCTTATTGGACTTATTTTTTTGTGGGGCAAGTTGTATTTTAAATGGCACCATTTACTTCACGGGGAAAAAAATCTTTGTTGGGTTATATGAAAAAAAAGCTTTTCTGCTATGATTTTTCATTTTTCATTTTTATGGAGTTCACTATACACTAAAAATTACATGACGACCTTATTTTGTGGGTCAGTATAATTACAGAAATACGCAATAATATAGTTTTTATTTTGTTTTAATACTTTAAAAAAATAAAAACTTTTGAAAAAATTATTTTCTATTCACCATATTCTGATATACATAACATTTTTATGTTTTCATCTCCAGAGCTGTGTGAAGGCTTGCTTTTGAAGTGGGAGAGCTCTGGTTTATATATATGCATGTATATATATATATATATATATATATAACTTTTTGATACATTTTTATGACATTCTTTTTTAGTGGCAAGGTGACCAAGAAATGGCAAATTGAGAATTTTTATTTATTATTCCATTATGGCGTTGACTGCACAGGAAAGATCTTTTTATATTTTAAAATGTTGGATATTTTGTTCATTTTTTATTGTTTATTTTTAAGTGTAAAATTGGGAAAGGGGGTGATTTAAATTTTTTATATTTTTGTGTTTTTTACATTTACATTTTTTGTCCTCTTAGGAGACTTTTACATGCAATCTTCTGACCACTCGTGCCATACACTTTAGTAGAATACTATTGCCGTCTTTGGGATTTTAACAGGCAGCCTGTCAGGAAGTGCCATGGGCAGGCAGCTCGCTATGAAAGGCCGGAGAGCCTTCAAAAAGGCCCCAGGCTCTCATTGCAACTGACTAGAGTCTCACGATTCTAGCATGGGGGTTCCAATTGGAGGACAGAGAGAGGCCCCTTCCCTCTGTCTCACAACTTAGATGCTGTGGTCAGTAGTGAGGGTTTAAATGAATGGGACTGGAATTATCTCTGACCCTAGTAATTGGGACCTAGTGAAGATCAGCTGATAACCCTGCTCCATACAGCCTTTTGCACCACACAGACATACTATTACATCAGGGGGCACATGGGGTTTAACAAAGGTGTTTGTGATTCCAACATAAGAGACAATTTCAGAAACTGCATCTAAAGTTCAGCAAGAAGCAGGAAGGGAACAGAATGAATCTGCATGCTGTGTGGAAGATTTTTTTCGCCATCTCATGTACCAAACGCTGATCCTCCAACTCACTAGCAAAGACCAGGCTTCTGCTTCTATTAGCTCATTATGTTGGCATTAGTGTTGAGCGCGTATATTCTAATCGCAATTTTTTTTTGCGAATATCGGCACTTCCAGAATTCGCGAAAATTTATAATATAGTGCTATATATTCGTAATCGCGAATATTCTAGTTTTTTTTTTCCAGCAGTGGCCTCCTTTCTTGCTTGTGGGCCAATGAGAAGACTGCAATATCTTTGTCAGAGCTTAGCAAAATCCCTGGCAACCAATAGGAAAGTTGCCTACCCCTTTGGTATATAAGAATCTCCCCAGCACCCATTTTCTGCAGTTTTTTGCAGTTGTGAGAGAGACAGCAGTGTCATTACTGTGCTCTGAGCTTTGCAGACTCATCTGGGTCCATTTTTAATTATATTAGATACTTAGATCATATATATAATACAGATAGTTAGTGGGAGATAGTCAGTGTAGGGAGATAGTGATATAGTGTAGCTAATAAGTTCCAAGGTGTTAGGTAGTGTGATAGGAATTACTGTACACAATGACATAGCAAGGGGTTTTGTTTGGGAAGGCATTTGGGAAGAGATTTTCCTCCCAACATGGGCGGCTGGGCTGATTTCCAGCCAGGTGAGATCAAATACCGGACAGGAGTTTAAGTGCCGGTCAGGGTTTTGGCAGCACCTGGTTGTCCTTAAAATAGGCAGCTGGGCTCAGTAGCTGAGTCTCTGTATTGGGATCTAAAGCATGGTGCTGTGCTGGAAGGCTGAGAGCTGCATGAGGGCTGCATGCTGAGAAACAGGCCCCCTAAAGCCTGCTGTGAACTGCCGGGGATAAAACGGCTAGAAAGGTAACGTGGCTGTTCTATGTACTTTGCATTGTGTGAATTTAACACCAAGATTGTATTAAGTCGTTTTTCTTTTGCCTTTTGTGTGAAATAAACACTGACATTTTGATTTACGAACTTGTTTTGCCTCTGTACTGCTTCCGCTTACCCTGCCTACCAGAGCAAATCCTCACAATTGGTGGAGGATGTGGGCACACGCAGTAAATGTTTTTTCGGGTACGGATGGATGTCCTGGATTAAACCAGCTAAATTTAAACCTGTGTCATGTGATAAAATAGAGGCTGTAATGAAAGCTCTTGTGGAGGCTAACCAACACCAGTAAGAAACAAACCAGCTGCTGTTGCAACACGCGATGACTTTGCAGACGGCAGGAGCGTCCCAGAGTATTGATGATGTCCAGAAAGCGGTCCGTGCGGCGATCCCCAAGATGACACCATCAGATGACGTTGAATCCTACCTGGCGATGTACGAAAAGTTGGCCACAAGGGAGAATCTACCCCGAGATCAGTGGGCTGAGGTCGTCGCTCCGTTCCTGACATTCGATTCCCAGCGTGTGTATTTCGACTTGCCGGACGATCAAGCGGCCGACTACCAGAAAGTCAAGGGTGAGATTCTGGCAAGACTGGGGGTGAATGTGTTGGTCTGGGCCCAGCGGGTGCATCAGTGGGGGTTTAAGCCGGCTGAGCCTGTGAGACCCCAGTATTATAACTTACTTAACCTCTTGCAAAAGTGGCTACAGCCTGACGTGCTGAGTCCCACTGCTATGCTGGACCGTCTGTTGGCTGATATGTTCTGGAGGGCTTTGCCATCCCCTCTCCAGCAATAGATCGGCCAGGTCTCTCCAGGTAATGCTCTCGAGATGGTCGACCTGGTGGAGCGCTAAGAGGCTACCCAGAATCTACAGGGGGTTCTTTTGGGGGGAAGTTAAATCCCGTAACTCTCCACCCCAGACCCGGCGGTTTGTGCCCACCAAACCCGCCCGGGATGTACCCACTGTTGGCCCAGTTCCGATAGTCTGTTGGCGGTGTCGGGAGCCTGGCCATATACGACTGACTGTCCACATCAGGTGAAACCCATGGACAGGAAATATGGCTTCCGTCAGTCGTTATATGCTAGGAAGCTGTGTGCAGTGGGTGCCCTGGAGACTCTGAATCACCTGTGCCAGGTGGAGGTGGGAGACAGTCCAGCGGAGGCTCTGTTGGACTCAGGAAGTCTGGTGACCCTGGTAAGGGCTCCCCTGGTACAGTCCACTGAGTATACTAGGCAGAAAGTCGGGGTAATGTGTATTCATGGAGACTTAAAAGACTACCCCACTGCTATGGTGTCTCTATCAACGGTTGCCGGCAGGTGGACCCACGAGGTGGCTGTTGCCACCAATCTACACTACGAACTTATAATAGAGAGAGATTTCCCCGGCTTCCCAGCTCTGTGGCCTGCTACGAGAGTGACTGATACCCATGAGACAGGGGTAACCCTAGTAGAGTGTCCAGGCTCAGGGGGGAGACTAGAACCCTGGGAACATGAGACTGAAGGGCCAGGGGTTGGGGTGACCGCCACTTCAGGGGAAGAGGGGGAGACAACCCCGCTAAGTGTGATGGTGGGAGACATCAATGTCTCCGGGCATAATTTTGGTACCGCCCAACACCGGGACCCAACCCTATCCCGAGCCGGGGAAAATGTATTAATAGTAGATGGTGAACCACAACAACCAGGGGCAGAGTCGGTGTTCCCCTGTTTTTTGATTCATCAGGAGATGTTGTACCGGGTAAACCAGCTACAAGGTGAATCCATTGATCAGTTGGTCGTGCCCTAGGCTTATCGCAAACTTGTGTTAGAGTTAGCCCACCAACATGTTCTCGGGGGTCATCAGGGAATGCAGAAGACACAGGACCGGATACTACAACGGTTTTACTGGCCCAGTGTGTTTAGGGGGGGGGGTGAATTCTGTAAGTCTTGCCCGACCTGCCAGGCAACCCGGAGTCTGTGCCACTGCGACATACATCGGTGAAACTTATAGCTAATGAGTAGAGTTGAGCGAACACCTGGATGTTCGGGTTCGAGAAGTTCGGCCGAACATCCCGGAAATGTTCGGGTTCGGGATCCGAACCCGATCCGAACTTCGTCCCGAACCCGAACCCCATTGAAGTCAATGGGGACCCGAACTTTTCGGCACTAAAAAGGCTGTAAAACAGCCCAGGAAAGAGCTAGAGGGCTGCAAAAGGCAGCAACATGTAGGTAAATCCCCTGCAAACAAATGTGGATAGGGAAATTAATTAAAATAAAAATTAAATAAATAAAAATTAACCAAAATCAATTGGAGAGAGGTTCCATAGCAGAGAATCTGGCTTCCCGTCACCCACCACTGGAACAGTCCATTCTCAGATATTTAGGCCCCGGCACCCAGGCAGAGGAGAGAGGTCCCGTAACAGAGAATCTGTCTTCATGTCAGCAGAGAATTAGTCTGCATGTCATAGCAGAGAATGAGGCTTCACGTCAGCCACCACTGCAACAGTCCATTGGCATATATTTAGGCCCAGCACCCAGGCAGAGGAGGGAGGTCCCGTAACAGAGAATCTGTCTTCATGTCAGCAGAGAATTAGTCTGCATGTCATAGCAGAGAATGAGGCTTCACGTCAGCCACCACTGCAACAGTCCATTGGCATATATTTAGGCCCAGCACACACACAGGCAGAGGAGAGAGGTCCCGTAACAGAGAATCTGGCTTCATGTCAGCAGAGAATCAGTCTGCATGTCATAGCAGAGAATGAGGCTTCACGTCAGCCACCACTGCAACAGTCCATTGGCATATATTTAGGCCCAGCACACACACAGGCAGAGGAGAGAGGTCCCGTAACAGAGAATCTGGCTTCATGTCAGCAGAGAATCAGTCTGCATGTCATAGCAGAGAATGAGGCTTCACGTCAGCCACCACTGCAACAGTCCATTGGCATATATTTAGGCCCAGCACCCAGGCAGAGGAGGGAGGTCCCGTAACAGAGAATCTGTCTTCATGTCAGCAGAGAATTAGTCTGCATGTCATAGCAGAGAATGAGGCTTCACGTCAGCCACCACTGCAACAGTCCATTGGCATATATTTAGGCCCAGCACACACACAGGCAGAGGAGAGAGGTCCCGTAACAGAGAATCTGGCTTCATGTCAGCAGAGAATCAGTCTGCATGTCATAGCAGAGAATGAGGCTTCACGTCACCCACCACTGCAACAGTCCATTGGCATATATTTAGGCCTAGCACACAGGCAGAGCAGAGAGGTCCCGTAACAGACAATCTGGCTTCATGTCAGCAGAGAATCAGTCTGCATGTCATAGCAGAGAATCAGGCTTCACGTCACCCACCACTGCAACAGTCCATTGGCATATATTTAGGCCTAGCACACAGGCAGAGCAGAGAGGTCCCGTAACAGACAATCTGGCTTCATGACAGCAGAGAATTAGTCTGCATGTCATAGCAGAGAATGAGGCTTCACGTCAGCCACCACTGCAACAGTCCATTGGCATATATTTAGGCCCAGCACCCAGGCAGAGGAGAGAGGTCCCGTAACAGACAATCTGGCTTCATGTCAGCAGAGAATTAGTCTGCATGTCATAGCAGAGAATCAGGCTTCACGTCAGCCACCACTGCAACAGTCCATTGTCATAAATTTAGGCCCAGCACCCAGGCAGAGGAGAGAGGTCCCGTAACAGACAATCTGGCTTCATGTCAGCAGAGAATTAGTCTGCATGTCATAGCAGAGAATGAGGCTTCACGTCAGCCACCACTGCAACAGTCCATTGGCATATATTTAGGCCTAGCACACAGGCAGAGCAGAGAGGTCCCGTAACAGACAATCTGGCTTCATGACAGCAGAGAATCAGTCTGCATGTCATAGCAGAGAATCAGGCTTCACGTCAGCCACCACTGCAACAGTCCATTGTCATAAATTTAGGCCCAGCACCCAGGCAGAGGAGAGAGGTCCCGTAACAGAGAATCTGGCTTCATGTCAGCAGAGAATCAGTCTTCATATCATAGCAGAGAATCAGGCTTCACGTCACCCACCACTGTAAGAGTCAATTTTCATAAATTTAGGCCCAGAACCCAGGCAGAGGAGAAAGGTCCCGTAACAGACAATCTGGCTTCATGTCAGCAGAGAATCAGTCTTCATATCATAGCCTAGAATCAGGCTTCACGTCACCCACCACTGTAAGAGTCAATTTTCATAAATTTAGGCCCAGAACCCAGGCAGAGGAGAAAGGTCCCGTAACAGACAATCTGGCTTCATGTCAGCAGAGAATCAGTCTTCATATCATAGCAGAGAATCAGGCTTCACGTCACCCACCACTGCAACAGTCAATTGTCATAAATTTAGGCCCAGCACCCAGGCAGAGGAGAGAGCTCCCGTAACAGAGGATCTGGCTTCATGTCAGCAGAGAATCAGTCTGCATGTCATAGCAGAGAATGAGGCTTCACGTCACCCACCACTGCAACAGTCCATTGGCATATATTTAGGCCTAGCACACAGGCAGAGCAGAGAGGTCCCGTAACAGACAATCTGGCTTCATGTCAGCAGAGAATCAGTCTGCATGTCATAGCAGAGAATGAGGCTTCACGTCACCCACCACTGCAACAGTCCATTGGCATATATTTAGGCCTAGCACACAGGCAGAGCAGAGAGGTCCCGTAACAGACAATCTGGCTTCATGACAGCAGAGAATCAGTCTGCATGTCATAGCAGAGAATGAGGCTTCACGTCACCCACCACTGCAACAGTCCATTGGCATATATTTAGGCCTAGCACACAGGCAGAGCAGAGAGGTCCCGTAACAGACAATCTGGCTTCATGTCAGCAGAGAATCAGTCTGCATGTCATAGCAGAGAATGAGGCTTCACGTCACCCACCACTGCAACAGTCCATTGGCATATATTTAGGCCTAGCACACAGGCAGAGCAGAGAGGTCCCGTAACAGACAATCTGGCTTCATGACAGCAGAGAATCAGTCTGCATGTCATAGCAGAGAATGAGGCTTCACGTCACCCACCACTGCAACAGTCCATTGGCATATATTTAGGCCTAGCACACAGGCAGAGCAGAGAGGTCCCGTAACAGACAATCTGGCTTCATGACAGCAGAGAATCAGTCTGCATGTCATAGCAGAGAATGAGGCTTCACGTCACCCACCACTGCAACAGTCCATTGGCATATATTTAGGCCTAGCACACAGGCAGAGCAGAGAGGTCCCGTAACAGACAATCTGGCTTCATGTCAGCAGAGAATCAGTCTGCATGTCATAGCAGAGAATGAGGCTTCACGTCACCCACCACTGCAACAGTCCATTGGCATATATTTAGGCCTAGCACACAGGCAGAGCAGAGAGGTCCCGTAACAGACGATCTGGCTTCATGTCAGCAGAGAATCAGTCTGCATGTCATAGCAGAGAATCAGGCTTCACGTCAGCCACCACTGCAACAGTCCATGGTCATAAATTTAGGCCCAGCACCCAGGCAGAGGAGAGAGGTCCCGTAACAGACAATCTGGCTTCATGTCAGCAGAGAATTAGTCTGCATGTCATAGCAGAGAATCAGGCTTCATGTCAGCCACCACTGCAACAGTCCATTGGCATATATTTAGGCCTAGCACACAGGCAGAGGAGAGGTTCATTCAACTTTGGGTAGCATCGCAATATAATGGTAAAATGAAAATAAAAATAGGATTGAATGAGGAAGTGCCCTGGAGTCCAATAATATATGGTTATGGGGAGGTAGTTAATGTCTAATCTGGACAAGGGACGGACAGGTCCTGTGGGATCCATGCCTGGTTCATTTTTATGAACGTCAGCTTGTCCACATTGGCTGTAGACAGGCGGCTGCGTTTGTCTGTAATGACGCCCCCTGCCGTGCTGAATACACGTTCAGACAAAACGCTGGCTGCCGGGCAGGCCAGCACCTCCAAGGCATAAAAGGCTAGCTCTGGCCACGTGGACAATTTAGAGACCCAGAAGTTGAATGGGGCCGAACCATCAGTCAGTACGTGGAGGGGTGTGCACACGTACTGTTCCACCATGTTAGTGAAATGTTGCCTCCTGCTAACACGTTGCGTATCAGGTGGTGGTGCAGTTAGCTGTGGCGTGTTGACAAAAGTTTTCCACATCTCTGCCATGCTAACCCTGCCCTCAGAGGAGCTGGCCGTGACACAGCTGCCTTGGCGACCTCTTGCTCCTCCTCTGCCTTGGCCTTGGGCTTCCACTTGTTCCCCTGTGACATTTGGGAATGCTCTCAGTAGCGCGTCTACCAACGTGCGCTTGTACTCGCGCATCTTCCTATCACGCTCCAGTGCAGGAAGTAAGGTGGGCACATTGTCTTTGTAGCGTGGATCCAGCAGGGTGGCAACCCAGTAGTCCGCACAGGTTAAAATGTGGGCAACTCTGCTGTCGTTGCGCAGGCACTGCAGCATGTAGTCGCTCATGTGTGCCAGGCTGCCCAGGGGTAAGGACAAGCTGTCCTCTGTGGGAGGCGTATCGTCATCGTCCTGCCTTTCCCCCCAGCCACGCACCAGTGATGGACCCGAGCTGCGTTGGGTGCCACCCCGCTGTGACCATGCTTCATCCTCATCCTCCTCCACCTCCTCCTCATCCTCGTCCTCCTCGTCCTCCAGTAGTGGGCCCTGGCTGGCCACATTTGTACCTGGCCTCTGCTGTTGCAAAAAACCTCCCTCTGAGTCACTTCGAAGAGACTGGCCTGAAAGTGCTAAAAATGACCCCTCTTCCTCATCCTCCTCCTCCTCCTCCTGGGCCACCTCCTGTTCCATCATCGCCCTAAGTGTTTTCTCAAGGAGACATAGAAGTGGTATTGTAACGCTGATAACGGTGTCATCGCCACTGGCCATGTTGGTGGAGTACTCGAAACAGCGCAACAGGGCACACAGGTCTCGCATGGAGGCCCAGTCATTGGTGGTGAAGTGGTGCTGTTCTGTAGTGCGACTGACCCGTGCGTGCTGCAGCTGAAACTCCACTATGGCCTGCTGCTGCTCGCACAGTCTGTCCAGCATGTGCAAGGTGGAGTTCCACCTGGTGGGCACGTCGCATATGAGGCGGTGAGCGGGAAGGCCGAAGTTACGCTGTAGCGCAGACAGGCGAGCAGCGGCAGGATGTGAACGCCGGAAGCGCGAACAGACGGCCCGCACTTTATGCAGCAGCTCTGACATGTCGGGGTAGTTGTGAATGAACTTCTGCACCACCAAATTCAGCACATGCGCCAAGCAAGGGATGTGCGTCAAATTGGCTAGTCCCAGAGCTGCAACGAGATTTCGCCCATTATCACACACCACCAGGCCGGGCTTGAGGCTCACCGGCAGCAACCACTCGTCGGTCTGTTGTTCAATACCCCGCCACAACTCCTGTGCGGTGTGGGGCCTGTCCCCCAAACATATGAGTTTCAGAATGGCCTGCTGACGTTTACCCCGGGCTGTGCTGAAGTTGGTGGTGAAGGTGTGTGGCTGACTGGATGAGCAGGTGGAAGAAGAGGAGGAGGAAGCCGAGAAGGAGGAGGTGGCAACAGGAGGCAAAGAATGTTGCCCTGCGATCCTTGGCGGCGGCAGGACGTGCGCCAAACAGCTCTCCGCCTGGGGCCCAGCTGCCACTACATTTACCCAGTGTGCAGTTAGGGAGATATAGCGTCCCTGGCCGTGCTTACTGGTCCACGTATCTGTGGTTAGGTGGACCTTGCTACAGATGGCGTTGCGCAGTGCACACTTGATTTTATCGGATACTTGGTTGTGCAGGGAAGGCACGGCTCTCTTGGAGAAGTAGTGCCGGCTGGGAACAACATACTGTGGGACAGCAAGCGACATGAGCTGTTTGAAGCTGTCTGTGTCCACCAGCCTAAATGACAGCATTTCATAGGCCAGTAGTTTAGAAATGCTGGCATTCAGGGCCAGGGATCGAGGGTGGCTAGGTGGGAATTTACGCTTTCTATCAAATGTTTGTGAGATGGAGAGCTGAACGCTGGCGTGTGACATGGTTGAGACGCTTGGTGACGGAGGTGGTGGTGGTGGTGTTGGTGGTACATCCCCTGTTTGCTGGGCGGCAGGTGCCAACGTTCCTCCAGAGGCGGAGGAAGAGGCCGAGGCGGCAGCAGCAGAATAGGCCGAGGCGGCAGCAGCAGAAGAGGTAGCAGGGGGAGCCTGAGTGACTTCCTTGGTTTTAAGGTGTTTACTCCACTGCAGTTCATGCTTTGCATGCAGGTGCCTGGTCATGCAGGTTGTGCTCAGGTTCAGAACGTTAATGCCTCGCTTCAGGCTCTGATGGCACAGCGTGCAAACCACTCGGGTCTTGTCGTCAGCACATTGTTTGAAGAAGTGCCATGCCAGGGAACTCCTTGAAGCTGCCTTTGGGGTGCTCGGTCCCAGATGGCGGCGGTCAGTAGCAGGCGGAGTCTCTTGGCGGCGGGTGTTCTGCTTTTGCCCACTGCTCCCTCTTTTGCTACGCTGTTGGCTCGGTCTCACCACTGCCTCTTCCTCCGAACTGTGAAAGTCAGTGGCACGACCTTCATTCCATGTGGGGTCTAGGACCTCATCGTCCCCTGCATCGTCTTCCACCCAGTCTTGATCCCTGACCTCCTGTTCAGTCTGCACACTGCAGAAAGACGCAGCAGTTGGCACCTGTGTTTCGTCATCATCAGAGACATGCTGAGGTGGTATTCCCATGTCCTCATCATCAGGAAACATAAGTGGTTGTGCGTCAGTGCATTCTATGTCTTTCACCGCTGGGGAAGGGCTAGGTGGATGCCCTTGGGAAACCCTGCCAGCGGAGTCTTCAAACAGCATAAGAGACTGCTGCATAACTTGAGGCTGAGACAGTTTCCCTGGTATGCATGGGGGTGATGTGACAGACTGATGGGGTTGGTTTTCAGGCGCCATCTGTGCGCTTTCTGCAGAAGACTGGGTGGGAGATAATGTGAACGTGCTGGATCCACTGTCGGCCACCCAATTGACTAATGCCTGTACCTGCTCAGGCCTTACCATCCTTAGAACGGCATTGGGCCCCACCATATATCGCTGTAAATTCTGGCGGCTACTGGGACCTGAGGTAGTTGGTACACTAGGACGTGTGGATGTGGCAGAACGGCCACGTCCTCTCCCAGCACCAGAGGGTCCACTAACACCACCACGACCATGTCCACGTCCGCGTCCCTTACTAGATGTTTTTCTCATTGTTATGGTTCACCACAACAACAAATATATTATTTGGCCCAATGTATTGTATTCAAAATCAGCGGGATATAAATTTGAGGCCTAGTATTTAGGCGCTGGGTGACCGGTATGGATTTAGTGACAGAATTAGACTTGGAAATGCACAGAAGCGTGTGTGTGAAGTTATTCTGAATGACCCTATGTGCACCTTCAATATTATATACCCTTTTAGGGATAGATTTCAAATAGCTCTGATATAGCAGAAACCACTAAATTATGAAATTGCTAAATTGGGAATTGTACTTCAACCCAGAACAAAAAATGTGCTTTGACGGACACTAAATATCTTGCCCAGCAACAACAGTACAGCGGTGGGTAACGAGAGATTTAGAGGGATTTAAATTTGAGGCCTAGTATTTAGGCGCTGGGTCACCGGTATGGATTTAGTGACAGAATTAGACTTGGAAATGCACAGAAGCGTGTGTGTGAAGTTATTCTGAATGACCCTATGTGCACCTTCAATATTATATACCCTTTTAGGGATAGATTTCAAATAGCTCTGATATAGCAGAAACCACTAAATTATGAAATTGCTAAATTGGGAATTGTACTTCAACCCAGAACAAAAAATGTGCTTTGACGGACACTAAATATCTTGCCCAGCAACAACAGTACAGCGGTGGGTAACGAGAGATTTAGAGGGATTTAAATTTGAGGCCTAGTATTTAGGCGCTGGGTCACCGGTATGGATTTAGTGACAGAATTAGACTTGGAAATGCACAGAAGCGTGTGTGTGAAGTTATTCTGAATGACCCTATGTGCACCTTCAATATTATATACCCTTTTAGGGATAGATTTCAAATAGCTCTGATATAGCAGAAACCACTAAATTATGAAATTGCTAAATTGGGAATTGTACTTCAACCCAGAACAAAAAATGTGCTTTGACGGACACTAAATATCTTGCCCAGCAACAACAGTACAGCGGTGGGTAACGAGAGATTTAGAGGGATTTAAATTTGAGGCCTAGTATTTAGGCGCTGGGTCACCGGTATGGATTTAGTGACAGAATTAGACTTGGAAATGCACAGAAGCGTGTGTGTGAAGTTATTCTGAATGACCCTATGTGCACCTTCAATATTATATACCCTTTTAGGGATAGATTTCAAATAGCTCTGATATAGCAGAAACCACTAAATTATGAAATTGCTAAATTGGGAATTGTACTTCAACCCAGAACAAAAAATGTGCTTTGACGGACACTAAATATCTTGCCCAGCAACAACAGTACACCGGTGGGTAACGAGAGATTTAGAGGGAATTAAATTTGAGGCCTAGTATTTAGGCGCTGGGTCACCGGTATGGATTTAGTGACAGAATTAGACTTGGAAATACACAGTAGCGGGTGTGTGTGAAGTTATTCTGAATGACCCTATGTGCACCTTCAATATTATATACCCTTTTAGGGATAGATTTCAAATAGCTCTGATATAGCAGAAACCACTAAATTATGAAATTGCTAAATTGGGAATTGTACTTCAACCCAGAACAAAAAATGTGCTTTGACGGACACTAAATATCTTGCCCAGCAACAACAGTACAGCGGTGGGTAACGAGAGATTTAGAGGGAATTAAATTTGAGGCCTAGTATTTAGGCGCTGGGTCACCGGTATGGATTTAGTGACAGAATTAGACTTGGAAATGCACAGAAGCGTGTGTGTGAAGTTATTCTGAATGACCCTATGTGCACCTTCAATATTATATACCCTTTTAGGGATAGATTTCAAATAGCTCTGATATAGCAGAAACCACTAAATTATGAAATTGCTAAATTGGGAATTGTACTTCAACCCAGAACAAAAAATGTGCTTTGACGGACACTAAATATCTTGCCCAGCAACAACAGTACAGCGGTGGGTAACGAGAGATTTAGAGGGATTTAAATTTGAGGCCTAGTATTTAGGCGCTGGGTCACCGGTATGGATTTAGTGACAGAATTAGACTTGGAAATGCACAGAAGCGTGTGTGTGAAGTTATTCTGAATGACCCTATGTGCACCTTCAATATTATATACCCTTTTAGGGATAGATTTCAAATAGCTCTGATATAGCAGAAACCACTAAATTATGAAATTGCTAAATTGGGAATTGTACTTCAACCCAGAACAAAAAATGTGCTTTGACGGACACTAAATATCTTGCCCAGCAACAACAGTACAGCGGTGGGTAACGAGAGATTTAGAGGGATTTAAATTTGAGGCCTAGTATTTAGGCGCTGGGTCACCGGTATGGATTTAGTGACAGAATTAGACTTGGAAATGCACAGAAGCGTGTGTGTGAAGTTATTCTGAATGACCCTATGTGCACCTTCAATATTATATACCCTTTTAGGGATAGATTTCAAATAGCTCTGATATAGCAGAAACCACTAAATTATGAAATTGCTAAATTGGGAATTGTACTTCAACCCAGAACAAAAAATGTGCTTTGACGGACACTAAATATCTTGCCCAGCAACAACAGTACAGTGGTGGGTAACGAGAGATTTAGAGGGATTTAAATTTGAGGCCTAGTATTTAGGCGCTGGGTCACCGGTATGGATTTAGTGACAGAATTAGACTTGGAAATGCACAGAAGCGTGTGTGTGAAGTTATTCTGAATGACCCTATGTGCACCTTCAATATTATATACCCTTTTAGGGATAGATTTCAAATAGCTCTGATATAGCAGAAACCACTAAATTATGAAATTGCTAAATTGGGAATTGTACTTCAACCCAGAACAAAAAATGTGCTTTGACGGACACTAAATATCTTGCCCAGCAACAACAGTACACCGGTGGGTAACGAGAGATTTAGAGGGAATTAAATTTGAGGCCTAGTATTTAGGCGCTGGGTCACCGGTATGGATTTAGTGACAGAATTAGACTTGGAAATACACAGTAGCGGGTGTGTGTGAAGTTATTCTGAATGACCCTATGTGCACCTTCAATATTATGTACCCTTTTAGGGATAGATTTCAAATAGCTCTGATATAGCAGAAACCACTAAATTATGAAATTGCTAAATTGGGAATTGTACTTCAACCCAGAACAAAAAATGTGCTTTGACGGACACTAAATATCTTGCCCAGCAACAACAGTACAGCGGTGGGTAACGAGAGATTTAGAGGGAATTAAATTTGAGGCCTAGTATTTAGGCGCTGGGTCACCGGTATGGATTTAGTGACAGAATTAGACTTGGAAATACACAGTAGCGGGTGTGTGTGAAGTTATTCTGAATGACCCTATGTGCACCTTCAATATTATATACCCTTTTTGGGATAGATTTCAAATAGCTCTGATATAGCAGGAACCACTAAATTATGAAATTGCTAAATTGGGAATTGTACTTCAACCCAGAACAAAAAATGTGCTTTGACGGGCACTAAATAACTTTCCCAGCTACAACAGGACAACGGTAACGAGAGATTTAGAGGGATTTAAATTTGAGGCCTAGTATTTAGGCGCTGGGTGACAGGTATGGGTTTAGTGACAGAATTAGACTTGGAAATACACAGTAGCGGGTGTGTGTGAAGTTATTCTGAATGACCCTATGTGCACCTTCAATATTATATACCCTTTTTGGGATAGATTTCAAATAGCTCTGATATAGCAGAAACCACTAAATTATGAAATTGCTAAATTGGGAATTGTACTTCAACCCAGAACAAAAAATGTGCTTTGACGGACACTAAATATCTTGCCCAGCAACAACAGTACAGCGGTGGGTAACGAGAGATTTAGAGGGAATTAAATTTGAGGCCTAGTATTTAGGCGCTGGGTCACCGGTATGGATTTAGTGACAGAATTAGACTTGGAAATACACAGTAGCGGGTGTGTGTGAAGTTACTCTGAATGACCCTATGTGCACCTTCAATATTATATACCCTTTTTGGGATAGATTTCAAAGAGCTCTGATATAGCAGGAACCACTAAATTATGAAATTGCTAAATTGAGAATTGTATTTCAACCCAGAACAAGAAATGTGCTTGAACGGACACTAAATAACTCGCCCAGCTACAGCACTAGGGACAGATTTAGCTGGATATAAATTTGAGGCCTAGTATTTAGGCGCTGGGTGACCGGTATGGATTTAGTGACAGAATTAGACTGGGATATGGCCAAAAAATGAACAGACTATTGCTGGTTAAATGCACTTGGTGTGACAGCTTCACCCTGATGTAGGCTTTAGCCAAATAACAACCACACCATTGAGGGTTAAATGCACTTGGTGACAGGCGCAGCTTGCCCCTGATTTTGTATATGGCCAAAAAATGAACAGACTATTGCTGGTTAAATGCACTTGGTGTGACAGCTTCACCCTGATGTAGGCTTTAGCCAAATAACAACCACACCATTGAGGGTTAAATGCACTTGGTGACAGGCGCAGCTTGCCCCTGATTTTGTATATGGCCAAAAAATGAACAGACTATTGCTGGTTAAATGCACTTGGTGTGACAGCTTCACCCTGATGTAGGCTTTAGCCAAATAACAACCACACCATTGAGGGTTAAATGCACTTGGTGACAGGCGCAGCTTGCCCCTGATTTTGTATATGGCCAAAAAATGAACAGACTATTGCTGGTTAAATGCACTTGGTGTGACAGCTTCACCCTGATGTAGGCTTTAGCCAAATAACAACCACACCATTGAGGGTTAAATGCACTTGGTGACAGGCGCAGCTTGCCCCTGATTTTGTATATGGCCAAAAAATGAACAGACTATTGCTGGTTAAATGCACTTGGTGTGACAGCTTCACCCTGATGTAGGCTTTAGCCAAAAAACAACCACACCATTGAGGGTTAAATGCACTTGGTGACAGGCGCAGCTTGCCCCTGATTTTGTATATGGCCAAAAAATGAACAGACTATTGCTGGTTAAATGCACTTGGTGTGACAGCTTCACCCTGATGTAGGCTTTAGCCAAAAAACAACCACACCATTGAGGGTTAAATGCACTTGGTCGCAGCTTGTGCTGGCGCACCACAAGACACAAAATGGCCGCCGATCACCCCAGAAAAATGAGACTGACAAACGGTCTGTGCAGCCTAAAAACAGTGAGCAATTGAGGATCAGCAGCTCAATGATCCACAGCTGCAGATCGATCAGTTAATCAAGTCCTTTGGAGGAGTTAATCTGCCTAATCTCGCCCTACTGTCGCAGCCGCAACCTCTCCCTACGCTAATCAGAGCAGAGTGACGGGCGGCGCTATGTGACTCCAGCTTAAATAGAGGCTGGGTCACATGGTGCTCTGGCCAATCACAGCCATGCCAATAGTAGGCATGGCTGTGATGGCCTCTTGGGGCAAGTAGTATGACGCTTGTTGATTGGCTGCTTTGCAGCCTTTCAAAAAGCGCCAAGAAAGCGTCACAAAAGCGCCAAGAAAGCGACGAACACCGAACCCGAACCCGGACTTTTACGAAAATGTCCGGGTTCGGGTCCGTGTCACGGACACCCCAAAATTCGGTACGAACCCGAACTATACAGTTCGAGTTCGCTCATCCCTACTAATGAGCTAATGGAGATGTTCTCCCGAGAGGGGCTACCTAAAGAGGTTCTGACTGACCAGGGGACCCCTTTTATGTCCAAGGTCATGAGGGAACTCTTTAGGTTGCTGGATATCAGACAGTTACGGACATCTGTGTACCATCCGCAAACGGACAGACTGGTTGAAAGGTTTAACAAAACTCTAAAAACTATGTTAAAAAGGGTGGTGTCTAGAGATGGGAAGGATTGGGACCTTCTTCTGCCCTATCTCATGTTCGTTGTGCGAGAGGTTCCCCAGGCTTCTACTGGGTTCTCGCCTTTTGTATTGCTTTTTGGCCGACATCTTCAAGGTCTGTTGGACTGGACCAAAGAGGCGTGGGAACATCAACCCACTTAGCAAAAAGTGCCCTGGAGTATGTTATAAAGATGCCACAGCGGATAGAGACCGTTTTGCCTCTTGTCAGGGAGCATATGGAGGCCACTCAGCGAGACCAGAGCTGGATCTATAATCAGCAGGCTCAGGTCCGGATCTTTAACCCAGGTGATTGGGTTTTGGTTCTGGTACTGACCGTGGACAGTAAGTTCCTGGCTAGATGGTAAATTAAAGGGACACCAGCCAGGACAGCAGAAGCTGGAGCAGGTTTAACATGTTTATTTACTTAAACCTTGGAAAGATAAGGAGACCTGTACTGAAGACAGCCCGCGGCCTGGTTTTCTAGGGGAAGAGGTTCCGGCTCCTATGTCTGATGCAAGGGAAGCTGTTGCCACAGTAAAAATTGCTGTCAGCCTCTCCTCTAAACAGGCTCAGGAGACCAGGGAGTTCATTTTTTCAGAACACGGATGTGTTCTAGGACCTCCCTGTACGAACTTCCACAATCCAGGATGACATTGTCACTGAGACTCAGGCAAAAGTCCGGTTAAAGCCATACCGGGTACCTGAGGCTCGACGACAAGCCATCTTGGAGGAAGTGCAGCTCATGCTGCGGCTAGACGTCTTCGATGAGTCTAAAAGTGAGTGGGCCAGTCCTGTAGTCTTAATACCCAAGCTGGACGGGACTTTACGGTTTTGCAACGATTTTCGTAAGCTGAACTAAATATCTAAATTCAATGCATATCCCATGCCTCAGGTGGATGAGCTTATTGAAAGGTTAGGCCAAGCCAGGTATTTTTCTGTTTTGGACCTCACCAAAGGGTACTAGCAAGTATAGCAACCTGATGGAGGCTGCCAAAGAGAAAACTGCCTCCATTACACCAGAGGGGGTGTACCAATATAAGGTGTTACCCTTCGGTTTGCATCGCGCCCCTGCCACTTTTCAACGTCTAATGGACATTGTGCTTCGTCCACATCGGCAGTACGCCTTGGCTTACCTGGATGATATTGTCATTCACAGTACCGACTGGGAAAGTCACCTGCCCAAAGTACAGGCTGTAGTGGACTCCCTTCGAAAGGCTGGTCTAACAGCTAACCCACAAAAATGTGCGATAGGGTTAGAGGAGACAAAATACCTAGGGTATGTCATTGGGCGCCGAGTTGTCAAACCCCAAGTAAACAAAATAGAGGCGATAAGGAATTGGCCCCGACCTGTCACCTCTAGGCAAGTAAAGTAATTCCTGGGAATGGTGAGCTATTATATGAGGTTTGTTCCCCATTTTGCCACTTTATTAGCTCCATTGACAGGGCTCTTGAAGGGACAGAAGTCCGTAATGGTTCGCTGGAATAACCAGGCGGAAGAGGCTTTCGTCAAGTGTGTGTCCCCGGTTTTGGTGACGCCCGACTTCAAAAGGGAGTCTATAGTACAGACCAATGCCTCAGAAGTAGGCCTCGGTGCTGTACTGTTCAGGAAGTCAACGGGGAGGAGCATCCCGTTGTCTTCCTCAGCCGTAAGCTCACTCTAGCCGAGACCCGGTACAGTATAGTGGAGAGAGAGTGCCTGGCCATCAAGTGAGTACTTGAGTGTCTCCGCTATTATCTGTTGGGGAGAATGTTCCGTCTAGAGACCGACCAGTCCCCTCTCAAGTGGATGAGCCAGTCCAAAGAGAGGAATGCTCGGGTCACCAGATGGTTCTTGTCCTTGAAAATTTTTAAGTTTACAGTAGAACACAGGGCAGGACGGTTCACATGAAACACTGATGCCATGTCCCAGGTACACTGTCTGGCATGTGTTCACCCCCTCAGGGTTGAACAAAGTGGGGGAATGTGACATAGCAAGGGGTTTTGTTTGGGAAGGCAGGTATTTTCCTCCCAACATTGGCAGCTGGGCTGATTTCCAGCCAGGTGAGATCAAATACAGGACCGGAATTTAAGTGCTGTTCCGGGTTTTGGCAGCACCTGGTTGTCCTTTAAATAGGAAGCTGGGCTCAGTAGCTGAGTCTCTGTATTGGGATCGAAAGCATGGTGCTGTGCTGGAAGGCTGAGAGCTGCATGAGGGCTGCATGCTGAGAAACAGGCCCCCCAAAAGCCTGCTGTGAACTGCCGGGGATAAATCGACTAGAAAGGCGACGTGACTGTTCTATGGACTTTGCATTGTGTGAATTTAACACCAAGATTGTATTAAGTCGTTTTTCTTTTGCCTTTTGTGTGAAATAAACACTGACATTTTGATTTATGAACTTGTTTTGCCTCTGTACTGTGTCCGCTTACCCTGTCTACCAGAGCAAATCCTCACAGCACACATACGTGTTACATACATGCCACAGACATAATGCTGTGATGTCAGAACAATACTTAGTGCACCAATCAGCAGTGGCGTCTCTAGCGTTCAAATTTTGGGGGGGGGGGGTACACTGGGGGCCAGGACAAAAGTAGGGGGGGCAGCTATAACAACGATACATTTACACAAGTACGCTTAGAAATGCTGCGATACTTTACCCAATACCTAAAACCGCAACAGGGAAGAAAAGTCCTGCTGTCTGTGGTTTTAAAAAAAAATCACTCCGATTTCAACATGTCCTAGCTGCCTGTGGATGACACTTTTATAGGGAGGGGGATCTGTGGATGACACTGCTATGGGGCGGATCTGTGGATGCCACATACCGTATATACCATCTTATGCTATATGTGTCATCCACAGATCCACCCCATGACAGTGTCATCCCCATTTCCCCCTCTATAACAGTGTCATCCACAGATCTCCCTCCCCGCCTCTTATAGGAGTGTACATTTGACATATCTAAACTGTGGCAGATCCAGAGCCTGGTCTCGGGAGGGGCACTTCCAGATTGTTTTCTGTCCGCCGCCACAGAACAAGGGCGCTTATAGAACAGACTACACAGTGTAGAGGTATACTGTATATTGTGTGGCACAGTGTAGCGGTATACTGTATATTGTGTGGCACAGTGTAGAGGTATACTGTATATTGTGTGGCACAGTGTAGCGGTATACTGTACATTGTGTGGCACAGTGTAGAGGTATACTGTATATTGTGGGGCACAGTGTAGAGGTATACTGTATATTGTGGGGCACAGTGTAGGCTATATGTGTATAATAAACATATTTCACATGAAAACTTACAGTCACTTGGCTTGGCCCTTGGGGATCTCGGACGTCACTTCCACACTTTGGCCGGGGGCTCGGCGGAGCTGATGTTGTGCTTTATCCTAATGAGAAAGATTTCATAATAAGGATTTGGAGAAGGAGCAGAGGGATAGCAGAGCAGGGAGATGCTGGCGCTGCTACTAGGGGGTCATACCATGGGGGAGTAATAAAGCCCACCATTATGCCCCCCCAGTAGAAATAATTCTCCTTATAATGTGACATTGCAAAAAATACCCCCTTGTAATGCCCCCAATTGAGCAATAATGTGCCCCCATAATTTGCAAGTATAAAATTTCCATTCTCAGTCCCCCCCGTAGATGACTCCATAGTACTCCTCTCCCCTTCCCTATAGTACCCACCATGTGTCCCAGTATAAAATGCTACTGTACAGAGCCCCCCATATAAAATACCCCTTCTTTGTGGCCTCAGTAGATGCCCCTATAGTGCCCACCAATAACGTGCCAGTAACAAGAGCCCCCCATCATGTGCCAGTAATAAGAGCCCAGCCCCCCATCACGTGCCAGTAATAAGAGCCCCCCCAATGTTCTAGTAACAAGAGCCCCCCATCATGTGCCAGTATTGTAATAAACTCCCCATCATGTGCCAGTAATAAGCCCCCCATCATGTGCCAGTAATAAGCCCTTCAATGTGCCAGTAATGAGCCCCCCAATGTGCCAGTAATGAGCCCCCAATGTGCCAGTAATGAGCCCCCCAATGTGCCAGTAATGAGCCCCCCAATGTGCCAGTAATGAGCCCCCCAATGTGCCAGTAATGAGCCCCCCTTATTGTGCCAGTAATGAGCCCCCCTTATTGTGCCAGTAATGAGCCCCCCTTATTGTGCCAGTAATGAGCCCCCCTTATTGTGCCAGTAATGAGCCCCCCTTATTGTGCCAGTAATGAGCCCCCCTTATTGTGCCAGTAATGAGCCCCCCTTATTGTGCCATTAATGAGCCCCCCTTATTGTGCCAGTAATGAGCCCCCCTTATTGTGCCAGTAATGAGCCCCTCTTATTGTGCCAGTAATGAGCCCCCCTTATTGTACCAGTAATGAGCCCCCCTTATTGTGCCAGTAATGAGCCCCCCTTATTGTGCCAGTAATGAGCCCCCCTTATTGTGCCAGTAATGAGCCCCCCTTATTGTGCCAGTAACGAGCCCCCCTTATTGTGCCTATCAGAGAAAGGGGAAGGGACACACCTCTCCTCCCCTGCACCTCTGCTGGCACAGGCAGATTACAATGGAGATGAGCGCAATGGAAGCGCTCATCTCCCTGTGCCCGGCTGCAGCAGTGCGGTGGCGGCGGCTCACTTGGGAGGGGGGCATTTTAGTTGGGGGGGCACAGCGTGATGTAGGGGGGGCCGTGGCCCCCCCCCCCCTGGCGACGCCACTGCCAATCAGTAATATCTACTCAGACCTGAAGTTGCATGTATTGCGGCAGAAATATGAGCATCATTAGTGCCGATTTGCGCAATGGCGAATATATTGGACAACTCTATCAGGTGTTCTTCCTCACAGTCACGAAAGTTGTTGACAACCATTTTCTCTGGTCTCAGGAAACTTCTAGCAGCGTGACAAATGTTACAAAGTGAGCCATGCCTGTATTGCGCGTGCAATACGCGCAAATTATATAGCTGATTTCCGCAATCAATAAAATAATGACTGCAGATTACAAATTCTAGAATTTGCAAATTTATGGTGAACATTAAGCCAAAAATTTGCGAAATATCGCAAAAACGAATATTGCCCATGCCGCTCATAACTAGTTGGCATTACTATATGGTGGCATTCAGCAGTTTCATGGGCTGGCATTCCATTACTGTAACAGCAGCTGCTGTATGCCACTGTTCCCCCACTTATTGCCGCGGTCCCGGGCGCCGCGCTCAGCGGTGACCCACGGTCGGTGCTTCCCATTTCACCGCTGCGGTCCTGGGCTCTGTGTCTGTAGGTGGTATTGCTTTTGAGGATTCCGCTCCACAGCTTTCACTCATCACTGGACACAGCATGAGGTTGGCTGGTTTCATGTTACACTGCTATCAGGGCGGAGCACATCACTCCCTGGGCTGTGTGGGTTACGTCAGGTGACCTCACTGACCAACCCTTGCTTTCCTGCAGGTATTTAAGTGGCTCAGCCCTCTTCCCAGATGCCTCAGTGTCAAGCTCCTTGAGTTTGCTGGTTCCTGATACTCTTGTGTGCTTCTGATTTATACTTCATTCCTGGACTCTGCTTATCGTCTGATCCCTTCCTGCTTGCCTTGTCTCTCATGTTGCTGAACCGGATTGCCTGACCTGTACCTGTGCTACCTGCCCTGACCTTTTGCCTGTCTGACTACGCCTCTGCCTCATCCTTCGGTACTGCACTATTACTCCTGGTAACGCCCCCTCCTGCCTGACTACGCCCGTACTTCTGGTACATACCCAGGTATCTCATGGTCCACCTGGACCAGCTGCCACTGACTCGGGGATTGCTCTGGCAAGTACCCTAATGGCTCAAGTCTATCCTCACCATCTGAGGCTCTAGTGAAAGCCAGGTAGTTTCTTAGGCACACCTCTCCAGAGTATAGCCAGTCAGTGGCACAGTGGATTCGCACCCACTGATCGGTGACAGCACACTGAGGCCATGGACCCCACTGGTCACTCCAAGCGTGTCGTTCAGGAATTATTTCATGAAGTGAGGCGCCAGAGGGAACGTCAAGACTAGAGATGAGTTAATTTTTCTAAAATTCTATTCGCCGGTTCACCCAATTTTTCGGGAAAAATTCTGTTCAATACGAATATATTTGCGGTGAATTACGCTAAAAAATAGCTATTTCCTGGCTGATGAGAGCCTTTATAGTGGCGTAGAACACTGTGCCCTGTAGTAACACGCATAGGGAGTCTGCTTTGGTAGTGAAATAATACTGTGAGTCCGAATGACATGCAGATGACAGGCGTCGCTCTTAGAATCACTGCACACTTCGTTTATTAGGGCAGTTACGGGCCAAAACTGACCAAATAACTCAAGTATCAACTCAGACTTACAGGTCGATGTTAGCGCCAAGAAGAAGCGTACTCCTTTTACACCGTTGTCACCTGATTCCACATAGATGTCTACAGAACCTGTTCTATTAAACTCGCATACAAGTAGAGCCCCCCTGACAGAGTGGAGAGGGTGTTAGCAGTAAGTTTGTGTTGATGTCACTGATTAATTTGCCCTTCCTCTGATCCATCAGAACAATAACCCAAAAAAAATGGATCCTGTCTGTGGAGCATACGCCTTCACCCAGTCAGCATTTGCTCAATAATCCATCAGTATTGCTAATGCCAAAAATAAAAAACAGGAGGGGATCTAAAACATAGATCCCATGTGAATGGAATATTTGCATGTCTTCTGTGTTTTGTACCCACTCCTGCTTTTGGCTACCAAATTATAAGACAATTCTGATGGGACCATACAGGCCTTACAGCTGCTACACAGAAAGGATCTGTTGTGCGTCTAATTTTTCCATCCTTCTGACAGATCAGAAGAAAGGTCAAATAAATGATGATGTCAGCCAGGCCGAAAGGCAAAATAGTGGCCCAGTCACGAAGTGGGGAGGGTGTGAACAGAATGAGAAGTCCACAGAGTGGCCCTATGACATAGTGGTAAGGTGGAAGCAGCATGAGGAGACCACAGAGTGGCCCAATGACAGAGTCTAGAGGTGGCGGCAGCATCAGGAGGCCACAGACTGGCAGGATGATGAAAGATTGTGGAGATGGCAGCATCAGGAGGAGGCCACAGTGTGGCACAATGACAGAGTCTGGAGGTGGCAGCAAGGTGACATAGTGTGGAGATGGCAGTAGCAGCAGCAGCATCAGGATTCCACAGAGGAGCAAAGTGAAATAGTGTAGAGATGGCAGTAGCAGCAGCAGCATCAGGCTACCACAGAAAGGCAAAGTGACATAGTGTGGAGATGGCAGTAGCAGCAGCATCAGGACACTACAGAGTGGCAAGGTGGCATAGTGTGGAGATGGCAGTAGCAGCAGCAGCATCAGGATACCACATATGGTGACGCCGCATATGTTAACACAGGGCTATAGTGTCAACATTGGCACACTGGCCATGCTTCACCTTCTGCCCACATATTCTACATATGGCCATGTTAACCTCCTCCGGCGGCTTAACAAAAAACTGCCACATGGCGGAGTAGGTGATTTTCCCCCCAACATTCCGCACTAACTTACTGCTACCGCCGCTACTTCCGTGAACCCCTGCACAACTACTTCCCAGGCAGGCAGGCAGGCTGCTGCAAAGCAGGTGGTCTACCCCGGGCACGTTTGGCTCCCGACCTCCCACTAGTGCCACCCTGATGTCTCCCAGCCAGGCTTTCAACACATATAACCGCGAATGTGAACTGAGAATATATTTTTCTTTTTGTACTGAAATAAGCCACTAAACGCTTTCAACACATATAACCGCCGAAGTGAACTGAGAATATTTTTTTTCTTTCTGTGTTGAAATAGGCCACTAAATGCTTTCGCCACAAATAACTGTAACAGTGAAGAGCGTATATATATTTTTCTTTCTGTACTGAAATAGGCCACTAAACGCTTTGAACACATATAACCGCCAAAGTGAACTGAGAATATATTTTTCTTTTTGTACTAAAAGAGGCCACTAAACGCTTTCAACACATATAAAACACCGACATTAACTGAGAATATATTTTTCTTTTTGTATTGAAATAGGCCACTAAACGCTTTCAACACATATAACTGCCGACGTGAACTGAGAATATACTTTTCTTTTTGTACTGAAATAGGCCACTAATCGCTTTCAACACATATAACCGCCGAAGTGAACTGAGAATATATTTTTCGTTCTGTTCTGAAATAGGCCACTAAACGCTTTCAACACAAATAACTGCAAAAGTGAGGTGCATATATATTTTTCTTTCTGTACTGAAAGAGGCCAGCAAACGATTTCAACACATATAACCGCCAACATGAACTCAGAATATATTTTTCATTTTGTACTGAAATAGGCCACTAAACGCTTTCAACACATATAACCGCCGACGTGAACTGAGAATATATTTTTCTTTTTGTACTATAATAGGCCACTAAACGCTTTCAACACAAATAAATGCTGAAGTGAGAATATATTTTTCTTTTTGTACTGAAATGGGCCACTAAACGCTTTCAACACATATAACCGCCGAAGTGAACTGAGAATATTTTTTTCTTTCTGTACTGAAATAGGTCACTAAACCCTTTCACCACAAATAACTGCAGAAGTTAACTGTGTATATATATTTTTCTTTCTGTACTGAAATAGGCCACTAAACGCTTTCAACACATATAACTGCAGAAGTGAACTGAGAATATATTTCTCTATTTGTACTGAAATAGGTAATTTACCCAAAACTAGACTCAGAACAGCATGAATTATAGAAATACAAAATCTTTTATTGGACATACACTTGTATAAAACATAGAAATACATATACATAAGCAGCATTAAATCACACAGGATGATCTCCACAGGTCTGTCACATTATATTACATATAACTTTGCAATAATAATTCCCAAGCTGTGAAGAAAAGTAATCAGTCACAGCCCTCAGTCAATATATATAAAGTGCATAGTGCCTCAACTAAAAAAATGACATGGGAAAAAAGATATGCAGTAAAGGTAAATACAGACCAAACAGTCCTGGATCCCAGGCCACTAAACGCTTTAAACACATATTACCGCCCACGTGAACTGAGAATATATTTTTCTTTCGGTACTGAAATAGGCCACTAAACGCTTTCAACACAAATAACTGCAATCGTGAGGTGCGTATATATTTTTCTTTCTGTACTAAAAGAGGCCAGCAAACGATTTCAACACATATAACCGCCGAGTCCGACGTGAACTGAGAATATATTTTTCTTTTTGTACTATAATAGGCCACTAAATGCTTTCAACACAAATAAACGCTGAAGTGAGAATATATTTTTCTTTTTCTACTGAAATAGGCAACTAAACGCTTTCAACACATATAACCGCCAAAGTGAACTGAGAATATATTTTTCTTTCTGTACTGAAATAGGCCACTAAACGCTTTCACCGCAAATAACTGCAGAAGTAAACTGTATATATATATTTTTTTTTTCTTTCTGTACTGAAATAGGCCACTAAACGCTTTCAACACATATAACTGCAGAAGTGAACTGAGAATATATTTCTCTATTTGTACTGAAATAGGTCAGTAAATGCTTAAGCAGAAATAAATGCACCAGTGAAGTGCGTATATATTTTTCTTTTTTTTACTGAAATAGGCCGCTAAATGCTTTTGCCACAAATAACTGCACCAGTGAAATGCATATATTTTGTTCTTTCTGTACTGAAATAGGCCACTAAACGCTTAAGCAGAAATAAATGCACCAGTGAAGTGAGTATATATTTTTCTTTTTGTACTGAAATAGGCCACTAAACGCTTTTGCCACAAATAAGTGCACCAATGAAGTGCATATAATTTCTTCTGTTTGTACTGAAATAGTCCACTAAACGCTTTTGCAGCAAATAACTGCAACAGTGAAGTGCGTATATATTTTTCTATTTGTACTGAAATAGGCCAGTAAATGCTTTTATCAGAAATAAATGCATTGGTGAAGTGCGTATATATTTCTTTCTGTACTAAAATAGGCCACTAAACACCAGTGAAGTGCATTTTTTATTTCTGTACTAAAGTAGATGACTAAACGCTTTCGCCACAAAAAACTGCAGAAGTGAACTGTGTATATATTTTTCTTTCTGTACTGAAATAGGCCACTAAACGCTTTCAACACATAAATGCAGAAGTGAACTGAGAATATATTTTTCTATTTGTACTGAAATAGGCCAGTAAACGCTCTATCAGAAATAATATATTTTTTTTATTTCTATACTGAAGTAGGTGACTAAATGCTTCCACCACAAATAACTGCAGAAGTGAACTGCGTATATATTTTTCTTTCTGTACTGAAATAGGCCACTAAACGCTTTAGCAGAAATAAATGCACCAGTGAAGTGCATATATATTTTTCTTTCTGTACTGAAATAGGACACTAAACGCTTTTGCCACAAATAACTGCACCGGTGAAGTGCGTATATATTTTTCTTTCTGTACTGAAATAGGCCACTAAATGCTTTTGCCACAAATAAGTGCACCAGTGAAGTGCGTATACTTTTTTCTTTCTGTACTGAAATAGGCCACTAAACTCTTTCAACACAAATAACTGCACCAATGAAGTGCGTATATATTTTTTTCGTTCTGTACGCTGTACTGACTTTGTATTGACTCTGGAGATTTCATTTGTGGACGTTCATACATAAGAAACTGTATATTGTGTGGCACAGTGTATGCTATATGTGTATAACAAACATATTTCACATGAAAACTTAGTTACTTGGCTTGGCCCTTGGGGATCTCGGACGCCACTTCAACACTTTGGCCGGGGGCTCGGCGGAGCTGATGTTGTGTTTTATCCTAATGAGAAAGATTTCATAATAAGGATTTGGAGAAGGGGCAGAGGGATAGCAAAGCAGGGAGAGGCTAGTGCTGCTACTAGGGGTCATACCATGTGGGAGTAATAAAGCCCACCATAATGCCTCCCAGTAGAAATAATTCTCCTTATAATGTGCCCCCTTGTAATGCCCCCAGTTGAGCTAATGTTCCAAATAGTGCCCCCATAATGTGCCAGTATAAAATACTCCTATATAGTGCCCCCAGTAAATGCCCCCATAGTGGTCCTCTCCCCCCTCCCTCCTAGTGCCCCCCATAATGAACCAGTATAAAATGCCTCATATTAGAGATCGACAGATTATCGGTTTTACCGATATTATCGGGCGATATTCAGTATTTTGACCATTATCGGTATCAGCATCTATATTTCCGATATTCCGATAACTTATTGGGAACACAGATCGCGCTGCTGACAGCGCTCTCCGTGTTCCCTCAGCAGCACAGGGGAGAAGAAAGCAGTGTCTCCCTCCCCCCTGTGCTGCCGCCAATGAGAGGAGAGAAGACAAGAGGAGGGGAGGGGCTGGGGCCACTGCACCACCAATGAAGAGAAATCTCTCATTAATTCATATACCGGAGGCGGGAGCTGGCTGCAGAATCACATAGCCGGCTCCCGACCTCTATGAGCAATAGCTGTGATCCGCTCATAGAGGTCGTGAACCGGCTATGTGATTCTGCAGCCAGCTCCCGCCTCCTGTATATGAATTAATGAGAGATTTATCTTCATTGGTGGTGCAGTGCACCCCCCCCAAACCCCCCAGTATTAATCATTGGTGGCGCAGTGCGCCCCCCCAAGCCCCCCAGTATTAATCATTGATGGTGCAGTGCGACCCCTACCCCCACCCCAGTATTAATCATTGGTGTCAGTGGCCACAGGATCCACTCACCTCTGCTCCTCCGATCAGAGCCCCAGCAGTGTAATCCTGGGGCTCCGATCGGTTACCATGGCTGCCAGGACGCTATTGAAGCCATGGCTGCCATAGTCAGCTCCATGCTGCTGTGTGCACACAGCACAGAGCAGCAGGGACAGTGTGAGGTCCTATTCCCCCTGATAGAGCTCTATCAGGGTGAATAGGACAAGGGTTCTAGTCCCTAAGGGGGCTAAAAGTTTGTAAAAATAAAAAAAACACCAAAGTATTAAGTATGAATGAAAAAGAAAGATTTACAAAAAAAAATACATGTTAACAATAAACATATTAATTTTCTGCAGATTCGTGTAGGATTTTTTTTTTGGTGAAAATTCCCAAAATATCGGTATAAATTATCGGCTATCGGCCTGAAAGTTCACAAATTATCAGTATCGGCCCTAAAAAATCAATATTGGTCGATCCCTACCTCATATATAGTACCCCAGTAGATGCCCTCAGTGTCCCCCATAATTTGCAAGTATAAAATACCCCTTCTTAGTGCCCCCGTAGATGACCACATAATACTCCTCTCCCCCTTCCCCATAGTACCCACCATAATGTGTCACAGTATAAAATGCTACTGTACAGAGCCCCCGATATAAAATACCCCTTCTTTGTTGCCTCAGTAGATGCCCCTATAGTGCCAACCATTAATGTGCCAGTAAGAAGTGCCCCCATAGATGCCCCCAATCATGTGCCAGTAATAAGAGCCCCCCACCATGTTGTGCCAGTAACAAGTGCCCCCCCACCCCCCCATATCATGTGCCATCCATCTCGAAAGGCCTCTGTCAGTGGCCTCCGTTAATGGACTGTATCTAGTGATTGGTTGAGCAGCAATCCCAGCAATTGCCTGCTGTGTCCAGAAAGGAAGTGGAGTAGAGCAGAGACCCCAGCACCATCAGAACAGTAGTGGCAGAGGATTAGTGGAGCGAGTAGAAGTTCTGTTATTTTTCACGGCATGTGCAGCCCATGGCAACACTTTATTTTGCTCTGGAATACCCCTTTAAGGAAGATAAGCTATATAACACTACTCTCTTTCCCAGGTAACCAACTCAGTGATAACTGTAAACCATGTGGACGGGGTGGCATTTCAAGTTTTCCGTCATTTCTATAGCTCTGTTGATTTTATTACTTTTCCTGATAAAGCAGCAGAAAGGTTGCTGACATAGTTATACTGAAAGGTTTTCATGTAGATGTTTTGGAGCCTGTCTTTTCAGAGTGGAATTTATGGTAGTATTTATGTAGCTCCGCATAAGAGTGTCAATTTCACTAAACTGAATAGACAAAAAAATAACTTCTGAGAGTGCTAGCATGAATCTGTATGGGAAAACAAAATCACTTTGGTTTAGCCCTCATGCACATGACCGTATTTTGTATCTGTGTCTGATTCACATTTTTTTCAGATCGCATATGGGTCCGCAAAAAACGGACTGCACATCCATGTGTCCATTTCGCAAATAGATAGAAGATGTCCTATTCTTGGGCACAAAATATGGGCCACAAACCCACTGAAGTCAATGGGTCCACAAAAAAGACAGAGGCAACACTGACGTCACACGGACGCCATCTGTGTTTTCTGGATCTGTGTTTTGCATAATGCAAAATAGATATGGTTGTGTGCATGAAGCCTTATAAGAAAAAATTTACACGTACAGGACACTGCAGCTAAACTTTAACATGGAGCTGACGCTGCTGTGATTTACCCCTTATGGACCGGGCTCATTTTCACCTTAAGGACCAGACCATTTTTTGCTAATCTGAACAGTGTCACTTTATGTGTGAATAACTTTAAAATGCTTTTACTTATCCGCATTTTGAAGCAGCTCTGACTTTCTGAGCACCTGTCATGTTTCCTGAGGTTCTACAATGCCCAGACAGTAGAAACACCCCATAAATGACCCCATTTCGGAAAGTAGACATCCTAAGGTATTCGCTGATGGGCATAGTGAGTTCATAAAAGTTTTTATTACTCATATTCCATTAACTTGCGACAAAAAATAAAAACTTCCATGAACTCACTATGCCCATCACGAAATACCTTGGGGTGTTTTCCAAAATGGGGTTACTTGTGGGGTATTTATACTGCCCTGGCATTTTAGGGGACCTAAAGCATGAGAAGTAGTTTGGAATCCAAATGCGTAAAAAATGCCTTGTGAAATCCTAAAGGTGCTAAAGAATTTGGGCCCCTTTGGGCACCTAGGCTGCAAAAAAGTGTCACATATTGTCGTACTCAGAAGAAGGAGGGCAATGTGTTTTGGGGTGTATTTTTACATATACCCATGCTGGGTGAGAGAAATATCTATCTAAAAGTCAACTTTTCCCATTTTTTTTATACTAAGTTGTCATTATAGAGAGATATTTCTCTCACCCAGCATGGTTATATGTAAAAAGACACCCCAAAACACATTGCCCTACTTCTTCTGAGTACGGTGATACCACATGTGGGACACTTTTTTGCAGCCTAGGTGCGCAAAGGGGCCCAAATTCCTTTTAGGAGGGCATTTTTAGACATTTGGATTCCAGACTTCTTCTCACGCTTTAGGCCCCCTAAAATGCCAGGGCAGTATAAATACCCCACATGCGCCCCATTTTGGAAACAAGACACCCCAAGGTATTCTGTGAGGGGCATGGCGAGTTCATGGCATTTTAGGGGCCCTAAAGCGTGAGAAGAAGTCTGGAATATAAATGTAAACATTTTTTTACGCATTTGGATTCCGTGAGGGGTATGATGAGTTCATGTGAGATTTTATTTTTTTGTCACAAGTTAGTGGAATATGAGACTTTGTAAGAAAAAAAAACTATTTCCGCTAACTTGTGCCAAAAAAAAAAAATCTTCTATGAACTCGTCATGCCCCTCAAAAGTGATCTTTTTATAGCGCCGCAGCGATTTTACAGTGTTTTTGCAGTGATCACAAAAATAAATTCTGTCACTGCGGTGGGGCAGACTGAACGCAAGTGTGCGTACAAGATCAGGCCTGATCGGGCGAACACTGCATTTTTTGTAGAGCCTATAGAACATGTCCTATTCTTGTCCGCAATTGCAGACAAGAAAAGGCATTTTCTATATAGTCCTGGCAATGTGCGGATCCGCAAAATGCGGAAAGCACATTGCCGGTGTCCGTGTTTTGCGGATCCGCGGTGTCCGTGTTTTGCGGATCCGTGGATTCGCGGATCCGCAAAACACATCCGGACATCTGAATGGAGCCTTACAGGGGGGTGATCAATGACAGGGGGGTGATCAGGGAGTCTATATGGGGTGATCACCCCCCTGTAAGGCTCCATTCAGACGTCCGTATGTGTTTTGCGGATCCGCGGATCCATAAAACACATACGGACGTCTAAATGGAGTCTTACAGGGGGGTGATAAATGACAGGGGGGTGATCAGGGAGTCTATATGGGGTGATCAGGGGTTAATAAGGGGTTAAAAAGTGACAGGGGGGGGGGTGTAGTGTAGTGTTGTTTGGCTCTACTTTACAGAGCTGCCTATGTCCTCTGGTGGTCGATCCAAGCAAAAGGGACCACCAGAGGACCAGGTAGCAGGTATATTAGACGCTGTTATCAAAACAGCTTCTAATATACCTTTTTAGGGGTTAAAAAAATCGCATCTACAGCCTGCCAGCGAATGATCGCCGCTGGCAGGCTGTAGATCCACTCGTTTACCTGCCGATCCTGTAAAATCTTGCGTCTTGCGAGAGGACACGTCGACGCGTCCAGGAGGAATAACAGGGCCGCCGCCAGGACGCAATCCTGCGTGCTGCGGTCCTCTAGTGGTTAAACAACAAAAATGATGTTTTAGTGTCTCCATATTTTTTGTTATGTATATAATTCCACATGTGTTAATTCATAGTTTTGATGCCTTCAGTGTGAATCTACAATTTTCATAGTCATGAAAATAAAGAAAACTCTTTGAATGAGAAGGTGTGTCCAAACTTTTGGTCTGTACTGTGTGTATATATATATATATATATATATATATATATATATCCTTTTTATTTACTGAATATTCTCATAATTCACCTTAGGCCATGGGAATTATTCAGTCAGCCAGTGATATATTGCTATCCCCTGGATAAGATTTGCAGTTCTGCACCATCCTCCATCACCAGGGTACAGTTTACAGCCATAAAGGTATGTGCCTCCATAGAAAGCTGGAGAACATCCCTTCTTTTCACTGCTGGGATTTTCTATAAATGTTAAAAGTTGCTCAGCAACCTTGCAGCAAGGAACAGCGCCCAGGAGCAGACACATTGGCCAAGCACTTGTGTGCTCAGAGATATATTGTTTTCAGTGTCTTTGCTCCGTGATATCAGTGTCAAACAAAAGTTTGTCTCATCAGGATACACCATGTTCATATAGACCCCAAAAGGTTTCCAGTGGCTGCCATGACATTTTGTAGGGGAAATGGTCTAGCGCTGTTAGCTTCCATTCAGGGGTGCACCACCAATGAGGCCAGGTGAGGCGATCGACTCAGGCAGCACCAGGTAGGGGCAAGAGGGGGGCGGCGGAAGGGCCATGGGCAATGAGCGCTTTCATTGTGGGGTTAGGTTAAGAAATTGGCATTGGGGCGGCGCCTTTACAGGTTTTGCCTCAGGCAGCAGAAAGGCTAGGTGCTCCCCTGCTTCCATTGCCAACAAAAGCTGATCATTACGGGATTCAACTGCATTAGAAAAGGGGAGGAACGTTTGAGCTCTGCTCCCCTCCTTCCAAGATCCATAACTTTTTTATTCTTCCATTCACATAGCCAAACGTGGGTTTATATTTTGCAGAGCAAGTTACAGAACACAGGGCCGAAGGGGGTGTGGTGGCTGGAGCTAGATAGAAGGGGAGTGGTGGTGGTGGCAATGAGAGTGGTTGTAGTCCGCATGGTGGCTAATCCCTCTCCACAGTGCTCTCTGGGGTTCCAAGCATGCAGTGAGTGAAAGGCACACTCTCTCTTCGCTTGCAGCACCCGCTGGCCTTTTGGGATCTACTGCCTGATGGTGGCTGTGGTGCACTGATGGGGTGGAAGCAGGAGGACTGGGATAGATAACAGCTGATGGCAGCGCATGACAATAACCAGGCAGTATTTGGGGGTGGCAATTCCGAGGCATTTTACTGAGGGCAGTTCATAAACATAGTGGCCGGTACTAATAAGTTCAGTTTTTCATTACAGTGCATACACAATCTTTCCAAGACTGAATATGGCATAGTAGGCTGTAAGGTGGCTGACACGATGAGTCTCACTCTATTAAATTTATACAACTTCCCCAATTGACCAAAGGGGTGCAAATGTCTCACAATATGAACTGCAGTTCTCAGGCTGTGGGGGTGAAGATCTTCAAATGGATGGTCAATCCAGTATAGCAGTGGGCAATAAAGTAATATTGTCCTCTCCACAAGCAGTAAGGTCTCTTGCCATAAACGAGCGACTACCTTTACTGTAGTGGGCTTCCTCAAGTGGCTAAACTTACATTACACTGTACTCTTTACTCAGAGGGGGCAGAACCAGGCTTCCTTCTGCTGAGTAGGGCCAGATAACTAAGCTGTTCACCTCTTGGATTTACATAGCACATTAACCCATAATGGAGGAAATAAACCCTTTTAGCAGTGAATTAACTATAGCATTGATCCACTGGGTCACTGCATATTTTGTACTAAAAAATTGGAAATTCTTTGTGAGAGGAAACTGAAGGAAATTCAGTTCCCGTATGTTTTTTTTTTTTGGCGGGGGGGGGGGGGGGTGTTGTTACTAAACAGGACGACTTTATTCTGTGGGTTAGTACTATTAGACTGATATCAAATTTATATTACTTTTATTAGTTTTACTACTATCTTTGAAAAAAATCTTTGAAAAAATGCCTTTGTATCACCTTTAGGGATGAGCGAATCGACTTCCGATGCTTCATCCAAAGTCGATATGCATAAAACTTTGTTGTAATACTGTACGGACCGGGAGAATGTATAGGCTTAATGAGCCGAAGTTATTACTTAATGAAGTCTCGCAAGACTTTGTGTAGTAACTTTGTGAATTTTTACTGTAAAAAACATTGATACCGAACTCTGGTTCGGTTCCAAGTTATCACATGGAACCAAACCCGAGTTCGTTATCAAGGTTTTTTAAAGTAATAATTAATTCACAAAGTTATTACACAAAGTCTCGCGAGACTTCACCAGGTTATAATTTCTGCACAACGAAGCCAATAGATTCTAAGGGCTCATTCAGACGGCAGTATGCTGTCCGCAAAAATGCGGATCCGTTTTTGCAGACAGTTTAGCATATCCGCACAAACAGATTGCATTCCGTTTTTTTGCGGACCCATAGACTTCAAAGGGGCAATGTCCTGATTTTCACTGACAATTATAGGACATGTTTCATTGTTTTGCAGAGCCGTGGAATGGAAGAAAAGGGCCCCATAGAAGTGGGTCAGCATCTAATCCGCAAAAAGACGGATCTGCATTTTTTCGGACAGCATATGGCCATCTGAATGAGCCCTAATACTGTATGGAGCTCCCATACAGTATTATGTGTCCTTTTTGTTACAATTTGGACATACATACAATGTTTCACAGTACAATGATTTATCGTAATCACTTTTTTACAAAACCAGTAAATCAGGCTTTTGAAATGTTTCGCCATTATGGTATTTAGAACACAGGATAATTATTTTTATACATGAATAGTTTCAAACTCATGTTAATGAATAGGGGTATTCACATGGGGGTATAATTTCCATCAGTATTTGAAATCTGCAGCATGTCCAAGTTTTGTGTGTATTTATTTCAAAATATGCCTATTACAGAATACAGGAGTGCATAAAAAATGCAGGGAGCAAAGAATACACATATAAATCCATATGAAATCCTGAAGCAATACTGATGGTATATTATCAGTTATCCATGCATATTCCAGAGCCAGAATACTAATGGATTTCAATATGCTTGTTTGAATGCTGCCATTATATTATTTTTGTTTATTTTTCTATATAAAATTTTGGAAGAGGGTAATTTAAATTTGTAATATTTTGGTGTTTTTGTGTTTTTAAAAACTTTTTTATTTAGTTTTAAGTCCCCTTAGGAGACTTGAACATGCAATTGTTTTATTATCTATACCATAGACTGCAATAGTTTACTACTACAATCTATGGGTTTCTGCTGGTTTTCTATTAAAGGGGTTTTCTGGGATTCTTATATTGACCAATCCTTAGGATGTCATCAATATCTGATGAGTTGGTGCCCAACTCCCAACACCCCTTCCAATCTGCTTTTTGAAGAGGCCACAGTGCTCCAGTGAGCACTGAAGCCTCTTCCTAGGCCAGTAACATTTTGTCCATCAGTCACATGGCCTTTGTGCAGGCTTGTCCTATTTAAGCGAATGGACCTTTGTGATTCTGCACCATTCTGTCTCTCTGGCAGAAGACTGTAATCCTTGGATTTCACAGCTAAAAAAAGAAAACTACTTACGGGTAATTGGATTTTCCTGAACCCATGACAGCACCATGAGAGAGGATGGATCCGCCCCCAAAGACAGGAAACCTGCGGCACAAAAAGGCGGAGACTCCTCTCTGCCCTCAGTATGACATTTCCACGGATTTGAGGAACACCACCATATAAGTAGGTTTACTTTTCTACCCGTGAAAACACTCCACCACCCAGGATAAAAGAAAGAAGGGAGGGAAAAAATAAGGGTGCTGTCGTGGGTTCAGGAAAATGCAATTACCAGTAAGTAATTTTCATTTTACCCCTCACCCACGACAGCACTATGAGAGAGAGAGACAAGGAAACTAGGGTTGACAGCAGATAGCACTGAAGCTCCAAAGAATAAATCAGGAGAGTTCAATTATAACCGGTAGTGGTTAAAGAAGGTAGAAGGAGAAGACCAAACTGCAGCTTTACAGATGTTCACGATAGAGACCGCCGCTCTTTCAACCCTTGATACAGCCCTTGTGGAGTGCACGAGGAAGAGTATGCCAGAGGAATAGCTGACGTGATCCACCTTGCCAGAGTCTTCTTTGAGGCCTGATGTCCTTTGTTTTTTCCCTGAAAAAGAACAAATAGCAAGGAAGATTTCCTCCACTCCTTAGTCTCATTCAGGTACGGAATGAGATTTCTGACATCCAGGCTGTGGAAAATGTTCTCCCTTTCTGAAGATGGATTATTATAAAAGGAAGGAATAATAATTTCTTGTGATCTATGGAATTTAGTAGCCACTTTAGGTAAGAAAGCCGGGTCAGGTTTTAAAATGACTCTGTCCTGAAGGATAGTTGTGTATGGGTGATTTATGGAAATCGCCTGGATTTTAGAGACTCTACGTGCTGAAGTTAAGGCCACTAATAAACATATCTTTAGAGAAAGGAATTTCATATTAATCTGATGGATAGGTTCAAAGGGAGGGGCTGTCAGGGCCTGCAGAATCAGATTTAGGTCCCAAGGGGCTATTCTCTGGGAAACACTAAGGGAAGATCTGGAAATGGCTATCTTCTCTTCTGTCAAAAAAATACTTCTGGTGTCTGAAGTCCAAGATTAGGCCCAGAAACTGCTGACGTTAAATAGGCCTTGGCCTTGACTTCTTGTCGTTCAGAATCCAACCCAGCTTCTATAAGATGTGGATTTCTTCCAAGACTACCAACTCGCAAGGTTTCTCTGTTTCTGCCACAATCAAGAAATCGTCGAGATAAGGTATAAACAATATGTCCTTTTCCCGGATGTGAGCTGACATTTCCGCTATCACTTTAGTGAAGACTCTGGGGGCCATTGCTAATCCAAATGGGAACTGCCAGTGTTTCAATACCCCTTCCATCTGAACGCCAAATCTCAGGTATTTCTGATAATCCTGATGAATTGGGAAATGAAGATAGGCGTCCTTCAAGTCCAGAAGCACCGTGGGAAGAGTAGGTTTATAGTTGAATTGATGGTCTCCATTCTGAACTTTTTGTGGCTTTGTTTCTTTAAATTGATTATAGTTCTGTAGGAACCATCTGGATTTTTTACTAAAAAGAGAGAGGAATAAAACCCTCTCCTTCTTGAAGCTTTGGAACTGCCCATAGGACCTTCTTTTCTATTAACGACTGAACTTCTGACCTGATCACCCCTCCATCTTTTTGTGCTGCTTCCGTAACCACGAATCTTGAAGGAGGATTTAAATGAAATTCCAGCTTTAATCCCTCTTTTAATGTGTCCAGAATCCAAAGGCTGCTGGAAATCTGGGTCCATGCAGGAAGAAAGTGTTTTTTTTACCTTCCCCCTACATGGTCCCTGGTCATTGCTATTCAGATTTCTCATCTCCTCTGGTTTGTTTGTTAAAGAAAAAAACTCTTGTTCCTTCTCTCCGGGATCTTGGTTTGTTAGACTTTCCTTCCTTAGTATTTTCTCTGTTATTCCGAAAGGAATGGAAGGAGCGAAAGGAACGGTTGGACCTTTTTAATAGTAGGAAGACTAGCTAAAATGTCCTCTCTAGAGCTCTTGTTCTTTATCTGTTAATCTAGATCTGACAACCACATAATAAGGGATCTGGCAGTACAGGTTGAAGCGATGGAAGGTCTGAAGGAAGACGTCGAGGCCTCTTAAGCTCCTTTCAGGAACCCCTCATCTTTTTTATCTAAGGGATCCTTTAAGGACCCCATGTCTTCGAATGGAAGAGCCGACTTCCTAGCCTCCCTGTATATGGCTACGTCAACCTTTGGGGCTTTATTCCAGATAGCGGCTACTTCCTCTGAAAAAGGATATTTCCTTGTTAAATTATTTGAAATAAACACTTGTTTGTTTGGTTTACGCCATTCTTCATTAATTAAGGCTGATACATTTTTATGCAAAGGGAAAGACCTAGACTGTTTTGTCTGCAGCCCCCCCAAACATAATATCCTGTACCGATTTAGCCTCTTTTACGCTTCTTCATGTTGGAGGAAGCCTTTATCAAGCTTCCCTCTCAACACCCCTGAAAAGATAGCTTCTGAATGTGGGCCCCCCAGCCCCATGGACTTGCGTCTGTTGTCAAACAACCTCGTTCTTTAGCCAAGGAAGACCTTGATTTAAATTGTCGGATCTAATTCTTAGATCCTTGCCTATACACAGTGGAAGAGCTTCCTGAGTTGCCTCTTCTATCTCTCTTAAATTCATTATTATTGGACTATGAAGAGAGGGACGAAGCGTCAGAGTCCAAACAGAAAGACTGGACCTCCTCCCCCTCATCTGAGCCGGACGAAACCGCCTTAAACTCTTTTTCCTTTTTCTTAGATTTAGCTTCTCTGGAACTATCAGGCTTCTTGGAGGATAAAGAAGCGTTAATCTCAGCTCTTACAAAATTTTGCAGACAACTATAAAAGGATGGAGTTTCCTCAGTTACCATTTTGTCTATGCATTGCTGGCATAACCTCTTGTTATAGTCAGAAGCCAGAGAACATTTGCATAAGGCACATTCTTTGTGACGTTTCTTAGATAATGCTTTTTTAGGTTTTTCCTGCAAAGACGCATACATCAAAAGATGGTCATAAAACATGCGACTACACAAGCCTCTCACCCCTCCCAGGTACCGAGGTCGGGTTGGCCGCCGGGTCCTCCATCCTCATGTGACTCACAAATTCCGGCAGCCATTTCCGGTTTCAGTGGCTTTTTGACCGCTCCCCCTCCACACGTGTTGTGCCCGCGCAACCGTGCGCTCCATGCCTCACTCTCAACTCGGAAGCGGTGGAACATGTGAGTGGAGCCAAGACTCCTCCCCCTTGCCGGATCGTCTGTCCTCTGCTGGCGACGGATGCTTACTGGTGCTTGCTATCGCACCGAAACATCGTGCCCTCCAGCGCTCAGGATTGACAGAAATAGCTGTCGGTCAAATGAGGGTTCATGCAACAGCCATCTTAAAGGGTTATCCAGGACTTTTACCTCTTCCTCGGCTAGTGAGGTCATGTCCATTAGTCATATGGCCTCTCTACAGTTCAGTCTCATTCAAGTGGATAGGATTGAGCTGCAATACTAATGTCACAGTGGGGAGTGGGGGAAACTCCCCACCGTATAGTAGGGTCTGTTACTAGGCCAGACAACAATGAAGGGAGCAGGCCACAACCTACAGCCACCCTAATCCTGACCCTGATCTCCTGACCGTATGAGCAAACCCTGAAGGTGGGAGGGCTCATGCACTGGAACCTGGATCTTGCTGACCCTGACAGTCCCTGGCATAGCGGTCAGGAATAGGAGACAACCGGTTCCTCAGGGATTCAGACGAACTGGAGTCTCCAGCTGCCTAGTAGCAGGTGGAAGGGAAATTACCAAATGCAGCAACTGGATCCTCAGGAAAACTCACTTACCTGCCGCTGCCACCATGACTGGAACCCGAGCATAAGTACAGGTGCCCACACACCAAGCAGGACACCATACAGACAACACACACACACAGGTATCCAGCACTCCTGATACTGCCTGGACCCCATGCCACAAGGAGCACTGCAGCCACAGGCAGCACTTCATACAGACTAATGGTTAACCCCTCCGGGAAACCAGCCCCCTCACGGAGGTATCAACATACCGGGTGACGTATAGCATACATGCAGGGACCAACACCAGCAAAAGCCTAAACATGTAACAACCAACAAAACGCTTAACACACCCAGAACATAAACCAACACCACACATACAACAAGTGAGGGTAAAGGTACAAAAGGGAGGACAATTTATGTTCCATAAGGTGGCCCTCAAGGACTGGGCTGGAACACCCAGGCAAGGAGCAAAGCTCCAACACCAAACAAGGCTGTAGTACAACTGCACCCAGCCAGCAAGCCACAGGTTTATATCAAGTTTTCGGCCACACCCAGGAAACACCTTAATCCCCACTTGCCAGAAGATTAACCCCTTGCTCACCAAACAGCAGGGAGTTACACCTTAAAGGGGAAGTGCACATGCAAACTGCCAACAACACGTTGCCACAAGCAACGAGTCTGCACAGCAACTGTGTCATGGTCAAACACCAATATGACTGTGACAACTAAGCACAGCCACTATACAATGTTTGCGCTTAGTTTAATGTGAAGAGGCCACAGCACTTGTCCAAGCATTATGGCCCCTTTTAATGAGCTGATCAGAGTCCAGGATGCCAGACATTGGTGACCTACCCTGAGGATACTAGGTCTTTATTATTTATTTCCAAGAAAACCCTTCTTATGTTCTAAATGCTGATGGCCTGATACAATGTATTGTTGAAGATAACAGTATACATCCTGGAGTTCAGGGCAGGGAAAAGTTTTGGGCTTCTGGTGTAGTTTACACCACTAGTGCATCAAGTAGGCCTCCAAAAAAATTTTTTACTGTAACTTAAGGAGAGTTCACACACTGTTATTTTTCCGTTCTTCTGATCCATACTGTATGCAGTACTGTTTAAAAAAAAAAAAAAAAAATGATCTTAGGGCTCTTTCACACTTGCGTTGTCCGGATCCGGCGTGTACTCCACTTGCCGGAATTACACGCCGGATCCGGAAAAATGCAAGTGAACTGAAAGCATTTGAAGACGGATCCGTCTTCAAAATGCATTCAGTGTTACTATGGCAGCCAGGACGCAGTATACTTACCGTCCGTGCGTCTCCCGGGGCGCTCCAGAATGACGTCAGAGTGCCCCATGCGCATGGATGACGTGCCATGCGATCACGTCATCCATGCGCGTGGGGCGCCCTGACGTCACTCTGGAGTGCCCCGGGAGACGCACGGACGGTAAGTATACTGCTCCCCCGCTCCCCACTACACTTTACCATGGCTGCCAGGACTTTAGCGTCCCGGCAGCCATGGTAACCATTCAGAAAAAGCTAAACGTCGGATCCGGCAATGCGCCGAAACAACGTTTAGCTTAAGGCCGGATCCGGATCAATGCCTTTCAATGGGCATTCATTCCGGATCCGGCCTTGCAGCAAGTCTTCAGTTTTTTTGGCCGGAGCAAAAAGCGCAGCATGCTGCAGTATTTTCTCCGGCCAAAAAACGTTTCGGTCCGGAACTGAAGACATCCTGATGCATCCTGAACGAATTTCTCTCCATTCAGAATGCATTAGGATAAAACTGATCAGGATTCTTCCGGCATAGAGCCCCGACGACGGAACTCTATGCCGGAAGAAAAGAACGCAGGTGTGAAAGAGCCCTTAGACAGAAATAGCTCAAACAGATGCCAAATAACTGATGCACAGGATAAGTTTTTTTTTACAGGATACGTTTTTTTTGTTTGTTTTTTTCTGTTCTTCTGACAGATCAGAAGAAGGGAAAAATAATGTGAACTCTTCTTAAATAAGTAAAAAATCCAAGTTTCCCCTCTACATACCATTCAGACAAATAAAGCATTGATAAGCCACAGTAATTTGCAGTAAAAACTCTCCTTTAAAAATGCCTTTAGACATTAGGTCTTACTGGAAAAACCTGATATTCCAGCTGTGGGGAACCGTACTCACTTGACCAGTGTACAGAGGCAGGGACACTAAAACATTCAACAAAAGTCCTCTTTATTTAGGCTTTTTCATCAAAAGTACAGCCATTACATCCGGATCGCAGCCGGGTCAAGCAGTCGTAGCACACTCTGACAGTGTTACCTCACACTGTCTGCCTTTCCTTCAGACTGAGATACACCTAAGATCCAGCAGCAGGATTAAATAGGATCCCTGGACATGAGCATGCCTCAAGTCCCGGACTGGAACCTGGGGAACAGGCACCCACCAACACATTGTCTGTTCCCAGTAAAAGCCCGCCCTGAACTAGCTGAACCAGCTACACTATCTATTTTCTGTGTCCACCAGCTAACTTAGTGGACACCTAGACTAGGGCTTTTACTCCACCAAGGCCTGGCACCTTGGTGGCACATTCCTGGTAAGCAAGCCGCTTTAGATTGCTTCCTGCAACATTCTGGGTGACACATATCTCCCCTCATAGATGACTCCTGTCACCACCTCACACAGCTTAGTCCTTATTACCCTCCTGACAGTCACATTAAAATTGGAAAAATCCTCCTGAAAAATGTTTATTTTTTTATTGTAGATTTTGAATTTATGTTTCAAGAAAATATAATTTGCGCACAATTCAGGTGACTTTTTAAGTGCATTTTAATGATGTAACACATTTTTGCCTAAGGCTATGATCACATGTCAGTATGCCTGATCCGGCAGGCTGGCTGTCGGCTGGAAAAAAACTGTTGCAAAATCTCTCCATTTATGCTGGAAAGCTGCTGAATCACGGCTGGACCCCATCATAGTTAGTGGGGACACATAAGACAACTGCTGAATCCAGCAATGCCGGATCCAATGAAATCCAGCAAGCTGCTCTCTGCCGGAAACAGCCTGCTAGATCAATGGCCACCAATGTCAAGTACCCTAAAGGACCAGTAACATTTTCCTCCCTCTGTGTTCCAGCCGTCATAATTTTTTTCTTTTTTTGTTCAAATTGGACCTTAACTTTGTGGGGCGATTTGCAGTTCTTATAGGAACCATTTTGAGGTACATATAATGTATTAAATAACTTTTATTATCTTCTTTGAAGGTGCACAAAGAAAAACAGCAATTTCCACATGGTATTTTGGGATTTCTTTATAACATTCACTGTGTGGAATCGCTTTTCATTCAGCTTTTAGTGGGTGAGATCAATAGAAAACAGCAATTCTGGTATATTATTATTTTAATTTTTTGGTGAATCCTGTGAGCTGTAAAAAATGTATTTCATTTATAATATGGGTCATTATGGATACAGCTTATCTAGGGTTGCACATTTTTTCAACAATGCAGAAAAGAATAAACCAGACAAGCTGCTCGTATCGGTGGAAGGACTGATGCGTTTGCTATACAGGTATGGCAGAGGTGCAGTTGTCAGGTACGGTTGGGTAACATTCTATATTTGTAATGATGCCAATTGCAGCGTGCACAGGGTACTATCCCGGGGCCCTTTCAAGGTGTTATAACGCACGTCCCAGATTAGAGTGGTATAATGGCCTATAATGTCTCTATAGAGTAGTGATAATTGTGTCACGGTGTCTCCTACCTGGGAACGGCCGGACTCCTGGCTCACTTGCAATAAATTTGAGTGTAGTGATAGTAGGAGTAATAGATAAATTTTGCAGAATAAATGATGTCCAGACCTTTAGATGAAGTTCAAACGTTGCTTTACTTGAAATAACTTGCATCCAAACAGTATACAGCTTTGGTCTCTTGGTCCCAGTAGGTTTTGTCAATCATTGGCAGGAATGAGTACTTCTGCTTTAAATGTGACTTCTGCTGTATGGGGACAGACTAGCTGAGGAGGAATAAGCTTCTCCTTGGTCTCTAAGCTTATCTTTCAAATGGATTCTCAGGGGATGCTTTCTTCCTGGAACTCTGGAGGTTGTCTGTAGTTTTCTGCTTTCCTCGTCCAGCAGAGCTGAAGGCGCTCAGACTGGGAATATGACCAAGTCTCAGCTGAGACTTGGTCCTTGCTGTCTTCCCTATGCAGGGGGTCTCCTGGACACTATCACACAGCCTTCCCCTAGCATTGGAATGGCTACACTGACCCTAACTTCCTTCACCCATGCTGCAGGATGTGGGAACTGCCCACTTCTCTCACAGAGGGGGAGCTAAGCTGGAATAATCCATTCCAGCCTAGATTCACTAAACTGTACTTGCCAATGAGTTGCTGCCACCTACTGGTAAACAGGCAAATTGCATGAGCAATTACATTTAACATGGTTTTGTATGCACATTTGTGGAGGACATAACACAAACGACATCAGGTGATAGTATAAAGGCTCCTAGGAAATAGTAGCGGGGCAGAGGCGTGTAGTAACACAACTCTGGGGTATAACAGAGGCATGCAATTTTTTTTCAACAAAAAATACAGGTCAAGTTTACATGGGTAAAAAGAGATTGTAGTTTTAGGGTCTGGCTTAACACAGTGTGTTATTTGACACCAATAGTTTGTTAATTCTTGAATTTTGATGCATTCTTCTTTTAACCGAAGCATGTAATGTAATATTATATGGTAAAGATCCAGTATGGACAGGAGGGACAGTGTTAAGTGGAAACGTTATTCATATTTGTGTACATTGTTTGGTGCAACTAATTGAATGCTATGATTCAGACACTAGTAAACATCTGCATAGTGACATCAATAAACCAGCCTAATTAGGCTCAAATGAGTCATTATTGTCTTCTCAATACTTTTTTGGGGGAAAAGAACCCTCCCCGCATGTATGCTCTCTGATTAATTGGTGAAGGGGGTTGATTAACATTTACAAAAGTTCATGTTACTCTCCCCCTGGTGACATGTAGGAAGTGAAAAGTCTCTCCTCCCTGCAGCCTGTCAACACATCCCCCACTGGACTATCTCCTTCTCTGTGCTGGTGGAGACCACAGACGGCTGAAGGAGGGGGGTTTCTTTAACCCCTAATATCTCAGGCTGCAAGTGAGCTTGGTATTGTTTTAAAGCTGACAATCTAAGGTTTAAAACATAGCTTAATTGTAGCCTAAGACAGAGTCCTCGGAAGCAGTTCCTCACCCCCACATCCCAAAAACGATTCTGGCAAAACATTTTCATCATATCCTGCCTGTTCAAACATTGTTCAGAAAGTTTAGTGGGTTAAAATGAATGGACTGAGCAGCAACACCAGACACAGCCCATATAAGAGTAACTGAAGCAACAGTTTTTAATCAGAAAAAAATATTTCTTATCAAAAGCTAGAACGGAACATGCATTTACCATGGTTTCACACACTAAATATTCTGATAAAACGCCACATGCATTTTTTGAGTAAAAGCCAGAAGTGGATTTAGAAGAAATAGAAAATATACATGAAGAACGTTCTGTCTCCCACTGAATTTACTTCTGGTTTTAGCTTAAAAACTACATCATAAACAGAGGTGTTTTTTCCCCAAAATATTGTGTGTGAAACCACTATTAAATGACACTGTGCATTCATTAATCCTTCCCGCAATATCACATACATGTACGTGGGGGAATGTGGTGCCTTACCGCATTCCCACGTGCATGTACATGATGTAATTGGCCAGGCGCAATCCGCAGCACAGGCCTGGTTGTTACTGAGCCCGGGTCCCTGCTGTATCCACTCTGTTGGGTGGGCTCTACTTGTATAAGTGTTTAATAGAACAGGTTTTGTAGACATCTATGTGGAATCAGCTGACAACGGTGTAAAAGGTGTAAAAGCAGTGCGCTTCTTCTTGGCGCTAACTACCTGTAAGGTTGAGTTCATACTTGAGTTATTTGGTCAGTTTTGGCCCCGTGACTACCCTAATAAGTTAAGTGTGCAGTGACTCTAAGAGTGACGCGTGTCATCTGCATGTCATACGGACTCACAGTATTATTTCACTACCAAAGCAGACTCCCTATGCGTGTTACTACAAGGCATAGTGTTCTACACCACTATAAAAACTCTCAGCAGCCAGGAAATAGCCGTTTTTCAATGTAATTCGCCGCAAATATATTCAGATCAAGCCAAATTTTTCCAGAAAAATTATGCGAACCGGCGAATTTGATTTTTAAAAAATGTGCTCATCGCTAGCGTTCTCCACTGCATAATATCTCTCTACCAAGCCTATCAAGTCATCTGCAGTCTGCAGGTTTCTTTGTGCAACCCAGCATTGCACTGGCTTGGAGAGAGCGTGCATGAAGTAGTCCATTACGACCCACTTGACCATTTTGACTGGGGAACAGACATCCGACTGTAGCAATTTCTGGACGAGGTCAAACATTTGGGACCTCGGGGGCTTGCCTCTCCTTAACCCCCATTGATGCACCTTTAGACCCCGGACAGTGACGGTTACCCCAAGATGTTCCAAGTTCTCTGCTTTTAGTTTGTGGTATTCCGCGCGCATCCTGCAGTGACAAGTCATAATAAGCCTTCTGGGGTTCACCTGAGAGAAATGGGGCCAAGACCTCGGCCCATTGCTCAGCTGATAGTCTCTCACTCTCAGCAACCCACTCACAGACTGTGAGGAAGGCTTCTACAAACAGGGAGTGCAGAATTATTAGGCAAATGAGTATTTTGACCACATCATCCTCTTTATGCATGTTGTCTTACTCCAAGCTGTATAGGCTCGAAAGCCTACTACTAATTAAGCATATTAGGTGATGTGCATCTCTGTAATGAGAAGGGGTGTGGTCTAATGACATCAACACCCTATATCAGGTGTGCATAATTATTAGGCAACTTCCTTTCCTTTGGCAAAATGGGTCAAAAGAAGGACTTGACAGGCTCAGAAAAGTCAAAAATAGTGAGATATCTTGCAGAGGGATGCAGCACTCTTAAAATTGCAAAGCTTCTGAAGCGTGATCATCGAACAATCAAGCGTTTCATTCAAAATAGTCAACAGGGTCGCAAGAAACGTGTGGAAAAACCAAGGCGTAAAATAACTGCCCATGAACTGAGAAAAGTCAAGCGTGCAGCTGCCAAGATGCCACTTGCCACCAGTTTGGCCATATTTCAGAGCTGCAACATCACTGGAGTGCCCAAAAGCACAAGGTGTGCAATACTCAGAGACATGGCCAAGGTAAGAAAGGCTGAAAGACGACCACCACTGAACAAGACACACAAGCTGAAACGTCAAGACTGGGCTAAGAAATATCTCAAGACAAGGTTTTATGGACTGATGAAATGAGAGTGAGTCTTGATGGGCCAGATGGATGGGCCCGTGGCTGGATTGGTAAAGGGCAGAGAGCTCCAGTCCGACTCAGACGCCAGCAAGGTGGAGGTGGAGTACTGGTTTGGGCTGGTATCATCAAAGATGAGCTTGTGGGGCCTTTTCGGGTTGAGGATGGAGTCAAGCTTAACTCCCAGTCCTACTGCCAGTTTCTGGAAGACACCTTCTTCAAGCAGTGGTACAGGAAGAAGTCTGCATCCTTCAAGAAAAACATGATTTTCATGCAGGACAATGCTTCATCACACGCGTCCAAGTACTCCACAGCGTGGCTGGCAAGAAAGGGTATAAAAGAAGAAAATCTAATGACATGGCCTCCTTGTTCACCTGATCTGAACCCCATTGAGAACCTGTGGTCCATCATCAAATGTGAGATTTACAAGGAGGGAAAACAGTACACCTCTCTGAACAGTGTCTGGGAGGCTGTGGTTGCTGCTGCACGCAATGTTGATGGTGAACAGATCAAAACACTGACAGAATCCATGGATGGCAGGCTTTTGAGTGTCCTTGCAAAGAAAGGTGGCTATATTGGTCACTAATTTGTTTTTGTTTTGTTTTTGAATGTCAGAAATGTATATTTGTGAATGTTGAGATGTTATATTGGTTTCACTGGTAAAAATAAATAATTGAAATGGGTATATATTTGTTTTTTGTTAAGTTGCCTAATAATTATGCACAGTAATAGTCACCTGCACACACAGATATCCCCCTAAAATAGCTAAAACTAAAAACAAACTAAAAACTACTTCCAAAAATATTCAGCTTTGATATTAATGAGTTTTTTGGGTTCATTGAGAACATGGTTGTTGTTCAATAATTAAATTTATCCTCAAAAATACAACTTGCCTAATAATTCTGCACTCCCTGTAGTCCTCTGTGGTCATTTTTTGCATGGCTTCTCGTACCGTCCTCTGTGCTCGCTGGCAGTCCTCATTACTGTGGGAAGCTGGGGTCTCCTTGACCCGGATGGCTTCTGCCATTATGGCCATTTGCTTTGTAAGGGGCTGGTTGGTCTCCTGCTGTGTTCGTACAGACTCTGAATGAGCTTACTGCTGTTGGGTGCTGGCCTGCACAAGGTGCTTCACAAGATCCTCCATTTTATCCGCCTGGTCTTTTATTCTAATAGCAGCTTTAACCCAGGATATCCAGTGACAAAAAAGGTCAGCTCAGTAACTTAGGCTACTGGCCCTTTTAATGTCCAACACAAACAATTTGGCTTCCGGCCATTAAACTATGCACGCATCCTCCACCAATTTGTAGGGATCTGCCCCAATGGTAGAATTCAGATAAGAACACAGTAGCAGCCTTTTAGCGGTGAAAGCAAAGCAACTGTTGTCTTTTCTTCTTGACAAAAGAATAAGGCAGTAAACAGCAGTGACCAGCTTGCTCCAGCCGTTAAAGAAACAAGAAGTCCCGTATCTATAGAATCACAATGGTTTTGCACAATACCGTAACCCCACGGGGTGTATGTGGACCTCGCTTTGTCCTCAGTCTTTCAGGCACTGCAATTCCAGCTCAGACTCTGATCCAACTCAGCACTCCCCAGAGCTCCACTGTCTGAGAGAGGCAATCACCCCCACCTGACACTGCTGGCTGTTTTTTGCAGGCCAGTCAAAACCCGGCCAGAACTATGACTACTCCCAGTAATAGTAGTCCCGGATCAGCTATTCACAGCTATACTAAATGAACGAAATGTCAACCACCTACTGCCGCTGACACACCTGAACTACTGGCTCCTACTTCACAGAGGCCAGGAACCTCTGTGACACGTATCCCTTGTGTTTTCCTACACCAGACAGCTGGATAGATGACAGATTCCCTTTGAAACGCAGTATGCCTGGGCTGTGGCAGTTTTTTCAGGTTTTTTACCATAGACTTCTCTTTATAAAAAAATAAATGCCTTACAAAATTAATGTAAAAAATATGAACAAAAAAAGCTACCAAAAACATTAGTAAAAAATGCATGTAACATGAAAAAATGTATGTTTCTTTACACGTGTTTTTTTTTTTTTTTTTTATAAAGGCAAACTAAATCTATGTATGTAGGGTCCCTTAGGGCTCATTAACAGGTCCTGTCTGGGAAACATGGCGGGAACTGACCACAGCTTTGCAGACCTGAACTGACTGCATCGTAGTGACTTATAATGTAGTCAGTTCCTATCTGACTGCAGGTCTATTGACCTGTACTCACATCATCATGTAAGCACAATACAGTACATCTGCAATCAAAATCTGTTATTTAGCTATTATTGGATATGTTTGTGCATTTGACCAGTATGTAAAAAAGTTACATTTATCAATAAATAAAAACCAGAAATCTGGAATTAGGGTCAGCTGTCAGTTTTCCATATGCTGAGAAGTTAAGTGATTAATATCTGAATGTTACAGCACAGTATAGTAAGTGACTACGGGCTGTATTTGTATAGATTATTGACAAAACTACATAGTAATAGTAGAGGACGATATGGCACAAAGATCTAGAACAAAGGCTGTAAATAAAAACAAACAGTAACACACGTGGTAGGCAACACATATCTTTAACTAAAAACATTTCATGTTGACAATAATCTCACCTACTGGATTTCACCTTTACTGAAAGTAAAAGATCAATGTTTAAAAATGAATTTTGCAAAGCAAATAGTGCTAATAGGAAAAAGATAAGGTAATGAATCCAATGTTGTATTAGCAAACATGTCACGTCTCTGTTAAAAGGAAAAGTTGGTGAGCTGCCACCTCACTCCTGCATACTCACCACTAAACACGTGCCCTAAAGAAAGCAACATTTCTGCTGTTCTTATTACTGGAAATGTAAGCTGCTTAGTGATAAAAAAAAACACAGTATAGCCAGGGCCGGGCCGACACAGAGGCTGGGGAGGCTCCAACCTCAGGGCGCAGGCCAGCTCCCCAGCCTCTTGGGCGGCAGGCAGGCCACTAACCACGTCGCTGCTGCTGCCGCGCCTGCTGGGCTGCTGGCCGCTCTGGAGGACGGAGGGAGTAGTGAGCACTTGGCACTGACTTACAGTACAGACCAAAAGTTTGGACACACCTTCTCATTCAAAGAGTTTTCTTTATTTTTGTCATGGTCTTACCTCCTTGCTGTTCTCCTTCGTTTGACATGTGCTGGCGGCCATCTTGGTTTCTGGGTTTCTTGTAGCCTCCCACCCTGCGGCTCCTCCTTCCCACTGGGAGGAGCTGGATGCCTAGCTCATATATATAGGAGGTCTGTGGCTTCAGTTCCCTGCTTGGTCCTCCTGTGCTCACATGCTTCTAAGACTGCTGCTGCTTCTGGTTCCTGATCCTGGCTTCGTCTGACTACCCTGCTGTTTCCTGATCCTGGCTTCGTCTGACTACCCTGTTGGTTCCTGATCCTGGCTTCATCTGACTACCCTTCTGGTTCCTGATCTCTGGTTTCGCAAGACCCTGCTTCGGTTTAGCCATCCGTTTGGACTTTTGCCTTACAGCTTTATTTTCAATAAAGCCTTCTTATTTCCACTCATCTCTTGTTGTACGTCTGGTTCATGGTTCCATGACAATTTTCATGACTATGAAAATTGTAGATTCACACTGAAGGCATAAAAACTATGAATTAACACATGTGGAATTATATACATAACAAAAAAGTGTGATACAACTGAAAATATGTCATATTCTAGGTTCTTTAAAGTAGCCACCTTTTGCTTTGATTACTGCTTTGCACACTCTTGGCATTCTCTTGATGAGCTCCAAGAAGTAGTCACCTGAAATGGTCTTCCAACAGTCTTGAAGGAGTTCCCAGAGATGCTTAGCACTTGTTGGCCCTTTTGCCTTCACTCTGCGGTACAGCTCATCCCAAACCATCTCGATTGGGTTCAGGTCCGGTGACTGTGGAGGCCAGGTCATCTGGCGCAGCACCCCATCACTCTCCTTCATGGTCAAATAGCCCTTACACAGCCTGGAGGTGTGTTTGGTTTCATTGTCCTGTTGAAAAATAAATGATGGTCCAACTAAACGCAAACCGGATGGAATAGCATGTCGCTGCAAGATGCTGTGGTAGCCATGCTGGTTCAGTATGCCTTCAATTTTGAATAAATCCCCAACAGTGTCACCAGCAAAGCACCCCCACACCATCATACCTCCTCCTCCATGCTTCACGGTGGGAACCAGGCATGTAGAGTCCATCCGTTCACCTTTTCTGCGTCGCACAAAGACACGGTGGTTGGAACCAAAGATCTAAAATTTGGACTCATCAGACCAAAGCACAGATTTCCACTGGTCTAATGTCCATTCCTTGTGTTCTTTAGCCCAAACAAGTCTCTTCTGCTTGTTGTCTGTCCTTAGCAGTGGTTTCCTAGCAGATATCCCGCACCTGCGAACTCACTTCCATGATGGCGCGTGAGCAATGGACATACACACAAGCTTGGAAGGAAGGAAAAGATCCAGTGCGCACGCGCTGGCACGGATGAGAGTCTCCTCTCTGATGTAGATATTCTCTTCTTCTCCTGTTAGACCAGACCACCATGGTGACTTCTTTCAGCCGTGCCTCGTCTCTGCATAGTTTAACAAACAGACATCTTACTTTCCAACTTTTCCATCATCCTCCCACCTTATCACCACCCCCAATGCTGTTTCCTGCAGAAACAGTCCCCTTGAAAATACTGGTACCACACAGATAGTGCATCAGTACAAAAACACTATTTTATATTGTGTGCTAGTACAAAAAAATAGAGACTGGTATAGAGACCGCAGTCCCATCTTCACCTGCTGACTGTGGGTCCTCCCATAGTGCCTGGTATGTGTCATCCAGCCAGGTCTCCTGCCATACCAGGGTCTCACTTTCAGACACCCACCCCTTCTGGGGCTGCTCTCCCAGTAGAGGCATTTGCAGCTCCAATTGTATCCGCAACCTCTGCTTCTCACTGGGGAGACTGTCGCCCCGCTGACACTGCATGTTCTCCAGGGTCTCGTGCCATATGCCTTTCTGGACTGCATCCCTGTAATCCGGGTGATCCTTCTCTTCATCATGGAACACTGTCCAAGAACTAGCTGATTCCATGCTGCTATAGCCAGGTGCGCAGTATGGGGACAAGCATTGCCCTAAATTTTGTAAATCCACGAATGGTGTCTCCAAGTTGCTTCTCCTTGCACTAGGATGCCATCCCTCTGCTGCCACCACTGTAAATGATCTCCTGGCACCCCGACTGGGTACCTCCGTTGATGGATGCTCCTAGTGCTTCCCGAGGACTCCAAGCACTCCCCTTGACACCGTAAGCACTGCTGACCCCACGAACCACCGCAGCTTGGTTGGGATATCGCCGTCTTCTACCCCCCCCCCCCCCGGACCTATGACAGACTTCCAGGTTCCAGTGGGTGTACCTCTCTTCCTTCAGAGAGCGATGCAGGAACAGGAACAGCTCTTACAAGAGCTAGGGATTATACTCTGGAGAGTATAATGATTATAGCAATCACTGTAGTTCTCCAATCCCCCAAACATGAGCTCATACTTCATGAAGGGTAGAACAGGACACTTTAATGGGGCAACATGTCATCCTTTTATGCAGATATTCCAGCAAGGGACACTCCCATGGGGGACCTTGTGGAAGACTGAGATAGTTTCTTACATACACCAATCACATGCAGTTACAGGCAGAAAACACACATGTGATACAATTAATGAACACAATGGGATAACGTAATCACTCACAGGCAGACAACACCCACATGTGCTACAATTAACCAACACAATGGGATAATGTAATCACTCACAGGCAGAAACTACCCATTTTTCCCTTTGTAGAATATTGACCGGGGGGGGGGGGTGTCTCCATAGTTCTGGGTCCATAGTCCATTGGAAGGAAGCTAGCCCTCAGGCCTCTCCAGCAGCCCCAGTGACGGTTCAATCCGTCACAGTGTGCATTTAGCCTAATTGTTCTGTTTGACAGGGGTCCTGAACGTCAGCTTCCCACAATCAATCAAAATTTCCCTAGGAGATAAAGAAGCAGAAATCTAAGTAATAGTCAAGAGGAAACCTATGGTTTATTCACCCAATAAATGGCTATTTATTAGGGAACCACTGGATTTCTTTTTTTTACTCAGACTGCTGCTTCTTCCTGTCTTGTGCATTATATGAGAGAAGGGTTTGGTCCAACTTTGTGAGGCCTGCACCAATCTTTTAAGTAAATATTGTTTGCCTTTCCTTTAAGGTTGGGGCAACATGGCAACTTTGGATGTGTGACCAAGGAGCAGTTGTATCACAAGCAATGTAAGTGAATGGGTTCATGCTGTGACATGCAAGTTGCCATAACCGCAAGCCCACAGCATACTTACCAATGTTAAGGATGGAAAAATCGGGGTACCCAAAACCCTGCCCCTGGGAACGCTTGACTTCGCCAGAAAATTAACACTTATGGAGGGGGTTAGTTAGCCCTGCCCATTTTCAGCCCAGGACAGCCCAAATCAGAGACAGTTGACAACTACACAACAGTTTCAGGAGCATTCCTCTTATTATAACAACCTGGTTGTTCACAAGACCGCAGAATTGAACTTCGCCTATAGCAGTCACCTTTCCCAGGTACTAATGGTGTGCTCAGATACCCCTGGGACTTACAGTAGGCTTGAAGAAACATATATGAAGCAAGCATTTAGTAAACTGGCAGACAACAGTGTACTGAAATAAACATACAAAATCTAAATGTGATTTAAAAAAAAGATGGTCGTCTGGCAACTGACTAGATGGAAGGTGTTAAAAATGAATGACAGTGAGCAGAAATTGCAAAAAACTGGCCTGGCAAGACATCCAAGACAAATCAAAAACCAACTTAACAGATAATCACAGAAGCAAGAGGAGATGAGAGATAATATATAACAAGTTTCAATGCTGACAATAATGAAAGGCCAGAGGACCATGGGTCCCAGGATTCACTGACACAATAGACTACAATAAGATGCCAAGAATCTGGGGAAAAAATGCACATTCACATGCAGGGCCGGTTCTAGGTGAAATGGGGCCCTGGGGCGTAAAATAATAAGGCCCCCCCCACACACACAACACCTGCTGACTTTAACATCCCCCCTATCACTACAGAAATACATCACCCCATACCTCTTACATCCAGTGATGTCTCCTTTGATGTAGATGTTGTCTGTCCTCGTCTTCTCCTTTCAGACCTTCAGACCAGACCACCATTTTGTCGCCATTTTCCGTCTCTGCAGTTTGACAACAACAAAAAAAAATCTTAGTTTGCTACTTTTCCATCATCCTCCCATCTTCTGGACAAATTATCCTACTACCCCCAATACTGTGGCACTATGCTCCCCAATACTATACTGCAGAAACAGATAATACCCCTGATAATACTAGTACCACACAGAGCCCCTCATATAAAATACCCCTTCTTTGTGGCCTCAGTAGAAGCCCCCATAGTGCCCCATAATAATGTTCCAGTATCAAGTGCCTCTCTTCCACCCACCATGTGCCAGTAACAAGTGCCTCTCCATGCCCCCCATGTGCCAGTAACACGTGCCTCTCCATGCCCCCCATGTGCCAGTAACAAGTTCCAACCCCCCGATGTGCCAGTAACAAGTGCCTCTCCATGCCCCCTATGTGCCAGTAACAAGTGCTACCCCCCCATGTGCCAGTAACAAGTGCCTCTCCCCACATGTGCCAGTATCAAGTGCCCCCCATGTGCCAGTATCATGTGTCAAACTCCTCCCATGTGCCAGTATCAAGTGCCAACCCCCCCATGTGCCAGTAATAAGTGCCTCTCCATGCCCCCCATGTGCCAGTAACAAGTGCCAACCCCCCCATGTGCCAGTAACAAGTGCCTCTTTTCCTCCCCATGTGCCAGTATCAAGTGCCCCCCATGTGCCAGTATCAAGTGCCAAACCCCCCATGTGCCAGTATCAAGTGCCAACCCCCCCATGTGCCATTAACAAGTGCCTCTCTTCCCCCCCATGTGCCAGTATCAAGTACCTCCTCCCCATTTGCCAGTATCAAGTGGCAACCCCCCCCCCCCCATGTGCCAGTATCAAGTCCTGAGGATGGCGATACAGATGACTATGGAGATGAGCGCTTCTACAATGGAAGCGTTCATCTCCCTGTGACCTGCCGGTGTCGGGTGGTTGGCTTGGGGACCCCTAAGGACTCGGGGGCCGCTTGCCGCTATGGAAGCGCCAGCCCTGTTCACATGCTATTCCATACAGGCCAGCCATGGCTACAAAGCTGTATGAGGGCTTGATTTTTGTGGGACAACTTGTAGTTTAGATTTTTATCATTTTGGCATACTTAACGCTTTTTTTATAGCCTTTTATTCCTTTTGGTAGCGAATAAATGAAAAACAGCAAATCTGGCAGTTTTTTATGGCGGTCACTGTGTGGGATAAATTATGTGATGATTGTATAGTACAGGTTGTTATGGATGCTAAGATAGAAAATATACAGTATATATTTTTTTCATTTTTTTATTTTTGCATTTTTTTTATATTTAAATAATTTTTTCAATGGAAAAGGATATTTATTAACACTATTTAGTCCTACAAGGGGACTTTGATATGTAATTGCTCACATAATACACTGTACGTATGTAGTGCAGTGTACTATATACTGTCAGTACGGTGCATTTCTGACACAGCCTGATAGGCATACCCTGCAAGCAGAAATGTGGGCTTTCATTAGGCCCCTGGCTGCCATACTAAGACATTGGCACCGCAGTATTACATTTGCAGAAATACCAGTGCCTCCTCTGAAACCACTTATATGCCATTGTTGATATGGGCTGCAGTATCGAAGGGGTTAAACAGCCCGGGTCTGCACTTCTGCGCACCTGGGCCATTTGAGCAGAACCCCGGCTCTCATACCAGTGCTGAGTTTCTGTTCTCCCCTGCACAGAGAACTGTACAGCACTCAGGCTAGGCTGCCATAAAAAGGCCTAAGGCCCATTAGTAAGCACCATAAAAGGAGTATTGACAGTCACTAATGGGTTAAAAGCTATAAAATTTGCCTGATGTACCTCAAAATGGTGTCATTTTAAATACAACTTGCCCTGCTTAAAACAATCCCTCATATGACTATATTGGCGGAAAAATAAATGCGGAAATCAAAAGATGAAAAAAATATATGTTAAGCCTTAAGTACCAAACTAGGCTGCATCTGTAATGGGTTAATTGAGTTGTGACAATTATGAAATATCTGAAATTTATTTGAAATGTATCAATCTTAAACGTCACTTGGTTGATTTATTGCCTGTTGTAAATAACAAGTTGGACGATAGGAAAGGTGAGGGTGATTACTTAATAACTAAGCAGTGAAAGAAATGTTAACCTTGTGCAGAATATGTGGCAAAAGTCCTGCGTAAGTAGTGATATGGCCTTCACGGCTTTCAACTACTCGTTGAACCGGACCAAAGCCCACATAAAAGAATGGAGGTTTTCACATGGTGTGTGGTCATGTACAGCAGAATATGTTCAGATATTTCTAGTAGTACACTATGGAATCCTTAACTTTTGGTCAGTTTTTAGAATTAGGTACAATTGCATATAAATATTATCTTCATATTAATGAAAACATTGTAGGACACAATAGGGCTATAACTGGAGAAAATGCACTCAGCATTAAATAGAACTACAGAGTTGGAGGGGATGATTATATCAGCCAAACCCGCCAATTTTTTTTAGGACCAGCCAACCATCCAACTCTGTTTGCACAGCATTGCACTCAGGTTGTCCATATTATCACATCAGTTCCCTACAATCCAATCAAAACTTTTTTTTTTCCATTAATTACTGTTTGAATAAGAATATATGTACATAGCCAGCCATCAACAAATTATGTGTGAAGGTCACAGAAAATCCTTCCAGTTGGAAGAGCAGCCATTCACTTTAATGGTTTTGAGGAGGAAAATAAGAAAAAAAATATTTTGAACCAAAAGGTCTGCTTTTGGTGGGTTTTGAACTAATGGTGGTCGGTGGATGACACTATTATGGGGGATCTGTGGATGGCACTGTCATGGGGGCATCTGTGGATGGCACTGTCATGGGGGCATCTGTGGATGGCACTGTTATGGGGGCATCTGTAGAATGCACTGTTATGGGGGCATATGTGGATGGTACTGTTATGGGGCATATGTGGATGGCACTATTATGGGGCATATGTGGATGGCACTGTTATGGGGGATCATTATGGGAGCATCTGTGGATTGCACTTTTATGGGGGCATCTGTGGATGGCATGACACTGCTATGGAGGCATCTGTGGATGACACATATATAGCATCTTATCTAATGTGTCATCCACAGATCCCCCATAACAGTGTCCCTGTGTAGTGAATGGGGGGCTGGCATCTGGTTTTGTAATGGCAGCGGGGCCCGGTGCAGTCACTGTATTCTACTACACCAGGCCCCGCTCACAGTAGTATAATCATATCTAACTTGTAGGTATTGTTAAACTATTCAAATATCATCTAAAATCCAGCGCTTTACTTACTACTAACTTCGTTGCAGCCAGGAGGCCGGGCGCTCGCTCGCAGCGTGACTCACTACGTCACGCACCTACGCCGCCTGCTTCATTTATAAAGTGGGCGGAGCAGGCGAGTGACGCAGTGAGTTACACTGCCGCCCGCTCAGCCTCCTTTGAAGAGTAGTTTATGTATGGATTATAGGAAAGTCTGTACTACAGCTCTGAAGTTGGATAGCTGTCAGTGAGCTTTAAAATATGCTGATTGTCCATATTCACCCATGTTTCTTGACATATTTACCTTTTTTTACCTTTAACTGTACTCTCTGTCTTGACACTCTTCTCTCCCCCTGATGATGCATAAGGCCTCTTTCACACGGGCGTGTGCTCCCCGTTGCCATATTGTGGACCACATTTGTATCCCACGGGTGCCGTTCCATGGGCATTCCGCATCACGGATGTGGACCCATTCACTTCAATGGGTTCGCAAATCCGGAGATGCGGAATGGTGCGTAACGGAAGCACGGAACGGAACCCTATGGAAGCACTACGGAGTGATTCCGCGGGGTTTCGTCCCGTACTTCCGTTCCACAAAAAGATAGAACATGTCCTATCTTTTTGCGGAAAGGCCAGGTCGCAGACCCATTAAAGTGAATGGGTCCGCGATCTGCTGAGGCTGCCCCATGGACTGTGCTAGTGAAGATCCCGTAGAACAGATCCCGTAAAAAAAATATGCAGCAGGATTCTTTCTTTTCTTTTTTTTACAGCATCCTGTCTTTGTTAAGAAGAACAGAAAATTTAACTGTGATGTGAACTCAGCCTAAGATGAAAAGCATAGTGGCTAAATGATTTAGGGCCTAGAGAGGGTGAGGTGTGCTCAGTAGGATTGCTGTTTTTGGGACGATGGTCCAACAATCTTTTAAGGTAAGTATTCTGAGGGCCTAGAACCAGCATATATAGGCTCACACAGCTTCTCCATCACATGTGTGATTCTTTACCAACTTGCAGAAACGGCAGAAGTTTTCCACATCTGTTTTTTTGTTACATTTATTCATTGGCTACATCCCTTACACAGTTAAAGGGGTATTCCAGTTATATAACTTTTTTTAACTCCTGTAGTATTGGTGTGTACAGGTCCTTCTAAAAAAATTAGCATATTGTGATAAAGTTCATTATTTTCTGTAATGTACTGATAAACATTAGACTTTCATATATTTTAGATTCATTACACACAACTGAAGTAGTTCAAGCCTTTTATTGTTTTAATATTGATGATTTTGGCATACAGCTCATGAAAATCCAAATTTCCTATCTCAAAAAATTAGCATATTTCATCCGACCAATAAAAGAAAAGTGTTTTTAATACCAAAAAAGTCAACCTTCAAATAATTATGTTCAGTTATGCACTCAATACTTGGTCGGGAATCCTTTTGCAGAAATCACTGCTTCAATGCGGCGTGGCATGGAGGCAATCAGCCTGTGAGGTGTTATGGAGGCCCAGGATGCTTCGATAGCGGCCTTAAGCTCATCCAGAGTGTTGGGTCTTGCGTCTCTCAACTTTCTATTCCCAATATCCCACAGATTCTCTATGGGGTTCAGGTCAGGAGAGTTGGCAGGCCAATTGAGCACAGTAATACCATGGTCAGTAAACCATTTACCAGTGGTTTTGGCACTGTGAGCAGGTGCCAGGTCGTGCTGAAAAATGAAATCTTCATCTCCATAAAGCTTTTCAGCAGATGGAAGCATGAAGTGCTCCAAAATCTCCTGATAGCTAGCTGCATTGACCCTGCCCTTGATAAAACACAGTGGACCAACACCAGCAGCTGACATGGCACCCCAGACCATCACTGACTGTGGGTACTTGACACTGGACTTCAGGCATTTTGGCATTTCCCTCTCCCCAGTCTTCCTCCAGACTCTGGCACCTTTATTTCTGAATGACATGCAACAGTCCAATGCTGCTTCTCTGTAGCCCAGGTCAGGCGCTTCTGCCGCTGTTTCTGGTTCAAAAGTGGCTTGACCTGGGGAATCCGGCACCTGTAGCCCATTTCCTGCACAGACCTGTACACGGTGGCTCTGGATGTTTCTACTCCAGACTCAGTCCACTGCTTCCGCAGGTCCCCCAAGGTCTGGAATTGGTCCTTCTCCACAATCTTCCTCAGGGTCCGGTCACCTCTTCTCGTTGTGCAGCGTTTTCTGCCACACTTTTTCCTTCCCACAGACTTCCCACTGAGGTGCCTTGATACAGCACTCTGGGAACAGCCTATTCGTTCAGAAATTTCTTTCTGTGTCTTACCCTCTTGCTTGAGGGTGTCAATGATGGCCTTCTGGACAGCAGTCAGGTCGGCAGTCTTACCCATGATTGCGGTTTTGAGTAATGAACCAGGCTGGGAGTTTTTAAAAGCCTCAGGAATCTTTCGCAGGTGTTTAGAGTTAATTAGTTGATTCAGATGATTAGGTTAATAGCTCGTTTAGAGAACCTTTTCATGATATGCAAATTTTTTGAGGGTTTTCATGAGCTGTATGCCAAAATCATCAATATTAAAACAATAAAAGGCTTAAACTACTTCAGTTGGTGTGTAATGAATCTAAAATATATGAAAGTCTAATGTTTATCAGTACATTACAGAAAATAATGAACTTTATCACAATATGCAAATTTTTTGAGAAGGACCTGTATATGGTGCACATATCAGCCTCTGAAGTGACTCTGTTTTGAAATTATGCACCCCACTTTTTCCAGGTCTGCTTTTCTTTCTTGAAACACACAGTGGAGAGCGCATCCTCTGTCATGTTTGTGAAAAAGACAGAACAATGCATACAGAGAGATATGTGGAAAGTACCGAGTGATCCACAGTCAAAAACATACAGACACTCTGTAAGATTTGCAGACAGACAGGCTCAGACAGCTTGAGAGACGCACAGATGAGAAAAGTTCAATTGACACTGCGCAAGAACTACATAGGCAAGCTGGATAAAGACAAAAGCTACAACCTAAGCTTCCTGCTACATGTCAGGATTATTCAGCTTCAGGTGATGTAGAGCATAGCTCCCTTACATGCCTTGGAATCAGCAGACAGGAAGTTCAGGGGAGATAAGCCTGACTAGATAGAGCTTGTTCCAGGTGCAAGAGAATGCTCATTCACAGAGCTGGGACTAGACAAAGAGCAGAGAAACTGAGCATGATCGACCAGCAGCAGGAGAGAGCAGACAGGTTGTAACTAAGGGAAGCAGAAGTGTTAACAAGGCAGAGGGAGACTAAGTAGTAAGTACATGTTATTAGAGCATATTAGATATTTGTTAAACCTGTACAATGCTTTCAAAGTAGACCCAATCCAATGAACCGGAATACCCCTTTAGCTGCTACTTTTAAAAGCTATGGGGGGGTTATTTATCAAACTGGTGTAAAGTAGAACTGGCTTAGTTGCCTATAGCAACCAATCAGATTCCACCTTTCATTTCAGAAAATGAAAGGAGGAATCTGATTGGTTGCTATGGACAACTAAGCCAGTTCTACTTTACACCAGTTTGATAAATGGCCCCCTATGTTTATATGGCACTTTACAACTCTATCTCAATGATAGCTACTCTCTATAGTGTCAGGAAGGGCCTCTTTTACTTTCCTGTCCTGGCTGAAGTTTGACGGGTTTGGTTTGTTGGTCTCAGCTGTGAAACATGTTTATTATATGTGTATAAAGATGAATTAATGCGCAATACTCTGAGAATCATACCACAGTATGCTACACTCTTTGCATAGTCTTTTATTTCAATACACTTCCTATTACACTATGCTCTAATGTGATGTGAACAGAACCTCACAAGTGGAGCAGAGATATGACATGAAAGAGCCAGTGTGAAGATTACTTTTTTAACAGCCTCTACCATTTTTTAACAGCCTCTACCATTATTGATATTTAACATCAGTCATAAACAAAAAATTGCAAATATCACCCAAAAATTTTTTACGTAGTGCCACAGCTTGTCTCAGTGGTATTAAGGAAAAATGTTCCCAATCAAGTTTTTCAACATGTGTCACCTTATCAGTGGTATCTAGGTTCATCATACTAGAAAGTATATAAAATGAGTGCTTTATCTAATTTGTCATAGAAGGTCATTCTAAAAATAGCAAAATACAAAGAAAGTGAGAGCATCAAATAGTAGACAGGTAATATAATATGTATCAGAATACAATGGACTAAAAGAAATTACAATGTCGGAAGACTAGTGTAAACAAGAATAGCATTTGAGTCCCTTCATTCTCCTTTAGAAATGCAAGAAATTGAGAGGAAAAGTAAAGAAAAAAGAAAAACACACATAAACACAAAATGCATGTATTACAATAGCTAAAAATGATCTCTTGCAGGTGTTCCTTTTTTAGAACTATTTCCCAGGATATATTCTTTATAACATGAACAAAGCATCTTACTATGTTTCATACACATAAACCCCTTAGTGACCAGCCTATTTTTGGCCTTACTGACCAAGCGTGTTGCTTCCTTTTTTCATCATCACATTCCAAAAGCTATAACTTTTTTTATTTTTCTGTCTATATAGCTGTATGAGGGCTTTTTGCAGGTAAATTTATAGTTTTTTAATGGCACCATTTTGTGGTAAACATAACTTTCTGATTAACTTTTATTCACTCTTTCTAGGAGGAAGATTGGAAAAACAGCAATTCTGCCACTTAGTTTTTTAGGTTATAAATTTTCCGGCGTTCATTTTCCGGTATAAATAACATAATATCTTATTTTCTGGGTCAGTACGATTACAGTGATTACATATGTGGTGTGGGTGTAATGTGTTTTAGACCTTTAAAAATAAAAGTACACCAGGGGGTTGCCTATAGTGGCTTGTGACTTTTGCAAAATACACACATAGTAAATGAGCCCTAATCCAAGTCTAATCTCACTTTTAGCTATTAAAGGGAATCTGTCACCAGTTTTATGGTGTCCTAAGTGCAACATAAGCAAGAGATAGATCCCCTTAGCAAAATGCTGGGTCACTTTCTATAATTGACCATTTTGTGCTAAACAACTCCAGCACTGTTGCGCCCTCTGCACTTTGATTGACAGGGCCAGGCAGTCAGTGGTGGACTGGGAACTTAAAATTACCCTAGAAAAAATACTAAATGTGGATCAGTTTTGTAGTTGGGTTCAAATTGATGGAAGGCAGGGCCAGCAATACCATATTGTGGCACATTATGCCACCCCAACAGAGAAAAATACCAGAGTCCATCACAAAATACTGCACCAGCAGCACAAAATACATCCCCAAAAACTTCCACTGGCCAGCCATGAGGAGGGCTCAGGTGCCCCCTGGGCATCGGCCCACTGGGAAATTTCCCTGTAAGGTCTATGGCCAATCTTCCCCTGCAGGCGGTGTTAACGTGATAACTAGGAATGAACGAATTGACTTAGGATTAAACATCCGATCCGATTAATATAAAACTTCATTCTAATACTGTACAGAGCATGAGCTCAGTACAGTATTAGAATGAATTGGCTCCGATGAGCCGAAGTTATTGCTTTGCGAAGTCTCGCGAGACTTTGCGCAATAACTTCATAAATTAATTTGTACCATAAAAAAACATTTCCCGAACTCTGGTTCGGTTCCAAGGTACCACTTGGAACCAAACCCGAGTTCAGGAAATAGCTTTTTACAGTACAAATTAATTTATGAATTCATTACGCAAAGTCTCACGAGACTTCGCGAAGCAATAACTTTGCATCATCGGAGTCAATACATTCTAATACTGTATGGAGCTCCTGCTCCGTACAGCATTAGAACAAAGTTTTATGTGTATCGACTTGCTTGTCGTGAAGACGATTCGCTCATCCCTAGTGATAATTTGCTCATCCCCAGTGATAATGCCTGGCCCTGACTTTTCATAACGTCAATCAAAGTGCAGAGAACGCAGCAGTTGCAGAGAGAGCTGGTCCTCTAGGTGTAATGGCAACACCCTTCTTGCTCCTAGAGGCTCCTTTACATATAATAAAACTTCATTTTTTTCAGCAATGCAGGCACATATGAACATGAGACCAACACAGATGTCTTCAGCTGCCAAGTGCACATGTAACAGGTCAGCCAGTGTCATAGGTACAAATCAGATTCCCTTTAAAATTAGGTCATTACAATCTCAGATGAACAACACACAACACATTCTACAGTGCTATTATTTATTTGAAAAAAAAAATGCGAAAATGGAAAAGCCATGTGTAAAAAACTAAGTACACTCAGTAAATCAATAGCTTATAGAGCCACCTTTAGAAGCGACAATTTGAGGTTCTTTTCTGTATGACTTTATTAGTATCTCGCATCTTTCTAGATGAATTTTGGCTCACTCTTTTTTACAACATTACTTCAGTTCATTGTGGTTTGTGGGCATTAATTTATGCACAGTTCTCTTAAGGTTCTGCCACTGCAATTCAATTGGATTGAGGTTTAGATTTTGCCTGGGCCATTTAACACTTTGATTCTTAGTTTTTCAGCCATTCTGTTGTAGATCTCTTGGTGTGTTAGGGATATGTCCTATTGCATGAACCCATTTCGGCCAAACTTTAGCTGTTGGATAGATGGCCTCGAATTTGACTAGAATTCTGTGGTATATAGAGGAGCTCATGGTCGACTCATTGACTGCAAGGAGCCTGGGTCTTGTGGCTGCAAAGCAAGCCTAAATCATCATGACAGTTGGTATAAGGAGTTTACACCAAACATGGCACTGTGCATGGTATAATAGGTCATACCCCAAATACTCACATAACTAATAAATAAAATGAAGACAAGCACAATGTTTTGATTGGAATTTTTTTTTTTTTTTTTAAACAACTTTGGCCACGGCCTTTATTATTAAAACCCCTGCAATAACATTCATAACTCCAAAACACGTAAATGTCATAAAAAATAACCAAAGGTAATAATCACAGAGACCCAGCTCAGCTATAAGCTCGAGCTTGCTTAAAATTTTTCACAAAATACTGCAGGTCAAAAATACAAAGCCGTGACCGAACTAAAATTATACTAAGAGTGGGCGGGCGGGACAGATGCTCCTCCGCTTCAGGTAAGATGAACAGCGCTCTGACCCACGGACACCCCATATTTGCCTGGACACCCACAGGCCACCAATGAGGATTAGTTACCATGGGCCAAATCTGCCCCTACTAAAAATAATCATTGGTCCACACAGGACTCAATGAAATATCTGTCACCAAGCCAGGTAAAAATAACCCTAGGCAGTGGCAGACCAATAAGCTAGCTGTTGATGACCCAAAGAATCTGCCCAGTGATGACCAAATAAAACTTGGCTGGAAAATTTCCTGCCAAAATTAACCAAGGATCCAACATAAGATGACCATAATCTCATGTGGTTCACTCTCCATTGTCCTGGAGCCTACCATGGGAAAATAGGTCATACCCCAATTACTCACATAACTAATAAATAAGATGAAGACAAACACAATGTTTTGCTTGGAAAAAATGTTTTTTTTAACAACTTTGGCCACACCCTTTATTATTTAAACCCGTGCAATAACATTTATAACTCCAAAACACATAAATGTCATAAATAATAACCAACGATAATAATCACAGAGACTCAGCTCAGCCATAAGCTCGAGCTTGCTTAAAGGGCTTCTGTCACCCCACTAAAGTGTTTTTTTTTTTTGGGCTAGTGAAATTAGTTATATTGCGATATATGACAATATAATTGTGTTACTTACTTTGATCCAGCAGTTTCTGCAAAAAACAAAGTTTTATAATATGTAAATTCGGTCTCTACCAGCAAGTAGGGCGGCTACTTGCTGGTAGCTGCTGCAGAAATCCGCCCCCTCGTCGTGTTGATTGACAGGGCCAGCCGGGATCTCCTCCTCCGGCCAGCCCTGTCGGCATTTCAAAAATCGCGCACCTGTGTTGATTCGGCGCAGGCGCTCTGAGATGAGGAGGCTCGTCTCCTCAGCACTCCCTCAGTGCGCCTGCGCCGATGACATCACCGAAATAGAAGACGTCATCGGCGCAGGCGCACTGAGGGAGTGCTGAGGAGACGAGCCTCCTCATCTCAGAGCGCCTGCGCCGAATCAACACAGGCGCGCGATTTTTGAAATGCCGACAGGGCTGGCCGGAGGAGGAGATCCCGGCTGGCCCTGTCAATCAACACGACGAGGGGGTGGATTTCTGCAGCAGCTACCAGCAAGTAGCCGCCCTACTTGCTGGTAGAGACCGAATTTACATATTATAAAACTTTGTTTTTTGCAGAAACTGCTGGATCAAAGTAAGTAACACAATTATATTGTCATATATCGCAATATAACTAATTTCACTAGCCCAAAAAAAAAATATCACTTTAGTGGGGTGACAGAAGCCCTTTAAAATTGTTCCCAAAATACCTGTCACGGACGGTGTACAGGAAACAAGACAAAGCAACATGCATATATGACTCACTGGATCCAAAGCTAAGGAACCAAGGGGAGACCCCTGCACAAGACCTAGCACTTTCCCTGGCTGCTCAGCCTATGCAAAGATCCCAGAGGTGGATGGTTGCATAGCCACGTACCTCGACTATATTACCCCTGTACATCCTACAATAGTGAGGGGACACGACCACCGGCTCCCTACACCAGACACGGAGGGAGTCAGGGTCACCTGGGATCCAGCAAACAGAAAATAACAGATAAATGTACAGCACTTAACTTTGTAGCAGACAGGAAAACAGGATGAGCATGCACACACACTCCAGGAAGAAGTATAAGCCGCCCAGTAATGCATTATGGGGCGGAATTTAAAGGGATGCAATTAGTCCAACTTCATGACAGCTGAGAGAGGCTAACGAGATGAGAAACTGAATACCACAACAAAGAGAACTCAAGGAGGAGGTTCTGAAAGGCTTCTGTCAGAGCTTCTCAGCTGTCTGGTTGTGACAGTACCCCTCCCTCTACGAGTGGACTCCGGACACTCAGAGCCCACCTTCTCAGGATGGGACCTATGGAAAGCCCTAATGAGACGAGAGGCCTTAATGTCCGTCACTGGGACCCACATCCTCTCCTCAGGACCATAACCCTCCCAATGAACAAGGTACTGGAGAGAACCGCGGACAAGACGAGAATCCACAATCCTACAGACCTGAAATTCAAGATTCCCATCAACCATAATCGGAGGAGGAGGCAAAGGCGAGGGTACAATGGGTTGAACATAAGGTTTCAATAAGGACTTATGAAAAACATTATGGATCTTCCAAGTCTGAGGAAGATCAAGACGGTAGGCAACAGGATTGATGACAGACAGGATTTTGTAAGGCCCAATAAACCTAGGACCCAACTTCCAGGAGGGAACCTTCAATTTGATATTCTTGGTAGACAACCACACCAGATCACCAACATTCAGGTCCGGACCAAGCACACGTCTCTTATCTGCCACACGCTTATATCTCTCACTCATGCTCTTTAGATTACCCTGAATCTTTTGCCAAATAGATGACAAAGACGAGGAGAATCTGTCCTCATCAGGTAAACCAGAAGACCCCTCTCCCGAGAAAGTCCCAAACTGCGGATAAAACCCATATGCACCAAAAAATGGTGACTTATCAGAAGACTCCTGATGACGGTTATTTAAAGCAAACTCAGCAAGGGACAAAAAATAACACCAATCCTCTTGATTCTCCACCACAAAACAGCGCAGATATGTCTCCAGATTCTGATTGAGGCGCTCTGTCTGGCCATTCGACTGCGGGTGGAAAGCAGAAGAGAATGACAACCGAACCCCCAAACGAGAACAGAAAGCCTTCCAGAATCTGGAAACAAACTGCGTGCCCCTATCAGAGACTATGTCTGAAGGAATACCGTGCAATTTGACAATGTGATCAATAAATGACTGCGCCAGCGTCTTAGCATTGGGCAAACCAGGAAAAGGAATGAAATGCACCATTTTGCTAAAACGGTCCACCACCCCCAGAATCACAGTCTTCCCCGAGGAACGAGGCAGGTCCGTTATGAATTCCATGGACAGATGTGTCCAAGGACGGGAAGGAATGGGTAAGGGAAGGAGAGGACCTGATGGCCGTGAATGAGGGACTTTGGCACGAGCGCAAGTCTCGCAGGCTGCCACAAAACCCTCAACCGACTTACGAAGCGCAGGCCACCAGAATCTCCGAGCGATGAGATCCAGTGTGGCTCTTGCCCCCGGGTGCCCAGCAAGGACCGTATCGTGGTGTTCCTTAAAAATCTTGTCTCTTAAAGCGAGAGGCACAAACAACCTCCCAGGAGGACAAAGATCAGGAGCCTCTGACTGGGCTGCCTGCACCTCTGCCTCCAATTCAGAAAAAAGAGCAGAGACCACCACCCCTTCGGCCAAAATGGGACCCGGGTCTTCAAAATTCCCGCCTCCCGGAAAACAACGTGACAGGGCATCTGCCTTCACATTCTTAACCCCAGGGCGGAACGTGACAACAAAATTAAATCTTGTAAAGAACAAAGACCATCTGGCCTGTCTCGGGTTCAGACGCTTGGCTGACTCCAAGTAGGTCAGTAAACACGGTAATAGGGTGTCTGGCTCCCTCTAGCCAATGGCGCCATTCCTCAAAAGCCAACTTGATGGCCAACAATTCCCTATCTCCCACATCGTAATTTCTCTCTGCGGAGGAGAGTTTCTTTGAGAAAAAGGCACACGGTCGCCATTTGGCAGGAGAGGAACCCTGAGACAAGACCGCACCCACACCCACCTCAGAAGCATCAACCTCAACTATGAAGGGTAAAGAAATATCAGGTTGCACCAAGATGGGAGCGGAAGCAAAACTCTCCTTGATATTAGAAAAAGCCTTACGCGCCTCTACCGACCAAGAAGAAAAATCTACCCCCTTTCTGGTCATATCAGTGAGTGGTTTAACAATAGAGGAATAATTCAAAATAAACTTCCTGTAATAATTGGCAAAGCCCAAAAAACGCATCAGCGCCTTCTGATTCTCAGGAAGCTCCCACTCAAGCACAGCGCGGACCTTCTCGGGGTCCATGCGAAAACCAGAAGCGGAGAGAAGAAACCCCAGAAATTGAATTTCTGGAACCGCAAAGACACATTTTTCCAGTTTCGCATATAATTTATTCTCCCGCAGGATGAGCAAGACCTGACGTAAATGTTCCTTATGAGTTTTGAAATCAGGAGAAAAAATCAAAATGTCATCCAAATACACTAATACAAATTTTCCCATCAAATGATAAAAAAATGCTGTTCACGAAATGCTGAAAAACGGCTGGGGCATTCATCAAACCAAAAGGCATAACCAAATTTTCAAAATGGCCCTCAGGGGTATTGAAGGCCGTCTTCCATTCGTCTCCTTCTCTGACCCTGACCAGGTTGTATGCCCCTCTTAGATCTAATTTGGAAAATACTTTAGCCCCGACAACCTGGTTAAACAGGTCCGGGATCAGAGGAAGCGGATAAGGGTCACGAATAGTGATACTGTTCAGCTCCCTGAAATCCAGACAAGGTCTTAAAGAACCATCTTTTTTCTTAACAAAGAAAAAACCAGCGGCAACAGGTGACTTCGAGGGTCGTATGTGTCCTTTTCTCAGACTCTCAGAGATATAAGCACGCATAGCGATCCTTTCAGGTTGGGAAAGATTGTATAAACGAGATTTAGGCAGCTTGGTGCCTGGGATGAGATTAATAGGGCAATCATACTCCCTGTGCGGAGGCAAATCCTGAACTCCACTCTCAGAGAAGACATCCGAAAATTCAGAGAGAAAAGATGGTATAGTCTTAGTAGCAACCTCAGAAACAGATGTCGTGAGGCAATTCTCTCTGCAAAAGTCACTCCAACCATTTATTTGCCTCGCTTGCCAATCAATGGTGGGGTTATGTTTAGTGAGCCAGGGTAGCCCCAACACTAGAGGAGTAGGCAAACCGCTAAGGACGAAACATGACACATCCTCAACATGAGCATCACTCACAATTAAACGGATATTGTGAACTATGCCCTTTAATGATTTCTGAGAAAGTGGAGCGAAATCAATAGCAAAAACAGGTATATCCTTTCCCAAAGTGCGCACCTGGAAACCATGAGTTATCGCAAATTGATTATCAATGAGATTGACAGCTGCTCCACTATCCACAAAAATATCACAAAAAATGCTCTTGCTCTCTAGCGCCACCCTAGCAGGCAGGACAAAACGGGAACTACAAGCAAACGGAAAACCTTCAATTTCCGCCTCAACCCTGCCAATAGTAACAGACGGAACATTTTTAAAAGATTTTTTCCTGTTTGTTTCTTTATTACTCCCAGAGAATTGCCTGAATCTCCTAGAGGGACAAATATTTGCCAAATGATTTATACCTCCACAACAAAAACAAACCCTCCCATGCGAGCTGAATCTTCTATTGTCAGAAGCAATCAACCCCAGCTGCATGGGCTCTTGCTCAGAAGGGGCTGACAGCGACTCAGACCCCTGCGCACAGAATGGGACCGCTGCACTGTCCTGGGACTGAGTATGACAGGAAGGAGAGATCTCTCCTCTCTCTCTAAGACGCCTGTCAATACGAACGGCCTGAGACATAGCACAGTCCAAGGAAATAGGCCTTTCATGAAAGGCAAATGCATCTTTCAATCCCTCTGAAAGACCATGGCAAAATTGACTTCGGAGTGCAGCATCATTCCAACCAGTATCAGCTGCCCATCTCCGAAATTCTGAGCAGTATTGTTTACCCTGGCATAATAGACGTAGTCTAGACTCAGCCAGAGCAATACGATCCGGATCATCATATATCTGACCCAGGGCAAAAAAGAATTCATCCACTGAACGGAGGGGCCGTGCCCCCTCCGGCAGCGAAAAGGCCCAGGACTGAGCGTTACCCCTGAGCAGCGATATAATGATCCCCACCCTCCGTTCCTCATCACCAGAGGAATGGGGAAGAAGGCGAAAATGGAGTTTGCAAGCCTCTCTAAAACGCACAAAATTCTCACTACCCCCGGAAAACGTATCTGGGAGTGAGATCTTAGGCTCAGAACAAACTCCATGAACGCCAGCTGAACCGGTCACTTGAAGCTGAGAAAAAGTCCTGCGGAGATCAGCTACCTCCAATGAAAGACCCTGAAGGTGTTCAGCCAAAAGTGAAACCGGATCCATGCTTGAGACGGTTTTGGGCGGCTTATAATGTCACGGACAGTGTACAGGAAACAAGACTAAGCAACATGCATATATGACTCACTGGATCCAAAGCTAAGGAACCAAGGGGAGACCCCTGCACAAGACCTAGCACTTTCCCTGGCTGCTCAGCCTATGCAAAGATCCCAGAGGTGGATGGTTGCATAGCCACGTACCTCGACTATATTACCCCTGAACACCCTACAATAGTGAGGGGACACGACCACCGGCTCCCTACACCAGACACGGAGGGAGTCAGGGTCACCTGGGATCCAGCAAACAGAAAATAACAGATAAATGTACAGCACTTAACTTTGTAGCAGACAGGAAAACAGGATGAGCATGCACACACACTCCAGGAAGAAGTATAAGCCGCCCAGTAATGCATTATGGGGCGGAAATTAAAGGGATGCAATTAGTCCAACTTCATGACAGCTGAGAGAGGCTAACGAGATGAGGAACTGAATACCACAACAAAGAGAACTCAAGGAGGAGGTTCTGAAAGGCTTCTGTCAGAGCTTCTCAGCTTTCTGGTTGTGACAATACCCCCACTAGACTGTGGCCTACCTAAGCCCAGCAGGCCCAACCCCACCAAAACAAAGCTCTATCATGGCTTCCAAATCCAGATTAAATATATCTAGGCCAATGTTGGACAAATGCACAAAATCATAAAAATAAAGGCCGGGCACATCACCTTCTAAATCCACATGTCTGAAAGAAAAGCCCTAAAGCAAGGGCAAATATTTCAACATTAACCTATTCACTCTTTGCCAAATTTTTTCCAACTGTCTCAGGGCCGGTGATCAGAGCCAAAGCAAGCGCAGAATAACCTCGGAAAAAAATAATCCGAGCATCCGGGAACAGTTGCTGCGCCGACACCGATAACCAATTTCATCTGGTAAACCAGTTCCATGGTACTAAACTTACCGATATCGTTGCCACCAAGGTGTATAATTAGCAAGTTGGGATCAGGGTATGATGCAGACATGAGTAGCAACTGATTGAGCAGATCATTCCACCTCATACCCCGAACCCCGTGCCAACAAACTTGAATAGCTGTAGGTGAAAATGAAAGATTAAGTCCATACGGTCGTACACTGGCTCTTATCTGTGCCCAGTGGATAAATGAGTGTCCAATAATCCAAAATACTTTACCTGTAACAAATAAAATACAAATTAATCAATCAAATAAAGACATACATATGCAACATAACAATTAGAGGACCAACGACCGATAGCTTGAATGGAAGATTCATCCATTCCAAGGCGAAAAGCCTCAGTCGCAGCCCCAAGAAAAGAGTGTTATGAAAATTGACGGTCGCTCTGACCCAACCGTGAAATACTCAGTGAAAATATAGCCCGAAAATGGAACTGTGTTAATAGGGAACCATCTTTATAAATTAAAAAATTGGCAAAACCAGCAGGACACATTGAAAGGTAACGGAAACAAAACTTAACTGGACACAATGGGAATGGGAACCGAGAGGTTAACCCAGACACAGAATAAGCAGGGTTGATAGTTTGTTTTGTCTATGTTAGCCATAGCTAACATAGACAGATTGTAAAATACGTACTGGGACTTGTTTATACTGGAGTGAGCTTTACAGTGGGACACTCACTCCACCCGGGCTTCGTTCCTGAGCTTCCATAGCCCACAGCTGCGGGTCACATGGGTCGTTAGGGCCTAATTTAAAGCTCAGTGTAGAGTTGGGAAGTGTGGCCATACATGGAGAGCTGTCAGCTGAACTACAGAAGGTATTGCATGTGCCACCCAATACTTGACCTTTGTACCTGTGGGCCGCGTAGCTGGTCCTATGTATGGTCAGGGACTGTCTTGTTGTATTAGGTACTTGCTCAGCCGAGCAGGGTTTGTTTGTTTAAGCCTATTTGTTAAGGCTATGCTTACGTTTAAATATATGTGTGAAATAAAAACACTTAAATCGGACTTTATCCTGTCTGTGTCCCTGCTTCTTGCACAGCTACCAAGTGTCTACCAGAGCAACCCCCACAGTATGTAAAACAATCGAATTCAAAGAGGGTTTACTTAGTTTTTCTTATGACTGCATGTTTAGGGGATACATCTACCAGAATTCCCCAGTACCAAAATCTGTACCAAATAGTGTGACTGTTGCTGTTTAATTAACATGCTACAGATGTATAATCTGCACCACAGGTCAAGTTATGCGCTGATCCCGTTGCAGATTTTTTTCCAGATTGTGAATAGATTTAGTAAAATCTCATTTACTTTGCTGCTACTATAATACCAAGGAGCGTAGACCCCACGTGTGACTTGTTGTAGTAGTTGACTATCATCATTTTTCTACAAACTCACACGTGCACTACTTTCCCAGAATGCAATAATGTTTATCTACTCACCTGACAAGCAGAACTACAGGGTGGCCCACAAAAAAGTAGCCTGCCTCCAGCGATAGTATGACAAGATAAACGAGCAAGTGGATTTTGTTTTTTTGTTTTTGTTTTTAATTACCCCCAAGTCACAAATTATGCTGAAAGTGGTCCCCGTTCACGTCTATGCGTCTTTGGACACGTCAGATTATGTTGGATGATACTGCTCGCAGCTCTTCAGCAGTTATGCTGCAGAAGAAAAAATGTCCTGCTTTTTCCAACAAGATGGGGTATGCCACACCTCACAGAACTCACTGGCACAGGTTCATGAACTGTGAGCTAGAGGTTATGGCCACCACGTTCCCCAGATTGTCCATATGTGATTTTTATCTGTGGGAAAATTTCAAACAGAAAGTGTCCGCTAACAATCCACATCCCCTGGATCAACTCAAGGAGAACATCACAAACTCTATCTGCAGCATCACAAGCAGCATCGGCCAACATAATCTAACGTGCCCAAAGATGCATAGACGTGAACAGGGACCACTTTCAGCATTTTTTGTGACTTGTGGGTAATTAAAAAAATAACAATCCACTTGCTCATTCATCTTGTCATACTATCGCTTGAGGTGGGCCACCCTGTATAAATATGGGGCCTGTACATGTAGTGCTTCGTGCAAGGAGTTTAACTGTGACTTACCACAGTTCTAATTTGTGGATTTTGGAAGCATAGTTTGTACAGGTGAAACTCGAAAAATTAGAATATCGTGCAAAAGTCCATTTATTTCAGTAATGCAAATTAAAAGGAATTGCATTAATGCAGCTTAAAATTAGAATTTTGTGAAAAGGTTCAATATTCTAGGCTCAAAGTGTCCCACTCTAGTCAGCTAATTAATCCACACCCCCTGAACAAAGAGAACCTCAAAATTGTGACTTTGAGTTTTCATAAGCTGTAAGCCATAATCATCCAAATTTTATAAGAAATAAAGGCTTGAAATATCTTGCTTTGCATGTAATGAGTCTATCTCATATGTTAGCTTAACCTTTTAAGTTGCATTACTGAAATAAATGAACTTTGCACCATATTCAAATTTTTCGAGTTTCACCTGTATACTTGAAGTGCATTAACCCCTTCAGAACCTCCACTGTACATGTACAGCAGAAGTCCAGTCTCCAAGTTGGCACAGCAGGAGGCTCCATAAGCACTGGGTCTGGGGCTAATGTCTGTGATCGTCATCTGAGAGTACTAAAGCTTGAACCTGTGCTCTGGGCCCCTTTCCCCTGGCTGAGATTGGTAGAAAAAGGCCTGAGCCTGGTAGAAAGCTTCCAGGCTGATTACTAGTATATTCCAGTGCAGGCCTGCATGTGGCAGCACTGCATTGGAATATATTGAATCCTGTATTCTATCGCTGATACATACCCATTACAGAATACAAGTGGCAATCTAATGGTAGCTTGTTATAGTCACCTTTAACAAGGGGGGACTATTAAAAAAGTTTTTAAAGATGTAAAAAACAAAAAACAAATATCAGAGTTCAAATCACTCCCCTTTCCCTAGAATAAAAAAAATTAAACATCATAGGCATCAGCACATCCGAAAACACGTGTACTATTAAAATATAAAAATATTATTCCTATATCGCGAAAGGCGTAATGGAAAATAAAATTGCCAATGCACCATTTTTTTGTCGCTTCATCTCCCTAAAAAAATTTAATAAAATGGGATCAAAAAGTCATACACACTCCAAAATGATATCAATAACAAGTACAGATCATCTTGCAAAAAATGACCTCTCCATAGATGTAACTATAAAAAAGTTATAGGGGTCAGAATATGGTATTAAAAAGAAAATAAATGTGGTAGTGTTGCGATCGTACTGACCCACAGAATGAAGGTAACAGGTCAATTTTACTGCATAGGGAACTTCCATTGTGGTGGAATTTTTTATTTATTTTTTCCAATTACACCCCCTTTGGAATTTTTTTTATTCCAGTTTCCCACTAAATTGTATGCAATAGTAAATGGTGCCATTAAAAAGTACAAATTATCCTACAAAAAACAAGCAATGATACGTCTATGTTAACAGAAACTCCTGGAAGGCAGAGAGTAAAAAGCTAAAAAGCAAAATTGGAAAATCTCAAGGTCCTAAGAGGGTTAAAGATGTCCACTCAGGAGATGGACAAATGTCTGTCTTCAGCAGATCCAGCCAGACATATGTAGACCACTGATGGCTGGATTAGTATTAGGGCTTGTTCACACGACCGTGTGCAGCCCGTGCAGTGCTGTGGACTGCAAATTGCGGTCCGCAATGCACATGCACCTACCGTGGGCCAGCTGCATGCGGATCGCAAACCCATTCACTTGAATGGGTCCGCGATCTATCTGTTTCACAAAAGGATAGAGCAAGATACGGAAGGACTACGGAGTGCTTCCTGGGATTCCGTTCGGTGCCTCCGCACCGCAAAAATATAGAACTGTTCCGCATCTCCTGATTTGCATCTGTGATGTGGAATAGACAAATGCGGTCCGCAATACGGCAACGGGCAACACACTTTCGTGTGAACAAGCCCTTATCCGAATAATCAGGAATGTGTATGGATGTATATATTGGCAAAGTAATGGCAATCTATACAACTCCCTTGAGAAACGACTACTCACAATACTAATGAAGGGAATATATTGCAAATAAAACTTAACTTTTAATGTATTGAATCTAAAATATCAGCACACTTCAAATAAACCAAAAAAGAACAATCTTACCAGTATGGCGAAGATATGAATCAGTATATTGCCTAACCGGTCTGGGTTGAACAGCGTACAACGAAGTCTGGATCACACATGCTGTGCCGGGTCAACGAGCAAAACAGACGGAGCCAAGAAATAGGGGATAGGAGAAAGGATACAGTAGTGTGTATCCTATCCCTATCACACCCTATTCGGAGCTATTGAGCCCTAATTGACCTCCTAATACGGAGTCATAGCCCTAAAAAGAGCGTCCCCGTCCGGAACCTCACCCTATTATATAGTCCCTATAGAACCCTATAAAGGAAAAAGGGGTGATCTAACTAAACCCTTCCTGAAAGAAGACTAAAGCTAGTCTAAAGCTGGGGACAGATGTCTACATAAAAGAGTCCCTCCTAACAAAAGATTGAGGCCTCATGCAGACGACCGTTGTTGTGTTCCGTGCCTGTTGTTCCGTTTTCCGTGATTTTCTGCGGACCCCTTGACTTTCAATGGGTCCGTGGAAAACTCAGATAATGCACCGTTTGTCATCCGCGTACGTGATCTGTGTTTCCAGTCCGTGAAAAAAATAGGACCTGTCCTATTTTTTTCACGGACAACGGTTCGTGGACCCGTTCAAGTCAATGGGTTCGTGAAAAAACATGGATGCACACAAGATTGTCGTCCGCGTCAGTTTTTTTCCTATCATTTGCATGGCAAACTAAACTTAGATTTTTTTTTTTACTTTCCTTCATGTTTGGAGATCCTCCAAAAATAAAGGAAGACACACGGAAACAAAAACGGACACGGAACACAGAACAACGGAACCCCGTTTTGCAGTCCGTAAAAAAAATACTGTCGTGTGCATGAGGCCTAAAGCTGGTCTAAAGCTGGGGTCAGATGTCTGAAAAAGAATAGTACCAACACGTTGTGAAGAACTTTGACCCATGACACATCAATCAGGTGGTATAGGACAGCCAAAAGAGACGTTTCAGCACATGGACATAACTCCTACCTTATAAAAAAAAAACGATCTGGCTGCCATTTTACATTCAGTCTTACTTACTTACTTTCTATATAGTGCATTTGGGTAGTGCAGCATTTGTTTGCGGTTTTGATGCGTTACCGCAGCTGCAGATAGTGACAAACTCCATTGGAACAAATAATTTCTACTGTTTGATATACCAGTTGTCCCCCCAAAAAAACGATTAAAGCAGGGGTGTGATATACCTTCTTCCACAAATACTGCTCTTCTATAGGGACTTTTGTCACAGGGTCATTTTGAAAATGACAGGCAGAGGAAGAGGCAGGCCATTCCACAGGGGTAGTAAGGTCGGGCAGGTGCACCAGGCCGGAGCCTAAGTGAGAAGTTGCAGAAGTTGCGTGCGATTATGTCAAAGGATGCAACAGACTTGGTTGAGTGGCTCACTCAGCCTTCCGCTTCTGCACCCTCCTCAGCCTCTCTATCTGCACCCTCTTCACTTTCTGCTGTGTGCACCCCCAAAGACACTACCACCACCACCATATCCCCTCCACTCGAGACAGAGGAATTATTTTCCCATCTTTTACAAGACCTTACCGATGCGCAGCCATTCTTGGCATCGGATCAGGAATAGGCGGCATTAGCGGTCGCCACGGCAGTCTGACGACAATACCCAGATCAGCCCAAGGAGGGTGGTCCCCGCTGTTGCTGCCTACTTCGAGATCTCTAATGTCAGTGGTGGTGAAGGGGACGATGATGACGTGTTGATGGACGTCACATGGGTGCCCACAAGAGAGGAAGAGGAGGGGAGTTCAGAGGGAGAGACGGAGCAGCAGATAGGGAGGAGAAGCAGGCAGAACTTACAGTGCACAGGAGGCAAAAACCAGACTGCTAATGTATCTGGAATGAGCCATCCAACATGCACGGTCACATCTGGCACTCTCAGGACGCCAGCACATGGCTCCGCAGTTTGGGCTTTTTTTTAACGTGTCCGCTGCTGACAATAGTGTTGCCATCTGCAGCCTGTGCTGTCAACACATAAGTCGCGGTAAGCAAAACACTCACCTAGGGACAACCTCCTTAAGAAGGCACCTGGCCTCTCATCACTGAGCCCAGTGGGAGCAACACCGTCAGAACCCACAAAGACACACTCCTGGTGCTCCCTGTCCTGCCTCTTCCCCTTCTCCTCTCTCCTCCCATTTGTCCTCCACTTTCCACTGTGCCGTTGTCATGCTCATCTGGCAAAAGGCAGGCTTCTGTGGTCCAAATGTTCGAGCTAAAAAAGATTATGATGCCGGATAACCCTCTTGCCCAACGGCTGACCGCCGGCTTGTTGGAACTGCTAGCCCTCCAACTACTGCCATATAAACTGGTGGACTCAGAGGCTTTTAGAACATTTGTGGCCATTGGCACAATGCAATGGAAGGTCCCCAGAAATAAATATTTCTCCCAGGAGGGCATCCCAGAGCTATTTGGCCACGTTCAGCAGCAGTGGAATGCAGCTCAGTGGCTAACCCCGCTCAATTTGACAGTTGGTAAAGGATGTGCGACAACGGTGCCAATCTGCTGATCGTGCTGAAACAAGGCAAAATGACACACGTGCCGTGCATGGCACACGTCCTGAACTTAGTCGTGCAGAGATTTGTTGCCAAATACACCGGGGTCGAGGACATCTTGCGGCAGAGAAGGAAAATCTCCGGCGACACCACCTGTCCGTCAGACGTCTGATTTGTGAATGCCCGACGCAATGGAACTCGTGTATATATATATATATATATATATATATATATATGGAACCTTGTATATGCTTGATAGGCTACTCCAGAAGAACCGTGCAGTTAATGACTACCTGTACGAACTCTGCGGTAGGACAGGTTCTAGGGAGCTTGTTTTTTTTTCACCGCGCCAGTGGCTGCTCATGCGCGACGCATGTAGACTTCTGCAGCCGTTTGATGAGATTACCAAACTGGTCAGTCGCAGCCAGGGCACCATCAGTGACATCGTACCTTCTTTCTGAACCGTGCATTGCGTCGTGTCATTGATCAAGCCGTCGAGGAGCAGGACAGGAAGATGAGAAAGTCGGATGCTGGATGATTTCCCAGGGGGGGTTACTCCATCTGAGACGAGTCAACAGGAGTCTGAAGAGGAGTCAGAGGAGGATGGTGCCGGGGCGGAGGAGGAGCAAGAAGGGCATGCTTTAAACGTTTCTAGGATCCCTGGTGTTGTCCGTGGCTGGGGGGAGGATACTGAGGACGACACTATCCTGGACGATGAGCAGGAGCCAGGCCACTCCCCCGCTTCCAATCCAGTGTTTGAAGAGGGACCCAGTATAAAAAGCATAAATGGCAAGGACCAGTACTGGGTGGCATCGTACTTGGACCCACGGTACAAACACAAAATAGCGGACATGTTACCAGCATCACAAAGGGCTGTCAGAATGCAGCACTTCCAGGCCTTGCTTCGAGAAATGCTGCATTCTGCTTTTGCGTGCGCTGGCAGAGGAATTTCCAGTCACAGAGAAACAGTTGTGGGTACCAATCCAACAGCACATGCAAGAAGAGGGCGGTTTGAAGATGTGTTGGTCACTTCGGATTCATTCTTGAAGCCAACCCATTGACAGCTGCCCTCCGGATCCAGCCTCAGGGAACGTCTAGACCGACAGGTGTCTGACTACATCGAGTTAACAGCCGATGTGGACGCTCTGAGAAGCGAGGAATCCCTGGACTACTGGGTGTGCAGGCTTGACCTGTGGCCAGAGCTGACACAATTTGCCATGGAACTGTTGGCTTGCCCCTCATCCAGTGTCCTGTCTGAAAGGACGTTCAGCGCAGCAGGGGGATTGTGACTGATAAGCTCACTTGCCTAGCTCACGACAGTGTGGACTACCTCACATTTCTAAAAATGAATAAGGCATGGATCTCGGAGGAATTGAATACCTCTGACGACCATGTTTAATTAAATTTTCTATGGACAGCCCACAAATATCCGCCACCACGCAGAACAAATATTGGTCCCTGTCTTCGGTAAATACAGCGGCATAAAAGGCCTTTTCTGTCCATTGAATGCCTAATGTTTTGGGTCTCAGAGGAATTCAACACCTGTGATGACCACATGTTTTTAACCATTATCATTAGGGTTTTTTTTTTTCCAAGAGGGGGGGATTTCCTTAGCCATGTTTTTATATTTTTAGTTTTCTTAAATATATGTATTTGACCTATATTTGTACTGGCCTTCAGTAAAATTGATATCCATTGACCGTCTAACAGACCTCCAGCCACATACTTACTTGTTCTTTTATGTACGCTGAATGCATAATTTTTGGGGCCTGTAGTTCAATGGCCTGCTGTAAAATTGATATCCAATGACCGTGTAATCTACCTCCAGCCACATACTTGCTTGTTCTTTTATGTACGCTGAATGCATAATTTTTGGGGCCTGTAGTACACTGGCCTGCTGTAATATGGATATCCAATGACCGTTTATTCTACCTCCAGCAACATACATACTTGTCCTTTTAAGTACGCTGAATGAATAATTGTTGCGGCCTTGGAGGAATTCAACACCAGTGATGACCACGTTTTATCGAATTTCAACTATTATCTTTTTTTTTTTTTTTCAAGAGGGGGTATTTTGTTAGCCATGTTTTTAATCCAATTTAATATTTTTAGTTCTTTTAAATATATGTATTTGACCTGTATTTGTTATGGCCTGCAGTAAAATTGATATCCATTGACCGGTGAATGCCTAATGTTTGGGGCCTGTAGTCCAGTGGTCTACAGTAACATTTTTATCCATTGACCGCATAATATACCTCAAGCAACATAATCAGAATTTCTTTTATGTCAGGTGAATGCCTAATTTTTAGGGCCGGGCCCGTACTCCCGTGACCTAAAATAAAAATGTTCTAGGCTCCAACAGGGCACATTTCAGAAAATTTCCCTTATAAAAAGTACCCTGATTAAGATACATATTTTTGGGGGGACTTTTTGGCATTGATCCTCCCCCCCAGTATGTCACTGTCCATGTTGTGGGACTATTTGTACACTTCTACTAAGTATTTGGTGGCTGAAAATATGAGCTGAAGGTTTTTCAGGTTCGCCTGCCAATAAAGTGAATGGGGCCCGCGGCGAAATTGCGGTTTGCGAACATTTGTTCGCGAACCGTCCCGGCCGATGTTCGTCCATCACTACCCTGAATAATCAGGGGACAGGGTATCTACAAAAGAAAAAAATATATATACATATATTAAAGTGATCAGCAAAGATACTGGTGTCACTGAAAAACATACTGGGGTGGGCTAGTGGTCCTATTCCCTCCCCCTGCACATTTGCCACACTGATAGCATCCTAGTGTGGGGCTACTTAGCCAGCTATTTAGATCTTTTTTTCTCCCCCTTCTGTATGTAATCGAGGGTTGAGGGCCTATGACATCACGCAGGTCAGGGTCCATCAGAAGGATGTCCCATTGTTTGGCAATGGTTTCCTTCACCCGTCTATGCGTAGTATCAAATGTTCCTATGAGCCTAATCAGCTTTTGGGATTTCCCTTTTCTTTCATTCAAAACTTTCAACAGTTTTGTACGTTCCTGACCCCTTGCTCTATAGTAGGCCGGACGCAGGACCTTGTTCTTAGGTGATTAGCCTGGTTTACAAACTCCTGTTCCTCCGAACAATTGCGTTGGAGACTCAGGTACTGTCCGGTGGGTATCCCCCTCTTTAATGGGGTTGGGTGATTACTTTCCCACCGTAATAAGCAGTTTGTGGCCGTGGGTTTTCTGAAAATCGTAGTTGATATACCACCCTTCTCTGATCTGCTAATAAGTATGTCCAAGAAAGGGAGTTTATCTTTAGTTATTTCAAAAGTGAATCTGAGATTTATAGAGTTAGTATTCAAACTTCGTACAAAATCACTAAAGTCTTCTCTGGACCTGCTCCATATGACAAAAATGTCATCAATGAAGCGGGTTCAGAGGACAATGTTGGAAGTACCTGTTAGGGCAGGCATGTCCAAACTGCGGCCCTCCAGCTGTTGCAAAACTACAACTCCCAGCATGCCTGGATAGCTTACAGCTATTAGGGCATGCTGGGAGTTGTAGTTTTACAACAGCTGAAGGGCCGCAGTTTGGACATGCCTGTGTTAGGGGAACATCCCCAAACACCAGTGTCTCCTCCCACAAGCCCAGGAGCAAATTTGCATATGATGGCAAACAAGAACTGCCCATTGCAGTGCCCCTGAGCTGGTGGTAGAAACATCTGTCAAACAGAAAATAATTTCTGGTAAGGACAAATTCCAACAGTTCTCTCACAAAGATATTGTGTGACAATAACTGTTGGCCCTCAGGAAGTGTTCAATTGCTCTCAGTCCAATGTCATGAGGGATGGAGGAGTAAAGGGCCTCAATATTAATAGATACGAGCCACCAATCCCTCTCTAAGGAGATCCCCTCAAGACGTAACAAGAGGTCCCCTGTGTCCCGGATATAGGATGGGAGACTCTGCACAAACGGTCTTAAGATCTTGTCAATGTAAATTCCACAGTTTGTGTCAAGCCACCTATACCGGAGAGAGACTATAGGGTGTCCCTTAATAGGGGATGTCCCCTTATGGACTTTAGGGAGACAGTAGAATGTCGGTGTCATCGGATGTGTAGGGAATAGGCAATGCCATTCATCCTCACTGATGAGTTTATTTGTTTTTGCCCTCAAAAGTATCCCTTTCAGCTCCTCTCTATATTGTGCAGTCGGATTTGCCTTCAGACATTCATAGCCTTCCCTTCCCGTCTTTCAAAATGATCTTGCACATGTCTGCGTAACCGCTAGTATTCATTATTACGATATTCCCCCCTTTGTTTGGGGGTTTGATGGTGATGGATTTAAGGGCCCTTTGTTCTTCTGAACTAATGTTTGGAAATATGAGTTTGGAGTCTATACCTACCAAATCTCTAGTGGTGTTTCTCAGGAAAATATTGATGCACGATACATCGGTTTGGGGGGGGGGGGGGCATTTTACAGCTCTTGTTTTTTAGTTCCGTAAATGGACCATTCCCTCTTAGGTGAGTTGACTCCTTCTCCAATCCATATAGTACTTTTACATCATTCAGTATCTTGACTGGAATGCCCAGATCTCGACTTTCCTTCCTATTTTGTTACTGGAAATGCGCCAGCGTAACTTCCTGGCGAAAATATTTAAAACCTTTACCCAGTTAAATAGGTTGAAGTGAGATGTGGGTACAAATGATAGTTCATGTTTTAAACTTGACATTTCTGATTCTGTGATGTTATGTGAGAACAAATTGATTATTAATGTCTCCGATTACCTCAATCCTGACTCTGTGGAGTTATGTTCCTGTTGCGTAGAGGTTAGAGGGTTTACTGTTCTAAAAATGGGCTAGTTTAGCCGAGTTACGGTCTCCCCTGCCTCTAGACAACCCCCCCACCCCCACCCCATTCTAATTGTATAGGTCTCTTTTGGGAATGTATTTTTGCACATAAAGAATACATTAACTCACTTCCCCTCTGCTTTCCATGGAATGAAGCATACATGCTAAGGCCCCATGCACACGACCCTGTCCGTTTTGCGATCAGCAAATTAAGCAAAATATGTATGCGGTTTATTTTTCTCCCGTATTTTAGTTGCAGACCCATTGTTGGGTCCATGGTCTGCATTTTACAGACCTAGGGGCACATTTATTAAGACCAGTGCTTTAGATGCCAGTCTTAATAAGCCCTATACCTGGTGGATCCGCCAGAGTTATGAACAGGCGCAGGCCTCTCCATAACTTTGGCATATCCAGTGCCAGCTTCCTAGCTGTCTTACTTTTAGACCATTTCCTATGGCTAAACCAAGCATAGAAAATGGTAAATGAGACGGGCCTAACGACCCATCCCCTTCCCCGCCCACACCTCGCCCACTTTTTTAGACCTGGCGTGAGCAAGGAAAATTCAGATTGCGGCGCAAAGGAACTTTGAGACGCGATCTGCACCAGAAATACAACAAATTTAGGTGTGTTTCTGTTTCATAAATGACCATGATAGTCTGCATCTTTTTGCAAATGATCCGTGTGATTTCCGCATCCGTATATCTGTCCACAAAATAGTAGAACCTATCCTATACTTGTCCGCAAAATGAGGACTGTGGACCAACTGAAGTCAATGGGTCTGCAAAAAATGTAGATGCAACATGGACCACATCCATATTTTGCAGATCCGCGATTTGCGGACCGCAAAATGGATATGGTCGTGTTCATGGGGCCTAAAGGATATGTCATAAACATGTAGTGGTATATGAGTAAATGCTGTCTACTGTGAGACAGCATAGTAACCAAGAAATATTACATATGAAAAGAATACTCAGGGTCAGGAAGGTCAATAGTCGTGGCCCAGTGTATAGTTACTCAGAGGTGTCTTTAAGTATAAACTGTTGAACTGAGTGTGCCATATTATAGTTATTTAAAACATAACTTTTATTCTATTTATATTTAGGATATTGTGACACTTATATAAAAACAATACTGGTGTTGCACTGCTTTCTTGGAAGTGTTTCAGGTATGGCTAGCAGCTCTTGTCTCTTTATTCAAGCGGCATATTTTCAAGGGGGTCGCCTTCAGAACGATATTTTTGACAAGTTGCTCGGCCTAAGTTCTGTCCCTATATAAGCTAGTCGTGGTGAGTTGGGGGAATCCTAACAGGCTGTACTCCGGGCACTCGCCCTTAAAAGGGCGACCCACAGCCGCTGGTACCTTGGATCTATTGCTGCTAAACCCTGATAATAGAATTTTCCTCAAAGGATGTCCGACGCATTTCACCATAAATTGGTGGTTCTTCAGGGACACAGAATGAAACGCCGGGGCGCCTGGTGCAGTGGCAGCGCTCCCGCACGTATATAGAGGCAGTGGCAACAAGCTGATTCAAAGTGTCTCTTTTTATTGCGTCTCAAACCTGCCCACTTGGTTAATTAACCACTGGTTGCTGGTTGAGCGCATTTACAGCACCTCCCACTCATACGTTATGTCATCCAGAGCAGACGCATGCATTCAGTGGGCCGTTACCTTGTATCTCGCCCAGTCAGCAGCGTTCTGTCTCAGACCGGAAGTGATGTTGGTGGAGGCGTTCGGTTACTATGGGGATCTAACACCGCGTCCCCGGCAGGTCCTTGCAGGGTAAATGTACACACACTGGATACATGCGTTCACAGAAGCGATCAAAGCGATCAACAATCAAAATTTTTCATTATGTGGGATCTGCAGGGTGCACGCAAGCACTTACTCGCAGAGCCTTCATCAAAGAATTCCAGAATGGACACCCTCGGCTTCAGAGAGTTTGGACCATATGAGATTTAAAGTCCTTGCAGGTCGCAGATTCCTTTTAGATGCAGGTTAATTTCTAAATTAGTTATGAAATGGGGTATTTGACGGGTGAAATATACTGTCAAGTGGGCAGTATAATGCCACAACTTAGATGGCGCATGTAGGCTATAGCCCTTACGGGGGCAACCTTAGATCACATTTCTACCCTCAATATACCCTAGTGTAGCAGAAAGGGGTATTTTGAGGGATCCAGGCGCATCCTGTCAGAAAGAAATAAGCAATTATGGCTGATATTTATAGAAATGGCTTATAAGAAATAAATTCATTCAAGCCTTGCGGTGTCACAGAATTTAGTCTATATGTCCATTTTGTTTCAGCTCGTAGGCTCATCTTATCCCAGTCGCCATCTCTCTTTGGTATGGGAACATGTTGTATTCCAATAAATTTAAGGCAGTTGGTATTGCCTTCATGGTATTGTAAGATGTGGCGTGCCACTGATGTGTCTTTTTTATTCAGTACATCATTCACATGGTCTCTTATGCGTCTCCTGAATTCCCGTTTTGTCTTTCTCACATAATCTAGTGGGCAAGTACATTGGGCCAGGTACATCACACCAGTAGTGAGACAGTTTATAAAGTCTCTGATGGAACATTCTTTATTATTATAGGAGCATGTGAATGTTTTTTTTTTTTTTTATATGTCCACATGCTGTGCAGCTGCCACATTTAAAAGTTCCCATGGGCTTTCTAGAGAGCCAGTTTCCTGGTCTCTCGGGTGGTTGGAAATGGCTATTAACCAGTCTGTCTCTCAGACTACACCCCTTTCTGAAGCTGATCTGTGGGTATCCTCCTAGAACCTTATCTAGATCTGGATCCGCTTTCAGGATATCTAGCCACCAGTGTCTAGATAGGACTCGTTTTATTGCCTGATGTCCACTATCAAAAGTGACAATAATTCGGATAGTGTTCTGATCCATAGTGCTTATTGATCTCAGTTTTTTAGGGATAAGGAGTTGGTCCCGCTTCTCACTGCACGCAGTTTTATAAGCAGTGCGTAGGATTTCATCGGGGTAGCCCCTCTCCCTAAATCTGACTCTCAAGTCTGCTGCCTGTATTTTGAATTTTTTCATTGATGAACAATTTCTCCGAAGTCTGAAATATTGGCCCTTGGGAATTCCCTTACGTAAAGGGAATGGGTGGGCACTGTCCCAATGGAGAAGGCTGTTACCAGCAGTTCTTTTACGGTACACCGAGGTTACAATGCTCTGATAAATGCCTCTTTCAATCAGTACATCTAAGAATGGTAGTACATTTCTGTCACATGTTGATGTAAAGTTGAGGCCCAGGTCATTGTCATTGATAGTCATAACAAAATCTGTAAAGGATTCCTCGGTACCTCTCCTTGGGACAAACACATCATCTATGAACCTCAGCCAAAGAACTTCCTTGTCTTGACACTTATCTAGTGCTTCAGACCCTATGTAGTTGGCCTCCCACCAGCCCAGGAGTAGATTTGCGTACGAAGGCGCACAAGAACTGCCCATCGCAGTACCTGAGCTGGTGGTAGTGGCGATCATCAAAGACAAAGTAGTTCTTCGTAAGGCTGAAGTTCAATAGATCAAGGACGAATTTATTGTGTGCTATCAATCTACTGTCACGCATAGATAGATAGTACTCCACAGCTTTCAGGCCCAGATCGTGTCTAATAGAGCTATAAAGTGCCTTGACATCTATGGATGCAAAGATCATTGAGTCATCCAGGCAAATGCCATTCAATTTCAGGAGAAGGTCCGAGGTGTCTCGTATTTAGGATGGCAATGCTGTTACGAATGACTGAATGATCTTGTCTACATAGATGACTACATTTTGCCCTATGCTCCCTATCCCTGATACTATTGGGCGCCCTTTGAGTGGACTAGTGCCCTTGTGTATTTTGGGCAGGGAGTAAAAAGTAGCCGTGACCGGGTGGTGTGGCAAGAGAAAGTCCATCTCTCTCATTGATTAATTTATCTCGAAGCCCTTTATTGAGGATATTTTTCTATTCAAAAAGGTACATAGGGCCAGGGTCTCTGGGTAGGAGTTCATATGCCTCTCTATTATTCAAGATATCTAGACACATTTGTTTATATTTCCCTATGTCCATTAGGACTAGATTGCCCCCTTTGTCAGAGGCTTTTATTACCACATTCCGGTCTTTTTCAAGCATTTTAAGGGCCTGATATTCATTTTTGTTTAAATTGTTCCCAGCTCTGGTGGCTTGTATTTGCTCTAGATCTCTGGAAACTAATTTATAAAAAAAATGACATATTTGAATCTGGTAGAGGGGGTGGCATTTGTGTACTTTTAAGTTTTAACTGTGTGAATAGTACATAGTTAAAATAGTACATGTAGTACAAAATAGTACATGCGGGTATGGCAGGGCATACAATATGTCACAGGTCAAGTATACACACCAATATTATAATACAGAAATTTTTGGTAGAAGGGTACATAGCTGAGTATGTACTCAAACAGAAGTTGCCTCAATCCGAATAATCCTGGTCAAGACATCAATTCTCTAGTCTGCATGGTCTAGATAGGCCACCAACTGACTCTTGAACATGTGCCTCTTTTATTAATAAAATAGCTGAATTAGCTGGTTTATTCAACCTACTGTATACTGTAAGTTCTAGAATAGAAGGCAGTGTAGCACTAAGACTACTTTTACATCAGTGTTTTTCCTTTCCGGTATTGAGATCCATCATAGGATCTCGATACCAGAGGAAAACGCTTCAGCTTTGTCCTCATTTATTATCAATGGGGACAAAACTGCACTGAAAGGGATGCACCAGAATGTATCCCGTTCTGTTTGGTTGCATTGCCATACCGAACAGAAAACTGCTGCAAGCAGCGTTTTTGAGTGTATAATGGGATGCAGAGCAAGACGGATCTGGCATAAAGCACAATGTAAGCCAATGGGGCCAGATCTGTTTTCTTGGACACAAAAGAAAATGGGTCCAGTGCCCATTGACTTACAAAGGTTTTATGGCTATTTTAGGGATAATACAACCGGATGGATGCAGCCGGTTGTATTATCCTAACGGAAGCGTTTTTGCTGATCCATGATGGATCCAGCAAATAGCATATGTGAAAGTAGCCTAAGTCAGTATCAGGTGATTCATTCATGTCCTACTGTTTATAATAGTAACAATATAGTCCATGCTGTACAGACTCCAGAATGGGGCTCACACTCTAATTTCCCTAAAGACAATTTTATAAGATGCCAATTAACCTTTCATTAATTATGTACCCAAAGGAAACCCATACAAACAAGAGGAAAATATAAATCATGCAGAAGGTGCCTTTGGTCAGGCTATGATAGGATAGAGACCCAGTACACTGTGTGGTGGAGATTCAACCCCTTTCTCCAAAACCCTTGCTTTCTATCAGGTCCACATAAAGTAAGGTGATTCTGGACTTCAAAAACACACAGCTGTCTGTCTTACCCCATTTGGGGGCAAAATAGCTGCTGCATGTGCGGGGCTACCTACTTATTTATTACCTTATGCTTAGTTATACTGTAACTAATCTGTAAATTATCAATGGTCATACCATTTGTTTGGAGGACGAAACTGGAGAAATGTAAAATTATTTTCTTACTGTATAGAATTGCCAAAATGAATTGAAGCATATTTCTAGGTTATGCCATTACTTCTCATCGTGGGGATACAGTGATGTGCACATTCAGTGTTGAAAATACTATTTCTTAACCACTTAAGGACTAGCATATACTGTATTTACAGCAGGTAGTCCTGGTGTTTAGACCAGCTTGATGCATACCTATGGCGAAGGCTAAGGGTCCTTTTACATGGAGCGATAACTTGGCTAGTTATCGAGGATGAGTGTTTGTAGAATGATCGGGCATGTTCACGTCTTTTGTCCAGCACCAAAACTCATTGCTTCTGTACAACAAATCTCTCTGTGTGAACAGGGATGCCCAGAAACAATGAAACTGTATGGGGACAAGCAATCACAGTAGAGTTTCCTGTGATGATTGCTACATGATACCACGTCAGCATTTAAAAAGGACTAGATGCTTATTATAATTATTCTAACAATTATTGTCAATTTTTTTTGAGAAAGGTATTTTTTTTTAATCTATACAATTATGTGATGCAACCATATACTGTATATTTGCACACCTTGTGACGGGAATCCTTTTTGGCAGAAACCTGGGAGTCATCTTTAATATTTGTTCAAGAAAAAAATTAAACAGGATATTTTAAAAATATAGAAACACAACTACAATAATTAAGGGGGAAAAAATAAAAAGACGGCAGTACCTTAACTAAAACACATCCGCAATAGTACAGTGAAGACCAATGCCAAATATAAAACCGATTACTACTAGATTTAATACTGGTGTTTTCTAATCTGAATCAGAGGGGTTAGTCTGGTCGTGACTCCTGCCTTTGATCCCCTATAGATATGCCCCTGTGCAGTATAATAACAGCTATAACAGTAGAGATATGTTGCTGTCATGAATGGATATCCAACTACTCGGTATTTTACTACTACCACCTCCTTTAAGGGAAATGTGGTTATTATATGTAATATTTTCCTTAAAAACATTATTATAATGTGTTTTTTGCATATAAGCTAACCTAACTATATCTGCATAGATTTGGTTTATACCATTTTTTTTTCCTCATAGATTTTTAAGTATATAAAATATACCTGTGAGTAAAAATACATATAAAGGAACATAAACCTATACCTGAACAGGTACTGTACATATACCAGCACAGACCACCCTTGCTTATTAACTGCTCATTATCTGAATAGTGTCATATAGAAAACAGAGAGACACACTAAAAAAACTAGCTTTTATTTTTAATTGTAACAAATGAGTAAAATCCAATTGCAAAGAATTTGTGTTCTCCAATCCTAGAGGACTGCTCTGGCAAAAAAAAAAAATTATGTATATCTTTACCCCTTCACTTGCTCTTTATCTGAATGTTAGAGCATTATCTGCATTATGGATATGCATAAACTTGACTGTATCATATGTCAGTTCACTGGCTTAGAGGTCATCGAAGAAGTCTTTGAAGCAGATATATGGAATGCTGTATATCAGCTATAAATCAATTCATTACCTAGATAAAAACTGCTTTACTGACTCTGCTACTTTAATAATACCAATACCTCTTAATAGCATACAGCTTCATAGACCAATAGGAGCCCTAAGGTTGTCCTCTAATGAAGAGGACCATTTTTCCTGCATTTGTACGCACTACCTTGCGTGTTAATTCCAGACAATTATTTCATAATTCATTATTTTAACTTCAGCACATGGCTTTTTTTCAGCTATCCATTCCACTTATCAAGGCAACCTTGACAAGGTATACAGGGCATATTGCTCACATCCAGTAAGCTCAAGGTACTTTGCTAGTTTATTGTACTTTAAGGAAGATAAGCCATTGGGTGGTTGTCCAGTTACACAGTTCAACACTGGTTTTTTAACTTTGACATGATTAACTAATCTTAAGTAATTTTTGGTTGCAGAACACCAAAACAACATTGAACATGTGTGACTGGTTCTTATTTAGAAGTCACAGATGGAAAAGGGAAAGAACACTGAGGGCTCTCTAGGACGCACCGTTCCTGAGATATTCCCCAAAAATGACCTGCATTTGCCAATACAAGCCTGCAAATCTCTTCATATCCCAACTGCCATACACACGGTCATATGTCCCTTATTAGCTAATAGAAGCTCGCAGGTCCTTAGTCTCCACATACACACAGTTTTACACCAGGTTTCCATAACAACCCAGCCATTTTTCTTCACTGCTGTAGGCCAGCTTTAAAGGGGCAGGGCGCTGTGGATGCTGTGGAGGTAACAGCGCAGGTGCAGGTAGGGTGGCCATTCAGGCCACCCTCCAAAGATGGACTTAAAAACTTTGCCCCAGGTCCCACTAAGTCATGCCCACTCCGCAGCTGACGGGGATTGCAAAAATGAAGGTAAAAATCAACTTCTGTCTGCTGCAGGGGATCGAGGGAGGGTGACTTTCTCCCTGCAGCTCATGCTCAGACAGCACAGTGCTGCTGTCTGAGAGTGAGCTGTTCAAAAGAACATCCCTGTGTTTGTCCAGGCCCTGCGCCGGACAGAGGACAGGGAGTCTGAAAGCCGGACTGTCGAGCATAAAACCGGACCTCTGGCCACCCTAGGGGCAGACCAGAGGTCACAGTTAAGGGGAAGGTCCGTTATGGAGGTCAGTGTTAAGGGCAGATTGCTGTAGAGGCCACTGTTAAGAGGACGGGGTGTTGCGGAAATCACTGTTAAGGAGATGGGGTACTGTGGAGGTCACTAATGAAGGGGCTGCCGCTGTGGAGGTCACTGTTAAAGGGGCAGGTTGCTGTGGGGGTCACTGTTAAAAGGACAGGATGCTGTTGAGGTCACTGTTAAAGGGGCTGGCTGCTGTGGAGGTCACTGATAAGGGGGCGGGCACTGTGGAGGTCTCTGTTAAGGGGACAGGGAACTGTGGAGGTCACTGTTAAGCAGACGGTCCATTATCGAGGTCAGTGTTAAGCGGGGTGCTGTAGAGGTCACTGTTAAGGGGGATAATGTTGATCTTTTAATGACATACACAAACATTAAATGAAATAGATTAAATATACCCGTGCAAAGCCGGGTCCTTCAGCTAGTATATAGATAAAATCAATTAAAACATGATAAAATAAATACATCACTTATAAAGCCAATAAGACCAACAGACTTCTTTCTTTATCAATATCCAACATGGCCATATAAATGACTGCTGCTATTATATATGCTTATCACATATACAATATATTAGCTAGTTGTATATAGCCATGTTTGTTATATATTATAACACAGCATATATTTATATATACAATATAGCTATTGGATATACAGTACAGACCAAAAGTTTGGACACACCTTCTCATTCAAAGAGTTTTCTGTTTTTTTATGACTATGAAAATTGTAGATTCACACTGAGGGCATCAAAACTATGAATTAACACATGTGGAATTATATACATAACAAAAAAGTGTGAAACAACTGAAAATATGTCATATTCTAGGTTCTTCAAAGTAGCCACCTTTTGCTTTGATTACTGCCTTGCACACTCTTGGCATTCTCTTGATGAGCTTCAAGAGGTAGTCACCTGAAATGGGTTTCACTTCACAGGTGTGCCCTGTCAGGTTTAATAAGTGGGATTTCTTGCCTTATAAATGGGGTTGGGACCATCAGTTGCGTTGTGGAGAAGTCAGGTGGATACACAGCTGATAGTCCTACTGAATAGACTGTTAGAATTTGTATTATAGCAAGAAAAAAGCAGCTAAGTCAAGAAAAACGAGTGGCCATCATTACTTTAAGAAGTCAGTCCGAAAAATTGGGAAAACCTTGAAAGTGTCCCCAAGTGCAGTCACAAAAACCATCAAGCGCTACAAAGAAACTGGCTCACATGCGGATCGCCCCAGGAAAGGAAGACCAAGAGTCACCTCTGCTGCGGAGGATAAGTTCATCCGAGTCACCAGCCTCAGAAATCGCAGGTTAACAGCAGCTCAGATTAGAGACCAGGCCAATGCCACATAGAGTTCTAGCAGCAGACACATCTCTAGAACAACTGTTAAGAGGAGACTGTGTGAATCAGGCCTTCATGGTAGAATATCTGCTAGGAAACCACTGCTAAGGACAGACAACAAGCAGAAGAGACTTGTTTGGGCTAAAGAATAGAGTTGAGCGAACACCTGGATGTTCGGGTTCGAGAAGTTCGGCCGAACATCCCGGAAATGTTCGGGTTCGGGATCCGAACCCGATCCGAACTTCGTCCCGAACCCGAACCCCATTGAAGTCAATGGGGACCCGAACTTTTCGGCACTAAAAAGGCTGTAAAACAGCCCAGGAAAGAGCTAGAGGGCTGCAAAAGGCAGCAACATGTAGGTAAATCCCCTGCAAACAAATGTGGATAGGGAAATGAATTAAAATAAAAATTAAATAAATAAAAATTAACCAAAATCAATTGGAGAGAGGTTCCATAGCAGAGAATCTGGCTTCCCGTCACCCACCACTGGAACAGTCCATTCTCAGATATTTAGGCCCCGGCACCCAGGCAGAGGAGAGAGGTCCCGTAACAGAGAATCTGTCTTCATGTCAGCAGAGAATTAGTCTGCATGTCATAGCAGAGAATGAGGCTTCACGTCAGCCACCACTGCAACAGTCCATTGGCATATATTTAGGCCCAGCACCCAGGCAGAGGAGGGAGGTCCCGTAACAGAGAATCTGTCTTCATGTCAGCAGAGAATTAGTCTGCATGTCATAGCAGAGAATGAGGCTTCACGTCAGCCACCACTGCAACAGTCCATTGGCATATATTTAGGCCCAGCACCCAGGCAGAGGAGGGAGGTCCCGTAACAGAGAATCTGTCTTCATGTCAGCAGAGAATTAGTCTGCATGTCATAGCAGAGAATGAGGCTTCACGTCAGCCACCACTGCAACAGTCCATTGGCATATATTTAGGCCCAGCACCCAGGCAGAGGAGGGAGGTCCCGTAACAGAGAATCTGTCTTCATGTCAGCAGAGAATTAGTCTGCATGTCATAGCAGAGAATGAGGCTTCACGTCAGCCACCACTGCAACAGTCCATTGGCATATATTTAGGCCCAGCACACACACAGGCAGAGGAGAGAGGTCCCGTAACAGAGAATCTGGCTTCATGTCAGCAGAGAATCAGTCTGCATGTCATAGCAGAGAATGAGGCTTCACGTCAGCCACCACTGCAACAGTCCATTGGCATATATTTAGGCCCAGCACCCAGGCAGAGGAGGGAGGTCCCGTAACAGAGAATCTGTCTTCATGTCAGCAGAGAATTAGTCTGCATGTCATAGCAGAGAATGAGGCTTCACGTCAGCCACCACTGCAACAGTCCATTGGCATATATTTAGGCCCAGCACCCAGGCAGAGGAGGGAGGTCCCGTAACAGAGAATCTGTCTTCATGTCAGCAGAGAATTAGTCTGCATGTCATAGCAGAGAATGAGGCTTCACGTCAGCCACCACTGCAACAGTCCATTGGCATATATTTAGGCCCAGCACACACACAGGCAGAGGAGAGAGGTCCCGTAACAGAGAATCTGGCTTCATGTCAGCAGAGAATCAGTCTGCATGTCATAGCAGAGAATGAGGCTTCACGTCAGCCACCACTGCAACAGTCCATTGGCATATATTTAGGCCCAGCACACACACAGGCAGAGGAGAGAGGTCCCGTAACAGAGGATCTGGCTTCATGTCAGCAGAGAATCAGTCTGCATGTCATAGCAGAGAATCAGGCTTCACGTCAGCCACCACTGCAACAGTCCATTGTCATAAATTTAGGCCCAGCACCCAGGCAGAGGAGAGAGGTCCCGTAACAGACAATCTGGCTTCATGTCAGCAGAGAATTAGTCTGCATGTCATAGCAGAGAATGAGGCTTCACGTCAGCCACCACTGCAACAGTCCATTGGCATATATTTAGGCCTAGCACACAGGCAGAGGAGAGAGGTCCCGTAACAGACAATCTGGCTTCATGTCAGCAGAGAATCAGTCTGCATGTCATAGCAGAGAATGAGGCTTCACGTCACCCACCACTGCAACAGTCCATTGGCATATATTTAGGCCTAGCACACAGGCAGAGCAGAGAGGTCCCGTAACAGACAATCTGGCTTCATGACAGCAGAGAATCAGTCTGCATGTCATAGCAGAGAATGAGGCTTCACGTCACCCACCACTGCAACAGTCCATTGGCATATATTTAGGCCTAGCACACAGGCAGAGCAGAGAGGTCCCGTAACAGACGATCTGGCTTCATGTCAGCAGAGAATCAGTCTGCATGTCATAGCAGAGAATGAGGCTTCACGTCAGCCACCACTGCAACAGTCCATTGGCATATATTTAGGCCTAGCACACAGGCAGAGGAGAGAGGTCCCGTAACAGACAATCTGGCTTCATGTCAGCAGAGAATCAGTCTGCATGTCATAGCAGAGAATGAGGCTTCACGTCACCCACCACTGCAACAGTCCATTGGCATATATTTAGGCCCAGCACCCAGGCAGAGGAGGGAGGTCCCGTAACAGAGAATCTGTCTTCATGTCAGCAGAGAATTAGTCTGCATGTCATAGCAGAGAATGAGGCTTCACGTCAGCCACCACTGCAACAGTCCATTGGCATATATTTAGGCCCAGCACCCAGGCAGAGGAGGGAGGTCCCGTAACAGAGAATCTGTCTTCATGTCAGCAGAGAATTAGTCTGCATGTCATAGCAGAGAATGAGGCTTCACGTCAGCCACCACTGCAACAGTCCATTGGCATATATTTAGGCCCAGCACCCAGGCAGAGGAGGGAGGTCCCGTAACAGACAATCTGGCTTCATGTCAGCAGAGAATCAGTCTGCATGTCATAGCAGAGAATGAGGCTTCACGTCACCCACCACTGCAACAGTCCATTGGCATATATTTAGGCCCAGCACCCAGGCAGAGGAGGGAGGTCCCGTAACAGAGAATCTGTCTTCATGTCAGCAGAGAATTAGTCTGCATGTCATAGCAGAGAATGAGGCTTCACGTCAGCCACCACTGCAACAGTCCATTGGCATATATTTAGGCCCAGCACCCAGGCAGAGGAGGGAGGTCCCGTAACAGAGAATCTGTCTTCATGTCAGCAGAGAATTAGTCTGCATGTCATAGCAGAGAATGAGGCTTCACGTCAGCCACCACTGCAACAGTCCATTGGCATATATTTAGGCCCAGCACACACACAGGCAGAGGAGAGAGGTCCCGTAACAGAGAATCTGTCTTCATGTCAGCAGAGAATTAGTCTGCATGTCATAGCAGAGAATGAGGCTTCACGTCAGCCACCACTGCAACAGTCCATTGGCATATATTTAGGCCCAGCACCCAGGCAGAGGAGGGAGGTCCCGTAACAGAGAATCTGTCTTCATGTCAGCAGAGAATTAGTCTGCATGTCATAGCAGAGAATGAGGCTTCACGTCAGCCACCACTGCAACAGTCCATTGGCATATATTTAGGCCCAGCACACACACAGGCAGAGGAGAGAGGTCCCGTAACAGAGAATCTGGCTTCATGTCAGCAGAGAATCAGTCTGCATGTCATAGCAGAGAATGAGGCTTCACGTCAGCCACCACTGCAACAGTCCATTGGCATATATTTAGGCCCAGCACACACACAGGCAGAGGAGAGAGGTCCCGTAACAGAGGATCTGGCTTCATGTCAGCAGAGAATCAGTCTGCATGTCATAGCAGAGAATCAGGCTTCACGTCAGCCACCACTGCAACAGTCCATTGTCATAAATTTAGGCCCAGCACCCAGGCAGAGGAGAGAGGTCCCGTAACAGACAATCTGGCTTCATGTCAGCAGAGAATTAGTCTGCATGTCATAGCAGAGAATGAGGCTTCACGTCAGCCACCACTGCAACAGTCCATTGGCATATATTTAGGCCTAGCACACAGGCAGAGGAGAGAGGTCCCGTAACAGAGAATCTGGCTTCATGTCAGCAGAGAATCAGTCTGCATGTCATAGCAGAGAATGAGGCTTCACGTCACCCACCACTGCAACAGTCCATTGGCATATATTTAGGCCTAGCACACAGGCAGAGGAGAGGTTCATTCAACTTTGGGTAGCCTCGCAATATAATGGTAAAATGAAAATAAAAATAGGATTGAATGAGGAAGTGCCCTGGAGTCCAATAATATATGGTTATGGGGAGGTAGTTAATGTCTAATCTGGACAAGGGATGGACAGGTCCTGTGGGATCCATGCCTGGTTCATTTTTATGAACGTCAGCTTGTCCACATTGGCTGTAGACAGGCGGCTGCGTTTGTCTGTAATGACGCCCCCTGCCGTGCTGAATACACGTTCAGACAAAACGCTGGCTGCCGGGCAGGCCAGCACCTCCAAGGCATAAAAGGCTAGCTCTGGCCACGTGGACAATTTAGAGACCCAGAAGTTGAATGGGGCCGAACCATCAGTCAGTACGTGGAGGGGTGTGCACACGTACTGTTCCACCATGTTAGTGAAATGTTGCCTCCTGCTAACACGTTGCGTATCAGGTGGTGGTGCAGTTAGCTGTGGCGTGTTGACAAAAGTTTTCCACATCTCTGCCATGCTAACCCTGCCCTCAGAGGAGCTGGCCGTGACACAGCTGCCTTGGCGACCTCTTGCTCCTCCTCTGCCTTGGCCTTGGGCTTCCACTTGTTCCCCTGTGACATTTGGGAATGCTCTCAGTAGCGCGTCTACCAACGTGCGCTTGTACTCGCGCATCTTCCTATCACGCTCCAGTGCAGGAAGTAAGGTGGGCACATTGTCTTTGTAGCGTGGATCCAGCAGGGTGGCAACCCAGTAGTCCGCACAGGTTAAAATGTGGGCAACTCTGCTGTCGTTGCGCAGGCACTGCAGCATGTAGTCGCTCATGTGTGCCAGGCTGCCCAGGGGTAAGGACAAGCTGTCCTCTGTGGGAGGCGTATCGTCATCGTCCTGCCTTTCCCCCCAGCCACGCACCAGTGATGGACCCGAGCTGCGTTGGGTGCCACCCCGCTGTGACCATGCTTCATCCTCATCCTCCTCCACCTCCTCCTCATCCTCGTCCTCCTCGTCCTCCAGTAGTGGGCCCTGGCTGGCCACATTTGTACCTGGCCTCTGCTGTTGCCAAAAACCTCCCTCTGAGTCACTTCGAAGAGACTGGCCTGAAAGTGCTAAAAATGACCCCTCTTCCTCCTCCTCCTCCTCCTCCTGGGCCACCTCCTCTTCCATCATCGCCCTAAGTGTTTTCTCAAGGAGACATAGAAGTGGTATTGTAACGCTGATAACGGTGTCATCGCCACTGGCCATGTTGGTGGAGTACTCGAAACAGCGCAACAGGGCACACAGGTCTCGCATGGAGGCCCAGTCATTGGTGGTGAAGTGGTGCTGTTCTGTAGTGCGACTGACCCGTGCGTGCTGCAGCTGAAACTCCACTATGGCCTGCTGCTGCTCGCACAGTCTGTCCAGCATGTGCAAGGTGGAGTTCCACCTGGTGGGCACGTCGCATATGAGGCGGTGAGCGGGAAGGCCGAAGTTACGCTGTAGCGCAGACAGGCGAGCAGCAGCAGGATGTGAACGCCGGAAGCGCGAACAGACGGCCCGCACTTTATGCAGCAGCTCTGACATGTCGGGGTAGTTGTGAATGAACTTCTGCACCACCAAATTCAGCACATGCGCCAAGCAAGGGATGTGCGTCAAATTGGCTAGTCCCAGAGCTGCAACGAGATTTCGCCCATTATCACACACCACCAGGCCGGGCTTGAGGCTCACCGGCAGCAACCACTCGTCGGTCTGTTGTTCAATACCCCGCCACAACTCTTGTGCGGTGTGGGGCCTGTCCCCCAAACATATGAGTTTCAGAATGGCCTGCTGACGTTTACCCCGGGCTGTGCTGAAGTTGGTGGTGAAGGTGTGTGGCTGACTGGATGAGCAGGTGGAAGAAGAGGAGGAGGAAGCCGAGAAGGAGGAGGTGGCAACAGGAGGCAAAGAATGTTGCCCTGCGATCCTTGGCGGCGGAAGGACGTGCGCCAAACAGCTCTCCGCCTGGGGCCCAGCTGCCACTACATTTACCCAGTGTGCAGTTAGGGAGATATAGCGTCCCTGGCCGTGCTTACTGGTCCACGTATCTGTGGTTAGGTGGACCTTGCTACAGATGGCGTTGCGCAGTGCACACTTGATTTTATCGGATACTTGGTTGTGCAGGGAAGGCACGGCTCTCTTGGAGAAGTAGTGCCGGCTGGGAACAACATACTGTGGGACAGCAAGCGACATGAGCTGTTTGAAGCTGTCTGTGTCCACCAGCCTAAATGACAGCATTTCATAGGCCAGTAGTTTAGAAATGCTGGCATTCAGGGCCAGGGATCGAGGGTGGCTAGGTGGGAATTTACGCTTTCTATCAAATGTTTGTGAGATGGAGAGCTGAACGCTGGCGTGTGACATGGTTGAGACGCTTGGTGACGGAGGTGGTGGTGGTGGTGTTGGTGGTACATCCCCTGTTTGCTGGGCGGCAGGTGCCAACGTTCCTCCAGAGGCGGAGGAAGAGGCCGAGGCGGCAGCAGCAGAATAGGCCGAGGCGGCAGCAGCAGAAGAGGTAGCAGGGGGAGCCTGAGTGACTTCCTTGGTTTTAAGGTGTTTACTCCACTGCAGTTCATGCTTTGCATGCAGGTGCCTGGTCATGCAGGTTGTGCTCAGGTTCAGAACGTTAATGCCTCGCTTCAGGCTCTGATGGCACAGCGTGCAAACCACTCGGGTCTTGTCGTCAGCACATTGTTTGAAGAAGTGCCATGCCAGGGAACTCCTTGAAGCTGCCTTTGGGGTGCTCGGTCCCAGATGGCGGCGGTCAGTAGCAGGCGGAGTCTCTTGGCGGCGGGTGTTCTGCTTTTGCCCACTGCTCCCTCTTTTGCTACGCTGTTGGCTCGGTCTCACCACTGCCTCTTCCTCCGAACTGTGAAAGTCAGTGGCACGACCTTCATTCCATGTGGGGTCTAGGACCTCATCGTCCCCTGCATCGTCTTCCACCCAGTCTTGATCCCTGACCTCCTGTTCAGTCTGCACACTGCAGAAAGACGCAGCAGTTGGCACCTGTGTTTCGTCATCATCAGAGACATGCTGAGGTGGTATTCCCATGTCCTCATCATCAGGAAACATAAGTGGTTGTGCGTCAGTGCATTCTATGTCTTTCACCGCTGGGGAAGGGCTAGGTGGATGCCCTTGGGAAACCCTGCCAGCGGAGTCTTCAAACAGCATAAGAGACTGCTGCATAACTTGAGGCTGAGACAGTTTCCCTGGTATGCATGGGGGTGATGTGACAGACTGATGGGGTTGGTTTTCAGGCGCCATCTGTGCGCTTTCTGCAGAAGACTGGGTGGGAGATAATGTGAACGTGCTGGATCCACTGTCGGCCACCCAATTGACTAATGCCTGTACCTGCTCAGGCCTTACCATCCTTAGAACGGCATTGGGCCCCACCATATATCGCTGTAAATTCTGGCGGCTACTGGGACCTGAGGTAGTTGGTACACTAGGACGTGTGGATGTGGCAGAACGGCCACGTCCTCTCCCAGCACCAGAGGGTCCACTAACACCACCACGACCATGTCCACGTCCGCGTCCCTTACTAGATGTTTTTCTCATTGTTATGGTTCACCACAACAACAAATATATTATTTGGCCCAATGTATTGTATTCAAATTCAGCGGGATATAAATTTGAGGCCTAGTATTTAGGCGCTGGGTGACCGGTATGGATTTAGTGACAGAATTAGACTTGGAAATGCACAGAAGCGTGTGTGTGTGAAGTTATTCTGAATGACCCAATGTGCACCTTGAATATTATATACCCTTTTAGGGATAGATTTCAAATAGCTCTGATATAGCAGAAACCACTAAATTATGAAATTGCTAAATTGGGAATTGTATTTCAACCCAGAACAAGAAATGTGCTTGAACGGACACTAAATAACTCGCCCAGCTACAGCACTAACGAGAGATTTAGCAGGATATAAATTTGAGGCCTAGTATTTAGGCGCTGGGTGACAGGTATGGGTTTAGTGACAGAATTAGACTTGGAAATACACAGTAGCGGGTGTGTGTGAAGTTATTCTGAATGACCCAATGTGCACCTTGAATATTATATACCCTTTTAGGGATAGATTTCAAATAGCTCTGATATAGCAGAAACCACTAAATTATGAAATTGCTAAATTGGGAATTGTATTTCAACCCAGAACAAGAAATGTGCTTGAACGGACACTAAATAACTCGCCCAGCTACAGCACTAACGAGAGATTTAGCAGGATATAAATTTGAGGCCTAGTATTTAGGCGCTGGGTGACAGGTATGGGTTTAGTGACAGAATTAGACTTGGAAATACACAGTAGCGGGTGTGTGTGAAGTTATTCTGAATGACCCAATGTGCACCTTGAATATTATATACCCTTTTAGGGATAGATTTCAAATAGCTCTGATATAGCAGAAACCACTAAATTATGAAATTGCTAAATTGGGAATTGTATTTCAACCCAGAACAAGAAATGTGCTTGAACGGACACTAAATAACTCGCCCAGCTACAGCACTAACGAGAGATTTAGCAGGATATAAATTTGAGGCCTAGTATTTAGGCGCTGGGTGACAGGTATGGGTTTAGTGACAGAATTAGACTTGGAAATACACAGTAGCGGGTGTGTGTGAAGTTATTCTGAATGACCCAATGTGCACCTTGAATATTATATACCCTTTTAGGGATAGATTTCAAATAGCTCTGATATAGCAGAAACCACTAAATTATGAAATTGCTAAATTGGGAATTGTATTTCAACCCAGAACAAGAAATGTGCTTGAACGGACACTAAATAACTCGCCCAGCTACAGCACTAAGGACAGATTTAGCTGGATATAAATTTGAGGCCTAGTATTTAGGCGCTGGGTGACAGGTATGGGTTTAGTGACAGAATTAGACTTGGAAATACACAGTAGCGGGTGTGTGTGAAGTTATTCTGAATGTCCCTATGTGCACCTTCAATATGATCTACCCTTTTAGGGATAGATTTCAAATAGCTCTGATATAGCAGAAACCACTAAATTATGAAATTGCTAAATTGGGAATTGTATTTCAACCCAGAACAAGAAATGTGCTTGAACGGACACTAAATAACTCGCCCAGCTACAGCACTAACGAGAGATTTAGCAGGATATAAATTTGAGGCCTAGTATTTAGGCGCTGGGTGACAGGTATGGGTTTAGTGACAGAATTAGACTTGGAAATACACAGTAGCGGGTGTGTGTGAAGTTATTCTGAATGACCCAATGTGCACCTTGAATATTATATACCCTTTTAGGGATAGATTTCAAATAGCTCTGATATAGCAGAAACCACTAAATTATGAAATTGCTAAATTGGGAATTGTATTTCAACCCAGAACAAGAAATGTGCTTGAACGGACACTAAATAACTCGCCCAGCTACAGCACTAACGAGAGATTTAGCAGGATATAAATTTGAGGCCTAGTATTTAGGCGCTGGGTGACAGGTATGGGTTTAGTGACAGAATTAGACTTGGAAATACACAGTAGCGGGTGTGTGTGAAGTTATTCTGAATGACCCAATGTGCACCTTGAATATTATATACCCTTTTAGGGATAGATTTCAAATAGCTCTGATATAGCAGAAACCACTAAATTATGAAATTGCTAAATTGGGAATTGTATTTCAACCCAGAACAAGAAATGTGCTTGAACGGACACTAAATAACTCGCCCAGCTACAGCACTAACGAGAGATTTAGCAGGATATAAATTTGAGGCCTAGTATTTAGGCGCTGGGTGACAGGTATGGGTTTAGTGACAGAATTAGACTTGGAAATACACAGTAGCGGGTGTGTGTGAAGTTATTCTGAATGACCCAATGTGCACCTTGAATATTATATACCCTTTTAGGGATAGATTTCAAATAGCTCTGATATAGCAGAAACCACTAAATTATGAAATTGCTAAATTGGGAATTGTATTTCAACCCAGAACAAGAAATGTGCTTGAACGGACACTAAATAACTCGCCCAGCTACAGCACTAAGGACAGATTTAGCTGGATATAAATTTGAGGCCTAGTATTTAGGCGCTGGGTGACAGGTATGGGTTTAGTGACAGAATTAGACTTGGAAATGCACAGTAGCGGGTGTGTGAAGTTATTCTGAATGTCCCTATGTGCACCTTCAATATGATCTACCCTTTTAGGGATAGATTTCAAATAGCTCTGATATAGCAGAAACCACTAAATTATGAAATTGCTAAATTGGGAATTGTATTTCAACCCAGAACAAGAAATGTGCTTGAACGGACACTAAATAACTCGCCCAGCTACAGCACTAAGGACAGATTTAGCTGGATATAAATTTGAGGCCTAGTATTTAGGCGCTGGGTGACAGGTATGGGTTTAGTGACAGAATTAGACTTGGAAATGCACAGTAGCGGGTGTGTGAAGTTATTCTGAATGACCCTATGTGCACCTTGAATATTATATACCCTTTTAGGGATAGATTTCAAATAGCTCTGATACAGCAGAAACCACTAAATTTTTAAATTGCTAAATTGGGAATTGTATTTCAACCCAGAACAAAAAATGTGCTTTGACGGACACTAAATAACTTTCCCAGCCACAACAGGACAGCGGTAACGAGAGATTTAGCGGGATATAAATTTGAGGCCTAGTATTTAGGCGCTGGGTGACCGGTATGGATTTAGTGACAGAATTAGACTGGGATATGGCCAAAAAATAACCACACTATTGCTGGTTAAATGCACTTGGTGATGGGCGCAGCTTGCCCCTGATGTAGTATATGGCCAAAAAATGAACAGACTATTGCTGGTTAAATGCACTTGGTGTCACAGCTTGACCAACCACACTACTGAGGGTTAAATGCACTTGGTGACGGGCGCAGCTTGCCCCTGATTTAGTATATGGCCAAAAAATGAACAGACTATTGCTGGTTAAATGCACTTGGTGTGATAGCTTGACCAACCACACTACTGAGGGTTAAATGCACTTGGTGTGACAGCTTCACCCTGATGTAGGCTTTAGCCAAAAAACAACCACACCATTGAGGGTTAAATGCACTTGGTCGCAGCTTGTGCTGGCGCACCACAAGACACAAAATGGCCGCCGATCACCCCAGAAAAATGTGACTGACAAACGGTCTGGGCAGCCTAAAAACAGTGAGCAATTGAGGATCAGCAGCTCAATGATCCACAGCTGCAGATCGATCAGTTAATCAAGTCCTTTGGAGGAGTTAATCTGCCTAATCTCGCCCTACTGTCGCAGCCGCAACCTCTCCCTACGCTAATCAGAGCAGAGTGACGGGCGGCGCTATGTGACTCCAGCTTAAATAGAGGCTGGGTCACATGGTGCTCTGGCCAATCACAGCCATGCCAATAGTAGGCATGGCTGTGATGGCCTCTTGGGGCAAGTAGTATGACGCTTGTTGATTGGCTGCTTTGCAGCCTTTCAAAAAGCGCCAAGAAAGCGTCACAAAAGCGCGAAGAAAGCGACGAACACCGAACCCGAACCCGGACTTTTACGAAAATGTCCGGGTTCGGGTCCGTGTCACGGACACCCCAAAATTCGGTACGAACCCGAACTATACAGTTCGAGTTCGCTCATCCCTACTAAAGAACACAAGGAATGGACATTAGACCAGTGGAAATCTGTGCTTTGGTCTGATGAGTCCAAATTTGAGATCTTTGGTTCCAACCACCGTGTCTTTGTGCGACGCAGAAAAGGTGAACAGATGGACTCTACATGCCTGGTTCCCACCGTGAAGCATGGAAGAGGAGGTGTGATGGTGTGAGGGTGCTTTGCTGGTGACACTGTTGGGGATTTATTCAAAATTGAAGGCATACTGAACCAGCATGGCTACCACAGCATCTTGCAGCGGCATGCTCTTCCATCCGGTTTGCGTTTAGTTGGACCATCATTTATTTTTCAACAGGACAATGACCCCAAACACACCTCCAGGCTGTGTAAGGCTATTTGACCATGAAGGAGAGTGATGGGGTGCTGCGCCAGATGACCTGGCCTTTACAGTCACCGGACCTGAACCCAATCGAGATAGTTTGGGGTGAGCTGGACCGCAGAGTGAAGGCAAAAGGGCCAACAAGTGCTAAGCATCTCTGGGAACTCCTTCAAGACTGTTGGAAGACCATTTCAGGTGACTACCTCTTGAAGCTCATCAAGAGAATGCCAAGAGTGTGCAAAGCAGTAATCAAAGCAAAAGGTGGCTACTTTGAAGAACCTAGAATATGACATATTTACAGTTGTTTCACACTTTTTTGTTATGTATATAATTCCACATGTGTTAATTCATAGTTTTGATGCCTTCAGTGTGAATCTACAATTTTCATAGTCATGAAAATAAATAAAACTCTTTAAATGAGAAGGTGTGTCCAAACTTTTGGTCTGTACTGTATGTGGTTATAAAATATATAGAGAGAGTTATCTCCTGTATATTATAGTACAGTATATATTCCTGCCATATATCTCTATACTTCTGACTTCAAGGTATGCTGGTACTAGTTGGATTCAAATAGTCCACATTTATTATTTACGCATTTGTGAATTCAAACAGTCCACATTTGTAAATGTGTATACACATACAGTATACTTTTGTTCACTGATGGGAGTTTAAATGATATTATTGCCACTTATGTTGTGTCCACAATTCCTCTCATTCAACTTTAGATTGTTAGCATCCCTTCATTGATGATATATCCAGTATTCATGAAGTTCATGTACTCACTGTGGGTGGATAGCGGTGTACCGACCGCAGCGTCCCACGTGGTAAAGCTGCAGTTTTCCACTTACCTCCACCCCTCTCAGCTACATGCGGATGATCCCGCTAGCTAAATCGGGATGACTCACGTGGTATCGTGGCTTAATGTCAGCGTCCCACATGATAGAACGGATCACGATCCGGCTGCTGAGAGGATTTTAAAGTCTGTACGGTTATGTCCAAGTTATCCGTGGAGCGCTCCACTTTTATACTTATCTTTCCAGTATCTGCCTTCCTTGGTAGGGTGATCAATATTTCTAAGTGGGTTTTATTTTATTTTTCAAAGGATATCCTAGTTCCAACCAAACACGTTATGGAGTCTATCCAAATCCTTCTTCAGTGGCCATATTAACCCAGGGGATCCTGCCCACTTATATATCAGTGGTTTCAGTCTTATTCAAAGCCCAAAATGGACTCCCATTTATATTATAATTGCACTTGGTTCTTCTATGTCCTATTTACTTCAAAGTTTCACAATCTCACATAGTTTTGTCTTCTTATCATCTCTTATCTTCATTATTACCTTAGAGAGGTTGTCTGGTCCCAAAATCTAAATTCTTTTTCTGTGCTCCTAACACCCCTCACCATCCTTACATATGCCCCCAATACCTGTTTTTCATGTCTGAGATTTCCTTACCCCTGGAAGACATCAGATTATCCTGGCAGATCTGTTTACTTTCTCCCCTTCTTGTTTGGTTGAATACATAACTTTATTGATACACAAGCCTGGCTGCACTGCACAGTGATGAGTCACAGGCTGGCCACGCCCCCACACTACTCTGTCTGCAGGAGCTCCTCCCACTACAACTCCTGTGTCCATGTTACTACAGCCATACGAGTCTACTTCTCACTCACTGTCTATATCCCACCACTATCAGTCCACAGGCTCTGCCCTCACATTTGTATCTAATCCTATCCTGTGTGATACAGCCTGCTGAACTGTGTATCTAATCCCACCACTTACCGTTCACAGGCTCTTCCCTCCCCATCTCCAAAGTGTAATAAACAGCTGGAATCAGCAAGCAGAACAAATCGCATGTGTCTCTAATCCTATCATGTATGATACACAGCCTGCTGTGTGCGATACTACCGGCTGAAGTGTGTATCTAATCCAATTTTCTATGATACAGCCTGTTGAGCTGTGTATCTAATCCCATTTTGTATGATACTGCCTGCTGAGTAGTGTATATACTCCCATTTTGTATGATACAGCCTGCTGAGCGGTGTATCAAATACCATATTGTATGATACAGCCTGCTGAACGGTGTATCTAATCCCATTTTGTATGATACTGCCTGCTGAGTAGTGTATATACTCCCATTTTGTATGATACAGCCTGCTGAGCGGTGTATCAAATACCATATTGTATGATACAGCCTGCTGAGCGGTGTATCAAATACCATATTGTATGATACAGCCTGCTGAGCGGTGTATCTAATCCCATTTTGTATGATACAGCCAGCTGAGCGGTGTATCTAATCCCATTTTGTATGATCCTGCCAGCTGAAATGTGTATTTAATCCCATCTTGTATGATCCTGCCTGCTGAGCTGTGTATCTAATCCTGTCTTGTATGATCCTGCCTGATGAGCTGTGTATCTAAACCCTTGTGCACATGACCGTATCCATTTTGCGATCCACATTTTTTGCAGTCCAATTGAGTTCTATGAATTTGAGGACCTAATTTTGAGGACCAGAATAGGACATGTTCTATCTTTACTAGAACTGACATACGGCTGTAGAAAACACACTGTTGATGTCCATGTGCTTGCCACATCCGTATGTCAGTTCTGCAAAATATAGAACATGCCCTATTCTGGTCCTCATAATGCAGATCTAAAACCCATAGAACTCAATGGGACTGCAAAAAATGTGAATCGCACACGGATAGAAACCTTATTTAGTGGATCCGCGACTTGCAGACCGCAAAACCGTGACAGTCACAGCACCCCCATAGCAGTGACATCCACAGTGCTCCCATAACAGTGACATCCATAGTCACCCCATAACAGTGTAATCCACAGTGCACCCATAACAGTGACATCCGCAGTGCCTCCATAACAGTGACATCCACAGTGCCTCCATAACAGTGACATCCGCAGTTCCTCCATAACAGTGACATCCACAGCGCCCCCATAACAGTGACATCCACAGCGCCCCCATAACAGTGACATCCACAGCGCCCCCATAACAGTGACATCCACAGCGCCCCCATAACAGTGACATCCACAGCGCCCCCATAACAGTGACATCCACAGTGCCTCCATAACAGTGACGTACACAGTGCCCCCATAACAATGATAGCCACAGTGCTTCTGTAACAGTGACCTCCACAGTGCCCGCATAACAGTGATATCCACAGCTCCCCCATAAAGGTGACATCCACAGTGCTCCTGTAACTGTGACCTCCACAGTGCCCCCATAACTGTGGCCTCCACAGTGCCCCTATAACTGTGACCTCCACAGTGCCCCCATAACAGTGACATCCACAGTGCCCCAATAAAAGTAACATCCACAGTGCTTCCTATTTGCCATCCAATGCCTTCATTGCCATCCTCATGTGCCATCCAGTGCCCCTTGTGTACCAGCAAGTGCCCCAATTGCCATCCACAGTGCCCCTCATGTGCCCCCTTTGCCTTCCACAGTGCCCCTTGTGTGCCATTCAGTGCCCTCATTACCATCCAGTGCCCTTTTGCAATCTACAGTGCCCCTTTTGTGAAATCCAGTGCAGCCTATGCCATCCCCAATGCCCCTTGTGTGTCATCCAGTGCCCAATTGCTATCCCCAGTGCCCCTCGTGTGCCATACAGTGCCCTTTGTGCCATACACAGTGCTCCTTGTGTGCCATCCAGTGCCTCTTTTGCCATCCCCAGTGCCACTTATGTACCATCCAGTGCCCCCATTGCCATCCGCAGTGCATCTCATGTGCCATCAAGTGCTATTTGTGTGCCATCCAGTACCCCCTTTGCCATCCACAGTACCCCTCATGTGCCATCCAGTGCCCTTTGTGTGCCATCCAGTGCCCCCTTTGCCATCCACAGTGCCCCTTGTGTGCCATCCAGTGCCCCCTTTTCCATCCACAGTGCCCCTTGTGTGCCATCCAGTGCCCCCACTGCCATCCACAGTGCCCCTCATGTGCCATCCAGTGCCCCTTTTCCATCCACAGTGCCCCTCATTGCCCTCTTTGCCATCTTCAGTGCCCCTCATGTGCCCCCTTTGCCAATGCCTCAGTGGCTGATCGCTATGCTGAGACTCATACACAGCAATTACATTGCGCTGTGTATCAGTAAGTACAGGCTTCTCATAGAAGCTTGTACACGGAAAAGACGTCCGGGCGCATGCGCAGTGGTGTACATGAGTAGGGACCTGAGAAGGCCGGCAGGAGGAGGTGACGTCGGATAAAACGTAACTGTACAGATAGTCAGAAATTTGAACAGTTTATAACAAAAGACTATCCACCTAGCGTTATTGATGTATCTCTCTCTAAAGTGACAAATGTGGACAAACAAACCTTTTTGAAAAAGATACAGTTGACATAGGGGAGGAAGTAAAAAATGACGATATAAGGATTATCTTACCTTTTAACACACAGTATAAAAAAATAGAACATAGTATAAAACGCCATTGGCATTGCATTTTGAAAAATAAAATTATTGGCCCTTGGATAAAAAGTACCCCCCAGATAACTTACACGAAGGCCCCAAATTTAGGCCTAAAAACAGCTCCGTCTATCAAAGAAAACAAAAGAGGAGAACACTCCACACTTAACTGGCTTAACTTAAAACGCTTCTATAAATGTGGAAAATGTAGTAATTGCAAAAGTACCATATTTCCAAAAAAGACATTTAAAGTTAGTTCTACACAGAATTATTTTTCTTATGACAGAAAGGAGTTTCTTGACATGCAGCTCAATTGATGTGATATACATCATTGAATGCCCTTGCAAGAAACAATATATAGGGAGGACGAAAAGGATGTTGGAAAAAAGATTATCTGAGCACATGACAAATATAAGGAATGGTTATGAAAAAGATTCCTTATCTAAGCATTTCAAACTTTTCACAATCAAGATACGAAAGGTTTAATGTTTGCAGCCTTCGAGAAGGTCACAAAACATTGGAGGGGGGAAATCATATTGTTATGACAGGAATCAAGAAGGATAATAGACTTTGATGCACTCTTACATGGGGGACTAAACGCAGAATTAGAACTCTTTGGTTTCCTGTAGAATTGGGGTGGGTGCCCTTAGCTGACAGGAAATTGGAGTCAGGCTGTTTTACCAGCACTCCGATCTCCCCTTGTTGGGAGGCCCCCACCTCAAATGTCTGGATATGTAAAAACCTCTGATAAGTGTGTGTGTATATATATATATATACATATATATATATATATATATATATATTTATATTTGTGGGAGGAGCTAAGCGAGGAACAGAATAGGCATGCCTACGGACTGTCCTAACCCAACTGGCTGGAGTGTGCCCGGCGCCAGTGACGAGGTAATGCCTGAATAGTGGGCCACCTAGGAGGAGAGTATGAGAAAAGGGGATGGGAGGGAGGGGCAACAACTGGCGCCCTCCTGCTTGTAGGAGGGGGTTTATAAAGGGTGAGCACGCTCCTCCCACAATTACAGGCTGCAAGCAGCCTTCAACATTTGTGGGAGGAGCTAAGCGAGGAACAGAATAGGCATGCCTACGGACTGTCCTAACCCAACTGGCTGGAGTGTGCCCGGCGCCAGTGACGAGGTAAGGCCTGAATAGTGGCCAAAAGAGAACCGGTACGTAGCAGGGAGTGAAGCATTTATAGAATCATAGTGTGACCTAATAATGCCAAAGAACAAAAGGCTCTGGAGATCTCCGCCTGTGGACTCGGAATGTACCTTGTGAAGCAGGACGACCGCCCACGACCCATCTTGCGGATGACATGCGCCGGTACCTGGTGACTTGATGCTGCGGATGCGGCCCCTATGCGGAAGGAGTGCCCGGATATTGTGCTAGGGTTGAAACCCAGCCCTGCGGCCAGGGTACGGATGTTGGAGATGAACAGGGTTGAAGACATGGGCCTACCGTTGATTGGGAGCAACGGGTCGTCTAGATCGGAAGATTGAAGGGAGGCCAGGAGCTCCTTGAGCACCTTGACAGGACACCAGCGGTGGCCGTAGGAAAAATTCAACCTCTGTGGGAGGACCGGTCTGACTGGTCTTGAGGATGGGATGGATAGGATAAAGTGATCAGAGTGCCAGGTGAGATGTCGCCTGAGCAGGGTTGTGCGGGAGATGGCGCTGCAGGTGAACTCCCCGGGCCTGGGGAACCCATGGAGTAGGGTGCAATGTGTTATTGGAGCATCATGGACCCATGAAGCCCAAAGAACGAAAGGCTCTGACAATCTCAATTTGCGGATTGGGGATGTACCTAGCGTAGCAGGACGACCGCTAACGACCCATTGCGGATGACGTGGCCGATACCTGACGACTGGATGCTGCGGGAGCGGCCCCTACGTGGGGGGAGTGCCTGGATGCCGTGATCGGGAGCAACGGGTCGTCTAACGCGGGAGACTGGAGTGAGGCCAGGAGCTCTTGGAGCGCCTTGACGGGACACCAACAGTTGGCCGTAGGGAAGAACTCTACCTCGGTGGGAGGACCAGCCTGATTGGACTTGGTGGCTGGGATGGACAGCATAAGGTGGACCGAATGCCAGGCGAGATGTCGCCTGAGCAGGGTTGCACGGTTGACCGTGCCGCACGTGAACTCCCCGGGTCTAAGGGCTACGGACAATCTGCGGAAAGCTCGCCTGACACGGGTTGCCTATGCACCTGGACCGCCGCGCTAACCCTGAGGGTGGCTTTGAGACCTGATGGCCTCGTCCACCTCCCGAGGATGTTTTTTTTTTGGAGACTGAGGAGTCGGGAAGTGACAGACCTGCCCTGGGCATGATCGTAAATGCACAGTTGAGGAACCCTAACAGGGACTGGAGCTCCCACTTGGACAGGACCCTGGAAGAAGTTGCGGAAGAAACGGCGGCCTGGATCTTAGCCAGCTTGGCGGCCGCCACGGGGGCCTCAAGCCTGGCGAAAAGCTGGAGCAACTAGCCCAGACCAAGGGGACGCCCTGAGGTCCCCTGATGATCAGGAATCAGGGTGCAGACTGCCCAGGTGAGACTGAGCAAACCATGACGTAGCAAAGAACAGGAGAATGCTGCTTGAGTGGGAGCAGAGTACAATACCTGATGTAATAACAACTGTCAAGATAATGGGTGACCATGTCCAAACCCCGTGATGCACCCGGATCCCATGCAATCAGGGATTCACACATGCGGAACCTGAACCGGGTAAACAGGAACCACTGGATACTGCTGGAAAAACCCCGAGCGTTTCAGGCAAATATAATGGATCCAGAGTGATTCAGGCAAATGTGTACCACCAGTGGGAAAAGACCTGAGCGATTCAGGCAAATGCGAACAACCTGTGGGAAAAGACCTGAGCGTTTCAGGCAAATATAACGGATCCAGAGTGATTCAGGCAAATGCGAACAACCTGCGGGAAAAGACCTGAGCGATTCAGGCAAATGCAAACAACCTGTGGAAAAAGAGCTGAGTGATTCAGGCACATGCGAACAACCTGTGGGAAGAAAGACCTGAGCGATTCAGGGAATACGTAACCTGAGTGAATCAAGGAAATACACACAACCTGGAAATACCGCCAACCTGAAAGAGACAGGAAAATACAAAACCTGAGTGATTCAGGGAAATACGTAACCTGGGTGAATCAGAAAAACATACTACCTGGAAATACAGGCAACCTGACAGACAGGAAAATACAAAACCTGAGCGATTCAGGGAAATCGTGAACCCTGAGTGATTTGGGCACCTACATGAACCTGAGCGATCCAGAAACATGAACCCGGGGCGAATTTGGAAACATAACCCGAGTGATTCAGGTAAATACATGAACCTGAGTGTTTCAGGGAAATGCATGAACCCGAGCGATCCAGGAAACACGTAAACCCGCGCGACTCCGGGGAATTAGACCTGGGTGAATGGGTAAATACGTGAATTTTGAGCTAATCCGGGAAATACATGAACCTGAGAATCAGAAGGAAACAGGAATGAACATGGTATAGAAAGGATCGCAACCTACCGAATCAACGGACAGCGCTGCCGACTCCGGCGATACTGAAGACCTAGGAATGGCGGCTCGTGAAGAACGAAGGAAGGCTCTGAGCTGCGGAGAAGCGTCACGCCGCTACTCGGCTGGAACTTACCTGAAACCCGGCCCCGTGGAGTGACCGGGCATGGAGGAGCCCTGCGACACAATTGATGATGGATCGAAATTCCGGTGGCCTGAGGCCTTGCTTACCCGAAAATAAGCTTGCGTTAGTACGAGACCCGGAGAACCGGGATGCAGCCTGGGCGCCATGGCCAACTGCTGGGTAACCCTGGACAGCCAGAATAAGAGCTCGAAGTCGCGCCGCATGCCACAAACCTGCGGAAAACAGAAATCCAGGGAACACACAAGACCCGAGCGATCCAGGGAACATTACCCCTAAGTGAGTAAGGGGAGGCATAACACCAGAGCAATCCAGGGAACCTGGGCCCTGAGTCACCTAGGGAAGACATGACACATGCAATTTGGGAACATGACACCTGTGAATTGGAGAAAACATAACCCTGAGCGATTCAGGGAAGACATGGCACCTGCGATTCTTGGGAAAATGACACCTGCAATTTGGAGAAAACATAACCCTGAGCGATTCAGGGAAGACATGACACATGCGATTTTTTTTTTTGGAACATGACACCTGCGATTTGGAGAAAAAACATGACGCCTGAGCGAATCAGGGAAGAGAACCACGCTACTGCCTTCCGCAATGAGATGAAGACCTATGAACGGGAGCTCGTGAAGACGAATACTTAACGCAGTGACAGGGTGTAACAGCAGCCTCGTGGCTGGATCTTACCTGGTCAAGGAGGAAACTTTGGCGCAACGATAGTGGCTTGCTTGCAGCTCTGGTGGCCGAGGCCCTGTTTTATGTGAATAAATAAGCTGTGTTCAGACCGATACCCGGCGAGGGATGCGAACAGCTAGTCCCTCATGCAGCGAACGGGTGCGTGACCCTGACCCATACGAACCTGGACCGGAACCGTGCCCGAGGGACTCAGGGAACACATGACACCCGGGTTTATACTGCACATGACACCTGACCAACACGGGGAACACACGCCCCCCGAATGAACAGGGAACACATGACCCCTGAACGCACAGGAAAACACAAGACGCCCGGCCAACCAAGGGGATCCATGACACCCGAGCGAACAGGGAACACATGTCCCCCGAATGAACAAGGGACCCATGACCCCCGAGTGACCCAGTGAACACGCAACACCCACACGAAGCCGGGCAGACACCGCACCTGAATGACTGAGGGAAAACATGATATCTGAGCGATTCAGGGAAGACATTAACGCCAGAGCGAATCAGGGCAGATACCACCTGAGCAAACCAGAGAAGACATTGCACCTGAGCGATTCAGGGAGACATTGCACCTGAGCGATTCAGGGAGACATTGCACCTGAGCGATTCAGGGAGACATTGCACCTGAGCGATTCAGGGAGACATTGCACCTGAGCGATTCAGGGAGACATTGCACCTGAGCGATTCAGGGAGACATTGCACCTGAGCGATTCAGGGAGACATTGCACCTGAGCGATTCAGGGAGACATTGCACCTGAGCGATTCAAGGAGACATTGCACCTGAGCGATTCAGGGAGACGTTACACCTGAGCGATTCAGGGAGACGTTACACCTGAGCGATTCAGGAAGACGTTACACCTGGGTGATTCAGGAAGATGTTACACCTGGGCGATTCAGGAAGATGTTACACCTGGGTGATTCAGGAAGATATTACACCTGAGCGGTCCCGGAACACATTACACCTGAGCGATCCCGGAAGACATACACCTGAGCGATTCCAGAAGACATTACACCTGAGCGATTCGGGAAGACATTACACCTGAGCGATTCGGGAAGACATAACACCTGAGCAAACCAGGAAGACACAACACCTGAGCGATTCAGGGAGACATACAACCAGAGCGAATCAGGGAGACATTACACCCAGAGCGAATCAGGGAGACATTACACCCAGAGCGAATCAGGGAGACATTACACCCAGAGCGAACCGGGGAGACATCAACCCTGAGTGACCAGGTAGACATTACACCTGAGAGACCAGGGAGACCCGTACTGGAGAGATGCAGGAATCAGGGATACGGCCCCCCCCCCCTATCCTCCCCTGGGTGACTTAAGGGCGGCCGCACCGGCGGGAGGCCCAGGCACCGCCGGACCCCTGACCCCCGGAACGACCGTCCCCAATCACCCAGGGGGTGACCGGACAAAGCACTGGCGTCAGGGCCGGTGCAAGGATTTTTGCCAACACAAGCGAAGCTACATTTTGGCGCCCCCCCCCCCACGCTTCTCCTCTCTGTGGTTCCGGTATCTTCTCTGTGCTTCGGACAATGGCTGGTTTAAGGACCATATTTTTCGCCCTCTAAGACACACCTAGGTTTTAGAGGAGGATATCAAGAAAAAAATATTTTCCATAACACCTCAGGTCATACCAGCAATCAGACCCCCAATGTTAATCAGACCTCAGCTCACAGCCCCAATCAGACCTCAGATCAGAACCCCATGTCAGACATCATCCCCCAATGTCAGCCATCAGACCCCCATGTCACATTTCTCCCCCTCCATGTCACATTTTTCCGCCCTCCCCCAGGGTGCGCCCTAAGGCGATCGCTTGGTCTGCCTTATGGTAGCACCGGCCCTGACTGGCGTGGGCGGCAGTTGGCCGGCCTGGCATTGGAACACTTTCTTTTTCTTTTTTTTTCTTTTTTTTTTCAGCATTGCGGGGGTTAAAATGCCGCAGGTAGTGGGCTCATGGCACAATGGGATGATTTCAGCATTCCTATTTTACCGGCCTCAACGTACTTATGTTGATATTAGCCAGGGACGAGTTCTGGCATCTCTTGCAGCTGTGCCGCTTCTCATCAGTAAGTATGGGTGATGCATCTCAGTGATTCAGTGGTGCTCAACAAATAACCCTGACATGCACCATATGACCTGGCTGGGGAGCGATTCCCCAATACAACAGTATAATGACACAGGGTAGAAGCCCGGTTGCCGTGAGCCGTCTCTGCCAGCCGGCCAACCTCCCCGCCCACCCCCCGCCCCCAGGCGGCGCGTCATCGCATGATGCCAGCGCCGGAGGAACAGCACAGGAGCGGGGAGCGCTGCGATGAGGACTGCCGGGCAGCGGCGGCGGGCAGAGCGGGGCTTGACGGGCAGAGCGCTGCCGAACCAAGGGACGAGGTGCCGGTGGCGGCATGCCTGGCCAGCCGTAGAGCGGCTATACTTACTACAGGGAGTGCGGCTGGCAGTACGAAGACACACACGAGACGTGACCGGAAGTGATGTCTGGCGCTGGGCTGCTGCTGCTCCACCAACGAAAAGTAAGCAACAACGGGCGCCCTCCTGCTTGTAGGAGGGGGTTTATAAAGGGTGAGCACGCTCCTCCCACAATTACAGGCTGCAAGCAGCCTTCAACATATATATATATATATATATATAAGCATAGAATGAGGGAAATAAAGTAAAAAGGAAAAGAGAGAAAAAAAACATATGAGAAAAGATTTCAATATGAAAGATGAGATGTATATAGAGACCAAAGATATAGAGAAAATATGAGTAGTTAGACATGTGTCTACATTGAACTATTTTCTTATTTTACTTGTATTTCCCAATTTTTACATTTATCTTTATTTATTTATTTTTTGACCATTTTTTAAAATTTTGGTATATTTACCACATGTTATGACTATTGGAATGAGTAAATTGTCATATACCCCCATTAAATGCATTGGGAGGCAACTATATATATAAAAAGCATTTATAGATTAAAAAGAGACTGAAACCACTGATATATAAGTGGGCAGGATCCCCTTTGGCCACTGAAGAAGGAGTTGGATAGACTCCAAAACATGCTTTGTTGGAACCAGGATATCCTTTGAAAAATAAAATAAAACCCACTTAGAAATATTGATTACCCTACCAAGGAAGTATGGCAGATACTGAAAAGATAATAATAAAAGTGGAGCGCTCCACGGATAACTTGGACATAACCATAAGGACTTTAAATACCTCTCAGCAGCCGGATCGTGATCCGTTCTATCATGTGGGACGCTGACATTAAGCCACGATACCACGTGAGTCATCCCGATTCAGCTAGCGGGATTATCCGCATGTAGCTGAGAGAGGTGGAGGTAAGTGAAAAACTGCAGCATTACCACGTGGGACGCTGCGGTCGGTACACCGCTATCCACCCACAGTGAGTACATGAACTTCATGAATACTGGATATATCATCAATGAAGGGATGCTAACAATCTAAAGTTGAATGAAAGGAATTGTGGACACAACATAAGTGGCAATAATATCATTTAAACTCCCATCAGTGAACAAAAGTATACTGTATGTGTATACACATTTACAAATGTGGACTGTTTGAATTCACAAATGCATAAGTTATAGGCAAATGGCTATTTGCTGCATTTGTGTTAAGGGAGGCGGGGATATACTGCTTATAAGCCGCAGCCTCCTCCTCACCTTACCGGCGGCTCGTTTCTGCATCACTTCCAGGCGCCTGTACGCACGTGAGTATACGGTCTCTGCCTCTCATTGGCATCGATGTCTACATCCCAGCGTTCACGTCTTCCAGCGGTAAGATCGGGGCCTTGTGGTTTCATTCTTGGGCAAGGGGGGAGGGATTGGCACCGACACGCCGCACGTTGCTACCTGCACGTCTCGGCGGGCGGCAGAGCAGGCTTCCATGTGTTCAGAGCCACGCTCTGCTGCCTTAGGTTGTCCCAGCATACCATCTTCTGCTCGGCGGTGTTATTTCAGCTTACATTTGCCTATCATGTCTTGATACATTCTAGTTATGGTTGTGTAGTATTACGGTGGTAAAAAAAAAAAAAAAAAAGGGGGGGGGAAGGTGTGTTACAGGAAAAAAGAAAATAATAATGAATTAAAGGGGTTAAAAATGATGAGGAGTGTTTTATATGTATATCCGGTATTATTACATCATAGGACAGGGCAGTACATAGGCTATATTCAGTCCCATCAGGCTTATGTCTGGCTGCACAGGGACCTTTTCCTGATTCATAAATGTAAGTGACATACTGTGGTCTTTCGTCCTCTCAGTCTGGCCAGCGGTGTGTTGGCTCCTTTAGGTAAGGAGGACCACCGCACCGGAACGTTTCTGCCTGGCAGCATCGGCTCCCCATGCGGCAGTCTGTCAGGTTGCAGGAGTCGGCGCGACTCCGCTCTCGACACATTGTAATGTATAGCACTGGCCGCCGTGCTCATAGTGAGGCAGGGGTGCATGCAAGGCTGTTTTGCTTCTGGTAGGCTCTTGATTCATCTGGTCTGCTGCAGCCTCCAGGCAGCAGATGATAGTGGTTCAAAAGAAAAAAAAATGAAAAAAAGTGGGAGTTTGGGTTGGAAAAAAAATTTAATAATTGGGAGTTTGGGTTGAGAAAAAAAGGGGGGGGGGGCAGTTTGAGAAAAAAATAAAAAATCAAATACAAGGGGACTCTTTAAAGTTCCGCAGCATGTGTCGCAAGTTGATTGCCCATCATCTTCTCTAGTAGGGTCATCTCAAGCAGTGCGTTACTTTTATTAAATTATTGGGTCAATTGTCTACATTTTTTTTTTCATATATGCGTCCATAGGTTCGTGGCTCCTTCTATCCACCCGATGAACGGCTATGTACCAGCAGACGCAGCTATTCTTAGTAGACACATTTAGCATCAGGGTCAAAGTAAGCTATTGTGCATCACGGGAGTAGATTTAAGACTATGGGTTTGGTACAGTTGCTAATACCCCATTTTTAACATGTTCAGCTACGTTCAGTCATTTCATCATTAAGGTAGCAGTTGCCCGAAAAAAAAAAAGTCTGGTCACGTTTACAGGCATGAATTCGATACGTCTGTCACGTCTACAGACACGTTATGTCCTGTCACAACTACAGGCATCAATTCAATACGTCTGTCACGTCTACAGTCACGTTATGTCCTGTCACGACCACAGGATACGGTCCTACACTGTATGCCTAGTCCACTCTCATGTCTTAGTCTACACTCGTTCGTACACACATTCTATTTTGCTAGGTACACATATTCCCATATTCAGTCACTTCGGTGAAGGGGTACTCCGCATGCTGGACGGCATCTCGTGTGCTGGTACGGTGGTTCTTGGCACATCGGTGGTCCGTGATACTGGTGAATGGCACAAACTGGTGTTAGGTATTCATCTTCTGCATTAATCATGTTGTGTTTTAGTAGGATGTCTCAAGAATCATTGATGGGCGATACATCATCATCCCATGGGAGCGTGGTGTCACATTCCGCAAGAGACTCCACACCATCATTAAGGTCATGGACTGTGCCCAAATTTATGGCAGAGCTATCCAAAAGAGGCATTCCATTTCCAGCTTCTGCAAGGAAGGCGGAACTGTCTTCAGTTCCGGAGGTCCAAAATCTCCAGGTGGTGTCCATGGACACTATTCAGACTTTGCTAACGCAACTGCACGCGGCCATCAACTCTATGGCATCATCAATGTTGAACTTTCAGGCCAGGCTAGAGTCGGTCGAGGCAGGCGATACAGCTGCCCGTTTGGTGTGCCAAAGTCCGGCAGGTTCTTCTAGCCTCCAGGCTAGTGTTGCTGGTGGGTCAGGTTCTGTACCCCCTATCGCACCGTTCCACTTCGTTCCAGCCAACATTGGACAGGAAATAATTGATGGCAAGGACGTGAACTTAGCGTCCTTACTAATAACAGTTCATGAGGCGCCAGACAACAAGCCCATAGTCTGTGGGGAGGTCTCGGTGGTCCTCAAATCTTAGGACGTGAGGTTGAATAGAAACTCAGAGTTTGTCTTAGCCTTTAGTCTGTACAGGGATGTTGTCTTATCCTGTTAGGGTCCCATCCACATGCAGACTGGGTACAGTATGTTATCAATGGTCTTTCCGCAGGTTTCCATAAAGGGCTATTGGCTCTTCTCTTTTTGCAGGTCTCACCACAAGCAGACCGCGTACCATCACCTGTGCCCAGGCTCGACCAACTAGTGATGGACTAACGGTTCATCTCGCCACCGCCAGGTCCCTTATGACTAAAACCCTGTCCTGTAACACCCTGAGGATATATAAGAAGGTATGGACCTCGTTCTGTGATTTTAAGAGAACCCATTCTTCGCAAAGAGTGGGCAACGTCTCTTACCTACTGGCCTTTGCTGCATTTTTTGCCACTCTCACCACAAGCTGTCATTTAGCACTATTAAGTTATATCCGGCTGAGATTCAACATCATTTGTATCTACGGCATCCTAATCAACCCTCCTTGTTTTCAGCCCATCCAATTAGAATGCTACTGAAGGGTATCCAGAAGGGGTTTGCTGTGGCCCGCCCTACACGACAGCCATTTACAGGTTCAATGTTCAGATTGCTTTCAGATAAACTACGCAAAACCCCTTCAGTAAGCACACTAGTTTATTGATCAAGACAACCATGTACCCAGCCTTCTACGGTTTCCTCAGACCAGGCAAGTTCACCTGCGCCACAACATGCAAGAGCTATCTGAGGAAGGATCATCTGTCATGGGATGGGTCATGCTAAGTTCTTACTTTAACGACCACAAAGACGGCCAGAGCGGGTCAGCTCACAGAGGTTAGATACTTCCCCACTGGTAATAAGTTGTGCCCACATATGGCAGTGCAGGATTGGACGCGCTTTACCGAAGCAACCCCAGGGGATGCTTTTCTGCTAAGGATGGGTTCTGCACCTTTGAGTTGTCAGAACTTTCTCAAATTCATCCGAATATTATTGAGGAATGTTGGGGTCAGTCCCAGTTCCATCACAGGGCATTCTTTTGCACTGGTGCGGCTTCGCCGCCTCCAAGCACAACATCTCAGTGCATGTTATTAAGAAGTTGGGCAGATGGCAGTCGGCTTGTTATGCATAATATATATACCAAATATGCAGTGTAAAATGTTTAATGCTTTCAGGAATCTGGTATTGTAATTTTGTTAATAACACTATTGCCCTGAGCTATGTTTGTTATTTTTGGCCACTTTAGCCTACCCTCCGTACAGCAGTCTCGGCATACCCCTACTTCTTAGCATAGTAGGTAGGTGTACTTATCTTGAGCCGACCCGAATACAAGTTATAGGCAAATGGCTATTTGCCGCATTTGTGTGAGGGGAGGCGGGGCTATACTGCTTATAAGCCGCAGCCTCTTCCTCACCTTACCGGCGGCTCGTTTCTGCCCCACCCTCCCAAGTCCTCTTTTACTCTAACTACTCAATGGGGTGGGCCTCTTTAGCCTACCCTCCGTAAAGCAGTCTCGGCATACCCCTACTGCTTAGCATAGTAGGTAGGTGAGTAGGTAGGCGTACTTATCTTGAGCCGACCCGAATACAAATAATAAATGTGGACTATTTGAATCCAACTAGTACCAGCATACCTTGAAGGCAGAAGTATAGAGATATATGGCAGGAACATATACTGTACTATAATATACAGGAGATAACGCTCTATATATATATTTTATAACCACATATATCCAATAGCTATATTGTATATATAAATATATGCTACGTTATAATATATAACAAACATGGCTTTATGCAACTAGCTATTATATTGTATATGTGATAAGCATATATAATAGCAGCAGTCATTTATATGGCTATGTTGGATATTGATACAGAAAGAAGTATGTTTGAGAAGATTTGGGAAAGATGGCTGGCTGCTGAGAAATCAGATACCTTTTCTGATTGGAGTGCAACAGATGGTGGTTATATTGTACCTAGATGATTTTAGGCTCGCGAGTGATTAGTTTACCATCAGTACCTCACTTGTATGAGTAAGCTAGGTCAGGTTTGGTATTACCTTTTTCTAGTTTGTGACAGGGTGTTATTGATTAGTAACCATGCTTCCCTCTTTCCCATCCCCTTCCCACCTACTTCCCTCCCCAATTGACTGGATGCTGTTCTATATGATTTATATTATTAATCGGTTGTCTCTATCCTACAACATTGTTTACTGTTATGCTCAGATGGTTTATGTAATCTTTGATTTATGGTTTATGTACTTATGAAAAAAATAAGTATAAAATGTGAATAAAAATAATAATTTACACAGAAAGAAGTATGTTGGTCTTATTGACTTTATAAGTGATGCATTTATTTTATCATGTTTTAATTGATTTTATTTATTTTCTGAAGAAATTACATATCTATTTTGGGGCGCCTTTTTTGTTTTGTTTTGCTATTTTTTTTTAGGGAATATCTATTAAATAGTATTTATGGACATTCAGTTCTCTGAGTTATTCCAGGTGAACTGTGCCTATCTATAACTACATTTAATAACTCACAAATAAAAGAGAATTGCATCATGTACCTTTCTAACAGGTCAGAGAATAAAATTTGAGGCGGGAGTTCTTTATAAATTACATGAACCACAGGTCAGCAATGTCTGAGGCATTATATCTCGAGTCTGGTTTCAACTTACTATGTCCAAGGAAAGACAATTGTATGTTCAAAATATTGTATCCGGAGGCCATTGTAACTTGAGCGACCACTGTACTAGCAATAAAACCTGTTGTGTGGAAAAATAAAAAGGAATCTAGAAAGCTCTGCCTCCTTTATATGCCATCACTCTGCCACTCTGCCTCCTGGTCATGCCATCACTGAGTATGCCAGAAGTCTGTCCTGTGTATGCCATTACTGTCTCCTGTGGGTTACCACTCTGCCCCCTGTGCCCATTGTGCAAACAATACAATGTGTTCAAGAAAACTATTGGTCAATTATTTCATTTTTCATGAAACGCCTTTATGTTGCTTCATACAGGGAGTGCAGAATTATTAGGCAAGTTGTATTTTTGAGGATTAATTTTATTATTGAACAACAACCATGTTCTCAATGAATCCAAAAAACTAATTAATATCAAAGCTGAATATTTTTGGAGGTAGTTTTTAGTTTGTTTTTAGTTTTAGCTATTTTAGGGGGATATCTGTGTGTGCAGGTGACTATTACTGTACATAATTATTAGGCAACTTAACAAAAAACAAATATATACCCATTTTGATTATTTATTTTTACCAGTGAAACCAATATAACATCTCAACATTCACAAATATACATTTCTGACATTCAAAAACAAAACAAAAACAAATCAGTGACCAATATAGCCACCTTTCTTTGCAAGGACACTCAAAAGCCTGCCATCCATGGATTCTGTCAGTGTTTTGATCTGTTCACCATCAACATTGCGTGCAGCAGCAACCACAGCCTCCCAGACACTGTTCAGAGAGGTGTACTGTTTTCCCTCCTTGTAAATCTCACATTTGATGATGGACCACAGGTTCTCAATGGGGTTCAGATCAGGTGAACAAGGAGGCCATGTCATTAGATTTTCTTCTTTTATACCCTTTCTTGCCAGCCACGCTGTGGAGTACTTGGACGCGTGTGATGGAGCATTGTCCTGCATGAAAATCATGTTTTTCTTGAAGGATGCAGACTTCTTCCTGTACCACTGCTTGAAGAAGGTGTCTTCCAGAAACTGGCAGTAGGACTGGGAGTTGAGCTTGACTCCATCCTCAACCCGAAAAGGCCCCACAAGCTCATCTTTGATGATACCAGCCCAAACCAGTACTCCACCTCCACCTTTCTGGCGTCTGAGTCGGACTGGAGCTCTCTGCCCTTTACCAATCCAGCCACGGGCCCATTCATCTGGCCCATCAAGACTCACTCTAATTTCATCAGTCCATAAAACCTTTGAAAAATCAGTCTTGAGATATTTCTTGGCCCAGTCTTGACGTTTCAGCTTGTGTGTCTTGTTCAGTGGTGGTCGTCTTTCAGCCTTTCTTACCTTGGCCATGTCTCTGAGTATTGCACACCTTGTGCTTTTGGGCACTCCAGTGATGTTGCAGCTCTGAAATATGGCCAAACTGGTGGCAAGTGGCATCTTGGCAGCTGCACGCTTGACTTTTCTCAGTTCATGGGCAGTTATTTTGCGCCTTGGTTTTTCCACACGCTTCTTGCGACCCTGTTGACTATTTTGAATGAAACGCTTGATTGTTCGATGATCACGCTTCAGAAGCTTTGCAATTTTAAGAGTGCTGCATCCCTCTGCAAGATATCTCACTATTTTTGACTTTTCTGAGCCTGTCAAGTCCTTCTTTTGACCCATTTTGCCAAAGGAAAGGAAGTTGCCTAATAATTATGCACACCTGATATAGGGTGTTGATGTCATTAGACCACACCCCTTCTCATTACAGAGATGCACATCACCTAATATGCTTAATTGGTAGTAGGCTTTCGAGCCTATACAGCTTGGAGTAAGACAACATGCATAAAGAGGATGATGTGGTCAAAATACTCATTTGCCTAATAATTCTGCACTCCCTGTAGTTTTTATATATTTTTGGGGTTTTATTTTTTATATTTTTTTGCTCCCTCCATATCTATTATACTGACTATCCACACATATAGATCCATACTGCTAGAGACCACAATCAATACGCCTCTTCTTGTAGCAGAGTAGTAGGCTCCTGTCTAAAACAAAACTGTGTTTGAAGCCCATAGCAACCAACCAGAGTGTGGATTTCATTTCTTAAACGCTCTAGTAAAATGAAAGCTGTGCTGTGATATAACAGAGTGAATATGGATCCGCTGTGATACTTGAACAGATTTTACTTTGAGCTTGTCACAGAAGGTGTATAGAAAACTAGAAGACACAAAATGAAGATCCGACTGACTGGATCCAAAACTAAGGAACAAAAGGGAGAGCCCTGCAACAGACCTGGCTCTCTCCCTAACTGCTCAGCCTATGAAAAAATCTCAATGGTAGATGATCGCATATCCTCATAGCTCGATTGTATAACACCTGAACACCCTATAATAGTGAGGTGACACGACCACCGGCTCTCTACACTTGATACGAAGGGAGTCAGGGTCATCTGGTATCCAGCAAACAGGAAAACACAAATGAATGAACAAAACCTATCTGTAGAAGACTTAGTAATAGCATCCAGCATGTACACACTCCAGGAAGTTGTATAAACCGCAAAGTGATGCAGTATGGGAAGGGATTTAAAGGGATGCAATCAGTGCAACTCCATGACAGCTGAGAGAGGCTAACGAGATGAGAAAAGGAAAGCAAAACAAAAGGAACCTCAAGGAGGAGGTTCTGAAGGACGTCTGTCAGAGCTTCTCAGATGTCTGGTGGTGACAGTACCTCTCTTTCTATGAGTGGACTCCGGACACTCAGAGCCCACCTTCTCAGGATGGGACCTATGGAAAGCCCTGATGAGACAAGTGGCCTTAATGTCCGTCACTGGGACCCACATCCTCTCCTCAGGACCATAACCCTCCCAATGAACGAGGTACTGGAGAGAACCGCGGACAACATGAGAATCCACAATCCTAGAGACCTGAAATTCAAGATTACCATCAACCACAATCGGAGGAGGAGGCAAAGACGAGGGTACAATGGGTTGGACATAAGGTTTTAATAAGGACTTATGAAAAACATTATGGATCTTCCAAGTCTGAGGAAGATCAAGACGGTAGGCAACAGGATTGATGACGGACAAGATTTTATAAGGCCCAAAAAACTTAGGACCCAACTTCCAGGAGGGAACCTTCAATTTGATATTCTTAGTAGACAACCACACCAGATCACCAACATTCAGGTCCGGACCAGGCACACGTCTCTTATCCACCACACGCTTATATCTCTCACTCATGCTCTTTAGATTATCCTGAATCTTTTGCCAAATAGATGACAAAGACGAGGAGAATCTGTCCTCATCAGATAAACCAGAAGACCCCTCTCCAGAGAATGTCCCAAACTGCGGATGAAACCCATATGCACCAAAAAATGGTGACTTATCAGAGGACTCCTGACGACGGTTATTTAAAGCAAACTCAGCAAGGGACAAAAAAGAACACCAATCCTCCTGATTCTCCGCCACAAAACAGCGCAGATATGTCTCCAGATTCTGATTGACGCGCTCTGTCTGACCATTCGACTGCGGGTGGAAAGCAGAAGAGAATGACAACCGAACCCCCAAGCGAGAACAGAAAGCCTTCCAGAATCTGGAAACAAACTGTGTGCCCCTATCAGAGACTATGTCTGAAGGAATACCATGCAATTTGACAATGTGATCAATAAATGCCTGCGCCAGCGTCTTAGCATTGGGCAAGCCAGGAAAAGGAATGAAATGCACCATTTTGCTAAAACGGTCCACCACCACCAGAATCACAGTCTTCCCCGAGGAACGAGGCAGGTCCGTAATGAAGTCCATGGACAGATGTCCAAGGATGGGAAGGAATGGGTAAGGGAAGGAGAGGACCTGATGGCTGTGAATGAAGGACTTTGGCACGAGCGCAAGTCTCGCAGACTGCCACAAAACCCTCAACCGACTTACGAAGCGCCGGCCACCAGAATCTCCGAGCGATGAGATCCAGTGTGGCTCTTGCCCCCGGGTGCCCAGCAAGGACAGTATCGTGGTGCTCCTTAAAAATCTTGTGTCTTAAAGCGAGAGGCACAAACAACCTCCCAGGAGGACAAAGATCAGGAGCCTCTGACTGGGCTACCTGAACCTCTGCCTCCAATTCAGGATAAAGAGCAGAGACCACCATACCTTCAGCCAAAATGGGACCCGGGTCGTCAAAATTCCCACCTCCCGGAAAACAACGTGACAGGGCATCCGCCTTCACATTCTTAACCCCAGGGCGGAACGTGACAACAAAATTAAACCTTGAAAAGAACAAAGACCATCTGGCCTGTCTCGGGTTCAGACGCTTGGCTGACTCCAAGTAGGCCAGATTCTTATGGTCAGTAAACACAGTAATAGGGTGTCTGTCTCCCTCTAGCCAATGGCGCCATTCCTCAAAAGCTAACTTGATGGCCAACAACTCCCTATCTCCCACATCGTAATTTCTCTCTGCGGAGGAGAGTTTCTTCGAGAAAAAGGCACATGGTCGCCATTTGGCAGGAGAGGGACCCTGAGACAAGACCGCACCCACACCCACCTCAGAAGCATCAACCTCAACTATGAAGGGAAGAGAAATATCAGGTTGTACCAAGATGGGAGCGGAAGCAAAACTCTCCTTGATATTAGAAAAGGCCTTACGCGCCTCTACCGACCAGGAGGAAAAATCTACCCCCTTTCTAGTCATATCAGTGAGTGGTTTAACAACAGAGGAATAATTCAAAATAAACTTCCTGTAATAATTGGCAAAACCCCCAAAACGCATCAGCGCCTTCTGATTCTCAGGAAGCTCCCACTCAAGCACAGTGCAGACCTTCTCGGGGTCCATGCGAAAACCAGAAGCGGAGAGAAGAAACTCCAGAAATTGAATTTCTGGAACCGCAAACACACATTTTTCCAGTTTAGCTTACAATTTACTCTCCCGCAGGATGAGCAAGACCTGACGTAAGTGTTACTTATGAGTTTTGAAATCAGGAGAAAAAATCTAAATGTCATCTAGATACACTAATACAAATTTCCCCATTAAATGATAAAAAATGCTGTTCACAAAATGCTGAAAGACGGCTGGGGCATTCATCAAACCAAAAGGCATAACCAAATTCTCAAAATGGCCCTCAGGGGTATTGAAGGCCTTCTTCCATTCGTCTCCTTCTCTGACCCTGACCAGGTTGTATGCCCCTCTTAGATCCAACTTGGAAAAAACTTTAGCCCCAACAATCTGGTTAAACAGGTCCGGGATCAGAGGAAGCGGATAAGGGTCACGAATTGTGATACTGTTCAGCTCCCTGAAATCCAGACATGGTCTTAAAGAACCATCTTTTTTCTTAACAAAGAAAAAACCAGTGGCAACAGGTGACTTCGAGGGTCCCTTTCTCAGACTCTCAGAGATATAAGCACGCATAGCGACCCTTTCAGGTTGGGAGAGATTGTATAAACGAGATTTAGGCAGCTTGGCGCCTGGGGTGAGATTAATAGGGCAATCGTACTCCCTGTGACGGGGCAATTCCTGAACACCACTCTCAGAAAACACATCCGAAAATTCAGAGAGAAAACATGGTACAGTCTTAGTAGAAACCTCTGAAACAGATGTCGTGAGGCAATTCTCTCTGCAAAAGTCACTCCAACCATTTATTTGCCTCGCTTGCCAATCAATGGTGGGGTTATGTTTAGTGAGCCAGGGTAGCCCCAACACTAGAGGAGTAGGCAACCCGCTTAGGACGAAACATGACACATCCTCAACATGAGTATCACTCACAATCAAATGGATATTGTGAACTATGCCCTTTAACGATTTCTGAGAAAGTGGAACGGAATAAATAGCAAAAACAGGTATATCCTTTCAAAAAGTGCATACCTGGAAATCATGAGTTATAGCAAATTGATTATCAATGAGATTGACAGCTGCTCCACTATCTACAAAAGTCTCACAAAAAATGTTCTTGCTCTCTAGCGCCACCCTGGCAGGTAGGACAAAACGGGAACTACAAGCAAACGGAAAACCTTCAATTTCCGCATCAACCTTGCCAATAGTAACAGATGGAACGTCTTTAGAGGATTTCTTTCTTTTTGTTTCTTTATTACTCTAAAAAAACTGCCTGAATCTCCTAGAGGGACAAACATTTGCCAAATTATTTATACCTCCACAACAGAAACAAACCTTCCTATGAGAGCTGAATCTTCTATTGTCAGAGGCAAGCAAACCCAGCTGCATGGGCTCCTGTTCAGAAGGGATTGAGAGCGACTGAGACCCCTGTGCACTGAATGAGACCGCCGCACTGTCCTTGGACTGAGTATGACAGGAAGGAGTGATCTCTCCTCTCTCTCTAAGACGCCTGTCAATACGAACGGCCCGAGACATGGCAGAGTCCAAGGAGGTAGGTCTCTCATGAAAGGCAAATGCATCTTTCAATCCCTCTGAAAGACCATGGCAAAATTGACTTCGGAGTGCAGCATCATTCCAACCAGTATCAGCTGCCCATCTCTGAAATTCTGAACAGTATATCTCTGCGGACTGTTTACCCTGGCATAAAAGTAGTCTAGACTCAGCCAGAGCAATACGATCCGGATCATCATATATCTGACCCAGGGCTAAAAAAAATTAATCCACTGAACAGAGGGGCCGTGCCCCCACCGGCAGCGAGAAGGCCCAGGACTGAGGGTTATCCCTGAGCAGCGAGATGATGATCCCCACCCTCTGCTCCTAAAGCCTCTCTAAAACGAACAAAATTCTCACTACCCCCGGAGAACGTATCCGGGAGCGAGATCTTAGGCTCAGAACAAACTCCATGAACGCAAGCTGAACCGGTCACCTGAAACTGAAAAACAGTCTTACGGAGATCTGCTACCTCCAATGAAAGACCCTGCATGTGTTCAGTCAAAAGTGAAACCGGATCCATGCTTGAGACGGTTTTGGCGGTTTATAATGTTACGGAAGGTGTATAGAAAACTAGAAGACACAAAATGAAGATCCGACTGACTGGATCCAAAACTAAGGAACAAAAGGGAGAGTAGGGATTTAAAGAGATGCAATCAGTGTAACTACATGACAGCTGAGAGAGGCTAACGAGATGAGAAAAGGAAAGCAAAACAAAAGGAACCTCAAGGAGGAGGTTCTGAAGGACGTCTGTCAGAGCTTCTCAGATGTCTGGTGGTGACAGAGCTACTCCTAAGGGTGTTTTCTAAATGGTCCCCCAGGTCTTTACTTTTTAACTCCTTTACATGGATCTGGACTTTGCTGCAGGAGAACCACCATGTTGCTACCTCTTGGAGTAATCTCTGTTAAGCAGACTGCTGACCCACACACGTCATGAGACACCAATCAGAGAATAAATGATCCATTGGCAACACAGATTTCCTTTTACATATTAGTGTGATATTGGATGCAGGAATTACAAAGGAACCTGTACCATCTAACCCTGGATACTGCCAGTAGTACAGTCACCGTCCAGCCAATCACTAGCCTCAACAGGATAGGGACGTCACCGCTGAGCCCAGTTATTGGCTGCAGTAGTGATCTGTGTGCATGTAACTTCACTGCTACAGCCAGAAAAGCGAAGAGCATAGGGGAGGACCAGAGCACATTGCTAAGAGTAGCAGGGGAGAAAAGGGGTAAGTATCGCTTCTTTTGTTATTTTAGACCATTTACAGAGGTTTCCTGAGTTTTAAATTACCTCGGGCAACCACTTTAAGTCCTCCAGAGTAGAAGATGCTTACTGAAGAGATACTCCACTCAGGTTAATGAAGGGGGATCCCCAACATGGTAGATTTGTTGTAGACTTTGAGGCATGTTCTACACCAAAAATGTGTAACAAGTTAAAATAAAAAATAAAAAAAATGTATGAATGGAGTTTTCACATCACTATGTAGCTTTAAAAACCATGCAGATTTCAGGGATTTTTTTTCTTCCAAATCTGGTACGTATCAATTGGCTTCAGAACTGTTATGGATTTTCTTTTACATATCCACTGCAAAATCTGAGTCAAAATCTCCATATAATAGATGAAACTTTTGCGACAAATTTATCGTACAATCTATACAACTGTCCCATTTTAAATTCCCCTGAGATCCTATGTTGGCAGAGTTTTATCAAATTCTAAGAACACCACACTCTTCATAATTCCTGTATATAGTAGGTATACAACATTTGCACACAATGACGTAAAGGACGAATAGTGTTTGGTAAACGTGGTCCTACATCTGCTATTTATATTGTTGCAACTCAAATATATTATTTCCAACTACCATTCCTATTTGGATTTAATATGTTTTATAACAATAGTCTCCTTTTAATTAGACAACTCTTTGGCATCCCTATGACTCCACCCCACAACATTTTTCTTAATTTCAATGAGATAAATACATTACCCACTGTGAGATTTTGCCTCTTCTTCCACTTGTCTTCTAATCAACCAGAACTTGTCTTCTGCTGCTCACCTATAAGAATGCCTATGATGTCTAAAGCAGGCCATAGAGTAGACTGTTGCTTGTTCATTGGGCACTTGGAGGCCGTATTAGACAGCCAGATGATCGCAAACGAGTCTTCATAGGAACACTTGTTAGTAATCATTTGCGAGAAGATCTGGCAGTCTGATGCACCCTTAAATCCTACTATGACATTTAGAAAAACACAGCTAAATCCGTATCGCCCAAAGATAGGAGAAATAAAAGCTTAAAACTCTAATGCACAGACATTGAGGGGATTAGCTGTACTCTATTGTTTTTCTGAAAGAACATTCTGCTTTGCCTTCATATTTAAATGTACCCCTTTGTACACAATTGAGCATGGTATCTTCACTCAATCTAGCAGTGGTGCCTAGAGATGTTAATGCATTTTCAAGTACCATATTAGGTAATTCTGTGTTAGAAGAAGAGGTGTTTTCATTTTAGAACCCTTATCTATCTTAGCACATGTAGAGAACACTGCTGAAGTCAGAGCAAGTACACCTTCCCTACACATCTTCTGAGGTTAGGGTCAAACAGCACAGCCATAGTGTGTTAATCAGAATATCAGGTTGTTGGTCTTGCTGAAGACCTTTATTAGGGTACAGCAGTGCCCACATATCCTTTGGATTTTTTTTCTCTTCATGCAGTGCCACATTTAGGGTTTCCACATTTCCCAACAAATAAGACTGTCCAAGTTTACATGGGTAAAAAATATAGTGTGGTTTGGGGGCATGCCTTAACAGGGGGTGTTATTTGATACCGATGGGTTGTCATACATGTAGTCAAAAATGATGCAAAGGCCTCACATGTGAACCGTTCTTATGGGGTTGCAAATAACCACAAAGTCAGTAAAAATACATCCCCTGCATTTATTTCATTGCTGCCCCTGAACCATGTATCTCTATGCAGCAGCCCAGTCTGCCCTGGTTTGTCATACTGAGTTGTTTTGTAAAACTAAAGCTACTTTCACACTAGCGTCAATATTTTCTGGTATTGGGATACGTTATACAGGGTCTCAATACCGGAAAAAAATGCTTCCGTTTTGTCCTCATTCATTGTCAATGGGAACAAAACGTAACTGAAAAGAACGGAGTGCTCCAAAATGCATTCCGTTCCTTTCTCATACTGTAGAGCAAACCGCAGCATGCTGCAGTTTGCCTTCCATCCTGGGATGCGGAGCAAAATAGATCCGTCATGACCCACAATGCAAGTCAATGGGGAAGGATCTGACACAATCTGACACAATAGAAAACTGTTCCGTCCCCCATTGACTTTTAATGGAGTTCATGACGGCTCCGTCTTGAGTATGTTAGGGTGAGTTCACATCTGAGTTCTGGATTCCATTATGACTTTCCGTTATAACAGAAAATTACGGAATCCATGAGACGGACGTCAAAAACCAGGTCGGATCTGTTCTGTTGCCCATTGACTTGTATTAGGACGGAAGTCAAAACGGAAGCCTTTATAAGGCATTCCGTTTTGCTTTCCGTCCTAATAGAAGTCTATGGGCAGCAGAACGGATCCGTCCTAGTTTCCGTTATGCAGAACTGAGAAAAAATTCCTGTCAACAGAACTTTGTTTTCCATCTTGCATAACGGGAACAGACGGATCCATTATTATTCCCATAGACTTCTATGGTGACAAATCAAAACGGAATGCCTCTTAAAGGCTTCCGTTTTGACGTCCGTCTCATGGATTCCGTTATTTTCCGTTATAACCATGTTATGTAAGCCATAATGGAATCCAGAACGCAGATGTGAACCCACCCTTATAGACAATACAACCGGATCCATTCATAACGGATGCAGATGGTTGTATTAGTAACGGAAGCGTTTTTGCTGAACCCTGCCGGATACAGCAAAAAAGCTAGTGTGAAACTAGTATTGAAAACTATCTTTTATGGTGACAATAAGTGAGAGAATGTCTATTCTGATTGAAGGAAACCATTTCCATCTATTAAAAATATTAGATATTCCTTATCGCCAAAACTGTAGTGACCGGTTTTGCTAGGTCAGCATGTTTTAAAGCAAAGATTGGGTATGGACATCATAGAGACAGTGTGTCACGAGGGTGTCAAGAACCACGCCGGACTCCGTTATACCCGGGGTCAGGAAGTCGCAGCGGTTGGCTGCACGCTCTATGTAGTAAGATAGGGCTGTTTCCTTATGGTAGCTTTCTGGGTTTGCTTTGTTCTCTGTGTTGCTGCGTTCTCTGGTTGTTGGTCCAGAACGTTTCCCTCCGGATCCCTGTTGGACCTTTGTGGTCTGCTGTGGTCACCCACCTGGGTTTATGTGTTTGTCTGTCCTCTCCCTGGTGTTTCCCTCTTAGTGTCAGTGGTGCGGACTAGCGATCCCACCGGCCCGTTCACTATCTAGGGCTCATTTTAGGGAAAGCCAGGGTTTAGGCACGTGATCGCCGCACGGGTGAGGAACCCGTCTAGGGACGTCAGGGCAGTCAGGTGCCAGCCGCAAGGTGAGTCAGGGGTCACCACCTTTCCCTCTCCCTTGGGCAGGGCTTTCCCTTTTCCCTCCCTGTGCGTGACGCCGGTCATTACACAGTGTAAATTGTAAACTTTTTTGTTGTTTGTATGTGTCAGGTGTGCAACAAATTAGAGGGCTGCTTTAGACTATTTACTGTTACATACAATTGGTACCCATAGGTTTCTGTCCGTGTGAGTACGGTGTCTATTTACTGTTTCCTTCTCGGTATAAACCAGAGAACTAAACAGTGCACCAAGCGCTCAAATACTCCCATTTTGTGTACCAAGCCCTAGTACCACAGGAAGCGTGCGGGTGTCATGTACTGCAATCCCTCCACGATACTATGAGACGCCAGCAAATAGAAGGGTGGTCTGTTCTGGTATCCTTGGATGGGGTGCCGTCGACTGTTATTCCCTTCCTGACACGCATCAAATAACTTATTTTTAGCCGAATAATTATTCCTCTTGCTGACGTCTCTTATGGTGGCCAAACAACTTTTCCTCTGTCCACTATAGCTTCCAGACATCTTCTTCGATAGCCAGCATTTAGGTTAGACCATTAAAGATAGTAGCAGGGTGTAGGAGTTGTAACACCACTCCAGAGTGTTACCGTTACAATTTATTTGATGTTGTGATCCATAAAAATGTCTGGATTGTGGCATCAACAAAACAGTCTAACTAGAAGCAACGGGATGAACAAATGAGAAAGTGATCAATCTCAATCTTCTCACTCCATTCCTGGAAAAAACACCCCCTTACAATTGTGACAATCAGAAAAAAATATGAACTCTGATTTGCGCAGATGTTCATGTTACTGCTCACCCTAGGGTCATCTTGAGTTACACAGTTTGAGGAGGATCTATGCCTTCCCTCCTCTTCCTGCAGCCTCACAGCACATCTCCCACTGGTTCACCACTTTCCTCCTCAATGCTGGCTGAGATCATAACCGGCAGAATGAGGAGCTGTTTCATCTGGCTTTATCTTAGGCTGTATAGAAGCAGCCTTTGGGAATGAGATGTGCAGGTATTACCTGCAGACCTCACTCCTGACCCACTTTCTACTTGCAGCGTTTTGGTGTCCGTCTGACGAAACTTAGCCAAACGGATCCGTCCTGACACACAATGTAAGTCAGTGGGGATGGAGCTCTTTTCACTGACACAATATGGCAAAATAGAAAACGGATCCGTCCCCCATTGACTTTCAATGGTGTTCAAGACTGATCCATTTTGGCTATGCTAAAGATAATACAACCGGATCCGTTCTGAATGGATGCATGCGACTGTATTTCTGAACGTATGCGTTTGTGAAGATCCATGACACATCCGCACCAAACGCAAGTGAGAAATTAGCTCTACACTAGGTTTGTGCATTTTTGTAGCAACGTTGTAACCTAAATATTACTCTATCCACAAGTTTGAAAGTAGCCTAACATATTTTTAAATGATTTCTGGTGTTTTTAATTTTCCATGTATTCCTCATATTTAAGCAAAAAAGATAAAATCATGCAGCTTTTGCACTGGCCACTATATCTAATAATTTGCACCACTACTTGGTTTATACAAATCATTTTACTGCAGTTAACACATTCTAATCCTGCCTGTAATGATATCACCTCTGTGTATAGATAAGACAGGATTCACCATTCACAATAGGTGATTGTCAAAGCTTATCTGTTCTTCCCTTGTACAATGACCTCTGCACAGGTCACAGAGCATGCCTAGAAAACTCTCCCATAGAAGTCAATGAGGTCCCTTCCAGTCCATTGTGTCTATGGCCCATGGGGCTGCTGTAAAGCAATTTCCTTAATGTTTTGTAAATGCTGTTAACAACAAGATGGCCGCTCCCATACACAGGAAACGGAATAAAAAAATCTGCAATCAGAAAATAAAATCCGAAAAAAATTTGAATCAGAAAAAGTTAGAATCAGAAAAATCTGAAAAAAATTTGAATCAGAAAAAGTTAGAATCAGAAAAATCAGAAAAAAATTTGAAAAAAGGAGACGTGTGTTGTATCTGGTTTTAACTGGCAGATAAAATGTTTGGTGACAGTAGCAATAAACCTTTACTTGATTTTTTCAATGGCTTTTCTGATGTGACATCACGCTGCAGCAAGTTACTAGATTTAAGTTAGAAACGGTTCTATCTCTATCATCGGAGCTAAAATGTTGTCTTGAGGTTTGAACAGTGTGCTAAGGAACTCTGTCCCATGAAATCTGTAATGCTCCCTTTACAGCAAAATGTCATCTTTCCACCCATCTTGCCACATAATAAATAAATTAAGTGCATCGTCCGGCAGCACAGGAGATTTCAAAGATTGGTGTAAAATGCCAGTCTTTATTAAATCTCCTCCTATATGTCCAAATCTTTTTGCACTTAGAACCTGTAAATAGAGATGTCGCGAACATAAAATTTTCCGTTCGTGAATGGCGAACGTGAATTTCCATACATGTTCGCGAACGGGTGAACCGCCATAGACTTCAATAGGTAGGCAAATTTTAGAACACACAGGGACTCTTTCTGGCCACAATAGTGATGGAAAAGTTGTTTTCAAGGGGACTAACACCTGGACTGTGGCATGCCGGAGGGGGATCCATGGCAAAACTCCCATGGAAAATTACGTAGTTGACGCAGAGTCGGGTTTTAATCCATAAAGGGCATAAATCACCTAACATTCCTAAATTGTTTGGAATAACGTGCTTTAAAATATCAGGTATGATGTTGTATCGATCAGGTCGTGTAAGGGTTACGCCCACTTCACAGTGACAGACCAAACTCCCCGTTTAACGCACTGCAAACAACCGCAAACAGTCCATTTGCACAACCGTAAACTCCCCATATGTCCCGTTCCTTGTCCTCACTGATGTCATTGAAGGTCTCTTCCTCCACCCAGCCACGTACAACACCAAGGGCCCCCGAAAGCTGACAATAAGCCCCCTGGGACGCCTGCTGTTGTTGGTCCTCCACCTCCTCAAAGCCACCTTCCTCCTCTGACTCCTCTTCTTCAGACTCCTCTCTCTGCGTTGCCACAGGTCCAGCAATCGACAACGACAAGGCTGCTTCTGGTGGTGATGGTGACCACAAGTCTTCCTCTTCATGATCATCTACGGCCTGATCCAGCACTCTTCGCAGGGCACGCTCCAGAAAAAACGCATATGGGATGAAGTCGATGATGTTGCCTTGGGTTTGACTGACCAGGTTTGTCACCTCCGCAAAAGGACGCATGAGCCTACAACCATTGTGCATGAGCGTTCAGTAACGCGGCCAAAAAATACCCAGCTCCGCAGAGGCTGTCCTCGTTTTTTTTTTTATTAAAAAAAATCTATTTTTACCAGTTTAATCTCTGTTTTGTCCCCTATCAGGGGCCGGTGTGGTGTATGGAATAGATTTTAGGAACCGGGAGATGGAAAAAGATGCTTGGGTGGTCCTCTTACTTCCAAATTGGGGCACTGCGCGTGCGCCTTGCAATGTACTGTGCTACCCGATATAAGTGGTATGTTAAGTAGTACTATTCCTATCAGTTTAATCCCTGTTACGTCCCCTATCAGGGGCTGGTCTATGGAATAGATTTTAGGAACCGGGAGATGAAAAAAGATGCTTGGTTGGTCCTCCTACTTCCAATTTGGGGCACTGCGCGTGCACCGTGCAATGTACTGTGCCACCCTATATGAGTGGTGTGTTAAGTAGTACTATTCTTATCAGTTTAATCCCTGTATCGAATAGATTTTAGACAACCGCAAAGAGTTGTCAATAGTTGACACACTCATGACATACATTTTATTCCTCTATGCGTCAATCTTGGTGTAGTGATGACTGTGCTCGTACGCACGTTTGGGAGATTGCAGGCAATGGTGGTTTTTCAAAGCCTATGGTCGTGCTGAGGTAGTTCAGTGACAGTTAAGTGACCCAGAAAGCAATGATTCTGCAGTGTGGGACCATTGTTGGCCTAGTAGGCTTTAATGATCACCTTAGATGATCCCAAAGAAAATTAATGTTTTTTCTATGCAAAATTATCCAGCCGATCGCTTTTGGTCTGTTCACAATGAAGCAACCTTATTATCTGGGGTGTGCCAACATTGCCATTGCCAACACACTCATAGAGGTGATCACTTCATTGTGATACGCAAGCCTCTTCACCACAATAAGGTAACGATCACGAAGGGGAATTGATTTTTTTTTTTTTTGCAGCCACAGTGTAGCATCAGAGGCCAGAAAAATTAGGCATGTACACATGCCTGAAAAAGTAGGTATTGTTGCGGCCGCTGCTGTAGCGGCCGGAAAAATTGATGTTTTCCAGGTAGAAAGTGCACTAAAACATTGCGGCTTGAACCCTAGTTGGTGGCGGAGAAGTCACGCAAGTCATCCGGCATGCAGAGATAAAATACAGCAGCGTGTAGACCATTTTTAGCCCAAGGAATCTCATCTCATCAGGCCTTTTTTAGTCAAATGTATCACCCACTGTCAGTCCCTTCGGGATCCATGTCTCATTCATCTTAATAAAGGTGAGGTAATCTAGACTTTTTTTTACCTAGGCGACTTCTCTTCTCAGTGACAATACCTCCTGCTGCACTGAAGGTCCTTTCTGACAGGACACTTGAAGCGGGGCAGGCCAGAAGTTCTATCGCAAATTGGGATAGCTCAGGCCACAAGTCAAGCCTGCACACCCAGTAGTCAAGGGGGTTCATCGCTCCTCAGAGTGTCGATATCTGCAGTTAAGGTGAGGTAGTTTGCTACCTGTCGGTCGAGTCGTTTTCTGAGGGTGGACTCCGAAGGGCTGTGGCGATGCGTAGGACTTAAAAAGCTCTGCATGTCCTCCATCAACAACACGTCTGTAAAGCGTCCTGTCCTTGCCGGCGTGGTCGTGGTAGGAGGAGGATTACTTTCACCTCTTCCCCTGTTAGATTCCCGTTGTGCTGTGACATCACCCTTATACGCTGTGTAAAGCATACTTTTAAACTTGTTTTGTAACTGCTGCATCCTTTCCGACTTCCGGTAATTCGGTAACATTTCAGCCACTTTCTGCTTATACCGGGGGTCTAGTAGCGTGGCCACCCAGTACAGGTCGTTCTCCTTCAGCCTTTTTATACGAGGGTCCCTCAACAGGCACGACAGCATGAAAGACCCCATTTGCACAAGGTTGGATGCCGAGCTACTCATGTTCCGTTCCTCGTCCTCACTGTTCTCACTGAAGGTCTGTTCTTCCCCCCAGCCATGTACAACACCACGGGTACCAGATAGGTGACAACGAGCACCCTGGGATGCCTGCTGTGGTTGGTCTTCCTCCTCCTCAAAGCCACATTCCTCCTCTGACTCCTCTTCCTCAGACTCCTCTTTCAGCGTTGCCGCAGGTCCAGCAAGCGATGCTGATAAGGCTGTTTCTGGTGGTGATGGTGACCACAGCTCTTCCTCTTCACGCTCATCTACGGCCTGATCCAGCACTCTTCGCAGGGCACGCTCCAGGAAGAAAACATATTGGATGATGTCGCTGATGGTGCCTTCGGTGTGACTGACAAGGTTTGTCACCTCCTCAAAAGGACGAATGAGCCTACAGGTAGAGTTGAGCGAACACCTGGATGTTCGGGTTCGAGAAGTTCGGCCGAACTTTCCGAAAATGTTCGTGTGCGGGATTCGAACTCGACCCGAACTTTGCCCCGAACCCCATTGAAATCAATGGGGACCCGAACTTTTCGGCACTAAAAAGGCTGTAAAATAGCCCAGGAATGGGCTAGAGGGCTGCAAAAGGCAGCAAAATGTAGGTAAATCCCTTGTAAACAAATGTGGATAGGGTAATGAAATAAAAAAAAATTGAAAAATTATCCAATATCAATTGGAGACAGGGCCGGCCTTTGGGGTGTGCGGGCTGTGCGGCCGCACAGGGCGCCATAGCAACAGGGGCGCCGGGCGGCCGACAGCCCGCAATGTAATATGGGCAGGCGAGGCGGCACTTATGTTTTCCCACGGGGCGGCCCCCCCGCCCCCCCCCCTCCTGTATTCAGCAGGGGGCGCCCGGCGCCCGTTGCGGTTTAAAAAAAAAAAAGTTCCTTATATAAGTTGGGGGCGGCTGGCGGCGCCCCTCATTCTGCGCCGCCTGAGTGGCTGAGGCTGAGCGCTTGCCGCTCTAAAGAATCCTGCGCCTGTTAATGTAGCGTGGCCGAGCTCTGTTAGGTCCGCGGTACAGGAGCTTTTGTTTCCTGTACCCGGCCGGACTGACAGGAAGTGCTCACTTAGTGTGCACTTCCTGTCAGTCCGGCCGGGTACAGGAAACAAATGCTCCTGTACCGCGGATCGAACAGAGCTCGGCCACGCTACACTAGAGGTGGAGGTGGGAGTAGAAAGAGAGTGACAAGGGGGGAGGGGGGAGGAAAGAAAGAGAGTGACAAGGGGGAAAGGGGGGAAAGAAAGAGAGTGACAAGGGGGAAGGGGGGAGGAAATAATGAGGGGGAAGGGGGGAGGGGGAGGAAATAATGAGAGTGATGGGGGGGGGGAATAATGAGAGTGATGGGGGGGGAATAATGAGAGTGATGGGGGGGGGAAATAATGAGAGTGATGGGGGGGGGGAAATAATGAGAGTGATGGGGGGGGGAAATAATGAGAGTGATGGGGGGGGGAAATAATGAGAGTGATGGGGGGGGAAATAATGAGAGTGATGGGGGGGGAAATAATGAGAGTGATGGGGGGGGAAATGAGAGTGATGGGGGGGTGAAATAATGAGAGTGATGGGGGGAAATAATGAGAGTGATGGGGGGAAATAATGAGAGTGATGGGGGGGGGGAAATAATGAGAGTGATGGGGGGGGAAATAATGAGAGTGATGGGGGGGAAATAATGAGAGTGATGGGGGGGGGGAAATAATGAGAGTGATGGGGGGGGGAAATAATGAGAGTGATGGGGGGGGGGAAATAATGAGAGTGATGGGGGGGGGAAATAATGAGAGTGATGGGGGGGGGGAAATAATGAGAGTGATGGGGGGGGGGAAATAATGAGAGTGATGGGGGGGGAAATAAAGAGAGTGATGGGGGGGAAAATAATGAGAGTGATGGGGGGGGGATAATGAGCGTGACAAGGGAGGGTGGGTGGAATAATGAGAGTGACAAGGGAGAGGGGGGGGGGATAATGAGAGTGACAAGGGAAGGGGGGGGGGGGAAGAGAGTGACAATGGAGTCCCCAGAGCCAGACTGCAGCCAGAGTCCAGATCATCTTATTGTCCTGGTGGTAAGTAGACAATGCAATATGTTTATTATTTAATTGTTTAGTTATTAATACTACATTGGAAACAAATTTTCTCAGCTGGACACCGGCCGACACTGCGCATGCGCTGGGAGCCTCACCAGCGGTTAGGGTAGGGAAAAAGCACTGGCCCGTACGTAATTTTTCCCTTCCCTAACCGCTGGTGAGGCTCCCGATGCATGCGCAGTGTCGGCCGGTGTTCAGCTGAGAACATCCATCCGATCACTGCGCCTGCGCATTGGCCCATAGTTTTTCCCTACCCTAACCGCCGGCGAGGCTCCTGGCGCATGCGCACTCTGCTGTGAAATTTCCCTAACCTGTCGTTGTGCGCCTGCGCGGCGCTGCACACCTCCTCACGTCATGTCCGGTGCGACCGGAAGTGACGAGGGTAGGGAAATCTCACGAACTAGGGAAGTATAACATTACACCGGCCTTTGGGGTGTGAGGGCTGGTAACTACTTGGTTGGATAGTCAGCCAGCCTATGCCATGATGCCAGCAACAAGCAGTGTTTTTTTTTTTTTTTTGGGGGGGGGGGGGCGCCACAAGGTTATCTCGCACAGGGCGCCTGAACACCTAAGGCCGGCCCTGATTGGAGAGAGGTCCCATAGCAGAGAATCAGGCTTCATGTCACCCACCACTGGAACAGGCCACTGTCAGGCCCCGGCACCCAGACAGAGGAGAGGTTCTTTCAACTTTGGGTTGCTCCGCAGTATAAAGGTAAAATTTAAAAAAGAGGATTAAATGAAGAAGTGCCCTGGAGTACAAGAATACATGGTTAAGAGGAGGTAGTTATAAATGTCTAATCTGCACAAGGGATGGACAGGTCCTGTGGGATCCATGCCTGGTTCATTTTTATGAATGTCAGCTTGTCCACATTGGCTGTAGACAGGCGGCTGCGTTTGTCTGTAATGACGCCCCCAGCCGTGCTGAATACACGTTCAGACAAAACGCTGGCCGCCGGGCAGGCCGGCACCTCCAAGGCATAAAAGGCTAGTTCTGGCCACGTGGACAATTTGGAGACCCAGAAGTTGAATAGGGCCGAACCATCAGTCAGTACGTGGAGGGGTCTGCACACGTACTGTTCCACCATGTTAGTGAAATGTTGCCTCTTGCTAACACGTTCCGTATCAGGTGGTGGTGCAGTTCACTGTGATTTTCCACATCTATGCCATGCTAACCCTGCCCGCAGAGGAGCTGGCCGTGACACAGCTGCGTTGGCGACCTCTTGCTCCTCCTCTGCCTTCGCCTTGGGCTTCCACTTGTTCCCCTGTGACATTTGGGAATGCTCTCAGTAGACGCAGACAGACGAGCAGCGGCAGGATGTGAACGCCGGAAGCGTGCACAGATGGCCCGCACTTTATGCAGCAGCTCTGACATGTCGGGATAGTTGTGAATGAACTTCTGCACCACCAAATTCAGCACATGCGCCAGGCAAGGGATGTGCGTCAAACCGGCTAGTCCCAGAGCTGCAACGAGATTTCGCCCATTATCGCACACCACCAGGCCGGGCTTGAGGCTCACCGGCAGCAACCACTCGTCGGTCTGTTGTTCAATACCCCGCCACAACTCCTGTGTGGTGTGGGGCCTGTCCCCCAAACATATGAGTTTCAGAATGGCCTGCTGATGTTTACCCCGGGCTGTGCTGAAGTTGGTGGTGAAGGTGTGTGGCTCACTGGATGAGCAGGTGGAAGAAGAGGAGGAGGAAGCCGAGTAGGAGGAGGAGGCTTCAGGAGGCAAAAAATGTTGCCCTGTGATTTTGGGTGGCGGACGGACGTGAGCCAAAGAACTCTTCACCTGGGGCCCAGCCGCCACTACATTTACCCAGTGTGCAGTTATGGAGATATAGCGTTCCTGGCTCGTGCTTACTGGTCTACGTATCTGTGGTTAGGTGGCCCTTGCCACAGATGGCGTTGCGCAGTGCACACTTGATTTTATCGGATACTTGGTTGTGCAGGGAAGGCACGGCTCTCTTGGAGAAGTAGTGGCAGCTGGGAACAACATGCTGTGGGACAGCAAGCGACATGAGCTGTTTGAAGCTGTCTGTGCCCACCAGCCTTAATGACAGCATTTCATAGGCCAGTAGTTTAGAAATGCTGGCATTCAGGGCCAGGGATCGAGGGTGGCTAGGTGGGAATTTACGCTTTCTCTCAAATGTTTGTGAGATGGAGAGCTGAACGCTGTTGTGGGACATGGTGGAGATGCATGGTGACGGAGGTGGTGGTGTTGGTGGTACATCCTCTGTTTGCTGTGCGGCAGGTGCCAACGTTCCTCCAGAGGTGGAGGAAGAGGCCGAGGCGGCAGCAGCAGAAGAGGTAGCAGGGGGAGCCTGAGTGAGTTCCTTGTTTTTAAGGTGTTTACTCCTCTGCAGTTCATGCTTTGCATGCAGATGCCTGGTCATGCAGGTTGTGCTAAGGTTCAGAACGTTAATGCCTCGCTTCAGGCTCTGATGGCACAGCGTGCAAACCACTCGGGTCTTGTCGTCAGCACATTGTTTGAAGAACTGCCACGCTAGGGAACTCCTTGAAGCTGCCTTTGGGGTGCTCGGTCCCAGATGGCGGTGGCCAGTAGCTGGCAAACTCTCTTGGCGGCGGGTGTTCTGCTTTTGCCCCCTGCTCCCTCTTTTGCTACGCTGTTGGCTCGGTCTCGCCACTGCCTCTTCCTCTGAACTCTGAAAGTCAATGGCACGACCTTCATTCCATGTGGGGTCTATGACCTCATCCTCTCCCCTGCATCGTCTTCCACCCAGTCTTCCTCCCTGACCTCCTGTTCAGTCTGCACACTGCAGAAAAACGCAGCAGTTCGCACCTGTGTTTCGTCATCATCCCATGTCCTCCTCATCAGGAAACATAAGTGGTTGTGCTTCAGTGCATTCTATGTCATCCACCGCTGGGGAAGGGCTAGGTGGATGCCATTGGGAAACCCTGCCAGCAGAGTCTTCAAACAGCATAAGAGACTGCTGCATAACTTGAGGCTCAGACAGTTTCCCTGATATGCATGGGGGTGATGTGACAGACTGATGGGCTTGGTTTTCAGGCGCCATCTGTGCGCTTTCTGCAGAAGACTGGGTGGGAGATAATGTGAACGTGCTGGATCCACTGTCGGCCACCCAATTGACTAATGCCTGTACCTGCTCAGGCCTTACCATCCTTAGAACGGCATTGGGCCCCACCAAATATCGCTGTAAATTCTGGCGGCTACTGGGACCTGAGGTAGTTGGTTCACTAGGACGCGTGGCTGTGGCAGAACGGCCACGTCCTCTCCCAGCACCAGAGGGTCCACTAACACCAGCACGACCATGTCCGCATCCGCGTCCCTTACTAGATGTTTTCCTCATTGTTACTGTTCACCACAATAAGAAAAAAATTATTTGGCCAAATGTATTGAATTCAAATTCAGGCCTTTTTTTTACAGGCACCTAACACAGGCACAGCAGTAACCACAGATTTAGCTGAATATAAATTGTAGGCCTAGTTTTTAGGCCCTGGGTGACAGGTTTCCTTTTACGGACAGAATTAGACTTGGAGATGCACAGTAGCGTGTGAAGTTATTGAGGCTGACCCTATCAGCACTTGAATTTGCACCTTCAATGTAATATACCCTTTTACGGACAGAAATACAGAATGTGAGATGCACAATAGTGCGTGCAAATTTAAAGGCTTATGCTTTCAGCAATTGTAATTTAAGTTTGTTTAATATACCCTTTTACGGAACAAAAATACAATTGGAGATGCACGCTGAGTGTAATTTACCCTTTTACGGACAGATTTAAACTTGGCCTGCAACAGCAGAAACCACTGATTTTGGGTATTGCTATTTTGGGAATTAATTTTTAACCCAGAACAAAAACTATGCTTTGACTGACACTAAAAACTTGTCCAGCCACAGCTGGAACACCAGATTTAGGGTATTGCTATTTTGGCAGTTGAATTTCAACCCCGAAAAAAATATATCCTTTGCCAGACAGCAGACAGTATTACAATTGGCTAGCCACAGCTGAAATACCAGATTTAGGGTATTGCTATTTTGGCAATTGTATTTCACCCCTCAATAAAATAGCAAGCACAGCCAAGCCCCTGATGTAGGATATAGCAAAAAAAAAACAACACACTATTGATGGTTAAATGGACTTGGTGGCAGCTTGTGCTGGCGCACCACAAGGCACAATATGGCCGCTGATCACCCCAGAAAAAAGTGACAGAAAAACGCTCTGGGCAGAGTAAAAACAGTGAGCAATTAACTAGCAGAAGTTGAATGATTGACAGCTGTAGATCGATCACTTCATTAAGTGTTTTTGCTGAGTAAATGCCTTCCTAATCTCGCCCTAACAGCAGCTGCATCCTCTCCCTACACTGATCAGAGCAGAGTGACGTGCGGCTTATATAGAGCCTGGGTCACATGCTGCACTGGCCAATCACAGCCATGCCAATAGTAGGCATGGCTGTGATGGCCTCTTGGGGCAAATAGTATGACGCTTGTTGATTGGCTGCTTTGCAGCCTTTAAAAAAGCGCCAAGAAAGCGCTGAACACCGAACCCGAACCCAAACTTTTACATAAATGTTCGGGTTCAGGTCCGTGTCATGAACACCCCAAAATTCGGTACGAACCTGAACTATACAGTTCGGGTTCACTCATCCCTAACTACAGGCATTGCGCATGAGTGTCCAGTAACGTGGCAAAAAAATACCCAGCTCCGCAGAGGCTGTCCTAGCACCCCGGTCATACAAATACTCGTTGACGGCTTTTTCTTGTTGGAGCAGGCGGTCAAACATTAGGAGTGTTGAATTCCAATGTGTCGGGCTGTCGCAAATCAAGCGCCTCACTGGCATGTTGTTTCGCCGCTGATCCTCTGAAAAGTGTGCCATGGCCGTGTAGGAATACCTGAAATGGCCACACACCTTCCTGGCCTGCTTGATGACATCCTGTAAGCCTGGGTACTTATGCACAAAGCGTTGTACGAACAGATTCAACACATGTGCCATGCACGGCACATGTGTCAACTTGCCCAAATTCAATGCCGCCAACAAATTGCTTCCTTTGTCACACACCACTTTGCTAATCTCCAGTTGGTGCGGAGTCAGCCACTGATCCACCGGTGCATTCAGGGCGGACAGGAGTGTTGGTCCGGTGTGACTCTCTGCTTTCAGGCAAGTAAAACCCAAGACGGCGTGACCCTGTCGTATCTGGGATGTGGAGGAGGTTAGCGAAGAGGAAGGAGTAGGAGAAGTAGAGGAGGTGGCAGCAGGCCTGCTTGCAAGTCGTGGCGGTGTCACCAACTCCTCTGCAGAGCCACGCATCCCATGCTTGGCAGCCATCAGCAGGTTTACCCAATGTGCAGTGTACGTGATATACCTGCCCTGACCGTGCTTTGCAGACCAGGTATCAGTGGTCAGATGGACCCTTGCCCCAACACTGTGTGAGACAGAGATATAGGGAAAAAAGAAGAGGGGATTAGTCGCAGACTCTTTGGTGTCTAGAGAGTCTGGGATATCCAGGCAGGGCGCCAAAGGGAACGGACCGTTAGGTGGTAATATGATATATCCCGGGTCCAAAAGTGTATATTTGGGGTGAAAATTTATTTCTTTCTGTATGTTATTTTTTGTATTTTTTATAAATATTTATTTTTCGTATATTTTTTTGTTTGATTCGGTTGTTGGGGAAGTGTAAGGCTGCCACAGGTGCAATGTCCAGATAGAATTAATCTAAAATGGACCTGGTACAAGAAGGATAACACAAAATGAAAAAAATGACCTGTATAAGGCGCCAGATCCCTTAGAGGTAGTCAGTTGCTGATTTTAGAATAGTAAAAAAAGGGGGGGGGGGGTTGAGTGTTGAAAACAGGCGGTTATCAAAACTCGCTATAAAAAAATCCCAGATGCTTGAGTATCTCAGCAGGGTTATTAGAATGGTATAATTGAGAAAGGTATATTAAAAAGGTTTATTAAAAATGTCCCCGTTGGAACCGAAGAAATTTTTCAAAAAAGATACTCTCTTTGAAAGAAATCTTCTATAAAATGCATTTTTCAAATGGAAATTTTCAGGTAAAAAACTATCAAGTAAAAAAACTCACTTCACCCAGGAGGGGCAGGGTGGGATAAAGCACATAACACCCACTCTGCTTCCTCCTGCGCCTGGGTCGCCTATAAGATCGTCTGGAAATAAACGGCAGTCACAGCTGGAACGTCTGGTAAATTTCCTCTTTATTAGCACAGGGTAGGGTAAAGGTAAAGGTAGGCTCAACGCGTTTCGGGGTCACCAAGGATCCCCTTCATCAGGAGCATGAGTAAATTACAATGGTTCTCATGTATTTATATTCAAAAAGAGCGCCAAAAACCTGTTTGCAGGGCAGCAACAGCGGGGAAAGGAAGTGATGTCACTTCCGGTATGCGTTCCAGAGTGGAGCGCACATCGGCCGGCTGAGTTAGAAGTGGTTCTGGTGTGATGACCGGGACCTGGGTGGTGAGGAGGCAGGCGCTTCAGGAGGAAGTGACGTGGTTTGCAGATGAGCTTCAGCTGAGAGCGCTTGGAGCGGTGGAGAAGTTAGTTCCGGTTTGCGTTCCACAGTGGAACGCACCGCGAACAATAGAGAGCGCTTGGTGCGGCTGAGAAGTGAGTTCTGGTATGCGTTCCACTGTGGAACGCATCGTAGCCAATGCAAGACGAAAGTAGAATGGTACACTTTCAAGGGATAATGTGGATGGCTAGTCTGGAGGGGTAATAAGGGGCATGTGTAATGATGCAAAAAAACACTGTTTTAGTAGATTTTGTTATTATTCTAATTGTGTCTAGAGGGCTGATAGGGGGCTTATATGGTGGTGACAGAAAGGTGTTTTTTTTGGTGGTTTTTGATACAGCATGTAAGGGCCCGGAGGGGGGAGGGGAGAAAGGTTGGGAAGGGGGGGGGGGTGAATTGGCACTGATGAGTTGCTCCAGGGTAGAAAGCAAGTTGGAAAATGTAAATTATACTGGTGGAAGTTGTATACATAGAAATTACATGCAGGTCTGTGTTCAACTCTGTCCTTAAACCCGAGGTGTTTCACATAAGTTTGTACATAAATTGCGCATGGATTACATACAGTAAAAAATGAAAAGACTATTGAAGATATATAATCGATAGATGGGATGAAGGATGAGAAGAATTAAAAAATGAAATAAAAAATGAAATAAAAAAGAAATGAAAAAGGAGGATAAAATCCAAATGGAAATGAAAATAAATAGAAATGGTAATGTCATATTTGAGTAGAAAAATTTAAAAAGAGGGTGAGAACGATGTAAAAAGAATAAATAAATAATAAATATTCGTCAGACTGTGCGTTGTCTCTAAAAGCGTAAATGGAACGTGAATATATATAAAAATCTAATTGTAAATGAAATATAAATAAAATCCTCGATCTATATATATACAAAAAATATATATATATATATATATATATATATATATATCTACATAATAATAGAAAAAAAATAGAAAAAAATAGATAAAAAATAGACAAAAAAAAAGTGACATATATAGATATATCATGCGGGGGAAATGTAGCTTTTTCTGTGTTCTGTTTTCAACTGTATATGTATATACCTACGAACAGATGTACAAATACATATATACATATATATACACACGCGTACACATAAATGTATTATATAAGTGATCCTCGTCCACACGGTCTCAGGTTGCGGTCAGTTTTTAACGTCATATGGTTGTGGTTAGTAGTTTGAATATTCGATTGATTCGTTTAATCCAAAAGGTGTTAATGTGTTGAGGCGATAGATCCAGTGCATTTCTTTCTGGCAGAGTTGTTGATAAGAAGTGGTTATGTGTTCTATGGGTGAAACTTTGAGGGTTGACGGGTCCTTGTTGTGTTTCTCTGAGTAGTGGCGGGATACGCTGTGGGTTAGGACACCTCGTCTGATGTTTGAGCGATGCTCGTTCATTCTTTCTCTGACTGATTGTGTGGTTCTGCCGACATATTGTAACTTGCAAGGGCAGGTTAGTAGGTATATCACATGTTTTGTACCACAATGTAGGTCTTGTTTGATGTTCCATATTCCGTTATGGCCTTCTTTTGGTGTACTGAGAGGTAATTCTTTGATCCCATGGGTGATCATAGAGCAACATAGGCACTTTTTGGTTTGGCATTTCCGTATCCCTATTCTACTTATACTTTGGGCGATCCCCAGTGGTTGGATCACTTTTTGCGTCTCTAATTTGGGACAGGACGGGGCAATTAGATTCTTTAGGGTTTTTGCTCTTCTGAATGTGAGGGAGGGTTGCCTAGGTAGGGAGTCTTTTAGGATTGGGTCTTTAAGAAGGATACCCCAATGTTTATTTAGAATCTGTCTGATATTTTTGTGTTTGGCATTAAACCGTGTGATTAGGTTGTATTGATATTTTTCATTGGTTGTAGTTTTCGGTCGAGCGGGTTGGAGGGTGACTTTTTGGTTTAGGGTACAAACCTTTTTTGCCGTAGCATTGATTAGTCCCTTCGGATAACCTTTTTCTTTGAATCTGTTTTTGATGATGTTTAATTGTTCCCTCATTATTTGGTCATTTGAGCAGTTTCTTCTGATCCTTTTCATTTGGCCAAATGGAATGTTGTTTTTCCATTTGGAGTAATGGCAGCTGGAATATTCAAGATAACTGTTCGCATCGACTTTTTTGAAATGTGTTCTGGTTGTGATTTTATTTGAGAGGGTTTTGATGTGTATATCTAAAAATATAGCTTCTTGAGGGTCATGTTCGGAGCTGAATTGTAAGCCCCAACAGTTGGTGTTTAGCTCCTTGATGAAATTGACTATTTCATCTTTTTCTCCATCCCAGATTAGTATGATGTCATCAATGTATCTTTTATAAAAGATTATCTGGTCGTGGGAGAGGAGGCCTAGCTTTTCCTCAAAAAGACCTACAAAGAGATTGGCATAAGAGGGCGCAAATTTTGTCCCCATTGCTGTCCCCTTTATTTGTAGATAGAATTTTTCATTGAAGGTAAAGAAATTATGGTGAAGGATGAAATGGATGGACCTGAGAATAAAATCTTTTTGAACTGAGAGCATTTCATGATCCTTGGATAAAAAATGTTCGATTGCTTGCAGGCCTAGGTCGTGTTGTATATTGCTGTAGAGAGAGCTCACATCTAATGTTACCCAATGGTAATTGGTTTTCCATTGTATCGTGTCTAGAATACTGATTAGATGTGAGGAGTCTCGGAGGTACGAGGGGAGTTTGATGACAAATTTTTGTAAGAAAGTATCTACATAGGCCGATAGGTTGGATGTGAGGGAGTCAATACCGGATATTATTGGTCTTCCTGGTTTTTTTTTTTAGGGATTTGTGTATCTTGGGTAGAAAGTAAAATCGGGCTGTTGTGGGGTGATTGTTATATAGGAACACTTTTTCTTTTTTATTTAAGATTCCAGAAGAGAAACCTGAGTCTATTAGTGATTGGAGATTCTTTTTGAAAATAGGTGTTGGGTCACTTGAGATAGTCCTATAGTAGTGGTCGTCCGACAAGATTCTATTGGCTTCCGCTAGGTAATAACTACGGTCCATGATAACGACTCCTCCCCCCTTATCAGCGTTTTTTATGATTATGTTATTACTTTTTAGGGTTTTTAGGGCTCTATTTTCATGAGTTTTGAGATTTGAAGGGTGTTTGATGGATTGAGATTTCGTAAGAGTTTTAAAATCTTCATGGACTAAATTGAAAAAGGTTTCTAGGTGGGGACCTCTGCTTCCTAGGGGATAAAAAGAGGATTTGGCTTTAAAGTTGGAGGGTAAAGGGGGTGGTTCGTTGGATGTGATCGAGTTTTTTTCAAAGAAAGTATCTTTTTTGAAAAAATTTCTTCGGTTCCAACGGGGACATTTTTAATAAACCTTTTTAATATACCCTTCTCAATTATACCATTCTAATAACCCTGCTGAGATACTCAAGCATCTGGGATTTTTTTATAGCGAGTTTTGATAGCCGCCTGTTTTCAACACTCAACCCCCCCCCCTTTTTTACTATTCTAAAATCAGCAACTGACTACCTCTAAGGGATCTGGCGCCTTATACAGGTCATTTTTTTCATTTTGTGTTATCCTTCCCAACACTGTGTGCCAGCCATGCCATGACTTCCTTTTCCACAATAGAGTACAGGTTGGGGATTGCCTTTTGTGAAAAGAAATTTCGGCCGGGTACCTTCCACTGCAGTGTCCCAATAGCTACAAATTTTTGGAAGGCCTCAGACTCCACCAGCTTGTATGGTAAAAGCTGGCGGGCTAAGAGTTCCGACAAGCCAGCCGTCAGACACCTGACTATGGTCAGATGAGCAGGAACTGCTCAAGGTGAGAGGCGGAGTGGCGGATGGTTGAGAGGGGGCAAGGAGGACAGCAGTGGTTGACGTGGCTGAAGATGCTGGACCAGGAGGAGGATGGTGGCTTTGAGTTTGTGCTGCTTGTACTCGTCATCATGTGTTGATCCCATAGGCGTTTGTGATGTGAGATCATGTGCCTTTGCAAAGCAGTTGTACCTAGTTGGGTGTTGGACTTCCCACAACTCAGTTTCTTTTGGCACAGGTTGCAAATGGCATCGCTGTTATCAGATGCAGACACACACAAAAAATGCCACACTGCTGACGGCATTCTGGTGGTGGCAACATTATGTGTTGATTGGCGTTCTGTCTGGCTGAAATCGGGTGCCGATACATGCTGTCTGACTGTGCCACCTAGCTCCTTGCGACGACCCCTCCCTGCTTCCAACTCGTCTCCTCCTCCTCTCTGTCTCCCCATCTGAACTTTCCCCCTGTTCTTCTTCTCTTCGAGCGGGCACCAACGTGACATCCACGGACACATCGTCATCATCAACCGCTTCACTTGTATCTGACAACTCAGCAAAGGAAGCAGCAGCGGGTACATCATCATCATCATCATTATCATCATCATCACACTGTACATCCATGTGTGTAATGCTGCCTGACTGAGACGTATCCCTGTTATCTACATTCTCTGGCAATAATGGTTGCACATCACTCATTTCTTCCAACTGATGTGTAAATAACTCCTCTGAGGGATCAAGTGAAGCAGCTGTGGTGCTAGTGTTGGTGGTGGCGGCAGGCGGGCGAGTGGTAGCTTGAGAGGTGCCCGAAGCTGAGCTGGAGGAGGATGGTGCATCAAGGTTCCGAGCGGAAGCTGTAGAAGATTGGGTGTCTTGTGTTAGCAAGTCAACTATGTCCTCAGAACTTTTCAAGTTCAGTGTACATGGCCCCTGAACACTGGGCATTATTCTAGGGCCAAAATAAATCACAGCACCACCACCACCACGGCCCCTGCGGGGTGGCCTGCCTCTGCCTGTCTTTTTTTTTCCGATTAGTTGTACTATGCGTGCAAGCTACTGTGACACCAGATATGAGTGGTGGCACTGGGCACTGGCAGTAGTGGGCACAGTACACGCTGTAGGCCTGACACACACGCTTCCAGGCAACTGCAATTATATTACAGTGATTTTTTTATTTTTTATTTTTTAATGCAAGCTACTGTGACACCAGATATGAGTGGTGGCACTGGGCACTGGCAGTAGTGGGCACAGTACACGCTGTAGGCCTGACACACACGCTTGCAGGCAACTGCAATTATATTACAGTGATTTATTTTATTTTATTTTTTATATGCAAGCTACTGTGACACCAGATATGGGTGGTGGCACTGGGCACTGGCAGTAGTGGGCACAGTACACGCTGTAGGCCTGACACACACGCTTGCAGGCAACTGCAATTATATTACAGTGACATTTTTATTTTATTTTTTTAAATGCAAGCTACTGTGACACCAGACATGAGTGGTTGTACTGGGCACTGGCAGTAGTGGGCACAGTACACGCTGTAGGCCTGACACACACGCTTGCAGGCAACTGCAATTAGATTACAGAGAAAAAAAAAAGCTGACTGATGTACTAGCCCTAAAAAGGGCTTTTTGGGGTGCTGTCAGGACGCTGTCCTAACAGCAGATCAGATGAGTCTTTCAGGACTGGAGTGGACACAGAATACACTGGCTTAGCTATCGATTTCCCTATTAGATCAGCAGAAGCAGCACTCTCCCTGCTCTCATTAACACTGCAGCTTCCAAATGAATCTAAGATGGATGCTGTCCTTACTTTTTGCTAGGAGGTGGGAGGGTCTGGGAGGGAGGGTATGCCGCTGATTGGCTGGAATGTGTCTGCTGACTGTGAGGTACAGGGTCAAAGTTTGCTCAATGATGACAAATAGGGGGCGGACCGAACATCGCATATGTTCGCCCGCCGCCGCAGCGATGTTCGCCGGGAACTGTTCACCGGCGAATAGTTCGGGACATCTCTACCTGTAAAAGGCGCATACATACACAAAAAAAAAATCTTACACTATGTGAAAGATTCTTATCCATGAACTGCCTCAAAAGTATTAGTAAATGTGAATATTTATTAGTAACAACGACAAAGTGTTGGACTAATTGGGAAAATTTTCTTATGCCTGAATGGATTGTTTTAAAGACAAAAGGATTATTGCTAACGTTAGTGAAATGTTAGAATTGCTAACAATTGCTCTATTGGGAGCTTTTAAAGGAAATGGAGCAGCTGATAACAGAGGAAAAAAGATGTCTGACAAGACAGAACTTTTTAGGTAACTTTGCTACATTGCTTATCTTTTAAAAAAAGAAATGAAGAGCCTGTAATGCATCCAGATGTAAGGTAGCTGTTCTATAAGTCAACGCTTGACCTTTTAAACAGGCCTTGAGACATAATTTAATTTATAGCTAAGCCAGGACCTCATCTGCAGGACAGCTGTTTTGGTGTTTGGTGATTGCCCTTCATCAGTGCAGAGCAGAGAGAAATGGCTTAAGTGAGGGCTGCCCAACCTGCGGCCCTCCAGCTGTTGTAAAACTACAACTCCCATCATGCCCTACTGTAGGCTGATAGCTGTAGGCTGTACAGGCATGCTGGGAGTTGTAGTTTTGCAACTGCTGGAGGGCCGCAGATTTGCCATCCCTGGCTTAAGTGGATGAGAGGCCTTTGTCAGGATTCGGCGGGTATTATCCGTACGCCTTCTACAGTATGTGCTGCATTTAAAGACTGAAGAACTTTAACTGTGTCCACAGTAACAAATAAAACAAAACTTTAACAAAGTCTAATATTATCAACACAAAAGAAATCAGGAAGGATTCCTAAATCAATATTAAAGCACCACCCTCTGGAATCTATTATTCAATTCTGGTAGAATACTGAAAGTAAAACGCAACGAATAAGTGGACCTACTATCTATGCCTATTTTATATAGTACATATTCCAAATTTTATGTACAGGAAAATATAGATTTCTGAGATGGAGAACAACTCTTCTTGTTGATGTTTGAAGACACTTTCGAGGGGTAGACAGTGCCTCGTGAGGGCTATGAGAGTTATATGAAACCAAGCAGGATTTATCAAAACCATTTTCTTTAAAATGGCCATAAAGGTGGATGATTGCCTTGCTAAACACTCTGTGTACGAGCATTTCCCAGTTAAATTAGGGCATTAGCAAAACATAACATTTCATTAAACATCAAGTATGCAGGGCATAGATGCCAAAAAGCTGCAGGTCACAGAGCATTACTTTATGTACTGCGCATATTAAGCAGCACAAATCCGACACAGAAGTTCACTTTCACTGAGCTCAAATTAGGTGAATTTCAGGGATAATCGTGTAGACACATTTTATAGTGGCAGGGATTACAATTGTGCTGCTTTATGGACAGCAATTAGACATTTTGGTAATGTGCGGTCCATTGTAGCTGCAGTCATATAATACCTTCTCATCTTTCATACTATTTTGACATCTCACGCTTAAAGGGATTGTCCAGGATTAGAAGCTAAGGCAGCTGTTTTCTAAAAACAGCACCACACCTATCCATAGGCTGCGTCGGGTACTTCAGCTCAGCTTCATTGAGATAAATGGAGCTGAGATGCAATACCAAACACAACCTGGGGACTAGGGTGGTGCTTTTTCATGAATTAACCAGGTTTTTGTAATCTTGCACAACCCCTTCAACTACCAGAATAGAAAAATAGCTGTTATGTGGTCTGGAACCTGAGGGGCTAAGCCCCACTCAGAGGTGATGGGCAGTAGTAGGACATTGAGAGAAGCTGTGGACAGCGCAATGTGTTGCACTAAAACACTTTAACCACCTCCCGACGCGGCCGGGTTATTCCTCCTTGACGCGTTGGCGCGTCATCTCGCTCACAGGAGCGCGCGTTCACAGGATTGCGAGGTAAACGAGTTGATCTACAGTCTGCCAACAGCAATCATTCGCTGGCAGGCTGTAGATGCGATTTTTGAATGGCAACCTGTGATGACTTATGAATGGCAACCTGTGAAATTTCCACTGTGTGAACGAAGCCTAAAGAGTTTTGAAAATCAGGCTGACGGATCTGCTTTCCATCTGTTTACTATAACTGTATAATTTTACTATCTCAGGTCATTTGCTATAAGCTTTGAAATTTTTTAAGTCAATAGCAGCAGCTTATAAACATGAAGAAATATTCAGACTGTAGGTCTATATTATACAACACTCATCCTCTGCCTAACATCCTTTCTGTCTTCGCTATGGTGTGTACTTGGTCATTGCAGAGGCATTTCCAAGGACATCATTTCTGTGTCTGAACATCTGCACTGCAGCATCACATAAGCCAGTTCTCTGCTTAGCAAGACTAAACACTAGTATTACTGAAATTAACTCCAGGGCATTCACACGAAAAGGAGAATGTGCCACATTACATCCAAATATACATAAGAGCAACTGTAATAAACTTATAATAAAGTGCTATAGATCTAAGTGAAGGTTCTTAACCGCCTCCCGACCGCCTAACGCAGGGATGCGTCCTGCGGGCGGCCGGGTTATTCCTCCTTGACGCGTCATCTCGCGAGACGCGAGATTTCCTGTGAAATCACAGGATCGCGAGGTAAACGAGTTGATCTACAGCCTGCCAGCGGCGATCATTCGCTGGCAGGTTGTAGATGCGATTTTTTTTAACTCCAAAAAGGTATATTAGACGCTGTTTTGTTACCAGCGTCTGATATACCTGCTACCTGGTCCTCTGGTGGTCCCTTTTGCTTGGATCGACCACCAGAGGACACAGGAAGCTTTGTAAGTAGCACCAATCACCACACTACATTACACCCCCCCTGTCACTTATTAACCCCTTATTAACCCCTGATCACCCCATATAGACTCCCTGATCACCCCCCCCCTGTCATTGATCACCCCCCTGTATGGCTCCATTCAGACGTCTGCAAAACACGGACACCGGCAATGTGCTTTCCACATTTTGCGGATCCGCACATTGCCAGAACTTTTTTGGGCACAAGTTAGCGGAAATAGATTTTTTATTATTTTTTTTGTTTATTCTTACAAAGTCTCATATTCCAGTAACTTGTGACAAAAAATAAAATCTTACATGAACTCACCATACTCCTCACGGAATCCAAATGCGTAAAAATGCCCTGTGAAATCCTAAAGGTACTCATTGGAATTTGGGCCCCTTTGCGCATCTTGGCTGCAAAAAAGGGTCACACATGTGGTATCGCCGTACTCAGGAGAAGTAGGGCAATGTGGTTTGGGGTGTATTTTTACATATACCCATACTGGGTGAGAGAAATATCTCTGTAAATTGACAACTTTGTATAAAAAAAGTAAAAAGTTGTCATTTACAGAGATATTTATCTCACCCAGCATGGGTATATGTAAAAATACACCCCAAAACACATTGCCCTACTTCTTCTGAGTACAGTGATACCACATGTGTGACACTTTTTTGCAGCATAGGTCCGCAAAGAGGCCCAAATTCCAAAGCGTACTTTAGGATTTCACAGGGCATTTTTTCCGCATTTGAATTCCAAACTACTTCTCATGCTTTATGGCCCCTAAAATGCAGTATAAATACCCCACATGCGACCCCATTTTGGAAAGAAAACACCCCAAGGTATTCTGTGAGGGGTATGGTGAGTTCATGTAAAATGTTATTTTTTGTCACAAAAAAAAATCACTTTCCGCTAACTTGTGACAAAAAAACTTCCATGAACTCACTATGCATATCAGTGAATACCTTAGGGTGTCTACTTTCCAAAATGGGGTCATTTGTGGGGCGTTTCTACTGTCTGGGCATTGTAGAACCTCAGGAAACATGACAGGTGCTCAGAAAGTCAAAATGCGTAAATTAATTTTTTTGCACCATAGTTTGTAAACGCTATAACTTTTACCCAAACCAATAAATATACACTTATTGCATTTTTTTTTATCAAAGACATGTAGAACAATAAATTTTGAGAAAAATTTATATAGAAATGTAGTTTTATTAGAAAAATTTTAGAACAGAAAGTGAAAAATTTCATTTTTTGGCAAAAATTTCGGTCAATTTCGATTAATATCAAAAAATGTCAGCAGCAATGAAATACCACCAAATGAAATCTCTATTAGTGAGAAGAAAATGAGGTAAAAGTCATTTGGGTGGTAAGTTGTATGACCGAGCAATAAACCGTGAAAGTAGTGTAGTGCAGAATTGTAAAAAGTGGTCTGGTCATTTAGGGGGTTTAAGCTAGGGGAGCTGAGGTGGTTAAAAAACACAGTAAACAGAGCATGAACCATTATAACCTTTACATTTCTTGAATAGATACCCACTGATTTTAGTCATTGCAGAGTGGCGCCCCTTTACACCTGCCAAATCCACCTAACTATGGGTCTCCTATAATTAAAGAGGAGCTTACTAGTGGTCTCCTGTAATTAAAGAGGACCTTACTAGGGGTCTCCTGTAATTTAAAAAGGACCTTACTAGTGGTCTCCTGTAATTAAAGAGGACCTTACTAGTGGTCTCCTGTAATTAAAGAGGACCTTACTAGGGGTCTCCTGTAATTAAAGAGGACCTTACTAGTGGTCTCCTGTAATTAAAGAGGACCTTACTAGGGGTCTCCTGTAATTAAAGAGGACCTTACTAGTGGTCTCCTGTAATTAAAAAGGACCTTACTAGGAGTCTCCTGTAATTAAAGAGGACCTTCCTAGGGGTCTCCTGTAATTAAAAAGGACCTTACTAGGGGTCTCCTGTAATTAAAGAGGATCTTACTAGGAGTCTCATATAATTTAAATGGACTAGTAAACTCTGCTAATATGTCAGTTTTTTTATCTAGGCTACTTCCATTCCACATGTATTATTCTGGAGCATCTGTTCTTATGACTCCATGTTGTACCATTTGTGTATTATTCCTTCTAGAAGTTATGAATGCATAGCTAGCAATTTGCAGTGAAGGTCCAGATTGGTGTTGCCAGCTGGAGGTATGTCCCTTCCACTGGCAGCACTGGTAGGATAATGTCAGACTTTGCGGGGACACATCCCCAACTGATAACACCCATCTGAACCTTTATTGCAAACTGTTAGCAATCCATTCTTGACTTGTAGAAGGAATAATAAATTAAAAGTACATCACAGTCATAAAAATAGATGTTCCAGAATTTGTATTACATTATCTCCTGGTTTCATTGTATTGTATATTTGTATCTCATTTTGAATCCTGATCCATTACTGGTTTCTGATCCATTCCTGGTTTTGTCAGTTTGTTTTTCACCTCTTTCTGTCTTACTACTCTTTTCCCATTTTCTTTTAGGCCTTAGCCTAAGAAGGGATTGCCGACCAGTTGGGGGCCATCACTTAGAACGGATTGTACAAGTAGGTGGGGACAGTGTCTTGTGTGGAGCACAGGGCTGCACTGTTCCCTTTTATTGCCCTATGGGACAAGCGATCAGAAGGTTGTATGTTCAAGTTCACTAAGGGGACTAACAATTTTGTTAGTGTTTTGGTCAGTTTTTGTTTAATGATTATCATCAATTATTGTGTGCCAAAACTAGGAGTGGAGCCTATACAGAGATAAGGTACAATGGAAAGATTTGCATCTGTTCTGAGTTTTTTTACCTGCACCTGGATTTGGCTCAGAATCACTGATGGAAATCACTGATCTAACACTAACCAAGCACTGACTGTGTAAAGCAGCCATAGAAAGGGAACGGACACTGGAGACCTACTGCCGTGTGAGCCTGGTCTCCTAATACACAGCATGTCTTGCAGTGGCCCCATGTCTGACAATGTGATCTCCAGCTTCATGGCACCTTCCTGAATTGTATACATGGTGCCTTATTCACACAATCACGGACCAAAACACTGACGTGTGAATAAGGCATTACAGTGGACCTGCTGAAAGTTTGAAGTTGTCTGCCAGCTTGCAAGTACTTAATAAAACAACTGTGTAGTTTCTTAAAGTTTTCATAAAACTCATTTTTTATAACATTTTATAACAATACAATACTCAACAGCATCCTCTAGTGCTTTTTTTCAGTACTCAATAAATGCTTTTTCTTATGCAAATGATAAATATCAGCAAATATGGTCTATTACATTAACAAGTAAAATGCAAAATGCAGGAGATTAACACTTATTTCGCAAATATAATTCAAATGTGCGTGAGAGCGCTAGGCACAGAAATATAATTTTAGCTTTATAGATATGGTGTATGTATTTTTATTGTACCCTAGCATTTCCAGGAACACTTACAAGTATGTACGCAGAAGGAATCTAAAACAGTTATGTTAAAGTCTGTGTTATTTTCAATACAAGATTGTCACACCTGGAAGAAAACATCCTTAAAGGGAACCTGTCACGTTGAACGAGGTGTTTGATCTAAAGGCAGCATATTATAGAGTAGGAGGAGCTGAGCAGATTGATATATAGTTTTTTAGGGAAAAATCTGTAATGTTTGCAATTTATTAATTTAATTTCCTTCTCATTCTAGGCTTTGAAGAGATGGAGGAAGTCCTATCAGTGATGACAGCCTTCCCTCTATGACTGTGTCTACAGAGATAGCTGTCAATCACTGACTGAAGACAAGAAGACGGTCCTATCAGTGACTGACAGCCTTCCCTCTATGACTGTGTATACAGAGATAGCTGTCAGTCACTGACTGAAGACAAGGAGACGGTCCTATCAGTGATGACAGCCTTCTCTCTATGGCTGTGTATACAGAGATAGCTGTCAGTCACTGACTGAAGACAAGGAGACGGTCCTATCAGTGATGACAGCCTTCCCTCTATGACTGTGTATACAGAGATAGCTGTCAGTCACTGACTGAAGACAAGGAGGAGGTTCTATCAGTGACTGACAGCCTTACCTCTATGACTGTGTATACAGAGATAGCTGTCAGTCACTGACTGAGGACAAGGAGGCGGTCCTATCAGTGATTGACAGCCTTCCCTCTATGACTGTGTATACAGAGATAGCTGTCAGTTACTGACTGAAGACAAGGAGATGGTCCTATCAGTGACTGACAGCCTTCCCTCTATGACTGTGTATACAGAGATAGCTGTCAGTCACTGACTGAAGACAAGGAGATGGTCCTATCAGTGATGACAGCCTTCCCTCTATGGCTATGTATACAGAGATAGCTGTCAGTCACTGACTGAAGACAAGGAGACGGTCCTATCAGTGATTGACAGCCTTCCCTCTATGACTGTGTATACAGAGATAGCTGTCAGTCACTGACTGAAGACAAGGAGATGGTCCTATCAGTGATGACAGCCTTCCCTCTATGACTGTGTATACAGAGATAGCTGTCAGTCACTGACTGAAGACAAGGAGATGGTCCTATCAGTGATGACAGCCTTCCCTCTATGGCTATGTATACAGAGATAGCTGTCAGTCACTGACTGAAGACAAGGAGACGGTCCTATCAGTGATTGACAGCCTTCCCTCTATGACTGTGTATACAGAGATAGCTGTCAGTCACTGACTGAAGACAAGGAGGAGGTCCTATCAGTGACTGACAGTCTTCCTTCTATGACTGTGTATACAGAGATAGGACCATCTCCTTGTTTTCAGTAAGTGATTGGCAGCTATCTCTGTATACACAGTCATAGAGGGAAGACTGTCAGTCACTGATAGGACCTCCTCCTTGTCTTCAGTCAGTGACTGACAGCTATCTCTGTATACACAGTCATAGAGGGAAGACTGTCAATCACTGATAGGACCATGTCCTCGTTTTCAGCCAGTGATTGACAGCTATCTCTGTATACACAGTCCTAGAGGGAAGGCTGTCAGTCACTGATAGGACCTCCTCCTTATCTTCAGTCAGTGACTGACAGTTATCTTTGTATACACAGCCATAGAGGGAAGGCTGTCAGTCACTGATAGGACCGCTTTCTTGTCTTCAGTCAGTGACTGACAGTTATCTCTGTAGACACAGCCATAGAGGGAAGACTGTCATCACTGATAGGACCGTCTCCTTGTCTTCAGTCAGTGATTGGCAGCTATCAGTGATGACAGTCTTCCCTCTATGGCTGTGTCTACAGATATAACTGTCAGTCACTGGCTGAAAACGAGGACATGGTCCTATCAGTGATTGACAGTCTTCCCTCTATGATTGTGTATACAGAGATAGCTGTCAGTCACATACTGAAGACAAGGAGGAGGTCCTATCAGTGATGACAGCCTTCCCTCTATGGCTGTGTATACAGAGATAGCTGTCAGTCACTGATTGAAGACAAGGAGACGGTCCTATCAGTGATTGACAGTCTTCCCTCTATGATTGTGTATACAGAGATAGCTGTCAGTCACATACTGAAGACAAGGAGGAGGTCCTATCAGTGATGACAGCCTTCCCTCTATGACTGTGTATACAGAGATAGCTGTCAGTCACTGACTGAAGACAAGTAGGAGGTCCTATCAGTGACTGACAGTCTTTCCTCTATGACTGTGTATACAGAGATAGCTGCCAATCACTGACTGAAGACAAGGAGACGGTCCTATCAGTGATGACAGTCTTCCCTCTATGGCTGTGTCTACAGAGATGACTGTCAGTCACTGGCTGAAAACGAGGACATGGTCCTATCAGTGATTGACAGCCTTCCCTCTATGATTGTGTATACAGAGATCGCTGTCAATCACTGGCAGAAAATGAGGACATGGTCCTATCAGTGATTAACAGTCTTCCCTCTATAATTGTGTATACAGAGATAGCTGTCAGTCACTGACTGAGGACAAGGAGGAGGTCCTATCAGTGATGACAGCCTTCCCTCTATGACTGTGTATACAGAGATAGCTGTCAGTCACTGACTGAAGACAAGGAGGAGGTCCTATCAGTGACTGACAGCCTTCCCTCTATGACTGTGTATACAGAGATAGCTGTCAGTCACTGATTGAAGACAAGGAGACGGTCCTATCAGTGATTGACAGTCTTCCCTCTATGGCTGTGTATACAGAGATAGCTGTCAGTCACTGACTGAAGACAAGGAGGAGGTCCTATCCGTGACTGACAGCCTTCCCTCTATGACTGTGTATACAGAGATAGCTGTCAGTCACTGACTGAAGACAAGGAGACGGTCCTATCAGTGATGACAGCCTTCACTCTGACTGTGTATACAGAGATAGCTGTCAGTCACTGACTGAAGACAAGGAGACGGTCCTATCAGTGACTGACAGCCTTCCCTCTATGACTGTGTATACAGAGATAGCTGTCAATCACTGACTGAAGACAAGGAGATGGTCCTATCAGTGATGACATCCTTCCCTCTATGACTCTGTATACAGAGATAGCTGTCAATCACTGACTGAAGACAAGGAGGAGGTCCTATCAGTGATGACAGCCTCCCCTCTATGACTGTGTATACAGAGATAGCTGTCAGTCACTGACTGAGGACAAGGAGACGGTCCTATCAGTGATGACAGCCTTCACTCTGACTGTGTATACAGAGATAGCTGTCAGTCACTGACTGAAGACAAGGAGACGGTCCTATCAGTGATGACAGCCTTCACTCTGACTGTGTATACAGAGATAGCTGTCAGTCACTGACTGAAGACAAGGAGATGGTCCTATCAGTGACTGACAGCCTTCCCTCTATGGCTGTGTATACAGAGATAGCTGTCAATCACTGACTGAAGACAAGGAGATGGTCCTATCAGTGATGACATCCTTCCCTCTATGACTCTGTATACAGAGATAGCTGTCAATCACTGACTGAAGACAAGGAGGAGGTCCTATCAGTGACTGACAGCCTCCCCTCTATGACTGTGTATACAGAGATAGCTGTCAATCACTGACTGAAGACAAGGAGACGGTCCTATCAGTGATTGACAGCCTTCTCTCCATGACTGTGTATACAGAAATAGCTGTCAGTCACTGACTGAGGACAAGGAGACGGTCCTATCAGTGATTGACAGCCTTCTCTCCATGACTGTGTATACAGAAATAGCTGTCAATCACTGACTGAAGACAAGGAGACGGTCCTATCAGTGATGACAGCCTTCCCTCTATGACTGTGTATACAGAGATAGCTGTCAGTCACTGACTGAAGACAAGGAGACGGTCCTATCAGTGACTGACAGCCTTCCCTCTATGACTGTGTATACAGAGATAGCCGTCAGTCACTGACTGAAGACAAGGAGACGGTCCTATCAGTGATTGACAACCTTCCTTCTATGACTATGCAGATAGCTGTCACCGATAAGACCACCTCCTTGATTTCAAAGCCCCCAATGAGCAGGAATTTAAACGTATAAGTAATAAGTTTTACAGATTTTTTCCTATAAAACTATATACACTCACTATACTAGTCTGCTCAGCTCCTCCTGCTCTATAGCAGGCATGGCCAACCTGCGGCTCTCCTGCTGTAGGCTGATAGCTATAGGCAGTCTGGGCATGCTGGGAGTTGTAGTTTTTCAACAGCTAGAGAGCCTCAGGTTGGCAATCCCTGCTCTATAGCATACTGCCTGAAGCTTTAATTGCATTTTTATGGTTACAAGTTCCCTTTAAAGTGAACCTATCACTCCTAGGAGACAGAGGGAGTCCTAATTACTCCACCCATAAAGCTTGGCTTCTAATTTTTTTAAAAGTTGCACCTATCCTAATAAACTGAATGCAATTTGATTTATCTGACTGATTGCATTTCTTCTTATCCCCGCTATGAACAGGCCCTCTGTATATCTGTGCAACATCATTTTTTGAACCTTGTCTTTTGATAAATGAGGCTAAAAGAAAGTCCTCATGTTTGAGCATAGCAGATGTCAAAGAAGCAGGTCTCCTTCCAACAACAAGTCAAAAGTCAGTAAAATCACACAGCTTATCACCAGAGATTCATATAAGGAATATACATATGTATCGTTCAGATGTTGGCAGATGGTATTTCTGATCCTTCTAACTGCATGCCAAGAGAAGGATCGGAAATACCATCTAAAACCTTAGGCGCAATATATAAGTACATTCCTGAGTTAAATCTCTCTATCTCTTAGTGAGCTGCACAATTTTATTGATTGTTTACTTTATGGTGTGAGAAAACAATTGGTGCAATTTTTTACACAACATTTTGCCCAACTTTGGTAAAATTATATCTGCCATTTTTTAACATGCGTAATATCTACTATAACCAGGCATGAACTGTTGAATGAATGAGAGACATTGTGGTTTGTTTTGTCATTTACGTCATCAAGAAAAATGTTCATAAGTAATCTGCGTGTAGTTTTCCATGTTATCAGCAAGACCTTCCAAAGATTAGAAAACCTGCTTTGTGAAGGAAACCTTAGCCAGATTCAATTGCACTTTTATCACATGCCAGCCCACAAAGCGGCAATAAGCAAAGGTAAAAGTGCACAGTATTGTGCTGTAACCACTGGAATATGATAAATTGTGAGGGTTCAGGGATTACGCACATAAGAACATTTTTTAGATCAATAGATATGTATTCGTGATCTGTAGAGACAAATCAAGAGCATATTCCAAGTACTTCTACAGTATTTCACAAAAGTGACTACACCCCTCACATTTTTGTAAATATTTTATTATATCTTTTCATAGGACAACACTGAACATATGACACATTGCACCTTTACCCTCAGCTTCTTTAGCAAAGCAGTAGTTATCTTGCAGGTGTGTTTAGGGTCGTTTTCATGTTGGCCCAGAAGCGATAATGCTCTGCTTCAGTATGTCACAGTACATGTTGGCATTCATAGTTGCCTCAATGAACTGTAGCTCCCCACAGCTCGCAGCACTCATGCAGCCCCAAACCATGACCTCTTACCACCATGCTTGACTGTAGGCAAGACGCGCTTGTTTTTGTGCTCCTAACCTGGTTGCCACCACACGCACTTGACATCATCTGAACCAAATAAGTTTATCTTGGTCTCATCAGACCACAGGACATGGTTCCCATAATTCGTGTCCTAGGGCTGCTTTCTTGTGCATCATCTTTAGAAGAGGCTTCCTTCTGGGATGACGCCACGCAGACCAATTTGATGCAGTGTGCGGCGTATGGTCTGTGCACTGACAGGCTGAATCCCCACCCCTTTAACCTTTGCAGCAATGCAGAGGTCTATGACGTGTCTATGACGCTGAGCGTCTATGATGCTGAGCACGTGCACTCAACTTCTTTGGTCGACCATGGCAAGACCTGTTCTGAGTGTAACCTGTCTTGTTAAACCACTGTATGGTCTTCACGACCTTTCTGCAGCTCAGTTTCAGGATATTGGCAATCTTCTTATAGCCTAGGCCATCTTTATGTAGAGCAACAATTCTTATTTTCAGATCCTCAGAGAGTTCTTTGCCTTGAGATGCCATATTGAATTTTCCTGTCTTGGCTGCACGGGAAAGGGGAGGAACCCCCACCACAAAATCCAAATTAATGATTCCCGGGTGCCTTGCTTGCTTTAATCTTGCATCTTTTTTTTCCTCAGAAATGGTCCTCAAATAGGACGCGTTTCGACAAATATAGCCTTCCTCAGCCATACAAACATAAATGACAATAGATTCTCTAGTAGCCAGCAGCATGTTTGTAACGATCATTTTCTTCCTGCAGGCAGATGAAGCAAAAGCTTTATCATTTGATGATGTCATGAGCATGTGATGTCATTGGTTACTTATAAAAGAGAATCTATTGTGATTTGTATGGCTGAGGAAGGCTATATGTGCCGAAACGCGTCCCATTTGAGGACCATTTTTGGGAAAATAAAGATACAAGATTAAAGCAAGCAAGGCAGCTGGCAATCATTGATTTGCACAGTATGAGAGAGTGTGACAGGGATAACACCAAAGTTACACACCTGCTCCCCATTCACACCTGAGATATTGTAACACTAACGAGTCACATGACGCCGGGGAGGTAAAATGGCTAATTGGGTTCTATTTGGCCATTTTCACTTCGGAGTGTACTCACTTTTGTTGCCGGCAGTTTAGACATTAATGGCTGAGTACTGAGTTATTTTGAGGGCACACCAAATTTATACTGTTATACAAGCTGTACACTGACTGCTTTACATTGTATCAAAGTGTCATATCTTCAGTGTTGTTCCATACAAATATATAATAAAATATTTTCAAAATTGTGAGGGGTGTAACTCACTTTTGTGAGTTACTGTATATATTACAATTTACTGTTTCATTGATGTGCATGTCAATGTAATGATGAGTTTGCACTAGTCATTCATTCAAACCTCATTAACTGAAACTAAGAGCCCTTCATCCCAGGTACTGAAAGCCTATCTGATGTAAACAGTGAATAGCTCATATCTCTTTTTATTTTACTAGCTTTTTTCTGTGTTGATCCACAAACATGTTCTGAAATACTATCTGCTCCTGAAGTCAGGCAAAGCGGTAGGAGAGGGCGTAGAGTTGTGATGAGATCATCTGTTCTTGCTCCTGACATGGAGCAAAGAGGCATCAGGAGGCTTTACTGGAGATCCAATCAGTGGCATCCGTGCTCTGCTTACAACCTGCTGTGAGATTACTCTATGCCAGTTATTCACCAGCTCTTGCCAAGTCTGGCAGTGCGTGCACAGACTAGGCCAATTACTGGGAACCAACATTCTAAGGTTCCCCATAATTTGCCCTTGTGAAGGTGCCGCTGATCATCAGAAATTACCGAGCGCTCATTTGTGGGATGATTGCATCATTGGATGTGCTGATGACAATATGCAAAGAGAATGGAGGATTCACAATCGTAATAACTTATACAGATGCAGCCAAGCTAAACTTGATGGTTAACGCGTTAAGTAAAGAATGGCCAGAAAAAGATAACCAACTTTTCAATGGACTTCAATGGCTTTCGTCACTAGATAATCAAGATAACACTGTGATGTGTCATCAGAGTCAATTTTACCTCAGCTACATCTGTATATTGTCGATCAGCGCTCATTTATTGTCTAGTGTAAGCCAAACCTAAGACGCTGAGAGATTGTCTTGTCACACAAAACCAAAGACCTTTTTCTTGACATTAAAGGGCAGAGATGTAGTACCTTAATGTTCCTGGAACTCGGTGCAAAATCTGTACCAGGGCCCTCCATCTATCATGTGATACTTATAGAACCGTAATTGTGTTTTCTTATGTGGCAGAGGTCTGGTATGCCTGCAACCTCTGCACCCTCTGTTAAGGTGGTGTCATACACAGCTTTTTGTGGCAGTTTTTGATGTTGTTTTTTCAGCCAGTTTTTCAGAGAAATATAAAGGAAGGACTTATACTTCTCCTACTAGCTGAAATCATAAAAAAATTAAAATACAGCCAAAACTGACGCAAAATGTTATGTGAGATGGCACTCTTACAGGATTTTCCAATTTTTTATTTCTAAACAGTCTACTAGGGAATTCTTTGTTATTAGATGGGCCTCCAAGTTATCGATCCTCATCTGCTAACCAGAGAAAAGTGTATAGTAATGAGCCGTCTCATTGAAGTGAATGGGAAATTGGTGTCCTTCTCCAAGGCGGAATGAGGCAAACTGAGGCATTCTGATCGGATCCTTTTCCATTCAGAATGCATTAGAATGCAAACTGATCTGTTTTGGACGCTTGTGAGAGCCCTGAACGGATCTCACGAACGTAAAGCCAACACGCCAGTGTGAAAGTAGCCTAAGACTAGCACTTCTGCCTTGAGATGTTACCTCACTTTCTATGCCACCCCTTTATTGAAGTAAGATTTCAAAAACTTTTTGAAACTTTTAAAAAGTCTCAGCTGATAAATTTGGCTTAAATCAGTGCGGCAAGGCTAACCATGCTCCCTTTCCCACCTGATTTTCAAAACGTCACAAAATGTTTGCTCAAATATTTTTTTTAAACTTTTTGAAGCCAGAATTCTGGATTGCAGGGCGCAATAAGTTCCCCACATTGTCTCACTCTGAAGGACCCACAACGGTCATGCATTATGTACACTGCCTATTCATTGCATTGGGAATTATAACCTGCGATGCTGCAGGGGTAAAAACACTTGCTACTGGTTTTCCCACATACGACAGCTAAAGACTCTGTGTCATCATCTTATGGATTATTATTTTGTATTATTATTTATTATGAAGCACCAATTACTCCAAGGCACTGTATGTATAAAAGGGGGGTATGAATCCATAATATAAAACTAAGCAAGTACAATGCGCATTAACTTATTAACAGGCTGGCACCAAGGGGGTGAGGACCCTGCCCACGATCCCTTCTAACAAGAATGGATTTTCCAAAGCAGGCAACCCGTTAAAAGAGGCATATAACCATGGGAATAATTTTCTATGCAGACGTTTTACAACCAATAGAATAATCAGTCGATGTAGTAACATATATATAATGATTATATAAGGACTTTTCCAGTTGTATAATTAAAATGAGATTTCTGTACAGCAGCTTTGCAGCAAACTACCATCTGTCTGTAATTTCTGACAATATTATCATTCATGTACTAGTGTTTTCATTAAAAAAAAAACATCTTTTATTGTGGATTGAATATAGGGAGGATAAGGCTCCATTCATACGTCCGCAATGTGTTTTGTGGATACACGGATCCGCAAAACACGGAAAGCGGAAATGTGCATTCCGCATTTTGCGGACCGCACATTGCCGGCACTAATAGAATATGCCTGTTCTTGTCCGCAATTGCAGACAAGAATAGGACATGTTCTATTTTTTTGCGGAAACGGAAACACGGATGCGGAAGTGCGGATCTGCAAATGTGGATGCGGACAGCACATTCCGGCCCCATTGAAAATGAATGGGTCTGCACCCGTTCCGCAAAATTGCGGAACGGATGCGGATCCATTTTGCGGATGTGTGAATGGACCCTTACACTGGCCATAAATGATATTGGAGAAAGTGAAAAAACGGTGTACTGTAATATGGAATGCATATATTGCCATCTAGTGGTGAAATTCTAAAAAACAATAATATTTTAATAGCCTTCAGACGAAGATGAAGTTATTCTTATATGTTTGATGAAAAATTACAAGTGAACTGAAAGACTTTAGAAGACAAAAGATACGGGGGAAATTTAGCAATGGTTTAATGATGTAAAATAGTTGCAGATTATGATGCAGTTTTATGCTGTCCTAAGGGCATAATAAACTAGTGCTAGATTTAGTGATAGATCCTCTTAGCAACATGCTGGGTTACTCTCGTTAACCCCACCCCAACATCTGCTCTACATGTTCGACACTGCAGGTATGGAGTTCCCACATAGCACTGTACATGTATGGCTTACCTCCCAACAGTCACGGATCCGGCAGGACAGATTTCGGTGGGAGGTCCGAGGTATATCCTGCTCTCAATGGTGTCTGCATTCTTAGGATGCAGAGACAGTTGATTCCATCGGTGAAGCAGGGGGATGTCCACTTTCTTCTTCACCATTCAACTCAACTGCTGGCGTCCGCAGCAGGCACAATGAAGTCACACATCGCACTTCTAGGCTGTGTAGGAGGCGCGTGCAGGCCTGGGAACCAGTCTGTGTGGTCCTCCTACACAGTCCAGCAAGTGAGATGTTTGACCACATTGTACCTGCATGGGACGTGCTCAGATCATCGGAGGAACACCTTAGGTGAGTAGTGTTTTTTTTTTATTAACAGAAGTAGCATTACTGAAAGAGGCACTACTGTGAGGAGGCACAATGTGGGCATAACTTCTGTGAGGGAGCACAATGTGGGCATAACTACTGTGAAAGAGGCACAATGTGGGCATAACTTCTGTGTGAGGGGAGCACAATGTGGGCATAGCTACTGTGAACGGGGCACAATGTAGATACAGTATATTTAGTGTGTGGGAGCAATAAGGGGACTGGGTGGGATTGGGCTTGTATAAACATGCATTGAGCAGAGTTAGAGGCATGGCTTAGTGTTAAAAAGTTGACCACTCTTTGTGACTTTCAAAAGTTGGGAGGCATTCCTGTACGGCGGGAAGATGTGGCAGACACGTGAGCTGTGCTCACATGATCACTGCCAGGCCTGGTTGTGACTGTCAGCTAGAGACAGCTATGCTCAGAGATAAATCCAATCCTGGCTGTTTAACCACTTAGATGTAACGATCAATGCTTGCTACTGGTGTTTTAATTCATGAGACTGTGTATTTAGTTTTTCTGGCTTCTTTTTGAAAGTATGTAGAAAAGACAAAGGTAATAGTGGCTCCTTTAACAAAGGAGTGGTGCTAAAAAGCCCTGTTGGTCCACCCAACCAACGCAATAGTGTATGAAGAAAGTTAAAGATTGGGCTGAGCACTCAAATACTGGAATACTGCATGTATAAGGTCATAAATTATTTTTTCTGCAAAGCATACACAATAGAAACAATATAATAAAAAAAATAGATTAAAACTGACATATATAGCAAATATGAACATACAATAAACTCTGCATAAAATGGATCCAATTAAAAGTGATGTAATGCAATATGATATCAGTTGATCCTCTCACATGAGGGTGTTAAATGCATGTAGTAGTAGAATCAGCAGGTTTGGTGTGTATCCACCTCAGGTTATAATGGTGAGTGTGTATACACCTCAAGTTCAGTTTGCCAGTGTCATTAATAGATTATCAACAGGTGTGTTCCTCCACCTGCAGGAATATACCCACTCTATTCCAGGACAGATTGGTAAAAAATGAAGCGGTCATAGGTAATCTGTAAAACAATCATAAATTAGGCGATATGGCAGAAAGGTTTGCGGGGGATTTGTGGCGTCCCACTATACCGCACTGCCTAAAACGCCTTTTTACCTTTCCGGACGGCTTTTATTGCTGTAAGTGTCCTTTGCGAACGGGCCCGTTCATATGATCCTCAATTGACCAGGTTTGTGGTGAGTATTACAGGAATCTCTAGGTGTATAATGCAGCCAGTGTCCGGCAGCACCAGGGAGTCGCTGGGGTTCCAGAGGTATATCTTTCAATCTGGAGTTTTCAAAGAAGATGGTGGATAAAGGCAAATAAGGTCCTAACCAAATGCGTTTTGGGGTTTCTACTATACCCCTTACTCAGTAGTGACCTGGTGGTTTCTTTTTGAAAGTGCAGCATGCTGTACCTCGTGTGTTTTATCTTTACAACAATTCCACTATAAAGATAAAAGAGCCAGACAAAAATGGAGACACAAAAAATAGTCATCTTATGATACACATACTGTATATCAGGGTATGTTCAGCCTACAGGAAAAGTAGGGAAGGACACATCTAAAATGTATTCTGTCTTGAGCCTCTAAAAGCTTAGAAAAATAGTTATGAGGAGTACTATATATGGGAGCATGGGAGGTCCATGTAAGCCCACCTGAGGCCTAACTACTATTCTTTAAATGCTGCCATTATCTACCTTCTGTCTGTTCCTGGTTTCTATTTACAAGGCACAACCAATCTATCTAGTCTTTATGCACTTGAATGGCATAACTATTTCACATGTTCCTTTCTAGTTAAATTCAGTAGTTGAGTGAATAAGTGTACAGTCCACATTGTCAGAATATGCATGTAGATGGTGGCACAGCTTCAGCAATTTTGACAGCTTCATGTTATGTGGGTAGGACATATCTCGGTAAAATGCTTGGATCACTGCTGCCATCTAGTGGAAATAATGCATACAGCAAGGCAGCTCTGAAAAGCAAAAAAAAAAAAAAAAAAGATATTTGGGCATGCTAGTTAAAAAACAAACCATTCCCTCAAATACGTGCAGATTTTTTTCTGTAGGATGAGTACAGGGGTTTTATTAACCACCTCAGCCCCCCTAGCTTAAACCCCCTTAATGACCAGACCACTTTTTACAATTCTGCACTACACTACTTTCACCGTTTTTTGCTCGATCATGCAACTTACCACCCAAATGAATTTTACCTCCTTTTTCTTCTCACTAATAGAGCTTTCATTTGGTGGTATTTCATTGCTGATGACATTTTTACTTTTTTTGCTATTAATCGAAATTTACCGAAATGTTTGCAAAAAAATGACATTTTTCACTTTCAGTTGTAACATTTTTAAAAAAAAAACGACATCTATATATAAATTTTTCTCTAAATTTATTGTTCTACATGTCTTTTATGAGTAAAAAAAATGGTTTGGGTAAAAGTTATAGCGTTTACAAACTATGGTACAAAAATGTGAATTTCCGCTTTTTGAAGCAGCTCTGACTTTCTGAGCACCTGTCATGTTTCCTGAGGTTTTACAATGCCCAAACAGTAGACAAACCCCACAAATGACCCCATTTCGGAAAGTAGACACCCTAAGGTATTCGCTGATGGGCATAGTGAGTTCATGGAAGTTTTTATTTTTTGTCACAAGTTAGCGGAAAATTATGATTTTTTATTTTTTTTTCCTTACAAAGTCTCATATTCCACTAACTTGTGACAAAAAATATAAACTTCCATTAACTCACTATGCCCATCACGAAATACCTTGGGGTGTCTTCTTTCCAAAGTGGGGTCACTTGTTGGGTAGTTATACTGCCCTGGCAATTTAGGGGTCCTAATGTGTGAGAAGTAGTTTGAAATCAAAATGAGCAAAAAATGCCCTGTGAAATCCTAAAGGTGCTCTTTGGAATGTGGGCCCCTTTGCCCACCTAGGCTGCAAAAAAGTGGCACACATGTGGTATCATTGTACTCAGTAGAAGTTGGGCAATGTGTTTTGCGGTGTCATTTTACATATACCGATGCCGGGTGAGAGAAATATCTCGGCAAAAGACAACTTTTCCAATTTTTTTATACAAAGTTGGCATTTGACCAAGATATTATCTCACCCAGCATGGGTATATGTAAAATGACACCCCAAAACACATGCCCAGCTTCTCCTGAGTACGGCGATACCACATGTGTGACACTTTTTTTGCAGCCTAGATGCGCAAATGGGCCCAAATTCCTTTTAGGAGGGCATTTTTAGACATTTGGATCCCAGACTTCTTCTTCTAAAGCTTTAGGGTCCCTAAAATGCCAGGGCAGTATAAATACCCCACATGTGACCCCATTTTGGAAAGAAGACACCCCAAGGTATTCAATGAGGGGCATGGCGAGTTCATAGAAGATTTTTTTTTGGGCACAAGTTAGCGGAAATAGATTAATTATTATTTTTTCTCACAAAGTCTCCCTTTCCGCTAACTTGGGACAAAAAGTTCAATCTTTCATGGACTCAATATGCCCCTCAGCGAATACCTTGGGGTGTCTTCTTTCCGAAATGGGGTCACATGTGGGGTATTTATACTACCCTGGCATTTTAGGGGCCCTAAAGTGTGAGAAGAAGCCTGGAATATAAATGTCTAAAAAATTTACACATTTGGATTCCGTGAGGGGTATGGTGAGTTCATGTGAGATTTTATTTTTTGACACAAGTTAGTGGAATATGAGACTTTGTAAGAAAAAACAAAAAATTTAATAAAAATCAATTTCCGCTAACTTGTGCCAAAAAAAATGTCTAAATGGAGCCTTACGGGGGGTGATCAATGACAGGGGGGTGATCAGGGAGTCTATATGGGGTGATCACCACCCTGTCATTGATCACCCCCCTGTAAGGCTCCATTCAGACGTCCATATGTGTTTTGCGGATCCGCGGTGTCAGTGTTTTGCGGATTCACGGATCCGCAAAACACATACGGACGTCTGAATGGAGCCTTACAGGGGGGTGATCAATGACAGGGGGGTGATCACCCCATATAGACTCCCTGATCACCCCCCTGTCATTGATCACCCCCCTGTAAGGCTCCATTCAGAGGTCCGTATGTGTTTTGCAGATCCACAGATCCATGGATCGGAGCCGCAAAACACATACAGACGTATGAATGGAGCCTTACAGGGGGATGATCAATGACAGGGGGGTGATCAGGGAGTCTATATGGGGTGATCACCCCCCTGTCATTGATCACCCCCCTGTAAGGCTCCATTCAGACGTCCGTATGTGTTTTGTGGATCCGATCCATGGATCCGTGGATCCGTAAAACACATACTGACGTCTGAATGGAGCCTTACAGGGGGGTGATCATCCCATATAGAGTCCCTGATCACCCCCCTGTAAGGCTCCATTCAGAGGTCCGTATATGTTTTGCAGATCCACGGATCCATGGATCGGATCCGCAAAACACATACGGACGTCTGAATGGAGCCTTACAGGGGGGTGATCAATGACAGGGGGGTGATCAGGAAGTGTATATGGGGTGATCACCCCCCGTCATTGATCACCCCCCTGTAAGGCTCCATTCAGACGTCCGTATGTGTTTTACGGATCCACGGATTCATGGAACGGATCCGCAAAACACATACGGACGTCTGAATGGAGCCTTACAGAGGGGTGATCAATGACAGGGGGATGATCAATGACAGGGGGGTGTTCAGAGAGTCTTTATGAGGTGATCACCCCCCTGTCATTGATCACCCCCCCTGTAAGGCTCCATTCAGACGTCCGTATGTGTTTTGCAGATCCGATCCATGGATCCGTGGATCCGTAAAACACATACGGACGTCTGAATGGAGCATTACAGGGGGGTGATCAATGACAGGGGGGTGATCAGGGAGTCTATATGGGGTGATCAGGGGTTAATAAGGGGTTAATAAGTGACGGGGGGGTGTAGTGTAGTGTGGTGATTGGTGCTACTTATTACTGAGCTGCCTGTGTCCTCTGGTGGTCGATCCAAGCAAAAGGGACCATCAAAGGACCAGGTAGCAGGTATATTAGACGCTGTTATCAAAACAGCGTCTGAAATACCTGTTAGGGGTTAAAAAAATCGCATCTACAGCCTGCCAGCGAACGATTGCCGCTGGCAGGCTGTAGATCCACTCGCTTACCTTCCGATCCAGTGAACGCGCGCGCGTTCACAGGAAGTCTCGCGTCTTGCTCGATGACGCATAGATGCGTCAGTCTGACTGAGACAGCCGCCTCCGGACCGTGATCCTGCATTAGGCGGTCCGGAGGCGGTTAAAGCATTCTCATGATATCAGAAAACTTTTAATATGAATTATACTCTTAGGGCTCGTTCACACGACCGTGGCCCAGTTACATGGGGATCGTGGACCCATTCACTTGAATGGGTCTGCAATCCCTCCGTTCATACTCTATCTTTTTGTGGTGCGGAGGCACAGAACGGAACCCCAGGAAGCACTCTGCAGTACTTCCGTAGTGTTCCGTTCTGCACCATTCCACATCTCTGGATTTGCGGACCCATTGAAGTTAATGGGTCCGCATCCGTGATGCGGAATGCACACAAAATGGTGCCCGTGTATTGCGGATCCGCAAATGCGGTCCGCAATACAGCAACGGGCAGCACACGTTCGTGTGAATGAGCTCTTGTACTGCGTTGTACTCACTACATGTCTTATAGGTGCGGGTCCCATTGTCTTATAGGTGCAGGTCCCACCGCTGGGACCTGTACCTATATCGAGAATGCAGCCCCGCAAGTGAAGGATGGTACACTACGCATGCGCAGCTGCCCTCCGTTTTTTTTTTTTTTCTATGGGGCCGGCGAAAATATTTTCTATGGGCCTTGTCTATTTCTGTCGGCCCCATAGAAATGAATGGGAGTGGGGGCAGCGCATGCGCAAAACGCTTCCATTCACTTCTATGGGGAGCCAACTTGGTGGTGGCCGGAACGGAGTGCTGGGCTCCATTCTTGATATAGGTGCAGGTCCCAGCGGTGGGACCTGCATCTATAAGACAATGGGGGCATATCCTAACGATATGCCCCCATTGTCAATGATGAGACAACCCCTATAAGGACCACGCAGTTTTTTGGAAATTTGACATGTGTGGTAATAACTTTGGAATGCTTTTACTTATCCAAGCCATTCTGAGATTGTTTTCTCGTGACACATTGTACTTCATGGTAGTAGTAAATTTCAGTCAATATTTTTCATTTTTATTTAAAAAAAATCCCAAATTTACCAAAATATTGGAAAAATTCGGCAATTTTAATTTCTCTGCTTTTAAAACAGATAGTGATAGCTCATATAATACACTGAACAAAAATATAAACGCAACACTTTTGGTTTTGCACCCATTTTGCATGAGCTGAACTCAAAGATCTGAAACATTTCCTACATACACAAAAGATCTATTACTCTCAAATATTGTTCACAAATCTGTCTAGATCTGTGTTAGTGAGCACTTCTCCTTTGCCGAGATAATCCATCCCACCTCACGGGTGTGGCATATCAAGGTGCTGATTAGACAGCATGAATATTGCACAGGTGTGCCTTAGACTGCCCACAATGAAAAGGCCACTCTGAAATGTGCAGTTTTATTACACAGCACAATGCCACAGATGTTTCAACGTTTGATGGAGCGTGCAATTGGCACGCTGACTGCAGGAATGTCTACCTGAGCTGTTGCCTGTGCAATGAATGTTCATTTCTCTAACATAAGCCATCTCCATAGGCATTTCAGAGAATTTGGCAGTACATCCAACCGGCCTCACGACCGCAGACCACGTGTAACCACACCAGCCCAGGACCTCTACATCCAGCATGTTTACCTTCATGATCGTCTGAGACCAGCCACCCGGACAGCTACAGCATATACGACAGCGTGTTCCAGTTCCTGACAATATTCTGCAACTTCGCACAGCTATTGAAGAGGAGTGGACCAACATTCCACAGGCCACAATCAACAACCTGATCAACTCTATGCGACGGAGATGTGTTGCACTGCGTGAGGCAAATGGTGGCCATACCCGATACTGATGGTTTTCTGACTCCCCCCAGTAAGGCAAAACTGTGCACATTTCAGAGTGGCCTTTTATTGTGGGCAGTCTAAGGCACACCTGTGCAATATTCATGCTGTCTAATCAGCACCTTGATATGCCACACCTGTGAGGTGGGATGGATTATCTCGGCAAAGGAGTAGTGCTCACTAATCTAACTGAAGAAATAATAGAACCCTTAAAATATATACTTTTATTGGTATACTTAAAACAACCCTTATTGGTCAACGCTAATCCAGAAAAACCATGGGTCTAGAAGCAGGTGTAAGGATATACCCATGGGAGGAAAGATTCTTTCCCTACAATGGTCCTAGATAATCCTCAGCCCGGAGGCATCCCCTAGATAACCCTGAAAAACACCCTAAAAGCCAAATAGTACCCTGTTACCAGGCTTACATAATAGAAACCACCCATAAATTGCCCCATTTTAGAAACTACACCCCTCAGGATATTCAAAACTGATTTTTACAAACGTTGTTAACCCTTTAGGTGTTCCACAAGAATTAAAGGAAAATGTAGATGAAATTTCATAATTTCACTTTTTTGGCAGATTTCCCATATTAATCATTTTTTTTCCTGTTAACAAAGAAAGGGTTGACAGCTAAACAAAACTCAATATTTATTACCCTGATTGAATGCGGAAAGGGACAAAAAGCACATAAGTCGGTACAAAAGGTGAAATCATCATTGTGGTACATTATGCTGCATGGTAGTAGATAATCTATCATCTTACACAGGCAAAGAAATACTCAGCAATAGAGGAGAGAAAAAACCCTGACAGGTTGAAAAATCGGTATATCATCGATTGCTAAATGACGACACAAACGTATATCACATGGTTCCCCTTAAAGGAAAACCGACATGTCGTTCCTGTCGTTTAGCCCCGCATCTCCCATGGCCCCAGTAAGCAAGATCCACCTTGCTTCCCTCTGCAGGAGCAGATGATGCCGATCCCCATCTCTAGGGATGGGTCGGACATGTTCCACTCCTGCAAAGGAAAGGCACCGCGGATGGGCATCATGGGCAGTGCGAATATGCTTAATTAAGCGGGGACATCCTTTACCTGAACGTATAGACCCGACATGCTCACGGATTCGCTCAAAAAGGGGACGAATGGTTTTCCCAATATAAAATCTTTGACAATGGCAAAAAACGACATAAACGACATATGGTGTGCGACAATTAATAAAGTCGCGTACTGCATGTTTCACTCCTCCTATGTGCAGCCATTTGCTGCATATATTTAGTACACAAAAAGAACAATGCCCACACTTATAACTCCCTCTGGATGGTGGCAGTTTTGTTGGTACTATTTTAGGGTACATATGATTTTTTTGCTGGTCTCTATTACACTTTTTGTGAGGCAAGCTAACCAAAAATAGCTTGTTTTGGCACTGTTTTTATTTTTGTTTTTTACAATGTTCATCTGACAGGTTAGATCATGTGCTATTTTTATAGAGAAGGTTGTTATGGATGCGACAATACCAAATATGAGGACTTTTTTGGGTTGGTTGTTTCAGTTTTAGATAATAAAGCATTTTTGAAAAAAAATATTTTTTGTGTCTCCATATTCTGAAAGCCATATTTTTTTATATTTTTTTTGGTGACTGTCTTATGTAGGGGCTAATTTTTTTTCAGGATGAAATGAAGGTTTGATTGGTACTATTTTAGGGTGCATGGGATTTTTTGATCACTTAGTATTACACTTTTTGTGATGTAAGGTGACAAAAAATGGCTTTTTGACACGTTTTTTTTTATGGTGTTCATCTGAGGGGTTAGGTCATGTGATATTTTTATACGGCAGGTTGTTATGGACGTGGCAATACCTAATATGTATACTTTTTTTGTTTTTTTTTGTTTTACACAATAAGGCCCCATTCACATGTCCGCAATTTCATTCCGCATTCTGCGGAACGGAATTGCGGACCCATTCATTTCTATGGGGCCGCATTTCCTATTGTTATAGGCATATTCTATTAGTGCCGGCGATGTGTGGTCCGCAAAATGCGGAACGCACATTGCCTGTGTCCGTGTTTTTTACGGATCCACGGATTCGTGGATCCGCAAAACACAGTACGGACGTGTGAATGGACCCTAAAACCATTTTTGAAACCCAAAAAATCATGTTTTAGTGTCCCCATATTCCAGAGAGCCATTGTTTTTTTGTTTCTTTGGGGGGCGATTGTCTTAGGTAGGTTCTCATTTTTTGTGTGATGAGGTGACGGTTTGATTGGTACTATTCTGGGGGGTATATGCCTTTTTGATTGCTTGGTGTTTTTATCATTCACTTTTTGTGATGTAAGGTGACAAAAAAATGGTTGTTTTAGCACAGTTTTTATTTTTTTCTACGGCATTCAGGTGAGGGGTGGATCATCTGATATTTTTATAGAGCCGTTCATTACGGATGTGGCAATACTCAATATGTCTGTTTATTTTTTGATTTTACAATTATGTTTCATTTTAGGAAAGGAGCTATTTTTTTTTTTTTTCTGTTTAAACCAGAGTCGTGTACTCCTGACTAGCCTGTCTGCCCCATAGGCTGATTTTAATTAGTAAAAGTATAAAGCTTAGCCTGCTCTCCCTCACTAACTGAAGCCTTTCTGTACCAGAAGAGGTATAGGATGGACTTGAAAGAGGACCGAGGGCTGAGCCCACAGGTACCAAGTGTACACAATGCCACACAGACAATGGTTCTTTCCCAGCAGTTGACTTTACTGAACAATATATTGAACAAGAAGCTGAGAATATATAAAACAGATTGGTACACAGAGAATAAACTAACAGTAAATTTAACACAGCCTAACAATAAACCAGTAAATGTAATGTGTACTCCAAAGTCCATTAAGCAGCCTAGCTGCACTTGTATGTTCCTGGAAGAGTTCCTTATTGGGGTGCACCCTAAGTATTGTGCAATACTATTTGTAATCCACAGGTAAATGTCTGTTTCTTTAAATCAGACTTCCCTATTTGTGATCCACAGGTAAATGATGCCTATCCCTTTGATTGCAGCTGTAATCCTTACTCCAGCTCCCAGTATATAACACACTATGAGCAGCCAGTGAGATAGGAAGGTATCAACGTATGAGTCCCTTAGGGCGATACTTACAGCCTGTACACCGCAATGCAACTGTGTTTGGAGCGCATTTGTCTGTCCAAATGCCACTTTACCAGTGTGATGCAATGTGACGCGGCAGAGCTGCACTTACACTTCCTTGAGCATGTCCTTGGGGCTGTAACTTATTTCCTGGTCCACTCCAGAACTGAACCTTACAGACACAACACTCCTGGGGTCGTCGCTGCAAACCTCCCCTTCGTGCTGTCGCTAGTCTTTACTGTGAGCCAGTCCATTCCTTTCCAGAATCTGCAGAGAAGATCTCTCCTGGTCTCCAACAGCACTAAGCACAACCTCTGTCTGTTCACTTCCTGCTTCCTGCAGAAACCCTCTCCCCTTACACAGGGAAGTGTGATGCAACAAGTGATTTGCTCAGTGCAGTGTCAAACCTGCATATACAGGTGATACAAACCTACTATCACACTTATATGGGTCAAACACAGCCCATAAATTAGCTAATTACCAACTTTGTAAACAAAACAGGTTGTTCATATTAGGCCTAATGCACACGACAGTATTTTTTCACGGTCTGCAAAACGTGGTTCCGTTGTTCCGTGATCCGTGGCCGTTTTTGCTTCCGTTGTGCTTCCGTGTGTCCGTGTTCCCGTTTTTTTTGCGGCCCGTCAGAAATCTTGGAATGGTTAAAAAAATGTCATTTTAATATCTCTACCCAGGATACTGGTATAAATCAGGGGCACCTGAGTATGCCTTTGTGGCCATTTTCTGTAGTCTTTCCAGAGTACAGAGGTTATTTTGGCTGCTCTCTTTGCTGTATCACCATGTCTGATTCTGAGGACGAGGTCGTGCTGCATTGGCTGGTTTCTCGGCGTTGGGGACAGCGCACTCCTTTGATGAATGAGGAACCGAGAAGAAGGCGACGATTTTGGGTCCATCCGATTGTTTCACAACGGTCCCGGAAAGGACACTTCCATACGCTATACCAAGATCTTCGCCGCCATCCGGAGAAGTTATTTTCCTTCTGTCGGATGTCAGTGGGTACATTTGATCGATTTCTGTCGTCTCTACGTACTGTCCTTACCTTTATGGACACCAATATGAGGCGCAGCATTACTCCTGAGGAAAGGCTCATCGTCACATTGAGGTAAGCAGTATAGTACTTGTAAAGTTTCAACAGAAATGTGCAGTGCTTGTGTCAGGGGGAACATGTGCTCCAAAATGGCTGCTGTGAGACATGTGCTACTGTTTGCTGAAGAAGCATTTCTTTGCCCTTTTTTTTATTTTGGGGGAGTTTAATGGTTTTTATTCTCAACACATTAATCCCTGTCACATGACCTATCATTTTTTGATTTATTTTTACAATTTGGAGCAAGTTCCAAACTTCTGTTCAGCTATCGTCCTCCAGACACTCCAAAAATACACTGCACTCGCCAGGCGTTTGTTAAAAATGGTGTTTAATACAGTCAGTCCGCCGTGATTCAGCAGCTGTAACCTTCCTTTCTGAGTTATTAATCTTTCTACAATTTTCGTCCAATACTGGCGAGTGCCGGGGTTTTTGGTAGTGTCTGAATGAAATTGGTCCCTCTGTCAGGATCTCTCTCTGGTTGCACCACCCTGTTCAAAGTCTATGTACCGGTCTGTACCCTATTTTGTATGATTGTGCTGCTGGCAACCCCTGAGATTTCCAGCTAACGTCCTCATCATGCATAATGTTCACATAATTGTGCACTTGCACAGCATTTACTGCATTTAAAAGGGGCTAAACATAGTTGTTGTCACTTAGTTGTGGTAGTACTGCCCACACCGCAATAGCTGTTAGTGTTTTGCTCGTATACCCCGTTTGTTGTTTTAAAAGTTTAATGCAAGCAAATACATAGGTCATTGAGGACGAGCCGTTTTCCGACTGAGTTTTGAACCTGCAACCCTTCAACTACACGTTTTGTGTAATATTTAAATACGCCAATTTACCCTGCAAACTATAGTCCAAGATAGTTTGGCGTCAATGCATTTTATCATTTAGCTTTAATAGGCTGCTTCAATTCAGTGCTGCCTGTCCTTATCATGGTGTGCCCTGTGCTGATCAATGCTTTGTAAAGTCTAAGGTGTATATTGGTTAAACCATAGACTTTTCAAAGGGTGTGTGTGCCCACACACAGGGCCTTGAGTGCCGACTATGGCACCCGTCCCATAGGTTCCCCACCACTAGACATAGGGTGTTTTCAATCCTGTAGTGTATACAGCATTATACTAGAATCCTGAATCTGTTCTTACATGCGATTTGTTGCTGACTGTTCATTTTTTTATATCCTTTTTCCTACAGATTCCTTGCCACTGGGAACTCTTTTGCATCCCTGCATTTTGAGTTTCTTTTAGGGACCTCAACGATCTCGAGAATTGTACGACACACTTGCCATGTCATCTGGCAGCAACTCCGAGAGACGGTGATGCCACAGCCCAAGGTGGACGATTGGCTTCGGATCGCTGAGGGCTTCCAAAATTCAGCGCAGTTACCAAACTGCATCGGGGCAATGGATGGCAAGCACATCCGTGTGAAGAAGCCGCCACACTCAGGGAGCCGTTTCTTCAATTATAAACAGTTTTTCTCGGTAGTGCTGATGGCTGTTGCTGAAAGTCATTACCGGTTTATAATGGTAGATATCGGGTCCTATGGAAGCACTGCGGATGCTCGCATCTTTAGTGCTTCTAGAATGGGTGAGCGGCTTCGTGCCAACCAGCTTGCCCTGTCCGAGTCCAGAAGACTGCCCGGATATGCAGGTCCGCCGGCTCCGTTTATCATCGTGGCGGATGAAGGGTTTGCATTGACTCCACATGTTATGCGGCCCTTCCCAAAGCGTGGTTTGGATGTCAGGAGGCGTATCTTCAACTACCGGTTGACTCGTGCCCGTCGGTATGTGGAGTGCGCTTTTGGGATACTCTCTAGCAAGTGGAGGGTGTTTATGTCATCCATACAGATGGATCCGGAGAATGCTACCCTGGTGATTCAAGCTTGTGTTGTTCTACACAACTTCACCAGGATTCACGAGGCTTCCTCTTCTCTTGACATGGAAGATCTTCCTACGTCATCAGATTTGGGTTTGGAAAGGACCCTGCATAGACGACCTGGGACTGCAGGCATTGCAGTTCGGGAACTCTTTGCAGACTACTTTATCAGCCCAGAGGGGTCTTTGCCGTGGCAGAGGGACGCTATTCGTGGCAGTTTTTGAAATCTTCTGGGCTCTTTAGTTTTTTTTATTTTCTAGCTAAATTACTATAAATGATTGTGTTAGTTGAGTGTAGGGACTCGCAAGATAATGAGAACCCTTGACGTGGGCTTGCGGGCTGAGATTTTTTGGACATCACATATTTAAACATACATATAACTAAATATTAATGATGTTTCTGTCTAAATGGTATTTTTCTGAAACATCTTGATATTTTGCTCGTATGGTCCAAAAAGTTTTCTAATACCTCATCTGCACAGGAACCCTAAATAAAGATATTGATCGTCCAAATAAAGTGTGGCTTTGTGAGATACAGTGTGTGTAGCTTTTGTTTTAGAATGCATTTTAAAATGTACATGTTGTGTGTAGTGTGCAAATAAAACAATAGTCAATTTTTTGGGACCCAAACCATACTTTACTAAAATTTAGGGGTCACCCAAAACACTGACAAGGCAAATTAAAGAACATCAGACGAATAACATAAAAATAAAGTGCTTGAATAAAAACAACCATCCCAAATTATAACTCTAGAAGGTCCCGAGTGAATGAGCCAGGTGCAAACGTGGACCGTGCCCTAACCTGGGCCTGTGGTGGTGCCCCAGTTGGTAAACTGGGCTGGTAAAGGGGCTGGCCCACAGAATGAATAGGCCCCTGAGGTGGAAGGTACTGGGGGGGGGGGGGGTCATAAGAAGGGCCTTGGGTGGGTTGGGGAGGGAATGGGTATGGTGCAGGATTGGGCTGCTGGCCTGCATTTTCTATTTGTATTTTCATGGCATTAAATTGCCCAATGAGGTCCCCATGGTTGGGGCAAATAAACAATTTAATCACCATGTTCAAGCAAGCCATGCAGTCAGGCTGCTCATTCTGAGGGACCTGCTGCAGTAGCGGCCCGAGTCCCCTCAACATTTTCTCCTCCTTGCCATCACTCCTCCTCTGGGCCAGAAAATCGATGACTCGGGCATCAATTACTTCCCGACTCTCTGGCACAGAGGAAGAGGGAGGGACGTGGCGGCGACGTCTGGGCTGGGGTTGAACAATCCGCGGTGGACTGGCTAGTGGTTGGGGGCCTTGGCTCTGGGTGGAGTCCTCGGGGTCCTCGGCCGGCGTGGGAGCAGGACTTGTGGCGGGGGAGAAAACCGCAGGGGTCTAACTCCCAGACGTCTCCGAATCTGCCGAGGGATCCAGACTGTCCACAGTTCTGAAAATGGAATTACAAAAAAAAAGTACATTACATTTTGGCCTGGATTACATTTATAAATACACAGACTATATTAGTTAGAATCTGTCGTGTGTCTCCAAATTAGATACAGAGTAGTAGCATAGATCAGACATTTGATTTTAATTACTCACTACTAGCTTAGAGGTGAACAGTGCAAAATCGAAAATAATAGCATTTTACATGTAACGCTAGCAGAAGTCTTGTAAAGGCATAATGTTACTGAAAATGGAAAACATTGTTTGCCGTTTGGAGCTGTCCAACAACAGAAGAGGATTCAACATTCAAGGGCTGAAACCAGTGCCAACGGCATCTCGTTAGGATGTGACCCGCTATCACCATCCAAAGTATCAAGCGGAAAATAGATTCGAGTATACGATCATTTACTAAGAATGAACATGTACCAGCCCTCAATTGACCATGGTGAGAGTATTACTTTTAATCCTGCTGGTCAACCGTAGTTGGAACATCATTATAATCCATTTTCTATGGATCCGGTTTTTTTACATTTTCTATGTTTTCGGAAAGGAATCAATGTTGGCTTTGGTTCAGTACCATTTAAGCAATATAAATGACAATACCAATACCTAAGGAGTTCCATTTTCAAATACATACCAAAGTAAGGGAATCGGTCTGTATTAAACCAAAGTCGCATTGTCCCAAAACCAAAATATGAAATACATATTCTGCCCTCCTATTCCAAGAGGAGGCTTTTTGCAGCTAGGGTAAATAGTAAACCAATCCTTGAAATAGGTTCAAACCAATCGATTGGTGTGTGACTTCTTGCGGGCAAACTTGATGATCTACTGTATGAGGAACTAATGCGTGCAGCGTGCACGTGTCATCTGCCTTCTCCTATATCTTGTTCATATTGCAAACATCTATGTCCCTAGACGGACAATAAATGTATTGTACACAAACAAAACAGAGAGGGGAGGCGCAATCTGCACACTACACGTGTCGTTTCATCAAACAGATCATAAGCGGTGGGCCCTGGTTTAACCACACCCCAAAAATAATGTAGACAAACAACACCAGGCATGTACAAACTGTTGCCCACCAGCTGATGCACAACTACAACTCCCAACCGGACTGGTAAGTTTACAGCTAGTCAGCCATGCTGCGAGTTTGCGTTGTTATACAGCTGAATGTAGTCAGTTATGACATGGCTGCACTAGAGAAAGTATAGATCAACAACACAAGAACACAACTGGATCCTTTAAATTCTGGTTCAGTTTTACCCGTCTACATACTACCGAAAGTGTGCCCTTTAAATACATTCATAGTAAAAACAGAAAACTACTTACGGCCTTAAATCCATTACTGGCCTTAAGAACTGCAGCTGGGCAGTGTACAGGGAGTGCAGAATTATTAGGCAAGTTGTATTTTTGAGTATTAATTTTATTATTGAACAACAACCATGTTCTCAATGAACCCAAAAAACTCATTAATATCAAAGCTGAATATTTTTGGAAGTAGTTTTTAGTTTGTTTTTAGTTTTAGCTATTTTAGGGGGATATCTGTGTGTGCAGGTGACTATTACTGTACATAATTATTAGGCAACTTAACAAAAAACAAATATATACCCATTTCAATTATTTATTTTTACCAGTGAAACCAATATAACATCTCAACATTCACAAATATACATTTCTGACATTCAAAAACAAAACAAAAACAAATCAGTGACCAATATAGCCACCTTTCTTTGCAAGGACACTCAAAAGCCTGCCATCCATGGATTCTGTCAGTGTTTTGATCTGTTCACCATCAACATTGCGTGCAGCAGCAACCACAGCCTCCCAGACACTGTTCAGAGAGGTGTACTGTTTTCCCTCCTTGTAAATCTCACATTTGATGATGGACCACAGGTTCTCAATGGGGTTCAGATCAGGTGAACAAGGAGGCCATGTCATTAGATTTTCTTCTTTTATACCCTTTCTTGCCAGCCACGTTGTGGAGTACTTGGACGCGTGTGATGGAGCATTGTCCTGCATGAAAATCATGTTTTTCTTACCTTGCAGACTTCTTCCTGTACCACTGCTTGAAGAAGGTGTCTTCCAGAAACTGACAGTAGGACTGGGAGTTGAGCTTGACTCCATCCTTAACCCAAAAAGGCCCCACAAGCTCATCTTTGATGATACCAGCCCAAACCAGTACTCCACCTCCACCTTGCTGGCGTCTGAGTCGGACTGGAGCTCTCTGCCCTTTACCAATCCAGCCATCTGGCCCATGAAGACTCACTCTCATTTCATCAGTCCATAAAACCTTAGAAAAATCAGTCTTGAGATATTTCTTGGCCCAGTCTTGACGTTTCAGCTTGTGTGTCTTGTTCAGTGGTGGTCGTCTTTCAGCCTTTCTTACCTTGGCCATGTCTCTGAGTATTGCACACCTTGTGCTTTTGGGCACTCCAGTGATGTTGCAGCTGTGAAATATGGCCAAACTGGTGGCAAGTGGCATCTTGGCAGCTGTACGCTTGACTTTTCTCAGTTCATGGGCAGTTATTTTGCGCCTTGGTTTTTCCACATGCTTCTTGCGACCCTGTTGACTATTTTGAATGAAACGCTTGATTGTTCGATGATCACGCTTCAGAAGCTTTGCAATTTTAAGAGTGCTGCATCCCTCTGCAAGATATCTCACTATTTTTGACTTTTCTGAGCCTGTCAAGTCCTTCTTTTGACCCATTTTGCCAAAGGAAAGGAAGTTGCCTAATAATTATGCACACCTGATATAGGGTGTTGATGTCATTAGACCACACCCCTTCTCATTACAGAGATGCACATCACCTAATATGCTTAATTGGTAGTAGGCTTTCGAGCCTATACAGCTTGGAGTAAGACAACATGCATAAAGAGGATGATGTGGTCAAAATACTCATTTGCCTAATAATTCTGCACATAGTGTATATGTAGGCCCGTTTTTTTGAGGTTCCCTCCCCACTCCGGCCTTTGTTGGTAACCTCCCGCCGGAATTGGTCCCGGCAACTCGCCCATCTGGTTTTGGTTTGCTTGACTGTTTAAAAATGAAATGAAAGACAATTGTGAGATCTACATTTTTTTTGAAAAACGAAATTTTGTAGAAAAAAAAATTAAAAATTAAAAAGGGAAAAGGAAAATGCGCAAAATAAGCAATAATGGAAAAAGCACATGATACAGTCCAGCAGGTGTGTGGATGCAAGCTATTAGGACTAATAAACGTTACAATATGTGAAGGAGACAACTGTAAGATGCGCAATTTCAAGGAAAAAAATAGCCAGACGTTATTATACATGAGTACTGTATGCTGTCGCAAAGGGCAGGACAGCCATTTAAATATGGAAATGGAATTTAATACACGTCTCTATAATAAGCCAGGTACAGGGCTTTAGGATAAATGAGGCTGTACCACAAAGAAAACACTATGGTGCCCTCTGGAAATTACAAACTACATATTTGGCCCACACAGAGGGAAATGACAGCACAACTATATTGCTATCACTTACCTAATTCAGCACGACCTCGGCTATCCGCTTTGGCCCATTCATGCTTTCGTAGGCTCCGGGCCACTTGTTCCCATGAGGCCTCCTTTTTAACCCGGTCGCAATACGAGTTGGCACGGATGTCCCAAAGTTCGGGCCTCTCCTGGACCAGGGTAATCAATTTTTCAACGTTCCACCTTGGCATGGTGGCTGGTAAAATCTTGAAAAATGGCTGCCTCACCACACACCAGCTTGTCTGCACAGGAGGCTAGAAATTACCATATCCTGTGACCATATACTTCCTGTATCTATTTTTTTAAGAATTTATTGGCACAAGTTTTGGCAGACAATTTGACCATGTCAGAAGTATGAAATAAAACGGGCGCGGATGACAAACGGGTGTGCAAACGCGTTTTTCACGGCCCCATTGACTTGAATGGGGCCGCGAACCGTCAGCCGTGAAAAAAATAGGACAGGTTATATTTTTTCACGGGTACGAAACACGGGTCACGGGCGCGGGTGAAAAAACGGTGCAGTAGCCGAGTTTTCAACGGACCCATTGAAAGTCAATGGGACCGCAGAAAAAAAGTTCAACGGAACAACGGCCACGGGTGCACACAATGGTCGTGTGCATGAGGCCTTACTCTGATATGCAGCTAATTGTAGACCTTTGCTTCCATCTACTGACCAAAGTGAATTATACAATTTACACTTGCAGAGTAATACATTTAAGGACTATTGCCCCACATCCTTACAGACTCTCATTGCATTCGTTGTGGGCCATCTGGCACCAGAAGAGGTGTGGAGTGGGCGCGGCATGCATGTTGGTACCTGCATTCCCTAGATTTAATGGAGGCCATTTTGGCACCAAAAATGACAAAAAATTAAGGTGAGTCCAGCATGCATGTGGAACCTACACTTCCTAAGTTTTTAGGTAGCCGTCATGGCACATAACAGGTAGAATTTAGTGTTAGGTTCCCGTTTTACAGAAATTGCCTTGACGCATGACAGACGGGCCCAAATAATTTTGTACATTTTTGGGCCCAAATAATTTTGTACATTTTTGGGCCCAAATAATTTTGTACAAAATGTATTTGCCAAGTATCTCAAATTTACTTAATAAGCATAGCATTAGCATTAGAATACATTTTTTGTACTTTATGTGGTTTGCAGCCATAGCAACAAGCTCCTGCACATTGGAATGTGCAAACTGACTCATTTTTGTCTTTGCATAAAGTCATCCTAATCCACTGCGGTTTGGGGTGAAACCAAAACTAGGCTAATTTCACACCACTGTCAGAGGTACTCTTTTGAGCCTCTGTTAGCAGCTTCTTTAGATTTGAAGGGCAAAACAGTGCAGCATCCAGTGCTACTCTTCAAGTCATAATGACGGTCACCTCACCCATGATGGACCCCATTACAAGTTGATGGGGCTACAGGGGGGAGTGCCATTGGTCTCATGTCTTATATAGCTGTGAAAACTGAAATAGATGTCTAGTCCTGTCACCTGAGGCCTCTATATGGGATTACTAGAGATGAGCAGATTTCTAAAAAATTCGATTCGGTCAGTTCGACAAATTTTCCAAAAAGATTTGATTCAATACGAATTTATTTGTGGTGAATCGCTTTAAAAAAAACTGCTATTTCCTGGCTGCTGAGAGCCTTTATAGTGGTGTAGAACACCGTGCCTTGCAGAAACACGCATAGGGGGGTCTGCTGTGGTAGTAAAAATTATACTGTGAGTCAGTATGAAACACAGATGACAGGCGTCGCTCTTAGAATCACTGCACACTTCACTAATTTGGGCAGTTATGGGGTCAAAAGTCCTCAGACTCAAGTCTGAACTCAGCCTTACAGGTCAATGTTAGCGCCAGGTATAAAGAACTGTGCAAAGGCCCAAGGTCCTACTATAGTGTGAAAGAGAGCACTCATTTTACACTGTCGTCAGCTGATTCCACATAGATGTCTACAGATCTGTTCTATTAAACGCTTTTACAAGTAGAGCCCCCTGACAGAATGGAGAGGGTATCAGCAGTAAGTTTGTGTTGACGTCACTGATTATTTTTCCCTTCCTCTGATCCGTCAGAACAATAACCCCCCAAAAATGTATCCTGTCTGTTGAACATCAGCCTTCACTTGGTCAGCATTTGGTCAGTAATCCATCAGTATTGCTAAAGCCAAAAAAATAAACAGGAGTGGATCCAAAACAGAGATGACACGTGAATGGAATATTTGCATGTCTTGTGTGTTTTGTACCCACTCCTGCTTTTGGCTACCAAATCATAGACCAATTATGATGGGCCTACCATATTTTTCGCCCTAAAAGACTCAACTAGGTTTTTGAGGAGGAAAATAAGAAAAAAATCTTTTTTTACCAAAAGGTGTGCTTTTGGTGGGTTTTGAACTAATGGTGGTCTGTGCATGATACTATTATGGGAGATCTGTGGATGGCACTGTCATGTGGGGGATCTGGGGATGGCACTGTTATGGGAGATCTGTGGATGGCACTGTTATGGGGGATCTGTGGATGGCACTGTTATGGGGGATCTGTGGATGGCAATTTTATGTGGGATCTGTGGATGGCACTGTTTATGGGGGATCTGTGGATGGCACTGTTTATGGGGGATCTGTGGATGGCACTGTTATGGGGAGGAGCATCTGTGGATGGCACTGTTATGGGGAGGGGCATCTGTGGATGGCACTGCTATGGGGTGGGGGATCTGTGGATGGCATTGTTATGGGGTGGGGGATCTGTGGATGGCACTGTTATGGGGGGATCTGTGGATGACACTGCTATATATGTGTCATCCACTGATCCCCCCTCATAACAGTGTCCCCCAATACACTGGCCCTCTGCTCACCGCAGTATTTATAAATATTAATCCTTAACCTGTTAATAAGTTTAACTAAAGCTGTGCTCTCCCCTTTTCCCCTGTATCAGTACAGCACTTACTAACAAGCTTCCATAGCAGGTAGAGCGGACGGCAGCAGTAACATCACTCACTGACGTTGCACGCCTGCTCCGCCTGCAAAGTGGGAGGAGCAGGCCCGCGACGTCAGTGAGTGACGTTACTGCTGCCATCCGCTCTGCCTGCTATGGAAGCTTGTTAGTAAGTGCTGTACTGATACAGGGGAAAAGGGGTGTGCTTTTGGTGGGTTTTGAACTAATGGTGGTCTGTGCATGATACTATCATGGGAGATCTGTGGATGGCACTGTCATGTGGGGGATCTGGGGATGGCACTGTTATGGGAGATCTGTGGATGGCACTGTTATGGGGGATCTGTGGATGGCAATGTTATGGGGGATCTGTGGATGGCACTGTTATGGGGAGGGGCATCTGTGGATGGCACTGTTATGGGGAGGGGCATCTGTGGATGGCACTGCTATGGGGTGGGGGATCTGTGGATGGCATTGTTATGGGGTGGGGGATCTGTGGATGGCACTGTTATGGGGGGATCTGTGGATGACACTGCTATATATGTGTCATCCACTGATCCCCCTCATAACAGTGTCCCCCAATACACTGGCCCTCCACTCACCGCAGTATTTATAAATATTAATCCTTAACCTGTTAATAAGTTTAACTAAAGCTGTGCTCTCCCCTTTTCCCCTGTATCAGTACAGCACTTACTAACAAGCTTCCATAGCAGGTAGAGCGGATGGCAGCAGTAACGTCACTCACTGACGTTGCACGCCTGCTCCGCCTGCAAAGTGGGAGGAGCAGGCCCGCGATGTCAGTGAGTGACGTTACTGCTGCCATCCGCTCTGCCTGCTATGGAAGCTTGTTAGTAAGTGCTGTACTGAGGGAGAGCGCAGCTTTAGTTAAACGTATTAACAGGTTAAGGATTAATGTCTAGAAATACTGCGGTGAGTGGCGGGGCCCCGTGTAAGAGTACAGTGACTGCACCGGGCCCCGCCCCTAGTTCTGGACTCCAGCCCCTCCTCTCTTCCCGCTCATACATTGCAGGCTGCAATGCTGCAGCATCGCAGACTGCGATGTAAAATGGAAGCATTCGCCCTATAAGACGCAGAGGAAATTTCCCCCCACTTTCGGGGTGGGGGAAGTGTGTCTTATAGGGTGAAAAATACGGTATGTCATACAGGCCTTACAGCTGCTACATAGACAAGAGCCATTGTGCATCTCATTTTTCCTTCCTTCTGACAGATCAGAAGAAAAGTCAAATAAATGATGCTGTCAATCAGGCCAAAAAGACAAAATAGTGGCCTAGTCATGGAATGGGGAGGGTGGGAACAGCATGAGAAGTCCACTGAGTGGCCCAATGAAAGAGGGGTGAGGTGGCAGCAGCATGAGGAGAACACAGACTGGCCCAGTGACATAGTGGTGAGGTGGCAGCAGCATGAGGAGACCAGAGTGGCCCAGTGACATAGTGGAGAGGTCGCAGCAGCATGGGGAGACCACAGAGCGGTGATGTGACAGCAGCATGAGGAGACCACAGAGTGGTGATGTGGCAGCAGCATGAGGAGACCACAGAGTGGTGAGGTGGTATCAGCATGAAGAGACCACAGAGTGGTGATGTGGCAGCAGCACAAGGAGACTACAGAGTGGTGAGGAGTAGTGTTGAGCGTGAATATTCGAATCGCAAATTTTAATCGTGAATATAGCCACTTCAAGAATTCGCCAATATTTAGAATATAGTGCTATATATTCGTATTCACGAATGGTGTTGATCGCGAATATTCTAATCGCAAATTTATCACAAATTTATTGCGAATATCGGCACTTAGCAACATCCCTAGCAACTAATAGGAAAGATGCTTACCCCTTAGTGTTGATCACAAATTTTTATCTCAAATATATTACATTGCCGATTTTCACAATAAAGTAAATACAGACGTGGACAAAATTGTTGGTACCCTTTGGTCAATGAAAGAAAAAGTCACAATGGTCACAGAAATAACTTTAATCTGACAAAAGTAATAATAAATTAAAATTCTATAAATGTTAACCAATGAAAGTCAGACATTGTTTTTCAACCATGCTTCAACAGAATTATGTAAAAAAATAAACTCATGAAACAGGCATGGACAAAAATGATGGTACCCCTAACTTAATATTTTGTTGCGCAACCTTTTGAGGCAATCACTGCAATCAAACGCTTCCTGTAACTGTCAATGAGACATCTGCACCTCTCAGCAGGTATTTTGGCCCACTCCTCATGAGCAAACTGCTCCAGTTGTGTCCGGTTTGAAGGGTGCCTTTTCCAGACTGCATGTTTCAGCTCCTTCCAAAGATGCTCAATAGGATTGAGGTCAGGGCTCATAGAAGGCCACTTTAGAATAGTCCAATTTTTTCCTCTTAGCCATTCTTGGGTGTTTTTAGCGGTGTGTTTTGGGTCATTGTCCTGTTGCAAGACCCATGACCTGCGACTGAGACCAAGCTTTCTGACACTGGCTAGTACATTTCTCTCTAGAATTCCTTGATAGTCTTGAGATTTCATTGTACCCTGCACAGATTCAAGACACCCTGTGCCAGACGCAGCAAAGCAGCCCCAGAACATAACAGAGCCTCCTCCATGTTTCACAGTAGGGACAGTGTTCTTTTCTTGATATGCTTCATTTTTTCGTCTGTGAACATACAGCTGATGTGCCTTGGCAAAAACTTCGATTTTTGTCTCATCTGTCCACAGGACATTCTCCCAGAAGCTTTGTGGCTTGTCAACATGTAGTTTGGCATATTCCAGTCTTGCTTTTTTATGATTCGTTTTCAACAATGGTGTCCTCCTTGGTCGTCTCCCATGTAGTCCACTTTGGCTCAAACAACGACGGATGGTGCGATCTGACACTGATGTTCCTTGAGCATGAAGTTCACCTTGAATCTCTTTAGAAGTCTTTCTAGGCTCTTTTGTTACCATTCGGATTATCCGTCTCTTAGATTTGTCATCAATTTTCCTCCTGCGGCCACGTCCAGGGAGGTTGGCTACAGTCCCATGGATCTTAAACTTATGAATAATATGTGCAACTGTACTCACAGGAACATCTAGTTGCTTGGAGATGGTCTTATAGCCTTTACCTTTAACATGCTTGTCTATAATTTTCTTTCTGATCTCTTGAGACAGCTCTTTCCTTTGCTTCCTCTGGTCCATGTCGAGTGTGGTACACACCATATCACCAAACAACACAGTGATTACCTGGAGCCATATATATAGGCCCAATGGCTGATTACAAGGTTGTAGACACCTGTGATGCTAATTAGTGGACACACCTTGAATTAACATGTCCCTTTGGTCACATTATGTTCTGTGTTTTCTAGGGGTACCATCATTTTTGTCCATGCCTGTTTCATGAGTTTATTTTTTTACATAATTCTGTTGAAGCATGGTTGAAAAACAATGTCTGACTTTCATTGGTTAACATTTATAGAATTTTAATTTATTATTACTTTTGTCAGATTAAAGTTATTTCTGTGACCATTGTGACTTTTTCTTTCATTGACCAAAGGGTACCAACAATTTTGTCCACGTCTGTAATGACTGGAGATCACGAATTCTCGAATTTACAATATATGGCGAATATTCGGCCACAAATTCGCAAAATATTGCGAATTCTAATATTGCCTATGCCGCTCATCACTAGTGAGGAAAACACATAGTGGCCCAGTGACAGAGTGGGGAGGTGGGAGGCAAACCAGTACCAGCTGAAGATGGTGGGTGGCAGTAGGAGCACCTGGCAGCAGGTGTGGCATCAGGCGGGTGGCAGCATCAGAATAGTAGCAAATACCTATCAAAAAAATACCAGACCGCATATATTAAAAATAAATTTTATTGACACACATAAGAAACAATCTATACATAGAAAATAGGTGCAGGGAAAGGCGACATCCACAGGAGGAAGACACAAGTGCATAATGCCAAAGATATATCAAAGAAATATAACACAGAATCAGTTACCCATTATCTGCTTCCTCCAGGATGGCACCAGCCCCGATGCGTGTTTCGGCGAACCTCCGTCTAGGGGTCAAGTCTAGTAGCTGAAGCAGGTAGCTAGAAGAAACAGGTTTCTTTTGACAAAGTTTAGGTGTGGCACCATGGATGATCTAGTCTGATGCATCAGGCACTGGTGTTTGAAAATCTTGGCTGATCCACGCCTAATTCATCTTCACAATGGTCAGTTTCTCCACTAGAGATGGCCTTGCGGTTCGCCCAGCGGTCGTTTCGCGGCAAACTTTGCTCTTTCGCGGTTCGCCGAACATGCGAACATATGGCGCCATATTCTTTTGCATTGTGCCGAACTTTGACCCATAACATATCCATCAGGTGGGACAGGACAGCTGTCACTGCTGAGGATAGGGAAAACCCTCAGCCGTGCGATGCCAGGAGATGTTAAGCGCTGCTTGACCAGGACGACAGTATTAGGGAGCAGGTCACCTCCTATCGCGTCCCTAAACTAACCCTGACTCCTAACCATATGAATCAACCCTGAAGGTGGGAGGACTCATACACCGGATGCCTTGGGGTCCCTGCTAGCCCTCAGGATTACCAGGAAGGTGTCTCCAGCAAAGCATGGCTGAAGAACCCCCCAGCTACTGAACTCTAAAGAGGCTTTATAGCCCAAAGTGGCCACACCCACACAGACACACAAGGAGAGGGAATTAACCCTTCCAACACTTACAGGGAGTGAAACCACTTAAAGGGGAAGTGTCCAAATGCACATCACACTGCGGCTGTTACCGCTGGCAATGACATGGGTGGTAACCATGTCCTGGGAATCAGCCAGAAGGCCGAGACACTGCCACCACATGTACATCATACCAAATGTTGCCACGGGCAGCCACAGTGAAGGGAAGTGTCACAGTGCACACCTAACATAAGACCAAGTGTACACCAGACATACAAAGTGCATAACATAAACACACACCTAACAGAGAGGTTGCTAGGTGTAACCGCATGCCATTGCAGCAAGCTGCCTAGCACCAGCTCAGGCTGCTATACTGCGACAATACAACACTTGTTGCCCGCGGCAACCACAAGTGAGGCAGCACACTAGCGGCCCTCACCTGTGGTTGAACAACAAAACCAAAACCGCAGGCAACCGCATGCGGATCAGGAGTCACGACCATGACCATGGCCGTGACAACAGCCAATTGAGACATGTTAGCACATGGACACACCCTATCAAAGAACCCGATCTGGCAGCCATTTTACATTCTGTCTTTTGCCAGTGTAGGGAGAGGTTGCTTTGTGGAGCAGGGACAGGCTGTTAGGGACACCAAACGCTAGCTAATAGGGCAAAAAGTATTTTTAAGGACTGGTATAGGTGTGCTATCAACAGGTGTGGCATACTGGGGGTCTGATATACTTATAATATACTTTCCAACATAGAAAATATATAGTACATTTATATTGTGCAGCAGTTGTGTGCGGTTCTGCTATTGATTGAGGCCTGTGATATACCTGCTTCCACAAAATACTGATTAAGGGGTCCGATATACCTATTTCCACCAAATATTGATTAAGGGGTGTGATATACCTGCTTCCACAAAATATTGATTAAGGGGTTCGATATACTTGTTTCCACCAAATATTGATTGAGGCCTGCGATATACCTGCTTCCACAAAATACTGATTAAGAGGTTCAAAATACCTATTTCCACCAAATATTGATTGAGGCCTACGAGATACCTGCTACCACAAAATACTGATTAAGGGGTTTGATATACCTTTTTCCACCAAATATTGATTGATGCCTGTGATATACCTGCTTCCACAAAATACCGATTAAGGGGTCCGATATACCTGTTTCCACCAAATATTGATTAAGGGGTGCGATATACCTGCTTCCACAAAATACTGATTAAGGGGTTCAATATACCTGTTTCCACCAAATATTGATTGAGGCCTGCGATATACCTGCTTCCACAAAATACTGATTAAGGGGTTCGATATATTTGTTTCCACCAAATATTGATTGAGGCCTGCGATATACCTGCTTCCACAAAATAATGATTAAGGGGTTTGATATACCTGCTTCCACAAAATACTGATTGAGGGCTAAGATATATCTGCTTCCACAAAATACTGATTAAGGGGTTCGATATACCTATTTCCACTAAATATTGATTGAGGCCTGCAAGATACCTTCTTCCACACAATACTGATTAAGGGGTTCGATATACCTGTTTCCACCAAATATTGATTGAGGCCTGTGATATACATGCTTCCACAAAATACTGATTAAAAGGTTCGATATACCTGTTTCCACCAAATATTAATTGAGGCCTGCGATATACCTGCTTCCACAAATACTGCTGTTTTCTAGAAACTTAGGCACAGGGTCATTTTGAAAATGACAGGCAGAGGAAGAGGCAGGCCGTTCCGCAGGGGTGGTAGGGGTCGGGCAGGTGCACCAGGCCAGAGCCTAACTGGAAAATTGGAGAAGGCGCATGCGATTACTTCAAAGGGCGCACCAGAGTTGGTTAAGTGGCTCACTTAGCCTTCCGCTTCTGCACCTTCATCATCCTCTGTATCTGCACCCTCCTCACTCTCTGCTTTGTGCACCGCCAAATAAACACTACCACCACCACCACCACCACCATAGCCCCTCTACTCGAGTCAGAGGAATTACTTTACCATCCATTCCCAGACCTTACCAATGCACAGCCATTCTTGACATCGGATGGGGAAGAGGAGGTAGCAATGGCCGCCACCCAGCGGTCTGACGACAGTACCCAGATCATCCCAAGGAGGGAGGTCCCCGCTGTTGCTGCCTACTACTAGAACTTAAATATCAGTGGTGGTGAAGCTGACGATGATGACGTGTTAATGGACGGTGCCCACAAGAGAGGAAGAGGAGGGGAGTTCAGAGAGAGAGACCGAACATAAGAGAGGAAGGAAAAGGAGGAGAAGAAGCAGAGCTTGCAGTGCACAGGAGGCAAAAAGCAGACTACAAATGTATCTGGAGTGAGCCATCCACCATGCACAGTCACTTCTGGTGCTCCCAGGATGCCAGCACATGTCAGCTGCTTACAATAGTGTTCCCATCTGCAGCCTGTGCTGTCAACGCATAAGTTGCGGTAATCCCAACTCTCACATAGGGACTACAGCCTTAAGAAGGCACCTGGCCTCCCATCATCGAGTCCAGTAGGAGCAACGCCGTCAGAACCCACAAAGCCACATTCCCGGTGCTCCACGTCCTGCCTCTTCTCCTGCTCTCTCCTCCCATTTGTCCTCCACTCCACCTTCCACAGTGCCGACGTCGCGTTCATCTGGCAAAAGGCAGGCTTCCGTGGCCCAAATGTTCGAGCGTAAAAAGTTGATGACACCGGAAAACCCTCTTGCCCAATGGCTGACCGCTGGCTTGTCAGAACTACTAGCCCACCAACTACTGCCATATAAACTGGCAGACTCGGAGGCCTTTAGAAAATTTGTGGCATACATCTGACTAGTGATGGACGAACATCAGCCGGGACAATTTGCGAACGAGCGTTTGCGGCATGCCCCATTCACTTTAATGGCAGGCGAACCTGAAAAACCTTCAGGTCATATTTGCAGCCACCAAACACTTACTAGAAGTGCACAAATAGTCCCAAACATCGACAGTGACATACTAGAGGGGTATCAATTACAAAAATTCCCACAAAAAATATGTATTTTAATCATGGGCCATTTTTATGCGCCTTAAAGGGAAATTCTCAAAAATATGCCCTGCTGGAGCCTAGAAATTTTTTATTTTAGGCCATGGGAGTAAGGGCCCTAAAAATTAGGCATTCACCTAACATAAAATAAATTGTGATTATGTGACTCGAGGTACATTATGCGGTCACTGAATAACAAATTTACTGTAGCCACTGGAGTATAGGCCCCAAACATTAGGCATTCACCGTACAGAGAAGATCAAGTGATTATGTGGCTGGAGGTATATTAGACGGTCATTGGATATCAATTTTACTGCAGGCCAGTGGAGTACAGGCCCCAAACATTAGGCATTCACAGGACAGAAAAGATCAAGTGATTAAGTGGCTGGAAGTATATTAGACGGTCTCTGGATATCAATCTTACTGCAGGCCAGTACAAATACATGTCAAATACATATATTTAATAGAACTAAAAATATAAAATTGGATTAAAAACATGGCTAATGAAATCCCCCGCATTTGAATAAACCCCAAATGATAATAGGTGAAATTCGATAACACCTGGTCATCACAGGTGTTGAATTCCTCTGAGGCCTCAACAATATATATAGACGGTCATTGAATATCAATTTTACTGCAGGCCAGTGGAGTACAGGTCCCAAACATTAGGTATTCACCGTACAGAAAAGATCAAGTGATTATGTGGCTAGAGGTATAGTGGATATAAAAAGTCTACACACCCCTGTTAAAATGTCAGGTTTCTGTGATGTAAAAAAAGGAGACAAAGATTAATAATTTCAGAACTTTTTCCACCTTTACTGTGATCTATAAACTGTACAACTCAATTGAAAAACAAACTGAAATCTTTTAGGTAGAGGGAAGAAAAAATATAAAAATAAAATAATATGGTTGCATAAGTGTGCACACCCTTAAGCATGGCACATTTTGACTTGGCTTCTTTGCAAAAACACTCCAAATCTGTCAGATTGCGAGGGCATCTCCTGTGCACAGCCCTCTTCACATCACCCCACAAATTTTCAATCGGATTCAGGTCTGGGCTCTGGCTGGGCCATTCCAAAACTTTAATGTTCTTCTGGTGAAGCCATTCCTTTGTTGATTTGGATGTATGCTTTGGGTCATTGTCATGCTGAAAGAGGAAGTTCCTCTTCGTATTCAGCTTTCTATCAGAAGCCTGAAGGTTTTGTGCCAATATTGACTGGTATTTGGAACTGTTCATAATTCCCTCTAGCTTAACTAAGGCACCAGTTCCAGCTGAAGAAAAACAGCCCCAAAGCATGATGCTGCCACCACCATGCTTCACTGTGGGTATGGTGTTCTTTTGCTGATGTGCAGTGTTGTTTTTGGGCCAAACATCTTTTGGAATTACGGCCAAAAAGTTCAACCTTGGTTTCATCAGACCATAACACCTTTTCCCACATGCTTTTGGGAGACTTCAGATGTAGCCTGGCTTGGATGTTTTTCTTTGTAAGAAAAGGCTTTCGTCTTGCCACTCTACCCCATAGCCTAGGCATATGAAGAATACGAGAGATTGTTGTCACATGTACCACACAGGCAGTACTTGCCAGATATTCCTGCAGCTCCTTTAATGTTGGTAGCCTCCCAGACCAGTTTTCTTCTCGTCTTTTCATCAATTTTGGAGGGACATCCAGTTCTTGGTAATGTCACTGTTGTGCCATATTTTCTCCACTTGATGATGACTGTCTTCACTGTGTTCCATGGTATATCTAAAGGCCTCTGAGTCCACCAGTTTATATGGCAGTAGTTGGTGGGCTAGCAGTTCTGACAAGCCAGCAGTCAGCCGTTGGGCAAGAGGTTTATCCGGCGTCAGGAGGAGGGAGAAGAAGAGGCAGAATGTGGAGTGCCAGGAGTGTGGCTTTGTGGGTTCTGACAGTGTTGCTCCCACTGGCCTCGGTAATGGGAGGCCAGGTGCCTTCTTAAGGCACCTATGTGACTTATAGGCTTACCGCGACTTATGCACTGACAACACAGGCTGCAGATGGCAACACTATTGTAAGCAGCTGACATGTAAAAAAAAAAAAGCCCACACTGCAGAGCCATGTGCTGGCATCCTGGTTGCTCCAGATGTGACCGTGCATGGTGGATAGCTCGCTCCAGATACATTTGCAGTCTGCTTTTTGCCTCCTGTGCACTGCGAGTTCTGCCTGCTTCTCCCCCTTCTACCCCTATCTGCTGCTCCGTCTCTCCCTCTGATTTCCCCTCCTCTTCCTTTCTTGTGGGTACCCATGTGACATCCATCGACACATCATCATTGTCACCTTCACCACCACTGACATTAGAGATCTCGGAGTAGGTAGCAACACCAGGGACCTCCGTCCTTGGGCTGATCTGGGTACTGTCGTCAGACTGCTGGGTGACAGCCGTTGCTACCTCCTCTTCCTGATCCGATGCCAAGAATGGCTGCGCATCGGTAAGGTCTGGGAATGGATGGGAAAATAATTCCTCTGACTCGAGTGGAGGGGCTATGGTGGTGGTGGTGGTGTCTTTGGGGGTGCACACAGCAGAGAGTGAGGAGGGTGCTGATACAGAGGATGAGGAGGGTGCAGAAGCGGAAGGCTGAGTGACCCACTCAACCAACTCTGGTGCGTCCTTTGACATAATCGCACTCACATTCTCCAACTTCTTACTTAGGCTCCAGCCTGGTGCACCTGCCCGACCCCTACCACCCCTGCGGAACGGCCTGCCTCTTCCTCTGCCTGTCATTTTGAAAATGACCCTGTGACAAAGTCCCTATAGAAGAGCTGTATTTGCGGAAGCAGGTACATTGCAGGCCTCAATCAATATTTGGTGGAAGCCGGTATATCAATCCCCTCTATCAGTATTTTGTAGAAACAGGTATATAGAACCCCTTAATGAGTATTTGCTGGAAGCTGGTAAAGCAAACCCCTTAATCAATATTTGGTGGCAGCTGCTGTATCGCAGGCCTCAATCAATATTTGGTGGAAGCCGGTATATCAATCCCCTCTATCAGTATTTTGTGGAAACAGGTATATAGAACCCTTTAATGAGTATTTGCTGGAAGCTGGTAAATCTAACCCCTTAACACCTTAAGGACCGAGCTCATTTTCACCTTAAGGACCAGGCTATTTTTTGCAAATCTGACCAGTGTCACTTTAAGTGCTGATAACTTTAAAACGCTTTGACTTATCCAGGCCATTCTGAGATTGTTTTTTCGTCACATATTGTACTTCATGACACTGGTAAAATGAAGTAAAAAAATTATATTTTTATTTCTAAAAAAATACCAAATTTACCAAAAATTTGTAAAAAATTGCAAATTTCCAAGTTTCAATTTTTCTACTTCTATATTACATAGTAATACCTCCAAACATAGTTATTACTTTACATTCCCCATATGTCTACTTCATGTTTGCATCATTTTGGGAATTATATTTTATATTTTGGGGATGTTACAAGGCTTAGAAGTTTGGAAACAAATCTTGAAATTGTTCTGAACTTTTCAAAAACCCAATTTTTAGGGACCAGTTCAGTTCTGAAGTCACTTTGTGTAGCTTATATAATATAAACCACCCAAAAATGACACCATTCTAGAAATGACAATCCTCAAGGTATTCAAAACTGATTTTACAAACTTTGTTAACCCTTTAGGTGTTCCACAAGAATTAATGGAAAATAGAGATACAATTTCAAAATTTCACTTTTTTGGCAGATTTTCCATTTTAATAATTTTTTTCCAGTTACAAAGCAAGGGTTAACAGCCAAACAAGACTCAATAATTATGGCTCTGATTCTGTAGTTTACAGAAACACCCCATATGTGGTCGTAAACCATTGTACGGGCACACGGCAGGGCGCAGAAGGAAAGGAATGCCATACGCTTTTGAAAGGCAGATTTTGCTAGACAGTTTTTTTTTTTACACCATGTCCCATTTAAAGCCCCCCTGATGCACCCCTACAGTAGAAACTCCATAAAAGTGACTCCATCTAAGAAACTACACCGCTCAAGGTATTCAAAACTGATTTTACAAATGTCGTTAACTCTTTAGGTGTTCCACAAGAGTTATTGGCAAATAGAGATGAAATTTCAGAATTTCAATTTTTGGGCAAATTTTCCATTTTACAATTTTTTTGCCAGTTACAAAGAAAGGGTTAACAGCCAAACAAAACTCATTATTTATGGCCCTGATTCTGTAGTTTACAGAAACACCCCATATGTGGTCGTAAAACTGTTGTACGGGCACACGGCAGGGCGCAGAAGGAAAGGAATGCCATACGGTTTTTGGAAGGCAGATTTTGCTAGACAGTTTTTTTGGACACCATGTCCCATTTGAAGCCCCCCTGATGCACCCCTAGAGTAGAAACTCCAAAAAAGTTACCCCATTTTAAAAACAACGGGATAGGGTGGAAGTTTTGTTGGTACTAGTTTAGGGTACATATGATTTTTGGTTGCTCTATATTACACTTTTTGTGAGGCAAGGTAACAAGAAATAGCTTTTTTGGCACCGTTTTTTGTTGTTGTTATTTACAACATTCATCTGAAAGGTTAGATCATGTGGTATTTTTATAGAGCAGGTTGTTACAGATGCGGCGATACCTAATATGTATACAATTTTTTTATTTATGTAAGTTTTACACAATGATTTCATTTTTGAAACAAAAAAAAATGTTTTAGTGTCTCCATAGTCTAAGAGCCATAGTTTTTTCAGTTTTTGGGCGATTATCTAAAGTAGGGTCTTATTTTTTGTGGGATGAGATGACGGTTTTATTGGCACTATTTTGGGGTGCATATGACTATTTTATCGCTTACTATTTCACTTTTTGTGACATAAGATGACAAAAAATGGCATTTTTTACACCATTTTTTTTTTTTTACGGTGTTCACCTGAGGGGTTAGGTCATGTGATATTTTTATAGAGCCGGTCGATACGGACGCGGCGATACCTAATATGTATACTTTTTTTTTATTTATGTAAGTTTTACACAATGATTTCATTTATGAAACAAAAAAAATCATGTTTTAGTGTTTCCATAGTCTAAGAGCCATAGTTTTTTCAGTTTTAGGGCGATTATCTTAGGTAGGGTATGATTTTTGCGGGATGAGATGACGGTTTGATTGGCGCTATTTTGGGGTGCATATGACTTTTTGATCGCTTGCTATTACACTTTTTGTGATGTAAGGTGACAAAAAATTGTTTATTTAGCACAGTTTTTATTTTTTATTTTTTACGGTGTTCATCTGAGGGGTTAGCTCATGTGATATTATTATAGAGCTGGTTGATACGGACGCGGCGATACCTAATATGTATACTTTTTTTATTTATGTAAGTTTTACACAATAATATCATTTTTGAAGCAAAAAAAAAATCATGTTATAGTGTCCCCATAGTTTTTTTTTGTTTTGGGCCATTGTCTCATGTAGGGGCTCATTTTTTGCGGGATGAGGTGACGGTTTGATTGGTACTATTTCGGCATACATGTGACTCTTTTGATCACTTTTATTACCTTTTTTGGGAAGTAAGGTGGGCAAAATTTCAATTTCCTGATAGTTTTTATTTTTTTTTATTTTTATGGCGTTCTCCGTGCGGGAAAAGTAACCTGACAGTTTTATAGATCAGGTCGTTACGGACGCGGCGATACCTAATATGTGTAGTGTATTTTATTTTTTTAATTTTTATTCAGTGATAAATGTTTTTAATATCTTTTTTTTAAAAAAAATTTGGACCCAGACCCACTTGGTTCTTGAAGATACAGTGGGTCTGATGTCTGTATAGTACAGTACAGTACCCTATATAGGGTACTGTACTGTACTGTATTTTACTTACACTGAAGAGATCTATGCTTTTAGCATAGATCTGTTCAGCACCATGGACAGCAGGCGTCTTGTTGCCATGGGAACCTTCCCCGTCTGCCACAACTGAGCAGACGGGGAAGGGGAAGGAGGGGAGCTCCCTCCCTCTGTCCCCCCATCCATCTGGGGGCTGCAAAGGCACAGCAGCCCCCCGATGGCAGAGGGAGGGAAAGGGTGAAACAGCTGACATCGCAGCGATGTCAGCCGTTTATACCAGAGTGTCAACAATGTGCTGACACTCTGGTACCACTGATCACCAATGAATATTCAGCGGGAGGCGGGCGTGGGATCGCGCCTGCCTCCCGCAACTGCCCGCACCGCCCGCACCGCCCACCGCCCCCCCCCAGGGGGGGGTTAAAAAAGTTTGACACTGGCCATTTTTAAGTTTCTGATCCCTGCGGTCAGCGACCGCAGAGATCAGAAACTACAGAAAGCGCTGCAAACCGCAGGTCTGAATTGACCTGCGGTTTGCAGCGATCGCCGATACGGGGGGGGGGGGTCACAGGACCCACTTTGGGATTGACCGTGGGTGCCTGGCTGTGTGTAACAGCCAGCACTCAGTGCTGTCACCATGTCTGCAGACATGGTGACAGTTTAATGCCAGGACGAGTATACTCGTCCTGGTGCGCTAAGTACCGTTGCTCCAGGACGAGTATACTCGTCCAAGGTCCTGAAGGTGTTAATCAATATTTCGCAGAAGCCGGTATATCAATCCCCTCTATAAGTATTTTGTGGAAACAGGTATTTAGAACTCCTTAATGAGTTTTTGCTGGAAGTCGGTATTTCAAACCCTTTAATCAATATTTGGTGGAAGCCGGTGTATCGCAGGCCTCAATCAATATTTGGTGGAAGCTGGTATATCAATCCCCTCTATCAGTATTTTGTAAATACAGGTATATAAAACCCTTTAATGAGTATTTGCTGGAAGCCGGTATAGCAAACCCCTTAATCGATATTTGGTGGAAGCCGGTGTATCGTAGGCCTCAATCGATATTTGATGGGAGCCGGTTTATCAATCCCCTTTATCAGTATTTTGTGGAAACAGGTATATAGAACCCCTTAATGAGTATTTGCTGGAAGCCGGTAAATCAAACCCCTTAATCAATATTTGGTGGAAGCTGGTGTATCGCAGGCCTCAATCAATATTTGGTGGAAGCCAGTATATGAATCCCCTCTATCAGTATTTTGTGGAAACAGGTATATAGAACTCCTTAATGAGTATTCGCTGGAAGCCGGTATTTCAAACCCTTTAATCAATATTTGGTAGAAGCCAGTGTATAGCAGGCCTCAATCAATATTTGGTGGAAGCTGGTATATCAATCCCCTCTATCACTATTTTGTGGAAACAGGTACAGTACAGACCAAAAGTTTGGACACACCTTCTCATTCAAAGAGTTTTCTTTATTTTCATGACTATGAAAATTGTAGATTCACACTGAAGGCATCAAAACTATGAATTAACACATGTGGAATTATATACATAACAAAAAAGTGTGAAACAACTGAAAATATGTCATAGTCTAGGTTCTTCAAAGTAGCCACCTTTTGCTTTGATTACTGCTTTGCACACTCTTGGCATTCTCTTGATGAGCTTCAAGAGGTAGTATCCTGAAATGGTTTTCACTTCACAGGTGTGCCCTGTCAGGTTTAATAAGTGGGATTTATTGCCTTATAAATGGGGTTGGGACCATCAGTTGCGTTGTGGAGAAGTCAGGTGGATACACAGCTCATAGTCCTACTGAATAGACTGTTAGAATTTGTATTATGGCAAGAAAAAGCAGCTAAGTAAAGAAAAACGAGTGGCCATCATTACTTTAAGAAATGAAGGGTCAGTCAGTCCGAAAAATTGGGAAAACTTTGAAAGTGTCCCCAAGTGCAGTCACACAAACCATCAAGCGCTACAAAGAAACTGGCTCACATGCGGACCGCCCTAGAAAAGGAAGACCAAGAGTCACCTCTGCTGCGGAGGATAAGTTCATCCGAGTCACCAGCCTCAGAAATCGCAGGTTAACAGCAGCTCAGATTAGAGACCAAGTCAATGCCACACAGAGTTCTAGCAGCAGACACATCTCTAGAACTACTGTTAAGAGGAGACTGTGTGAATCAGGCCTTCATGGTAGAATATCTGCTAGGAAACCACTGCTAAGGACAGGCAACAAGCTAAAGAACACAAGGAATGGACATTAGACAGTGGAAATCTATGCTTTGGTCTGATGAGTCCAAATTTGAGATCTTTGGTTCCAACCACTGTGTCTTTGTGCGACGCAGAAAAGGTGAACGGATGGACTCTACATGCCTGGTTCCCACCATGAAGCATGGAGGAGGAGGTGTGATGGTGTGGGGGTGCTTTGCTGGTGACACTGTTGGGGATTTATTCAAAATTGAAGGCATACTGAACCAGCATGGCTACCACAGCATCTTGCAGCGGCATGCTATTCCATCCGGTTTGCGTTTAGTTGGACCATCATTTATTTTTCAACAGGACAATGACCCCAAACACACCTCCAGGCTGTGTAAGGGCTATTTGACCATGAAGGAGAGTGATGGGGTGCTGCGCCAGATGACCTGGCCTCCACAGTCACCGGACCTGAACCCAATCGAGATGGTTCGGGGTGAGCTGGACCGCAGAGTGAAGGCAAAAGGGCCAACAAGTGCTAAGCATCTCTGGGAATTCCTTCAAGACTGTTGGAAGACCATTTCAGGTGACTACCTCTTGGAGCTCATCAAGTGAATGCCAAGAGTGTGCAAAGCAGTAATCAAAGCAAAAGGTGGCTACTTTGAAGAACCTAGAATATGACATATTTTCAGTTGTTTCACACTTTTTTGTTATGTATATAATTCCACATGTGTTAATTCATAGTTTTGATGCCTTCAGTGTGAATCTACAATTTTCATAGTCATGAAAATAAAGAAAACTCTTTGAATGAGAAGGTGTGTCCAAACTTTTGGTCTGTACTGTATATAGAACCCCTTAATGAGTATTTGCTGGAAGCTGGTAAATCAAACCCCTCAATCAATATTTGGTGGAAGCTGGTGTATCGCAGGTCTCAATCGATATTTGATGGACGCTGGCATATTAATCCCCTCTATCAGTATTTTGTGTAAACAGGTATGTAGAACCCCTTAATGAGTATTTGCTGAAGCCAGTATATCAAACCCCTTAATATTTGGTGGAAGTTGGTGTATCGCAGGCCTCAATCAATATTTGGTGGAAGCCGGTATATCTATCCCCTCTATCAGTATTTTTTAGAAACAGGTATGAAGAACCCCTTAATGAGTATTTGCTGGAAACTGGTATATCAAACCCCTTAATCAATATTTGGTTGAAGCCGGTGTATCGCAGGCCTCAAATCAATATTTGGTGGAAGCCAGTGTATCACACCCCTCAATCAATATTTTGTGGAAGCCAGTGTATCACACCCCTTAATCAGTATTTTTGGGGAAGCAGATATATCAAACTCCTTAATCAGTATTTTGTGGAAGCAGGTATATCGCACCCCTGAATCAGATTTTTTTGGGGGCAACAGGTATATCACACCAGTTGCAATTAGTTATTCCAATAGTGTTTGTCCCTCTATCTAGCTGCGGTATCTCAGCAGAACCACACACAACTGCTGCACAATACAAATGCACTATAATATACTTTCTATGTTAGAAGGTATATTATAGGTATATCACATTGCAAATTGGCGTGGTAATGGCGTGGTAATGAAAAGCAGGAAATGCTGAACCCATATGCAGTGGTGCATCTATACCGGGGGGCAGATCCTGCACTTGTGGTCTGCTGCTAATGGCTATCCCCAGCAAAAATGCATACAATGGAGGATGCCCGCAGTGGACCACAAGTACCACAATAGACGTCCTACACAGGATAGCAAATGTGTAGATGTGATAAACAATAAAACAAAGTAACAATAACTTTTACAAAAACAGGTGTACTCTGTGGTCTTACTAAACCCTCATACTGATGTAAAATTGAGAGATTAACCAACATATCCTACTGTGAAAGACATGTCTGAGCCCGAGTACCGTGCCGAGGTTTCTCAAGTAGCTTGGGACCTAACGCTAAACCTACCTGTGCCATATGGGCAATACCAGAAGCCAGTGGGCAAATTACAGGAGCGCAAGGTCTGACTCACAGCAAACTCCCAGTTACCTCCAGCATGCAGCCATGCTTACAATGAGAGAAGGGAGGTAACTGGGAGTTTGCTGTGAGTCAGACCTTGCGCTCCTGTAATTTGCCCACTGGCTCCTGGTATTGCCCATACGGAACAGGTAGGTTTAGCATTAGGTCCCGAGCTACTTAAGAAACCTTGGCGCGGTGCTCAGGCTCAGACATGTCTCAATTTTACATCAGTATGGGGGTTTAGTAAGACCACAGAGTGCACCTGTCTTTTGTAAATGTTATTTAGGTATATCACACCCCTCAAGTTGCAATTAGTTACTTCAAATAGCGTTTGTCCCTCTATCTAGCTGCGGTATCTCAGCAGAACCGCACACAACTGCTGCACAATACAAATGCACTATAATATACTTTCTATGTTAGAAGGTATATTATGGGTATATCACACCCCTCAATCAGATTTTGGGGGGGCAACAGGTATATCACACCAGTTGCAATTAGTTATTCCAATAGCGTTTGTCCCTCTATCTAGCTGCAGTATTGCAGCAGAACCGCACACAGCTGCTGCACAATACAAATGCACTATAATATACTTACTATGTTAGAAAGCACACCTATCGATAGCACACCTATACCAGTCCTTATAAGGACTTTTGTGGCCCTATTAGCTAGTGTTTGGTGTCCCTAACAGTCTGCCCCTGCTCCACACAGCAACCTATACTTACACTAGCAAAAAACTGAATGTAAAATGGCTGCCAGATCGGGTTTATTTATAGGGTAGGGGGTGTGTCCATGTGCTGAAACATCTCAATTGGCTGTCCTGTCCCAACTGATGGATGTATTATGGGTCAAAGTTCGGCACAATGCAAAAGAATATGGGGCCGGCAGACATCGCCATATGTTCACTTGTTCGGACAACCGCGAACGAGCAAAGTTCGCCGCAAAATGAACGCCAGACGAACCGCAAGGCCATCTCTACATTTGACCACAAACACGTGGTCTAGCAAACACGGGCAGGGAAGGTACATAACTGCCCACTGGGTGAACCTTCTAATGGCCGTCAAGCATGTAACCCATGGCTCCCGTGTGGATTTGATGTTACCGCCAAGGATTGCATGCAGGCCTGCCTCTTCTTCTCCTCCTCCTACTCCATCCTCTGTCTCCTCCTTGGCTGACTCCTCCTTTTCCACTGCTACCACCTCTTCCACTGTACCCCCCAAGCTCCCCAGAACCTATTCGACGTGCCAGCTGAGACGTTGCCATGCTGTGCTGTGGCTGTTGTGCCTGGAAGCCAAGTGCCACACCGGTCCTGCACCACTTTCAGCTCTGCCGTTACAGGCCGATTAGTGGCTAATCCCACTCAATTTGACAGTTGGCAAAGTGGTGTGCGACAACGGTGCCAATCTGCTGAGTGTGCTGATACAGGGCAAAATGACACACGTGCCGTTGTGCCATGCATGGCACATGTCCTGAACTTAGTCGTGCAGCAATTTGTTGCCAAATACCCCAGGGTCCAGGAAGTCTTGCGGCAGGCCAGGAAAATTTTAGAAGATCTTACTTGGCCACGGCTCGCCTTGCTGACGTTCAGAGGCGACACTACTTGCCCGTCAGACATCTGATTTGTGACAGCCCGACGCGCTGGAACTCCACCTTGTATATGCTCCATAGTCTGCTCTAGCAGCAACGTGTCGTTAATGACTAGCTGTACGAACTCTGCAGCAGGACAGGTTCTGGGGAGCTTGGTTTCTTTTCACCGCGCCAGTGGCTGCTCATGCGCGATGCATGCAGACTTCTCAGGCCATTTGATGAGATCACCAAACTGGTCAGTCACAGCCAGGGCACCATCAGTGACATCATACCATACGCCTTCTTTCTGGAGCATGCATTGTGTTGTGTCATTGATCAAGCCATCGAGGAGCAGGAGCTGGAAGATGAGGAAGTCGCAATGCTGAAGGAATTACCCATGGGACTACTCCATCAGGAGTCTGAAGAGGAGTCAGAGGAGGATGGTGGCTGGGGGTAGGAGGAGGAGCAAGAAGAGCAGGCTTTGAGGGGGTCCCTGGTGTTGTCCGTGGCTGAGGGGAGACCACATAATCACAAGTTCTTTTCTGTCAGGTGAATGCCTCATTTTTGGGGCCCGTACTGGTCTACAGTAAAATTTTTATCCAGTGGCCACCTAATGTACCTCCAGGAACATAATCACAAGTTCTTTTCTGTCAGGTGAATGCCTAATTTTTGGGGCATGTACTCCAGTGGCCTACAATAACATTTTTTTACAGTGACCGCCTAATGTAACCTGCAGCCACACCATCACAAGTTCTTTTCTGTCAGATGAATGCCTAACTTTTGGGGCATGTACTCCAGTGGCCTATAGTAAAAAAAAATATCCAGTGACCGCCTAATGTACCTCCAGCCACATAATCACAAGTTCTTTTCTGTCAGGTGAATGCAGAATTTTGGGGGCCTGTACTAGCCTACAGTAAAAATTTTATCCAGTGACCGCCTAATGTAACCTCCAGCCACATAATCACAAGTTCTTTTCTGTCAGGTGAATGCCTAATTTTTGGGGCCTGTACTAGCCTACAGTAAAATTTGTATCCAGCGACCGTCTAATGTACCTCCAGCCATATCATCACAAGTTCTTTTCTGTCAGGTGAATGCCTAACTTTTGGGGCATGTACTCCAGTGGCATACAGTAAAATTTTTATCCAGTGACCGCCTAATGTACCTCTAGCCACATCATAGCAAGTTCTTTTCTGTCAGGTGAATGCCTAATTTTTGGGGCCTGTACTAGCCTACAGTAAATTTTTTATCCAGTGACCGCCTAATGTACCTCTAGCCACATCATTACAAGTTCTTTTCTGTCAGGTGAATGCCTCATTTTTGGGGCCTGTAGTGGCCTACAGTAAAATTTTATCCAGTGACCGCCTAATGTACCTCCAGCCACATAATCACAAGTTCTTTTCTGTCAGGTGAATGCCAAATTTTTGGGGCCTGTACTCCAGTGCCCTACAGTAAAATTTTAATCCAGTGACCGCCTAATGTACCTCCAGCCACATAATCACAAGTTCTTTTCTGTCAGATGAATGCCGAATTTTTGGGGCCTGTACTGGCCTACAGTAAAATTTTTATCCAGTGACCACCGAATGTACCTCCAGCCACATAATCACAAGTTCTTTTCTGTCAGGTGATTGCCTAATTTTTGGGGCTGTACTCCAGTGGTCTACAGGACTGTGGAGAATGAAGCCGGTACCCTTTTATCACTTAGCAGCTAGAATAAAGACATGACACCTTCTTTTGTTGGGTAAGAGTCGGTCACAGCTTTATTACTCATCTCTTTATCAAACCAACTTTTATTTTATACTTGAACCAACATCAACAAATTTGGAGTCTCCAGAAGCGGTATGCCCCACAGACTCCCTCTGTGGGCAAGTCCGCCTTCTTCTCCATGTTTCATTTATCACCGACCTCCACACCTCCGCTGTGACTTAGTATCATAACCTGAAATTGAAACAACAAACATTTGAACCATTAATCATCGCAACCAGGGCGGGGGGGGTGGGGAGCTGTCTGCTGTAGCCGTAGAGGAAGAGGCAGAGCCACTGCCAAACCTCCTCTTTAACCTATGCAGCGCCTACCACCTCTCCCTACCAATCAGGAAACAGGGGGGGGGAGGTATAGTGAGAGCCGATTATATAATAGCCGGCCCACATGTATGGGAAGCTACCCCCCTTCGCATCTTGGCACCTGCCCATACCCTGCTAGCTGCCTCTCCTTAACCCTTTTATCTCCGTCTCCCCAGTCCTAGGCGCCTTCACTTAACCCCCTCGGCGCCGCTAAGACTGTGGAGAATGAAGCCGGTACCCTTTTATCACTTAGCAGCTAGAATAAAGACATGACACCTTCTTTTGTTGGGTAAGAGTCGGTCACAGCTTTATTACTCATCTCTTTATCAAACCAACTTTTATTTTATACTTGAACCAACATCAACAAATTTGGAGTCTCCAGAAGCGGTATGCCCCACAGACTCCCTCTGTGGGCAAGTCCGCCTTCTTCTCCATGTTTCATTTATCACCGACCTCCACGGAGGGGCCCGTGTATTCCTACACGGCGCACCGACCCCCACCCAACAAGAACTGGGCCTGCTCAATTCCATCCTGTAACCCGGACAAGAAAATGTCTAAGCCAATGTCATTTAAATGGACACCGTCAGGACGCATTAACCGCCCGTTATCGCCCTCTAACTGGCGATGACGCACCACTACCCCTGCTCTGGCTCGTATAAAACGTGAAACACGGTTATTGACCGTGCGCCTGGCCCTCTCTATGGCCGTGGCGTCCCTAGCACCTTGCCACGTGACCCTGGGAATGATTTCTGACCACACAATAATCGCCTCCTGAAAGAAAGAAGGAAGTCTCTCTAAATCAGCTCTGATCAACGTGATCAGTTCCGCTATTTTCAACAAACACAGATCATTTCCACCAGCATGTATAACTAATATCACCGGGGATCGCACTAGATGACTGCATTCCACTGCCTCCGGGAGAACCTGAGACCAACGTAATCCACGGACCCCTCGCCAACGTGCTTGTATATTCCGGAAGCCAAGGCATCGGCCACCTGGACGACTTTCCGCTCTCTGACCCGCCCAGAAAATGTATGAATGTCCAATGAAACATACCGTAATCTGAGCTGCATCTAAAAGAAAATCAAATCAATAAATGAGGTCGCACATAGGAAGCAAAGCAGTCAGATTTCCAACGGCCAATCCTCTGAACCTCGGCCTCTGGCAACCCGGCCCGAGCCGCCTCCGTGGCCGCACCAATTCTGAAAGAGTGCGTGCCGAATTCCAAAACTGGTAAATGCAGCAACTGCAAGCAACGGCGGAATATGGATCTGAATTGAAAACGCGTAAGGGGGGTACCATCCTCGTGTATAAGGAAGCTAGCTCCCTCAGGTCGAATTGATGCGAACTGGGCTACAGCCGCATGGGGGCAAGCTGGGCCGCCAATCTTGTGCAATGGAAGCCAGGCCCCGCGTGCAAAAACATCTGTTTTGGAGCGCCTAATGAAGATCCTTAATGCGGAGTCACTGATGAACACATCTGTCATTGCCAGCCCTCCTGGACGGATAATGGAAGGGGAAACTAACTCACCTATACGGAGGGCCGCAAAAAAGGCTAAGCAAAAAGCGGCCCTAAACAAACATACCTCAAACAGGGACGAACAAATGGAGGGCAGTAATTGACACATGGTTATTAACAAAGCAAATGATACTGGGCGGCGGCATTCGCGGCGCACATGCTCCTTACGCCAACCCTTAACAGCCTGCCTGATTAAGAAATGCTGCGTCACGTCCTGCCAACCTCGCATTTTAAGGTAAAATGAAACACCCCATAATCTTCGCTGCGCAACCAAAGCGCTAACTCCTTTAGCTCTCAGAGACAGAATATAAGTAATGGTCACCTGTAAACATGCCTCTGGCAATATAACATTCGCCAAATCCTCTGCCACTGCCCTCCATTCTGCCCACGCCTTACCATGCGCTGACCATGTGGCTGGTGCCACTGAAGCTTGGACCATATTCATCAATCGCCGGTCGGCAAATCCCAAAGCGCTGTCGGACACGGGATCCTCTCTCTGGATGCCCCCGGCAACAGGGACCTGAATTCCTGCCAACGAAAGCGAGAGAGAGCGTCAGCTATAGGGTTGTGTACGCCTGGCACATGCCGAGCTCGGAACCAGATATTGAATTCTAGGCATCGGAGGACCAGGTGCCGGAGTAGCGATAGCACTGGCAGGGAAGAAGAGGTTAAAGAGTTAATACAGTAGACCACCGCCATGTTGTCCGTGTAAAAGCAGACTCGCCGGTTCCGAAAACCGGGTCCCCATACGTTGACGGCTACAATAATCGGAAATAACTCCAGTAAAGTGATGTTGGTACAAAGGCCCTGGGATCGCCAAGCATCAGGCCATGGTGAAGCGCACCACTCCTGGCCAAATATTGCACCAAAACCGGTAGACCCAGCAGCGTCCGTAAATAATGACAAATCCGGAGATGCAATTTCTACGGATTGATAACACGTGTGGCCATTATACTGGCTTAAAAAGGATTTCCAGACCTGCAAATCCAATTTCAGCTGCTTGGTCAGCCGGATGTGGTGAGAAGGCTTTTTTACCCCGCGCGTGGACAGAGATAGTCTACGAGAAAAAACCCGAGCCATCGGCATGATGCGACAAGCAAACACCAATAATCCTAACAGCTCCTGCATTTGTCTTAGTGTCACCGATTTTACCGACATGAAACCCAAAATCAAGGCTGATAATTTGTGTAATTTGTCGCTTGGTAGGCGAAAAACCATCAAGTTGGTATCAATTTCAATACCCAAAAACGTGATGATTGTCGCCGGGCCAACCGTTTTATCCTCAGAGAGGGGAACCCCAAAACGAGCCATGTAAAAACGGAATGTATCAAGGAGGAATTGACACTGTCCTGAATTGCCAGGGGAAACGAAAAGAAAATCATCCAAATAATGAATAACATTCTGTGAGGACGTTTCGAAACGTATGACCCATTCCAAAAAGGTGCTGAACAATTCAAAATAGTGGCATGATATCGAGCAACCCATCGGCAGGCATGTGTCATAATAATAGGCATCGTCCACCATACACCCTAAAAGATGATAACAATCAGGATGTACAGGGAGTAAACGAAAAGCAGCCTCAATGTCAGATTTAGCCAACAATGCGCCCTTTCCGGCGCGGCTAACTAGAGCTACAGCCCTATCAAATGACACATATGACACCGAGGATTCCTCCTTGGAAATACCATCATTCACAGATGAGCCCTTTGGAAAGGACAAATGATGTATCAATCTGAATGAACCTGGCTCTTTTTTAGGTATCAGGCCTAAAGGGGATATGCGTATGTTTTTGAATGGGGGGGACTTAAACGGTCCTACTATACGCCCTAAAGCTACTTCTTTACCTACTTTGCCTCTCAATTCTTCCGGGTTATCCTTTGCAGACTTCAAATTATCAGCGATAGTAGGTAGGGAAGAAAAATAAAACGGAATGAAAAAACCTGAACTGAAACCAGCACGCAGTTGAGCGGCAGCCTGCTTATTGGGGTATTGGTCTAGCCACGGGGACATCGCGTGCACGCTCACTGGGGTCTTTCCCTCCGGCAGCAGCGTGGGCTTTATGTACAGAGGGCTGTCGCTGACATCTGATAGCAGCATGGGAGCCTCCACAGACGGAACACTCGTGCTTGTACTTGCACAAGGCAAAAACTTTACAATGTCCCTCGTTATATAACCAGCAGGCCCCTGGCCTGCGCACGGCCACTGCACCGTATGCATTTGCTGAGGGAGCAGTGGCCGCGGAAGGAAAGGGTTGCGTTTTCTGTGACATCATCAAACGGAGCCATAGGTCTGCTGCTTTAACCCCCCAACCTATATCTGGTTGCAAAGCTAACCTTCGGCGGAACTCTTCGTCGTACCGCCACCAAGCGGAACCGCCGTGCGCTTTAAAGGCGCTATAAATAGAGTCCATGTAGACAAAAAGGTCCGCCGAGAGTTCTGGACGGCGTTAACCCACAAAAGATGGACTCTTTATGATCACTAGGTCTGGATTTGTTGACCAGAGAAGCAGTGGAGGGCTGAACCGCAGGATCTAATTGTGCTAACAAGGCCCTAAGCGCAGGGACCAAACCTTTGGCTGCTGTATCCCCGCCCCATGCCCCAGTAAAATTGTACTCACCGGTAGCTGGATTCTGAGATGTAGGGGTGACAGCACTCGCGTGAGGAGCAGTTGTAGGAACCGCGCTGGCTGGCTGCGCCACGCGGGAAGGCCTCCTAGACTGGCGTCTGGGGGCCCGCGTACTTCTAACATGTGACCTGCCGGAATCCGAACCGCAGGAGCTCAAGTCAGACGACGAAGGCGACCTCCATCTTGCCGATCTAGACCGTGTCGAACGGCTGCTACGGCTATGGGCTCTGGATGCATGGCGGGAACGGCGGTAACGGTGAGAACCCGACCTGCGCCTTTCTCGGCGGTCGTGTGACACTGCAGGTGATCTACGCTGTGAAGGGTAGCGTGGAGCCGGCTCTTGTACAGGAGCATTATCTGGCATGGGCACAGGTGCAAGTGGAACGGGGGGGTTTGCCTGCAGCAGTGGCAGTGGGGTAGGAGCACCACTAACAGACGGCTGCATTGTAGGGCCTGTAGAGGGTATGCCCATGGGACTGGGCTGCAGGTCTGCTGCAGGTGACAGCACAGGCAGATTAATAGCCCCTTCACCTAAAAGTTCTTGTAGCATGGGGGCAGGAGCATGCGTTATAATCGCAGTCTCCTCAGCCGAGGAGCGCTCGCTCTGCCTGTTGCCCATGCTTGATTGCGCAGGGAGAGGAGGAAGGAGGGGCTGTGTCACTGCCGGCGGGAACTGTGACTGCTGCTCCCGCGGCACCGGAAGTATCGTATCGGTGGGCGTGGCCTGCGGCCGTGCAGGCCGGAGCGCTGGATTCCCCCTGACACTGGACGCCAGAGGATCCCTGCGCTGCAGCTGCCGCCGGCTTCTAGTGCGGCGAGGTACAGGGGTGATGGAGGGACTAAGTCGGGCGGGTGGGCGGGTGTTCCTGGTGGGCCGCCTGCCACCCGGCTGCTCCGATATAATGGCACCAGGGACGGGCGGGGGAATAGGTGGCTGAGGCGCTTGTATGCCCGCAAACATGCGAGCAAGAAAAGCCGGGCCCTCTTTCTGTAGATGCGCAGCCAGAGCTGCCAGGAGCTGATCCTCTGTGGCCATACCTGCTGACGGAGCTGTCTGCTGTAGCCGTAGAGGAAGAGGCAGAGCCACTGCCAAACCTCCTCTTTAATCTATGCAGCGCCTACCACCTCTCCCTACCAATCAGGAAACAGGGGGGGGGAGGTATAGTGAGAGCCGATTATATAATAGCCGGCCCACATGTATGGGAAGCTACCCCCCTTCGCATCTTGGCACCTGCCCATACCCTGCTAGCTGCCTCTCCTTAACCCTTTTATCTCCGTCTCCCCAGTCCTAGGCGCCTTCACTTAACCCCCTCGGCGCCGCTAATAACATTTTTATCCAGTGATCGCCTATTGTACCTCCAGTACAGTGTTCATTTTAGGACATGGTCAGATATCATAGTCTATCAGGGTCAGGTGTCAGGTGTCAGAGTCAGGGTCAAGTGTCAGGGTCAGGTATCATGTTTCAGGGTCAGGTGTCAGAGTCAGGTGACAGAGTCAAGTGTCAGAGTCAGCGTCAGTGTTGTTGTCAGAGTCAGGTGTCAGGGTCAGGTGTCACATTGGCATTATTTTGATACTTGACTATGATATCTGACCATGTCCTAAAATGAACACTGTACTCCAGCCACATCATCATAAGTTATTTTCTGTTAGGTGAATGTCACATTTTTGGGGTCTGTACTGGCCTACAGTAAACTTTTTAGCCAGTGACCTCCTAATGTTCCTCCAGCCACATAATCATAAGTTCTTTTCTTTCAGACAAATGCATAATTTTTGGGGTCTGTACTCCCGTGACCTAAAATAAAAAAATTCTAGGCTCCAGCAGGGCACATTTTTGAGAGTTTCCCTTTAAAACGCATAAAAATGGCTCCTGATTAAAATACATATTTTTTTGTGGGAGTTTTTGCCAATGATCCTCCTCTTTTATGTCACTGTCCATGTTGTGGGACTATTTGTGCACTTCTAGTAAGTATTTGGCGGCTGCAAATATGACCTGAAGGTTTTTCAGGTTCACCTGCCATTAAAGTCAATAGGGCCCGTCGCGAATGCATCCCGGCCGATGTTCATCCATCACTATTCTCCACATTTTGGGTGGACAGCTAAGTTCCCCTTGGGGTAACTATGGCCCCCACCGCACTAAACACCCACTCTGATGCCACACTGCTGGCTGGGCAGGAAAGCTTGTCCACGGAAAACTCGGCCAGTTGCGGACACAAATCGAGTTCGGCTGCCCAGTAGTCCGGGGATCTTCGATGTGGGGTGGCAGTGTACACTCCAAGTATGCCACAACCTGTTGGTTCAGGTTCTGCTCTATGTCTAGCTGCTGCTGCTGGTGAGTAGTTTCTTCAGTAGGCGGGTGAAGAAAACTGCTCATCAGCGACTCTAGACTTAAGTTGCTGCTGATGGGGTTGGTACTGCTCCTGCTCCCCCAACCCCCCCCCCCCCCCAGCAGCCATGGCAGTGGAAAGTGAGCACAGAGGGCCACATAGGCAGTGGCCAACTGACTACATAGGATGTCTCAATAGTAGTTCAGTTTGTCCTCCCTCTCAGTGGGTGTAAAAAAAGGCCCCCATTTTGGACCGGTAGCGAGGGTCTAACATGGTGGAGAGCCAGTAGTCATCCCTCTGCAGAATGGTGACAATTCGGCTGTCACTACGCAAGCAAGGGAGCATGCATTGGGCGATTTGTGCAAATGATTCAGAGGGACTCCCTGCCTCCATCTCCACTGCATACTGCCACGGTGTGTCTGGGTCATCTGCCTCATCTTCCTAATCGCCTTGTAGCTCCTCCATCTGCTCCTGCTCCTCCTCTCCTGTCACCTGTGTAGAAAAAACAGCCATTTCTCTACGCCTTGCTTGTGCTCGAATGTCCTCCTCCTCCTCCTCCTTCTCCTCTAGTTCAGCTTCCCCAGGGCTCATGTGGCCGTGAGATGTAGTGACCACGTCTTGTGTCCCTTGGCCAGCCAGATTTAGCAGCACCTGTTCCAGGACATGAATCAGTGAAATGACATTGTTCATCCCGTAGTCCTGGTGACTGACAAATAAAGTAGCCTCCTCAAAGGGCCCGAGTAAATGGCAGGTGTCACGCATGAACTGCCACTGGATAACATCAAAGTTACACAGGTGAGTACCTCTGTCCGCCTGTATCATCAAGAAATAGTTCATGGCCTTTCACTGGTGGAAACTTCGCATATCAGCCAATGTTGGGGGATGCCGTTCTGCCGATGCAGCTCAAGGAGGGTGTGCTTTGCGGTGTATGAGTGGCTGAAGTGCATGCAACGTTTCCTGGCCATTTTCAGGATGTCTTGCAGATGGGGTCACGACTTCAGGACCCGCTGGACAACCAGACTGAACACGTGCGCCATGCAGGGCGCATGGCTCAGCCCTTCTTGAAGCAGCACCGACACCATGTTCTTCCCAATGTCGGTCACCATGGTTCAGATTTTGAGTTGTCGCGGTGAAAGCCAGGAATCAATTTCTTGATGAATGACGTGGAGAAGTTCCTCCCCTGTGTGACTCCGTTCACCCAGACAAACTAGGTGCAGAAGAGCGTGACACCGCCGTTCCCGTATTTGTGGAATGCTGGAGGAGCACTGTGCATTGCCCCTGCAGTGGAGGCTGAGGACATGATGGAGGATGAGAAGGAAGAGGCGGACATTGTCGCAGGACCAATGGCGTGAGAATGTGGAGGTGGAAGCGGCGTCACCTGGCCAAGTTCCTGGTGTGTCTGGACAGGAACCACATCTACCCAGTGGGCCGTAAAGGACATATATTGTTCTTGACCGTAGTTACAGCTCCACACGTCAGTGCTGCTTTGCACTTTGGCAGACACCAACAGGCTCAAGGACTGTCCCACCTTCTGTTCTACATATGTGTGCAGGGCTGGTACTGCCTTTTTCGCAAAGAAATGACTGATTGGAACTCTCCATCTCGGCTCAGCACAAACCATCAGTTCTCTGAAAGGTGCAGAGTCCACCACTTGGAAAGGGAGGGACTGCATCACCAGCAACTTGGCCAAGAGAACGTTCAGCTTCTGCGCCGTTGGATGCGTGCACGCATACTGTTGTCTTGGCAATCACTTTGGTGTTCAATTGCTGACGGAATGACTGACGAGCAGTAGGAGGAGGAGGAGCAGGAGCATCAGGACCATCAGATGATGGGAAGGACAGACCTCTCCCTTCGGCTGAGGTGGTGGAGCCTTGACTGCATGAAATTGGGTGTGTGCCACTGGGTGACGCAGCGGTTGCTGCAGCAGGCTGGACCACCACATAGCACATAGGAGCCATGGTTCTCCCAGGCCATTTTATGGTGATGCTGCATGTGTTGACGCAGGGCCATGGTGGCAACATTGGAACCCTGGCCACGCTTCACCTTTTGCCCTCAAATTCGGCAAATAGCCATGTTCACCTCCTCTGGCGGCCTAACAAAAAATTGCCACACCGCCGAGTATGGCATTTTCCCCCCAACACTCCGCGCTGACTGCCTGCTACCGCTGCCTCTGTGAACCCCTGCACCGCTACTTTCCGGGCAGGTAGGCTCCTGCAAAGCAGGTGGTCTACCCCGGGCATATTTGGCTCCCGACCTCCCACTGCTGCCATCCTGCTGACTCACGGCCACACTACCATCCTGCTGGCTCACCCGCTGCCTCACGTGCAAGATGCCACCCTCTTCTCCTGATGATGATGATGAAGCCCCTTCTTCACCCGGCTCCCAAGTGCGATTGGCTACATCATCATCATTCGCTACTGTCTGCACGTCCCTGATTTCCCCCCTCAACGGTCTCAGGGCCAGGAGCCTGACCACTCGCAACACCTACTCCTACAGGACTCTCATTATCACTACTTGCCCGCCTACCAGAGGAAGCAGGGGATGTCTACTCCAGATCTTGGCTGGGCATTAGCTGCTGACTGTCCTCTAGTAGTTCGTCCTCGCTGAAAGGTGGAGCCAAGCCTATGGGCCATGCCAAAACAGGGCCTGCTCCTGGGCCAAGTATTAAGGAACCCACTGACTCTTGGCTGGGGGTGTCGGATGTCACTTGCAACAAAATTGAAGACCGAGTCAACTATTCAAGCACCGCTGAGTGTCTGGTCAAGACACAACCACTAGATGACACCGGGAGCTCAGGCCTCTAGCTGCGACTCCTCAAGCTGATGCCTACGTTTGTTCTCACAATCAGTAAGCTGCTACCTTTAACAAGAATTTCCTCCCAACTAGCATTAACTCTGGATATGCAAATGTGCATGCCACCCTACACTCCAATATACACATACTTAGGCTGAGTACTTGTTTGGGCCTTTGGCTAGGCAATCAGATAACCAGTCCTCAATACACACTGATATCGTCTCCAGGCTGCTATAATACTCTGTCCACAGTACACAGACAATGGCTCCCAAATATCAACAGTCTCTCTTGCAGACTCACTGACACTATGGCTCTCTCTCAAATATCTACAAAATCTCACTTCCAGTGGTCCCCACACCAACTTGCACTGGGATCTGTACTTTCCTCAGACCTCCGTCACTCTCTTTCAAGCTCTCAGTCCAACGGCTTGCTCCCAAGTGGCTGGATTAGGCCTGGACCTCCTCTCTTTCTTATGGCAGCTCTCTATACTTGTTATGCACGCTACAGAGCATACACTCTCTTAATTGGTATCAAACATTTTGGTAGTCCAATAAACTATTCTGGGAATACCCCAGTAAGTAAGAGAGACTAGTGCTTTTTCCTATAGTGTGCTATCACGTCCACTACTGCTACATTGCAGGGTGGTCGTAACCTCTGGAAACAAGCAGTGTAAAATGTGATGGAAAAATGAATCAAGCCATCAAAGGAAGCAAAATAGACAATCACAACACATTAGGATTTTGTAGGAGATACTTGAGAGCAGGCTCGGACAGGCCCACAAGGGTACTCCCCCTGCACAAGTGGTACATAACACAGTAGACTTACTGTTCTACATACATAAATTTAATGTACAGCACCTCAACCAGCATATGTTCATATAAAAAACTTGATATATTATTAAAGAAACTCCCCAGTTTATTAATATAGACACGTTCACGTGGCTGAGATGACTTCTAGGTTTAGAGGAAAGCTAGCCGGTATTCTCTTCTCCCCAGGACCAACCTTCTCAAAGTTGCTGCAGGGACCCCCATATTCAATCATCTAGTAGCATCTTGCTGCTGTGTGAGCAGGTAATATTTTAATGTATCCGTACAGTGGGCCCCCAAAATACATTTGACTGGTGAGCTCTAGGCATTCCAGTCCGACACTGCTTGAGAGAGATCCATAGTGTCAGTCAGTCTGCAAGAGAGAACTGTTAATGTATGTAAGCCAGTGTCTAACGCAGGGATGCATCCTGCGGTGGCCAGGTTATTCCTCTGTCACGCATCTACGCGTCATCTCACGAGAGCCGAGATTTCGCGTGAACACGCAGCTGAGAAGTTGATCTACAGCCTGCCAGCAGCGATCATTCGCTGGCAGGCTGTAGATGCGTTTTTTTTTAACCCCAAAAAGGAATATTAGACGCTGTTTTGTTAACAGCGTCTAATATACCTGCTACCTGGTCCTCTGGTGGTCTCTTTTGCTTGGATCGACCACCAGAGGACACAGGCAGCTCTGTAAGTAGCACCAATCACCACACTACACCACCCCCCCTGTCACTTATTAACCCCTTATTAACCCCTGATCACCCCATATAGACTCCCTGATCACCTCCCTGTCATTGATCACCCCCCTGTAAGGCTCCATTCAGACGTCCGTATGTGTTTTGCGGATCCGCAAAACACGGACACCGGCAATGTGCTTTCCGCTTTTTGCGGATCCGCAAATTGCCAGAACTATATAGAAAATGCCTTTTCTTGTCCGCGGACAAGAATAGGACATGTTCTATAGGCTCTACAAAAAAAGCAGTGTTCGCCCGAGCAGGCCTGATCTTGTGCGCACACTTGGGTTCAGTCTGCCCCACCGCAGTGACAGAATTTTTTTTTTTTCTGATCACTGCAAAAACACCGTAAAATCGCTGCGGCGCTATAAAGATCACTTTTAAGTAGGGATGAGCGAACTCGAACTGTATAGTTCGGGTTCGTACCGAATTTTGGGGTGTCTGTGACACGGACCCGAACCCGGACATTTTCGTAAAAGTCCGGGTTCGGGTTCGGTGTTCGTCGCTTTCTTCGCGCTTTTGTGACGCTTTCTTGGCGCTTTTTGAAAGGCTGCAAAGCAGCCAATCAACAAGCGTCATACTACTTGCCCCAAGAGGCCATCACAGCCATGCCTACTATTGGCATGGCTGTGATTGGCCAGAGCACCATGTGACCCAGCCTCTATTTAAGCTGGAGTCACATAGCGCCGCCCGTCACTCTGCTCTGATTAGCGTAGGGAGAGGTTGCGGCTGCGACAGTAGGGCGAGATTAGGCAGATTAACTCCTCCAAAGGACTTGATTAACTGATCGATCTGCAGCTGTGGATCATTGAGCTGCTGATCCTCAATTGCTCACTGTTTTTAGGCTGCCCAGACCGTTTGTCAGTCACATTTTTCTGGGGTGATCGGCGGCCATTTTGTGTCTTGTGGTGCGCCAGCACAAGCTGCGACCAAGTGCATTTAACCCTCAATGGTGTGGTTGTTTTTTGGCTAAAGCCTACATCAGGGTGAAGCTGTCACACCAAGTGCATTTAACCAGCAATAGTCTGTTTATTTTTTGGCCATATACTACATCAGGGGCAAGCTGCGCCTGTCACCAAGTGCATTTAACCCTCAATGGTGCGTTTGTTTTTTGGCTAAAGCCTACATCAGGGTGAAGCTGTCACACCAAGTGCATTTAACCAGCAATAGTCTGTTTATTTTTTGGCCATATACTACATCAGGGGCAAGCTGCGCCCGTCACCAAGTGCATTTAACCCTCAGTAGTGTGGTTGGTCAAGCTATCACACCAAGTGCATTTAACCAGCAATAGTCTGTTCATTTTTTGGCCATATACTAAATCAGGGGCAAGCTGCGCCCGTCACCAAGTGCATTTAACCAGCAATAGTCTGTTCATTTTTTGGCCATATACTACATCAGGGGCAAGCTGCGCCCGTCACCAAGTGCATTTAACCCTCAGTAGTGTGGTTGGTCAAGCTGTGACACCAAGTGCATTTAACCAGCAATAGTCTGTTCATTTTTTGGCCATATACTACATCAGGGGCAAGCTGCGCCCATCACCAAGTGCATTTAACCAGCAATAGTGTGGTTATTTTTTGGCCATATCCCAGTCTAATTCTGTCACTAAATCCATACCGGTCACCCAGCGCCTAAATACTAGGCCTCAAATTTATATCCCGCTAAATCTCTCGTTACCGCTGTCCTGTTGTGGCTGGGAAAGTTATTTAGTGTCCGTCAAAGCACATTTTTTGTTCTGGGTTGAAATACAATTCCCAATTTAGCAATTTAAAAATTTAGTGGTTTCTGCTGTATCAGAGCTATTTGAAATCTATCCCTAAAAGGGTATATAATATTCAAGGTGCACATAGGGTCATTCAGAATAACTTCACACACCCGCTACTGTGCATTTCCAAGTCTAATTCTGTCACTAAACCCATACCTGTCACCCAGCGCCTAAATACTAGGCCTCAAATTCATATCCAGCTAAATCTGTCGTTAGTGCTGTAGCTGGGCGAGTTATTTAGTGTCCGTTCAAGCACATTTCTTGTTCTGGGTTGAAATACAATTCCCAATTTAGCAATTTCATAATTTAGTGGTTTCTGCTATATCAGAGCTATTTGAAATCTATCCCTAAAAGGGTAGATCATATTGAAGGTGCACATAGGGACATTCAGAATAACTTCACACACCCGCTACTGTGCATTTTCAAGTCTAATTCTGTCACTAAACCCATACCTGTCACCCAGCGCCTAAATACTAGGCCTCAAATTTATGTCCAGCTAAATCTGTCCTTAGTGCTGTAGCTGGGCGAGTTATTTAGTGTCCGTTCAAGCACATTTCTTGTTCTGGGTTGAAATACAATTCCCAATTTAGCAATTTCATAATTTAGTGGTTTCTGCTATATCAGAGCTATTTGAAATCTATCCCTAAAAGGGTATATAATATTCAAGGTGCACATTGGGTCATTCAGAATAACTTCACACACACCCGCTACTGTGTATTTCTAAGTCTAATTCTGTCACTAAACCCATACCTGTCACCCAGCGCCTAAATACTAGGCCTCAAATTTATATCCTGCTAAATCTCTCGTTAACGCTGTCCTGTTGTGGCTGGGAAAGTTATTTAGTGTCCGTCAAAGCACATTTTTTGTTCTGGGTTGAAATACAATTCCCAATTTAGCAATTTCATAATTTAGTGGTTTCTGCTATATCAGAGCTATTTGAAATCTATCCCTAAAAGGGTATATAATATTCAAGGTGCACATTGGGTCATTCAGAATAACTTCACACACACCCGCTACTGTGTATTTCTAAGTCTAATTCTGTCACTAAACCCATACCTGTCACCCAGCGCCTAAATACTAGGCCTCAAATTTATATCCTGCTAAATCTCTCGTTAACGCTGTCCTGTTGTGGCTGGGAAAGTTATTTAGTGTCCGTCAAAGCACATTTTTTGTTCTGGGTTGAAATACAATTCCCAATTTAGCAATTTCATAATTTAGTGGTTTCTGCTATATCAGAGCTATTTGAAATCTATCCCTAAAAGGGTATATAATATTCAAGGTGCACATTGGGTCATTCAGAATAACTTCACACACACCCGCTACTGTGTATTTCTAAGTCTAATTCTGTCACTAAACCCATACCTGTCACCCAGCGCCTAAATACTAGGCCTCAAATTTATATCCTGCTAAATCTCTCGTTAACGCTGTCCTGTTGTGGCTGGGAAAGTTATTTAGTGTCCGTCAAAGCACATTTTTTGTTCTGGGTTGAAATACAATTCCCAATTTAGCAATTTCATAATTTAGTGGTTTCTGCTATATCAGAGCTATTTGAAATCTATCCCTAAAAGGGTAGATCATATTGAAGGTGCACATAGGGACATTCAGAATAACTTCACACACCCGCTACTGTGCATTTCCAAGTCTAATTCTGTCACTAAACCCATACCTGTCACCCAGCGCCTAAATACTAGGCCTCAAATTTATATCCAGCTAAATCTGTCCTTAGTGCTGTAGCTGGGCGAGTTATTTAGTGTCCGTTCAAGCACATTTCTTGTTCTGGGTTGAAATACAATTCCCAATTTAGCAATTTCATAATTTAGTGGTTTCTGCTATATCAGAGCTATTTGAAATCTATCCCTAAAAGGGTATATAATATTCAAGGTGCACATTGGGTCATTCAGAATAACTTCACACACACCCGCTACTGTGTATTTCTAAGTCTAATTCTGTCACTAAACCCATACCTGTCACCCAGCGCCTAAATACTAGGCCTCAAATTTATATCCTGCTAAATCTCTCGTTAACGCTGTCCTGTTGTGGCTGGGAAAGTTATTTAGTGTCCGTCAAAGCACATTTTTTGTTCTGGGTTGAAATACAATTCCCAATTTAGCAATTTCATAATTTAGTGGTTTCTGCTATATCAGAGCTATTTGAAATCTATCCCTAAAAGGGTATATAATATTCAAGGTGCACATTGGGTCATTCAGAATAACTTCACACACACCCGCTACTGTGTATTTCTAAGTCTAATTCTGTCACTAAACCCATACCTGTCACCCAGCGCCTAAATACTAGGCCTCAAATTTATATCCTGCTAAATCTCTCGTTAACGCTGTCCTGTTGTGGCTGGGAAAGTTATTTAGTGTCCGTCAAAGCACATTTTTTGTTCTGGGTTGAAATACAATTCCCAATTTAGCAATTTCATAATTTAGTGGTTTCTGCTATATCAGAGCTATTTGAAATCTATCCCTAAAAGGGTAGATCATATTGAAGGTGCACATAGGGACATTCAGAATAACTTCACACACCCGCTACTGTGCATTTCCAAGTCTAATTCTGTCACTAAACCCATACCTGTCACCCAGCGCCTAAATACTAGGCCTCAAATTTATATCCAGCTAAATCTGTCCTTAGTGCTGTAGCTGGGCGAGTTATTTAGTGTCCGTTCAAGCACATTTCTTGTTCTGGGTTGAAATACAATTCCCAATTTAGCAATTTCATAATTTAGTGGTTTCTGCTATATCAGAGCTATTTGAAATCTATCCCTAAAAGGGTATATAATATTCAAGGTGCACATTGGGTCATTCAGAATAACTTCACACACACCCGCTACTGTGTATTTCTAAGTCTAATTCTGTCACTAAACCCATACCTGTCACCCAGCGCCTAAATACTAGGCCTCAAATTTATATCCTGCTAAATCTCTCGTTAACGCTGTCCTGTTGTGGCTGGGAAAGTTATTTAGTGTCCGTCAAAGCACATTTTTTGTTCTGGGTTGAAATACAATTCCCAATTTAGCAATTTCATAATTTAGTGGTTTCTGCTATATCAGAGCTATTTGAAATCTATCCCTAAAAGGGTATATAATATTCAAGGTGCACATTGGGTCATTCAGAATAACTTCACACACACACGCTTCTGTGCATTTCCAAGTCTAATTCTGTCACTAAATCCATACCGGTCACCCAGCGCCTAAATACTAGGCCTCAAATTTATATCCCGCTGAATTTGAATACAATACATTGGGCCAAATAATATATTTGTTGTTGTGGTGAACCATAACAATGAGAAAAACATCTAGTAAGGGACGCGGACGTGGACATGGTCGTGGTGGTGTTAGTGGACCCTCTGGTGCTGGGAGAGGACGTGGCCGTTCTGCCACATCCACACGTCCTAGTGTACCAACTACCTCAGGTCCCAGTAGCCGCCAGAATTTACAGCGATATATGGTGGGGCCCAATGCCGTTCTAAGGATGGTAAGGCCTGAGCAGGTACAGGCATTAGTCAATTGGGTGGCCGACAGTGGATCCAGCACGTTCACATTATCTCCCACCCAGTCTTCTGCAGAAAGCGCACAGATGGCGCCTGAAAACCAACCCCATCAGTCTGTCACATCACCCCCATGCATACCAGGGAAACTGTCTCAGCCTCAAGTTATGCAGCAGTCTCTTATGCTGTTTGAAGACTCCGCTGGCAGGGTTTCCCAAGGGCATCCACCTAGCCCTTCCCCAGCGGTGAAAGACATAGAATGCACTGACGCACAACCACTTATGTTTCCTGATGATGAGGACATGGGAATACCACCTCAGCATGTCTCTGATGATGACGAAACACAGGTGCCAACTGCTGCGTCTTTCTGCAGTGTGCAGACTGAACAGGAGGTCAGGGATCAAGACTGAGTGGAAGACGATGCAGGGGACGATGAGGTCCTAGACCCCACATGGAATGAAGGTCGTGCCACTGACTTTCACAGTTCGGAGGAAGAGGCAGTGGTGAGACCGAGCCAACAGCGTAGCAAAAGAGGGAGCAGTGGGCAAAAGCAGAACACCCGCCGCCAAGAGACTCCGCCTGCTACTGACCGCCGCCATCTGGGACCGAGCACCCCAAAGGCAGCTTCAAGGAGTTCCCTGGCATGGCACTTCTTCAAACAATGTGCTGACGACAAGACCCGAGTGGTTTGCACGCTGTGCCATCAGAGCCTGAAGCGAGGCATTAACGTTCTGAACCTGAGCACAACCTGCATGACCAGGCACCTGCATGCAAAGCATGAACTGCAGTGGAGTAAACACCTTAAAACCAAGGAAGTCACTCAGGCTCCCCCTGCTACCTCTTCTGCTGCTGCCGCCTCGGCCTATTCTGCTGCTGCCGCCTCGGCCTCTTCCTCCGCCTCTGGAGGAACGTTGGCACCTGCCGCCCAGCAAACAGGGGATGTACCACCAACACCACCACCACCACCTCCGTCACCAAGCGTCTCAACCATGTCACACGCCAGCGTTCAGCTCTCCATCTCACAAACATTTGATAGAAAGCGTAAATTCCCACCTAGCCACCCTCGATCCCTGGCCCTGAATGCCAGCATTTCTAAACTACTGGCCTATGAAATGCTGTCATTTAGGCTGGTGGACACAGACAGCTTCAAACAGCTCATGTCGCTTGCTGTCCCACAGTATGTTGTTCCCAGCCGGCACTACTTCTCCAAGAGAGCCGTGCCTTCCCTGCACAACCAAGTATCCGATAAAATCAAGTGTGCACTGCGCAACGCCATCTGTAGCAAGGTCCACCTAACCACAGATACGTGGACCAGTAAGCACGGCCAGGGACGCTATATCTCCCTAACTGCACACTGGGTAAATGTAGTGGCAGCTGGGCCCCAGGCGGAGAGCTGTTTGGCGCACGTCCTTCCGCCGCCAAGGATCGCAGGGCAACATTCTTTGCCTCCTGTTGCCACCTCCTCCTTCTCGGCTTCCTCCTCCTCTTCTTCCACCTGCTCATCCAGTCAGCCACACACCTTCACCACCAACTTCAGCACAGCCCGGGGTAAACGTCAGCAGGCCATTCTGAAACTCATATGTTTGGGGGACAGGCCCCACACCGCACAGGAGTTGTGGCGGGGTATTGAACAACAGACCGACGAGTGGTTGCTGCCGGTGAGCCTCAAGCCCGGCCTGGTGGTGTGTGATAATGGGCGAAATCTCGTTGCAGCTCTGGGACTAGCCAATTTGACGCACATCCCTTGCTTGGCGCATGTGCTGAATTTGGTGGTGCAGAAGTTCATTCACAACTACCCCGACATGTCAGAGCTGCTGCATAAAGTGCGGGCCGTCTGTTCGCGCTTCCGGCGTTCACATCCTGCTGCTGCTCGCCTGTCTGCGCTACAGCGTAACTTCGGCCTTCCCGCTCACCGCCTCATATGCGACGTGCCCACCAGGTGGAACTCCACCTTGCACATGCTGGACAGACTGTGCGAGCAGCAGCAGGCCATAGTGGAGTTTCAGCTGCAGCACGCACGGGTCAGTCGCACTACAGAACAGCACCACTTCACCACCAATGACTGGGCCTCCATGCGAGACCTGTGTGCCCTGTTGCGCTGTTTCGAGTACTCCACCAACATGGCCAGTGGCGATGACACCGTTATCAGCGTTACAATACCACTTCTATGTCTCCTTGAGAAAACACTTAGGGCGATGATGGAAGAGGAGGTGGCCCAGGAGGAGGAGGAGGAGGAAGAGGGGTCATTTTTAGCACTTTCAGGCCAGTCTCTTCGAAGTGACTCAGAGGGAGGTTTTTGGCAACAGCAGAGGCCAGGTACAAATGTGGCCAGCCAGGGCCCACTACTGGAGGACGAGGAGGACGAGGATGAGGAGGAGGTGGAGGAGGATGAGGATGAAGCATGGTCACAGCGGGGTGGCACCCAACGCAGCTCGGGTCCATCACTGGTGCGTGGCTGGGGGGAAAGGCAGGACGATGACGATACGCCTCCCACAGAGGACAGCTTGTCCTTACCCCTGGGCAGCCTGGCACACATGAGCGACTACATGCTGCAGTGCCTGCGCAACGACAGCAGAGTTGCCCACATTTTAACCTGTGCGGACTACTGGGTTGCCACCCTGCTGGATCCACGCTACAAAGACAATGTGCCCACCTTACTTCCTGCACTGGAGCGTGATAGGAAGATGCGCGAGTACAAGCGTACGTTGGTAGACGCGCTACTGAGAGCATTCCCAAATGTCACAGGGGAACAAGTGGAAGCCCAAGGCCAAGGCAGAGGAGGAGCAAGAGGTCGCCAAGGCAGCTGTGTCACGGCCAGCTCCTCTGAGGGCAGGGTTAGCATGGCAGAGATGTGGAAAACTTTTGTCAACACGCCACAGCTAACTGCACCACCACCTGATACGCAACGTGTTAGCAGGAGGCAACATTTCACTAACATGGTGGAACAGTACGTGTGCACACCCCTCCACGTACTGACTGATGGTTCGGCCCCATTCAACTTCTGGGTCTCTAAATTGTCCACGTGGCCAGAGCTAGCCTTTTATGCCTTGGAGGTGCTGGCCTGCCCGGCAGCCAGCGTTTTGTCTGAACGTGTATTCAGCACGGCAGGGGGCGTCATTACAGACAAACGCAGCCGCCTGTCTACAGCCAATGTGGACAAGCTGACGTTCATAAAAATGAACCAGGCATGGATCCCACAGGACCTGTCCGTCCCTTGTCCAGATTAGACATTAACTACCTCCCCATAACCATATATTATTGGACTCCAGGGCACTTCCTCATTCAATCCTATTTTTATTTTCATTTTACCATTATATTGCGAGGCTACCCAAAGTTGAATGAACCTCTCCTCTGCCTGTGTGCTAGGCCTAAATATATGCCAATGGACTGTTGCAGTGGTGGCTGACATGAAGCCTGATTCTCTGCTATGACATGCAGACTAATTCTCTGCTGACATGAAGCCAGATTGTCTGTTACGGGACCTCTCTCCTCTGCCTGGGTGCTGGGCCTAAATTTATGACAATGGACTGTTGCAGTGGTGGCTGACGTGAAGCCTCATTCTCTGCTATGACATGCAGACTGATTCTCTGCTGTCATGAAGCCAGATCCTCTGTTACGGGACCTCTCTGCTCTGCCTGTGTGCTAGGCCTAAATATATGCCAATGGACTGTTGCAGTGGTGGGTGACGTGAAGCCTCATTCTCTGCTATGACATGCAGACTGATTCTCTGCTGACATGAAGCCAGATTGTCTGTTACGGGACCTCTCTGCTCTGCCTGTGTGCTAGGCCTAAATATATGCCAATGGACTGTTGCAGTGGTGGGTGACGTGAAGCCTCATTCTCTGCTATGACATGCAGACTGATTCTCTGCTGACATGAAGCCAGATCGTCTGTTACGGGACCTCTCTGCTCTGCCTGTGTGCTAGGCCTAAATATATGCCAATGGACTGTTGCAGTGGTGGGTGACGTGAAGCCTCATTCTCTGCTATGACATGCAGACTGATTCTCTGCTGTCATGAAGCCAGATCCTCTGTTACGGGACCTCTCTGCTCTGCCTGTGTGCTAGGCCTAAATATATGCCAATGGACTGTTGCAGTGGTGGGTGACGTGAAGCCTCATTCTCTGCTATGACATGCAGACTGATTCTCTGCTGACATGAAGCCAGATTGTCTGTTACGGGACCTCTCTCCTCTGCCTGTGTGCTAGGCCTAAATATATGCCAATGGACTGTTGCAGTGGTGGCTGACGTGAAGCCTCATTCTCTGCTATGACATGCAGACTAATTCTCTGCTGACATGAAGCCAGATTGTCTGTTACGGGACCTCTCTCCTCTGCCTGGGTGCTGGGCCTAAATTTATGACAATGGACTGTTGCAGTGGTGGCTGACGTGAAGCCTGATTCTCTGCTATGACATGCAGACTGATTCTCTGCTGACATGAAGCCAGATCCTCTGTTACGGGACCTCTCTCCTCTGCCTGTGTGTGTGCTGGGCCTAAATATATGCCAATGGACTGTTGCAGTGGTGGCTGACGTGAAGCCTCATTCTCTGCTATGACATGCAGACTGATTCTCTGCTGACATGAAGCCAGATTCTCTGTTACGGGACCTCTCTCCTCTGCCTGTGTGTGTGCTGGGCCTAAATATATGCCAATGGACTGTTGCAGTGGTGGCTGACGTGAAGCCTCATTCTCTGCTATGACATGCAGACTAATTCTCTGCTGACATGAAGACAGATTCTCTGTTACGGGACCTCCCTCCTCTGCCTGGGTGCTGGGCCTAAATATATGCCAATGGACTGTTGCAGTGGTGGCTGACGTGAAGCCTCATTCTCTGCTATGACATGCAGACTAATTCTCTGCTGACATGAAGACAGATTCTCTGTTACGGGACCTCCCTCCTCTGCCTGGGTGCTGGGCCTAAATATATGCCAATGGACTGTTGCAGTGGTGGCTGACGTGAAGCCTCATTCTCTGCTATGACATGCAGACTGATTCTCTGCTGACATGAAGACAGATTCTCTGTTACGGGACCTCTCTCCTCTGCCTGTGTGTGTGCTGGGCCTAAATATATGCCAATGGACTGTTGCAGTGGTGGCTGACGTGAAGCCTCATTCTCTGCTATGACATGCAGACTGATTCTCTGCTGACATGAAGCCAGATTCTCTGTTACGGGACCTCTCTCCTCTGCCTGTGTGTGTGCTGGGCCTAAATATATGCCAATGGACTGTTGCAGTGGTGGCTGACGTGAAGCCTCATTCTCTGCTATGACATGCAGACTAATTCTCTGCTGACATGAAGACAGATTCTCTGTTACGGGACCTCTCTCCTCTGCCTGTGTGTGTGCTGGGCCTAAATATATGCCAATGGACTGTTGCAGTGGTGGCTGACGTGAAGCCTCATTCTCTGCTATGACATGCAGACTGATTCTCTGCTGACATGAAGCCAGATTCTCTGTTACGGGACCTCTCTCCTCTGCCTGTGTGTGTGCTGGGCCTAAATATATGCCAATGGACTGTTGCAGTGGTGGCTGACGTGAAGCCTGATTCTCTGCTATGACATGCAGACTGATTCTCTGCTGACATGAAGACAGATTCTCTGTTACGGGACCTCCCTCCTCTGCCTGGGTGCTGGGCCTAAATATATGCCAATGGACTGTTGCAGTGGTGGCTGACGTGAAGCCTCATTCTCTGCTATGACATGCAGACTAATTCTCTGCTGACATGAAGACAGATTCTCTGTTACGGGACCTCCCTCCTCTGCCTGGGTGCTGGGCCTAAATATATGCCAATGGACTGTTGCAGTGGTGGCTGACGTGAAGCCTCATTCTCTGCTATGACATGCAGACTGATTCTCTGCTGACATGAAGACAGATTCTCTGTTACGGGACCTCTCTCCTCTGCCTGTGTGTGTGCTGGGCCTAAATATATGCCAATGGACTGTTGCAGTGGTGGCTGACGTGAAGCCTCATTCTCTGCTATGACATGCAGACTGATTCTCTGCTGACATGAAGCCAGATTCTCTGTTACGGGACCTCTCTCCTCTGCCTGTGTGTGTGCTGGGCCTAAATATATGCCAATGGACTGTTGCAGTGGTGGCTGACGTGAAGCCTCATTCTCTGCTATGACATGCAGACTAATTCTCTGCTGACATGAAGACAGATTCTCTGTTACGGGACCTCTCTCCTCTGCCTGTGTGTGTGCTGGGCCTAAATATATGCCAATGGACTGTTGCAGTGGTGGCTGACGTGAAGCCTCATTCTCTGCTATGACATGCAGACTGATTCTCTGCTGACATGAAGCCAGATTCTCTGTTACGGGACCTCTCTCCTCTGCCTGTGTGTGTGCTGGGCCTAAATATATGCCAATGGACTGTTGCAGTGGTGGCTGACGTGAAGCCTCATTCTCTGCTATGACATGCAGACTGATTCTCTGCTGACATGAAGCCAGATTCTCTGTTACGGGACCTCTCTCCTCTGCCTGTGTGTGTGCTGGGCCTAAATATATGCCAATGGACTGTTGCAGTGGTGGCTGACGTGAAGCCTCATTCTCTGCTATGACATGCAGACTAATTCTCTGCTGACATGAAGACAGATTCTCTGTTACGGGACCTCCCTCCTCTGCCTGGGTGCTGGGCCTAAATATATGCCAATGGACTGTTGCAGTGGTGGCTGACGTGAAGCCTCATTCTCTGCTATGACATGCAGACTAATTCTCTGCTGACATGAAGACAGATTCTCTGTTACGGGACCTCTCTCCTCTGCCTGGGTGCCGGGGCCTAAATATCTGAGAATGGACTGTTCCAGTGGTGGGTGACGGGAAGCCAGATTCTCTGCTATGGAACCTCTCTCCAATTGATTTTGGTTAATTTTTATTTATTTAATTTTTATTTTAATTAATTTCCCTATCCACATTTGTTTGCAGGGGATTTACCTACATGTTGCTGCCTTTTGCAGCCCTCTAGCTCTTTCCTGGGCTGTTTTACAGCCTTTTTAGTGCCGAAAAGTTCGGGTCCCCATTGACTTCAATGGGGTTCGGGTTCGGGACGAAGTTCGGATCGGGTTCGGATCCCGAACCCGAACATTTCCGGGATGTTCGGCCGAACTTCTCGAACCCGAACATCCAGTGTGTTCGCTCAACTCT